>NC_066581.1:436470280-437840280 GCF_024323335.1 Lathyrus oleraceus | reverse complement strand
AATCTACCGGATGCTCGACCTTTGGAGACTTACTCGCCTGTAGTACAAGGAGATAACGTGTTCTTAGGAGAAGAAAAATCAATGAGTTTGGGGTGTTTAGGGATGCTCATGCAAAAAGGAAGTCCTAGATGAAGGACCGCGCTACCTTAAATGACATGCCACGAGAGGCTATACGAAACCTAAGAAATCAGTAACATGCGGGAAAAGTAAAGGGATCGAGAGATCTACCGTACGGATAAAGATCCGGAGTAACAGCAATTAGATAAATAAGAAACCGAAAGACTCTTCCAAGCTAAACACCATCAAAGAAAGCGAGTCAGTACAGGTAATCGGAATAAACCTCCAGGTGGTATCCCACAAATAAAGTGGAACACCAAGCAAACTATCCCTGCAAGAGTATGTGAGCCCTCACAAAAAAACTCAACAAACAGGTTAGAGAAACAAGATAGGGTAATCCAGAGTTGCCCCCAAATCAAAATGTAACCACATGAATCATGCCATTAAAATCACAAAAAGCTCACAAAAAGCAACCAAGGGTAGGAGGCCTAAACCTCTTGTCAAACACATGCATCAAAAGGGTATCAAATTCACCCATAATACCTCATACATTCAGAGCATTCAAATTAAAAGCATAAAGTAATGGGAATAAGGCAAACATGACTGGAGAGATCGAATGAAATTGAATTGCCCGGTTGGGTTTGCAAAGCAATCTGAGGGTTTATATGAGAGGGAATTGGTTCTTTGCCGATGAGTTCCCTTCAGTCTCTGGAGGTTGCTCTGAACTCTGTTAGCTCTTCTCTCACTATCTTTTTCCCTGCCAGGATAATAGGAATAAAATGCTTTTGTTTCACTGAAACTCTGAATTTATAACCTGATTTTTGTGGACCTGTGGGCTCAAATGAGAGAGGCCCAAGTCCAAAAAATTTCTGTTATATTTTATTTATTTATTTATTTTTTTTATTTTTTATTTTATTTTTTTATTATTATTTTTTCTTTTCGTTTTTCGTTTTTCGTTTTTTTTTTCGTTTTTCGTTCTTTCTTTTTTTTTAACACGTGGGCTTCGTCTAGCGAGCATGACAGTTCAAGAAATTCCTCTGAGCGTAGGTGATTCTGGTGGCTTTTCTTGGGACTCGCTAGGCGACCCATTCTGCTCGCTTAGCGAGCATGACAGCTCATTGTAGCGGTGTATTCGTTACCATTGGAGATATTGACTAAATCCAAGGTAAATCATACAAAGTCGAGTCACCACCGCACTTCTATTTATCCTAAGGAAAGGTTAGGAAGCGAACAAAAACCTAAAAGTTTTACAAACAAAACTAGTAAAAGAAACAGAGATCTGGGTAAGGGGGTTGGTTATGCAATGGGAAGGTGTTAGGCACCCAAAGCATCCTAGGTACTCCTAGGAAGCCCTTTTCACGCTTGTTGCAAAGGTTATTGTTTATGAAAATTTTCATTTGTGCAAACATGATTGAAGAGATGAGAAAAGAATATACAAGTTTATTTACATTTTGTGTTTGGATGGATAAACCCATTGCCTACGTACCCTCTTATGAAATGATTAGGATCAAAACCTCGTAGTTCGGGTAAAAAATTTCAAAACAAATGAGTGGATTGATTGGTCCAAAAGCCTTAAGGTCTTTTGTTATCAAAGGGAGAAAACTCAACTTGAAAAACCACAAGTCCACCATGTGAGGATAGCTTCAACATGCTAGTGAGGGGTTAACCCTATAATAAGCATGGAAGGTTCATTGTCCATCACTAAGGACAAAGGTGAGTATTACATCTACCACAAAGATAACTCAAACCTAATAGCTCAAGGTTATGAAAAATTTGATTAAGAAGTGATCATTGAAACCACAAAAAGCACATTTGAATGGGTTATATTTACCAATTAGAAGTATGTACAAAAATGGTCAAAGTTGACTTAAAGATTCAATTCAAAATGAGTATTATGAAAAGAAAGTTTGAAAATCAAAAGCATAAGGATTAGGTTTCTAATGTTGAAAACAAGTCAAATGTTTGCACAAAAAGTTTTTGGTTTGGGTTAGGATGGAGAAAATGAGAACAAAAGGGTAATGGTTAAGAAATGAAACCACACTAGGAGTTCCTCTCTTGAGATCAGAGAGATGATCTAAGTAAGTTCCTTTGGAATAATCAAGCACCAGGCAAAAGCAATCTAAACAAGTCTCATAAGAGATCCACAATAAAAGGAAACAGAATGCCAATATATGGACTTACACCCGACTCCTATCAACAAAACGGAAACAGAATGCCAATACATGGACTTATATCTGACTCCTAACAGCAAAACGGAAACAGAATGCCAATATATGGACTTATATCTGACTCCTAACAACAAAACGGAAACAGAATGCCAATATATGGACTTATATCCGACTCCCAACCATAACAAACAAATATCAAAAGCAAACACATCAAAAGTAAACATGCAAACAATCATCACACACTATATACAAACAAGAGACTCAAACAAAGGGTAGGCTTTAGTCAAGAGGGGTCATATCAACCTCGACAAACAAGCCAAAACTGTACAAGGGTGAACTGTAGCTCTTAACCACTAACATTGAGAGTTAGGGTGAAGCTGATCAAAATGGAAATGAGGATGAGACCTCATGCTCTTAACCCTGGCCTGGGTGAGCTCATGATAAAGAAAGTGTGGGGATCTAGAAAGTGAGATCCTATTCCACTTGATAGACACTGGACAAAGATCTTGGGTACATGTTCAGAAGCATCAGCACGTAGCGCGAGCATAATGAACGACTCACTGAATAACGGGGGATTGGCTACTAATCCCTTCTATCCGTCAATTGCCTCTTCACTTAGGAGGACTTATCAAGTAGAACATGCCTCATCTTGGAGGTCTTTGGCACAATCTGTAAACAAACACAAACAGAGCCTCTTAAGGAGAACTTGCCAGCAAAATGCCTTCCAAAAGGTGACAGGACTTCCAGACTACATGGAGTAAGAGGATAACTACCTAAGTGGTGTTTCAACCACAATCCAAAGCTCAAGCAACAGCTAAAATCAAGCAACTAGTGTACCTGTACAAAAGCTAAATAGTTAATATTTCAATCAGAAAATCAACAGACAAACAGTGAATCTTTCCAACAAATACACAATTCAATGTACAATGTTCAAGCAGTCAAATGAAGCAATGAGCTCAACTCATCAACTTAAATCCCTACAAAACACAAAGAAGTCAGAACACAATCCAATTTGCATTTCAAAAGGTGAGCAACTCAACCATTAATGCTAAGTGTCCAAACCTGAAACACAAGACAAGGTTAGTTCATGTACAAAATACTAGTACAAAGACTAGGTTCAAAACCAAACCAAATGATCAAAACAGAACTCAATCTTCCACATATTGCACATTCAAACATGCAATAAAATATCCTCAAAAGGACCAACATCAATTCACAAGGCAAGTAGCTCAATGATCAATGTAAAGCAAAGGCAAGCAAATGAGCACAAAATGGACATCCAAATTAGAAAATCCAAATCAAAACAGAAATGCATCTAATGTCCTTGAGATTTTCTATGCAAGTTTCTCATGTCATGAACAATCAATGTGCAAAAAATCAAATCCAGAAAAGTTCAAATGACAGATGAACAAAAATGCACAAATGCAAGGTCAAAAATGTGACACAAATTATCACATACATCTTCATGTGTCGAAAACAATGATAGCATATGAGAAAAAATTCAAACCAATGCTCAAAAAATCATATCATGAATGAAGATCAATTACACAAAAATTCAGATCAATTGGCTCAAGGATGAAGATTTCACAAAGCATTGAACACAACATATCATTATAGCATGGCATGGATCAAAAAATTCACACATTAAAAATCAAACATCAACAATTCACGAAAATAATATCATAAAAACTAGACATTAAAACAGAACTATGAAAAAAAATTGGAGTTAATTTGGATCATTTTTCAATTTTTAATGATTTTTCAAAGATGAACAAAAGAATATGAAATAACAAAATAAAATGGAGGGAAAAACAAAATTCAAATTAAATCAGAATATTCTCAGCCATTGGATGAAGCGCGCAAAAAGCATCAACGGATCACATTTAAACCACCAAAACACACAGTTTCATTAATTGACATCAACATGCATGGTCAGCAAGTCAAAGCACACGCAAGCAAGGTCAAACGAATCAGAACCAATCATACACACACGCTGGCTAACACATGGCAACACGCAAGCATCAATGAAACGATGTGTTTCATTAATCTAATCATCAGCCTAATCACCAGTTCAACGCACACATGGCACGGTCAATGGAAGCACGGCCAATGGAACATACACGCAGGCGCATACGTGGAAGCCACAGTGGACAAACCCTAGGAATGAACCAGACGCCGGAGCAGTAGCTCCTGTCGTCTTCTCCGGCCACACACACGGTGGAGCTTCAACCAAATTTTCCAGAAATGCAAGATGCGTACATCAATCGAACCGTATTTCAACCAGGAGTTCAAATATCATAATCAAATCAACTAATTCCTCCTAACTTTTCCAGATTGAGCAAAAACATTATTGAGATCAAAACTTATATTCAACATAGCATGCTCAATTCTAAGCCAAATCAAAATCTAAACACATCTACATGCTCCACACAACCAGATCTACACAACTATAACAAGAAAATAGCAAAAGGAGAGGATCGATTTGAAGTCACCTCGAACTTGAAGTTTCTGATCCAATCCTATGCTCTTTCCTTGAAGCTTTATGCACAAAGAATCACTTAAAACCACCTGAATCTAGCTCAATTTCAGAAAACCATCGCCATGAAGATGCACTTGATCTGCTCGAAATCCAGCTCAATTGTCCAAAATAGAGGTTGAATCTTGCTCAGAATTACACCAGGAACAAGAATATGCAAAGAGATTTGGTGTTTGTGTGAAGAAAATTGAATTTCGAAGAGAGAGAATTTTTGAGGGAATTTGAAATTTTGAAATCTGAAAATTCTGTTATTGTGTGATGAGATTAGGGTTTCATCTTTTATATGGTGTGCTAATGACACTGAAATCCCAATTAGGCATTGGCTAAACATGATTAGTGAGAATTGGATCAAAGTGCAAAAATGCAAATTAAGCTCATGAAGCCATGCTACACGTGTACAGTACCATGCAAGGGCTGAAATTCTCTCCAAATTATCCAATGGTCATGATGGAATTGGTATTTTGCTTGTATCATAAGCCAATTTTAAATTGTGGAAATTCCCTCCAAAATGAACACATGTGAAATAATAGGCATACAAGCCTCTCTCATGCATGGCAAGGCTTGTTTTGAGAAGTATTGGTCATGAGGAGTATTTTGCAAAAAGAATGGACCAAATTGGAGCTTTGAATCAAAAGTTATGTTACTTTGAACTTCCATGCACACCTTGTGATCATTTGGCCATAACTTCTCAACCAATCATCATACGAACATGAAATAGGACTTTTTGGAAAGGGGAGACAAAGATCTACAACTTTCATGCTCACCAAAAATCCATTTGAAGCTTATTTGATGTTGATAAGTCAAGTTGAATGTGGACTTGAAACTTGCCATTTTTGGAAATTTGAAATTACAGGTCACTTTCCATTTTTGGAAACTTTTGCCATGACTTCAAAATCTTCAAGATAGATGTCTGAAATGACAAATAGACTTAATTTGAACATGAATGAGGTGTTTCAAATCATTTCCCCACCTCAAAGCCCTCAGTTGACTGCACAGTTGACTTTTTGGTCTTAGAGGACCATGAAATGCTTTGATGAATTTGGGCCTTTATCTCTTGATGAAATGGCTTCAAAATGAAACCCTAGCTCATGTAAGCTCTTTGTAATGATCAAGTGGTCCTTATACCAAGGAAAATATCTCAACTCTTGCACAAAGGATGCTCTTGAAGTGCTTGACCTGTGATTGCTTAATGCTACAAAACAAAAATGTTAATGACATATATTTGTGCTTTTGGTTAGTAAACAGAATAAGAAAAGCAATGATATACAATACAAGCATGCCTGGTGATCTTAAACCACTCACAAGGAGGTCCCACCCAAAGGGAAAGAAATCCAAGATAGTCAATGATCCTTGAGGCTATGCAATGCAATGTTATGATGCCATGAGGGATCTTAGGGACAAAATTGGGGTCTTACACTCATGAACAAACTTTTGCTCCTTCAAGATTAACATTTTAACTGACGAATAGACCCCATTTGAACCTGTTGGAAGTATCTCAAGCCATTCCCTTGTGTTGACTGATCATCTAAATAGAACCCACAAAGTGTCTTGGATGATACTCAAGCTTCAAACAAAAGATGTTAGTGACACATTTTTGTGCTTTTGGTTAGTAAACAAAAGTAAGAGAAACAATGATGTATAATTCAAGCATGCTTGGTGATCTTAAACCAATCACAAGGAGTCCCACCCAAAGGCAAAGGGAACCAAGATGCTAAAGATCCTTGAGGCAATGCAAATGCAATGTTATGATGCCATGAGGGATCTTAGGGTCAAAATTGGGGTCTTACAGTGTTGCTACTCTGTGTTTCACTCCATATTTCCTTAGGAGCTTGTTAAATATTTTGGATATAAAATGCGATCCACCATCGCTTATGACAAGTCGTGGAACTCCAAATCTGGGAAAGATATTGTTCTTGAACATCTTGATGACTACTCTTGTGTCGTTGGTGGGTGAGGCTATAGCTTCTATCCACTTGGAGACATAGTCAACTGCTACCAAAATGTACTTATTTCCCAATGAAGATGGAAAAGGTCCCATGAAATCTATACCCCAAACGTCAAATATTTCTACTTCTTGGATGTTCTTCAAAGGCATTTCATCACGTCTTGAGATGTTTCCAGCGTGCTGGCACCGGTCACATCGGACAATATAACCATGGACATCATGCCATAATGTCGGCCAATAAAGACCAGCTTGAAGGATCTTAGCGTATGTCTTGGATGTGCTTGAATGTCCACCATAAGGTAAAGAATGACAATGTTCTATGATGTTTCTGACTTCTTCTTCTTAGACACAAAGTCGAAATATGTTATCGGTTACTCTTTTAAAAAGGAGTGGTTCGTCCCAATAGAAGTGTCTTATATCTTTAAAGAACTTCTTCTTCTGTTGATAGTTGAGGTCAGGTGGTATGATATCAGCGGCTAGATAGTTCACGAAATCAGCGTACCATGGTACTTTGCTAATCTCTAAAATTGTCTCAAGGTTGTCTCTGTCAGGTTCAAGGGGAGTGGTATCTATCTTAGCTACTAGTCTGTCATAGGTGAAGTCATCATTTATGGGTAAATGATATGGCTTTAAATGCTCTAATCTGGAGAGATGGTCAGTAACTACGTTTTCTGTTCCTTTTTGGTCTCTAATGTCTAAGTCTAATTCATGTAGCAAAAGGATCTAGGTTTTGCATCCTTTTTGCTCAGAAGGTAACTGATAGCTGCATGGTCTGTATAGACTATAATCTTAGATCCTACAAGATAAGACCTAAATTTATCGATTGCGAAAACTACAGCTAGGAGTTCCTTCTCTGTTGTTGTATAATTTAATTGAGCGGCATCTAGGGTTCTACTAGCGTAGTATATTACGTGTAGTTTCTTATCTTTTCTTTGCCCTAAAACAGCTCCTATAGCGAAATCACTAGCATCACACATTATTTCGAAGGGTTTCGTCCAATCTAGGGTTTGTAGAATGTGTGCTGAGATTAACGCTTGTTTTAACGGGTTAAAGGCTTTGATGCATTTCTTATCGAAAATGAATTTCATGTCTTTCATCAGAAGGCCGGTCAAGGGTTTTGTTATTTTAGAGAAGTCTTTTATGAAGCGTCGGTAGAAACCGGCGTGTCCAAGGAAACTACAGATTTCTCTAACTGTCTTAGGAGGGTTAAGGTTTTCTATAACTTCTATTTTTGCTTTATCGACCTCAATGCCTCTTTCAGATATTATGTGTCCTAACACTATGCCTTCTTTGACCATAAAGTGACACTTCTCCCAATTTAACACTATGTTAACTTCTACGCATCTCCCTAGGATTTTCTCAAGGTTAATAAGGCAGTTTTCAAAGTCTAATCCACACACCGAGAAGTCGTCCATAAATACTTCCATGATTCTGTTGAGATAATCCGCGAAGAATGACATCATACAACATTGGAAAGTAGCTGGCGCATTACAGAGTCCAAACGGCATTCGTCTGTAAGCAAACATTCCGTAGGGATAGGTAAAGGTTGTTTTCTCTTGATCCTCGGGGTGAATGGGTATTTGGAAAAATCCAGAGTATCCATCAAGATAACAAAATTAAGAGTGTCTGGCAAGACGCTCCAACATTTGATCTATAAATGGAAGGGGGAAATGGTATTTCCTAGTTGCCTTATTGAGCTTCCTATAATATATGCACATACGCCATCCGCCTTCTATGCGTTTAGTGACATGCTCTCCTTTTTTGTTCTGCACAACTATGATGCCTCCCTTCTTGGGTACCACATGTACAGGACTTACCCACTTACTATCAGAGATCTGATAGATTATACCAGCTTCCAGTAGTTTAAGGACTTCCTTCTTCACCACCTAGCTCATCACAGGGTTGATCCTTCTATGATGTTCTCTGGAAGGTTTTGAATCCTCCTCTAGTGAGATCCGGTGCATACACACGGATGGGCTAATACCTTTTAAATCAGAGATGTTGTACCCTAAGGCAGATGGGTATTTTCTTAAAACATTCAAGAGTCGATTCATCTCGTCTTGGTTTAAGGTGGCACTAGTTATTACTGGGCGGTTCATTTCTTCATCCAGGAGCTCATATCTTAGGTTCTTGGGTAGTTCCTTAAGTTTTTGGGCTGGTTTTTGAGAATTAGGTGAAGGGTCTGGAGTAAGATCCAAACATTCGTTAGTGAGAGGTTCTGTTTCCTCTAACTCGTCATCCTTTTCATTCGAGTTTGAAAATGGTTTGATCTTAGGTTCTCCCTGATCAAATTCTCGTATGCACTCATCTATGATATCGATCGTATAACATGCGTCTCCTAGAATTGGTGCCATCGGGAATTTCAAAAGAATGAACTCGATCTTTTCGTCCCCTACTTCGAAGGTTAATTTCCCTCTTTTTACATCTATTATAGCTCCGGCTGTTGATAAGAATGGTCTACCTAAAAGGATAGGGATATCTTCGTCTTCTTTGATATCCATGACCACAAAGTCGGTTGGGATATAAAGTTGACCGATCCTAACTAGGATGGCTTCTAAAATGCCTACAGGATACTTAACAGATCTCTCGTCTAATTGAAGGGACATATTAGTTGGTTGCAATTCTCCTAGGTTTAATCTCTTACATACAACTAAGGGCATTAAACTTACACTAGCGCCTAAGTCTAGGAAAGCTTTGTCGATCACATGGTTTCCTAAAATGCAAGGTATAGAAAAACTACCAGGGTCTTTCTCCTTCTTAGCAAGTTTATCCTCGGAAATAAAGTTGCATTCCAAGGGTTTTGGATCGTCGAGCCTACGCTTGTTAGTTAAGATGTCTTTAAGAAATTTGGCGTAAGACGGAATTTGGGTGATAGCTTCGGTAAAAGGAATTTCTACATAAAGCTTTTATATCACTTTTATAAAAAAATTATATTGGTTGTTAACTTTGGTTTGTTTAAGTCTTTGCGGATATGGGATTGGTGGTTTGTACGGGGGTGGTGGTTTGTAAGTTTTATCCTTGGCTCCACCTTCTTGGTTGGTTTGTTTCTCGGATTCCCCCGGTTCCTCTTTTTGGTTGTTAGAAGTTTTGGACTCGCTCATTGCTGGGTTCTGAGGCCCTTCGTAAGCGGCCCCACTTTGTAACGAGATAGCGTTAGCTTTCCCTGGAGGGTTTGGTTGAGGTTGTCCAGGAAATTGGCCTCCACGTGTAGTTTGTGGGGCTTAGTTTTATGCTACCTGTGAGATCTGGGTTTCAAGCATCTTGTTGTGAGTGATTATCTGATCAACCTTGGTTCCTAATTGTGTTATAAGTTCGTTTACGTGAATATTTCGGTTTAGGAATTCTTTATTTTGCTGAGTCTGGCCCGATATAAAGCTTTCCATGATCTTCTCAAGGTTAGACTTCTGAGGCACAACTTGCATAGGTTGATTTGGTTTTTGGGCTTGATAACCTTGCGGTCTCTGGGGTGCATTATTTTGGATAGGGTTCTGGTTTCTATAAGAGAAATTTTGATGATTCTTCCATCCAGGGTTGTAAGTGTTTGAAAACGGGTTATCTTGGGCATAATTCACTTGGTCGGTATTTAGTTCATTTAAAAGGTTACATTCCGTCGATTCGTGTCCTTTAGATCCACATAGTTCGAACTCTGTGTGGACTACTGCTACGGTGTTGGTGTTCATAGACATATGTTCGATCCTAAGGGCTAAAATGTCCATTTTCGCCTGCATCATGTCTAGAGAGCTTACCTCATGTATTCTACCTTGGGTCTCCTTTTTCTCTATTGATACTCGTTCAGTTCCCCATTGATAATGGTTTTGGGCCATATCCTCAATTAGGTCACAAGCTTCTGAATAAGGTTTGTTCATCAGCGCGCCACCTGCGGCAGCGTCGATGCTCATCTTGGTGTTATAATGGAGTCCATTGTAGAAGGTATGAACGATCAGCCATGGTTCTAGGCCATGGTATGGGCAGACACTTAATAGCTCTTTATATCTCTCCCAAGCTTCGAAAAGCGATTCTCCTTACTTTTGAGCAAATCTAATGACACTGAAATCCCGATTAGGCATTAGCTAAACATGATTAGTGAGAATTGGATCAAAGTGCAAAAATGCAAATTAAGCTCATGAAGCCATGCTACACGTGTACAGTACCATGCAAGGGCTGAAATTCACTCCAAATTATCCAATGGTCATGATGGAATTGGTATCTTGCTTGTATCATAAGCCAATTTTAAATTGTGGAAATTCCCTCCAAAATGAACACATGTGAAATAATAGGCATACAAGCCTCTCTCATGCATGGCAAGGCTTGTTTTGAGAAGTATTGGTCATGAGGATTATTTTGCAAAAAGAATGGACCAAATTGGAGCTTTGAATCAAAAGTTATGTTACTTTGAACTTCCATGCACACCTTGTGATCATTGGCCATATCTTCTCAACCAATCATCATATGAACATGAAATAGGACTTTTTGGAAAGTGGAGACAAAGATCTACAACTTTGATGTTCACCAAAAATCCATTTAAAGCTTCTTTGATGTTGATAAGTCAAGTTGAATGTGGACTAGAAACTTGCCATTTTTGGAAATTTGAAATTATAGGTCACTTTCCATTTTTGGAAACTTTTGCCATGACTTCAAAATCTTCAAGATAGATGTCTGAAATGACAAATAGACTTCATTTGAACATGAATGAGGTGTTTCAAATCATTTCCCCACCTCAAAGCCCTCAGTTGACTTTTTGGTCCTCAAATGACCATGAAATGCTTTGATGAATTTGGGCCTTTATCTCTTGATGAAATGGCTTCAAAATGAAACCCTAGCTCATATAAGCTCTTTGTAATGATCATGTGGTCCTTATACCAAGGAAAATATCTCAACTCTTGCACAAAGGATGCTCTTGAAGTGCTTGACCTGTGATTGCTTAATGCTACAAAACAAAAATGTTAATGACATATTTTTGTGCTTTTGGTTAGTAAACAAAATAAGAAAAGCAATGATATACAATACAAGCATGCCTGGTGATCTTAAACCACTCACAAGGAGGTCCCACCCAAAGGGAAAGAAAGCCAAGATACTCAATGATCCTTGAGGCTATGCAATGCAATGCTATGATGCCATGAGGGATCTTAGGGACAAAATTGGGGTCTTACAGATGCCCCTATTTAAGGTCATTCTACCCGGAGAAGTGAAGGTTAAAATCTTCGTCTCGACTAGATAGAATGGGGTTAAATAATAACAAAGAGACAAATTTTGGTCCCTAAGAGACCTCACAATGCAAATGTATGTATGCAAAATAAACAAAACTCTATGGGGATATGCGTCCACAAAGAAGAAAAGACATTGGGAAAAAAGACAATCCATAGGAGTAATACACTCACTAACAAACAGAGACTCTATAGGGGACTCTCATGGGGATAAAAAAAAAGAAATGCGTGAGCAGGGCACGACTCAAAACTTGGGGAGTAAAAGACTAAAACCGCGTGAGCAGGTCACGACTCAAAGCTGGGGAAAAGAGTTTCCAAAGGGAATAAATCCATTGGAAAGACACGAGCTGACTCAAAAATGCATGTATTGGGGAAAACGCCAACACAGCAAAACTATACGCAACGGATACTTCGGATAAAAATCTGGACTCAGGCTAGGGAAAGATATGAACAAAACATCCCTGCCGAGGAAAATGCATGTATTGGGGAAAAAGCCAACACAACAAAAGGAGATCCACAATAAAAACTCCGTTGGGGAAATCTAAAAAGACTCTCCAGGGGAAGCAGCGGGATGAGGTGTTACCGGTCATTGGCTCCAAACTAGCTTGGCTGTTATAGAGGATTCATGTCTTGTTAGGAAATTCTCATGATGTCCAAGGAGACCATGATTTCGGGAAGTCAGATCCCTACCCCGAAAAACCTAACCAAAAGCCCAATTATACTTGGCAATTCTAAAAAAGGGTCCAAACCATTGCATCAACATCTTGCACAAACAATCATTCATTGCATATCATTGCATCATGAAACGCGTAGCATATTCCATCAAGGTGGAACAATACGCCATACAACATAAACATGCACGACTGCATGGAAGTGTTTCTCAAAAGCACAAAATAATCCTCTGTTACGGAAATTCCATCTCCCCAGTAAAGAACATTATCCTGAAACTCTTGAGTGGTATTCCCGACAAGTTGACTGAAGTATACACCTTGCCTTTTGCACGAGAATTTTCTTCAACCAGCTTACCTTTTGTAGGAACCCTGCTTACCTTGGGTAGGTACCCTACCTTTTGCACGGAAAATTTTGTCTTTCAACTTACCTTTTGTAATTATCTTATGCCTTTTGCAAAAGAAACACCTCTTATTTCTTACTTACCTTTTGTAAGTACCCTACCTTTTGCAAGGGAAAATGTTCTCTTGTTGAAGAGTCATTGCTACCTCTGGCATGAGATAACTTTCCTAACCACCATTCTTCTTAACCTTTTGTTGACGAGTTTCTCGCTGCCTTTTGCACGAGGAAACATTTCTACCTTCATACGTTCTTCTTAACCTTTTGTTGAGAAGTTTCTCATTACATTTTGTATGAGAAATATCTCTTCCTTCTTAACCTTTTGTTGAGAAGTTTCTCGCTGCCTTTTGCACGAGGAATCATTTCCACCTACATACGCCTTCTTAACCTTTTGTTGAGAAGTTTCTCATTACCTTTCGTATGATAAATACCTTCTAGTTTTATTCTTAACCTTTTGTTTAGAAGTTTCTCACTACCTTTTGTATGAGAATCCCCAGCAGACCTTGTTTCTAAAATCTCGTTACCTTTTGTACGAGAACTTCATTCTCTGTTTCTTAACTTTTTGTTAAGGAGTTTTCTCATCACCTTTGGTGTGAGAGATCCATCCATCTCTCTCCTAACCTTTTGTTAGGAAATCCCCATTTCTCTATTACTAAGGAGTAGTTGCTACCTTTTGTATGAGAAAGAACGATATCCCCAGCGAAGTCATCCTCCACCCTCATTTTCTTTTTAACCTTTCGTTGAGAAGTTTCTCATTGCCTTTCGCATGAGAGGTTACAGTCACTTTCCTATGTTGTCTTAGGCTTTTGTTGAGGTTTTCATATGACTCGTGCGTGAGAAAATGTTATACCCTTTGCTTACCTTTTGCCAGTGTCCTCTACCTTTTGTAGCAGGAAGTTTACCCATTTCTCAGACAAGTTACTTGCCTATTGCAAGTATCCTCTACCTTTTATAACAGGAAGTTTAACCATGTTTCAGTCGAGCTACTCACCTGTTGCAAAAATGTCTTTGTCTTTTACAGAATATTTCAGTGCCAGTTCTATATCCTTTGTTACTTGTCTTTTGCAAGTACATATGTTTACTTTTCGGAATCCTACGAGAATACCTCGATCACTGGTTACATGCCAAATTTTGTAAATGGAGGCAAGAAAGAAAAAGAAGAAAAGAAAAAGATAAAGATGAAGACGAAAGATCATTCATACTACATTAGCATATTGCATACGTCATGCATATATAACCTTCCTTTCATGATTACCCATTTCCCCACATATAACATCTCAACGCCCAGCAGCTGCCCTACATAAAATCCAGTGTGATCATCTGATATCCCAGTGAAGAAATTATTTGTGACCCCATCTTCACATTACATTACATTTGTTCCTAGTGGGATTTTTTTCGATATTTTGGTATTTAATCCCCTCCTACCTTGAATGTTTGAAAACCATGGCTATCCATACATTCAGGTCCAAGAAGATTAAATAGGGGAAACTGTCCTACCCCAAAATTCACACTACCCTTCACAATGGTCATATAGTTCCATAAACCCTAATCATTTGCATACCTCCATAAGAATTCATTTCATCTGCATAAGCATGGTTCAACACAAGAAGACAGGTGACTGGGATTCATGGCTTTGTGCTTACACCTAGTGGAAACTAGGGTTTCTCAGCAACTTGAGGTGGCTCAATCAATAAAACCCTAACTTGGAGATGGATCTTGATGCTTGGTGTTGCCACCGGGGTTTCTGATAATGAGGAGACTGGACGGACTAATAAAAAAGATCAGAAGAGTCGCCACCGAATTTTATTTAGGTGCCTCTATCGGAGAGGCGATGGGAAATAGTCGATAAAGCCCTCAAGAGATAAGCGCACGGGAAGCGCTAGGAAAAGGATAAAGAATCAGTCTCTCAACCGAGATTAGGGTTCGGGAGTCGGTTATGCAAGGGGAAGGTATTAATACCCCTCACGTCCATGGTATTCCATGGGAACCATTTGGGTTGTTTACGTACATGGGGATTTATCTGTTATTGTTTTATTTTCAAAAGAATGTGTGTGAAAGAGAGGAGTTTTTGGTTTTTTATTATAGTTCTTGCTAAGATTGTAGCCATTGTGCCTACATATCACTCATTAGGGGATGAGGAATCAGAGCTACATAGTTCAGAGTAAAAAATGTTTGTGTGTTTGATTGATTTTGCCTTTGAGAAAAGGGTTTTCGAGATGAGTTCCCTAAGGCACAAAAATTAGTTTTGATGGGTTGTGATGATTTTACCTTAAACAAGGGTTTACAAAAATAGTTTGTGATTAGATTGCACTAAATTCTATGGGTGTGGGTGAATATTCTACACAACAAGCCAAGCGTCTTGCGTCCAAAATAATCAGAGTGAGGGTAGCAATGCTCCATTCTCACTCATTCTTCACCAATCAAGGCTCGTGGCACACAATACTAATCATAGTTATTAAGTGTTTTAAATTTGATTAAGAAAAAAAACCACTTGACGTTGAATCAAGGGTTTGTTTATTTGATTAAGAAATTTGGCTTATCCAACATGAATGCAAGATAACCAACAAGAAAATAAAAGGTTTAATTGTAAGGTACCCCAAGAGAAAGCCTTGTATGTGCAAAAGTCACCTATTCTAAACAAAGAATAGTGATCTTACAAACATGTTCCCCTATGGTGGTGTCATGATGTTATTCTTACAACCGGAATGTAAGTACAGATGAAACCCAATTGTTTGAAACAAAGTGCCACAAGAAAGTAATGGAAAAGGTTCCAGGAAAATGTCCTAAATGGGATCCTCTAAGTCCAAGTTGACTAAGTGTCTTGACTTGTTAATGGTCTTATAATTTTATCATGTTTTTGTTGATTTTATGTGTATGATAACAATGAAGTAAGGACAATATAATGAACATACATGACGGAGTTTTCTACAATGATAATGATGATGATGAGTACTTAAATGTAAATGACATAAAGTAAACAACATTGAATAATAACAAAGATAGAAACAATAACATAAGGTTAGTAGGGTTAGGTCAATAAGTCAATATGATAAGCAAATGAATATAGAGGGGTTAGTAGGTTAGTGTAAACCAAATGGAACAACAATGTATCGGACTAAATCATAAGTTAACAAGGTAAGACTTCATCCACAATTCAAATGACCAAGTTATTTGAAATAGGGGCAACCTATCCATGCTTCAAAGTACCATGGATGAACACATGATCATCCAATGGTAGGTTTGAAGTATGGAAGGTTTTAATCAACCCTAATCCAAACATATCATGACTTAAGTAGATTTCATTAGTCCTTTAGTTCAAGACCTCAGAAGTCCATAAAAAATAATTCAAATGAAACAAAACAAGTCACCATTAAATTCTAGAGGCAAAAATAAAAGGGGTTTGTGTTCAACATATTTATAAAATAATAAAAATGAAAGGGTTAAAAAAATTAAAAAGATAATAAAATGGAAAATAAATAAATAAATAACATAAGTAAAAGAAAATAAAATGGTCAGGGTGCACACGCTAGGGGTTGAAATCCTGACTTTGGGGTCATGGGGGGATCGACCCCCTCACCCCCGGGCCACAAGCTCGGTTGTGATATGAAACAACACCGAAACAATAAAATAAACAAATAAAACTTAAAAATAGTTCACACGCCCAACAACCAATCACATCCAGACACGGACTTGATTTGAATTCAAAAAAATGCATTAGCTAACAACCTCAGTGTCGTCTTCAACCTCGAATCATCCAAAAATCAAACCTTAAAAACACAGATTTTTCCATGGAATCATCTTCCCCAATCAAAAACAAACTAACCTCCACACTCATGAGCCATTGATTGGCTTTGAGTGTGGAGTTCTTATGCACGAACCAGATGAACAACCTTACCCTAATTTAAAAATTAAATGATGGAAATGGAGTAATCTAAGCTATAAGATTAGGGTTAATGATTAAAAATGAATTTTGAGTCAAGTGGTAACTTGTTTTAGAGATGGGGGTGAATGAAACTACCTGATCAGAAGTTGCTCAAGGGATTTTTCCAGCGGTATGGCTCCGGTCAGATGAGGCTTCGGGAAGGGTGGTTAAGTGTTTGGGAAGCTTGAGTGATGTGTGGTGAATGTTTCTAGGTGGTTGTTTGGGGTTAGCTCTGGAACTGAAAACTTGATTCTCTGTTAATGGAGGTTAAACTCAAATGTTCAGAATATGTCTATGGCCCTTTTCAGCATGGTAGTGCAGTGGAACACCTTCACCTATTTATAGGGTAGGTGTGTGGATGGTTTTGCAGAGAGTTTGAAGTGTTTTACTTCAGATTGGCATGTGAGTTGAAACATGTTTGATGTTGTTGACTTGGGGAACACTTAAACGGATACCTTATGTGGTTGTTTGCGCTGAAGGAAAGTTTGTTTTGATCCCTAGCATGGATCTGGAGCAACCAAGAGCAATGAGAAGGTCCGCTGCAAAATCTCCTTTTTGCCATTTTGGGCAAAAGTTGATTTTTGCACATGGCATCGAGTTTTCTGCTTGAGGAGGTTTCCAAGTGCAAGTTGACTTCAAAACCTAGCAAAATACCATTTGAAAAGTGTTTATGGAACATTGGGATCAGAAGCAATGAGTTAGAGGACTTGGTGTGTTGAATTGTAAAATTTAACTAATGTGCATTTGGCTTGTGCATCATGGCAAGTCAACAACTTTGAACCAAGGCCAAATAAAATTGGCTCGTGCATTTTGTTTCAACTTGGGCCATTTGTTCCTTGCTATGAATTTATTTGAATTCAAAAAGAACCAGGTCAAAAGGGTTTGTGGTTTGTAAATGGTAATGTGTCAAAGTAGTGGTAATGACATGATTTTAGGGCATGGTGAGCATGGTGGACCAGCTTGGCCAATAGCAAAATTGAACCCGTTACTCAATGAATTAGGTATTAGACCTTAAAATAAAGTTGGAGATTAAGTGATTTAGGACATTTGGATTGAAGTGTAATTTAAAAATCTTGAAAATGAGAAACTTATGGTCTTTGGGACTTCTCATAGGACATTGTTGCCAAAATGTGACCAACCAACATGGCATAATTTGGTGATCGTGTGATTCCTTACCTTCCAAGGAACAATGATGGATTTTTTGAACTCATATAATCATATCATAATGGGAAATGAATTTTGGAACTTTGTGGAATGGTTTTTGTCAAATTGGTGGGTGGATCAAGTCATAGAAAGTTGAAAAATCATGTATGAACCAAACACTTGTAGCATGGATTGAATGGATGTTTAAATGGTTGATTCTGATTGAAGTGGAAATGAATAGTATAGGTAAATGATCAAGGGATCCCTAAGTTAGGGTTTCTTGAGCCACAAGTTTCATCAAGAACCATGGTCAGATGAATTAGGGTTTGAGATGCAGGGATCAAATTGAGATGTTTAAAGGAAATGGGGTATGAACGAACATTGGATTTGAAGGGTCCTTAATGTCATGGTCAATATCCATGGTGAATCATGACTTGCACAAGCCAAAAGGAGGGTCAAGAGTTAGGGTTTGGTCCTTGGGTGACCAGATGAATCTTGAAACTTCTTCAAAGGGAACTCACCACCCAAATTGGACTTGGGGAGTGAGTGAGATGTCTTGGGTGATCCTCCAATATTTTTGGGATGCTTGAGGATGAGATTAGGGTTAAGGTAGCTTGGGCTGAAGGAGAATTGCGGTCCAAGTTGCAGCGGAATTTAAAAATTTCTCCATTTAGTGATCCTTACGAATGGGCATGATCAGTGATAGAATCGTTACCTCTTGTGGCGATCACGAACTTTGAACGATGACAACGCCTCTACTCAATCCACACGAACGGATTCCTTCAATCTCAGTGCTAGCTGCTATGAATGAAGGCTTTAAGTGTGTGTGTGTGTGTGTGTGAGAGAGAGAGAGAGAGAGAGAGAGAAAAACAAAATTGCAAGTCTGTTACAATGCTTCTACACAAGGGTTCTATTTATAGAACCACTTGTGTGGGCTGCAAGCTAAAAAGCCCACTCAAGTGTATATGGCCCATATCTTATAATATGCCAAAATCACTTAAGTGTGTGGTACCTTACCATATTTCGTATTCTACTTAAGTAAACCGTACCTTACGATGTTCTATAATTCACTTAAGGAAACCGTACATTACAGTATTCCTTAATTACTCTATCTCTCATCAATCTGTCCTTTGTGTGTGACCCTATAGGTTTTCGTGGCGTTGGCAATTATATTAAATCACGTATTTAACATAATAAATAGTGAGCGGTATCTAGCAACACATCACTGCTACCCAAGACACGAAAATGTCATGTGATCTGACAAGTCCTTTTGTGATAATAATTATGTGTATAATTACCCTTTTGCCCTTATGTCTATATTGAACATAAGGTATAGACCGTGACATCCTTGTCTAGTTCAATATTGGGCCCATAGACATTTATCCTATTATGCAGGATGGGCAAATTCCATCTAGGTCACTCATGTCCCTCAGCATGTTTCGTGGAGTACCCATCAACTGTCTTTATGGTTATCCAGTTACGGACAACGTTGGATCAGCAATAAAGCACTCGACTCTACATCTATGGTCCATAGTGGTTTCAGGTCGAAGAGTGGTATACACGATTATCACCATGAGAATAACTTATGACACTTTGCATAACATTCTATATAGTATTCTCATAGTGGGTCAATCCAGTATAAATATTACTCTTAATATTCATACCTATGTTTAAGACTTGATAACTCCTTATCCATGATCCATGAGATGTGATCATCAGTCTATAAACATAATAGTCTTCATGCTCTAATGTTATCCCACTTCACAATAAAGCTTGACTACGGATACTTTAAGAATAATGTCCTTATGTTTAATGTGCTCTCATGATTAAGTCACACTTGATACATTAAACGGACTATCTATTCCAGGGACTTTATTAAACAAACATAATAAAGAAAAAGCCTTTTATTATTAATAAATAATTCGATACAAGTACCAAAAGTATTGACCTCTAGGGCTTATACCAACAATCTCCCACTAGCACTAGAGCCAATCAGGCATACCCCTAATGCCCATTGATCTAGTATGGCCATCATGCTTCTGCTGCGCAAGAGGCTTTGTCAGTGGGTTAGCAATATTATCAAGTGTTGGTACTCTACATATTTTCACATCTCCTCTATCTATTATCTCTCATGTGAGGTGATAATGCCCAAGTATCTGTTTGGATCGTTGGTGAGATCTAGGCTCCTTAGCTTGTGCGATAGCACCTCATAATAGAGACCAACGGGATCCACAATGCCAGGAACTATGCCAAGTTCACTAAGGAACTTTTGATCCAAACAACTTCCTTTGCTGCACTTGAGGAAGCAATATACTCGGCCTCGGTTGTAGAATCAGTAACTGTATCTTGCTTTGAACTTTTCTAGCTCACAGCGCCACCATTTAAGCAAAACACATAACCATTGGAATCATTCATATTAAAGCGTCTCAGCACTTTGTCTATGTACTCTGACTTAAGCCAAGCAGTTTTATGATCTATCTCTATAGATTCTGATTCCTAATATATAGGCTGCTTCACCTAGGTCCTTCATAGAAAAACATTTCCCCAACCAAGACTTTACTTGTTGCAGGGTAGGGATATCGTTTCCAATGAGTAATATGTCATCTACATATAATACCAGGAAAACGATCATGCTCCCACTAACCTTCTTGTAGACACAGGGCTCATGTTCGTACTTGATCCATGAGTAATACATCACCTTGATCAGTTATGAGATATCAATATCTCTCAGGTAGGTGACGTATCCTGCCTGACCTACGTTGGTCTTGTTCTACTTTAGCAGGTTGCTCTTACACAACTATTTGTGTTTCCTGCTCTAATTCCTCCATAGGTGTATCAATGCTTTGTGATTCTTGAATTTCTTCAAGCTCTACTTTCCTCCCACTGATTCCTTTGGAAATAAAATCCTTTTCTAGGAAAACTCCAGTTCGAGCGACAAACACTTTGCCCCCAGAAGGATTGTAGAAGTAATACCCTCTTGTTTCTTTAGGATACCCCACAAATAAGCATTTGTCAGATTTGGGCTCAAGCTTAGTTGAAATTTGTCGTTTCACATAAACTTCGCAACCCCAAATCTTCATGTAAGACATATGTGGTTTCTTACCACTCCATATTGTAAGACCCCAATTTTGGGCCCTAAGATCCCTCATGGCCCATATCATTCATATCATAACCTCAAGGATCATTGCATGCCTTTGTCCCCTCCTAGTGGGTAGGTTGCCTTGTGGGTTGATTTCTTGATCACCAAGCATACCTTGCATTTGTATATCTTTGCTTTCATATGTTTACTAACCAAAAAGTACAAAAATATTGTCAGTCTAACCTTGTTGCTTGCAGTTGAAGCAATCATCAGCAATTAGGTCAAAGACAGTCAACAGTCAGTCAAAGCAATGGATGGTGGCCATTCTTGCAGAATTTGGGCACCATGATCAACAATCAAGAGCTCATATATCTTGGGACATCATTTGAAGTCAAGTTCTCAGGGAATTAGGGTTTGGAATTCATCAGAAGAGGTTCAGTCAGTGCAAAACCCTAGAAAAGTCAAACTTGGTCAACAGTTGATTTAATCAGTGATCTGATGGATAGATTTGATCTGAAGGAGCTCATTCATGCTTGTATAAGCCTCATCTATCATGTTAAACCTCATCATGGAAGAAAATCAAGCCAATCAGAAAATTTCCAGAAATAGAAAGTGGACCCGTAATTTCAACTGCCAAAAATGGAAACTTCTTGATCTTAAACTTACATCATGATACAAGCTTCAAATGAATTTTTGCCCAACATGAAAGTTGAAGATCTTGTCTTCCCATTTTCAAAAAGTCCAAGAACTCTCAAATCCCATGTGTGGTTGTCAAGATATGATCAAATCATTTTCACCAATTTTTGAACTTCAAAGGGCCATATCTCTCAAACCATAAGGCCAAATTTGGTGGGGTTTTTTCCTACAAACCACATTTTTCATCCTCTTTCCAAAAATATAAATTTCATTCATCAAAACCCTACCATTCAAAATGGCATTTTTGGACCTTTTTCATTTAAAATCAAAGTTTGACCAAACTTTGACTTTTTGAATTAAAACTTTTTTCACCATTTTGCCAATTGAGATTGCTTTCATATCAAATTTGAGACATGTTCCAATTCCAAAACCATGATCATACCCCCATTACACTACAATTATGGACCAAATTGCAAAATGGACAAAATGTGCAAAATGACTTCAATAAGCAAGGCAATGTTTAGCAATTCATGTGCCAACTTAAAACAGCAAATTGGATGTCTTTTTTCTGCTGTTTTTTAGGCCCAGCTCGTACAGCTTTGCACCACCATTTCCATTTGTACACAATTAGCAAAAATTGCATTTTGATCCCACTTAACTAAACCAACTTACCATTTGGATTAGCAGTGCTAAACAGACCCTTATAAGGGATTTTTCTGCTCATTTTGAACCCTAGTTTTTGCAGCCTACCATCACAAAAACACTCTCACTCTCATCTTGCATTTTAGCCAAAGCAGGATTTCTGCACAAACCATTCGAAAACTCAAGCAGCCCTTGCATCTTTCATCATCCATCATCACTATGAGTTGGTTCCAAGTATAAAATATTGGCTGGAACTTCATCTTCAGACCCTGTTTTCTCCAAGCATCTCCAATGGCAGTTTGAGTTGTGGAAGCTTCAAAGCCTTGCTGAGCTCGTTTCCTTTAAGATTCCATCATTCCATAACATTGTGGGCACCTGTTTGCACTCGAATCAACCAAAACAACACTGCAGCATCGAGTTCTTCGAATCAAGTAAGATTTTCGACTTTCTTATTTGTCTAAACCATGCCATGTATCATGTAGGTCTTCTTGTGCTGATCATTTTGAGCTATGAGTTTGTAAAAATGGCTGTGTATTTTTGAAGATATGCTGACCTGAAGTTTTGTGCACAAATGTTTTTTGCTCGAATCTCACTCTATAGTGTGTTATACTGAAAACCATTGATGGATTTGTGTTGATGGATGTTTGATGATGCTTTTAGCATGGTTAATTTTAATTTCTGGGCACATGAAATTTTCGAACTCATGATGGTGATGAATGTATGCTGTTGTGTTTAAACCCTAGAGCTATGCACCAGGAATTTCTCATGATTGTTTGGTTTGTTGTTTTATGATGTGTTTTGCATGAAGAACATTCTCAATTGCCCTGCTCTGTGATTGATGCAATTCGAATTCTGTTTTGATGATGAACTTGGTTGATGAACATGAAGCATGCTGTTGTGTTAAAACATTTGTACCTTCCCAGAAATATGGTTTCATGTACGCATAAGTGTTGGCTGTTGTTGTTGTTTGTGATCACCTGAACCATTTCCACTGCAATTGCTATTTACCATGCTGTTTGGATTTCGCGTGTTGGTGATGAATCATGAAACTGAATATGAATGCCCTGCTGTTGTGTATGATGAAAGCATGAAGATGCATGATACATACTGATTGTTGCTGCATAAACCATGCTGCTGTTTGCAACCTACCCTGTCCAGAATTTCCACGATTAATTGTTTGCTTGGTCGATTGGTTGATGTTGCTTGATGTTAATAATGCCATGCTGTTGTGTTTTTTGCTTGGTTTGATTTTAGTTTGATGATTTTTGAACATGATAACACGATGCCTTGCTGTTGGCCAAACCCTAGGGTTTTTCTTAAACCCAGAAAAGTTGTTCATTGGCCGTGTACTGTTCCATTGGCTGAGAGCCAATGAGAACATTTCGTTCTCTTCCCCAATGCACGGTCGTTTTACTTAGTGGCTTCAGTAATTACAAATATGCCACGGTTGACTTTACTTTGACTCTATCTTGCCATGCTATTTGATCTTGCTTGCATCCAAATTTCATCCAATTTCACAATTAATTTCTCTTTCACATTTCATCCAAAAATTATGAAATTTTTTCCTCATGTTCATGAATGTGTCTAGTATTTTATTGTGATTTTTAATTAATTTTCCATTGTCTGGATTTTTAATGATAATTGATTTCCCAACATGTATGCCAAAATGATACATTGTGCCATTTCAATTGTGAAATACTCATGTTATATCCAATGAGCTTGAAACTTTTTGTGGTAAAACTAGACACATTGACCTTTGTTTCCATGTAGAGTTTATACATTTCTCATATGTGGTTGGTGAGTTACAATTTTTTGAAGTTATGTGTTGCATTTGGTGTCACAACATGAACATGCATTTTCCCAATTTTTGTTCACATGCTTCCTTACATCCAAATGACCCCAAATTTTGCATGAATGATCCCTCACATGTCTAGTTTGTGTATGAATTTTCCTGGAATTAATTGTTCTGTTTCCAATTTATTTGAGAATTTTCTTTCATGCTTAGTCATTTGTTGACTTTATGTGATACACATTGCCAAATCTTTTGTGAAATTCTCAAATCTTATTGTATGACCATGAAATTTCATATGTGATAACTAGACATCTTGAGCTTTGCATTGGTGTTAATCTCATTCATTTCTCTTCTGTTTTCAAATTGATATGATTTTTGAAGTTGACCCATGATTGTTGACTTTCATCATGCTTACTTGAATTTGGTTTGACTTCATGATTTTACTTGACTGCCTTCCTCTCATCCAAATGCCATGAAATTTTACATGTATACCATGCTAGATGTTAGGATTGAGTGTAATTTATTTCATGATTTTTGAAAATGTTTGAGTTGACTTTTGATGCAAGTCATTCTGTTGACTTCTTTGTGCTTCTTATGGCCATGCTTTGCACCCTTTTGCATATGAAATGACAATGATACATGATATAATTATGAATCCAATTGAGAATGCTTCTTGAATGTTTAGACTTGGATTGGGTTGACTTTCCTTTGCTGTTTGACTTTTTTTTCTTTCACCTTTGACCCTAGGCTAGTCCTAGTGGTCTTCTGAGCTTACAATTGAGCTGTTGTTTCAGGTTAAGCACCAATGCTTCAAAGACCTTTCAAATTTGATTGAGTTGAATTATATTGTGCTAACCTTTGTTTTGTAGGTGTGACTCACATACTTGAGTCTTTGTGCCTTGCACAATTGGTCCCTCTGTGGTTGACTATTGGGTTATTTCCTTTTGATTTTGAACTGTTGACTTGTTTACTAATAAGTTTGACTTTTTCAGGTACTTTAGTTGCCTAAGTTCTTTGAACTTGTTTGCTTGCTTTGCTTTTTAGCATTTGCTTTGAGGTATAAATACTTCTTCTTCATGTAGTCTGGAGACCCGGTCTGTTATTTGACCGGGCAAACTGTCTGAAGCCCTCCTTAAGAGGCAATGCCTGTGTTTGTTTAAATTTGTCCCAAGCAGGAAAAGTCCTTCAAGTAAGGCAATGGGTGGAAGGTAGGGATAAGCAATCTATCCCCCACTATTCAGTGTGTCCTCTCTTTGCTCCCATTACATGGTTGAAGCATTGAGATAAATACCCAAGATCTAATCGAGTCAATAATGTGGAGAGAGTTCCTACTTTCTGAACTCCCACACTTTCTTTTATGCTCTCTCTGATCTGAGATAGAAGCAATGAGGCACACCCCTCATCTCCTTTTCATCTGCTTCACCTGAGCCCCCTCAATGGCCAGGTTAAGAGCGACCTTCACCTATTACAGTGGACTTTCAAAGTCAAACCCTCTTGTGTGAGCCCCCCATTGTTTAGCTATAGAGTGTGCTGTTTGCTATTCATTGATTGATTGTCTGCTACACACATGTTTGCTTATATGTTATGCATTCATTATCATCATTAATTGTTCATCAATGCACCATCATCTCATTTGCTTGTGTGCTATCATTGTTGTTTCCCCATTGAGGACAATTGTAAGTCCATCTCTTTTGGCCATTGCTCCTATGACATGGAAGTGAGTATAAGACCATCACCTTGGCCACTCATCTTATCTCTGCTCATTGCTTCGTTTGTTTGTATGTGAGGATACAACTGTAAGTCCCTGCAAGTTGGCGTTTGTTATCCTAGGATCATACTATGTATGTTAGAGTAAGCCCAGACAGATTGGCATCTTACATCCATGTTTTGCTTTGTCTATGTGAGGATACAGCTATAAGTCCCTGCAAGTTGGCATCTGTTCTCCTGTGATCATAAGTTGATTTGTTTGATTGTATGAGAAATTGCAATTGTAAGTCCCTGCAAGTTGGCTTTTGCTTTCTCATCATCCCATGTTGCATTGTTCTTGTATGTGAGAATCCTTGTAAGTCCCTGCAATGAGGCATTGGTATTCCTATGATCATATGTGTGGGGTTAACCTAAGTCCAGACAGATTGGCAGTTGACTTCCACATTTCATATCCCATTTCTTGTTTTCTTCTGTGGAGATTAGTGTAAGTCCATTGAGTGGCATCTGATATCCGGTTTTATTTTAGGAGATTGGTATAAGCCCAGTGATTGGCATCCGATATCCGCCTTTTGGATTTCATCTTTGTTTGTTTTCTATTATCCATTGCATTCCAAAGGACACACTTGAATCATCTTCCATATGATCTCAAGAAGTGAACCTCCTAAGAAGTTTTACTTTCCATCCTCATCCATTCATCATTCATTATGTCCTAGACTTTTCACACTTTATCTCTTAAACTTGACATAAGTGTTGTGCAAACATATTCATGTTTTCAAATTAAAAACCTGGACCCCAAGTCCTTGACTTTTTTTCAAACTCATTTTCATAATACTTCTTTGAATCAATCCTAATCATACTTTGACTTCATTTTCATAATCACAATCAATTAGCTTCACTCATTCACTTGTTTTGGCTTTGTCCATTAATCTTTTCACGCATTAGCCATAGGCTTCAATTATCTTTGTGGTTGATGTAAATCTTGCCTATCCTTAGTGAGTCGACTATAAGTCTTCCGTACTGAAAACAGGGTTAACCCCTCTAGTGCGTCGAAGCTATCCTCACATGGTGGATGTTGTTCTTGGTCGAGTGTTCTCCCATTGATAATGAAAAGCCTCAGTGCTTGTGTTTTTAAAACTGAATCCACCAACTTTTGGAAATCTTTTAGCCGAACTACGGCGTTTTGATCCTTACCTTTGATGGAAGGTACGTAGGCAACGGGTTCATCCGTTCAAACCCAATAAAACTTGTATATTCTTTTCTCATCATCCCAATCATGTTTGCACAATATTTTTGTCATAACAAATAACAATTTAGCATAACAAGTGTGAAAATAGCTCCCTAGGAGTACCTAGGACGTAGTGGGTGCCTAACACCTTCCCATTGCGTAATTTACCCCTTACCCAGAATCTCTGATCTTTTTATTAGTTTTCTACGTGTAAAACTTCTTAGGCTTTTGTTCGCTTTTTAGCCAGTCCTTTGGATAAATAAAAGTGCGGTGGCGACTCGAATTTTTCAATGTATCTCTTAGCTTATGATTTAATCGATAGATCATATAGCGACGAATACACCGCTACACATATCTCATATGGTGTCTTCTCAACCTTTTTGGATGGGACACGGTTAAGTGTGTAAGCTGTTGTCAATAGTGCATGTCCCCAAAACGAGTTTGGAAGATCGGCGTGACTCATCATGGATCGGACCATGTCTAACAGGGTTCGATTTCTTCTCTCAGATACACCATTCCATTGGGGTGTTCCAGGAGGACTAAGTTGGGATAGGATCCCACACTCTTTCAGATGGTCATCAAACTCTAGGCTTTAAATATTCACCACCTCGATCTGATCGAAGAGTTTTAATATTCTTACCTAGTTGGTTTTGTACTTCATTCTTGGATTCCTTGAACTTTTCAAAGGACTCTGATTTGTGTTTCATTAACTACACATAACCATATCTACTGAAATCATCAGTAAATGTGATGAAGTATTGAAAACCTCCTCTGGCTGGTATGTTCAGTGGTCCACATACATCAGTATGTATGAGGGCCAAAAGATCATTAGCTCTTTCATCTTTTCCTGTGAGTGGAGACTTTGTCATCTTTCCAATTAAACAAGATTTGCATGTCTCATATGATTCATAATCAAAAGAGTCCAATAGTCCATCTTTATGGAGTTTGGGAATGCGTTCCTCATTTATGTGGCCTAATCGACAATACCAAAGGTAAGTTGGATTTAACTCATTAGGTTTCATCCTTTTAGTATTAATGTTATAAATAGGCATTTCAAGATCAAGGACATATAGTCCATTGTTCATTTGTGCAGTAGCATAGAATATATCATTCAAATAAATTGAGCAACAATTGTTCTTTATTATAAATGAAAAACCAAACTTGTCCAAACAAGAAACGGAAATAATATTCCTGCTAATTGCAGGTACATAATAACAGTTCTCTAACTGAATTATTAAACCACTAGGTAAAGTCAATACATAAGTTCATACGGCTAAAGCAGCAACCTTTGCTACATTGCCAACTCGTAGGTCAACTTCACCTTTTGCCAAATTTCTACTCCCTTTTAGTCCCTACACATTTGTACAAATGTGAGAACCGCATCCAGTATCTAATACCCATGATGCAGAAGTAGATAAATTATTTTCAATAACAAAAATACCTGAAGTTGAAGTCTCTACTCCATTCTTCTTATCTTCCAGGTACTTTGGGCAGTTTCTCTTCCAGTGTCCGATCTTACCGCAATGGAAGCAGGTGCCTTCTTTTACTATGCCTCCACTAGGCTTCAAAGCAGCAACAATGGGTTTTGGTTTGGCAACTTCCTTGCCTTTCCCTTTATCACCCTACTTGGTGGGCCTTTTGTTCTGTCTCTTTCTATTTCTGATCATCAGAATGGACTTCCCTTTCGACTTCAGATTCTGCTTAGCAGTTCTTAACATGGTTAGCAGTTCAGGAAGAGATTTGTCCATATCATTCAAATTGAAATTTAGGACAAATTGACTGAATCCATCTGGCAACGATTGCAAGATTAAATCAGTCGCAAGTTCCTTTCCGAGGGGAAAACCTAATCTCTCAAGGTTTTCCACATACCCAATCATCTTGAGCACATGGGGACCTACAGGGGCTCCCTCAGCTAACTTGCCTTGAAAAAGGGCTTTTGAAACTTCAAACCTTTCATGCCTTGCTTGCTCTTGATAGAGCATTTTAAGGTGTTCGATCATATTGAACGCTGCCATGTTCTCATGTTGCTTTTGCAATTCTGAGTTCATGGTAGCTAGCATGAGACAAGCTGTTTCATTGGCATCATCAACATGCTTCTTATAAGCATCTCTTTCTTCCTTAGGTGCAGAACTAGGAGGTTCCTCTTCAGGAACAAGTTTCTCCAAGACATACAACTTTTTATCATGTTTGAGGATAATCCTCAGGTTTCGGTGCCAATCCAGAAAATTTGTCCCAGACAATTTCTCTTTGTCAAGGATTGATCGCAAGATGTTGTTAGAGGTGTTTGTTGTCATGATAATCTACATAAGGATTAATGAAAATATAAGTATCATTGACATATTTAATTAGGCCTTTAATTAAATATGCTCCCACTATTTTACTCAAAACAAATGACCCTCATCATTTGATTCGGAAAATCCCGTTGGAAGATTTTCTAGTGGGTCGAGATCCATATTTCACTTCGTTCTAAGTCCGCGTAGGCGGATTACACAAAACTAGGTTATTTAGGTAGGAACTCCTTCCAATTGCATCTCATACAACTCTCGAAAATTTCAGTTGGGTGAATAACTCCTTATTCCAATCCATCATATGGATTATTCCCAACTCTTGCTTCTAGACATATATAATATTATTATAATTAAGTTTGACCCATCGTTTTAGCAATTGGATATTACAATTATCCCATCGCACCTTACTAATACAGAACATGCACCTTGCGTAGGCGAAACCTACATTATCCGATACTAGTCTTGATGAGTGCTAAAACTTGGAAAGCAAACATATATAATATTATTATAATTTGTTTATTTAAGTTTGACCCATTGTTTTAACAGTTGGATATTACAATTATCCCATCGCACCTTACTAATATAGAACATGCATCTCGCGTAGGCGAAACCTACATTATCCGATACTAGTCTTGATGAGTGTTAAAACTTGGAAAGCATAAACTTAATATTTAATTTGAGGGAATTGCAATTTTCTGATCTCACCGGCTTATTTATCATATAAATCGTCTCTCACATGCATCAACATACATTCACATGCATCAACATACATACATACATAATGAAACAGTTATGGCCCCTAGCGCAGTTGTTCTCCCAAGCCAATGAGAGAACCTAAGCTAACCTAATAACGATCTAAGCTTCCCCAAGCCAGATCTTCAAGGTTGTCCTTCTTTGGCATTGACTTCTTTGCTTTCTTCATAACATTACATTACATAAAAGAAACTCGTTTTACATACGAGGGAGTGAGATGAGAAAAGAAGTTACATTGAGAGATTAAAAGAGAGGCATGACACGCAGGTCGTATTTTAAAACCCAAAACAAAATAAAGGAAAACTAAGGCCATAACCAATCACCACAAGACAATAATAAAAACATTATTATTATTATCAATTCTTTTAATTAAAACCAAATTAAATTTCGACGACCGATCACATTACGCAGAGTTAGCCGGGGTCCGCTGCCCGATCAGCAGGAATGGGTGTATTCTGACTTGCGTTAACCGGTTAACCAAATGCGTTAACTGGTTAACACTGTTTGAAAATCTGTTCAAAAATTGTTTTCTGCCTTGCGTTAACCGGTTAACCAAATACGTTAACCGGTTAACACTGTTGAAAATTTGTTAGAAAGTTGTGTCCCGTCTTGCGTTAACCGGTTAACCAAATGCGTTAACCAGTTAACACTGTTTGAAAAACAGTTAGAAAGCAGTATTTCATTTTGCGTTAACCGGTTAACCAAATGCGTTAGCCGGTTAACACTGTTTGAAAAACAGTTAGAAAGCATAACTCTTGTGCAGTCATAACCCCAATCATGTAACTCTTTGACAACACAACCCTTGTGCCGTCACTAACCCTGATGCACCAATTTCAGACCGTCAAACACATCTCGATTGTTGATTCAGTATGATTGATCAATATGTCATTGCTTCACCATACTAATGTCGGATCAAGAAGCAAACGACCATTGATCGCTCAAAGGAAAATAACCATTGAGTGTTTGAATGAACGAAACAAGAACACTATATCATATATAATGTATTTTGCATCAGGATTACTTATATCATATATATAACTTGATCGATCTCGATTTAATTACTCGTTTATTCTTTGATTCATTTTGTCTTTAATTGTATTAATACAGAAAATAAATAGTTATCAGATTCATCGTTTCGTAAGTGGCTCTGATACCACTGAAGGAGAATTGTGGTCCAAGGCGCAGCGGAATTTAAAATTTTCTCCATTTAGTGATCCTTACGAATGGGCATGATCATTGATAGAATCGTTACCTCTTGTGGCGATCACGAACTTTGAACGATGACAACGCCTCTACTCAATCCACACGAACGGATTCCTTCAATCTCAGTGCTAGCTGCTATGAATGAAGGCTTTAAGTGTGTGTGTGTGTGTGTGAGAGAGAGAGAGAGAGAGAGAGAGAAACAAAATTGCAAGTCTGTTACAATGCTTCTACACAAGGGTTCTATTTATAGAACCACTTGTGTGGGCTGCAAGCTAAAAAGCCCACTCAAGTGTATATGGCCCATATCTTATAATATGCCAAAATCACTTAAGTGTGTGGTACCTTACCATATTTCGTATTCTACTTAAGTAAACCGTACCTTACGATGTTCTATAATTCACTTAAGGAAACCGTACATTACAGTATTCCTTAATTACTCTATCTCTCATCAATCTGTCCTTTGTGTGTGACCCTATAGGTTTTCGTGGCGTTGGCAATTATATTAAATCACGTATTTAACATAATAAACAGTGAGCGGTATCTAGCAACACATCACTGCTACCCAAGACACGAAAATGTCATGTGATCTGACAAGTCCTTTTGTGATAATAATTATGTGTATAATTACCCTTTTGCCCTTATGTCTATATTGAACATAAGGTATAGACCGTGTCATCCTTGTCTAGTTCAATATTGGGCCCATAGACATTTATCCTATTATGCAGGATGGGCAAATTCCATCTAGGTCACTCATGTCCCTCAGCATGTTTCGTGGCGTACCCATCAACTGTCTTTATGGTTATCCAGTTACGGATAATGTTGGATCAGCAATAAAGCACTCGACTCTACATCTAGGGTCCATAATGGTTTCAGGTCGAAGAGTGGTATACACCATTATCACCATGAGAATAACTTATGACACTTTGCATAACATTCTATATAGTATTCTCATAGCGGGTCAATCCAGTATAAATATTACTCTTAATATTCATACCTATGTTTAAGACGTGATAACTCCTTATCCATGATCCATGAGATGTGATCATCAGTCTATAAACATAGAGGTCTTCATGCTCTAATATTATCCCACTTCACAATAAAGCTTGACTACGGATACTTTAATAATAATGTCCTTATGTTTAATGTGCTCTCATGATTAAGTCACACTTGATACATTAAACGGACTATCTATTCCAGGGACTTTATTAAACAAACATAATAAAGAAAAAACCTTTTATTATTAATAAATAATTTGATACAAGTACCAAAATTATTGGCCTCTAGGGCTTACACCAACATGGGCACACCTCAATATCATCAGAGGATCTTCGGGCTTCGTAGATGAATCCCATGCCTTGGGCTTGTGGATTATTGTGGTCATTAAGTACATATGTATATGAGATGATATGTATGGGATATATGTTTAGGTTTTAAGGCTTAAGGATAATGATATGGGTAGGGCAAATTTGAGGATATGACAGTTGCCCCTATTTAATCTTCTCGGACCTGAAGGTATGGATAGCAATGACTTCCAATACATTTGTGGTAGGAGGGGATTAAATACTATTAAGAGTTATCAAAAATTTGCTTTGCTGGTGGTAATGGTGATATGAATTGATTTGTTGGGGATCATGCACGGTTACTAGAATTTCTAGCAACGGCTGGGGAGAAAAAGAAGGTAATTCCTAGCTACGACTGGAATACCTAACTCTGGTAGGGAAATATATATTTAGTGATGATTACTAGCAACGGCTGGAATACTTGATGTCTACTGGGGATCAATCAAATGAATCAAGTGATGATTCTTAGCAACGACTAGAATACCTGACTCAATGGGGAATAAATAACAAGGTTCAATGGCAATTCCTAGCATCGACTGAAATACTTGATGTAGCTGGAGATAAACAAGGTATGGTGATGATTCATAGCGACAACTAGAATACCCAACATTATGGGAAAGAAGTCGTTCAACGACGATTCTCAGCGACGTCTGGAATACCTGTCTCGACTGGGGATAAACTTTTCAAGAATGTACAATGAAGATTCTTAGCAACGGCTAGAATACCTGACTTTGTTAAGGAAAATACAGAAATTCAGTGATGATTCCTAGCAACGGCTAGAATACCTGACATATGTGGGGGAAAAGAGCATATCAGTGATGATTCCTTATGAAAATTGGAATACATGACTCATACCGGGGAAGAAAGTTCAAGGGTGGTTGTTAGCCATGGCTACAAATATTTGACTTGGCTTGGGGAATGAGCCCAAAACACCTCGTGTTTAATAAAAAGGGGAGAGTTTAGTGATGAATATTAACAACGGTTAAGAAAATCTAACTTTGCAGGGATGAAAACGTTGTGACGACTCTTTGGGGATAGAAGAAGTACAGTGACGATTTTTTTAGCAAGGGCTAAGAATACCTGAATCTTATGGGGAAAATTAGTAGAGAGAGAAAATGACAGTTCAGTGACGATTCCTAGTAACGGCTAGAAATACGTGATTTTGTTTGGGGAGACATTGAAAATTGACTCTATTAGGGAAAATTCCTAACAACGGTTGTGAAATTCTGAATTTCGAAGAATCAATTAAGTGTAAGTTCAGAAGATACTTGTGGTGCAATGTTATGTATGCAAAATGTCGATGTATGTTTAGGCTATTGCAGGGGGATTATGCAAATGCTAGGTTTGCAAGTTGTGCCAAGTGAGATTGGGCTTGAAAGTTTTGGGAAAGTATGTTGACTTTCTGATATCGGATAATTAGAATTTCTGATATCCAAGAAAGCGTTGGGCGTAATAGCTAAGGATTTCTGTCGGGGAAGAAACTGACTGGCCAAGTCCATGGGACTGTGTGGCGCTTTCAGGCGGGGATACCAAACATGTTTTCAGTTACCTTTAGATATTTATGAAAGATAAGTAATTTGAAGTTGTTTCCCTTTAAATGTTTGTTTTGAAAAAAGGTTTTTTTTATCAAGAAATTTCCAATGTGATATCTTTTTTTTAGAAAAAAATCATATTTCGCAGACAAAGCAGGAAAAGTAAAAATATTGAGCACAAATGAGGGAACTGATTTTTATTAATAAACTACCCGAAAAATGGGTGATTTTGTACAAAGAAGCAATTCCTAAAAGAGGTGATTACGAAAATAAATTGAAAATTGTAATGGCAATAAAAATATCTCGGATTTCCACCAAACTCCAATTTTGTTATAGTTTTTATGCCTTTGGGCATCCTTTGATCTCGCTTTCAGAAGGAGAGTGACTGGATTGACTTGCTGGGGAAGCCATTGGATTGGCTCGCCGAGCATTGAAGAAAGATTCTTTGTGGGATGCAACCTCTCGATTTTATTAAATCTCTAATTCTTGCCAAGACCGCCCTTTCGGGTTTTCAGTCTACCAGGATACCCATTTTTGCATAAGTTGCCCTTTCGGGTTTTCAACTTATCGGGCTCTCTTTCTTTTTCTTTATTTTTTTCAAGCGTAGTATTTTTTGACTGCATCCGCATTCATAGGGGATGGAAGATCTTCACCATCCATAGTTGCAAGGATCAAGGCTCCTTCAGAGAAGACCTTGCTTACAACGTATGAGCCTTCATAATTTAGCATCCATTTGCCCCTTGGATCGGTGTGAGTGGGCAGATTCTTCTTCAATACAAGGTCTCAAACCTCGAGGCTGCGGGGGGAAGACCTTCTTGTCATGCGCCCTCTTGATGCGCTTTTGGTAAAGCTGGTCGTGGAAGATGGTTGCCAAGCGCTTCTCATCAATGAGGTTCAGCTGGTCAAATCGGGCTTGAACCCACTCGGCTTCATCAAGCTTGACGTCGGTCAAAATCCTTAAGGAAGGAATCTCTACTTTAATAGGTAGGATTATATCCATGTCGTACACAAGAGATAAGGGAGTTTCCCCAGTGGAAGTACTTATTGAGGTGCGATAGCCATGTAATGCAAACGGGAACATTTCATGTCAATCTTTGTAGGTTTCCACCATATTTTGCACGATCTTCTTAATGTTTTTCTTATCTGCCTCGACAGCACCATTCATCTTAGGATTATAAGGCAATGAGTTATGGTGGTCAATTTTGAAGCTTCGGTAGAGCTCTTTCATCATCTTGTTATTGAGGTTAGATCCATTATTAGTAATGGTATTATTGGGGACCCCATAATGACAAATGATTTCTTTTCTTATGAACTGAGGCACCACTTGTCTGGAAAAGTTGGCGTATGAAACTGCTTCTACCCATTTTATGAAATAGTCAATGGCTACAAGGATAAAGTGATGTCCATTCAAGGCAGTTGGCTCTATGTGTTCGATCACATCAATGCCCCACATGGCAAAAGGCCAAGGAGATGTCAAGACATTGAATGGCATTGGCGATACATGGATTTTTTCGGCATATATCTGGCACTTGTTGCATGTTTGAATATGGTGGTGACAATCAACCCCCATAGTCATCCAATAATAGTTGACCCTCAAGATATTTTTCACCATGGTGTATCCACTGGCGTACGTTCCAAAAGATCACTCATGGATTTCCATTATGATTTGGTTTGCTTCTTGCTTGTTCACACATCTTAGCAAAACCGAATCATGATTTCTCATGTACAATACCCATCCACTTAGTAAGAACTTGGAAGACAGTTTCCGAAGGTACTTCTTATCAATAATGGATGCGTCCTTTGGATATTCTTGGCACTCTAGGAATCTCATGATTTCATAGAACCAAGGATAACCGTCGGCTTCGTCTTCGGCCACCAAACAGTAAGCAGGCTCGTCCAAGTAGTTGAGGTGAAAGGGTGGTGCTTCATTCTTACACTTGACCTTAAACATGGATGCAAAGTTGCCAAGGCGTTGACTAGCTAATTATCCTCTCGAGGGATGTGATGGAATATGACTTCGTCAAAGTAAGGGATCAGTTTTAGGACATGCTCCTTGTAAGGGATGAGCTTGTGATCTCTTGTTTCCCAATCTCCTTTGACTTGGCTAACAACCAAGGCTGAATCTCTGTAGAATTCAAGGATCTTGATCCTAATATCAATTGTGGCTTCAATACCAAAGATACAGGCCTCGTACACTGCCATATTATTTGTACATTCAAAACACAACCTCACGGTAAAGGGGAGGTGATAACTGCCCCCAATGCCATTGCCATGAGCGTTAGAAGCTCCATCGGCATCCAGGATCTGGCTCTTTCTCGAAGCTAGGGATGTTGCAATCCGTAATCAACATAATATCCTCATCGGGGAATTCAAAACGAATAGATTTGTAGTCTTCCAATGGATGATGTGCAAGATAGTCAGGCAGTACACTCCCTTTGATGGCCTTTTGAGTGACATATTGGACGTCATACTCGGTTAAAGTCATTTTCCACCGGGCTACTCTATCGGTTAGAGAAGGCTTCTCAAAGATGTATTTGACATGGTCCATCTTAGAGATTAATAAAATTGTATGAGTGAGCATGTACTGTCTTAAGCGTTTAACCCATGCTAGTGCACAACAAGTCTTTTCAAGCATCGAATATCTACTCTCGCAATCAGTGAACTTCTTGCTTAAGTATTATATCATGTGTTCTTTTCTACCAATCTCTTCATGTTGGCCAAGGACGCATCCCATGGATCCTTCGAGGATGGCGGGGTATATGATCAATGGTCTTCCCGGTACAGGAGGTATCAAAACAAGAGGTTCTTGAAAGTATTCCTTGATCTTCTCAAAAGCTTCTTGGCAATCGTCGTTCCAAATGGCGGCTTGATCCTTTTGGAGAAGTTTGAAATTCGGCTCACAAGTGGTCGTAAGGTGAGATATGAACCTAGAAATGTAGTTTAATTGACCTAGGAATCCTCGAACTTCCTTTTCAGTTTTGGATGGAGGCATAGCTTGTATGGCCTTTACTTTCTCGGGATCTACCTCAATGCCACGTTGGTTGACCATAAAACCTAGCAATTTGTCGGATCTTACCCCAAATGTGCACTTATTGGGAGATTGAGCCTCAATTTGAACTTCCTTAGCCTCACAAACATATTTTCTAGATTGACAAGGTGTTCCTCTTCGGTTTGAGATTTGGCTATCATATCGTCAACATAGAGCTCGATCTCTCTATGAATCATGTCGTGAAAGAGAGTGACCATGGCTCGTTAGTATGTAGCACCAACATTCTTTAATCCAAAAGGCATGACCTTGTAGCAGAAGGCGCCCCATGGGGTTATGAAAGTGGTTTTCTCCATATCTTCTTGAGTCATTAAAATCTAGTTGTAGTTGGAGAAACCATTCATAAAGCAGAAAACAGAGAATTGAGCGGTATTATCCACTAGCACGTCAATGTGAGATAGTGGGAAGTCTTCTTTGGGACTCGCTCTATTCAGATCTCTATAATCTACACACATTCTTACTTTTCCATTCTTCTTGGGCACGGGAACAATGTTGGCAATCCATTGGGGATAATTGGAGACCGTTAGGAAACCGGCGTTGAGCTATTTTTGTACCTCCTCCTTGATCTTCATGGCCATGGCAGGACGAGTCCTTGGTAGCTTTTGCTTCACGGGGAACAATGTTGACATTCTTCTCTAAGAGGAAGACGGTGGACCACGATGTCAGTATCGAGGTCGGGCATGTCTTGGTATGACCATGCGAACACATCCATGTACTTCTTTAAGAGCTTGATCAAGTTTTTCTTCACCTCGTCTTGTAGAGTTGAGCCTACTCAGACCTCTTTTGCTTCCTCGCTTGTTCCAAGGTTAACCACCTTCATTGATTCTTGATGCGGTTGAATGACTTTTTGCTCTTGCTTGAGCAGTCTTGCCGATTCTTCGGGGAGCTCGACATCCTCATTATAATCCTTGTTGGCTTGATTAATCGGGTTATCAAAGTCATATGAGACTATAGAAGAATTTTCATTGGTAGATGACGAGGGTGATTTGCACAATTTTTAGGGTTCATGCTTTTATTGATATGAAAGAAAGAAAATGATTTTAAAGGAATTTTAAAGAAAAAGAAAATTGTCATTTTTGAAAAGTGAAACAAAATAATGAAAGACAAGGATCACTAAATCGAATGTGAAATGTGGATTTTTCATTAATTATTAAAAAGGAAATTAATTGAGGCCTTACAAATGATTCCCTCATGCCTTGGGCTTGACATGGGCTCTTTTGATTAAAAGGGAAAATAACAGGGAAAGTTACATCTTAATCATGGTCACTTCATGAACTTCCATCATGGTCCACTTGGTGGCACCGCTTTCTTTAGTCTGCAAGAAGATCAATTTGGGATCTTCTTCCTCATCTTCTTCCAAATCATAGACATGGTCGTCAACAAGGTGATTGGCGCTCAAGAAATATTCCGATAATGGGAGCATTTGTCATTCCTTAGCTATTGGCGGTAACTTCTTCAAATTCTTGGAGTTGTATCTTAATCCCAAGCGATCCTTATTGTTGGGTATCTTAAGCATTCTTCCCCATCCTTGAGGGTGTCTGTTCTTTATATTGGTCAAAGCGTCTTGGAGATAGGCCATTGGAAATTCAGCATTCTTTGATCCATCCCTCGTTGGGCAAACCATTTCGATGTTGATAACTTCAAAGGACTGAAACAGGATTTCCTTCATTTCTCATTCTCCTTCAACGTAACAGAAAGTTGCGAGATGACTCACCATAATATCCTTTTCCCCTTCTACAACAACCAATTTATTTTCTACCAAAAATTTCAACCTTTGGTGGAGTGTCGAAGTAACAACTCCATTTGAGTGAATCCAAGGCCTTCCAAGTACACAGTTGTAAGCTGGATGGATGTCCATGACAAAGAAAGTGATAGAGAAGATGTGGGGACCAATCTTCATAGGCAGATCTACTTCACCAATCACGGTCCTCCTTGACCCATCAAATGCTCTTACCACAAGCTCACTCGGTTTCATTATGAGTCCTTCAATGGTTAACTTAGCAAGGGAGCCCTTTGGCATCACATTGAGGGAAGATCCAGTGTCTACCAAAACTCTTGATAGAACTGTGTTTATGCACTCAATAGAAATATGGAGAACCTTGTTGTGATTTCTTCCCTCGGCGGGAAGCTCCTCGTCACTTAAACTAGTAGTGATGTTGTTAACTACTCCTTCAAACTAGAACACTGACATTTCTTGTGGTACATGAGTTATCCTCAAGAACTTCACCAAGGCATCCCTATGCGCTTTAGAGCACATCAACAGAGACAACATCGAGATTTTTGATGGTGTTTGGTTGAGTTGCTCAACCACTCGATAATCGCTCTTCTTGATAATGCGTAAGAACTCTTATACTTCATTGGAATATGTAGGGTATTTCCTTTGCTGAGTATCATCAATTTGCTTGCCCTTTTCCAAGGTTAAAAGATTGCTAGGACCAACCGAAGGAGATGCGGGTGCAAAGATCCTTCCACTTCTTGTGACTCCGCTAGTGTCGGCGAAGTTGATTATTGGATCTTTAGACTTCAATGGTTCTTCTTGAATTTATTGACCATGAATGTATACTGAGGTGTCATACACCCATGGGACTGCCTTGGTGTCATTGTAATTATTATCATTGGAGAAACAAGATTTGCTGAGAGAGTTAACTGAGACAAGTTATACGGAATTTGAAGAGGGGGGACTTCCTCTTATGGTATTTCGAGAGTGGACATGTCTTTGAGTGTACAGGGTCGATCAATTAAAATAATTCCTTAATTCACCAGAGTTTGAATAGAGGCCTTCAATACCTCACACTGTTGTGGATCCTTTAAACAATGTTCACAAGTATCGGTGCAAACTGAGAATACATCACTTTTCATGAGTATGTGCTTGATTTCAATTAGTGGAGTCTTCAATTCACTAATAGAGCTTATCACCTTCCTTCCATCATCCAATTTTACCATATTCACATTTGCTTTATTATGCGGAGGCATATGATTATTGTTTACATTTGGCTCATTGGGTGCGAACGTAATTGCCTTTGAATCAATTAGATCTTGGACTTTGTACTTCAAAGCTTTGCAATTTTCAATAGAATGTCCGGGAGAATCAGAATGGAATTCGCAATGGGCATTTGCATCATAACCGGGAGGAAGAACCATTGGTGGGGGTCCTAAATCCCTTAGTTGTACAAGTGATCCTCTTAGTAAGTATGGTAAAATATGGTTTTACGACATATGAACCGTGTCAAACCTTCTTTCAGGTCTTCTTGCTCTTTGTTGTTGCTGATACTGGGGTTCCTGACGTTGTTATTGTTGTTTTCGATAACATTGTTGTTGTTGGTATCATTGTTGTTGTTAATGTTGAGGTTGAACGAGAATAGTAAATGGTTGTTGTTGAATAGGTTGAACGGGGGCCACGGTGTCCACTTGTTGATATACAAATTTATAAGCTAGAGCCCTTTCCCAAACAACTATTGTTGCATTAGTCTCTCCTTCTCTTTTCTTGCCATAGGGAACAAAGGGTTTCTTTGCTATGTCAGATGTACTTGCAGAATTTTGAAATTTTCCCATATTGATCATGTTCTCAATCCTTTCATCGACCAACACCAAATTAGAAAAGCCAGAGGAGGTACTTCCTACCACTCTATCAAGGTATGGGCCTTGTAAGTTGCCCATAAACATGTCTATCAATTCTCTTTCCAACAATGGTGATTGTACTCGGGCTGCTAGCCCCCTCCATCTCTAAGTGTACTCTTTACAGGATTCCTCATACTTTTATGTTAAATTCTGCAACTGTGTGCAGCTCGGTGCTATATCAGTGTTGTACTGATAATGTTTGAGGAAAGCTTCGGCCATCTCTCTCCAAGTATGAATATGAGTTCTCTCCAATTGCATGTACCAATCTAGGGATGCCCCACTGAGTGAATCTTGGAAAAAGTGCATCAACAATCGGTCATCATGGGAATATGCAACCATTTTCCTAGGGTCACTAGCTCCCTTATACTTCTCAAAGTTTGGGACTTTGAATTTGGCCGGGATAACCATACCAGGAGCCAAGCACATTTCTACTGCATCAAGACCTAAAGCATTAATAGTCTCCATTGCTTTAAGTTTTTCCTCAATGGCCCTTACCATTTTCTCTACTTCATTGGTCGTCGGATCAAAAGCGTCATATTAGGAGGCAGCCATAAGCCTGAAGACAGGAGGATGAAGATTGACATGTGAGACATTATCGGGTGCGCCTATATGGACTGGAGGGTCAACTTGAGGAGGAGGAATCAGAGTCTCGACACTGGAGGAATGGGAGGATTGACAGCATTAACATGTTGATTCAGGTCTTTTTGCATCTTCGTCATAATCCATTGGCCCATTTTGACCGCTTGGATTGTCTCCATAAGTTTCCTCATCTGGGACCTCACTTGGGATACTTCCTCTTGAAGCGTAGCTTGGTTTAGCTGAAGTTTCTCCATGACGACTTGTTGGTGTCTTTGTGTGTTGTACCGGAAAGTCAGCTTTGGAGAGTGGTTTTGATTAGAAAAGGGTGGATGGATGAGTTTTTATGTTTTTATGTTTTGAAAAATGAAAATGATGCATGCATTTTTTTGTTTTTATGTTAATGAAAAGCTCTTTTAGTTAATCGCATTTATTTATTGCAAGAAATACTTAACGATTTACATTCACAATCAAAGATAAAGGAAATCACAATAGAGAGAATCACAAAGCTTTATTCATCCTCTGAAGGGAAGTCAAAACAAGTTACAATACATGGAAGTTGCAAAGTACAAGTAGTGGAAACAAATAAACTAACTAGATGTCAACCCTAAAAGTGACCTCTTGAGACTTGCGGAGAGCCTCAATATCGGTAATGAGTTTGGCCATTGTCTTATTGCAGAATTTGACGAAGTGATAGACCTCCTTAGGGGTATTATCTGGGCACATAATCAGATCAGCCTCCTTCAACTTGTCGAGAAAGTCTTGAAGGGAATAGTTAGTCAGTACCGCCATGTTGGCATATTTGTCCATCCACTCGTTATAAAGGGTTTGGAGATTGTGGATGATTTCATCCCTTTGAGAAATGGCAACTTAGGCTCCACAACAATGTTCCTCCCAATGTCTACAATTTTTTTTCAACTCCACATATGCTTGGTCATAGATCCCCCTCTTCAGGTTCTTGATTTGCTCGCAATCTTTTCCAAGGTTGAACTGCTTGCGCAAGAAGGTTCGGTGAATCTTCTCTCTCTCTAGTTGTTCCTTAGCTAAAAGGTCCTTACACTCCTTGAGAGCGGTCCTAAGCTCAAGGATTTAGGCTTCATAATACTCCCTTGCTTCTTTCTTCATAGCGTTAGACCTCTCGACGGTCTTCTCAAGGTCCTTCATAGTTTGGAATGCTTGATCCAACTTGTCGTTGCGAAAGTCTAGCTCAAAATTAGCTCTTTGTAGAGCTCCACCAACCCAAACTTTTTGGCCTTCGGCTATTCAAAGCCTTTTCTTGCTATCCTCGAACTTTTCACAAACTTTCTTACCCTTATCTTCCAAGACGTGGTTATGTTCCTTGGCACGATTGAGTTGGACTCGTAATTGAGTGTTCTCCAACTCAAGCTCTTTGATTTGGTTGGTAAGCTTATCCATGTCCTCTTGTAGGATAGGCTCGGGCTCAGGCATCAACGGGAATGAAGAAGGGTCGAACAGAAACAGCATCTTAACAACCCTAGCCCTCACTTTTACCCACACATAGTAGGGTTCCTTAGATAGGATGTTCTTATTACCCCATTCTTGGTCAATACGAACTATGTTTATCCAAGATTTTTGCACTCTCTTCACATTTGAATCGAGCAAATCCACGGTTGACGATGAAAGGAATGAAGTCTCTTTCCTCGGGAGGACTCAACATGGCGTACCCCAATTGTATTTTGAGTAAAGCGAGGTTGTATCTGATACAACCTTGTGTTCCTATTAAGGGTATGTTTGGGAACCTTCCACATCTTGCAATGACTTCTTTTGTATCCCCTTCTCTCTTGTACCACATAATTAAACTAGCAGAGAGAGATGCGAACCTTTGAGGCCATGTCAAATTTTTTTGAGCAAAAGGTTCACTTTGAGGCATGCGAGCCCTCATCCATAGATGCAACAAAGGAGCACAACAGAGGAAAGTACCTCATTTTTTCTCATTCCTTGTATGGAAGGTATGATAGAAGTCATCAAGTAGAAAAGGCATCGAGTTCTTTGTTAGAAAGACTTCAACCGCCAAGTGATCCACAAACGTGTCCATATTTGGGAATAGAACAATTCCATGAATCAGAAGTGCTAAGGTTGCACTACATAAGTCGTGTCTTTCTTCCTTTAACATCTTCCAAGCATGGGCTTCGAGGAACTTTTGGGTTAAACCCTTGACGGATCCTTTAATGCCCTAATTAGCCATTAGCTTGTGGGTGTTGATACCCAAGACGAGGGAGAGCTCGGTCACGTAGAAACCTTCTTCCAATTTGGGAAAGGGGTTGTATTCCTTGATTGATCGATTAAGGAGCCTCTCAAGGTCTTCCAAGGTTGGAGAGATTTAAAAGTCGGGGAAAGTGAAGCATCTTAGGGGGACGTCATAGTATTGGGACATTGTATTGATATCACCATAATCAACTTTCATGGTCAAGAAGATCTATGATGTTTCTAAAATTGGCTCTAAACTTTTTACCCTTGAGTCTTGTTACTTTTGAGCTGAGGACCTTCAATGAGCTAATGTCGGGACTCTTAAATCAGAAGGTAGAAGTGCTTTTCCTTGTTGAAAAATCCATGATTGTGTCGGTAAAAGGTCTTGTAATTCTGCGTTTGAACAAACGAAAATCTTAAAAGCTTTGCTTATTAGTTTAATGATGAATGGATGTATGTATGAATGACTGATTGGTTTTATTTCCATGGAACTTAGGCATGGGTTCAAAGTTTTGGACCATTGTGACGAAGCAAGGAGGTTTAATAATGACTGCTTTAAAAACCAATGTTCTCGCTTTGTATGATCTAGGGCTTTTGAGAAATTGGGTGTAAGACACTGCCCCTAGAGTCATGGACTTCCTTGATGGTCAGTCGCTTATGCCAATTTACTTTCCTGACAACTGCTCCATCAAGGTCATCTACTCTAAATGAGATCTTCGTATCGACCCTTACGCGGAAGGCACCTCGGTGGCCTATATTATGTAACCATTGGTCTAGGCTGTCCATGGTTAAATGTTCTAAAAAAGGGGGTCTTAGGGTCACGTACTCTAGTAAAGGAAAAGATTATTATGCCGAAAGCACAATGCTCATCAATCCCCTTAAGAGAATCTACCATTAAGTGAGGTTCTCGTACAACCCTAACGAGGAAGGCATCTCGCGGACCAATACTACTCAACCTCTCATATCTCAAGAAAGCTCTCAGACTCGAGTGGAGAGTCTTTCACACAAGGTTTGATTTGCAATCATTATTTCTTCTAAGTTTTCTTCGTCACGGGACCAAAGTTATGGACCAACGAACAAACAAAGAAAAATAAGCACAGGTTAGCAATAAAAATAATATACAGGAAAAAATAAATGAAAAATAAATCTCCATGTAAGTAAAAGAGAAACAACCCAAACTAGGCTAGACTCGCTTAAGGAAAACATTCCCCAGCAGAGTCTCTAGTTGTCGCCATCGGAGTTTCCGATAACGAGGAGACTGGACAGACTGAACAAAAAGATTAGAAGAGTCTCCACCAAATTTTATTTGGGTGCCTCTATCGGAGAGACGATGGGAAATAGTCGATAAACCCCTCAAGAGATAAGCGCACGGGAAGGGGTAGGAAAAAGATTAAGAATCGGTCTCACAATCGAGATTAGGGTCCGGGAGTCAGTTACGCAAGGGGAAGGTATTAGAACCCCTCACGTCCATGGTATTCCATGGGAACCATTTGGGTTGTTTACGTACATGGGGATTTATCTGTTATTGTTTTATTTTCAAAAGAATGTGTGTGAAAGAGAGGGGTGTTTTTTTTTATTATAGTACTCACCAAGGATTGTGGCCATTGTGCCTACGTATAACTCATTCGGGGATGAGGAATCAGAGTTCCATAGTTCAGAGTAGAAAATGTTTGTGTATGTAATTGATTTTACTTTTGAGAAAAGGGTTTTCGAGATAGGTGCCCTAAGGCACAAAAATTAAGTTTGATGGGTTGTGTTGATTTTACCTTAAACAAGGGCTTATGAAAAGAGTTTGTGATTAGATTGCACTAAATTCTATGGGCGGAGGTGAATATTCTAGACAACAAGGCAAGCGTCTTGCATCCAAAATAATCATAGTGAAGGTAGAAATGCTCCATTTTCACTCATTTTCCACCACTTAAGGCTCATGGTGCATAATATTAGTCGTAGTTATTAAGTGTTTGAATTTGATTAAGAAAAAAGTCATTTGAAGTTGAATCAAGGGTTTGTTTATTTGATTAAGAAATTTGGCTTATGCAACATGAATGCAAGGTAATCAACAAGAAAATAAAAGGTCTCATTGTAAGGTACCCCAAGAGAAATCCTTGTGTGTGCAAAAGTGACCTGTAACACCCACATATAATATATGTCTAGACTACATATTGCACATAGTGTAATACTGGTACTGAAATACAAATGTGCCTAGCGGCAACAGTGTACATATTTACAAGCCCAAAAGAAACATAACATGGCACAAAACATACACAAAAGTGCCCAAAATAAAAACTAGGAGCTAGATCATTAAACAATGATCTCAAAAATATCTACACAGCGGAGTAGCCATTCAAACATCAGGTAAGCAAGTCTTCACTCTAACTTGTCCTTACCCTTCACCTGCTCAGAACCACCTAAAAAAATAATCAACAACGTGGAGTGAGATAATAATCTTAGTGGGTTCCCTATCTTATGGGTCCACTCGGCTCTACGGGGTTTTCTAATCAATATCCAACTCAAGTCAACAAGGGAAAGAAGACTTAAGTGATGGGGAACTAACTCGCAATGTATGGCAACATGCACCTGAGTTCTTGCAACTCAAAACAAGATCATTATTCAGATCCACGACACATCAATCCTCGGGCGGACCTACGTCTAGGGTAAGCCCAGTTCATGCATGCTCGTATGATTCGACTTTCACGGTGGATATCGGGTCCTCTATGAGTTCCAAACTCATTTCAAGCGATTGTCACCCGTATGGGACTCTAACCCACTTAGGGTATCTTTCACCGTATGGGACTCTAACCCACTTAGGTGTCCACCTTTCCCCCACGTCCGCCGTGGTTGGGGCTCAAACTCAATTGAGGCACGAATCATCAATCTCACATCCTATTGCTTACTCATCTAAGCATATCAAATAGAGATGTGCACCACCAAGGGAAAAACATTCTGAATACATGATCGGTTCCACAAATCATAACAAGATTCATCAATTAAAGGTGACCTCATTCACCAAAAATACACAAGCAACAACATGGCATGTTCCATACAAAGCGTTTCATTCTCAACTATGGCAACCATTCATCCACGACCTCCACATAAGCGGCGTACGAATGAATATCGTCTTCTAATGTTTTCTAAGTTATAAACCTAACTTATGGCCTAATACCAATCCTAGGTTAACTCACTAGATTCATTATGTAATTTTCACAATTAACATGGATTCAATACAAGCATAGCATCACAAATGATTAATGGTTGAAGGAATGCACTTAGAAACCTTTAAGAAATGGATTTTGAAGTCTTTGGCATAAGCCAATCGATTGGTTGGGGAAGCCCAATCGATTGGTTCCTCTCACATTGCTGTTTTTCAAAGTTTACAAAGGATCAATCGATTGATCCTCAGTGTCAATCGATTGGCTCACGAAAAATTTCCAATTTTCTAAAACAGAAAGTTTATGCAATCGATTGTAATCCCATGTCAATCGATTGGTCCTGCTAAAATTTCCTTTTCTGCAAAACAAAAAGTTTGGGCCAATCGATTGGAGGAGTGTGTCAATTGATTGGTTCTCAGCAAAATTACACATTTTGCAGCTTTGAGTGTGTGATCAATCAATTGGCTTGGAGAAAACACCCAGGACCAATTGATTGGTCCTTGCCTTATTCTCAAAAATCCTTTATGTAACACTTATTCCCACCTGCATAACTTGTTTCTTTTCTAACAGATAAATCCACTTCTTCTACAAACCAAACCCATCATACAACATACATATACATAAATATATCATGGATTTAAAGTTTATAACCACAACCAATCATTTAGTCACAACAATCATGAAGAACATATCAAAGCACATGTTCATGGGAAATCAACAAAATCAAGATAAAATATCCATCATATAGCATGGATTCTCATGATTCATCTATGATTCTACAACCCTAATCTCTAGAAATCCTAGGGTTTCTAACTAGAATCCACCTCAAGAAATGGGAGAGGAGAAGTTGTTGAGGATGAGATGATGATATGAAGATGATGGTGATGATTCCAAGCCCTTGATTTCTCCAAGCTTTTCTTCTTCTTCTTCACTAACTTGCTTCCTCTTCTTCTCTTGAGCTTCCTCTTTCTCTCTATTCACTTGTCTGATGCATAGTGAAAGAAGTGGCATGTGGGTAGGTGGTAAGAGACATAAACATGCGGCCACCATTTGCCACAAGTAACATGTGGTTAGAAAAAGGGTACAGGTAGTAACAAATATCTCAAGTGGCACTATACTTGTGATATTTGTTCTACCAGAGCTATTGACCCATTATTAGTGTTACCGAAATGTCCCAATTAATAAAAGGTCAGTCCTAATTAATATTAATTAAGTCAAACTGAACTTACTATTTACTTTATTTATCCCAATTGATAACTTTTAGAGCACATAGGAACTCAATTGATATCAATTAATAGGAATTTGGGTATTTAAGGAAATACGGGGTATTACATGACCTGTGCTAAACATAGGATAATGGTCTTACAAATACGTCCCCCTAGGGTGGTGCCATGATGCCATTCTTACAACTGGAATATAAGTAAAGATGAAACCCAAGTGTTTAAAACAAAGTGCCACAAGAAAGTAATGGAAAATCCTCAAAGAAAAGGTCCTAAATAGGATCCTCTAAGTCTAAGTTGATTAAGTGCCATGACTTGTTTTTGGTCTTATAATTTTATCATGTTTTTGTTGATTTTATGAGTGTGATAACAATGAAGCAAGGGCAATATAATGAACAAGCATGACGGAGTTTTATACAATGCTAATGATGATGATGAGTACTTGAATGTAAATGACATAAAGTAAATAGCAATGAATAATAACAAAGATAGCAACAATAACATAAGGTTAGTAGGGTTAGGTCAATAAGTTAATATGATAAGCAAATGAATATAGAGGGGTTAGTAGGCTAGTGTAAACCAAATGGAACAACAATGTATTGGATGAAATCACAAGTTAAAAAGGTAAGACTTCATCCACAAGTCAAATGACCAGGTTATTTGAAAGAGGGGCAACCTATCCATGCTTCAAAGTATCATGGATGAACACATGATCATACAATGGTAGGTTTGAAGTATGGAAGGTTTTAATCAACCCTAATCCAAACATATCATGACTTAAGTAGATTTCATTAGTCCTTTAGTTCAAGACCTCAAAAGTCCATCAAAAATAATTAAAATGAAACAAAACAAGTCACCATTAAATTATAGAGGCAAAAGTAAAGGGGATTTGTGTTCAATATACTTAGAAAATAATAAAAATGAAAGGGTTAAAAAATAAAATCAAAAGGATAATAAAATGGAAAATAAATAAATAAAATAACATAAGTAAAAGAAAATAAGCTGGTCAGGGTGCACACGCTGGGGGTTGAAACCCTGACCTTGGGGTCCTACGGGGATCAACCCCCCACCCATTAGGCCACAAGCCCGGTTGTGATATGAAACAACGCCGAAACAATAAAATAACAAAATAACACTTAAAAATGGTTCGCGCGTCCAACAACCAATCACATCTAGACGCGCGAGGTAACAACCTCAGTGCTGTCTTAAACCTCAAATTATCCAAAAATCAAACCTTAAAAACATGTATTTTCGGTCAGATTTTTCCATGGAATCATCTTCCCCAATAAAAAAAATTAACCTCCATATTAATGAGCCATTGATTGGCTCTGAGTGTGGAGTTCTTATGCACGAACCAGATGAACAACCTTGCCCTAATCTAAAAATTAAATGATGGAAATGGAGTCATCAAAGTTATAAGGTTAGGGTTAATGATCATAGATGAATTTCGAGTCAAGTGGTAACTTGTTTTAGATATGTGGGTGAGTAAAACTACCTGATCAAAAGTTACTCATGGGAGTTTTTCGACGGTATGGCTCCGATCAGATGAGGCTTGGGGAAGGGTGGTTAAGTGTTTGGGAAGCTTGAGTGATGTGTGGTGAATGTTTCTGGGTGGTTGTTTGGGGTTGAGGAGCTCTATAACTAAAAACTCGATGCTCTGTTAATGGAGGTTTAGCTCAAATGTTCAGAATTTGTTTGGGGCCTTTTTCAGCGTGGTCGTGAAATCAGACTGATGTGCGTCTGGCTTGTGCATCATGGCAAGTCAGGAACTTCGAACCAAGGCCAGATAAGATTGGCTTGTGCATTTTATTTCAATTTTTGGCCATTTTTCCTTTATTTGAACTTGATTGAATGAAAAAGAACCAGGTCAAAAGGGTTTATGGTTTGGAAATGGCAATGTGTCAAAGTAGTGGTCATGACATGATTTTAGGGCATGGTGGGCATGTTGGACCAGTTTGGCCAATAGCAAAATTGAACCCCCTTCCTCAATGGATTAGGTTTTAGACCTTGAAATAAAGTTAGAAAGGAAGTTATTTAGGAAATTTGGCTCTAATTGGAATTTAAAAATCTTGAAAAATTAGAAATTTACGGTCTTTGAAACTTCCCATAGGCCATTCTTGCCAAAATGTGACCAACCAACATGACCTAATTTTGTGATTTTGTGATTTCTTTCCTTCCAAGGCACGCTGATGGATATATTGAACTCATATGATCATATCATGATGGGAAATGAAGTTTGGACCTTTGTGGAATGATTTTAGGTCAAATTGGTGGATGGATCAAGTCATGGAAAGTTGAAAAATCATGTATGAACCAAACACTTGTAACATGGATTGAACGGATGTTTAAATGGTTGATTTTGATTGAAGCGGACATGAAATGATGTTGAATGAGCGGTAGGGTGATTGGATGGCCAATAATAGGCTAGGTTAATGATCAAGGGATCCCTAAGCTAGGGTTTCTTGAGCCACAAGTTTCATCAAGAACCATGGTCAGATGAATTAGGGTTTGAGATGTAGGGATCAAATTGAGATGTTTAAAGGGTATGAGGCATGAACAAATATTGGACTTGAAGGGTCCTTAATGGCATGGTCAAGATCCATGGTGAATCATGACTTGTACAAGCTAAAAGGAGGGTCAAGAGCTAGGGTTTGGTCCTTAGGTGGCCAGATGAATCTTGAAACTTCTTCAAAGGGGACTCACCACCCAAATTGGACTTAGATAGTGAGTGAGATGTCTTGGGTGATCCTCCAAGCTTTGGGGGACGCTTGAGGATGAGATTAGGGTTAAGGTGGCTTGTTCACACCTCAACATGATCAGAGGATCTTGGGGCTTTGCAGATGAATCCATGCCTTGGGCTTGTGGATTATTGTGGTCATTAAGTACATATGCATATGAGATGATATGTATGGGATATATGCTTAGGGGTTTAAGGATTAATAAGAGTGGTATGGGTAGGGTAAATTTGAGGGTATGACACTTGGGTATTGTGCATATACTTGGTGTGTCAATTGTGGCTTCTTGAGGAAGTAAAACCCTAGTTTGGGGATCCCCACTTGATCATGTCGTCCCTAAAACCTAATCATGTCACATGCCCTTGTATGGGCCTATAACCCTGATTTCATCTTTCATTCCATTGTGATTTAGTTCTCTTGCTTGGCCAAGTTTCACCCAACCTCTTAGGTATAGTTCATGCATGTGGATCCTCTTGCTCTTGATCCCGTAGACTTCATGCTCCCACATGTGCATTGTAACACCCCGATAATAATATGTATTTATTTAAATTAAATTAATAATATGTTTATTAATTTAATTAGAATATTTGAATTATTATTATTATTTTGGAATAATAATTATTGGGATAATTATTTAGTGGAATAATATTATTGGAATAATATATAAGTTGGAATTTAGAAAAATCCCATTTTTGGCAAAAAGGTGAATTTCACGTGAAAAGGGAAAAGAGGCAGAAAGGGCAAAAAGCCAGAGAACGAAGGTTGAAGGAAGGAGAAGCTTAGAGCTCGGAAGCTGCCGGATTAACTCAGGTAAGGGGGGTTTATCATCGGTTAAAGGGTATTGTATGATAATATGTACTGGGTAGTAATAATCATTGTTTTACCTCTGATTGGATTGATGTATGCTGAAAATCTGTGAAATGTTGGGATGAACGAAATTGAATGATAATCGATGAAATTCGTAGGAATTAGATGTAGTAAGGTTAGCGATTTGAGAAGTTGAATGTATCTGAGTTGTGATTGATAAAACGTACGAAAGTGTATGAAAAATTGGATTGTGGAAGTGTAGATCTGAGAATTCGTAGTAGAGAAACCATGACAGACCTGGAATTGTGGTCTCTGGTCATACGCGTATGGCACTAGGCAATACGCGTATGAGATGGGCTGGTACGCGTATGGCACTAGGCAATACGCGTATGGAATGGCTTGGGAGTGGGAGTTTTGGCGCTGGTACGCGCCATACGCGTGTGATACGCATATCCCTGGATGTGGTACGCGTATGGTGTATGTCATACGCGTATGAGTGAAAGAGATGAGGTCTTGAACGTGTTTTGGTCTCTGGTGGTACGCGTATGGGAATGTGATACGCGTAGCATACGCGTATGGGCATGGGCGTTACGCGTATGGACTTTGGTCAGATGTGGGCAATACGCGTATGGCATGGGCAATACGCGTATGGGCAGAATGGAGATTTTCTGTGTGGTTGTTGTGCAGTTTTTGACTGTTTAGACTGAGTGATGTGACTTAGCTGATGTATGATGTAGCAGGGATCATTTCCCGTTGTTTTGAGTAGTATAGGTATTAGTAGAGGGTGCTAATACTGTGTTTTGATTTTGTGGCATGACATGATATGCTGTTGTGATAAAATGTGTTAATGATGTGTGATGCTATGCATGATGCTGTGAATGTATCAGTTATGTAGGCATTGTGAATAGACTATTTTGTTGCTTAGAGTGTGGGCATGTGTCTATTCTTGAATTGTTGTTGATGTTGCATTTGCTAGGTGATTAGCTTGCGCATTGTGGCCCATTGGGGGTGGTAGCTAATTCCCATGGTGAGGAATTAGTGAGTTAGTCATTATTGGACTGTTGTTGATTGTTTGCATGCTAGGTGATTAGCGTGCATTTCATGGCCCATTTGGGGTGGTAGCTAATTCCCATGGTGAGGAATTAGTGAGTGAGTCACTATGTCTCAAATGAGTGGGACTAGTGAGCTTGGTAGCCGTGCCTGGATTTGGACGGTGAGGTTGAACTATATGTTCACAACATAGTCGGTACCGCATGCATGGAGTCTCATTGCATAATATATGTATGGCGTGTAATATGAATGGATGTATTCCAATATTACACGTGTGTTTGTGTTGGTATTGTTGTGTGTTCATTGAGTATGGTTTGAGATTATACATATGCTATATGTTATTGTTAAGTATGATGTTTGAGTTGATACTGCTGTTATTGAGTATGTGGTCTGGTTAGGGTGATTTGATGCGTTATTTACTTAACATTACATATTGTTGTATAATGCTCGTTATATTGATTGAGGAACTCACCCTTACAACTCTTTTTCAGGTAACAAGCAGTGAGTTGAGTAGAAGCTAATTATTGGAGTCTAGTGTAGTCTCCGTAGTGGGTCGTGCTCTGATAGATGTAACATCGGGATGGGTTGTCCTAACTTGTTTTGAATGTTTTATTATTGGTTGAGAACCATTTTCCATGTAATGTTTTACATGATCGATGAAATTATATCCGCTGTGTTTTATGCAATTGTTTAAGTTTTAAATTAATAAAAGAGCATGACCTCTATATTGTTGAACGGTGTGAATATTTTGTGTGACACCCTTAAAGGGCATAATTACTCTGATGTTGTATTTTGATATTTAATTAAATTATTGGGGTATTTAGAAGGGTGTTACATGCATCGGGTGCTTATGTCCCTGGGTTTATGCCTAAGTACATGTTGTGTTATTTCATCTGGTCAATCCTCATGCCTAACCCAAATTCATGTCTTACCTAGTGCCATTTCATCTTGTCTCTTCAAGTACATGGTTCATACTTTGCTTGGTTTCATCTGGTCAATTTCATTCAAGTCCATGGCATAGAATTTTCAATGCTTGATGCTTGGTGTATGGATCTTTGGTTCATGCTTATCATTTGTCCATCCAAGTTTGCTAAAGCCTAGTGTGGTTCATTTCAAGTGTTGATCATGCCCATTGATTCATGATTGTGGGTTCATTTAAGTTATAACTTTATTCACTAGCCATGTTCATGTGATCAGTTCAACTCATGTCCATAGTTCATCATCATCCATTTTAAGTCAAGACATTCAATATTCATGTCATTTCAAATACCATGTTCATACAAGATAACACAAACATCAAAGTCATTCATTCAAATGCCAATCCAATACCATACGAAATATCAAATTCCATTACAAATCAATATGAATGTTTATAACATGAAAAATTGAAATAAAAAATGACATGTTGACCAAATGTTGACTTTGGTCAACAGTTGACTTTTTTTGGTTAACTTTCACCAAAGTCAACTTAACCATTTTACAACCCAAGATCCTAAATTCTATTCCTAATCTCTAAAATCCCTACTTGGTGATTGGCCATTTATCATTGACACTTCAAATTTCAAAAAGGATGTCTTTCATTTTAGCAAGCCTTGTGCAATAATCCACTTCAGGTGCGCATAACCATGCCAAGAAACTTAGCATGAGTGAGGTCAGAATTCATAACACACATAGGCCAATTGAAGCAGGCTTTGAACCTTACAAACTTAGCTACAATGCAATCATAAATCAGAATGAAAGTTAGGCAAAACCAAGCCAATAATTCCATGTTGCTTAAACCAAATCAGTCCTGCAACACATGGGTAGACAACCTGCAACAAGGGCCAATGTCATGAGCAAGGACAAAGCAATGCAATGTAGATATTATAGTGCAATAATTCATGCACTTTTAACACAAACATGGGTAAGTCTGGTACCTACAATGGCTATAGACATAGGCTGCAGTCATGGCACAAACCCTACTGCAGAGCCAAAGCATACACACCTGCAGGATGTACATCCATGTTGCAACCATAACCATTAAATCCAAGTTGCATAAGTAACATCATAACCTAAAGCAAGTAGTCAGCAACATGAGCAACACAAACCATGTAAACCTGCTGCAAAGTAACCCTGCAGAAACATCAAGGAAACATCAATGCACAATCCAAAAGGCCTACTGTAGAACAATGTGATTGTTACTTGCACCAAAACCACATAAATAAAATGCAACCTGTAGAGAAACATACAAACCACAATGCAATCCATTAATCCACTTTTTGCATCACTCAACCAAATAAGCCTTGCAATGCATAATGCAGTTCAAATTAAATGACATGCGCAACACCAGTTCAACAATTATCATAAACATGAGCAGCTCGAAATCCAAGTTGCAAGGCATCAAAATAAAACGTATCAAATTACACAGAAAACAACATGGGTATGATAGAAAATCAATTGGCAATACAGGCCCCAGGAATCAAATGCCAAAAGTATAATACGCAGCTTGAGCAAGTGTACAAAATACCAACAAATACAACAAATATACATCTGCGAATACAAGTGTACAAATGAGTTTCTAGAAGGGCTGATGATTTCCTAATCATATGTTGTGGTCCCCAAAAAAATCCAAGAAGAATTTTGCATGCAAAACTTCATTATCCAGCTCATTAATTCACTCAAAAATGAGTCACATGCTTCATGTGCTTCACACGGATTTGGATCCAAAATTGACACGTACCAATTCACTCTCATCCATCCTCATCCACTCTATAAATAGAGCCTCATTCTCACACTTCAGAAGGAAGCTCTCAAGCCATCAAATTTCAGCAGAAATTGCACCTCAAAGCAACTCAAAATAGAGCATCTGAACTCACTCACTCACGTGTTATCCTCGACTATTTCTGATTCAGATAACATCCATACACTTTGCTAAGACTAAGAGGTTCAAGAGCTAAAGTTAAAGTAAGCTTATCGGAGCTTCGTAAGAATCTACGTTTGGATCCAACTCTGGCAAGGTAAAAACTCCTTCCATTTACAAGACTCTGGTTAATATTGGACACAAAATTGTACACTGATTAATACCCTTATGCTTTGGTTCCCTATGGATGCGTAATTGTCGTTTAATTTCTCTTTTAGGGTTAGTCTATTTTGGTTTGAAACAAATTCCTCCCTACTTAGGTTGTGTTAATGAATTCTAAGCATGGAGTGACTATCAATTATTCAGGTTGAACATAATGAGGTGCTTATTGCATCGTGTAACCATGAGATGCTCAGATTCGATAATTGAGGTTCAAGAAGGAAGATGACTCCATCAGGAATGAGAGAAACCGAGATCCCTCCATTTTTCCATTTAAATTTAAATTGGCTTATCCATTTGTCCTGCCTTGGTTGGATGCTTGAAGTGACTTCGCAGATTGGACAGGGTGTGGTACAATTGAATATGGTGCATGTAGATCTTCAGATCTAGTCCATTCATAGTGCATACCTAGTCAAGTCACCCAATATGATGGATGAGACGAGTCTCAACTACAGCGCGTTTAGGCCATTGGATCAGATCTAATGGATTTGATCATTTGAGGTCCTTTCTTTGTTTTTCCACTCAGATTGACATGTTGTAGGTTGGGCACCCTAATGGGCTTGAACCGATGCTATTTGGACCTCCAAATTCAAATACACCCCCTCATCTCAATTTATTTTAGTTTTGTTTTTTTTATTTTTAATTGTTTTATTCTATTTTCCTTTCTTAATTCAATTTTCTTTACTTCACAATTCTTATTTTATTTTTAACTCTTGATTTTATCATTTTCGTTAGAAAAATTTATTTCCTAATTTTCTATTTTTATTTTGAAATATTATTTTACATTTTTATTAATATAATAATTAGGATAATGGCATTTTAATCTAATTTTAATTTTCTATTTTTTATTTTGAAATATTGTTTTTCCTTTTTATTAATAGAATAATTAGGTTAATTGCATTTTAACTCCTTTTTCATTTTGCAATTTAATTTTCATTTTATTTTAATAATTGGATTAATTGCATTGTAATTTAATTTTAATCTTCTTTGTTGCCTGCAATATTAACCCTCTAATCTAACCACTAACTCTTCATCACTTTTTAATTTTGATGGCTTGATTGATAGATCTTCCACATTTTAAATCATTTATAGATGGACATTTCAGTTGATTTAATCTTCTTTGATTCAAACATGTTGATAAATGATCATTGGATCATTTTAGATACTTTGAATCATTGATAGATTGTCCCTTAATGCGCCATATTTTGAGTTTTTTTATTTGTGGATAGATTATCTCAAGTAATCGGTGTTTTTTTGCAAATTGACTTCTAACATCTAACGTCTAACATTTACATTACGCAATGCTAACTTCTAACATTTAAATTCTTGCAATTTATTTCTTTACTTTGTGTATTATAACTCTCATGCGTCATTACCATTCTTCATCATTATTGCTTTATTTTGTTATCTAATCTAAAATGAATAAAAATATGATAAAATGGAAAAGACTGAAAAGACTTAATTTGAGGACTATTGGGCCATGGCCTTGATGTTTGACCTTAGCATTAGACATGGAGTATTATGGACCATATGGAACTTGTGTATGACCTAAGCTTGGAAACTTAGAGGACTTGTTTGTGCCCTTGCTTGGAACTTTGACCAATGTGATTGCCCTATGCAACTTGGAGCATTATGGACTTGTAATCTTTCATTGCAAGAGAGCATTCATGGCACTACCTTAGGGATACATGCTTTGTAACTACATTGTTCAATTGTTAGCTTAGGACACAATGCACACACCAGGCTTTCTCTTGGGCTACCTTACAATGAGACCCTTTATTTATCGTATAAATCCCTTGTATTTTTCATGTATCTCTCCCCATGTTGGTGTACTTTTTACTCGTTTTCTTTTATCTTGTTGTTGCTTGTTAGCCAACCTTAGGATTTAGGCTCGTCACCATTTCTAAACAATAAACAAACCTTTAACCCAACGTCAAGTGGCATTTTCTCAAATCAAATTTAAAACACAATAAAATATGATTAGGATTGTATGCCACGAGCCTTAAGTGGTAAAGAAAGGATGAAAATGGAGGTTTCCTACCCTCATCCTGAGTATTTTGAACACAAGGCGATTGGCTCGGTAGTTTGAAATATTCACCTTTATCCATAGTCTTTAGTGCAATCCTAAGTCAAGAGCACTATCTTTTCATTACCTAAAATCAATGTCAACTCATCAAACCTTTTGTTTGAGCCTTAGGACATCGCTTGGAAAACCTTTTTCACTTTGTAAACCATTAGCAAATAAACATTAAGATAACGAGACCCATTCAAGCATAGACATCTTAGATGGTTCCCATCGAGTATGATGGATGTGAGGAGTGTTAATACCTTCCTCTTGCATAATCGACTTCTGAACTTGTTTGTGGTTGCGGTGACCGTTCTTTTGGGGGTTTTCTCGAATTTTCCCTTTCCTTTGGAATAAATAAAAATCTGATGGTGACTCTATATTTTTCGCATAGCGACAATGGTCTTCCTCAACTCGAGGAGTTGGGCTTCATAGTCACTTTGTGAATTCTTCTTGGCCAAGTTGGATAACTATAGAGTCTTTTCCAAATCTCGAGCGACATACCAGGCTCGATCCAACTCATCATCGTAACCACTAAGCTCGGAATTAGCTCCTAAGAGAGCACCACCAACCCATTTTCTCTTCCCTTTCTCGTCTATGGCTCTCTTGCATCTTTCAAACTTGGATTTTACCTCTTTGTTCTCATCCTCCAAATATTTATTCTTTTGCTTCTCCTTATTGAGTTGGAGTCACAATTGAGAATTCTCTACTTCAAGCTCTTTGGTCTGGGCAATGAGCTTCTCAACATCTTCGGGTAGGATGGGCTCTTATTCAGGAAGTAGAGAAAATATGGAAGGATCAAAAGGGTATATGGGAGTTTAATCCTTTGTGCTCTTTCCCTTACGCATTGGGTATAGGGTTCCTTAACAAGAGCGTTTATTCTTCCCCACTCCTTACCTTTCCTTGTAATTACAGTCTAAGCCTTTATGTCCTTTCTCATAACAAGGTTATTCACACTCAATTCGTGCAAGATGAATGGTTCCAAAGCCTTGCTTTATGGGGGACCATGCATGGGTTATCCATGTTGTCTTAGAGGTATAACAGGATTATAATTGAGACACCCCCTAGTGCCCTAAAGTGGAACATTGGGGAAATCCCCACAGCTAGCAATGATATCATCAGTTTCCCACTCTTTGAAATACCATCTAATGTTACCAGCAGTGATATACCCCAATTTTTGTAACCATTTAAGCTTTTCAAACTTGATAGGACCTTCTTCTTTGATATGTGACATGAGCCAAGCATGTAAGAGCGGAGCACAATACAGTAAGGTACCTTCTTTCTTTTCATAATGCTCATGTAAAGAATAATAGATGTCAGCTAATAGGAAAGGTATTGGGTTACCTGAGAGAAATATTTCCACAGCTATTTGATCCAAAAAATTGTTTATGTTTGGGAAGAGCATGATCCCATGAATCCTCTAAAGATCCCCATAATATCCCAATTATTCATCACTGCTTGAATGTCTATACCCAGAGCTAAGGTTATCTTCTTGGGTGTAACTTCTTCATTAATCTTAGGGAAATGGTTATTCTTCTTCAAGCTTCAACCCAAAATTCTCTCAATCTCCTCCAATGTATGAGCTAACTGGAAGTTAGAGAACGTAAAACACCTCAGAGGAGGATCATAGAAACGAGCCAGGATGATGATAGCAAATGGGTCCACCTTCTCAGTTAGGAGGTTCAAGATTCTGCCATGGTCCTTCTTGAAATCATCCTTCCTTTGGATACTCAACTGGGAGCTCAGTTCCTTCTGGCTGTCAACATTTGACGTTCTATACTTGAATAGACATGTGTTTCTCCTTTCAGGCTTCATCATGATTACTCTGACAAATGCTCTTGTGTATTCCTGCAATGAACAAAAGATACTAAGAGCTTTATTTTGGTATTGTTTATGCTTATGATTCATAAATGTATGAATGCATGGATGAACGATACTCAAGCATGGCTTCAAAAGTCCGAGGTACGAATAGAGGATCACTTTGATTGCTTTTCAAACCAGGGATCTCACCAGGATGGACTAGGGTTTAAGAAAAGGTACCCCTGAGTCAGGGATTCATATGAATATTTGTCAGTTACGGCAACTACATGTCGGTTGATAACTCCTTCGAGTGAATCTATTCAGGGTGAGGTCTTTGTACCTAACCTTACGAGAACTACATCAAATAGACCCGTACTATACGACCATCGATAACGGGTTCTATCGGTGGTTCTCAGAGTTATGGATCCTCAAGAATTTTTGTCACTTGTAGTAACTACATGTCGGGCGTCAACTCCCTCAAGAGAATCTATTCTAAGTGAGGTTCGTACTGACCCCTACGAGAACTACATCTCGGGGACCCATACTACACAACCATCGTCTTAGAAGTCTAAAGGGTTAAAGGTTCTATAAAGGTTCTTAGAGTCAAGGATCCTCATAAAAACATCGAAGCTTACAACAACTACATGTCGGGCGACAATATTTTTAAAGGATCAACTCTAAGTGAGGTTCTCGTGTGAACCCTTATGAGAACTACATCTCAGGGACCCTTACTACTCAACCATTATCCTACCTTATGTTTGTACTCTAGACTCGGGTAGAGAGTCTTTCCCTCAAGGTTTTTGATCAAGGTACTCATCCAACCGCTAGCACCAAAAAGCCATGTAGAAGATGAGGTAATAATAATAATAGAAAAAGAGAACAAAAGATAGCAAGATAAAGAAAAATATAAACACCCAAACATGCAAAAGGAAATCTAGACTAGGCTTGACTTGCTTAGGGAAACTAGATATTATGGGTTCAATCCCCAGAAGAGTCGTCAGTTGTCGCTATGCAAAAAAAAAATAACTGACTACAACACAAAGTCGCCACCAGATTTTATTGATTCCAAAGGAGGAAAGGGAAAATATCGATAAACCCCCCTAAAGAAAAGAAAATTAGTCTCGTAACCAAAAGTAGGGTTCGGAAGCCGGTTATATGAGGAAAAGGTATTAGCATCCCTCACATCCATCGTACTCGATGGTGTCACATCGCTAAAAACAACCGGCGGGAAAAACACAGAGCCGCCACCGTGCGTTATTTATTCCAAAGGAGGGAAAGGAAACGCTCGAAGTAAACCTAAAAAAGGGAAAGGAATGGTCTTACGACCAGAGATTGCAGGTACGGGAGTCGGTTACGCAAGGGGAAGGTATTAGCACCCCTCATGTCCGTCGTACTCGACGGGATCCACGCTCAAAAGAATAGAAAAAGGTTGCTGATAAGCTGCTCAAAGAACTACACACACTGGAATAATAAACAAGGTGAAGGAACACGGAGGAAGGGGACTCGGCAGGATGTCGCATCCTGGGCCTACGTAGTTTGTCAAAAACAAACATCAGAGTCGACGTAGTTCGGGGAAATGGGGAACGTGCTCGCTAAAATATCATATCCTATGCATACGTATCTTCTCTAACCAGAGGAAGAATCAGAGCACTCGTAGCTCGGCTAACGCACGCCGAAACAAACACTGAAAGGAGACGCTGAGACGTCAAAAGAAAAACTCAACAGGAAACAGAATGCCAATAGATGGACTTACATACGACTCCGGACAAACAAGCACAAACAGGAAACGGAATGCCAATAAATAGCCTTACATCCAACTCCGAACAAACAAACGCAAACAGGAAACAGAATGCCAATAAATGGACTTACATCCAACTCCTAACAAACACCCACAAACAGGAAACAGAATGCCAATAGATGGACTTACATCCGACTCCAAACACACACGAAAAGGAAAAAAGGGTCTCGATTGCAACTAGGGCAAGAGAAAAGGAAGGTCTCAATCGCAACGAGGGCGAGAGAAAATAATCGCAACGAGGGCGAAAACCAGCAAGGATTACATGTTAGTCGTCAATCAAACTCAGCAAGACATCGCGTCTCGTGCCTACGTATCTCATCTGAACATGAGAATCAGAGTTGCCGTAGTTCGGCTAAACTATTTTTGTTTGTTTTGTGTTTTTTAGGTGAACGACGTCACTACGCAATCTACCGGATGCTCGACCTTTGGAGACTTACTCACCTGTAGTAGAAGGAGTCAACGTGTCCTTAAGAGAAGATGAAGTTTGTTTGTGTTTTAGGAATGCTCACGCAAGAAAGGAAGTCCTAGACGAAGGAACCGTGCTACCTTAATTGACATGCAAACGAGATACTATACGAAGTCTAGCAAACCTATGGGAATACAAGCAAGTCTCAAGAGAGAATAATGAAAACTGGAAATGGAATGCCAATCAATGGACTTACATCCAACTCCAAAAACAAACGGGAAACAGAAAGCCAATCGATGGTCTTACATCTAACTCCTCAAACAAACACGAAACAAAAAGGTTGAACACACTCAAAAAAACAAAAGGGTGGAAAAAAGAAAAAGGGTGAACACGCACACAACACGACAAAAAAGAGAAAAGGGCGCCCGGAGAGATCTCGCTCGATCTCCTGCCTACGTACCTCATCTGGTATGAGGATCAGGGCGACGTAGTTCCCCTTAACAGGGGAGAAACTTTCTCCTAACCAGAGACTAGGGAGATAACAAGCTAATAGGGAGACTACGACTCGAGCCTAAAAGTTGTCATGCAAACGATCCCTAAGTTGAGGTCTCTAATCAGAACCTAACTCGCACAGGAAGCAAGTCAAAACGAACAGCAAATAAACATCAATCACAGGTGAACAAGTATCACACTCTATATGCAAACAAGCGACTCATACAAGGTTGGGCTTTAGTCAAGGGGTCATATCAACCTCGACAAACAAGCCAACACTGTAGGGGTGTGCAGAAGCTCTTAACCACTGACATTGACCGTCAGGGTGAGCAGATGAAAAGTAATGAGGGTTAGACCTCATAGCTCTTAACCCGGGCCTGGGGGAGCTTCAAATCAATGAAAACGTGGGGATCCAGAATGAGGGACCCTACTCCACTTGACTGACTCTATATACAAGGATCTTGGGTTAGGTTCAAGAGCATCAGCATGTAGTGCGAGCATAATGAACGACTCAACGACTAACAGGGGACTGATTGCTGGTCCCTTCTATCTGTCAATTTCCTCTTCACTTAGGAGGACTTAACAAGTAACATGCCTCGACAAGGAGGTCTTCAGCACAAACATAAACATACACAGTCATTGCCTCTTAAGGAGGACTTCAGCCAAATGCCTGTCAAAAGAAACGACAGGGCTTCCAGACTACATGGAGTTAGAGAGTGGTTACCTAGGTGGTATTGTTGGTGTAAGCTCTAGAGGCCAATACTTTTGGTACTTGTATCGAATTATTTATTAATAATAAAAGGCATTTTCTTTATTATGGTTGATTAATAAAGTCCCTAGAATAGATAGTCCGTTTAATGTATTAAGTGTGACCTAATCATGAGAACACATTAAACATAAGGGCACTGTTCTTAAAGTATCCGTAGTCGAGCTTTAATGTGAAGTGGGATAACATTAAAGCATTAAGACTATTATGTTTGTAGACTGATAATCACATCTCATGGATCATGGATAAAGAGTTATCAAGTCTTAAACATAGGTATGAATATTAGGAGTAATATTCATACCGGATTGACCCGCTATGAGAATACTATATAGAAAGTTATGCAAAGTGTCATAAGTTATTCTCATGGTGATAATAGTGTATACCACTCTTCGACCTGAAACCACTATGGATCCTAGATGTAGAGTTGAGTGCTTTATTGTTGATCCAACGTTGTCCGTAACTGGATGATCATAAAGACAGTTGATGAGTACTCCACGAAGCATGCTGAGGGACATGAGTGTCCTAGATGGAATTTGCCAATCCTGCGTAACAGGATAAATGTCTATGGGCCCAATATTGAACTGGACAAGGGTGACACGGTCTATACCTTGTGTTCAATATAGACATAAGGGCAAAGGGGTAATTATACACATAATTATTATCACAGGAGGTTTTGTCAGATCACATGACATTTTCGTGACTTGGGTAGCAGTGATGTGTTGCTAGATACCGCTCACTGTTTATTATGTTAAATACGTGATTTAATATAATTGCCAACGCCACGAAAACCTATAGGGTCACACACAAAGGACGGATTGATGAGAGATAGAATAATTAAGGAACATCGTAAGGTACGGTGTACTTAAGTAGAATACGAAATATGGTAAGGTACCAAATACTTAAGTGATTTTGGCATTTTATGAGATATGGGCCAAAATGCACTTAAGTGGGCTTTTTGGCTTGAAGCCCACACAAGTGGTTCTATAAATAGAACCTCTTGGGTAGAAGCATTGTCACTCACTGAGACAGACAACACAACTGAAGAGTTGGAATTTCGTATCTCTCTCTCACTCAAAGCCTTCATTCATAACAGCTAGCACTGCGATTGAAGGAATCTGTTCGTGTGGACTGAGTAGAGATGTTGTCATCGTTCAACGTTCATGATCGCCCCGTGGATCTGTATCAAAGGTTTTGATCATTATCAGAGATCTGCACCAAAGGTTTGAATCGCCACAAGAGGTAACGATTCTATCACTGATCATGCCCATTCGTAAGGATCACTAAATGGAGAAATTTTTAAATTCCGCTGCGCCTTGGATGGCAATTCTCCTACAGGTATATCAACCACAAACCAAAGCAAAGCTCAAGCAAGAGCTAAAAGCGACTAATGTACCTGTACAAAAGCCAAACAGTCAATATTCACATTTTGAAAACCAAGACAGACAACAGAGGAATCATCCAACAGTTATACACAAGGTAAGTCTCAAATGCAATCACTCAAGTGAGTTCATCACATCAAGGGACCTGCAACACAACAAAGGTTAGTAGACAAAGCAAATGGCATCTCAAATGATGAGGCCACACCAATCATTAGCGCTACATACCTGAAACACAAACACAATTGGTGAGTACAAACCACTAGTACAAAGACTAGGGTCAAAGGCAAAGCAAATAGTGAAAACAGAAGCTAGTATTCCACATGAAGCACATTCAATCAAATGAGAACATGTCCTAAAAAGGACGAAAGCCAAATCATTAAGCAAAGCCATCACATGAACAAGATGAGGCAAAGGCAAACAATGTGATCACATTTGGACATCAAACATAGAAAATCCATATTAAAACAGAAATGTATCCAATGATCATGAAATTTTTTATGTGTGCTAGACATGTTATGAACAAGCATCATACCAAAAATTAAGTCCATAAGACAACAAATGGTATGTGAATGAAAATGCACGAGTATAAGGTCAAGAATGTGACACCAAATGTTACAACATATATCCATGTGTCCAAAACAGTGGTATTAAATGGTAAAAATGCCAAACAAAAGCCAAAAGATCAAGTCACATGTTATGAATAAGCATGTCAATTTTCAAGGCAATTGGACAAACCATGAGCATTTCACAAATCAATTAGCACAACATGTCATTTTTGCATCATGTCCAAACAATCAAGCACATTTAAAATTCCAGAAGCACAAAAATCATGAAAATCACATCAAAAAATAATAGACATTCAAACAAGAAAGTGAAAAAAAGTTTGGATTAATTTGGACACATGTGCTATTTTTTATGATTTTTAGAAGTTACTTGAACAAAATGAAATAATGTGAAAAATAATGTGGAAAGTAATGAAATGTGAAAATTGGAAAATGCACCAGGCCAGTGTTGAACCCAGGTTTCAATGGTCATGAGCGCTCAATGGAGAAAACAAATGGAAATTACTAAAAATGCATAGCGCTGGATTCGAACCCTGGTTCATGTGGTCATAGGCGCGTTCAAATGAAAATTAATTGGAATATGCAAGTGTGTGGTTTCGAACCCAGGAATATGAGGTCATAAGCAGCGCTAATAGAAAATCAATTAGGATTTTGGAAAAGTGCTATGCGAGGAATCGAACTGCAGACTCAAAGGTTAACGCGCGCTACAGTGAAACCCTAGGGGATTTGAACCAGATGGCGGCGCAAGGCGTTCTCAGCCTTCTTCTCCGGTGAGACCGAATCTAACAATTATTTGATCTAATTCTCCATGATACGCACGGATCGAACGAAAGAAATATGAGCAACCAAACTTTAAATCCACGTATCTCACTCAATTCTCATCCATATTCAAAGATATTTATATCAGCGTTCTCAGCATCAAAAACTCTACAAGATCATGGCAAGAAAATGGAGAAAAGAGAGAGTCGAAATCCAACCTATTTGAAGTGCAGTACGATGAAACAGTGGTTTCCAGCTTCCAAATGATCAAGATCCACTCCTATACTGGTGAATTGAAGCTTTTTGCACGCAATAGCACTTGAATCCACTTGAATGAAGCCTAATTTCCAAGATCCATCTTCATGTTCAAGCCTTGAGTATGCATGATTTTTGCACCAATTTCTTCAATCCAATGCTTGATTCCTACTCAATCATGCATGCTAAACCAGAATATGCAAGAAAATTCATGTGTTATGTGAAGGATTTTGAAGTTTGAATTGAGAGAATTTTTGGAGGGAAATGAGATTTTGAGATCTAGAATGTGTCATCTGAGCCAATTCAGTTATGATTAAGCTTATATACTCCTCCTTAAACATGCTGAAATCAAGTTTAAGTAATGGCTAATGAAAAATTAATGAGAAATGAGGTGTATGACCAAAAATGCAAATGTGAGGTGGCATGGAGATTTTACACGTGAACAGTGCACATGCATGGTTCAAAGTCACTTAAAATCATCCAAAGATCACAATGGCATTGGTATTTTTCATGTATGATCAATAGAATTTGAATTCTCCATTTTCCCTCCAAAATATACATGCATGGACAAATGATCATGTGAGTTAATTTCATGCAATGCAATGATTCAATTGGAAACTATGGGTCATGACAAGCATTTTGCAAAAAGAGTGGCTCAATTTGGAGTTTTGGATCAAAAGTTATGCCATGTTGAACTTTCATGTACACATTGTGATCCTTTGTTCATAACTCCTCAACCATCCATCAGATGCTCATGATCTTGGACTTTTTGAAAGGAGGAGAGAAAGATCTTCAACTTTCATGTTCACCAAAATTTCATTTGAAGCTTTTTTGATGTTGGAAAGTTAAGTTGAATGTGGTCCAAAAACTTGCCATTTTTGGAAACTTGAAATTACAGGTCACTTTCCATTTTGGGAAACTTTTGATTTGACTTCAAAATCTTCAAGATAGATGTTTGACATGATGAATAGGCCTTGTTTGAACATGAATGAGATGCTTCCACTCACTTCCCCACCTCAAAGCCCTCAGTTGACTGCACGGTTGACTTTTATGGCCGTCAAATGACCTGGAAATGTACTGATGAATTTGGACCTCTACCACTTGGTAAAGTTGCTTCAAAATGAACCTAGGCTCATATAAGCTCTTTAGAATAACCATGTGGCCTTCATCTCAAGGAAAGACTTGCTCTTTTGCACTGAGGATTCTCTTGATGCCAATTCTGACTGCCATGATGCAATGCAATATGTAATGATAAATGTCCTAAAAAAATGAAATGAATGCATGAATGGGGGGTGCAAATTTGAGGTGCTACAGCTGCCCCTATTCATTCAACTGAGAACCTGAACGGATGAAAGCAACGACTATCATACTGTCAAGGTAAACAGGGATTGAATACCAAAAGAACCGTAAAATTTGCACTCTGCGGGTGACGAAATAAGGAAAGCGAGGAAACCACGACCAGACATCTACCGATGAATGGGAAGAGAGAAGCCACGACCAGACATCTACCGATGAATGGGCAGAGAGAAACCACGACCAGACATCAACAGATGAATGGGAAGAGAGAAACCACGACCAGACATCAACGGATGAATGGGAAGAAAGAAACCACGACCAGACATCTCTCGATGAATGGGCAGAAAGAAACCACGACCAAACATCAACGGATGAATGGAAAGAAAGAAACCACGACCAGACATCAACGGATGAATGGGAAGAAAGAAACCACGACCAGATATCTCTCGATGAATGGGAAGAAAGAAACCACGACCAGACATCTCTCGATGAATGGGAAGAAAGAAACCACGACCAGACATCTCTCGGATGAATGGGAAAAAAGAAACCACGACTAGACATCTCTCGATGAATGGGAAGAAAGAAACCACGACCAGACATCTCTTGATGAATGGGAAGAAAGAAACCACAACCAGACATCAACGGATGCATGGGAAGAGAGAAACCACGACCAGACATCAACCGATGAATGGGAAGAAAGAAACCACGACCAGACATCTCTCGATGAATGGGAAGAAAGAAACCACGACCAGACATCTCTCGGATGAATGGGAAAAAAGAAACCACGACTAGACATCTCTCGATGAATGGGAAGAAAGAAACCACGACCAGACATCTCTTGATGAATGGGAAGAAAGAAACCACAACCAGACATCAACGGATGCATGGGAAGAGAGAAACCACGACCAGACATCAACCGATGAATGGGAAGAAAGAAACCACGACCAGACATCTATTGATGAATGGGAAGAAAGAAACCACGACCAGACATCAACGGATGAATGGGAAGAAAGAAACCACGACCAGTCATCTCTCAATGAATGGGAAGAAAGAAACCACGACCAGACATCTCTCGATGAATGGGAAGAAAGAAACCACGACCAGACATCTCTCGATGAATGGGAAGAAAGAAACCACGACCAGACATCAACGGATGAATGGGAAGAAAGAAACCACGACCAGACATCTCTCGGATGAATGGGAAGAAAGAAACCACGACCAAACATCTCTCAATGAATGGGAAGAAACTCGATGTTTATCGACCATCGAGAGATGATGTCTACTGACACCAAAAGAAAGGACCCACACGGAGATCAGCACGACACTCACCGGTATCATTAGGATGACATCTATATATGTCAAAACAAGGCAGACACTTGCCAGGGACTAAACTGGGGAGAATCAAGCTTTCCTTTCACGGACGGGTGAGGAAATAAACCTCTCTGGGGATCGTCAATTCGGAATGTTGTCAAGAGCAACCACTGCAAATGCACCATACAGATGTTGAATAATGATCCACCTCTGCTGGGGAAATGGTCCAAGCCTGCAAGATGCAAGGGGAGGAAAACTCCTGCTGGGAAAGCAAATGATCACTTTGCTGGGCACACAATTCCTGATTCGATCTCCCAACTCTGTGGAGAGTAGCACTGCTGGGGATGCTTGCTGATCTGTCTCGAAACGGCAGAGAAACCCACTCAACTAGGGAGTCACTTGTTGGGGAAACACCAACCTCTCGACCATGTTGGAGAAACAGATTCTGGAATCGAACCAGATGACCCAACGTCGCAATGCTAAACTCCTTAGAATAACATCTTCACCAACCAGCTAAACCAATCCTCGAATGGTAACCACGGCTTAGGGCTAATGCTTCCAATGTGGATGTATGAATTTTATAGCGTAATGCTCCATAACCATGGAAATGCTACGCAATTAATGATGAAATATGCTATGCTTCTCTAAATGATGAATGCATAAAAGATATCCCCCTCCGGGGGCTGCACGAGCCACTCTACTGAGGAACTCAATATCACTCCAATCTCCACCCTGTTGGGGAATAGCACTGCTGCTGGGGAATGGATAATCCTCACTGGGGACGATCTCCACTGAACCCGATCGCTTGGGGACTTCGGTGGGGAAGAAACTACCAACACAAACCTCCGCTGGGGAAACAGCAACCTTCAGACTTGCTGGGGAAATAACATTCTCAACCCTGCTGGGGATTGCAGCAAACTTTAGACTTGCTGGGGAAATAACACTCTCAACCCTGCTAGGGGAGATAACCAACCTCAGGCCTGGCTGCCGAGGGAACACCGATCTCGAACCCGCTGGAGAGATAACAATCTCAAACCGCTGGGGAGGTACGAAATTTGACACGGAACACCTGTCGACTCGTCAAACGCTGGTATTCACCATTCAACCATAGTGTCAATTTTTTACTTTTGAGAGCTCCCAGACTTATCTGGTCTCTTCTGATTCATCACCTTGTATTCTCGGCTTTTCTCTGCTTCGAGACAAACGATTTCCTCAGATCCGGGCCAACTCTCTAATCCTCAGACTTTGAAGAGTCTTCTTGATGAACCCTCTAGGATCGTCGCACTTCTTTCGCCGTCCTTTCACCGTTCTTCTATCCCTCGTCCCTGATTGGACTTCAAAGGATCTTTTGTCAAAACGCTTCGTGCCATAACCTGCAAGTGAGTGAAAATAACCAACAAGGACCTGCAAAAGAGATCGTTAGATAAGACGTGCCCCAGGCGTGCCAAAATTTCAACACTTAGGTCACTTAGACTTCCGAATAAGATTTCACGTTTTCAATCTTATAAACATGCATCGGAAGGGACCCCTATGTCTCAAAATGCAAAGATTCTTATCAAAATAAATGGATGTTTTTGCAATCAAAGTGGTAATGAAAACAAAAACAAAATTATTTGACTGAATATGCATTTTATTGGTTGAAAAAGGTGGCTCGTAACTGAGCAATACACAGGAAGCAATCCCTGAAATGAGGTAATTGCGCACAAAAGGAAAATCTATCCTAATGGCAATGTGAACCCGTGATCTCATCGAGTTCCAACTCGGTTACATCCCATATGTCCTCAAGACTCTCCGCGCTTTCTGCCTTCTGAACAAGACGCTTCCGACCGATCTCTGCCGGGGATTATCCAGGTTTCTTAACCAAAGTACAAACGATCATGCTGGACGCAGTTGTTCGTTTTATTCCCTCTTTTGCCTGGACCTCCCTTTCAGGTTTTCAGTCCACCGGGATACCCTTTTTTTCCCAAGCCGCCCTTGTGGGGGTTTCGACTTGCTAGGTGTACAGTTTTTTCTTTTTTTATCCCTAATTTTTGCCCGAACCTTCTTTCATTTTTTTTTTCGGTTCGCCGGGATGCCCTTTTTTGCCTGGACTATTTTTTTATTCGTCCAGCGGGTCTCTTTACATGAAGTATTTTTTAACTGCGTCCACATTCACAGGGGATGGGGAATCCTCGCCATCCATGGTCGTCAACAACAAGGCTCCGCCAGAGAAAACCTTCTTGACCACAAATGGACCTTCATAATTGGGTGTCCACTTGCCCCGAAGATCGTTCTGAGGAGGAAGGATCCTTTTCAACACCGTATCTCCTACGTGGTACACAAAAGGTCGTACCTTTCGGTCAAAGGCACGCTTCATTCGCTGCTGGTACAACTGCCGATGGCAAATGGCTGTCAGCCTCTTTTCCTCAATCAGGCTCAACTCTTCGTACCGAGTCCTTACCCATTCAGCCTCTTCCAATTTCATGTCCATCAGGACTCTCAAAGAGGGAATCTGGACCTCAACCGGTAGCACGGCTTCCATCCCATACACAAATGAGAAATGAGTTGCTCCAGTAGATGTACGCACCGAGGTTCGATACCTAGGATACAAGCTTCGTATTCAGCCACGTTGTTGGTGCATTCAAATGTTAGCCGGGCAGCAAAAGGAATGTGGGATCCTTTCGGCGTAACCAAAACAGCATCAACTTCGTTACCATCCACGTCAACGGCCCCATCAAACATCAGAATCCGTTCGGATTCAGGGTCAGGCCCCTCCTCCGGGATCGGTTCCTCACAATCTTTCGATTTGAGAACCATGATGTCCTCATCAGGGAACTCAAACTTCATCGGTTGATAATCCTCAATGGGTTGCTGGGCGAGGTAATCAGACAATACACTCCCCTTTATTGCTTTCTGAGAGGTATACTGGATATCATATTCAGTCAAAATCATCTGCCATCTCGCAACCCGTCCAGTCAATGCTAGCTTCTCAATGTTGGCTTCTCAAATACCTACTTGATCGGATCCATCTTGGAAATCCATAAAGTGGTATAAACCAGCATATACTGTCTTAGTCGGCGAGCAGCCTATGCCAAAGCACAGCAAGTTTTCTCGAGCAGTGAATATTTTGTTTCACAGTCGGTAAACTTTTTGATAAGGTAAATTGCATGCTCTTTTCGACCAGACTCGTCATGCTGCCCCAGTACACACCCCATAGACCCCTCGAGGGCTGTCAAGTACAGAATTAACGGTCGTCCCTCCACGGGAGGCAATAGAATCGGAGGCTCCTGCAAATATTCTTTTATTTTTTTCAAATGTCGCCTGGAAATCATCATTCCACCTGACCGTTTGATCTCTTTTTTTTTAATATGAGTTCACACGTGGCTGTTAGATGAGATACGAACCGTGAGATGCAGTTCAATCTACCTAAGAAACCACGAACCTCTTTTTCCGTTTTCGGTTCAGACATTTCTTGAATTTCTTTTTCTTTGGCAGGATCAACGATTCCTCTTTTCTTTCACAATAAGCCTCGGCAACTTACCGGACCGCGCTCCGAAAGTGCACTTATTCGGATTCAACCTCCATTTGAACTGTCTCAACCGGTCAAACAACTTGGCCAGACCTACCAGATGCCCCTCTTCTATTTGGGACTTTGCTATCATGTCATCAACATAGCATTCAATTTCATGATGAATTATATCATGAAACAAAGTCACCATAGCTCTTTGATACGTGGCACCGGCGTTCTTGAGGCCGAATGGCATCACCTCATAACAAAGAGTGCCCCATGGTGTAATGAACGTCGTTTTCTTCATATCATCTGGCGACATTTTAATCTGATTATAGCCAGAAAAGCCATCCATGAAGGAAAACACCGAGAATTGAGCTGTATTATCCACCAACACATCGATGTGATATAATGGGAAATCATCCTTCGGGCCAGCTCTGTTCAAATCCTGGTAGTCCACACACATCCTCACCATTCCATCCTTCTTCGGCTCTTGACACTTACCTCCAAAGCGGCCCCAATTTTCACTTCCTTTCTGACCTCCTCGGTACCCAGGTTAACAAATCTCAACTCGCTCCTCATGCGGCTGAATCACCTTCTCCTCTTGTTTCCACGACCTGGCTAATTCTTCCGGTAGTTCACAATCTTCTTCGCCTTCTTCTTCGGCATGATAGATCGGATTGTCGAAGTCATATGAGGGTGTAACATGATTGTTATCAATGAGATCCGGAGAATGATCGCAGCTGCATGAATGTTGATTCATGCATTGCTTTTGAGGTCGGAACGAGACAAATCAAAAGGAAGGAAAATGAAAACAAACATTGCCATTTTTATTTTCTTAAACTGCAAAAATAAATGAAAAACAGGGAACACCGCTTTTACTACAAAAAACATCCATTTAATAATGATGCAAAATGTTGCAAAATGAAACACATGAGGTGGCCCTTACAATGGACCAATACGTTTCGGGCAAAACGTATGGCTTTCATGCAAACAGAATTGAAAAACAGAAATATTACTCTTCACGTAGAGTGACAGTGATGATCTTTTAGGCCTTCCAGTTCTGGACCTCCATCCCTGGTACGCACGATTTTATCCACGAGTCAAGCTCGCGGTCACTGTCAATCTCTTCACCCACCGCACAGGCGTGACCTGGGTCTAGCATTCCAGTACTGATGAATGTGAACGGTTGACGACGTCCTCTGTTTTGCCCAGACGAGTCTTGGCCCGGCTGATAGCCAACCCCTAACCTATCTGCTTTCACCGTAATGTCTACCATTCTTCCCCAGCCTTGGGCTTTTCTATTCTTCACCACTTCCATGGCCTGTTTGTAAGAAGAAATGGACGGCCTTTTATCTTCTTTTTTAGCAAAAGTTGCATTCTCCACCTTGACGGTTCAAACGCCTGACATGGTGTTTCACATGGTTCACCATCCATTTCCACCTCCATCATTCTCTGAACCGTTTCCCTCATCATTGCACACCCATTTGTAGCGACAGCCGCACAACAATTATCACAACCAGGGAAAACTCCACTCTTCATCAGATGTCTCTGGACCACAGACATTGGAGTTCTTAACTGATCCACATTCGTCTCCTCCCTTTTTCTCTTGTCCTTTGACATCACATTCACCCTCATAGGACCATGTATTGGCACGGGGTCAGCATTAACATTCGGCGTCGGTGCGAAATTGATGGCTTTAGAATCCACCAATCTTGGACGACATGCTTAAAAGCTCTACAACCCTCAATGTGATGTCCGGGTGCCCCAGAATGGAACTCGCACCTGACGTTCTCATCGTAATCTACAGGCCGCTAACCTAGTCCTACCGGAACCAACATCCTTGGCTGCACCAATCCAAGATCCTTCAACCTCCTAAATAGAAAGGCATAAGTCACGGGTGGCTTATCAAACTGACGATTTGTCTTCCCTTTTCTCACTTGGCACCCGGCTTTCTGTGCTCTCTGTTGAGGCTGCTGTTGCTGTTGTACAGATTGATTACTAGCAGGAATAGTCATTGTAGCAGCATACGGGTGGTGATGATCCCCACTGTGTTCCCTTCGGGCATACACCATACTTGATTCACCCTCCTTCTTGTACTGACCATTACCAGAGGGTTTCTTTACTCCAGACGACGGAGCATTTCCCTGTATTTCCCCAATTCTCAGCCAGTTTTCAATCCTCTCCAACCTCTCGGAGATTTCTTTCTGCCCCAAGGTGAACCCTTGCATGACGTTGAACAACTCACCCATCTTCTCTTTCAACTCGAGAATGTCAGCGTTGGGTGGATCCATCAGTTTGGGTTTGTTGCGTCTGGTAGGGTATCTGTGCGGACGAGCTATGTGCAGAGGAATGACTCGGCGTGCGCGAGCAGTGATTCCTAGGTCAATCAAATAGGTTAGATACTGACACCTGCAAAACAAAAGACAGGTTAATATGACTCACGCATGAATGCAATGTCTATCCGTACGAGGAACATTTTGTCCTTCAATTCTGGCTTCATCGAGACGGATAATAATTCGACCATAACATTCTGACATTGGGATGTCTCTTAACCAGAATCTCAATCGAGAATGTTCCCTGAGTATGGATAGACATGAGTTAGATGCAGATGAATGCGAAATGGGAATGTATGCAAGTCACTATGCATCCTCCAAGTCATCTGAAGATCAACTGTGCGGAAGTTCAGGTCTCTGAACTGATCACAACCATCTGAAGGACCAAGTCACCATAAATCCGACTCATGAGGTTCTGAAATAAACGGAACTGGAGGTTTTATCACCCTCATCACAGGAAATCCACTGAATGGATGACGACAAGATCCTCTGAACAAGTACCCTTGGATTCAACCCGGGGATCCGAAATAAACGGAACCCGCTGATAAATACCACGGACAGACCTCCGGCGTCTCAGAAATAAATATCCATGAATCCGACTGAACCAAAGTCACCATCATAACATCACTGGTAGAACCTGTACTTGTAAGAATCAAACCCTCCCCTCACAGGTGAATTCTAATAAGGTCATCCTAAGGCGGATAATGGTCTCAACAATCGGACAAGATACTCAATGGGTTTGCCCTTTCGGGTGTGCCATTGCAGCTCTCATAAGATCATCTAAACCAAAGATCCGGGAAAGAAAGGTCACCGAAGTCAACAGCTCAGAAGAGGTAACCCAACCATAGTGGAAACTCCACAATGGAAAAGCTCTCTCAAAAGAACCTCGTCTGGCTTGTGGTATGTCACGTCACAACAACATGCCCAACCAACATGTGAGGAACGTGAGACCATGCTAATCCTCGGGCCTGGGTTTTAGCCCCACTCAGAACACCCACCCCAAATCAAAGGAACCACCTGTCCAGAATCCAGCACAATAATAATATGATGCATGCAAACATATATGCAAATATATACAATCACGGTACAACAATCATAAATGCAATAAATAAACAGCAAAAGCAACCAAAGCTATCCTAGAGAGCGCTAGGATTGACTCGCTTAGGGAAGATGGACCAGCAAGAGGTCAACTTCTCTTCGGTCCACAGCAGAGTCGCCATTTGTCCCATCGCTAAAAACAACCGGCGGGAAAAACACAGAGCCGCCACCGTGCATTATTTATCCCAAAGGAGGGAAAGGAAACGCTCGAAGTAAACCTGAAAAAGGGAAAGGAATGGTCTTACGAATAGAGATTGCAAGGTACGGGAGTCGGTTACGCAAGGGGAAGGTATTAGCACCCCTCACGTCTGTCGTACTCGACGGGATCCACGCTCAAAAGAATAGAAAAAGGTTGCTGATAAGCTGCTCAAAGAACTGCACACACTGGAATAATAAACAAGGTGAAGGAACACGGAGGAAGGGGACTCGGCAGGATGTCGCATCCTGGGCCTACGTAGTTTGTCAGAAACAAACATCAGAGTCGACGTAGTTCAGGGAAATGGGGAACGTGCTCGCTAGGATATCGCATCCTATGCATACGTATCTTCTCTAACCAGAGGAAGAATCAGAGCACTCGTAGCTCGGCTAACGCACGCCGAAACAAACACTGAAAGGAGACGCTGAGACGTCAAAAGAAAAACTCAACAGGAAACAGAATGCCAATAGATGGACTTACATCCGACTCCGGACAAACAAGCACAAACAGGAAACGGAATGCCAATAAATGGCCTTACATCCAACTCCGAACAAACAAACGCAAACAGGAAACAGAATGCCAATAAATGGACTTACATCCAACTCCTAACAAACACCCACAAACAGGAAACAGAATGCCAATAGATGGACTTACATCCAACTCCAAACACACACGAAAAGGAAAAAAGGGTCTCGATTGCAACTAGGGCAAGAGAAAAGGAAGGTCTCAATCGCAACGAGGGCGAAAACCAGCAAGGATTACATGTTAGTCGTCAGTCAAACTCGGCAAGACATCGTGTCTCGTGCCTACGTATCTCATCTGAACATGAGAATCAGAGTTGCCGTAGTTCGGCTAAACTATTTCTGTTTGTTTTGTGTTTTTTAGGTGAACGATGTCACTACGCAATCTACCGGATGCTCGACCTTTGGAGACTTACTCACCTGTAGTAGAAGGAGTCAACGTGTCCTTAAGAGAAGATGAAGTTTGTTTGTGTTTTAGGAATGCTCACGCAAGAAAGGAAGTCCTAGACGAAGGAACCGTGCTACCTTAATTGACATGCAAATGAGAGACTATACGAAGTCTAGCAAACCTATGGGAATACAAGCAAGTCTCAAGAGAGAACAACGAAAACTGGAAATGGAATGCCAATCAATTGACTTACATCCAACTCCAAAAACAAACGGGAAACAGAAAGCCAATTGATGGTCTTACATCTAACTCCTCCAACAAACACGAAATAAAAAGGTTGAACACACTCAAAAAAATAAAAGGGTGGAAAAAAGAAAAAGGGTGAACACGCACACAACACGACAAAAAAGAGAAAAGGGCGCCTGGAGAGATCTCGCTCGATCTCCTGCCTACGTACCTCATCTGGTATGAGGATCAGGGCGACGTAGTTCCCCTTAACAGGGGAGAAACTTTCTCCTAACCAGAGACTAGGGAGATAACAAGCTAATAGGGAGACTACGACTCGAGCCTAAAAGTTGTCATGCAAACGATCCCTAAGTTGAGGTCTCTAATCAGAACCTAACTCGCACAGGAAGCAAGTCAAAACGAACAGCAAATAAACATCAATCACAGGTGAACAAGTATCACACTCTATATGCAAACAAGCGGCTCATACAAGGTTGGGTTTTAGTCAAGGGGTCATATCAACCTCGACAAATAAGCCAACACTGTAGGGGTGTGCAGAAGCTCTTAACCACTGACATTGACCGTCAGGGTGAGCAGATGAAAAGTAATGAGGGTTAGACCTCATAGCTCTTAACCCGGGCCTGAGTGAGCTTCAAATCAATGAAAACGTGGGGATCCAGAATGAGGGACCCTACTCCACTTGACTAACTCTATATACAAGGATCTTGGGTTAGGTTCAAGAGCATCAGCACGTAGTGCGAGCATAATGAACGACTCAACGACTAACAGGGGACTGATTGCTGGTCCCTTCTATCTGTCAATTGCCTCTTCACTTAGGAGGACTTAACAAGTAACATGCCTCGACGAGGAGGTCTTCAGCACAAACATAAACATACACAGTCATTGCCTCTTAAGGAGGACTTCAGTCAAATGCCTATCAAAAGAAACGACAGGGCTTCCAGACTACATGGAGTTAGAGAGTGGTTACCTAGGTGGTATATCAACCACAAACCAAATCAAAGCTCAAGTAAGAGCTAAAAGCGACTAATGTACCTGTACAAAAGCCAAACAGTCAATATTCATATTCAGAAAACCAAGACAGACAACAGAGGAATCATCCAACAGTTATACACAAGGTAAGTCTCAAATGCAATCACTCAAGTGAGTTCATCACATCAAGGGACCTGCAACACAACAAAGGTTAGTAGACAAAGCAAATGGAATCTCAAATGATGAGGCCACACCAATCATTAGCGCTACATACCTGAAACACAAACATAATTGGTGAGTACAAACCACTAGTACAAAGACTAGGGTCAAAGGCAAAGCAAATAGTGAAAACAGAAGCTAATATTCCACATGAAGCACATTCAATCAAATGAGAACATGTCCTAAAAAGGACCAAAGCCAAATCATTAAGCAAAGCCATCACATGAACAAGATGAGGCATAGGCAAACAATGTGATCACATTTGGACATCAAACATAGTGTAGATGTTTGATTGGCTGCATTGTATGGTAAAACACTAGCTGGATTCTAATGTCTTAACTGATGTCATGACATGCTGTGGAGATGTTTGTGTAACTGCATTGTAGGTTAGAATATCTAATTGTACTCTGATGTCTTGACTAATGTCATGACATACTTGAGTAGCTTACTGCAGGATTAGCTAATACAGGATTTATTGAATGTCAAATTGGATGTGGTGACATTCATCCCTGTCAGCAGATACTGAGGAATAGAACAGTTGGTGTTCTGTTAAAGCTCAGTATTCATTCCCAGTCTGGTTATCAAGGAAATACCAGACCTGGCATAAGGCCTACTGTCTGAATGTCAAACTGGATGTTATGACATTCATCATTGACAGCATATACTGAACAATAAGCAGATTGGTTTTCTGCTACATTTCATTTCAGTATGCAACTCAGTCTGCTTATCAAGAGGATAACAGGCCTGATGTAAGGCTCTATGTGTGAATGTCAAATTGGATGTTTTGACATTTATTAGTGTACGCTGATACTGAAGTATGGACAGATTGGTTCTGTACAGTACAGCAAATTGTACAGTCTGTTTTCAGGAAAAACAGACTTAGCATATGGTTAATGATTTGGAAGTCAAACTGAATGTTGTGACATTCATTCCTGACAGCATATGCTATATTGTAGGTTGTTTAGTTTTTTTGTTTCAGCATTTTTCTCAGGCTAAAATCCAGGAAACCAACAACCAAGCTACAATTAAGGAACCTAACAAATAGCCTATTTGTTAGCACACTAATATGTGGAAATTAGTTAGAATCCTATGTGGCATTATTTGTGGAGGTCTTGAGATATTTTAGGAACTAAATATGGAGATATTTTAGGAACTAAATATGGAGATATTTTAGGAACTAAATATGGAGATATTTTAGGAACTAAATATGGAGATATTTTAGGAACTAAAAGATTGAAGACCTTGTTTGTAGCAGAAAGTTTCTGCTGACTTTGTAACAGCAAAGAACAAGTTTGCTGCGATTTCTGAAGGCCCAAATCCAGTTGGGTGATTAGGTTATAAATAGCTTATTGTAACCTAGTTTTTGTAAGCCTCCTAGAATGAAAATTTAGGGGTGTGTGTGAGGTAAACCTCCCAATCTGTGGGAAGGTTACCATGTGTTTCTCAGCGTTCAAAGCTGAGAGTATTTATAACTCAAAGCCTGTAGGCAAGAGTGATTTTGTTCTTGAATGAAGTTGTGAAGCAAGTTCAAGTTGTTTAACATTACATTGTAATTGTAGTGATAGGAATGGAAACTGGAGGTTTCTATCTAGGAGTTCCTAGGTATAGATTGCATTGGGTAGGGATTAAGTGAAGAGTTGTAAACGGGGGAGTTTAACTCTGAATTAATATTGCTGATAGTGGATCTTCTTCCTGGCTTGGTATGCCCCCAGACGTAGGTGAGTTGCACCGAACTGGGTTAACAATTGCTTGTGTTTTTACCTTCTGCACACTATATTTTGTCTGTTATAACTCAGTCTGGTTTTAGTCTGTTTATGAAGGGAATAACAGACATGACCAATAGCCTGCAGTCTGAATGTCAAACAGAATGTTATGACATTCATCATTGACTGCTGATATTGATGGACTGGTTGATCTGTTACAGTTCACTCATCTGTAATGTTGGGACAGGTGATGTTCAAACCAATGTTGAGACATCATGCTGATAACTGGGCAGGATAAATAAACATAAGGGCTATGTTTGATCTCTACTGTGTGTTTGCACTAGATGGACAGAACTGGATGTTCTTCTTTCCTGTGTTTGCATTAGCAGATGTTGTAACATCTGTGAATGTGTGCATATGAGTACTGGATCATAATTTATATAACTGTCTTGCTGTATTTGCAAAAATGTTAGATAAGATGTCATGATATGGAGTAGAACATCTGAACTCTGACTACACCAGAATTTCACATAGAAAATCCATATTAAAACATAAATGTATCCAATGATCATGAAATTTTTTATGTGTGCTAAACATGTTATGAATAAGCATCATACCAAAAATTAAGTCCAGAAGACAACAAATGGTGTGTGAATGAAAATGCACAAGTATAAGGTCAAGAATGTGACACCAAATGTTACAACATATATCCATGTGTCCAAAACAGTGGTATTAAATGGTAAAAATTCCAAACAAAAGCCAAAAGATCAAGTCACATGTTATGAATAAGCATGTCAAATTTCAAGGCAATTGGACAAACCATGAGCATTTCACAAATCAATTAGCACAACATGTCATTTTTGCATCATGTCCAAACAATCAAGCACATTTAAAATTCCAGAAGCACAAAAATCATGAAAATCACATCAAAAAATAATAGACATTCAAACAAGAAAGTGAAAAAAAGTTTGGATTAATTTGGACACATGTGCTATTTTTTATGATTTTTAGAAGTTACTTGAACAAAATGAAATAATGTGAAAAATAATGTGGAAAGTAATGAAATGTGAAAATTGGAAAATGCACCAGGCCAGTGTTGAACCCAGGTTTCAATGATCATGAGCTCTCAATGGAGAAAACAAATGGAAATTACTAAAAATGCATAGCGCTGGATTCGAACCCTGGTTCATGTGGTCATAGGCGCGTTCAAATGAAAATTAATTGGAATATGCAAGCGTGTGGTTTCGAACCCAGGAATATGAGGTCATAAGCAGCGCTAATAGAAAATCAATTGGGATTTTGGAAAAGTGCTACGCGAGGAATCGAACTGCAGACTCAAAGGTTAACGCACGCTATAGTGAAACCCTATGGGATTTGAACCAGACGGCGGCGCAAGGCGTTCTCATCCTTCTTCTCCGGTGAGACCGGCGGCGCAACATGAATAAATTTCCCAAAATTCAGCATACTATACATCATTGGAACCGTCTCGCTATGTAGAACACGAATCTAACAATTATTTGATCTAATTCTCCATGATACGCACGGATCGAACGAAAGAAATATGAGCAACCAAACTTTAAATCCACGTATCTCACTCAATTCTCATCCATATTCAAAGATATTTATATCAGCGTTCTCAGCATCAAAAACTCTACAAGATCATGGCAAGAAAATGGAGAAAAGAGAGAGTCGAAATCCAACCTATTTGAAGTGCAGTACGATGAAACAGTGGTTTCCAGCTTCCAAATGATCAAGATCCACTCCTATGCTGATGAATTGAAGCTTTTTGCACGCAATAGCACTTGAATCCACTTGAATGAAGCCTAATTTCCAAGATCCATCTTCATGTTCAAGCGTTGAGTATGCATGATTTTTGCACCAATTTCTTCAATCCAATGCTTGATTCTTACTCAATCATGCATGCTAAACCAGAATATGCAAGAAAATTCATGTGTTATGTGAAGGATTTTGAAGTTTGAATTGAGAGAATTTTTGGAGGGAAATGAGATTTTGAGATCTAGAATGTGTCATCTGAGCCAATTCAGTTATGATTAAGCTTATATACTCCTCCTTAAACATGCTGAAATCAAGTTTAAGTAATGGCTAATGAAAAATTAATGAGAAATGAGGTGTATGACCAAAAATGCAAATGTGAGGTGGCATGGAGATTTTACACGTGAACAGTGCACATGCATGGTTCAAAGTCACTTAAAATCATCCAAAGATCACAATGGCATTGGTATTTTTCATGTATGATCAATAGAATTTGAATTCTCCATTTTCCCTCCAAAATATACATGCATGGACAAATGATCATGTGAGTTAATTTCATGCAATGCAATGATTCAATTGGAAACTATGGGTCATGACAAGCATTTTGCAAAAAGAGTGGCTCAATTTGGAGTTTTGGATCAAAGGTTATGCCATGTTGAACTTTCATGTACACATTGTGATCCTTTGTTCATAACTCCTCAACCATCCATCAGATGCTCATGATCTTGGACTTTTTGAAAAGAGGAGAGAAAGATCTTCAACTTTCATGTTCACCAAAATTTCATTTGAAGCTTTTTTGATGTTGGAAAGTTAAGTTGAATGTGGTCCAAAAACTTGCCATTTTTGGAAACTTGAAATTACAGGTCACTTTCCATTTTGGGAAACTTTTGATTTGACTTCAAAATCTTTAAGATAGATGTTTGACATGATGAATAGGCCTTTTTTGAACATGAATGAGATGCTTCCACTCACTTCCCCACCTCAAAGCCCTCAGTTGACTACACGGTTGACTTTTATGGCCCTCAGATGACCTGGAAATGTACTGATGAATTTGGGTCTCTACCACTTGGTAAAGTTGCTTCAAAATGAACCTAGGCTCATATAAGCTCTTTAGAATAACCATGTGGCGTTCATCTCAAGGAAAGACTTGCTCTTTTGCACTGAGGATTCTCTTGATGCCAATTATGACTGCCATGATGCAATGTAATATGTAATGATAAATGTCCTAAAAAAATGAAATGAATGCATGAATGGGGGGTGCAAATTTGAGGTGCTACAGATGGGAACCATCCAGGTTGTCTACACGAATGGGTGTCGTTGTCTAAAAGTTTACTTGCTAAAACGGAAAATGTTTGGTTTTTTTATTAGTATGCTCACCAAGGATTGGGGCCATTGTGTTTACGTATCATCATCGTGAAATGAAGAATCAGAGCTCCGTAGTTTGGAGTAAAAAATGATTGTTTATTGGTTGTTTTTACCTTGAAAAGGGATTTTCGAAATATTGCCATAAGGCGCAAAATATAGTTTGATGGGTTGATGTTGTTTTTAGGATTTTTTATGAAAAGGTGGTTGATTTGAATTGCACTACTACATGGAGTACGCAATCCTAATCGTAGTTTATTACTTTTTTAGTTTTGTTTGGAAAAAAAGTCATTTGATGTTGGATCAAGGGTTTTGCTTATTATTTTGAAGTGGTGAGGTTGACCTAACTCCTACAAGATCAAAAGGAAAACAAAGAAGAAAAGTACAACCAAAGGAAGAGGGGTACATGGAAAATTACAAGGGAACTAATAAGAGAAATAAAGGGTCTCAATGTAAGGTAGTCCAAGATAAAGCCTTGTGTGTGCAAAATGGTCTATGCTAACAAGTGGATAATGGACTTAAAACATGTCTCTGTAGGGTAGTGTCATTAATGTCATTCTTGAAATAAAAGATTGCAAGTCTGTGATGAAACTCCAAATCAAAGCAATAGGTCAAGTATCATAATCTCGAGGTCCAAATTCAAGGGTCCTAACAAGTCCTCTAAGTCCAACATTAGGTCACAAATGATACATCATTTGGTCTTTTCATTTTATCATATTTTTGTTCTTTTTCAATGGATTAGATAACAAGAAGTAAAACAAAATAGCTAAAGCATAAATAAAGATGCACGAAGATGAGATAGAATGCAATGATGAAGTAGATGATGATGTAGATGATGGTTATAGTGCATAAAGTAAATAGCAAAATATAGATGACAAAAGGTAAAAGTTAGAGGCTAGAAGCCAGGTTACAAAAGGTAATCCCTAAGGGTTCTATATCCATAAGTCAAAGGACTCAAAATATAGCGCATTAAGGGATAATATATCATTGATTCAAAGTGTCAAAAATGATTCAATGATCATTTATCAACATGTTTGAATCAAAGAAGATTGAATCAATCGAAACGTCCATCTATCAATGATTTGAAGTGTGGAAGATCTTATCACCTAAGCAATCATAAAACAATGAAAACAAATTAAAATGTAACAAGGGGATAGAAGTTAGTAGTTAGGTAGGATAAAGTTGGTGCAATAGAATGGATCATCAGAGTTCAAATAAATAAACTATTATACTATTAATAAGATGAAGGAACAAAAACAAAATTAATTGTGAAGTAATACAAGGTTTAAATTGCAATATAGAAAGAAAAATGGGATTTGATAAAAGACCAAAATGCAAAGAGAAATTAATTTTAAATATTAATATTAACTATTAAATTTCAAATTAAAATAGTCAATAAAATGTAAAATAAAAATCACGTTTAAATTGCAAAGTAATATGGAAATTAAATTGCAAAATAAAAGTGTAAAAATGCTTGAATTAAAATATACATTTTAATCAAAAATTAATTTGCAAATATAATTATAGAAATTAATTGCAAATTAAATCAATTAAAATGTAATAAAATCAATTAAAATTGTAAAATAATATTAATTATTATTTTGCAAAATTAAAATTGATGAAAAATAAAATCAAGATTTATAGTTGAAATACAAATTTAAAAAATCAGAAATTAAAACAATTAAAAGAAAATAAAAGAAAATCAAATAATAAATAAAATTGGGGTGCAATCTGGAAAAGAGGAGCCCAAAAAGAAAATGGGACAAGCCAATGGCGTTGAGGCCCAAAACCACATCTGAGTTGACCAAGGGAGTCAATGTGTGGTCTATCCAATGATCAGATTTGATCTAATCTGATGGCCCAAATGTGATATGTGGAAGACCAATTCCCACCATTGGATTAGACTACTTAAAAAGTAAGTAAAAGGAAAGGCCCAAATCGAGAGGACCAAGGCACGCACATTTTGACCAGATTACATGTGAACGTTAATGAGCCACATCACTCAAAACAACCAATCAGTGTGCGCCAGGTAAAAGTATTTGAATTCAATTGAAAAATGGAGGGAACTGAGTCACAAAGACTTTGTCTTCAACCTCCAAACATGTGAAAATCGAATCTCAACATCTCACCATTTGAATGTACAAACAAGTGTCATTTAAATTCATCTTGGCTCACTGGTGCTTCCTCCATGCTTAGAATCCATTGATTCAACTTGAGCGTGGAGAATTTCAACTTACATTATTAAGAACAGAAAACCTAAGAAAATCAAAAATTAAATAGCAACGGTAAAGCAATAGGATCTCAAAATATAGGGTTAATGATCAGTGGAGCACAACAAGCATAGTGGTAACTTGTTTCAAGTGAAATGATGATGTTTTCTACCTTTCCAAAAACGGTGACAGTTGCATATTCCGACGAGTTAGGGGAGCTCAGGTGAGGTGGGTTTGAATAGTTCTCTTGGTCTGGTTAGCTTCAAGGAAGTCATGGAAGGTGTTTGGATGCTCAGGTTGTGTTGAAAGTGGCTCAAAGGTTCCAACTGAATACTCTGTTTTGAAGCTTGTTCGTGAGTGATTTCAGCATGGATTTTGTGGCTGCAAAGCTTGGGAAAATGGTGGAACACAATGCTTTATTTATAGGCAAGCTATAGGCACCTTATACGTGTAAAATGGTGGTGAAATCGTGTGAATCCGAAAAAGTGAAAATGGAAACTTGCTCACTAAGTGTTGGTGAGCTAGCATGTGAGAGTGTGTGATTATTCCTCCTCTCATTTCATTTTGCATATAGGAATCTTTTCCAATCATTTGCGGGCCCCAAAATATTCTGATTTTGCATTTTTGTTTGGACCCATATTTGCTTCAAATTGTGTTTTGTGTACCTCACTCTTTGTTGCGCATGTACTTCACATTTGGCCTCTATTTGTTATTTTCTATTGTTCTTGCATATGCCTTGGTAATTTAGGAAGGAATGCACGTGATTTGGTAACTTGGAACAAAGATGCATAGCTGTTTTGGCTAGGTCTGGTTTGTGTGCACAGCTTGGCATGGCACCAAGTTTAGGTTTGGAATTGGCTCATGCATTTTAGGCCAAACTTAGGCCAAACAATACTTTCCATGATCTTAACAAGATGCAAAAAGAATTAGGGCAAAAGGAGATTTGACATGAGAATGCCATAGGTGTAAAGTAGTGGTCATGGCATGGTTTTGGGTCTGCCTTGGCAGGTTGACTTGTTTTGGCCAATTCAAAAATTGAGGTCTTTAGCGGATGAATTAGGGTTTGAGTCTTGAAACAAAGTTGTAGAGGATTCCATTGGTGACATTTGGCTCGACATAGATCTCCAAAAGGTTGAGAAATGAGAAAGTTATGGGTTTTTGACCAAATGTTAGGCCAAACTTGGAAACTAGGGCAACCAACCATGCACTAACTTGTATTCGTTGACAATTTCTTGAATCCCAAGGCACATTGATGACCATTTGAGGACCAAATGAAGAATTCTTGATTGAACCTTGATTAAACATGATGATATCTTAAAGCTTGAATGGTATAGCATGGAAATAAACTCATGAACCATACTTGAACCAATGTAGTAAATGGATCCTTCTTTGACCATGATGAAACCCTAATTCCATGATGAATAAAGCTTGACTATGATCCTTTGTTCCTCTTGACTTTGACTTGAGACTAAAACCTTCTCAAGCCCATCTTTCACATTTTGATACAAGGTAGGGTATTAAGAAACCCTAATTGCCAATGCCCTACATTCTATTCATGGTCAACCATGCTTGAGAACCAAGAACCAAATGCTATGCTAATGAGATGATATGCTAATGAATAAGATGATATGCTAGGATGAAAATAAGGGTATGACAGGGGGAAAAGACTTGAGTATACAAAAGTCGCAATTTATGGAAACATGTCTTTTGAGTTCATCAACTTAAATAATCATTAATCGAAAACCATACTAAGGTATCTTTCCCGGCCAACCCTACATCTAGGATTATCGGCACGGGTCACAGATGCTTGTATATACTTTGACATACACATGGACTTTGGATTCCAAGTAATCACATCCACTTCAAGAATCGTTGCTTCCTATGGGACTCCAAACCCATTTCAATCCTTTTACTTGTATGGGACTCACCCCATTTTAGGATCCACCGCCTTTGGGACTCAAATGCAGATCATAAGTATTGGTGCGTACATCCCAATTCTTACGCTATATAAGCATCGCAACTTGGGACGGCATAATCAAGGGGTTATTTACGATTATGTGATTATATATAACACAACATAATTGTATTCGACAATCACAAGGTGATCACATTCACCTTAAATATGCAATAACAACACATGTTCCATACAAAGCATCTCACTCTTAACTATGGCGACCATTCGTTCATGACACTCACCTAAGCATCATATCGAGTAAACGTCACCTTCTAATGTTATCTAAGTTATATGTCTGACTTCTTAACCTAAGTAGATCACTAGGTTAACTCACTTAGTTCATCAAATATTTCTCACAATTATCATTGATTCAATGCATACATACCGGCAAGTGATTAGTAGTTGATGCAATGCATTTAGAAATATTAAGAAAACAAGACAATAGGCAGAAAGTGTGAGCCAATTGATTGGTTATGTTTTCAAGGCCATTTTCAACGAAAAGAAAAAGGAACAATCGATTGATATTGAAGGTCAAACGATTGGCTTTTGAAAAAAATTGTTTCTTCATAAATAGAGAAGTTATGCAGTCAATTGTTACCAAGGACCAATCGATTGGTCTGTGAAAAATTTCAACTTCTTCAAATTCTAATAACACCATCAAATTGATTGGCCTGGAGAGAAACCCATAACCAATTGATTGGTCCTTGGTAACAATTGATTTCACAACTTCTCTATTTGTAAAGAAATAGATTTTTGTCAAAAGCCAATCGATGGCCTTCAACATCAATCGATTGTTCCTTTAGCTTTTCTTTGAAAATGGCCTTGAAAATATAACCAATCGATTGGGCTTCCCTCACCAATCGATCGACTCACACTTTTTGTCTCTTGTCTTGTTAGAATTAAAATACAATGATTTTTTATATTAAAAAATAAATTATTTTAAGTATATATAATTAAACAAATGACAAAGTTTTAAATAAGTTAGTTAAGAAAATAAAGATATTTAAAAAGTCAAATACTTGATTCAAGTTGTGAAAATAACAACTTACCATTTCTATACGATAAAAATTCATAGTGCCCAGAAACCTTGTTAAACATGCATATTATTCATCATCATCGATATTATGGTAAACACTTGATTCGTAAAGAAGTAAGAGATCCATGTTATCTCATCATTGGCAACATGGTGTAACTAAAATGAGAATAATTTTTAAGATCAGAATGTGTAAAAATTGAATAGTGTAATTCAAATAAACAAATAATTTACAAATAGTAATATGTTTATGTACGCTATCCTAACATAATGCCATGGCTAATAAGTTTATGGGCCGAAACTGATTACTAGTAGTAATAAATAAAAAATTTAATGTGAATCTATGAATGATTCAAAACACATTCTCAATTGTGATTATGTCAGCTTTATATAGAAACATGTGCATGTGTTACTGATAAAAAAAATATAAATGACAAGTAATAATAATTAAACTACATTATTTAGAGTATAATGATATTGGAAAAAGATGATGAGAGAAAAATATTAATTTAACCTGAGTTTCAAGATTAACAAGAGAATTTTGTAGTTTGTATAACGAGTATGATTCATGTCCAAAGGAATTTTAATATTCAAAAATTATTTCCATAAAAAATATTTATGAACAAAAATAAAAAACACGTCAATTTACAGGGATCAATTGACTATTTAAGGCTATATTCTATATCTAAATTAGTCAATAAATAATAATATTTTAGAAGGGATAAAAAATGGGATTAAGTATTTTTGAATGTAAAAAAAAGAGTATTTAAAAAAACAGTAAAATAATTTATATGTTATAATAGTTATAATGAGTAAAACATCGTCATCAACAACAACTACAATAATAATAATAATAATAATAATAATAATAATAATAATAATAATAATAATAATAATAATAATAATAATAATAATAATAATAATAATAATAATAATAATAAGGTGGAAGAAGTATATCAACTACCATGTTTTAATTCAATTAAATGAGTGTAGCATTCAATCTCTACTGTGGCATTTATTTATATTTATATATGTTAAATAAACAACATAAATACCTATATTAATTTTTTAGAATTAAAATACTATAATTTTTTATATTAAAAAATAATTATTTTAAATATATATAACTAAATAAATGACAAAGTTATAAATAAATTTGTTAAAAAAATAAATATATTTAAAAAGTTAAAGACTTTATACAAGTAATGAGAAACAACTTACGATTCCTATATGATAAAATTCACAGTGCCCAAAAACCTTTTAAAACATGCATTTTATTCATCATCATCGATATTATGGTAAACACTAGACTCATAAAGAAGTAAGAGATCCATGTTATCTCATCATTGACAATATGGTTTAACTAAAACGAGAATCATTTTTAAGATCAGAGTGTGTGAAAACTGAATAGTGTAATTCAAATAAATAAATAATTTACAAACAGTAATATATTTATGTACGCTATCCTAACGTAATGGCATGGCTAATAAATTTATGGGCCAAAACTAATTACTAATAGTAATAAAAAAAATACATTTTTAATGTAAATATATGAATGATTCATAACACATTCTTGAGGTGAGAACATCATGTTTGTCGTGGATTCTCAATTGTGATTATGTCAACTTTATATAGAAAGCTTATCCAGTTTCAATTGTTTATAATCATGTGCATGTGTTATTGATAAACAAATATAAATGACAAGTAATATTAATTAAAATTCATTATTTAGAGTATAATGTTACTGGAAAAATGTGATGAGAGAAAATTATTAATTTAACATGAGTTCCAAGATAATGAGTTGGTTTTGTAGGTTGTATAACAAGTATGATTCATGTCCAAAGGAATTTAAATATTCAAAGATTATTTCCATAATAGTCAGGAACAAAAATAAAAAACATTTCAACTTACAGGAATCAATTAACTATTTAAGGCTATATTTTATATCTAAATTAATCAATAAATAATAATATTTTAGCAGGGAGAAAAAATGGGATTAAGTATTTTTGAATGTAAAAAAAAGAGTATTTAAAAAAAGAGTAAAATTATTTATGTGCAATAATAGTTATAATTAGTAAAACATCATCTACAACAACAATAATAATAATAATAACAATAATAAGGTGGAAGAAGTATATCAAATGATATGTTTTAGTTCAATTAAATGAGTGTAGCATTCAATCTTGACGGTGTCATTTATTTATATTTATATATGTTAAAATAAACAACTTAAATACCTATATTAATTTTTTAGAATTAAAATACAATGTCTTTTTATATCAAAAAATAATTATTTTAAATATATATAACTAAACAGATGACAAATTTTGAATAAATTTGTTAAGAAAATAAAGATATTTGAAAAGGCAAAGACTTTATCCAAGTCGTGAGAAACAACAACTTACAATTTCTATATGATAAAAATCCATAGTGCCCAGAAACCTTCTGAAACATGCATGTTATTCATCATCATCAATATTATGTTAAACATCCAACTCGTAAAGAAGTAAGAGATCCATGTTAACCCATCATTGTCAACATGGTGTAACTAAAACAAGAATAATTTTTAAGATCATACAATATATATATATATATATATATATATATATATATATATATATAATATATATATATATATATATAATATATATATATATATATATATATATATATATATATATATATATATATATATATATATATATATATATATATATATATATATATATATATATATATATATATATATATATATATATATATATATATATTCTTATTTCCTCAAGTTCATGGTACTCATAATCAAAACAACAACAACAACATTCGATCATAAGAAAACAACCAACACATGAAGAACATGTAAAATCATTGTTCATGGGAATTTTCATAATCAACAAAGAACACAATCATACTATTGTAATACCCCAAAATTTACCCTATCTTTTTCCATAATGGTTTGTGATCCATATGCATGCATGAGATCATATCGTTTATCATACAATGTCATTAGCGTGACCATTTCATTTGGCCATAGGTTCACAAGTGTAGCGGGGTATTCGTTACCTTTAGATTTATTGACTAAATCAAAAGTAAACCATACAAGTCGAGTCGCCACCGCACTTCTATTTATCCAAAGGAAAGGTTAGAAAAGCGAACAAAAACCGAGAAGTTTTATCGAATCAAAAACTAATAAAAATGTCAGAGATCGGGGTAAGGGGGTTGGTTATGCAATGGGAAGGTTTTAAGCACCCAAAACATCCTAGGTACTCCTAGGGAGCCCTTTTCACACTTGTTGTAAGGTTGGTATTTTATGAAAGTTTGTTTGTGCAAACATGATTGGGGAGATGAGAAGAGAATATACAAGTTATTTACAATTTTTGTTTGAATGGATAAACCCACTACCTACGTATCATCTTAAAAAGATTAGGATCAAAACCTCGTAGTTCGGGGTAAAAATCTCAAAACAAGTTGGTGAATTGATTTGGTCCAAAAGCCTTAAGGTCTTTTGTTATCCAAGGGAGAAAACTCAACCTAAAAACCACAAATCCACCATGTGAGGATAGCTTCAACATGCTAGTGAGGGGTTAACCCTATAATAAGCATGGAAGACTCATTTTCCATCACTAAGGATATAGGTGAGCATTACATCTACCTCAAGGATAACTCAAACCTAATAGCTAAAGGTTATGAAAAGTTTTTGATAAGAAAATGGCCATTGAAACCATGAAAGCATTTGAATGAGTTATATTTACCAATGAAAAGTATTTACAAAATATGGTCAAAGTTGACTTAAAGATTTAATTCAAAATAAGTGTTATGAAAAGAAAGTTTGAAAATCAAAAGCATAATGCTTAGGTTTCTAATGTTTGAAAACAAGTGTTAATGTTTGCACAAAAGTTTTGGCTTGGGTTAGAGTGGAGGGAAGAAGAAGAATGGCTAAAGTCCTAATCATACAAGAGATGAAGGATAAGAAACAAGACCAAAAATGGAGTTCCTTTCTTGAGATCATATTGGTGATCCAAGTAGCTCACATCCTTTGGAATAAGCAAGCAAATAAGTGTATACTCAAGCAATCAATCAGGCAAGCAAAGCTCTTAGGAATCTTCCAATGGCTCTTGTATCTCTCTCTTTTGAAGCACATGACAATGATTCTTCAATTTGGCTCAAATAGGAATCCCTAGCACAAAAGCACACACATAAAAAAGTTCCATGAAGTAAATCAAGAATGGACAAGAGTGAGTTCAGAGATTTGGTCCTTCTAATCCATCTTCAACATTAAGGCCTTTTTACTCCATTTTGCATAGGGAATGTCCTAGAATCTAAGTCCTTTTTGTCCATTTTTGCATCTGGTCCATAACAATCAAAACAAAAGCACAAGCACAATAATATATACACAATTATGTATTCAAGTGAGCAAAAAGGAAAATTGCATTAACATAAACATGTGCTCAAATAAGCAAAGGGCAAAAGCAAATGAATAATATGTACAAGAATAGTAAATTGCATAAATGTAAAGTGCAAGAATTAAATGTTAATGGTTAATGGTTAGTGTTAGTATTAGTGTTCCATAAGGCAATTTAGCGCTATCTTAAGCAATCGTAATTGGACTTATGTAGAAGTCACAACTATCTGAGTTCGGTCAATAATAATGTAGGCAACAACACAAGTTAGAGATTTTGATTAGTGAATCAAACTCCTACAACTTGCCATGCCAAAAGAAGATGAGAAATGATCTTGTATTGTTTAGGTTCTTTGCTTGATTAGGAGGCAACATATCCTTAATGCAAATCCATTCACTTGATCCATGATCAAATTGAATTAGATTTGAATCAAGGAAGGTTAAACCTCCCATACATCAAGGCTAACCACCAATCTTTAACTTATTGATCAAAAAAGAAAAAGAAGAAGAAGAAGAAGAATAAAGTGCATTAATGGAAATGAAATGAGATAATCAACAAGCATTGACCAAAGAGATATGAAATCAAGGTCAAACAATAGTAAACAGAAGCAAAATGAAGATTAGAAGTCAAGAAATAAATAAAATATTTTTGGTATTTTTCAAAAGTAAAATAATACTTGAATTAAAATAATAAAGAAAGGTTAAACTTCAAATTCACTTCAAATCAACTTTGAAAAGTCCAAGTGAATTATCCTAAGTTCAACAAGGTCAAATAAAGTTTGACAAAAAATTTCAGCATTTTTAGAAGTCAGAAACTATTTTTAATCAATTAAAAAAGCATAAAAATAACCTAATTGAATTAAAATTTCAAATAAATCTCAAATCAATTAATAAATTGATGAGAATATTTTTCATAGATCTATCATCATTCAAAGAGGTTGGAAAAATATTTTTGTATTTTCTGAATATCAAAAACTATTTTAAATGAATTAAAATAACCAGAAAAGAGAAAATTCCTAAAAAATATCAAATGATAAAATAAAAAATATTAAAAATCATTTTTAGAAACTAGAAATTAAAAGAAGAAAAATGCAATTGGTCTCACATTTTTTGGACCAATAATGAAGGAGATAGGATTTTTTGAAATGAAATGGAATTTAAAAAATAAAAAGAAAATTGAAATCAGAAATTAAAAATACGAAAAACAAGAAGCGTTGGATGAAGCTCATTAAATGTGCTGGCAAATCATGTGGACCACATGCGCGCATCAGTCAATGCATCACACCTTGCCTATTAAAAAGTCATAACATGGGACGGCTTGGATCAAATCTGGAAACAAGGATGCACGGTCTAGATTCAATCTGGAGACCAGACGGTGGTGTACACCACCGTCTTCTCCGGCCAACTTCCGGCGCCGGCCAAAATTTGCAGAGATTAAAACTCCACCAAATGACACGATCCAGATATCAAATGAAAGTTGGGGTGATTTACATCACCCCTGTACCAACCAATTCTACTCTAGGCTTCCATAGAAAGAGGAATCAGAGCTTGAATTTTGTGGTGTTCAACTGAAACTTGTTAGAATTCAACAATTCAAAGCACAAAATGATTGCCTCTATGGAGAGGACTTCATACAACCCAGTGTCGCATCCGCGAAAAACAACCGGCGAGCTAAAAAAAACAACACAGAGCCGCCACCGTGCGTTATTTATCCCAAAAAAGGGAAAGGAAACGCTCAGAGTAAACCTGGGAAAAGCATGGTCTCGCGACCAAAGAGAATGGGATCGGGAGTCGGTTACGCAAGGGGAAGGTATTAGCACCCCTCACGTCCGTCGTACTCGACGGGATCCACGCTCAAACGATAGAAAAAGGTTGCTAAAACAAACATCACACACACACACTGAAGACAACACAGATGGGGAAAAAGAGGAGAGGGCTCGCTAGGATATCGCATCCTATGCCTACGTATCTCGTCTGGAACGAGAATCAGAGCTACCGTAGTTCGGCTCACGCACGCCGAAACAAGACACACACAAACACAGGCAAACTTGGAACCCGAATGCCAATCGCTGGACTTACATCGGCTTCCGAACCAAACAAACACACTCAGGATACGGACAGCCAATCGCTGGGCTTACATCCATATCCTGACACACAAGAGGGTTAACAAGCAAACACACATAAAAAAGAAAAAAAGTGCCCGAAGAGACCTCGCACGGTCCCCTGCCTACATACCTCATCTGGTATGAGGATCAGGGCGACGTAGTTCCCCTGAACGGGAAAGAAATTCTAACCAGATACAAAGGGAGACACACTACTAGGGAGCTGTACTCGAGCCTAGATGTTATCATGCATCATTGCCCTATGTTATGGTTTCTATCTACTTGTACAACAACAAGCTAATCCTAACCAGGAAAAAGCAAAGCATGCAAGCATAAACAAAGCAAATCAAACATTCACAGTTAGCACACACTATATACAGACAGACGTGGGCTCAATCAAGGGTTAAGTTGCAAAAGCAACACAACTGTGTCAGGGTGGTGTTAGCTCTTAACCCTGACATTGAGAGTCAGGGTGAAGCCAGATGAAAGGTGAGTGAGGGGTGTGCCTCACAACTCTTATCCCTGGCCAGGGAGAGCTTCAGACAAAGGAGTGTGGGTTCAGAAAGTGGGAACCCTTCTACACTCAAGACACTGACTCAACTGTACAACAGTACAAGATCTTGGGTTAATGTCCCAATGCATCAACACAGTGGTGTGAGCAGAGGGACGACTCAACAAGAATAGCAGGGGATGGATTGCACATCCCTTGGGTTCTGCCAATTGCCTTAATCAAGGTCTTTTCCTGCTTGGGGACAAAGTTAAACAATCACAAACATCGCCTCTTAAGGAGGACTTTAGACAGTTGCCTGGCTAAATAACAAGCCAGGTCTTCCAGACTACATGGAGACAAGAGAGTCTACCTCAATTGGTTTATACAACCAAGCAGCAGCACAGCAAGTTCTCAAAGAACTATTAGCAACTAATGTACCTGAAATCAATCAAATACAATCAGTATACCAATCACAAAGTCAAAACAAACAGTATAAAAACCAACAGACAATGTGCAATCAAACAATGCAATGTGCAAAGCACAATCAACTCAAGTGAGCCAAGCACAAGCTCAAAGCAAGTGAGTCAAGCATCCTACAAAACACACAAATTAGTTCACAACAATTAACCAAATTCAATCAACTTGAATTAACATCCTCAAAGCATTTGCTTCTTCAACCTGAAAATCACATCCAAACGTGAGAAACAAGACCACTAGGACAAGCCTAGGGTCAAAAGGAGATGAAAAATTCAAAACAGCAAGTAAAAATTGATCAAAACCAAGATTTATCAAGCAAGAAGAGAATCCAATTGGTCTCACACCAAAACTATGCACCAAATCCATTTCATATACAAAACATGCCAAACTATGCACTTTGGAAACACATTAGAGCAAACATAATGATCACAACCAAATCAATATCAAAACAGCTCAATAAATTCCACAAAAATTCCAGCCTAAACAGAACACATTCAATGAGCAACATACCAATTTTCATGCTATTTGGACCAGAGGAAGTATGGAAATTAAATCAGGAAGTCAAGTCATGCTTATACAAGCTCAAACAATGCCACAAATCATGTGTCAACTTTAGGCAAGTGTAAAACAGAAATGGCATAAGATAAATGAACAACACCAAAGCCAAAATGAAATTAAACATGTTAAGAATCAATCCACCAAATTTCAGCTTCATATGATAAGGTATGAGAATTTTACAAGTCATGTAAGTTGATCACTCAAGAAAAACCTAAAAATGACTAAACAGCAAACAAAAATACCAATCAAATAGGAAATGTATCAACAAATCCTACAAAAAATCATGGTTAAACCTAACATACAGATGGAATCACATGAAAAATCCAGGGCAAAATACATAGCATAGGCATGGAAACAAAATTCATGAACATGGCATAACATAGTGTGACACACATTGTCACACTCAAATTGATCACATCATATCTTTCAATCCAGAAAAGCAAAATTAGCAAACTATACATCAAAATCACCAGAAACGAGTCAAGAATATGCATGTAAAATTTCACCAATTTTGGATAAGGCATCATTATTTCATGATCAATATGGAAAAACATACACACAAATGACACATTCAAACAATCCCTAGGCATTTTATTTTTCCACACGTGCACAAAAATATTAAAAATCACCATAAAAAACTACACATCACAAGGAGAATGGTGAAAAAACTCTCATCAAATTTGGATTAAAAATGAATTACTTATGAATTTTCTAAGATGAATGATCAAAGTGAAATAAAAATGGAAAAAAGAAATGAAATAAAATGAAATTAATGTGGATAATGGCAATTTTGTAAATATCCTGCAGCGTGGCTAAAACGCCGCGTTTTCATTTAATCGGTGGCGACACATGATTGGAGGACGCGCGCGGTAAACAAGAATTTGAAACTGGAATGGCAAAACACGGATCAAACAGCATTGGAAACACGTTCTTGGAGTGTTCATCAACATCATCACTTCCAGAAATCGTCATGAACAAATTTCAACCAAAATCATCGTGCCACACATCAAAATGACCGGTGTTCAACATACATCACGAATATGGCAAGCATTTGACCTAACTCTAAACATGCTTCACGAATCAAACGGAATTAGGTTTCACATCCAAACTTCAACTTAAGATATCTCATTCAATTTAGCATGGAAATCAAAACTATAAGTTGCAACGCGCTCTACAAACTTAGATCTACACAAGCCATATCATGATTTGGAGAATTATGGAAATCGAGTTCTAACCTCTTGATGATGGCAGTGATGAATTCGTGCGTTTCCAAGTCCAAAATGCCAAAACAGATGCAGTTTAATGACGTAGAAGTTGATTGAAGTACGTGTCTCAGCTCAATTGTGCACCAGATCGAAGAACTTTCAAGATGCCATGGATGATCAAGCTTTCAACAGTCCAATTCCTCAATGTTATGCCACGATTTTGTTGAAACAGATGTACACAAGCACTTGCAGAAGAAGGATCTAGCAAGAAACAGCACGAAGATTGATGAATTTGCAATGAAAAATGATGAAAAAGTGTGAAAAGATTTGGAGAAAATTGAGAGGTTTTTGGAGGGAAAGATTGTTAGATCTGAAATTGTGAAATGTGATTATGCATTTTCTGTTATGATTAATGTTTTATACCACATGCTAATCCAAATGCTAATCACAATTAGCAAATTCAAGTGAAATTAGCAAAGTGAGTTTTATGTCAAATGGCCAAAATGTCCTTTTCCAATTCAGCCAATGTAACAGTACAAAACCAGTTGGAACAAGTCATATTTGTCATTTGGAATGTGTTGGAATTGGTCTTGTATGCAAAAGCCATGTATTTCACAGAATCACCTTTTTTCCCACCAATTTTCAAAATGAATCACTTGAAAAATGACTTTTTGCTATGATGATTTTTGATGAAATGTGATAATGCATCATGAAAGTACACATCAAATGTGGTTTGCTCAAAGAAAGATCACCCAATTTGGCCATTCCATTCAAAAGTTATGCCACTTTGAAAATCAACATTTTCTGAAAATGATTTGATCATAACTTGCCAACCACACATGAGAAATTCATGTTCTTGGACTTTTTGGAAATGTGAGAGCAAGATCTACACCTTTCATGTTGAACAAAATTTCATTTGAAGCATTTTTGGACACGTAATTTTGAGGTGAAAAACTTTCCATTTTTGGCAATTTCCAATTACAGGTCACCTGCTATTTTTGGAAAGTTTCCATCTGACTTTATTTTCTTCATTCTTGATCTTTGAAATGTCAAATGAAACTTGTTTGGACATGAATGAAGTGTCTCTTGCCCTCTCCCACCTCCAAGTCCATCATTTCAGGCACAGTTGATCACAGTTGACTTTTCTGACTGATAGATGAATCTGGCTATGCACTGATCAAGTTGAGCTTCAAACTCCTGATGAAATGGCTCAACCATGTAACCCTAGCTTTCATAAGCTCAATATAAACATATGATGATCCCCATATCCACTGAAAACCTCATCTCCTTGCCAAGCCCTGATTGGCACAATGCAGATGATTAGGGTTGACCAGTGGTCAAAAACCCTAATCTCAAGGTATCTGATCAATCTCTTGGTGATGACAAAACCATGATGATGATGATGTATCATTTCAACCAAGATGAAGCTCAATCTCCTTGAGAATCAAAAAACCCTAATTTGGACCCCACATCCTCAGATGATCAGTGATCAGTCCAATGAAACCCTAGCTTGCATCTTAACCTCTTTATCTTCTGACCAAGACTTATGAGGATGACTTGCACAATGTAGCCACATGATATGCAAAGATGCAATGACTAATGACCTAAGAAATGCAATGTAATATGCTAAGCTAGTCCCAAGAGAGGAGGACAAATTTTGAGGTGTTACAGTTGCCCCTATTCAATCCACTGTGAACCTGTCGATATGAATAGCCTCGGCTTTCAGATGATCAGGATGAAGAGTGATTGAATACCAAGAACAGACGAACAATTTGCACTCTGATGGGAAATAATTAACAGTGCCTATCAGAATCGGCAAAGAACAACCTTGAAAGAAACATCCGTCTAGTACGGAGAAAGTCGGCCTGAATACCGAAACAGAAACGTCGACCTGCTTACCAAAATAAATGGTAACACAGGGATAGCCATGGCCTGAATGCCGTTCTTCAGTCTGAATACTGAACACCATAATATGAGAGTATCAATGTCGGTCGGAACACCGAGAGATCGGCCTGAATGCCAAGAGATCGGCCCGAACGCCCCTTTGGTCTGAACACCACTTTGGTCTGAACACCACTTCGGTCTGGATACCGCCTCGGTCTGGATACCGGGAAACTGGCCTGACTGCCGCAAGCTGCATCGATCTAATCGTCGGAAGCTTCTTCGATCTGAAAATCGGAACTGGCCTGAACGCCGCATCGGTCTGAATACCCGCCTCGGTCTGGATACCGGAAAACTGTTAGGGACCAATTAGTACTACTTTTTATACCATTTTATTGGTCCCTTTTACCAAGTTTTGATGTAATTACACACTTTTATCTTCATTAATTTGTATAAATGCAATTAGGTTTAATTTATTTTGTTTTGAATAGTTATTTCACATTTTTTGTTAGTTGTGTAGAATTATGGATAAGCAAGACCTTGGTTTCAACATGGCATTTTGAAGGAAGCTTGCCAAACAAGGAAGCTGGGAAAGCAACAGTTCGCGCCGCGAACTTCCTTCGCGCCGCGAACTTCCTTCGCGCCGCGAACTTCCTTCGCGCCGCGAAGGCTGCGAATCCAGGAAGCTGACCAAGGGTCAAAGGTGCTGCTGTGCAGGAAAAGTGATTACCATTTTGATGTCTGCCTGGGAGGTGCTTTTCTGCTGCAGATGACAATGTCCAATTAGGGAAATGTCAACCTTTTTGGTAGAGACAAAATAGTTTAACCTAGGGGATTGAAACATTATTCCATTGATTCACACATTGTGCTGTAGAACTTTTGTAATAGAGAAAAACAGAGTTTTTCTTCATAAAACCTTCTGCTTGGTAACAATGGTGATGAGGAGCTAAACTCCCTTTTGTCAAGATTGGAGGTAGTAGCTATTCTCATCTGTTTATGTATTCACTTTGATTTATATATGAGATAAAAGATTGTTGATGTATTGAAACTGTTTTTACTTTACTTTGAAAATCAGATTTGAGTAGTTGTCGAGAGAGATTACTCGAGTTTAGACATAAAACAGATTTTCAAGTAGTGAATAAGTTGTAGAGATAGATTTATTCATTACTATTCTTTGATATTGAACATTAAAGGTTGCTATATTGATAGTTAGGTGGAGAGATCGTCTAAGGATCAATATAGTAACTATCACGATATCATTTAGACATAAATGACTTTGAGAGGATATTTGAACATCATCAATAATCTTGAATCTAATCATTTATCATAGGGAATCATAGATATTTGAAATAGTGAACTCCAATCTTGCCAAGCTTTTATAATTGTTTAAAACCACTTAATAGTTTTTGTTAACTTTCACTCACAAAATATTTCTCCAAACAAAACAACCCTGTTACTTTCTTAACTTATAACATTTGAATTATAGAACGGCGGTAATATTACCCAATCTCTGTGGATACGATACAAAAATATTTGCCAAAGATATACTCTTTCAACAAATTGGCGCCGTTGCCGGGGATTGGTGTCGATATTACAAGCATTGCAATAATTCTTTGTTTTAAGTTTTGTTACTTTTATTGTTATCCCTCTTTTGTTTCACTTGGCTTGTTAGTTTTGTAGATTCTAGTGCATGCGAGGAAAAGTGACCGAGGAGCAACTTCAATTCGATCCTGAAATTGAAAGAACACTTCGGAAGCTCAATAGCAAAACACGAAGAAGAAGGAAACTAGCCGAAGAGACGAACCGGAGAGAAGAAGCATCTACTTCCGCACTTGTTCCAATCGCAGAAGTGGTTGTAGAAGCTTGTGAAGGAAACATGGCGGAGGATAATCGTACCGAAATGTCCGCTAATAGTCCAAGAAGGAATGCTCAATTTGCCCGTGGAGGAAGAAATACGGAGATGAAGACCGGAATCCTCCAACTTCTCTATGCAACTCCATTCACCGGAATGGATCACGAAGATCCGTATACCCATCTCATCAAATTCTATGAGATTGCGGGTTCTACGGGAATAGACGAGGCGGGTGAAGAGACGTTATTCAAGAGAATGTTCCCACACTCATTAGTGGGAAAAGCAAAGGAGTGGTACCTTGATCAAGAATCAAGAGTGATGACGGATTGGAATCTATTAGAAGAAAAGTTCTTAGAAAGATACTTCCCTCAATCCCGATTCATGGAAGCCAAGACGGCTATAGCGGTATTCACTCAAGGAGGAAACGAATCTCTAAATGAAGCTTGGGAGAGATTCAAATCAATGTTGAGGAAGTGTAAGGGACATGGTTTTGATGAGCTTACTCAAATCCATATCTTTTTGAATGGTCTCCAATCAACCCATAAGACACTTCTGGACGCCACCGCGGGTGGTTCGCTTATATCAAAAACTGCGGAAGAAGCTAAAGTCATTATTGAACGGATGGCCCGTAATGATCATCAAGGTCAACATGATCGTAGCCCTTCACAACGTAAGCCCGGAGTTTTAGAGTTGAATACCAATGATGCCATCCTTGCACAGAATAAGCTACTCTCTCAACAAGTGGAGCTTCTTACTCAACAAATGGCCAAGCTTCCACAGCAAATAAAAGAGATTCAAGGGTTTCAAGTTCAGCATCAAGTAGCATGTTGTGAGTTGTGTCAAGGGGATCATCCTACTGGTTTTTGTCCTCCACCTCAAGAAGAAGTCAGTTATGTGAACAACCAAAACCAGGGATATCAAAGACAACAGCCTAACAATCAAGGCTACCAACCAAGAAATAATCAAGGCTACCAACCGTCAAGATTCAACAATCAGAATTATCAACAGCAAAGCCCTTACCAACAACCAAACTCTCAAGGTCAGCAGTCGCAAGGAGGAAATTCCAAGTTGGAAGACACTCTTCAACAATTTATGCAAGCTTCCATGGCAAATCAGAAGAGTAACGAGGCGGCAATTAAAAATCTGGAAAATCAAGTGGGCCAACTCGCGAAGCAACTGTCGGAACAAAATGCAGGACCTTCTTTCTCTGCTAACACTCAACCAAATCCAAAGGAGCATTGCAAAGCAGTCGTCACAAGGAGCGGTAAAGCGTTGGTAAGTGAAAAAAGTGAGGAAATTGTAGAAGAGAACACCACTGATGGGATGCTGGAAGAAACAGATATAGTTGGTAGAGGGGAAAATGATTCTGGAAATGCTCAGTTCGCGCCGCGAACCACCTTCGTGCCGCGAAAAGAGCAGGTTTTGCCCACTGCTGCGCAGACTGATTTAGAAGGAAAAAAAGATGCTGAATCAAAGAAAAAGAAGAAATCTGAGAAGGGAGTGAATGTCATCCCAACTCAACATCTACCCTACCCACATGCTCCATCAAGGAAAGACAATGCTAGGCACTATGCACGGTTCATGGACATCTTCAAGCAACTCCAAATCAACATTCCATTTGCTGATGCATTAGAACAAATGCCACGGTATGCTAAATTTATGAAAGACATTCTTACCAAGAAAAGGCGACACGTGGAAGATGAGACCATATTTCTAGATGCCCGGTGTAGTGCAATCATCCAGAAGACTTTACCAAGGAAGGAGTCCGACCTGGGTCGGGTTGTTCTACCGGTAACCATTGGAAGCACATACGTTGGGAATGGTTTGATAGATTTGGGCTCTAGTATAAATTTAATTCCCCTTTCTATTGTCAAACGATTGGGAAATGTGGAGATTAAATCAACAAGAATGACCCTACAACTAGCAGACAAGTCTACAACCTCACCATACGGAATTGCCCAAGACATGCTCGTAAAAGTGGACAAATTTTTGTTTCCGGTGGATTTTGTAATAGTAGAGATGGATGAGGATCGCGATGTACCCCTAATCCTTGGAAGACCTTTTATGAAGACCGCTCGGATGATGATCGACATAGATGATGGGTTAATGAAGGTTAGAGTGCAAGATGAAGAGGTGACTTTTAACCTTTTCGAAGCAATGAAACATCCAACTGACAAGCATGATTCTTTTCGAATTGATGCAAGTGAAGAGGAAGTAGTGGAGGTCGTGAATCAAATCCATATTTCTAATCCTTTGGAAAGAGCCCTTATCGGAGCATACAATGTGTTAACCGACAATGAGGAACGAGAGATTGAAGCGATGTTGCATGAGTTAGAATCTTGTGGTGAGCTGGCCTATCAAGAAGAATTAGTGGAAGATTTGGATGCAAAGAAGGAAACTGAAGAGCAAAAGTTAGAATTGAAGATGCTTCCGTCACATTTGAAGTATGTGTTTCTTGGAGATGAGTGTACCAAACCAGTGATTATAAGCAACACATTGTCCACGCAAGAGGAAGATAAGTTGATTCAAGTATTGAAAAAGAACCAAGGTGCGATAGGGTGGGTTTTATCCGATTTGAAGGGTATTAGTCCAGCATATTGCATGCACAAGATAATGATGGAGGAAAACTTCAAACCGGTTGCGCAACCTCAGAGGCGTTTGAATCCATCAATGAAAGAGGTGGTTCGTAAAGAAGTTGTCAAACTTTTAGAAGTCGGAATGATTTATCCCATATCTGATAGTGCATGGGTGAGTCCGGTACAAGTGGTACCCAAGAAAGGCGGAATGACGGTGATTAAAAACGAGAAAAATGAGTTGATTCCGACGAGAACAGTGACAGGGTGGAGGATGTGCATCGACTATAGAAGGTTGAACCAAGCCACAAGGAAAGATCATTTCCCACTACCTTTCATGGACCAAATGTTGGAGCGGCTCGCCGGCAAAAACTTCTACTGTTTCTTGGACGGATATTCGGGGTATAATCAAATTTCAGTAAATCCGGCAGACCATGAGAAAACAACTTTTACATGTCCTTTTGGCATCTTTGCTTACCGAAGAATGCCTTTTGGACTATGTAACGCACCGGCCACATTTCAACGGTGTATGCAAGCTATCTTTTCAGACTTGATAGAAGAATGCATTGAGGTGTTCATGGACGATTTTTCTGTTTATGGATCATCTTTTGAAATTTGCTTAAAGCACCTTGATGTAGTTCTGGGGAGATGCGTGGAGACCAACCTAGTGCTCAACTGGGAAAAATGCAATTTTATGGTCACTGAGGGTATAGTACTTGGTCACAAGATTTCTTCCGAAGGGCTAGAGGTGGACAAGGCCAAGGTGGAGGTCATTGAAAAGCTGCCACCTCCAACCAACATAAAAGGAATAAGAAGCTTTCTAGGACACGCCGGTTTCTACCGGAGATTCATTCAAGACTTCTCAAAGATCGCAAGGCCATTGAGTAATTTGCTCAACAAAGGTACGCCTTTTCTTTTTGATGAGTCATGTCTTAAAGCTTTCTTAGAGTTAAAAGAAAAGTTGATCACCACACCAATAATCGTAGCACCAAACTGGAACCTTGATTTTGAACTCATGTGTGATGCTAGCGATTATGCTGTGGGTGCGGTGTTAGGACAAAGAAGCGATAAAGTTTTCCATGCCATACACTATGTTAGTAAGGTGTTGAATGACGCGCAAGTTAATTACGCAACAACTGAAAAAGAATTGCTAGCCATAGTATATGCACTGGAAAAATTTAGAGCTTATTTGATTGGTTCAAGAGTTGTAATCTACACTGACCACTCTGCAATAAAATATCTGCTTACCAAGCCGGATTCAAAACAAAGGCTTATTCGTTGGATCCTTTTATTACAAGAGTTTGATCTAGAGATTCGGGATAAAAAAGGTTCCGAGAACTTGGTAGCAGATCATTTGTCTCGATTGGTCAATGTAGAAATTACAAACAAAGAAGAAGAGGTGAGAGAAGAATTTCCAGATGAAAAACTCTATGCGATTCAAGTGAGGCCTTGGTTTGCTGATTTTGCTAACTACAAAGCAACTGGTTTAACACCAGAAGACCTCACTTGCAATCAAAGAAGGAAATTCTTAGCTGATGCAAAATATTATGTCTGGGATGACCCTTACCTTTTTAAAGTAGGGGCAGACAATATTTTGAGAAGGTGTGTAACAATGGAGGAATCAAGAGACATTCTGTGGCACTGTCACAACTCTCCGTATGGAGGTCACTATAGTGGTTTGAGAACAGCCACTAAAGTACTCCAATCGGGTTTTTATTGGCCATCTTTATTCAAAGATGCGCACGAACATGCGAAGAGTTGTGACGCATGCCAACGGAGTGGCGGAATAGGAAAACGGGATGAAATGCCTCTAACCAACATGCTAGAAGTAGAAGTTTTTGACTGTTGGGGTATTGATTTCGTTGGCCCATTCCCCTCTTCTTTCTCTAATGAGTACATTTTAGTAGCTGTCGATTATGTTTCGAAGTGGGTGGAAGCAATTGCCTCACCCAAGGCCGATGCCAAAACCGTGATCAAATTTTTAAAGAAGAACATATTCTCACGTTTTGGTGTGCCTCGAGTGTTGGTGAGTGATGGAGGCTCACACTTCTGCAATACACCCTTAGAAAAAGTTCTGCAACATTATGGTGTAAAGCATAAGGTGACCACTCCCTACCACCCACAAGCGAACGGTCAAACTGAGGTTTCAAACCGGGAAATCAAACGGATACTTGAGAAAACAGTTTCGAATTCAAGAAAGGATTGGTCCTTAAAACTTGATGAGGCTTTGTGGGCATATCGCACTGCTTACAAAGCACCTATTGGGCTGACTCCGTTTCAACTGGTGTATGGGAAGACTTGTCATCTTCCAGTTGAAATGGAGCATAGAGCATTATGGGCTCTTAAGTTCTTGAACTTCGACTCCACTCTAGCTGGAGAGAGAAGAAAAGGTCAACTCCATGAGTTAGAGGAACTAAGGAACAATGCATACCATTCTAATAAGCTGTACAAGGAGAAGACAAAAGCATACCATGATGGGAAGGTCCGCCACAAAGAGTTTCATGTTGGCCAGATGGTATTACTTTTTAATTCAAGGTTGAAGTTGTTTCCGGGTAAATTGAAGTCTAAATGGTCTGGACCATTTGTGGTCAAGGAAGTACGGAATTATGGAGCCATTGTGATAGAGGACCCAAAGTCGCAAGAAAGCTGGACTGTCAATGGTCAAAGACTGAAAGTCTATCATAGCGGTGACATAAACCGTGATGTGTGTGTCCTTTCCTTATCTGGATCAAGCTAATTGAGGTACCGTCGAGCTCTTAACGACGTTAAACAAAGCGCTGGTTGGGAGGCAACCCAACGTTGTTAGTGTGCATCTTTAAATTTCTCTGTTTTGTGATTTTTAGCTCTGTTAAAGTTTTTAAATTTTTGAAAGCTCTGTTTTTGGCAGTTCGCGCCGCGACCTCCTGTTCGCGCCGCGAACTGAATGAATAAATTTGAGTAGGTTCTGTTTTTTGCAGTTCGCGCCGCGAACTGAATGAAAATTTTTTAATGGGTTCTGTTTTATGCAGTTCGCGCCGCGACCCCCTGTTCGCGCCGCGAACTTTGCGGGACAGAATTCATTTAAATACAGTTTAGGTCAATTCCTTTTCATTTCAAACCTTCCTCATTTCAAATCCCTTTGCCGCGCTTTCACCCCAATCCCAAAATCCCACCATTTCTCAACAATTTTCAGTTTTTCACTCTTCCAATCTTCTTCTTTTAAACAAGTGTAGAGATTCAAAAGGTATGTTATCTTCATTTCATCTTTTCCAATCCCTTTTTGGGTTTTTCAATTTAGGGTTGGTTAGAAATCGAATTTCTCTGTGAATATTGTTTGGAATTGCTTTGCATGTGTGATTTAGAATAGGATTAGGTTAGGGTTGAACATTTTGACTGGTTGGGTGTGTTTTATCCCTCAATGGTGAAACCCTAGGAAGCTTTGGGGATTTCCTGAATTCGCAGAGTTCGCGCCGCGAACTACCCTTCGCGCCGCGAACTGTGAATTTCAGCAGCCATTTTCTTTTTTTGATTGTTGACTAATGCTGTCATATGTGTTGTGTGGTTGTGCTGGTTTTGATTGCAGATGTCTAAGAGAACTAAGACCATGGCACCTCCTCAGGCTCGTGCTACCCGGAGGTTCATCAGTGAGGAACACGAAGCACGGTTTGAAAGCCTTGTCAAGAGAACCATTCTACCTGAAAGGTTTATCCGCCTGGCTCCAACTGGGGTGTATCACAGAGTGGTTGAGGCTTTCGAGCAAAGAAAATGGATGAAGTTATGTGAGCCGGAAGCCGCAATCAACTACGACCTCGTCCGAGAATTCTATGCGAATGCGATGCATCGTGAGGAAGGTACGACCTTCATTTACCGGTCCAGGGTAAGGGGAAAGATTGTTTCATTTGGAAGAGATGACATTAATTCCTATCTAGGCCACCCCTTAACTCTTGGAGAGGGCGAGAGCTGTGAGTACAGTGTCTTAGAGGTAGCCAACAGGTGGAATCTGGAAGAAGTCAATGCCACCCTATGTCTCCGTGGAAAATCTTATGAAGTGAATGACCAAGGGCATCCGAAATTGTGGAAGAGAGAGAATTTCAATTTGGATGCTAGGGCTTTTTTGGTGCTACTGTTAACCAATATCAGACCAAGAAGCCACACCACCACAATTCCTATGGATGTCGGGTGTCTTTTGTACTGCATCATGATCGGGAAGACAGTGGATGTTGCAGCCCTCATTTCATGCGAGTTGAGAAAGATTGTGTTAAGCGGAACAAATTTCGGGGGGAAAGCTGGTGTGCTAGCTTATCCAGGACTTATCATGGGACTGTGCCGTAAGGCAAATGTCCAGATCCCTGAGGAAGTGCACTTCTCGATCACCAGTGTGATCAGTGACGCTTATTTGAACAGGTTTCTGCAATACCCGAATGAGAAGACTGATGCATCTGGTACTTCTTCCTCTCGAGCCCGAGCCAGATCCCGATCTCAACCTCAACCTCAGAGTACCCCAGGTTTTGATCAGATGGCTTTTGCCAACTACTGCTGTGAGAACTTTGAGGCCTCCAGGAGGTCTCAATCCTTTCTTTTCGATGCCATGCAGCAGCAGTTCCAGAACACGTTTCTGGCACCAGAGGCCCGGACTTTTCCATCGCAAGCTGACTATGCAGCTTATGCTAATTGGCCTGTGGGCAGGCCAAATTTTATGGGGGGTGCAGGAGGTAGTGCTGACCCAAATGAGGAGATGGAAGATGTTCTCGGAGGTGTAGGTGGTGATGAAGAGGAGGAGGATTGAATTTGTGGAGTTTTGAGAGTATTGTTTGTTTGATTTTCTGTTTTTGTTTTGGGAATTTTGTAATGTACTTTTTGGTGGCTCTAGTTCACCGTGACTTTATCTTAGCACTTTAATTGCTGACCCAAATGAGGAGATGGAAGATGTTCTCGGAGGTGTAGGTGGTGATGAAGAGGAGGAGGATTGAATTTGTGGAGTTTTGAGAGTATTGTTTGTTTGATTTTCTGTTTTTGTTTTGGGAATTTTGTAATGTACTTTTTGGTGGCTCTAGTTCACCGTGACTTTATCTTAGCACTTTAATTTTTCTTTAGTTTTTTTTTATATAGTTGCATGAGTACTTTTTGAAATTTAAGTGTGTTTTTAATCAAATTGGTTTACCAACAGTCCTATTTAATTGTTCTTACGCTTAAGTCAAGCCTAAAGCAACCAAGAATTGTTCGCAAAGAAAGAAGCATAGGATACTTCGAGTGGTGATGATAAGAATTAGTGTCGGCATTTCAAGGTACACTTTATCGCTTTCTAGACTTAACATGAGTAGGTTGATGTTGTGTGCAAATTCCATTTCATAAATTCATTGAAGTATATGTCAGTTTTGAATCAAAATAGGACTTAACCATTTGTGAGGAAGCTTTCCATTGTGCACTAAAAAAAAAGCGGGAAACCGAGCATTATTTTGACTCATTCTTATCATGCTAAATCATGCATCAATCTAATGTTGTGTGAAATTTTTGAAAATGATAGAGGCATTTTTTTTGTGAGAAAAACCACTTGACCAAAACGCTTAAATCAACGAACCTTGTGAGGAGTAATCCTTAGTTAACCCCCTTTGAGCTAATTAGGATTCATTTGATTGATCATTGTAAAATCAATTGAAAATTGTGGAATAAATGAATCCTAATTTCTTTCGTATCAGTTGAAACCTCAAACCGAGTTGTTTGCAAAGATTTTGCCTTTTGCTTATGTTTAAGTAGGGAGCATTATTGAATAAATTTGGTTGTGGAATCTAAAGTTGGGGAGAGTAAAGTGAAGAGTTGATTAGGAACTTGGAAAAGTGAGTTTCTATGAAAGGGTAAGAATATGAAAAGAAACAAGAAAAAGAAATCACCCTTGAAACCATAGAGCAAGTAAAAAAAAAAATAAAAAAAAATAAATGCTCATGGTTGTGTAGATTTGAAAAGAAAAAGATAGGGACCAAGAAAAAGGAAATTGTGTAGAGTTGAATCTTTGGGAATGCTCCCTTAGGATAGGCAACCTTGTTGAATTCTCTTAATCATATCCTTTCTTGTAACCTAAGCCACATTACAACCTTGAAAGACCTCTTGATTCTCATTTTTCACATGATTTGGTACTTGTTGTGATAACCGCATGATTTGAGTTGTTGTTGATTTAACTGCTTGGATGAGTGAAAGTAACCCTTCATGTTATTCATCAATATTGATGTGTGCGTAAGTTTGATTCAATTTTGACATGTATGACTTTGAAATCCTTGGAATGATTTTTGCACTTTACCATTTCCCTTATTTATGTTTTGTCTAGAGTTGAGATAAGTGAATTGAGAAAACGCCAAACGCTTTTGAACCATTTGAATGTTCTTGATGAATTCTTGTTTAAATCTTGTGTGTCATGACTTTGGTTGTAAGGGTGGACACTTTTGTTTAGGGACAAACAAAATGCTAAGTTGGGGAGAGTTGTTAGGGACCAATTAGTACTACTTTTTATACCATTTTATTGGTCCCTTTTACCAAGTTTTGATGTAATTACACACTTTTATCTTCATTAATTTGTATAAATGCAATTAGGTTTAATTTATTTTGTTTTGAATAGTTATTTCACATTTTTTGTTAGTTGTGTAGAATTATGGATAAGCAAGACCTTGGTTTCAACATGGCATTTTGAAGGAAGCTTGCCAAACAAGGAAGCTGGGAAAGCAACAGTTCGCGCCGCGAACTTCCTTTGCGCCGTGAAGGCTGCGAATCCAGCAAGCTGACCAAGGGTCAAAGGTGCTGCTGTGCAGGAAAAGTGATTACCATTTTGATGTCTGCCTGGGAGGTGCTTTTCTGCTGCAGATGACAATGTCCAATTAGGGAAATGTCAACCTTTTTGGTAGAGACAAAATAGTTTAACCTAGGGGATTGAAACATTATTCCATTGATTCACACATTGTGCTGTAGAACTTTTGTAATAGAGAAAAACAGAGTTTTTCTTCATAAAACCTTCTGCTTGGTAACAATGGTGATGAGGAGCTAAACTCCCTTTTGTCAAGATTGGAGGTAGTAGCTATTCTCATCTGTTTATGTATTCACTTTGATTTATATATGAGATAAAAGATTGTTGATGTATTGAAACTGTTTTTACTTTACTTTGAAAATCAGATTTGAGTAGTTGTCGAGAGAGATTACTCGAGTTTAGACATAAAACAGATTTTCAAGTAGTGAATAAGTTGTAGAGATAGATTTATTCATTACTATTCTTTGATATTGAACATTAAAGGTTGCTATATTGATAGTTAGGTGGAGAGATCGTCTAAGGATCAATATAGTAACTATCACGATATCATTTAGACATAAATGACTTTGAGAGGATATTTGAACATCATCAATAATCTTGAATCTAATCATTTATCATAGGGAATCATAGATATTTGAAATAGTGAACTCCAATCTTGCCAAGCTTTTATAATTGTTTAAAACCACTTAATAGTTTTTGTTAACTTTCACTCACAAAATATTTCTCCAAACAAAACAACCCTGTTACTTTCTTAACTTATAACATTTGAATTATAGAACGGCGGTAATATTACCCAATCTCTGTGGATACGATACAAAAATATTTGCCAAAGATATACTCTTTCAACAAAAACTGGCCTGGATGCCACAAGTACTTCGACCTGATCATCGGAAACTTCTTCGATCTGAAAATCGGAACTGGCCTGAACACCGCATCGGTCTGAATACCCGCCTCGGTTTGGACACCGGAAAACTGGTCTGGATACCATAAGTACTTCAACCTGATCGTCGGAAACTTCTTCGATCTGAAAATCGGAACTGGCCTGAACGCCGCATCGGTCTGAATACCCGCCTCGGTCTGGACACCGGAAAACTGGTCTGGATACCATAAGTACTTCAACCTGATCGTCGGAAACTTCTTCGATCTGAAAATCGGAACTGGCCTGAACGCCGCATCGGTCTGAATACCCGCCTCGGTCTGGACACCGGAAAACTGGTCTGGATACCATAAGTACTTCAACCTGATCGTCGGAAACTTCTTTGATCTGAAAATTGGAAACTTGGCCTGAGAGCCACATATCCGCTGGGGATTATTATTTTTTTGCTTTTTCTTGAACCCCGAAATTTTTCGTTTTCTTCTTTTTTATTTTCTTAAACCCCGAAATTTTCTTTCGCTCAAATGATCCCAGATCACTGCATTTGAACCCCAACATCTTGTTTGCCAACATAATGAACCCCATTCTCCATTTGAACCCCAGTCGCCTGACGATAACTTGTGATCGCCATTGTGAACCCCGTTCTCCAGAAAACACCTCGTGTCTCCTTTTCTCCATTTGAACCCCGTTCTCCGCTTTCTTGTGATAATTCCGCTGGCAACGTCGGAAATAACACCTAACACCACTCTGAGGGCGACACATCAGAGGGTACACCTTCACAAAAGGAAGGTAACATGTGCATCTCTTCCTCAGAAGACACCCATAACGACTTCTGTTGGCCTCAGCCAAAGTCTAAGGTGACACATGAACAGAAGATAATCCCGAGGACCTCATCCCGGATACAATCTTCAACTCCAATCTCTATTTGAACCCCGCTCTCCAGAAAATGCCTCAACATTTCCTTTTCTCCATTTGAACCCCGATTGTCGCGCTGATCGCGTAACGTCCTTCGACTTTATTTCCATCTCCGCCCGACGGAAAAATTTCCTCTAGTATCGCACTACTGGGGAACATTGCTGATCTGACATCATGATGCTAAACTCCTCAGAGTAACACCTTCACCATCCGGCGAAACTAAATCTCAAACGGTAACCACAGCTTGAGTCGCGCTGATCGTGTAACATTCCCATCTCTGTCCAACGGAAAAATTTCCTCCAGTATCGCACTACTGGGGAGGTACTGCTGATAAAAAAACGGTGCCAAACTCCTCGGAGCAACACCTTCACCCTCAGGCAACCACTTCTCAAACGGTAACCACGGTCTGAGACTAACTCATGCTTGCAATATGATGCATGATTGATTTTTCTGCGTAATGCTCCATAATTATGGAAATGCTACGCGATTTATTATGCAATATGCTATGCTATTTACATGATGCATGTATAAAAAGCATCCCCCTCAAGGGACTCTTTTGAGGAGCTCGAGACACTCTGCTGAGGAACTCGCCACCACTCCAATTTCCGCCCTGCTGGGGAATAGCACTGCTGCTGGAAAAAGGCAACCCTTTATGGGGAAAAACCTCCTTTGCACCCGATCCGCTTGGGGAATTGTCGGGGAAAGATCACCAACACACTCTGTGGGGATACACCAGTCTCTGACTTGCTGGGGATATAAATCCCGACTCTGTTTGAGACACCACCACACACAGATACTTCCACTGGGGAAACTGCAACCTTCAGGCCTGACGACTGGGGAAGCATCAATCTGCAACCTGCTGGGGATAACCATCCTGACCCTGCTAGGGAAGCCACAGACCTTGGATCTGCTGGGGAATTATGAAGGTGAAAAAAACAAGAAAGGGGGGGTTTGAATTGTTTGGAAAATAAGCGCTTTTTCAAAATGAAAATCACACAATGATTTTATACTGGTTCGCTTATAACACAAAGCTACTCCAGTCCACTCGGCCAAGGTGATTTCGCCTTCAACAAGGACTTAATCCACTAATCTTGAAAGATTGATTACAAACAACGTCTAAGAGAAAGATCTCTTAGTCCTCTCAAGTATACAGACTACACAGAGTCACCTGAGGAAATAAACAAACAATAGATAAAAGATTTATGTAATCTAGAGTGCTTCTAAGATAAGCAAGTGTTACAATAGTAAGAACAAAGTGATTCACGTTATAAGCAAAAGCTTCGTGAAGATTTAGAGAGCACGAGTGTTTTCTTGAGCGTTGATGTTTCAGTATAATTTTTCCTTGTATGTGTTATGTGCTGAATGTTGATTTGCAGTCCTTTTTATATAGAAGAGAAGTGGTGGTTGAAACTGGTGGATATTAAAATGAATTTACGCCATCACTTAAATAGCTTCTGCAGGATAACTTTCTCTCCTTGAAATGACTACTTACCACATATAGTATCTTCTTTATTGAAATTGGAGATTAACGTCTCTTTTTGTATTAGGAAATCCATTTTCAAACCTTTACTTGACTTTAACGTTACTCTTTCATAATTAGCAATTCCATGATCAGAGTCTTCGTGTATCTGAGAATCTTGGAGTCTTGCTTCTGATGTTGATCTCTTTTGAGTTCTGATGATTTCTTCAGATAGCGCCAAGAGCTTCTGAAGTTTGACATACTGTTGTTCAGAATCAGAACTTCTAGAGCGTACTTCTTGTTTAGATGCTTCTGATACTTTGCTGTTTTGCTCAGAGTTGGACTTCCTTGAACGTGTTTCTACTTCAGATGCTTCTTATCTTCTGATAATTTGTATCTGATCTGGTTCTGTATCTGATGACATCATCAGATCTCTTCCTTCTTTCTTTAGAACCCTGCACACTTAGAAACTTTTCGTTAGGGTGCCATTTTTGGTTTCATCCTTTGTTATCATCAAAATCAAGGAATCTGTTGTAGAACAATTTTTGTTCTTACAATCTCCCCCTTTTTGATGATGACAAAACAATCTTAATTAGCAGATGAAACATATAAAATATCAGATCAGATAGATAAGAGCTCCCCCTGAGATAGTGCTAGGGAGTTCAGAAGTTCTTACCAGAGCTTCTAAGTAAAGAGGTTTCTTGATACCTTCTGCAATTTCTTAAGTCCAGGTTAGATAAATTTATTTTTAAGAAAAATATGTTGCAGAATGCTTAAGGTATTTAGACAATATTTTCATCAGAGCTATTAATGACTTCTCCCCCTTTTTGTCAGAATCAAAAAGACATAGCAAAAAATAAATAATTGAAGAGAAAAACATTGTATTCAGATAAAAGCACAAAGGCAACAAGAACAGGAAAAACATCAGAATCAGAGAAAGCAAACAAAACAACAGGCAAGCAAAAAAAAAATCTTAAGTGCCTAGGGGTTCGGAGGCGGAGGCATTCTCTGAAGCAACATAGCCAGCATGTTCTGAATGTTGTCGTTGACAGTGTCTTGCTTATCCATTCTGGCACGGAGTTCATTCTGATCTTGCTTAAGTTCTTTCAGCGTCTGGAGAACCATAGGGATAACAGAAGAGGACTCCCCCAGAGTCAGAGCCTGCTGTGCTTCAGCAGCAGCCTGCGCTTCAGCTTCAGCAGCAGCTTGTGCTTCTGCATCCGCCAGAGCCTTGGCTTCAGCTTCCTTTATCCTTAGGATTTCAGCTTCCTTTGCTCTTTCTTCTTCCAGTCTTCTACCCTTTTCTTCAGCTTCTCTTGCTAACCTCTCTTCTTCCAGCCTTCTAGCTTCAGCTTCTCTAGCAAGTCTTTCCTGAAGTCTTGCCTCAGCATCTCTGATGTAGCCATTTCTGACTTGTTCAGAGATGTTCTTCAGTCTAAAAGCCTCAGAGGTCATCCGGCCAATGACTCTGTTCCAGTGTGTGCTTACAGAGTCAGGATCATCACTGACTTCAGAGTTAGTGGTCAGAGACTTGACCTTTTGTACTGAAGCCCCTGCGACCAGCATGATGGCTTCCTCAAGGGTAGGTACAGAAAGGTTTGGTTCAGAGGTTTGAGGTGAAGAAATTGGAGGGCTGAGATTTAGAGTTAGAGGTTCTGGTTCAGTTTCTGATTCAGGTTGAGGTTCAGATCTTTGGGGTGAAGCGTAAAGAGGGTTTAAGTCTAATGGTTCAGATTCTGCGGAGATGTTTGAAGGTGTGATATCAGAGGTGTGGAGGTCAGAGGGTTGAGTTTCAGAGGGTTGGTCTTCAGAAGTAATGTTGGTTGTTTGTTCTGGTGGAGGTGAAGTTGCTTCAGATTGTGTTTGTGTTTGTTGTTGTGAAGCAAGGTTTTGAGCCTGAATTTGGGCTAAGGTTGGGGAGTCAGGGTCAGAGTATTCTTGGTCAGAGGAGATTTGAAGGTATGGTGGTGATTCTGGTTCTGAAGATGATGAAGAGGAAGTGCTTTGGTTCATTTGTTCAGGTTCAGAAGGAGGTATGAATGTACGGGCGATATTTAAAATTGGTGAAGGTTGTGAGGTTCTGGTTGTAGAAGGTGGGATTTCAGAGGTTGTAAAAATGGGTGGTGTTGGGAGAGGATTAGAGGAAGGAGTAGAGGAAACCATCAAAGGTTCAGAGGAAATAGGAGGAACAGACGTACTAGTAGAAATTTGCAGAGGAGCTGGAGATCTGCTTCCAGAAGATTCTCCAAGTCTTGCCTTCTTTGCCTGTGATGTTATCTTCTTCTCAGAGAGACCTCTCTTGTATCTGACGAAGTCTTCTTCTGAATCTAGACAATCATCGAGGCTGAAGTCAGAGATGTCAACACCTTCATCCAGCAGACGATTAAGATAGATAGCAACCGCATCTCTGGGTTCATTCTTGTAGAACCTAGCAAGACCATGAGGCAGCTTCCTCTGATCTTTCAAGGAATCCCAGGAAGTGTCCAGCGTGGGTCTGACTTGAATCTTCTTTATTATTCCCATACTCTTGAGGTTTCTGGCGTTCAGAGGCTTCCCAGTGTCTATTGCCAGATCTAGCATCAGCTTGGCCTTCTCCAGATGATCTACCAGCCCATTCTCGATGAAAACATCAGATAACAATCTTCCCAGAGGGATATAGGATCTGGGCTTCATGTTGTTTCTGGTCTCCCTGACAGAGTCTCTTAGGTATCTGAAGAGTAGTGCAGGAAGGCAGATCTTCACACCCTTGTGAATGCAATACAGAATGCACTTCTGATCTGCATTGATGTAATCAGAGGAGTTTGAGGCTGGGCGGTGGTGAATAGTTCCCAGAATGATCTTGAGCCACACTCTGAGGTTCTGATGCAGCTCTTTGTTCTTTGAAGGATTTCCTTCAGTGTTGGGTTTGAAGATGGTTGGATTGATTACTTCAGCAACGCGCCTTGATCTAGGGTTGATGTTGTAAATCCTTTTTCCTCCATCTTTCTCCATGTTCAACAAAGAAGCAATTGACTCTTCAGTAATTACTATCTTTACCCCCAAAACAAAGGAGATGATGAAATGGTCATCAGCATCTGCAAATCTCCAGAACTCCTTGACGAGAAGTGGGTAAACAGGGCCATAGAGCCTTTGGAAGTAGTTTCCCCAACCTTGTTGATGAAGTTCTTCAGTAAGATCAACTCCATTTCTTCTCAAGTTGTCAAAATCCACCAGTGTTTCACATAACACATCCAATCCCTCAAAGGGAGTTGCTAGGTTGATGTGAGGTAAACGATCAAGGATATGGGGTTCCTTGTATACTGGGGTAGTGGAAACGCCTGTAACCATTGGAGTTGAAATGCTTGAAGTTTGGGCAGTGGTGGTGGATTCCATTTGTTGAGAGAAGTTGAAAACTTCTTGTTGTTGAGCATCCATAGTTGAAGAAGAAGATGAAGATGAGTAGTTGAGAGACGATTCAGAGAGGGTTTAGGGTTTTAGAGTGAGTGAGAGTGATAAGTGTGTGAAATGTGAGAAAAGTGTTTAAATACCCTAAGTTAAAACACATGCAAAACGACACACAATATTGCGTTAGCACAAGGCTCAAGTAAGCACGCTTGGGGGAGAAATGATTAAGGCCAATTAATGAATGTCTAATCCCAACAGTACGCACACTGCTCGAGGAGATCTCAAACGTTTCACCTTTGATCTTCTTCTGGACAGCTGTCTAGAAGTTCTAGGGTTGGACGCTAAGTGCTCCACGTGTTGATGTATCTGATCTTCAGGAATACCAAAGGATTGGTTCCTGGAGATTTTTAACTCAGATATCTTCTTAACTTGGTAGAATTATCAGAGTCAGAGGCAGAAACACATTTGTTTATGTCAGAGTCTCATTTTACATTTTCAGAGCCACACTTCATTCTGGACAATTTTGAATGTTCAGATTTTCTAAGATAAAAAGAAATCTATCTTCAGCTAGAGGCTTAGTAAAGATATCTGCCCATTGATGATCTGTATCAATGAACTTCAATGTTACTATCCCTTTCTGAACATAGTCTCTGATAAAATGATGTTTTATTTCAATATGTTTAGCTCTGGAATGTAGAATGGGATTCTTACTTAGACAAATGGCAGCAGTATTATCACAGAAGATAGGAATGTTACTCTCAAAAATTTGCAGATCTTCTAACTGATGCTTCATCCAGAGCATCTGAGTTGTGCACAGTGATGCTGAGATATATTCTGCTTCTGCAGTTGATAGAGCGATAGTTGGCTGTCTTTTGCTAGCCCAGGAGATTAGATTGTTTCCCAGAAGCTGGCAATTTCCAGATGTGCTTTTTCGTTCTAGTCTATCTCCTGCATAATCTGCATCACAGTAACCAAAAAGTCTATACTCTGATGTTTTCTTATACATCAGGCCCAGGTTAGGAGTTCCTTTCAGATACTTAAGAATTCTCTTAACTGTTGTTAAATGAGATTCTCTAGGATCTGATTGGAATCTGGCACAGAGACAGACACTAAATAGAATATCAGGACGAGTAGCAGTCAGATAGAGAAGAGAGCCTATCATACCTCGATAGAGCTTCTGAAAAACCTTTGAGCTTACTTCTTCTTTTTCAAGAATGCATGTTGGATGCATTGGAGTTTTTGCAGAGTTGCAGTTAGCCATGTCAAATTTCTTCAGAACATCTTTAATATATTTGCTTTGATGAACATATGTGACTTCTGAAGTTTGGTTAATTTGAATTCCCAGAAAGAACTTTAGTTCTTGCATTAGACTCATTTCAAATTCTGCCTGCATTAACTTAGAGAATTCTTGACAAACAGAGGCGTTAACTGAACCAAAAATAATGTCATCAACGTATATCTGGCATATCATGAGATCATTGTTAAGGTTCTTACAGAAAAGTGTGGAGTCAACTTTCCCTCTGATAAAATTGTGTTCCAGAAGAAAATTGCTTAAACGTTCATACCAAGCTCTGGGAGCTTGTTTAAGTCCATATAAAGATTTTTTAAGTTTAAAAACATGTTCTGGAAAGTTTGGATTTTCAAAACCTGGAGGTTGGTTGACATACACTTCTTCTGATATATAACCATTAAGGAATGCACTCTTGACATCCATTTGATATAATTTAATAGAATGGTTAATAGCAAAAGATACAAGAAGACGAATAAATTCTAACCTTGCGACTGGAGCAAAAGTTTCATTATAATCAATACCTTCTTGTTGACTATAACCTTGAGCTACCAGTCGAGCTTTGTTTCTGATGACTTCTCCTTTCTCATTCAGCTTGTTTCTGAATACCCATCTGGTTCCAATAACGTGAGTGCCTCTGGGCTTTGGAACAAGATCCCAGACATCATTCTTTGTGAATTGATCTAATTCTTCTTGCATGGCTGAAACCCAGTCGTTATCTTGAAGTGCTTCATCACAGGACGTAGGCTCAATCAGAGACACTAGTCCCAGAGGAGTATCTTCAGAGGTTCTGAAGGTAGATCTGGTTCTGACAGGTTCGTCCTTGTTTCCCAGAATCAAATCTTCAGATACGTTGATACGACTTTTAACTTTCTTTGGGATTTCTGGGGTTTTAATTTCTTCAGAGTTCTGAGTGATAGTTGCTTCTGGAGCTTTATCAGAACCTGCAAGGGTGATTTCTAAATCTGCAAAATCTTCAACTAGCTTTGACTTTTCAGGGTCAAGCTTATCATCAAATCTGACATGAATTGATTCTTCCACAATTTTGGTTTCTGTGTTGTATACTCTGTAGCCTTTAGAGCGTTCTAAGTATCCTAACATAATACCTTTATGTGCTTTGGAATCAAACTTGTTCAGATGTTCTTTAGTGTTTAAAATAAAGCAAGAACATCCAAAAGGATGAAAATATGAAATGTTTGGTTTTCTTCCTTTACACAGTTCATAGGGAGTCTTTTCCAGAATGGGTCTTATAGAGATTCTATTCTGAATGTAACACGCTGTATTTACAGCTTCTGCCCAAAAATGCTTTGCCACATTAGTTTCATTGATCATGGTTCTAGCCATCTCTTGGAGTGTCCTATTCTTCCTCTCTACAACTCCATTTTGTTGTGGAGTTCTAGGGCAGGAGAAATCATGGGATATTCCATTAGAGTCAAATAATTCTTCAAAATCTTTGTTTTCAAATTCTCCACCATGATCACTTCTAACTCTAACAATTTTAGCATCAAATTCTTTTTGCACTTTGGAGCAGAAACTAGTGAATACAGAGTGAGACTCACTCTTGTGCTTTAGGAATTTCACCCATGTCCAGCGACTGTAATCATCAACAATGACTAGTCCATACTTCTTTCCATTAACTGATGTTGTTTTCACAGGACCAAATAAGTCAATGTGAAGAAGTTCCAGAGGCTTAGAGGTAGAAACAACATTTTTCTTTTTAAAGGATGTTTTTGAAAATTTTCCTTTTTGACATGCTTCACACAGAGCATCTGAAGAAAACTTCAGTTTAGGTAGGCCTCTGACTAACTCGAGTTTATTTAGCTGAGAAAGTTTCCTCATGCTAATGTGGCCCAAGCGTCTATGCCACACCCATTGCTCTTTATGAACAGACATCAGACATTTAACATTTTGTTCTTTTAAATCAGAAAGATTAATTTTATAGATGTTGTTTTTCCTCTTGCCTGTGAAAAGGACAGAGCCATCGTTCTGATTAATGGCTTTACATGTTTTTTGATTAAAGATTACATCATAACCGTTATCACTTAATTGACTTATGGATAACAAGTTATGCATTAATCCTTCTACGTAAAGAACATCAGATATAGGTTGAAGAGTACCATTACCAATAGTTCCGGAGCCTCTGATCCTTCCTTTCTGATCTCCTCCGAAACCTACGAATCCAGCATCTTTAAGTTCCAGGCTTTGGAACATAGACTTTCTTCCCGTCATGTGTCGCGAGCATCCAGAGTCCAGGTACCATGACTGGTGTCTGAACTTTGCTGCATAGGATATCTGCAACATACACAATCTTATCTTTTGGTACCCAGAATCTCTTGGGTCCTCTTTGATTAGTCTTCCCAGAGTTTCTCATAACTTTGGGTTTTCTAGCATTTTCAAATTTTTGTTCTTGTGTGTGTGTATAGTGATATGAAAATGGAGATTTAAGTTGGTCACTAGAAGAAGTTTTAACTTCCTTAGGATCATACCCAATTCCCTTTTTATTGTTCTGACTGACTCCATAAATCATGGATGCCATAATACTCCTACCTATTCCATTTTTCAGAAATTCTTGAAAGGCTTCTTCGTATTTATAAATTATTGCATTTGAAGTTTATGGAGTTTGAGATAACGCTTCTTCTAATTCTAAGCTTTTTCTTTTTGCTCCATCTCTTTCTAATGTTAACAATCTGATTGTATCTTCTTGTGCTAGAATTGTCATCTCAAGCTTGCCACATTCTTCAAATTTTGCTCTAAGACAGCCTTTAATGTTTTTAAACTTTTGTTTTAATTTCTGATATGAGCATAGAGTTTCTGACAAACAAGATTCTAGATCAGATCGAGAAAGTTCAGAAAATACCTCTTCAGATTCTTCATCTGAGCTACTCCTGGATGTGGTAGCCATAAGTGCCACATTGGCCTGTTCATCAGAGTCAGATTCTGATGATCCAGATTCACTATCATCCCAGGTAGCCATCAGTCCTTTCTTTGTCCTGAAGGTATTTTTCTTGAAGCTTTCTTTTCTAGGGTTGTCTTTCTTTAGCTTGGGGCATTCATTCCTGTAATGACCTGTTTCTTTACATTCATAACAGGTAATATCTTTGTTAGATTTACCTTTTGAAGTTGATTCTGATCGATCCCCTCTGGGTCTTGATCTTCTGAAGTTGTTGTTCCTCTTTTTCCAGAGTTGCTTAACTCTTCTGGTTAGTAGGGACAATTCTTCTTCATCATCAGAGTCTTCTGGTTCAGAGTTGTCAGCATCTTCAGTTTCTGCCTGGAGAGCTTTGGTTCTGTCAAGTTTGCGTCTTTCAGGTCTGGACTTTAATGCTACAGACTTGTTCCTTTTCTGAGTCTCATCTTCCTCTAGTTCTATCTCATGGCTTCTGAGAGAACTGACAAGTTCTTCAAGGCTAATATTGTTCAGATCCTTTGACAGCTTCAGAGCAGTAACCATAGGTCTCCATTTCTTTGGCAGACTTTTGACTATCTTTTTGACATGGTCTGCAGTTGTGTATCCTTTGTCTAGAACTTTGAGACCTGCAATCAGAGTTTGGAATCTAGAGAACATTGCCTCTATGGCTTCATCATCCTCCATTTTGAAGGCTTCATATTTCTGGATAAGCGCCAGAGCCTTTGTCTCTTTGACTTGAGAGTTTCCTTCATGAGTCATCCTTAGAGAGTCAAGTATGTCTTTGGCTGTTTCTCTGTTGGTGATCTTTTCATACTCGTTGTAAGATATAGCATTTAGGAGTATGGTTCTGGCCTTGTGATGATTCTTGAAAACTCGTTTCTGATCATCTGACATCTTACTTCTAGGAACTTCAGCTCCATCCTCTGTGACAGGAGGTTTGTATCCATCTGTGACAATGTCCCGGAGTTCAGCATCATAGCCTAGAAAGAAACTTTCAATTCTATCTTTCCAGTAATCAAATTTCTCTCCATCAAAGACAGGAGGCTTAGCATTGTAACTATCCTTTTCATTTGTGTGGGCCATAGTTTTTCTCTTTGTGGATCTCTCTACACTGTTAAGTGTTTGATTAGAAAATCAATAACAGAGCCGGAGCTCTGATACCAATTGAAGGTGAGAAAAACAAGAAAGGGGGGGTTTGAATTGTTTGGAAAATAAGCGCTTTTTCAAAATGAAAATCACACAATGATTTTATACTGGTTCGCTTATAACACAAAGCTACTCCAGTCCACCCGGCCAAGGTGATTTCGCCTTCAACAAGGACTTAATCCACTAATCTTGAAAGATTGATTACAAACAACGTCTAAGAGAAAGATCTCTTAGTCCTCTCAAGTATACAGACTACACAGAGTCACCTGAGGAAATAAACAAACAATAGATAAAAGATTTATGTAATCTAGAGTGCTTCTAAGATAAGCAAGTGTTACAATAGTAAGAACAAAGTGATTCACGTTATAAGCAAAAGCTTCGTGAAGATTTAGAGAGCACGAGTGTTTTCTTGAGCGTTGATGTTTCAGTATAATTTTTCCTTGTATGTGTTATGTGCTGAATGTTGATTTGCAGTCCTTTTTATATAGAAGAGAAGTGGTGGTTGAAACTGGTGGATATTAAAATGAATTTACGCCATCACTTAAATAGCTTCTGCAGGATAACTTTCTCTCCTTGAAATGACTACTTACCACATATAGTATCTTCTTTATTGAAATTGGAGATTAACGTCTCTTTTTGTATTAGGAAATCCATTTGCAAACCTTTACTTGACTTTAACATTACTCTTTCATAATTAGCAATTCCATGATCAGAGTCTTCGTGTATCTGAGAATCTTGGAGTCTTGCTTCTGATGTTGATCTCTTTTGAGTTCTGATGATTTCTTCAGATAGCGCCAAGAGCTTCTGAAGTTTGACATACTGTTGTTCAGAATCAGAACTTCTAGAGCGTACTTCTTGTTTAGATGCTTCTGATACTTTGCTGTTTTGCTCAGAGTTGGACTTCCTTGAACGTGTTTCTACTTCAGATGCTTCTTATCTTCTGATAATTTGTATCTGATCTGGTTCTGTATCTGATGACATCATCAGATCTCTTCCTTCTTTCTTTAGAACCCTGCACACTTAGAAACTTTTCGTTAGGGTGCCATTTTTGGTTTCATCCTTTGTTATCATCAAAATCAAGGAATCTGTTGTAGAACAATTTTTGTTCTTACAAATTAGTCCTCACGACTCTGCTTGGAAAGACACAGACCTTGAATCTGCTGGGGAATTAGTCATTCCGACTCTGCTTGGGGAGGAGGATAGTCCGATACTGAACACCCGTCGACTCGTCGAACCGCGGCATTCATATCCAACTCTCATGTCAGCTTTCCAATTTTGAGAACTCCCAGACTCGTCTGGACTTTTCTGCTCCATCATCTTGTACTCCCAACTGCTTCGCGCTCTACGGAGAACGACCTCCTGGGATTATACAGACTTTTCAATTTTCAGACTTTGAAGAGTCTTCTTGATTAATTCTCAAGGATCGTCGTACGTCCTTTCGTCGCCTTCTTCACCATGTTGTTATTCATTCGCTCGTCCCTGATCGGATTCCATGGGGATTTGTCAAAAGCTTCCACATCACAACCTGCAAGTGAGTGAAAAATATCTAACAGCACCTGCAAAAGAAATCGTTAGATAAAACCGGGCCCCAGGCGTGTCAAGATTTCAACACTTGGGTCGCTCAACCTTCCGAATAAGATTTCAAGTTCAATCTTATAAGCATGCATTGGAAGGAACCCGTATGTCTTAAAATGCAAAGATTCTTTATCACAAACAATTGGATGTTTTTGTAATCAGAGCGGTAATGAAAACAAAAACAAAATTATTTGACTGAATGTGCATTTTATTGATTGAAAAATGTGTGGCTCAAATTGAGCAATACAAAGGAAGCAATTCCTGAAAAGAGGTAATTGCACATAAAAGGAAAAATCTATCCTAATGGCAATGTGAAACCGTGATCTCATCGAGTTCCAACTCGGTTACACCCCATATGTCCTCAGACTCTCCGTGCTTTCTGCCTTCTGAACAAGACGTTTCTGATTGATCCCTACCGGGTATTATCCATGTGCCTTAACCAAAGCGCAAACGATCATGCCAGACGCAGTTGTTCGTTTCAATCCCTCTTTTGCCTGGACCGCCCTTTCGGGTTTTCAGTCCACCGGGATACCCTTTTTTGCCCAAGTCGCCTTTTCAGGTTTTCGACTTGCCGGGTGTACAGTTTTTTCATTTTTATCCCTAATTTTTGCCCGAACCTTTCTTTCTGTTTTTTGGTTCGGCGGGATGCCCATTTTTGCCTGGACTATTTTATTCTTTTCGTCCAGCGGGTCTCTTTATACGAAGTATTTTTTAACTGCGTCTGCATTCACAGGGGATGGAAAATCCTCGCCATCCATGGTCGTTAACAACAAGGCTCCTCCAGAGAAAACCTTCTTGACCACGAATGGACCTTCATAATTGGGAGTCCATTTGCCCCTTCGATCGTTTTGAGGAGGAAGGATCCTTTTCAGCACCATATCACCCACGTGATACAAACGAGGTCGTACCTTTCGGTCAAAAGCACGTTTCATTCGTTGCTGATACAACTGCCCATAACAGATGGCTGCTAGCCTCTTTTCCTCAATCAGGCTCAACTCTTCATACCGGGTCCTTACCCATTCCGCCTCTTGCAACTGCACGTCCATCAGGACTCTCAAAGAGGGAATTTGAACCTCAACCGGTAGCACAGCTTCCATTCCATATATCAGTGAGAAAGGTGTTGCCCCAGTAAATGTACGCACCGAAGATCAATACCCAGTATACAAGCGTCGTACTCAGCCACACTTGCTGGTGCATTCAAATTTTATCCGGGCAACAAAAGGAATGTGGGATCCCTTCGGCGTAACCAAAACAACACCAACTCCCACCATTCGCGTTGACATCCCCATCAGACATCAGAATCCGTTCGGATTCGGGGTCAGGCCCCTCCTCCGGGATCGGTTACTCTCAATCTTTCGATTTGAGCACCTCGAGATGTCCTCATTAGGGAACTCAAACCTCATCGGTTGATAATTCTCCACGGGTTGTTGGGCGAGGTAATCAGACAATACACTCCCCTTGATTGCTTTCTGAGTGGTGTACTGAATATCGCATTCAATCAAAATCATTTGCCCTCTTGCAACCCGTCCGGCCAATGCTGGCTTCTTCAAAAATCTACCTGATCAGATCCATCTCGAAATCCACAAAGTGGTATGAACCAGCATATACTGTCTCGGTCGGCGAGCAGCCTATGCCAAAGTACATCAAGTTTTCTCGAACAGTGAATGTATTGTTTCACAGTCGGTAAACTTTTTGCTAAAGTAAATTGCATGCTCTTTTCGACCAGACTCGTCATGCTGCCCCAGTACACACCCCATAGACCCCTCGAGGGCTGTCAAGTACCAGATTAACAGTCTCTCTCCATAGGGAGGCAACAGAATCGGAGGCTCCTGCAACTTATTCTTTTATTTTTTCAATGCCCCTTGGCAATCATTATTCCACCTGACCGTTTGATCTTTTTTTCTTGAATGGGTTCCCACGTGGCTGTTAGGTGAGATGTGAACCATGACATGTAGTTCAATCTACCTAATAGACCACGAACCTCGTTTTTATTCTCGGTTCAGGCATTTCTTTTTTTGCATTACTTTTATTTTTTATTTTTTATTTTTTTTTAAGCAGGATCAACCTCGATTCCCCTTTTTTACAATGAACCCCAACATCTTACCGGCCCGCACTCTGATAGTGCACTTATCTGAATTGAATTCAACCTCAGTTTGAATTATCACAACCGGTCGACCAACTCGGCTAGATCCACCAGATGCCCCTCTTCTGTTTTGGGACTTTGCTATCATGTCATCAACATAGCATTCAATTTCATGATGAATCATATCATGAAACAAAGTCAATAGGGCCCTCTGATAAGTAGCACCGGCATTCTGCTTCTCTAGAGGACAGTCTTCTCTCCATGGTAGCTTGTGCACAACGACATCGGTATCCGACCCTGGCATATCCTGACATGACCAGGTGAAGGTATCCACATGCTCTTTCAACGGTGTAACACCCTTCTAAAATACCCCAAATATTTAATTAAAATAACAAATATATATCAATCAGAGTAAATATGCAATCAAGGGTGTCACACAACATTTCACACCATAATAACTGTCATGCTCTTTATTTAATCAAAACAACATTTTTGCATAATTCGCAGCGGATAAAATCAACCAACCATTCAAAACATATAACGTTTTACAGGTAAAAAGGTTCAACAACCAACAATAAACAATTAAAACATCTCGTCCCGATGTTACATCTATCAGAGCACGACCCACTACGTAGACTACACTAGACTCCAGGCACTAGCTCCTACTCAATCACTGCTCGTTACCTGAAAAATAGTTGTAAGGGTGAGTTCCTCAATCGATATAACAAACATTATAAATTATCATGTAATGCTAAGTAAATTTACACGTTAATCACCCTAATCATATCATGCGTTCAGTAACGGCACATCAACTCAAACATCATACTCAATAACAACGTAAAAGGCAACTCAATAACGACATAAAATGCAACTCAATAACAACATAAAATGCAACTCAAATGAGACTCGACTCGTCATGCATGTGGTACCAATCGGAGTAAAACTCCCAACTTAAAATCATTGCCATTTTAGTGGGCATCAAGGCATAAGCCTTCAACTTTCAACTTAAAATTTGCCAATCCAGGCCAACGTGGTGTGAGCAAAGCTCCGATTTTTGCCAATCCAGGCCAACGTGGTGTGAGCAAAGCTCCGACTTAATGCATATGAATGTACAGGGCATACACGACTTAAAAACTTCGACAACATGATAATAACAGCAACACAACAAGGTTTTCAACACAATCAACTTATAATCAACTTTGGCTCATCAAGCCTGCAACTTAGTATTTTCAACAACTTTACCACAACTTATCAACATATTTGTATCAACACTTCATAACATAAACTCAACAATTTTACTCATCGAAATCAACGATAATAGGCCAAACACCAATTATGTTTACAACATTAAAATATCAATTTTTCCAATTTCCAACAGTGTTAACCGGTTAACGCCTTGGGTTAACCGGTTAACGCAGGAAAAAACACACTTTCTGGCAAAACGCAACAGTGTTAACCGGTTAACGCCCTGGGTTAACCGGTTAACGCAGGCAAAACAACACATTTTCACAAAATATAACAGTGTTAACCGGTTAACGCCCTGGGTTAACCGGTTAACGCAGACAAAACAGCAGTTCCTGCGCTAACACAAGGCAGAATGCAGAGTTCTCCGCATTTTCCGCCGTTGGAGGACTTCCGGACCTCCGATTCAATTTCCGTAAAAAGCTATACGTCCAGTAAATTACGACACACACCATTATCGATTCAATTGCAGTTTTTAACACAATTTATCCAACATCATTTTCAGCATTCACAATCCCAATTAGGGTCACTTAGACGGTTTATCACTACCCATGACATGTTAATCTATAATACCCATTAAACGACGATAAACCCCCCTTACCTGAGATAATCCGGCAATCTCTAAGCTTCAAGCTTTTCCGTTCTTCAACCTTTGCTCTCTAGCTCTGCCTCTTTGCCCTTTTCCTCTTTCACGATCGCTTCTCTGCTTTTCACGTGAAAACTCTTTACCAACCAAAAAACCCTTTTTCCATATTCCAACTTATATATATTCCACTAATTATTATTCCAAATAATATTAATAATAATAATAATAATTCAATAATTCAATTTATTTAATTAAATTATTAAATATATTATTAACTTAATTAAATAATCCTCTTATTTAATTCGGGGTGTTACAACTCTCCCCTACTAAAAGAGTTTTCGTCCTCGAAAACATACCTCAAGCAAATAACTCTGGATAAGACTCCTTCATCTGACTCTCCAGTTCCCAAGTCACATTGCCACCTGCTGGTCCTCCCCAAGCTACTTTCACTAAGGCAATCTCTTTACCCCGCAACTGCTTCAACTCTCGATCCTCAATCCTCATAGGCGATATTTCAACAGTCAGGTTATCTCTCACCTGTACATCATCTACTTGGATCACATGTGACGGATCATGAATGTACCTCCTCAACTGAGACACATGAAAAACCTCATGCAAATTCGCAAGTGACGGCGGTAAAGCGATACGATAGGCTACCTCTCCTATCCTCTCCAAAATCTGATAAGGACCAATAAATCGAGGTGTCAACTTCTTTGACTTCAAAGCTCGACCAACCCCAGTTATCGGAATAACACGAAGAAACACGTGATCTCCCTCTCGGAACTCAAGTGACTTCCTCCTCTTATCATGATAACTCTTCTGACGACTCTGAGCAATTCTCATCTTCTCCTGAATCATCTTAATCTTTTCTGTAGTCTGTTGAACAATATCCGGTCCAACTACAGCACTCTCACCGGACTCATACCAACATAACGGTGTCCGACATCTCCTACCATACAAAGCTTCAAACGGCGCCATACCAATGCTCGAATGAAAACTATTGTTGTAGGTAAACTCAATCAAAGGTAAATAACAATCCCAAGCACCTCCCTTTTCCAAAACACAAGCTCTCAAAAGATCCTCTAATGACTGAATCGTCCTCTCAGTCTGACCATCAGTCTGCGGATGATATGCAGAACTCAATCTCAGCTTAGTTCCCAAAGCCCTCTGCAAACCTTCCCAGAACTTCGATGTAAATCTAGGATCTCTGTCCGAAACAATACTCGACGGAATACCATGCAAACTTACAACCTTCTCAATATACAACTCGGCTAATCTCTCTAACGGATAATCCATTCTGATCGAAATGAAATGAGCCGATTTTGTCAACCTGTCAACAATCACCCAAATAGCTTCAAAATTCTTATTTGTCCTCGGTAAACCAGAAACAAAATCCATACTGATACTATCCCACTTCCACTCTGGAATAGCCAACGGTTGCATTAGCCCAGACGGCTTCTGATGCTCAATCTTCGACTTCTGACAAGTCAAACAGGAATAAACAAAACTCGCAATTTCTCTTTTCATTCCCGGCCACCAAAATAACTTTTTCAAATCATGATACATCTTCGTAGCTCCAGGATGAATACTCAGGCCGCTACGATGTCCTTCTTCAAGAATACTCTTCTTAAGTTCGGTAACATCCGGAATACACACCCGATTACCAAATTTCAAAACACCATTCTCATCAACTCTGAATTCACCACCTTGACCTTGATTCACTAGAGTCAACTTATCAACCAAAAGCACATCGGATTTCTGACCCTCTCTGATCTCATCCAGAATACCACTTGTTAACTTCAACATTCCCAATTTAACACTATTGTGAGTACTCTCACACACCAAACTCAAGTCTCTAAACTGCTCAATTAAATCCAATTCCCTAACCATTAACATAGACATATGTAATGATTTCTGACTCAATGCATCAGCCACTACGTTTGCTTTACCCGGATGGTAATTCAAACCAAAGTCATAATCCTTCAGAAACTCTAACCATCTTCTCTGTCTCATATTCAGCTCTTTCTGATCAAACAAATACTTTAAACTTTTATGGTCACTGAAAACTTCAAATCTTGACCCGTACAAGTAATGCCTCCATAACTTCAGAACAAACACCACAGCCGCCAACTCTAAATCGTGCGTCGGGTAGTTCCTCTCATGAACCCTCAGCTGTCTGGAAGCATAAGCTATAACCTGCTTATTCTGCATCAACACGCCACCCAAACCCAACAATGAAGCATCACAGTAAACTTCAAATGATTCCGACGAACTCGGTAATATCAGAATAGGAGCAGTAGTTAACCATCTCTTTAACTCTTGGAAACCTTCTTCACATTTTGAGTCCCAAACAAACGCTTGCCCCTTCCTAGTCAACATCGTCAATGGTAACGCCAACTTAGAAAATCCCTCAATGAACTTCCTATAATAACCAGCCAAACCAAGGAAACTTCGAATCTCAGCAACAGACTTCAGAGCTTCCCGCTTAGATACCGCTTCTATCTTAGAAGGATCAACAGCAACGCCACCTCTTGAAATCACATGACCAAGAAAACTCACTTCTCCTAACCAAAATTCACACTTGGACAATTTAGCAAATAACTTCTTTTCTCGTAGAACTCCCAAAACCACTCTCAAATGCTCAGCATGCTCTTCTTCAGATTTCGAATACACCAAAATATCATCAATAAACACCACAACAAACTTGTCTAGGTACGGATGGAAAATCCTATTCATGTACTCCATAAATACTCCAGGCGCATTAGTCACACCAAAAGGCATTACAGAATACTCATAATGTCCATACCTTGTTCTGAAAGCAGTCTTCTGAATATCCTCCGTTTTCACACGGATCTGATGATACCCAGATCTCAAATCTATTTTGCTGAACACACTTGCACCAACCAACTGATCCATCAAATCATCAATCCTCGGCAAAGGATACCGATTCTTGATCGTCACTTTATTCAGTTGCCTGTAGTCCACACACAACCTCATCGTACCTTCCTTCTTCTTAACCAATAGCACTGGTGCACCCCACGGTGACACACTCGGACGAATAAATTTCGTATCCAACAGATCTTCCAACTGACTCTTCAATTCAGTTAACTCAACAGCAGACATACGGTACGGAGCCATCGATATCGGCCTAGTACCAGGTACCAAATCAATTGAGAACTCCACTTCACGCTCTGGCGGTAATTCATTCACCTCTTCCGGAAACACATCAGGAAAATCACACACCACGGCTAGATCGCCAATCACCAGTTTATCTTTAGCCTCCAAAGTCGCTAACAGCATAAACAACTCTGCCCCATCAGCTACTTCTTCATTCACTTGCCTTGCTGATAGAAACAAACTCTTTCCCTCCTCAATCTCAGGAAAGACCACCGTCTTATCAAAACAATTGATAGAAACTCGGTTAAACACCAACCAGTTCATACCCAGAATAACATCAATCTGCACTAGTGGAAGACACACAAGGTCCATCCCAAAGTCTCTACCAAAAATACTCAAAGGACAATTTAAACAAACCGAAGTAGTAGTCACTGAACCCTTCGCAGGAGTATCAATTACCATACTACCAAACATCTCAGATATCTCTAACTTAAGTTTCACAGCACAATCCAAAGATATAAAGGAATGAGTCGCACCTGTGTCAATAATAGCTACAAGAGGAAAGCCATTAATATAACACGTACCTCGGATAAGTCTGTCCTCACTGGAGGTTTGAGTTCCGGTCAATGCGAACACCTTCCCAGTTTGAGATTTCTTTGGCTTCTGACACTGACTTCCAATATGCCCTTCTTCGCCACAATTAAAACAAATCATTTCCTTGTGCTTGCAATCAACTATTGCATGACCAGTCTTACCACAACGAAAACACCTCTTTACTTCAGCAGTGCATACATTACTCTTATGACCAGCCTGACCACATTTGAAGCAAACTATACCAGCAGGAGCACCTCCCCCACTAGCTCTCTGAGCCGGAGCAGCTCTTTGCTTCCCTTTTCCAGCCGGAGCATCATACGGCTTGCCACGGTTTTGATGTTGCTTTCCCTTGCGGTCACTGACAATCTTGTAATGAGCATTATTGTCTTCTTCAAATATCCTGCAGCTATCAACCAATTCAGTAAAAATGCGTATCTTCTGATACCCAACAGCCTTCTTAATTTCAGAGCGCAGTCCGTTTTCAAACTTGATGCACTTTGAAAATTCAGCACCAGCACCAGTGTAATGAGGATAAAATTTGGACAACTCCACAAATTTTGCAGCATAATCAGTGACAGACATGTTTCCTTGCTTCAGCTCAAGGAACTCAATTTCCTTCTTACCACGGACATCTTCCGGATAATACTTTCTCATGAATTCCTTACGGAATACATCCCAAGTAATGACTTCACCTGCCACGGTCAACCTCTCGTGAGTCTCTAGCCACCAGTCATCAGCTTCGACTGCTAGCATGTGAGTACCATACCGAACCTTCTGAGCTGGAGTGCAATCCATAACACGGAAGATTCTCTCAATCTCTTTCAACCATCCCAAGGCTGCATCTGGATCATGCTTCCCCTTAAACACCGGCGGATTCTCTCTCTGAAAAGTCGCCAAGCTACGTGATCCAGCATCACCACCAGCATTTGGCAAGTTCTGCACAGCCTGTGCCATCGCTTGCATTGCGGCAGCCATTGCAGCGTCATTCCTTCCAGCCATTTCAACTTATCACTACAACACAACTTAAAAGTTAGACTAGTAACAATTACACAATTGTTAGACAGTAACGACACGACAACTGGCCGGACAGACCGACCTGCTCTGATACCACTAATGTAACACCCTTCTAAAATACCCCAAATATTTAACTAAAATAACAAATATATATCAATCAGAGTAAATATGCATTCAAGGGTGTCACACAACATTTCACACCATAATAACTGTCATGCTCTTTATTTAATCAAAACAACATTTTTGCATAATTCGCAGCGGATAAAATCAACCAACCATTCAAAACATATAACGTTTTACAGGTAAAAAGGTTCAACAACCAACAATAAACAATTAAAACATCCCGTCCCGATGTTACATCTATCAGAGCACGACCCACTACGTAGACTACACTAGACTCCAGGCACTAGCTCCTACTCAATCACTGCTCGTTACCTGAAAAATAGTTGTAAGGGTGAGTTCCTCAATCGATATAACAAACATTATAAATTATCATGTAATGCTAAGTAAATTTACACGTTAATCACCCTAATCATATCATCCGTTCAGTAACGGCACATCAACTCAAACATCATACTCAATAACAACGTAAAAGGCAACTCAATAACGACATAAAATGCAACTCAATAACAACATAAAATGCAACTCAAATGAGACTCGACTCGTCATGCATGTGGTACCAATCGGAGTAAAACTCCCAACTTAAAATCATTGCCATTTTAGTGGGCATCAAGGCATAAGCCTTCAACTTTCAACTTAAAATTTGCCAATCCAGGCCAACGTGGTGTGAGCAAAGCTCCGATTTTTGCCAATCCAGGCCAACGTGGTGTGAGCAAAGCTCCGACTTAATGCATATGAATGTACAGGGCATACACGACTTAAAAACTTCGACAACATGATAATAACAGCAACACAACAAGGTTTTCAACACAATCAACTTATAATCAACTTTGGCTCATCAAGCCTGCAACTTAGTATTTTCAACAACTTTACCACAACTTATCAACATATTTGTATCAACACTTCATAACATAAACTCAACAATTTTACTCATCGAAATCAACGATAATAGGCCAAACACCAATTATGTTTACAACATTAAAATATCAATTTTTCCAATTTCCAACAGTGTTAACCGGTTAACGCCTTGGGTTAACCGGTTAACGTAGGAAAAAACACACTTTCTGGCAAAACGCAACAGTGTTAACCGGTTAACGCCCTGGGTTAACCGGTTAACGCAGGCAAAACAACACATTTTCACAAAATATAACAGTGTTAACCGGTTAACGCCCTGGGTTAACCGGTTAACGCAGACAAAACAGCAGTTCCTGCGCTAACACAAGGCAAAATGCAGAGTTCTCCGCATTTTCCACCGTTGGAGGACTTCCGGACCTCCGATTCAATTTCCGTAAAAAGCTATACGTCCAGTAAATTACGACACACACCATTATCGATTCAATTGCAGTTTTTAACACAATTTATCCAACATCATTTTCAGCATTCACAATCCCAATTAGGGTCACTTAGACGGTTTATCACTACCCATGACATGTTAATCTATAATACCCATTAAACGACGATAAACCCCCCTTACCTGAGATAATCCGGCAATCTCTAAGCTTCAAGCTTTTCCGTTCTTCAACCTTTGCTCTCTAGCTCTGCCTCTTTGCCCTTTTCCTCTTTCACGATCGCTTCTCTGCTTTTCACGTGAAAGCTCTTTACCAACCAAAAAACCCTTTTTCCATATTCCAACTTATATATATTCCACTAATTATTATTCCAAATAATATTAATAATAATAATAATAATTCAATAATTCAATTTATTTAATTAAATTATTAAATATATTATTAACTTAATTAAATAATCCTCTTATTTAATTCGGGGTGTTACAAACGGGGCTACCATTCTGCTTTCGACTTGCCTCTGAAACGGCCCCAATTTTCCTTTCCTTTCTGACCTCGGCGGTACTTGGAATAACAATCTCGCATCGCTTCTCGTGCAGCCGAATCACCTCCTCCTCTTATTCCAACAACCTGGCTAATTCCAGCAGATCACAATCTTCTTCGTCTTCTTCTTCGGCATGGTAGATCGGATTGTCGAAATCATATGAGGTGTAACCAAATCGTTATCAACGAGATCCAGAGGAATATTGTTTCGAAGTCGGAACGAGACAAAACACAAGGAAAAATGAAAACAAACACTGCCATTTTTATTTGTTTTTAAACTGTAAAAATAAATGAAAAACAGGGAGCACCGCTTTTAATGTGAAAAACATCCATTCATTTATGATGCAAAATGTTGCAAAATGAAACATGAGGTGGCCCTTACAATGAACCATTACGTGTCGGGCAACACGTATGGCTTTCATGCAAATAAAACTAAAAAACAGAAATTATTACTCTTCCAGTAGAGTGACAGTGATGATCTTTTTAGGCCTTTCAGTTCCCTGGTACGCACGCTTTTATCCACGACTCCAGTTCACAGTCACTGTCAGTCTCTTCCCCCACCGCACAGACGCGATCTGAATTTTCAGCGATCACACCCACCATCACCTGACCCTGCACCGGCACAGGATCGGTATTAACATTCAATGACAGCGTAAAATTGAGGGCCTTGGAATCCACCAAGTCTTGGACAGCATGCTTAAAGGCTCTACAACCCTCAATGTTATGCCCAGACGCACCAGAATGGAATTCACACTTGGCGTTCTCATCATAATTAGGTGGCCTCTGATCTGATCTCAATGGAGCTAATGTCCTCAATTGTACCATTCCGAGATCCATCAACTTCTTCAATAGGAGAGCATACGTCATGGGTGGCTTATCAAATTGACGATCAACCCCCTTTCCTCTCACTTGGTTCCCAGCTCTCTGTACTCTCTGTTGAGTTGGCTGATGTTGCTGTCGGACTGACTGATTACCAGCAGGGGTGGTTACCGCAGCAGTGTGCTGGTAGTAACGATTCCTACCATGTCCTCTCTGGGCATGCACAGCACTCGATTCACCCTCATTCTTGCGCTGGTCATTACCAAAGGATTTCTTCGATCCAGACGATGAAGCGTTTCCTTGTATCTCCCCCTTCTTCAGCCAGTCTTCAATCCTCCCCACCTTCTCGGCAATGGCTTTCTGCCCCAAGGCGAACTCTTGCATGATATTGATCAGCTCTCCCATCTTCTCTTTCAGCTCGAGAATGTCTGTGTTGGGTGGATTCATCATTCCTGTGTCAATCAAACAGGTTAGAAACTAACACCTGCAAAACAGAAGACAAGTTATTATGGTTCATGCATGAATGCAGTGTTTATCCACATGAGGAACACTTTGTCTCTTGATCCTGGCTTCATCGAGACAGATAAAAATCCGGCGACAACATTCTGACATTCATCATTTGATTTCATCATACAGACCAGAGATATATGATTTAGCGAAATACCCCCAACCATGTGTGTGTCGTGTGAGTGCATACAGTAAAGCAAATAAAGCTTGAAGATCGATCACTGAATGAAAATAACCATCACATAGCAAAATGCACAATAAGTGCCATAGTCATACATCAAAGCTGATACAATTCTCCAGAATCGGGAAAGAAATACAAGCAAATGAATTCCGTCAACATGCCTGACGGTAATCCAACACAAATGACAAAGGCCTAGCCTGATGAGGGTCCCACAGAAGGCCCTATGTCATCAACCATCTTTGCGAACTCTGCGGCGAACCTGAGCGCGGTGTTCTCCTGCTGTAATCTCCCTACCTCTTTCTGGTGGATCTTCATCTGCCTGAAGTAATGATCTCTCTCATCCATGTAATGATCCCTCTCGGCGATGTAATGATCTCTCTCGGTGATGTAATGATCTCTCTCAGCGATGATCTTCACATTCTCTGCTTCCTTAATCTTCAGTTTTGCCTCCCACTCAGCAATGAGGACTCTGACTCTGTCATCCCTCTGATCCCTCAAGAGGATTTGCCTCCTCTTCTGATCTTCAATGACCTTTGAAGCCCTAGCCAATCTCTCTTTGGTGATGTCGTGCCCCTTTGTTGAAGATGCCAAAGCCTGATTGACCTTCCCATAGTAGGCAGTATCCATCTCAAAGCGCTTTGCTTCCAGGGCATGTCGCTTGTCCTGATCTTCCATCTTCACTCTGATCTCCTGATTAGCCATCTGAACCCGAGCGACACTCATCTCCAATTCCGTTTTCTCCGCAAGCAACTGATCTCTCTCCCGCTTCATTTCCAGGAACTCTTCCATACTAACAGAAGAAGGAGATTCCTCAATCAACGGATACCACGGATCCACCATAGGAAACGGTAGACAAGTAAGCTCCACTCTCTTACTGAGCCAGTCATCGAACGGAGGAAAAGACCTGTTATTGGCTCTACCCCAAGAAAACTTGCCTTTCCTTTGAATGTTGCGCCATGCCTCAGAAACCTGTCTCAACTTGGCCTGATTGCCCTCAACCGGGAAGTACAAAGTTTCCTGAACCTCACTCTTGAACGGAGGAAGCTCCATAGCGAATCCCATTTGTCTCTTAAGAAGTATCGGGTTATAATTAATGCAACCCTGAACTCCTATAAGTGGCACATTGGGAAAACCCCCACAACTGCAGATGAAATCTTGTCCAACCCGACTACTGTGTGTCCAAGCTATGTCCTTGGCCCTCAAACCCATCAGCTTAGTCGCCCAATTGACATTTTGGCCAAGAAGAACAAAAGCACCCCTGGTAGGCAAATATCCCATAAACCACTTGTATAGCAACTGAGTGCAACATCGAATCAATCCCCCACGCCGCTTCTCGTTCCTGTTATGGACCGAGTAATAGACATCTCCGATCAAGGTAGGAATATGATTCCTCTTGAACAAACAATCGGATGGCATTAATGTCCACGAAGCCCTTCTGATTAGGAAACAGAATGATCCCATAAATGCCCGCAGCAATCAAAGCACAGACAGCTTTCCAGTTACCCAACTCCGCCTGCTCCTTAGCCATAGCCTCTAGGAAACTCAGATGAAAACCAGGCAACTTCCCCTTCTCTTTCAGACTCCCCTTAACCATCTCCGGACTCAAATAAAGAGCATGGGAAATCCCTCCAATATCAGGCTCTTCCTTAGTAGCATAGAAAGGAACCTGATTTCTGATCTGAATGCCCAAAATATCAGCATAATCCTCCATCAGAGGCCCTAATAAGTAATCTGGGAAAACAAAAAACCTCAGACCAGGATCATAGAACTGGAGGAGAGTATGAATGGCGCTCCTGTCTCTATCAGTAAGTCTGAAAACCATCTTCAGAATACCACCGTATGCCTCTCGAAACATCCCCACATGGTCGGGTGTAATCAAAGCAATCATATCCTTCAGCACACTGATCTCTGGGTCAAAGAAGCTATATACCACATCGTCCTTCAAACCGAGCCTCCTCATGTCTAAGAAGTCTCTCAACCAGGATCTCGATCAAAAATGTCCCTGCATATGGATAAACATGAGTTAGATGCAGGTAAATGCAAGATGTAATGATGCTGATGAATGAATGCAATGCATTGCCATCCTCCAAGTCATCTGAATATCTGTTGCTCTGAATCACAACCCTGATCTTTGAACTGATCACAACCATCTGAAGGAAAATGCAACCACAAATCCAGCTCAAGGGTTCCGAAATAAACGGAAGATACATCATCATCATCATCAGACAATCTCTGAGCAGATAACCAGAACAATCTCTGAATCGGCCCGGGGAATCCCGAAATAAACGGATCCCCACTGATAAATAACACGGACAGCACTCCGGCGTCTCAGAAATAAATGGCCATAAATCCGACTTATAAATAGGACTCTGATCAACGGAACCAAAAGTCACCATCAGAACATGCATCTGTAAGAATCACCCTCCCCTCGCAGGTAAATTCTAATCAGGTCATCCTAAGGCGGATAATAGTCTCGACAATCGGGCAGAGATACTCAATGGGTTTGCCCTTTCGGGTGTGCCATTGTAGCTCTCTTGAGATCGTTTAAACCAAAGATTCGGGAAATGATCGGTCACCGAAGTCAATAGTTCAAAAGAGGTAACCCAACCAAAGTGGAAAACCCCACTGAGGAAGAGCACTCTCAGATGAACCTCGTCCGGCTTGTGGTATGTCACGTCGCAACAGCATGCCCAACCAGCATGTGAGGAACATGAGACCACACTAATCCTAGGTGTATACTCGGGCCTGGGTTTTAGCCCCACTCAGAACACCCACCCCAAAACAGAGGAACCACCTGCATAGAGGACGGCAACATGATAGTATGATGCATGCAAATATTTATGCAAATATATACATAGTCAGAATAATAAATGCAATAAATAAAGCACAAGCAACCTAAACTATCCTAGAACGCTAGGAGAGACTCGCTTAGGGAAGATGGACCAGCACAGGTCAACATCTTTTGTGTCCCCAGCAGAGTCGCCAGTTGTCGCATCCGCGAAAAATAACCGACGAGCTAAAAAAAAACAACACAGAGCCGCCACCGTGCGTTATTTATCCCAAAAAAGGGAAAGGAAATGCTCAGAGTAAACCTGGGAAAAGCATGGTCTCGCGACCAAAGAGAATGGGATCGGGGGTCGGTTACGCAAGGGGAAGGTATTAGCACCCCTCACGTCCGTCGTACTCGACGGGATCCGCGCTCAAACGATAGAAAAAGGTTGCTAAAACAAACATCACACACACACACTGAAGACAACACAGATGGGGAAAAAGAGGAGAGGGCTCGCTAGGATATCGCATCCTATGCCTACGTATCTCGTCTGGAACGAGAATCAGAGCTGCCGTAGCTCGGCTCACGCACGCCGAAACAAGACACACACAAACACAGGCAAACTTGGAACCCGAATGCCAATCGCTGGACTTACATCGGCTTCCGAACCAAACAAACACACTCAGGATACGGACAACCAATCGCTGGGCTTACATCCATATCCTGACACACAAGAGGGTTAACAAGCAAACACACACAAAAAAGAAAAAAATGAAGGTGAGAAAAACAAGAAAGGCGGGGTTTGAATTGTTTGGAAAAATAAGCGCTTTTCAAAAAGAAAATCACACAAGGATTTTATACTGGTTCGCTTATAACACAAAGCTACTCCAGTCTACCCGGCCGAGGTGATTTCGCCTTCAACAAGGACTTAATCCACTAATCTTGAAAGATTACAAACAACGTCTAAGATAAGAAAATCTCTTAGCCCTCTCAAGTATACAGACTACACAGAGTCACTTGAGGAAATAAACAAACAATAGATAAAAGATTTATGTAATCTAGAGTGCTTCTAAGATAAGCAAGTATTACACTAGTATGAACAAAGTGATTCACGTTATAAGCAAAAGCTTCGTGAAGATTTAGAGAGCAAGAAGGTTTTCTTGTGTTGATGTTTCAGTATGATTTTTCCTTGTATGTGTAGTTGTTGTTGAATGTTGATTTGCAATCCTTTATATAGATCAAGGAGGTAGTAGTTGAAACTGATGAGTAATAAGATGAATTTACGCCATAACATAAACAGCTTCTGCAGGATAACTTTTTCTCCTTGAAATGACTACTTACCACAAGTAGTATCTTCTTTATTGAAATTGGAGATTAACGTCTCTTTCTTAATTAGGAAAACCAATTGCAGATCTTTACTTGACTTTAACGTTACTCTTTCATGATTAGCAATTCCATGCTCAGAGTATTTGTGTTTCTGGAGAGTCTTGGAATCTTGCTTCTGATGTTGATCTCTTGAGTTCAGATAGTTTCTTCAGATAGCGCTGATAACTTCTGGAGCTTAGAGATAGCGTTGTTCAGAGTCAGAACTTCTAGAGCTACTTCTTGTTCAGATGCTTCTGATACTTGTTGTTTTGCTCAGAGTTAGACTTTCTTGAACTTGTTTTCACTTCAGATGCTTCTGATCATTTGATGATTTGTATCTGATCTGGTTTTGTATCTGATGACATCATCAGATTTCATCCTTCTTTCTTTAGAACCCTGCACACTTAGAAACTTTTCGTTAGGGTGCCATTTTTGGTTTCATCCTTTGTTATCATCAAAATCAAGGAATCTGTTGTAGAATAATTTTTGTTCTTACAATCTCCCCCTTTTTGATGATGACAAAACAAACTTAATTAGCAGATGAAACATGAATAATATTAGATCAGATAGACAAGAGCTCCCCCTGAGATAGTGCTAGGGAGTTCTGAAGTTCTTACCAGAGCTTCTAAGTAAAGAGGTTTCTTGATATCTTCTGCAATTTCTTAAGTCCAGGTTAGATAAGTTTATTTTTAAGAAAAATATGTTTGCAGAATGCTTAAGGTATTTAGACAATATTTTCATCAGAGCTATGAATTACTTCTCCCCCTTTTTGTCAGAATCAAAAAGACATAGTAAAAAAATAAGTAAAGAGAAAAATTTGAATTCATAGATAGAAGCAAAAAGGCAACAGAAGCTAGAAAAACATCAGATTCAGAGAAAATAAAAAACAACAGGCAAGCAGAAAAAAAAAATCCTAAGTGCCTAAGGGTTCGGAGGCGGAGGCATTCTCTGAAGCAACATTGCAAGCATATTCTGGATGTTGTCGTTGACAGTATCTTGCTTGTCCATTCTGGCCCGGAGTTCATTCTGATCTTGCTTAAGTTCTTTTAGAGTCTGAAGAACCATAGGGATCACAGAAGAGGACTCCCCCAAAGTCAGAGCCTGCTGAGCTTCAGCTTCAGCAGCAGCTTGTGCTTCTGCATCCGCCAGAGCCTTAGCTTCACCTTCCTTTAACCTTAGGATTTCAGCTTCCTTTGCAAGCCTTTCTTCTTCTAGCCTTCTTGCTTCTTCTGCTTCTCTTGCAATTCTCTCTTCCTCTAGCCTTCTGGCTTCAGCCTCTCTAGCAAGTCTCTCCTGGAGTCTTGCCTCAGCATCTCTGATGTAGCCATTTCTGACTTGTTCAGAGATACTCTTCAGCCTAAAAGACTCAGAGGTCATCCATCCAATGACTCTGTTCCAGTGTGTCCTTACAGATTTAGGATCATCACTGATTTCAGAGTTAGTGGTCAGAGACTTGACCTTTTGTACTGAAGCTTCTGCTACCTGCATGATGGCTTCCTCAAGGGTAGGTGTAGAAAGTTCAGGTTCAGGTTCTGGTTCAGAGGTATGAGGTGGAGAGTTTGGAGGGCTGAGATTTAAAGTGTGAGGTTCAGATTCTGATTCAGGTTGGGGTTCAGATTCTGCTTCTGGTTGAGGTTCAGATGTTTGGGGTGAAGCGTAAAGAGGGTTTAAATCTAAGGGTTCAGTTTCAGCTTCAGGTGCAGCGGAGATGTTTGGTGGGGTGATATCAGAGGTGTGGGGTTCAGAGGGATGAGTTTCAGAAGGTATGGTGGTTGTTTGTTGTGGTGGAGGTGAAGTTGCTTCAGATTGTGTTTGTGTTTGTTGTTGTGAAGCAAGTTTATGAGCATAAATTGTGGCTATGGTTGGGGAACCAGGGTCAGAAAATTCTGGGTCAGAAGAGAGGGAAACATATGGGGGTGATTCTGGTTCTGAGGATGATGAAGAGGAAGTGCTTTGGTGAGTTTGTGCAGGTTTAGAGGGAGGTATGAAAGTACGGGCTACATTTAGAACTGGTGAAGGTTGGGAGGTTCTGGTGGTTGAAGGTGGGATTTCAGAGGTAGTAAAAATAGGTTGTGAAGAGAGAGGGTTAGAAGAAGCCATCAGAGGATTAGTGGTAACAGAAGGAACAGACGTACCAGTAGATATATTCAGAGGAGCTGAAGATTTGCTTCCAGAAGTTTCTCCAAGTCTGGCCTTCTTTGCCGGAGGTGCTATCTTCTTCTCAGAGAGACCTCTCTTGTATCTGACGAAGTCTTCTTCTGAATCCAGACAGTCGTCGAGGCTGAAATCAGAGATGTCAACACCTTCATCCAGCAGACGATTAAGATAGATAGCAACAGCATCTCTGGGTTCATTCTTGAAGAACCTGGCCAGGCCATGAGGCATCTTCCTCTGATCTTTTAAATAATCCCAGGATGTATCCAGAGTGGGTCTGACTTGAATCTTCTTAATTATCCCCATACTCTTGAGATTTCTGGCATTCAGAGGTTTCCCAACATCTATTGCCAGATCTAGCATCAGCTTGGCCTTCTCCAGATGATCCACCAGCCCATTCTCAATGAAGACATCAGATAACAATCTTCCCAGAGGGATGTAGGATCTGGGCTTCATGTTGTTTCTGGTTTCTCTGACAGAATCTCTCAGATATCTGAAAAGGAGAGCAGGGAGGCAGATCTTTATACCCTTCTGAATGCAGTACAGAATGCATTTCTGGTCTGCATTGATGTAGTCAGAGGAGTTAGAGGTAGGACGGTGGTGAATGGTTCCCAGAATAATCTTCAGCCACACTCTGAGGTTCTGGTGCAGCTCTTTGTTCTTTGAAGGATTTCCTTCAACGTTGGGTTTGAAGATTGTTGGGTTGATTACTTCAGTGATGCGTTTTGACCTAGGAGGGATGTTGTAAATCCTTTTACCTCCAGCTCTCTCCATGTTCAGTAGAGAGGCTATTGACTCTTCAGTGATAACAATCTTCACCCCCAGAACATATGAGACGATGAAGTGGTCATCTGCATCTGCAAACCTCCAGAACTCCTTGACGAGAAGTGGGTAAATAGGACCGTAAAGCCTTTGGAAATAGTTTTCCCACCCTTGTTGACGAAGTTCTCCAGTTAGATCAACGCCATTTCTTCTTAAGTTGTCGAAATCAACTAACGATTCACACAACACGTCCAATCCTTCAAAAGGGGTTGAAAGGTTGATATGGCGTTCACGGTCAAGAACGTGGGGTTCTTTGTAAACAGGGGTGATAGTGACGCCTGTAACCGTTGGTGTTGGAATGCTTGAGGTTTGAGCAGTAGAACTTGATTCCATTTCTTGAGAGAAGTTAAAGACTTGTTGTTGTTGAGCGTCCATGGTGAAGGAGAAGATGAAGATTGATGAAGATGAAGAACTTGCAGAGAATGCTTCAGAGAGGGTTTAGGGTTTTAGAGTGAGTGAGAGTGATAAGTGTGTGAAATGTGAGAAAAGTGTTTATATACTCTAAGTAAAACACATGCAAAACGACACACATTTCAGCGTTAGCACAAGAATCAAAATAGCACGCTTGGGGGGAAAAATGATTACAGCTAATTAATGAATGTCTAATCCCAACAGTACGCACACTGCTCTAGGAGATTTCAAACGTTCTGACCTTTGAATTTCTTTTGACAGCTGTCTAGAAGTTCTAGGGTTAGACGCTTAGTGCTCCACGTGTTGATGTATCTAATCTTCAGGAATACCAAAAGATTGATTCCTGGAGATTTCTAACTCAGATATCTTCTTAACTGGTAGAAGTATCAGAGTCAGAGGCAGAAGTACATTTGTTTACATCAGAGTCTCATTTTACTTTTTTCAGAGCCATACTTCATTCAGGGCAATTTTTAATGTTCAGATGTTCTAAGATAAAAAGAAATTTATCTTCAGCTAGAGGCTTAGTAAAGATATCTGCCCATTGATGTTCAGTATCAATGAACTTCAATGTTACTATCCCTTTCTGAACATAGTCTCTGATAAAATGATGTTTTATTTCAATGTGTTTGGCTCTGGAATGTAGAATGGGATTCTTACTTAAACAAATAGCAGCAGTATTATCACAAAAGATAGGAATGTTACTCTCAAAGATTTGCAGATCTTCTAACTGATGCTTCATCCAGAGCATCTGAGTTGTGCACAGTGACGCTGAGATATATTCTGCTTCTGCAGTTGATAGAGCAATTGTTGATTGTCTTTTGCTAGCCCAGGATATCAGATTGTTTCCCAGAAGCTGGCAATTTCCAGAAGTGCTTTTTCGTTCTATTCTATCTCCTGCATAATCTGCATCACAATAACCCGAGAGTCTATACTCTGATGTTTTCTCATACATCAGGCCCAGGTTAGGAGTTCCTTTCAGATACTTAAGAATTCTCTTAACTGCTGTTAAATGAGATTCTCTAGGATCTGATTGGAATCTGGCACAAAGACAGACACTAAAGAGAATATCAGGACGAGTAGCAGTCAGATAGAGAAGAGAGCTTATCATACCTCGATAGAGCTTCTGACAAACCTTGTTGCTTACCTCTTCCTTTTCAAGAATGCATGTTGGGTGCATGGGAGTTTTTGCAGAGTTGCATTCAGTCATATCAAACTTCTTCAGAACGTCTTTAATATATTTACTTTGATGGACGTACGTGACTTCTGAAGTTTGATTAATTTGAATTCCCAGAAAGAACTTTAGTTCTTGCATCAAACTCATTTCAAATTCTGCCTGCATTAACTTAGAAAATTCTTGGCAAACAGAGATATTAGCAGAACCAAAAATAATATCATCAACATAAATCTGGCATATCATGAGATCATTATTAAGGTTTTTACAGAAGAGTGTAGAATCAACTTTCCCTCTGATAAAATTTTGTTCCAGAAGAAAACTACTTAAGCGTTCATACCAAGCTCTGGGAGCTTGTTTAAGTCCATATAAGGATTTCTTAAGTTTAAAAACATGTTCTGGAAAGTTTGAATTTTCAAAACCTGGAGGTTGGTTGACATACACTTCTTCTGATATATAACCATTAAGGAATGCACTCTTGACATCCATTTGATATAATTTAATAGAATGATTAATAGCAAAAGATACAAGAAGACGAATAGATTCTAACCTTGCGACTGGAGCAAAGGTTTCATTATAGTCAATACCTTCTTGTTAACTGTAACCTTGAGCTACCAGTCGAGCTTTGTTTCTGACAACTTCTCCTTTCTCGTTCAGCTTGTTTCTGAAAACCCATCTGGTTCCAATGACGTGAGTGCCTCTGGGTTTAGGAACGAGATCCCAGACATCATTCTTTGAGAATTGATCCAATTCTTCTTGCATAGCTGCCACCCAGTCGTTATCCTGAAGTGCTTCATCACAAGACGTAGGCTCAATCAGAGACACTAGTCCCAGAGGAATATCTTCAGAAGTTCTGAAGGTAGATTTTGTTCTGACAGGTTCGTCCTTGTTTCCCAGAATCAAATCTTCAGATACATTAATACGACTTTTGACTTTCTTTGGGATTTCTGGAGATTTTATTTCTTCAGAGTTCTGAGTGACAGTTGCTTCTGGAGTTTTATCAGATTCTACAAGAGTGATTTCCAAATCTGCAAACTTTTCAACTAGCTTTGACTTTTCAGGGTCAAGCTTATCATCAAATCTGACATGAATTGATTCTTCCACAATTTTGGTTTCTGTGTTGTATACTCTGTAGCCTTTAGAGCGTTCTGAGTATCCTAACATAATACCTTTCTGTGCTTTGGAATCAAACTTGTTCAGATGTTCTTTAGTGTTTAAGATAAAGCAAGAGCATCCAAAAGGATGAAAATATGAAATGTTTGGTTTTCTTCCTTTACACAATTCATAGGGAGTCTTTTCCAGAATAGGTCTTATAGAGATTCTATTCTGAATGTAACACGCTGTATTTACAGCTTCTGCCCAAAAGTGTTTTGCTACATTAGTTTCATTGATCATGGTTCTGGCCATCTCTTGGAGTGTCCTATTCTTCCTCTCTACAACTCCATTTTGTTGTGGAGTTCTAGGGCAGGAGAAATCATGGGATATTCCATTAGAATCAAATAATTCTTCAAAATCTTTATTTTCAAATTCTCCACCATGATCACTTCTGACTCTAATAATTTTAGAGTCAAATTCTTTTTGCACTTTGGAACAGAAACTGGTGAATACAGAGTGAGACTCACTCTTGTGCTTTAGGAATTTTACCCATGTCCAGCGACTGTAATCATCAACAATGACTAGTCCATACTTCTTTCCATTAACTGATGCTGTTTTCACAGGACCAAATAAGTCAATGTGAAGAAGTTCCAGAGGCTTAGAGGTAGAAACAACATTTTTCTTTTTAAAAGATGTTTTTGAAAATTTTCCTTTCTGACAAGCTTCACACAGAGCATCTGAGGAAAACTTCAGTTTAGGTAGGCCTCTGACTAACTCGAGTTTAGTTAGCTGAGAAAGTTTCCTCATGCTAATGTGGCCCAAGCGTTTATGCCATACCCATTGCTCTTCGTGAACTGACATTAGACATTTAACATTTTGATCTTTTAAATCAGAAAGATTTATTTTGTAAATGTTGTTTTTCCTCTTGCCTGTGAAAAGGACAGAGCCATCGTTCTGATTAATGGCTTTACATGTTTTTTGATTGAAGATTACATCATAACCGTTATCACTTAATTGACTTATGGATAACAAGTTATGCATTAATCCTTCTACATAAAGAACATCAGATATAGAGGGAAGAGTACCATTACCAATAGTTCCGGAGCCTCTGATCCTTCCTTTCTGATCTCCTCCGAAGCCTACAAATCCAGCGTCTTTAAGTTCCAGACTTTGGAACATAGACTTTCTTCCCGTCATGTGTCGCGAGCATCCAGAGTCCAGGTACCATGACTGGTGTCTGAACTTTGCTGCATAGGATATCTGCAACATAGATAATCTTATCTTTCGGTACCCAGAATCTCTTGGGTCCTTTCAGATTAGTTTTCCCAGAGTTTCTTATAACTTTGGGTTTTCTAGCATTTTTAAATTTTTGTTCTTGTGTGTGTGTGTAATGATATGAAAAAGGAGATTTAATTTGATCACTTGTAGAAGTTTTATCTTCCTTAGGATCATACCCAATTCCCCTTTTATTGTTCTGACTTACTCCATAAATCATGGATGCCATAATACTCCTATCTATCCCATTTTTCAGAAATTCTTGAAAGGCTTCTTCATATTGATAAATTATTTTATTTGAAGTTTGTGGTGCTTGAGATAATGCTCCTTCTAATTCTGAGCTTTTTGTTTTTGCTTCATCTCTTTCTAACATTAAAGTTTTTATTGTATCTTCTCGTGATAAAATTGTTATCTCAAGCTCTCTACATTCTTCAAATTTTGCTTTAAAACAGCCTTTGATGTTTTTAAACTTTTGTTTTAATTTCTGATATGAGCTTAGAGTTTCTGACAAGCATGATTCTAAATCAAAACGAGAAAGTTCAGAAAATACCTTTTCAGATTCTTCATCTGAGCTGCTGGATGTGGTAGCCATAAGTGCTACGTTGGCCTGTTCATCAGAGTCAGATTCTGATGATCCAGATTCACTATCATCCCAGGTGGCCATTAATCCTTTCTTTGTTCTGAAGGTATTTTTCTTGAAGCTTTCTTTTCTAGAGTTGTCTTTCTTCAACTTGGGGCATTCATTTCTATAATGACCTGTTTCTTTACATTCATAACGGGTAATATCTTTGTTAGCTTTACCTTTTGAAGTTGACTCTGAACGATCCCCTCTGGGTCTTGATCTTCTGAAGTTGTTGTTCCTCTTTTTCCAGAGTTGCTTGACTCTTCTGGTTAGTAGGGACAACTCTTCTTCATCATCAGAGTCTTCTGGTTCAGAATCGTCAGTATCTTCAGTTTCTGCCTGGAGAGCTTTGGTTCTGTCAGGTTTCCGTCTCTCAGATCTGGACTTTAGCGCTACGGACTTGTTCTTTTTCTGAGGCTCATCCTCCTCTAGTTCTATCTCATGGCTTCTGAGAGAGCTAACAAGTTCTTCAAGGTTGATATTGTTCAGATCCTTTGACAGCTTCAGAGCAGTAACCATAGGTCTCCATTTCTTTGGCATACTTCTGACTATCTTCTTAACATGATCTGCAGTCGTGTATCCTTTGTCTAGCACTTTAAGACCTGCAATAAGAGTTTGAAATCTAGAAAACATAGCCTCTATAGCTTCGTCATCTTCCATTTTGAAGGCTTCATATTTCTGGATAAGCGCCAGAGCCTTCGTCTCCTTGACTTGGGAGTTTCCTTCATGGGTCATCTTCAGAGAGTCAAGTATATCTTTGGTTGTCTCTCTGTTGGTGATCTTTTCATATTCGTTGTATGATATAGCATTTAGAAGTATTGTTCTGGCCTTGTGATGATTTTTGAAGATACGTTTCTGATCTTCTGACATCTTGTTTCTGGGAACTTCAGCTCCATTTTCCAAGACTGGAGGTGTATATCCATCTGTGACAATGTCCCAGAGGTCAGCATCATAACCCAGAAAGAAACTTTCGATTCTATCTTTCCAGTAATCAAATTTCTCTCCATTAAAAACAGGAGGCTTAGCATTGTAAGAATCTCTTTCATTTGAGTGGGCCATTGTTTTTCTCGTACTGGATCTCTCTACACGGTTAAGTGTTTGATTAGAAAATCAATAACAGAGCCGGAGCTCTGATACCAATTGAAGGTGAGAAAAACAAGAAAGGGGGGGTTTGAATTGTTTGGAAAAATAAGCGCTTTTCAAAAAGAAAATCACACAAGGATTTTATACTGGTTCGCTTATAACACAAAGCTACTCCAGTCCACCCGGCCGAGGTGATTTCGCCTTCAACAAGTACTTAATCCACTAATCTTGAAAGATTACAAACAACGTCTAAGATAAGAAAATCTCTTAGCCCTCTCAAGTATACAGACTACACAGAGTCACTTGAGGAAATAAACAAACAATAGATAAAAGATTTATGTAATCTAGAGTGCTTCTAAGATAAGCAAGTATTACACTAGTATGAACAAAGTGATTCACGTTATAAGCAAAAGCTTCGTGAAGATTTAGAGAGCAAGAAGGTTTTCTTGTGTTGATGTTTCAGTATGATTTTTCCTTGTATGTGTAGTTGTTGCTGAATGTTGATTTGCAATCCTTTATATAGATCAAGGAGGTAGTAGTTGAAACTGATGAGTAATAAGATGAATTTACGCCATAACATAAACAGCTTCTGCAGGATAACTTTTTCTCCTTGAAATGACTACTTACCACAAGTAGTATCTTCTTTATTGAAATTGGAGATTAACGTCTCTTTCTTAATTAGGAAAACCAATTGCAAATCTTTACTTGACTTTAACGTTACTCTTTCATGATTAGCAATTCCATGCTCAGAGTATTTGTGTTTCTGGAGAGTCTTGGAATCTTGCTTCTGATGTTGATCTCTTGAGTTCAGATAGTTTCTTCAGATAGCGCTGATAACTTCTGGAGCTTAGAGATAGCGTTGTTCAGAGTCAGAACTTCTAGAGCTACTTCTTGTTCAGATGCTTCTGATACTTGTTGTTTTGCTCAGAGTTAGACTTTCTTGAACTTGTTTTCACTTCAGATGCTTCTGATCATTTGATGATTTGTATCTGATCTGGTTTTGTATCTGATGACATCATCAGATTTCATCCTTCTTTCTTTAGAACCCTGCACACTTAGAAACTTTTCGTTAGGGTGCCATTTTTGGTTTCATCCTTTGTTATCATCAAAATCAAGGAATCTGTTGTAGAACAATTTTTGTTCTTACAAAAAAGTGCCCGGAGAGACCTCGCACGGTCCCCTGCCTACGTACCTCATCTGGTATGAGGATCAGGGCGACGTAGTTCCCCTGAATGGGAAAGAAATTCTAACCAGATACAAAGGGAGACACACTACTAGGGAGCTGTACTCGAGCCTAGATGTTATCATGCATCATTGCCCTATGTTATGGTTTCTATCTACTTGCACAACAGTAAGCTAATCCTAACCAGGAAAAAGCAAAGCATGCAAGCATAAACAAAGCAAATCAAACATTCACAGTTAGCACACACTATATACAGACAGACGTGGGCTCAATCAAGGGTTAAGTTGCAAAAGCAACACAACTGTGTCAGGGTGGTGTTAGCTCTTAACCCTGACATTGAGAGTCAGGGTGAAGCCAGATGAAAGGTGAGTGAGGGGTGTGCCTCACAGCTCTTATCCCTGGCCAGGGAGAGCTTCAGACAAAGGAGTGTGGGTTCAGAAAGTGGGAACCCTTCTACACTCAAGACACTGACTCAACTGTACAATAGTACAAGATCTTGGGTTAATGTCCCAATGCATCAACACAGTGGTGTGAGCAGAGGGATGACTCAACAAGAATAGCAGGGGATGGATTGCACATCCCTTGGGTTCTGCCAATTGCCTTAATCAAGGTCTTTTCCTGCTTGGGGACAAAGTTAAACAATCACAAACATCACCTCTTAAGGAGGACTTCAGACAGTTGCCTGGCTAAATAACAAGCCAGGTCTTCCAGACTACATGGAGACAAGAGAGTCTACCTCAATTGGTTTATACAACCAAGCAGCAGCACAGCAAGTTCTCAAAGAACTATTAGCAACTAATGTACCTGAAATCAATCAAATACAATCAGTATACCAATCACAAAGTCAAAACAAACAGTATAAAAACCAACAGACAATGTGCAATCAAACAATGCAATGTGCAAAGCACAATCAACTCAAGTGAGCCAAGCACAAGCTCAAAGCAAGTGAGCCAAGCATCCTACAAAACACACAAGTTAGTTCACAACAATTAACCAAATTCAATCAACTTGAATTAACATCCTCAAAGCATTTGCTTCTTCAACCTGAAAATCACATCCAAACGTGAGAAACAAGACCACTAGGACAAGCCTAGGGTCAAAAAGAGATGAAAAATTCAAAACAGTAAGTAAAAATTGATCAAAACCAAGATTTATCAAGCAAGAAGAGAATCCAATTGGTCTCACACCAAAACTATGCACCAAATCCATTTCATATACAAAATATGCCAAACTATGCACTTTGGAAACACATTAGAGCAAACAGAATGATCACAACCAAATCAATATCAAAACAGCTCAATAAATTCCACAAAAATTCCAGCCTAAACAGAACACATTCAATGAGCAACATACCAATTTTCATGCTATTTGGATCATAGGAAGTATGGAAATTAAACCAGGAAGTCAAGTCATGCTTATACAAGCTCAAACAATGCCACAAATCATGTGTCAACTTTAGGCAAGTGTAAAACAGAAATGGCATAAGATAAATGAACCACACCAAAGCCAAAATGAAATTAAACATGTTAAGAATCAATCCACGAAATTTCAGCTTCATATGATAAGGTATGAGAATTTTACAAGTCATGTAAGTAGATCACTCAAGAAAAACCTAAAAATGACTAAACAGCAAACAAAAATACCAATCAAATAGGAAATGTATCAACAAATCCTACAAAAAATCATGGTTAAACCTAACATACATATGGAATCACATGCAAAAATCTAGGGCAAAAGACATATCATAGGCATGGAAACAAAATTCATGAACATGGCATAATATAGTGTGACACACATTGTCACACTCAACTTGATCACATCATATCTTTCAATCCAGAAAAGCAAAATTAGAAAACTATACATCAAAATCACCATAAACGAGTCAAGAATATGCATGTAAAATTTCACCAATTTTGGATAAGGCATCATTATTTCATGATCAATATGGCAAAACATACACACAAATGACACATTCAAACAATCCCTAGGCATTTTATTTTTCCACACGTGCACAAAAATATTAAAAATCACCATAAAAAACTACACATCACAAGGAGAATGGTGAAAAAACTCTCATCAAATTTGGATTAAAAATGAATTACTTATGAATTTTCTAAGATGAATGATCAAAGTGAAATAAAAATGGAAAAAAGAAATGAAATAAAATGAAATTAATGTGGATAATGGCAATTTTGTAAATATCCTGCAGCGTGGCTAAAACGCTGCGTTTTCATTTAATCGGTGGCGACACATGATTGGAGGACGCGCGCGGTAAACAAGAATTTGAAACTGGAATGGCAAAACACGGATCAAACAGCATTGGAAACACGTTCTTGGAGTGTTCATCAACATCATCACTTCCAGAAATCGTCATGAACAAATTTCAACCAAAATCATCGTGCCACACATCAAAATGACCGGTGTTCAACATACATCACGAATATGGCAAGCATTTGACCTAACTCTAAACATGCTTCACGAATCGAACGGAATTAGGTTTCACATCCAAACTTCAACTTAAGATATCTCATTCAATTTAGCATGGAAATCAAAATTATAAGTTGCAACGCGCTCTACCAACTTAGATCTACACAAGCCATATCATGATTTGGAGAATTATGGAAATCGAGTTCTAACCTCTTGATGATGGCAGTGATGAATTCGTGCGTTTCCAAGTCCAAAATGCCAAAACAGATGCAGTTTAATGACGTAGAAGTTGATTGAAGTACGTGTCTCAGCTCAATTGTGCACCAGATCGAAGAACTTTCAAGATGCCATGGATGATCAAGCTTTCAACAGTCCAATTCCTCAATGTTATGCCACGATTTTGTTGAAACAGATGTACACAAGCACTTGCAGAAGAAGGATCTAGCAAGAAACAGCACGAAGATTGATGAATTTGTAATGAAAAATGATGAAAAAGTGTGAAAAGATTTGGAGAAAATTGAGAGGTTTTTGGAGGGAAAGTTTGTTAGATCTGAAATTGTGAAATGTGATTATGCATTTTCTGTTATGATTAATGTTTTATACCACATGCTAATCCAAGTGCTAATCACAATTAGCAAATTCAAGTGAAATTAGCAAAGTGAGTTTTATGTCAAATGGCCAAAATGTCCTTTTCCAATTTAGCCAATGTAACAGTACAAAACCAGTTGGAACAAGTCATATTTGTCATTTGGAATGTGTTGGAATTGGTCTTGTATGCAAAAGCCATGTATTTCACAAAATCACCTTTTTTCCCACCAATTTTCAAAATGAATCACTTGAAAAATGACTTTTTGCTATGATGATTTTTGATGAAATGTGATAATGCATCATGAAAGTACACATCAAATGTGGTTTTCTCAAAGAAAGATCACCCAATTTGGCCATTCCATTCAAAAGTTATGCCACTTTGAAAATCAACATTTTCTGAAAATGATTTGATCATAACTTGCCAACCACACATGAGAAATTCATGTTCTTGGACTTTTTGGAAATGTGAGAGCAAGATCTACAACTTTCATGTTGAACAGAATTTCATTTGAAGCATTTTTGGACACGTAATTTTGAGGTGAAAAACTTTCCATTTTTGGCAGTTTCCAATTACTGGTCACCTGCTATTTTTGGAAAGTTTCCATCTGACTTTATTTTCTTCATTCTTGATCTTTGAAATGTCAAATGAAACTTGTTTGGACATGAATGAAGTGTCTCTTGCCCTCTCCCACCTCCAAGTCCATCATTTCAGGCACAGTTGACCACAGTTGACTTTTCTGACTGATAGATGAATCTGGCTATGCACTGATCAAGTTGAGCTTCAAACTCCTGATGAAATGGCTCAACCATGTAACCCTAGCTTTCATAAGCTCAATATAAACATATGATGATCCCCATATCCACTGAAAACCCCATCTCCTTGCCAAGCCCTGATTGGCACAATGCAGATGATTAGGGTTGACCAGTGGTCAAAAACCCTAATCTCAAGGTATCTGATCAATCTCTTGGTGATAACAAAACCATGATGATGATGATGTATCATTTCAACTAAGATGAAGCTCAATCTCCTTGAGAATCAAAAAACCCTAATTTGGACCCCACATCCTCAGATGATCAGTGATCAGTCCAATGAAACCCTAGCTTGCATCTTAACCTCTTTATCTTCTGACCAAGACTTATGAGGATGACTTGCACAATGTAGCCACATGATATGCAAAGATGCAATGACTAATGACCTAAGAAATTCAATGCAATATGCTAAGCTAGTCCCAAGAGAGGAGGGCAAATTTTGAGGTGTTACACCCAGCAATAACAAGAAATATGCAATATAGAAGTAGATTCGAAGAAAACAAATTCTGAAGTAAACCTCTGAAATGAAGAGCTTGAGAGCACGATCTCTTGATGCTTATGCTTGCAGTGTGTTCTATGGATCAAGGTGAGCAAGGCTTAGGAACTATAGATCTAAAAATCAATCAAGGAAATTGAAATTTAGATATGAAAAATTTGAGAGAAAAGGTGAGTTCCTTTGAGTATGGTTGAGGAATGATTCGTGCAGCATGTAAGGCGCCCTTAGGTTGTGTAAATGAGAAGCATGAGGCACTTATTTATAGCAAGAGATCGCTGAATGCATGATCAAAAGCATGTGCATGGATGGAAAGGGCCTCCATGCATGGGCCTGTACAGGCGCATGGAGGGCCCAATTCCACTTGGATTTGCAAGCTGATGCCAAATAGAATCAAAATGGACGTGCAGATTATGTGTGCTGAGCTCATGCAATGCAATTTCAATTGATTTCAAAAAATGCACCAATATGTTCATTCCTTCGAAAATGGAATCTCCAAAACTGAAGCATAAATTGTTATATTGACCAAAACTTCATTTGGAAATGGGAAATTGGTGAAAATTGATCATGAAGTGTAAGGTGCAAAACATGTACATGTGAAAATTTCAAAAATGGCCAAACTTCAAGCCCTTCTGTTTCAATGATGCAAGATCCAAATGACAAAACCTTAAACATCAAAGTTGTAGATCTTTTCAAGCCAATAAATTTGGACTTAAAGTTTGAATCATTTGGATTTTTTATGAAGATGTTATGGGCACTTGAAGTTGGACTTTTTCACATTTCAATGCCTTTGGTCCAAAGTGACCTATAATGTTTTGCATTATCACATGTATTTCTTTTAGGATTATTAAATTTTGTTCAACATAACAATTGAAGTAGACATCTTAAAATTTCCAATGCATTTGATCCCACCTTAAAATCATGCAAAATGAATGAGTTATGTTTTTGGGAAGTTGACCTAAAATTAGGGTTTCAGTCAAAATGGCCTATAACGTTTTGAAATGGATGATGACCTTCCAAGCTTCAAATAAATTTTTAATGAACATTAAAGTTGTTCATAAGGTTCTTAAGAACATTGTTTCTCTTGGGGTCATCTTCATTTGAAAAAAACATCAAAAGTTAGGTCTCAGTGTACTTCAAAATAGTCAGATGAATTGACTGATCAACTTCTCAAACCCAAACCTCATATCTTGATGAATTGATGATTGAGGATACTCAAATAAGTTCAAATATGCATTAAATGATGAATGGAGGAACTTCCCTTGATTGTATTTGATCATGGGTTGAGGTTGCTTCATGAGCAAGGCACGGTTGATGAACAGATGAATTAGGGTTTCCTTGGGAAACCAACCTCAAGCCCCTTGGTTTGCTTTTGATCAAAATGATGATTTGAGATACTTAGGAGGCATATTTGGTGAATGAGAGTTTTGGTAACCATTGTCATGCTTTCTTTCATCTTCACCTAGTCATTTCAATGAACATAGAATCTCCTAGAAGCTTTGGATCTTGTGACTGCTCAAGCTACAAACAAAAGATGTTAGTGACATATTTTTGTGCTTTTGGTTATTAAACAAAGTAAGAAAAGCAATAATATATAATTCAAGCATGCTTGGTGATCTCAAACCAACTCACAAAAGTTCCCACCCAAAGGTAAGGAGCCAAGATGCTATGATCCTTGAGGCAAGATGCAAATGCAATGTTATGATGCCATGAGGGATCTTAGGGTCAAAATTGGGGTCTTACAACAAGCATGGTCATTCTTAAGGTGTTGGGATTAGGGTTCTACTTGCGTACCTTCCCAAGGTTTCATCAAGACCCTCAAGGCATACTTATTATGGGACAATTGTGACTTGTCAAATAAGGCTCAATTGATCATTATTTTGGTAAGAAACATGGTAGTCATTCATGGGCAAGGTTGTCATCCAAGATGAACTTAGGCATGGAATCAAGATATATTTGGTGAATGAGGATTCCTCATTCAAGCTTCATCCAAGTGGTTATGCCACCTATAGTTTGTCCATTCTAAACAAGGCATAATCAAGGTTGAATCAAGCTTAACCATTTATCAATCTCAAGTACAAGATCAAGATTCAAATGTGGCTTTATGAATCAAGATTCAAGTGTGAGTTTCAAGCATTCAAAATGACCTACATTCATGGTTCATTTGACATATGCATTATCATAGTTCAAGTATAGTTAGGCATGGCACAAGCACGGATGTTTATCATAACAAGGCCATATAGTTCAACTTGTAAATGGTTTGATCAACATGGTCCATGAATGCATTCAAGTAGCCATGTCATTCAAATGTCCATGACAAGTAAGATATGTCCAAGACATTACAACATCTAGCCATCATCATATTTCAAGCCTTATTCATCATGAGCACAAGGTTTTCATCAATAATGGCTTCATCATCATCCAAACCATGAGCAAATGCAAGGAAGAATTCAAGTCACCATGTTCATCATTTGTCACCATGAAACTAGCCACGGGTAGCTCCAAAATGCCATGTTCGAACCCCAAATTCAACCAAGTTTGATTCAATGCAATATCAGGTACTGAAAGTAATGAAAATTAGTGAGTTGTAAGCCTAAAATCATGTGTAAAATAAGTCTCATGCATGAGCCAAAAGCAAGCCAAAGCACGTGAAAAGCATGAGCACCGGTTCAAGGAAAATGACAAAAGAAGACCAAATTGGAGATCCTTCTAGAATGTAAATGATCGCCACGTCATTTTGTAATGCTTAGCACGGAAATTAGAGTGGATGAGATCATGTTTGTTAGCTCACCGATCCAAGCCTTTTCACACTCGTGCCCAGATTTGAATCACACGAACCTCACTTCAATTCATCACCACTCTTCATCCATCACCTTCCCTATAAATAGAGGAGGGTTCTTCATCATTTCCCCAAGCTTCCAAGCCACTGAAACATTATCAGTATCATCACATACCTCCTTCAAAATAAAGCATACGATCAGCGTAATTGAGGCACTTTCAGCTTAAGCCAAGCATCATAACATCTTCTCTGATCATCCTTAAAGCTAACCAGATTGAGAACCACCATTAATTTATCCTTATTTTAGCTCTACAACTTTGTCAAAATATGCATCTGAGACCTTTTCCGACAAGGTAGAAACCACCATCAATTCACTTACAATGTGTTACTAGTGTGTTCGCCTTGCCTCACTGAGCATTTCCCCTAACATTTGAAGATCTATTATTTTTTATCCATCATTTAATTTTTAAATTAAGTTTTGTGCTCTTCACGATGTAAGCTTAAATTCCCCATGCTTAGGTCGAATCAATGATTTCTGAGCATAGAGGAAGCATAAGTGATCCAAGTCGAGTGCAATGCAATGAACCCTTGTTTGCACAATGAAGCAATGAGATGCGTGGTTTCTATTTTCATGGTTTGGATGTTGAAGACGAGTGACTCAGCTCCCACCATTTTATTTTTTATTCAAGTATTTCAAATTGAATTGCATGGCATGTTTTGATTGGTTAATGAGAGATGAGGTGTCTGAGGTAGTGTTAAGGACCAATTAGTACTACTTTTCATATAATTTTATTGGTCTCTTTTACCAATTTTTGATGTAATTACACACTTTTATTCTCACAATTTTGTATAAATGCAATTAAGTTTAATTGATGTTGTTTTGAGTAGTTATTTCACGTATTTGTTAGTTTTGTATAGTTTTTGGTCAAGAGAGCATCGGAATGCATAGGCATAATTTGGAAGAAATTTCAATGGCAATTTGGAGGCATAATTTGGAAGACCAACACTTGGGAGAATTATTTACATGAAGCTTGCAAGGCAAGGAAGCTGATATGGCTTCAGTTCGCGCCGCGACCAGGGATGGCGCCGCGAACCTTGCGAAACCAGCAAGCTGTTTGTTTGGGCCAAGTGTTCTGTTTCCAAGCCAGCTGTATTATGGCATTTTTGTATCTGTTTTAGAGTGCTTTTCAGTTTTAGATGAAAATGAACATTTTAGGAAAGGTTAGACTCTTTAAGAAAACAGAATGGAAAACATAAAAAGATTCATTGGTATTTTCACACATTATAAGAGAAAAACAGAGTTTGTTTCACCATTGCATTTTGCTGTCCAAAATGATGATGAGGAGCTAAACCCCATTTTGTCAAGATTGGAGGTAGTAGTTATTCCTATTTGTTTATGTATTTCATTTGACTCTTATATATGATTACATGTTAATGGTGAAGAGCTAAATGATGAGGAGCTAAATCAATGAATGCCTAAATCATTTGACTCTTAAAGAGTCATTTGTTTATGTATTCCTATTTGTCAACATTAGAGTGCTATTCCTAACTCATGACCTAATTTCAATCCTAGGTTAACTCATTAGATTCATCATGTAATTTTCACCATTAACATGTATTCAACATAAGCATAGCATCACAATTGATTAATGGTTGGAAGAATGCATTTAGAAACACTTAAGAAATGGATTTTGAAGTTTTTAACATAAGTCAATCGATTGGTTGGGGAAGCCCAATCGATTGGTTCCTCTCACATTTCTGTTTTTCAAAGTTTGTTGAGGATCAATCGATTGGCTCACTGAAAAATTTTCACTGTTCATATACAGAAAGTTTGTGCAATCAATTGTAATGCACTGTCAATCGATTGATCCTGCTAAAATTACATTTTTTTTGCAAAACAAAGGTTATGCAATCGATTGATGACATGGACCAATCGATTGGTCCACTCACATTTTCACATTTCCACTTCACATACACCATTTCCTCTGTTATTTCATTTCTAACACACCATCCATTTCTTCTTCCAACAAAACCCATCATATTACATGCTCATATACACATGTATAACAAGGATTCCAAGTTCATAAACACAACCAATCATTTAACCACAACCACAACAAATCATGTTATCACAATAATCATAAAGAACATATCAAGCACATGTTCATAAAAACAACAACATCAAGAGAAATATTCATCACATAGCATGGATTGTTCATGATTTATCTATGATTCTACAACCCCAATCTTATAAAAACCTAGGGTTTCTAACTAGAACCCACCTCAAGAAATAGAAGAGGAGAATTTTTTGAATATGAGATGAGGATGAAGATGATGGTGTTGGTTCCAAGCTTTTGATCCTTCCAAGTTTTCCTTCTTCTTCTTCTTCTTCTTCATTAGCCTTGTTTTCTCTTCTTCTACCTTTATCTTGAGCTACTTATTTCTTTATACTATTTCTGATACATAGAAAAACAAAAGGCATGTGGTAGGTAACACAAGGTAGTAACATGTGGTGGTGAGCGAGTCAAGGTTACTAGCAAGTGGCCATGAACATTTGTGTGGTTAATAAGTGGTAGAAACAAATATCTCAAGTGCTACTAACAATAATATTTGTTCTACCAGAGTTATTGACCCATTATTAGTGTTACCAAAATTTCCCAGGTAATAAAAGGTCAGTCCCAATTAATATTAATTAAGTCAACATGAACTCACTATTTAATCTATTTATCTCAATCGGTAACTTTTAGAGCACATAGGAACTCAAATGATCTCAATTAATAGGAATTTAGGCATTTAAGGAAATATGGGGTATTACACAAGTTGAATTTAATTTTAACCACAATACCATATGCAATATGTTTGGGGACCATTAGGATCAGATTGAATGGATTTGAGGACTTGGTGAATGGAAATGCAAAATCTGCCTTGCCTTGGTCTGGTTTTCCAATCAGGATGAACCTCCATGTTTGAACCATAGCCAAATGGAAATGGCTCATGCATTTTGTCCCAAACATGTGCCAATTGTTCCTTTCCATGTCCTTGATTGAATGAAAAAAGAACCAGGTCAAAAGGAGTTATGGTTTGGAAATGGAGATGTAGTAAAGTAGTGGTCTTCGTCGGGTTTTAGGGCATGGTAGGCATGTTGGACCAGCTAGGTCAATAGCAAAATTGAAGTCCTTGCTAAAAGAATTGGGTCATGTACCTTGAATCAAAGTTGTAGAGGAACTCAATTAGGACATTTGGCTCAAAGAATATATTGAAAAGCTTATGAAATGAGAATGTTATGGTCTTTGGAACTTCCCATAGGCCATTTTTGCCAAAATGTGACCAACCAACATGACCTAAAAATGGGATTTTGTTATTTCTTGATTTCCAAGGCACATTGGTGAATGTGTTTGGGTCATGTGATCATATGATGATGTAAAGTGAGGCCTGGGGAATTGTGGAGTGATGCTAGGTCAAAATCATGGGTGGATCAAATGCCTTGAAAGTTGAAAAACCATGACCAAACCAAATACTCGTAACATTGCTCGAATGGATGTTTAAATGATGAATTTTTATTGTAATGGACATGAATTGAGGTTGAATGAATGTTGGGGTCATTGTATGATCAAAATTAAGCAAGGTCAATGATCAATGAATGCCCAAACCAGGGTTTCTTGATCCATAAGTTTCCTCAAGAACCAATGTCAGGTGAATTAGGGTTTGATGATGCAAGGGTCACGTTGAGATGTTTCAAAGGTGTGGGGCATGAACAAACTTTGGATTTGAGGGCCCCTCAGTGGCATGGTCAAGATCCATGGTGAATTATGACTTATGCAAGCCAAATGAGGTCAAGAGCTATAATTAGGGTCCTTGGGTGACCAGATGAACTTTAATGCTTCTTCAAAGGGGACTCACCACCCAAAGTTGGGTTTAGGGAGTGAGTGAGATGTCTTGAGTGATCCTTTAAGCTTTATTGGATGCTTGAGGATGAACATTAGGGTTAGTGTGGCTTGCACATGCCTCAACATGGCCAGAGGATCTTGAAGCTTCACAGATGAATCCCATGCCTTGAGTTTGTGGGTTATTATGGATTATTAAGTATAGATGCACATGGGATGATATGTATGGGATGTATGATCATGGATTAGAGTTCAATAAGGTGGTGTGGCGTAGGGTAATTTGAGTATATGACACCGGGTAAGTCTAGTCATTGGTAAAGCCAACTGAGAAAACCCTTTAATGAATCTTTGGTATTATCCTGCCAATCCAAAGAAACTTCTAACTTCGGAAGCATTATTTGGTCTTTCCCAATTAATAACCGCTTAAACTTTAGATGGATACACTTCTACTCCTCCCTGTGATGTGACATGGCCAAGAAACTTAACTTCATTCGTCCAATTCACACTTACTTAACTTGGCAAAAAGTTGTTTCTCTTGCAGTACTGACAGAACAATCCTTAGATGTTCCCCGTGCTCTTGTGGAGTACAAGAATAAATAAGGATGTCATTAATAAATATCACCACAAATTTATACAAGTAGGGTTGAAATATATGATTCATATAATCCATGAAAACAGCAGGAGAATTAGTCACACCAAATGGCATTACAAGAAATTCATAATGGCCATATCGGGTTCTAAATACGGTATCTGGTATGTCAAAGCTCTTAACTTGGATTTAATGATAGACCGATTGCAAATCAATATTCGAGAACACACAAGCTCCTTTCAATTTATCTAACAAATCATCTATCCTAGGTAGGGGATACTTGTTCTTAATGTTGACTTTATTCTGCTGGCGATAATCAATACATAAATGCATACCACCATCCTTATTCTTTACTAGTAACACTGTAGCTCCTCTTGGTGAGACACTGGGTCGAATGAAATGCTTGGTCAATAACTCTTTCAATTGATTCTTTAACTCTCTCAGCTCAATTGGTGCAATACGATACAGAGAGACGAATATCGGGGTCGTCCCCGGTACCGGATCAATAGAGATATCCACTTCCCTTTCAGGAGGAAGAGAAGTGACTTTCTCGGTGAAAACTTCTGGAAATTCACAAACTACAAGAATTTGTGTAACCTTCAGATTGTCACTTGATTCCTTGGTGAGAACTATTATAACAAAAATTTCCTTCTCGAACAAGAAATTAACCATGCCAACTGTACCTTCCAAAATAGTAGTTAATACATTCCTTGGAGTACCTTCATTAGATGGAATGATAATTACCATCTCTTCACATCCAATAAACACTAAGTTGGCAGAAATCTAATCCATCCCCAAGACTACATCAACCTTTTTAAGTGGTAAATAGATAAGATCAATCTGGAAAACTCTACCATTCACCGACAACGAACAATTTTCACAAATCAACGGTGTCTCAACAACGTCATTCGTGGCGGAAGTAACCACCATAGGAAGAGGCAAATGAATTGCTTGCAAGTCGAGACACTTCATACATTGAATCGATACAAAAGAGTGAGTTGCTCCATAATAAAACAATACAAAACAAGGATGATCATTTACGTGACACGTACCAACAATCAGAGCATTGTTACCCTTAACCTTCTTCCCATCCAAAGTATAAACCCTATTGGTACTCCTTCTTGCATCTGAGTCTTATTCTGAGGACATTCCCTAGCCATATGACCTTCTCCCTGGCACTGATAACATCTCAATCCTCATAGGTTACATCTTCCAAAATGAGTCTTATTACACCTACAACAAACAGGAAGAGGGTTAGATCTTACATTCTTCACTTGTTTCCCTTTGAAAGGTTAAAGTATATGCCTAAACTAATGACTTGGTCTTCCCTGGTCCTTTTGACCAACCTTATAATGATCTCTTTCCTCTTGAACTTTCTTCAAATTATTCTCAGCTACATAACAATGCCTTAGTAATTCAACATAAGTAGTGAATTCCCTCTAAGACACATTATGAGAGATTTCACCCCTTAAACTAAAAAGAAACTGATAAATCTTCCATTTCTCATCTGGTTCATAAGAAGCTTGCCTAGAGTAAGCAACCATATCTTCAAACTTTTCAGCTCACATAGCTTCTAACATAGTACCCTGCCTAAGTTGCTAAAACTCAAACTCTTTCCGAGTCCTTAAAGATCTAGGAAAATGCTTATCCATAAAAATAGTCTTAAAATGCTCCCAGTCCCTAGGTACTCCTTGATTAGTCATAAGGGTTGAATCACTTTCCCACCACCTCACAACAAGATCCCTCATCATGTGAGAAGCAAACACAGCCTTATTCTATTCACTACAGTGTGCTATTTGTAAAATCCTTTCTATGTTGGTTACCCACTCACGAGCCTTCAAAGGATTTAATTTGCCATGAATTTCAAGAGGATTCGTGCGAAAGAAATCCCAGAAATTACCACCTACATCTTCTTGTGGAACCATTTGAGGCTGAAGACCACCATTCAATTATTGCATCATTTGCTGCATGAATTGGTTATGTTGTTGTTGTATTTGTTGCATAAATTGAGGCCACTAAACACTTTCACTATCACTTGTTGGTTCTGAGTATGAATTCTAAGTTCTAGGCCTACCACGACCTATGCGTCTATCAACCATGATCCTAAACGTCACACAAATAGGATTGAGTTAATTAGGCTCAATACTATGAATATGATATCAAGAACAATGATGACAACACACATGTGAGACAGAAAGAATAACTCATAATATTTCATGGCTAGGTCGAGGATTCAACCTACTCTGATGCCAATTATAACACCCATATATAATACATGACTAGAATTATATATTATACACAGTTTTAATATTGGTACTAAAATACATAAGTGCCTAGTGGGAACATTGTACATGTTGCATGCCCAAAAAGAAACTACAACTATGGCATAATATATACAAGGGTGCCTAAAATAAAACTAGGAACTAGATCATCATAGAATGATCTCAAAAATATCTACACAACAGAAAATACATCCAAAACATAAAATAAGTAAGGACAACAAGTTATCTTGTCCTTACCCTTCACCTATTCGGAACTTCCTGAAAATAATCAACAAACATGGGGTGAGATAATAATCCCAGTGGATTCCATATCTTATGGGTCCACTCGGCTCTACAAGGTTCTAATAAAAATCCTAACTCAAGTCACAAAGGAGGAGAAAACGCGAGTCCATAAAACTTGCAATGTATGGAAACATGCCATTTGAGTTCATTAACTCAAACAATCACTAATCGGAAACCATTCCAAGGCATCTTTCCCTGGCAAGCCCTGCATTTAGGGTTATCGACTTGGGTCACAGATCCTTGTCTCATACTTTGACATACGCATGGACTTCAGATTCCAAGTGATCACATCCACTTCAAGAATCGTCACTTCCTATGGGACTCCAAACCCATTTCAAGCCTTTTAATTGTATAAGACTCTAACCCACTTTGGGATCCACCGCCTTTGGGACTCAAACTCATGTCATAAGTATTGGTGCGTACATCCTAATTCTTACTCTATATAAGCATCGAAACCTGGGACGACATAATCAAGGGGTTGTTTCTGACTACGTGACTAAATAGAAAAATAACGTGATTGTATTCGACAATCAGAAGGTGACCACATTCACCTTAATCACACAATAATACAATAAGTTCCATACAAGGCATGTCACTCTCAACTATGACAAACATCCATCCATGATACTCACCTAGGCATCATATCGAATAAACATTGTCGTCTAATGTTATCTAGTTATATGTCTAACTTATTAACCTAAGTAGATAATTAGGTTAACTCACTTAGTTCATTAAGTATTTCTCATAATTATCAATAATTTAATGCATACATATCATGGCAAATGATTAGCAGTTGATGCAATACATTAAGGAACATTATAAATCAAGACATGAAGCAAAAGCATGAGCCAATCAATTAATGAGGGAAACCCAATCGATTGGTTGTGTTTTTAAAGCGATTTTCAAATAAAAGAAAAATAGACAATCGATTTTTGTTGGAGAGCTGAGGGAAACCCAAAGTCTCTACCAAAAAATACTCAAAGGACAACTCAAGCAAACTGAAGTAGTAGTCACTGAACCCTTTGCAGGAGTATCAATCACCATACTACCATACATCTCAGATATCTCTAACTTAAGTTTCACAGCACAATCCAAAGATATAAAAGAATGAGTAGCACCGGTGTCAATAATAGCTACAAGAGGAAAGCCATTAATATAACACGTACCTCGGATCAAACGATCATCCGCAGAAGTCTCAGAACCCGATAAAGCAAAGACTTTGCCTCCTGACTGATTCTCCTTCTTCGGCTTAGGACACTATGGACTGATATGACCCAACTCTCCACAGTTGAAACAAGTTACAGTCTTCAACCGGCACTCTGCAGCCAAATGACCACCTTTGCCACACTTGAAACACTTCATCTCAGCATTGGTACACTCATGGACACGATGTCCAGCCTGACCACATCTATAACACTTAGCAGGGGCACTAGAGTCTCCCCCACTAGGCCTCTTCATCCCACTCTGACTCTGAAAACCTTTGCCAGCTGCATACGGTTTTCCACGATCATTCTGATTCTTGCCTTTCCTATCAACTCTCTGTTGATAGCTCTCTGCTCTGGCTTTGGAATCCTGTTCAAAAATCCTGCAACAGTCAACCAAGTCAGAAAACACTCTGATCCGCTGATATCCAATAGCCTGCTTGATCTCGGGACGTAACCCGTTCTCAAACTTCACACATTTCGAAAATTCTCCAGCAGCCTCATTATAGGGAGTATAATACTTTGACAGCTCTGTGAACTTAGCAGCATACTCCGTAACAGACTTGTTACCCTGCTTCAACTCTAAGAACTCTATCTCTTTCTTTCCTCTGACATCTTCTGGAAAATACTTCCTCAGAAATCTCTCTCTGAATACCGCCCAAGTGATCTCAGCATTCCCGGCAGATTCCAACTCAGTGCGGGTAGCAACCCACCAATCATCTGCTTCCTCTGACAGCATATGCGTACCGAACCTGACCTTCTGGTTATCGGCACACTCAGTCACTCGGAAGATCCTCTCGATCTCCTTCAACCACTTCTGAGCACCATCTGGATCGTATGCTCCCTTGAACATTGGAGGATTGTTCTTCTGGAACTCACTCAGTTGACGAGCAGCTCCCATTCCCACAACATTCGGATTTCCTCCAAGTACTCCAGCTAGCATACCCAGAGCCTCAGCAATCGCAGCATCATCTCTACCTCTTCCAGCCATCTCTATTATGAAAACCCAAACAAACTAAAACAATGAGTACTGATAGGGTTACACAACACCTATACCGTACAGGGGAAACAGAATAATTACGACTCGACTCGACCAACCAGGCTCTGATACCACTAATGTAACACCCTTCTAAAATACCCCAAATATTTAATTAAAAATAATAAACATATAACAATTCAGAGTAATTATGCCCTTCAAGGGTGTCACACATAATATTCACACCATTCAACAATATAACGGTCATGCTCTTTTATTAATTCAAAACATAAACATTTGCATAAAACGCAGCGGATAGAGATCTCCTCAATCATGTAAAACATGTAACATTCACATGTAAATTATTCAACAACATAAAACATCCCATCCCGATGTTACATCTATCAGAGCACGACCCACTAAGGAGACTACACTAGACTCCAAGCATTCGCTTCTACTCAACTCATTTCTCGTTACCTGAAAAATAGTTGTAAGGGTGAGTTCCTCAATCAATATAATAAGCATTATAGAATATAATGTCATGTTAAGTAATTTAACACATTAATCACCCTAATCACAACATACAATCAGTAACAGCACATCAGCTCAACATCATATTCAACACCAATATAAAGCACAAGTATAATCTCAAATCATACTCCATAACAACACAAACACACGTATAATATTGGAATACATCCATTCATATTATACGCCATACATACATTATGCAATGAGACTCCACACATGCGGTACCGACTATTCTTGAACATATAGTTCAAGCTCACCGATCCCTCCAGATACGGCTACTAAGCTCACTAGTCCCACTCATTTGAGACCCAGTGACTCACTCACTAATTCCTCACCATGGGAATTAGCTACAGCCCCGAAGGCTAGACTATGCACACTAATCATCTAGCATGCAAACATCAACAACAAACCCACAATGGTTCACTCACTAATTCCTCACCATGGGAATTAGCTACAGCCCCAAAGGCTATGCTATGCACGCTAATCATCTAGCAATGCAGCACCAACAACAATTCACAATGGACATATGCTCACACTCTAAGCCATACGACAGTCCATCCATAAATACATGCATAATATATACATTCATAGCATTATGCATATCATCATACATCATCAACACATGTATCAACACATCATTATCATGTCAATCAATTAAACACAGTATTAGCACACTCTACTAATACCTATACTGCTCAAAACAGCGGGAAATAATCCCTATTACATCATACGCCAACATAGGCCAACTCTCAATTATGTACACAACATTAAAAAGCCAATTTTTCCACTCTGCAACAGTGTTAACCGGTTAACGCCCTGGGTTAACCGGTTAACGCAGGCAAAAACACATTTTCTGGCAAAACGTAACAGTGTTAACCGGTTAACGCCCTGGGTTAACCGGTTAACGCAGGCAAAACAGCACATTTTCACAAATTATAACAGTGTTAACCGGTTAACGCCCTGGGTTAACCGGTTAACGCAGACAAAACAGCAGTTCCTGCGCTAACACAAGGCAGAATGCAGAATTCTCCGCATTTTCCGCCGTTGGAGGACTTCCGGACCTCCGATTCCGATTCCGTAAAAAGCTATACGTTCGGAATTTCACAACTAACCCAAACACAGATCCAATTACAATCTAAATACAATTTATCCAACTTAATTCTTCAGCATCAATAATCCCAATTAGGGTCAAATTAACGGCTTATCACTACCCATCACATATTATCCCATAATACCCATTAATCGACGATAAACCCCCCTTACCTGATTAATCCGGCAAATCTTTGAGCTCCAAGCTTTTCTCTCTTCAACCTTCAGCCCTTGCTCTGTCTCTTTGCCCTTTTCCTCTTTCACGATCGTTTCTCTGTTTTCACGTGAAACTTTCTTTTTACCAAATGGAATTCTTTCTCTTATTTCCAACATATATATATTTTCCAAATAATAATAATAATCCAATAATAATAATAATAATAAAATTTCCAATTATTTAATTAAATTAATAAATAAATTATTAACTCAATTTAAATAATTATTTTATTTTTATCGGGGTGTTACAACTCTCCCCCACTAAAAGAGTTTTCGTCCTCGAAAACATCCTTCAAGCGAACAACTCTGGGTAAGACTCCTTCATCTTACTCTCCAGTTCCCAAGTCACATTGCCACCTGCTGGTCCTCCCCAAGCTACCTTCACCAAGGCAATCTCTTTACCCCGCAACTGCTTCAACTCTCGATCCTCGATCCTCATAGGTGATGTTTCAACAGTCAGGTTATCTCGCACCTGTACATCATCTATTTGGACTACATGCGACGAATCATGAATGTACCTCCTCAGCTGAGACACATGAAAAACCTCATGCAAATTCGCAAGCGACGGCGGTAAAGCGACACGATAGGCTACCTCCCCTATCCTCTCCAAAATCTGATAAGGACCAATAAATCGAGGTGTCAACTTCTTCGACTTCAAAGCTCGACCAACACCAGTTATCGGAGTAACACGAAGAAACACATGATCTCCCTCTTGGAACTCAAGTGACTTCCTCCTCTTATCATGATAACTCTTCTGACGACTCTGAGCGATTCTCATCTTCTCCTGAATCATCTTAATCTTTTCTGTAGTCTGTTGAACAATCTCCGGTCCAACCACAGCACTCTCACCGGACTCATACCAACACAAAGGTGTCCGACATCTCCTACCATACAAAGCTTCAAACGGTGCCATACCAATGCTCGAATGAAAACTATTGTTGTAGGTAAACTCAATCAAAGGTAAATAACAATCCCAAGCACCTCCTTTTTCCAAAACACAAGCTCTCAAAAGATCTTCTAATGACTGAATCGTCCTCTCAGTCTGACCATCAGTCTGCGGATGATATGCAGAACTCAATCTCAGCTTAGTTCCCAAAGCCCTCTGCAAACCTTCCCAGAACTTCAATGTAAATCTAGGATCTCTGTCCAAAACAATACTCGACGGAATACCATGCAAACTTACAACCTTCTCAATATACAACTCAGCTAATCTCTCTAACGGATAATCCATTCTGATCGGAATGAAATGAGCCGATTTTGTCAACCTGTCAACAATCACCCAAATGGCTTCAAAATTCTTATTTGTCCTCGGCAACCCAGAAACAAAATCCATACTGATACTATCCCACTTCCACTCTGGAATAGCCAACGGTTGCATTAGCCCAGACGGCTTCTGATGCTCAATCTTTGACTTCTGACAAGTCAAACAGGAATAAACAAAACTCGCAATTTCTCTTTTCATTCCCGGCCACCAAAATAACCTCTTCAAATCATGATACATCTTCGTAGCTCCAGGATGAATACTCAAGCCACTACGATGTCCTTCCTCCAGAATACTCTTCTTAAGTTCGATAACATCCGGAATACACACCCGATTACCAAATTTCAAAACACCATTCTCATCAACTCTGAATTCACCACCTTGACCTTGATTCACTAGAGTCAACTTATCAACCAAAAGCACATCGGATTTCTGACCCTCTCTAATCTCATCCAGAATACCACTCGTTAACTTCAACATTCCCAATTTAACACTATTGTGAGTACTCTCACACACCAAACTCAAGTCCCTAAACTGCTCAATTAAATCCAATTCTCTAACCATTAACATAGACATATGTAATGATTTCCGACTCAATGCATCAGCTACTACGTTTGCTTTACCCGGATGGTAATTCAAACCAAAGTCATAATCCTTTAGAAAGTCTAACCATCTCCTCTGTCTCATATTCATCTCTTTCTAATCAAACAAATACTTTAAACTCTTATGGTCACTGAAAACCTCAAATCTTGAACCATACAAGTAATGCCTCCATAACTTCAGAACAAACACCACAGCTGCCAACTCTAAATCGTGTGTCGGATAGTTCCTCTCATGAACTCTCAGTTGTCTCGAAGCATAAGCTATAACCTGCTTATTCTGCATCAACACACCACCCAAACCCAACAATGAAGCATCACAGTAAACCTCAAATGATTCCGACGAACTCGGTAATATCAGAATAGGAGCAGTAGTCAACCTTCTCTTTAACTCTTGGAAACCTTCTTCACATTTTGAGTCCCAAACAAATGCTTGCCCCTTTCTAGTCAACATCGTCAACGGTAACGCCAACTTAGAAAATCCCTCAATGAACTTCCTATAATAACCAGCCAATCCAAGAAAACTTCGAATCTCAGCAACAGACTTCGGAGCTTCCCACTTAGACACCGCTTCTATCTTAGAAGGATCAACAGCAACACCACCTCTTGAAATCACATGACCAAGAAAACTAACCTCTTCTAACCAAAATTCACATTTAGAGAGTTTAGCAAATAACTTCTTTTCTCGTAGAACTTCTAAAACCATTCTCAAATGCTCAGCATGCTCTTCTTCGGATTTCGAATACACCAAAATGTCATCAATAAACACCACAACAAACTGGTCTAGGTACGGATGGAAAATCCTATTCATATACTCCATAAATACTCCAGGCGCATTAGTCACACCAAAAGGCATTACAGAATACTCATAATGTCCATACCTTGTTCTGAAAGCAATCTTCTGAATATCCTCAGTTTTCACACGTATCTGATGATACCCAGATCTCAAATCTATCTTGCTGAACACACTCGCACCAACCAACTGATCCATCAAATCATCAATCCTCGGCAAAGGATACCGATTCTTGATCGTCACTTTATTCAGTTGCCTGTAGTCCACACACAACCTCATAGTACCTTCTTTCTTCTTAACCAACAACACTGGTGCACCCCACGGTGACACACTCGGACGAATAAATTTCTTATCCAACAGATCTTCCAACTGACTCTTCAATTCAGCTAACTCAACAGCAGACATACGGTACGGAGCCATCGATATCGGTCTAGTACCAGGTACCAAATCAATCGAGAACTCAACTTCACGCTCTGGCGGCAATTCATTCACCTCTTCCGGAAACACATCAGGAAAATCACACACCACGGCTAGATCGCCAATCACTAGTTTATCTTTAGCCTCCAAGGTCGCTAACAACATAAACAACTATGCTCCATCTGCTACTTCCTCATTCACCTGCCTGGCTGATAGAAACAAACTCTTTCCTTCTTCAATCTCAGGAAATATCACAGTCTTATCAAAACAGTTAATAGAAACTCGGTTAAACACCAACCAGTTCATTCCCAAGATAACATCAATCTGCACTAGTGGAAGACACACAAGGTCTATCCCAAAGTCTCTACCAAAAATACTCAAAGGACAACTCAAGCAAACTGAAGTAGTAGTCACTGAACCCTTTGCAGGAGTATCAATCACCATACTACCATACATCTCAGATATCTCTAACTTAAATTTCACAGCACAATCCAAAGATATAAAAGAATGAGTAGCACCGGTGTCAATAATAGCTACAAGAGGAAAGCCATTAATATAACACGTACCTCGGATCAAACGATCATCCGCAGAAGTCTCAGAACCCGATAAAGCAAAGACTTTGCCTCCTGACTGATTCTCCTTCTTCGGCTTAGGACACTATGGACTGATATGACCCAACTCTCCACAGTTGAAACAAGTTACAGTCTTCAACCGGCACTCTGCAGCCAAATGACCACCTTTGCCACACTTGAAACACTTCATCTCAGCACTGGTACACTCATGGACACGATGTCCAGCCCGACCACATCTATAACACTTAGCAGGGGCACTAGAGTCTCCCCCACTAGGCCTCTTCATCCCACTCTGACTCTGAAAACCTTTGCCAGCTGCATACGGTTTTCCACGATCATTCTGATTCTTGCCTTTCCTATCAACTCTCTGTTGATAGCTCTCTGCTCTGGCTTTGGAATCCTGTTCAAAAATCCTGCAACAGTCAACCAAGTCAGAAAACACTCTGATCCGCTGATATCCAATAGCCTGCTTGATCTCGGGACGTAACCCGTTCTCAAACTTCACACATTTCGAAAATTCTCCAGCAGCCTCATTATAGGGAGTATAATACTTTGACAGCTCTGTGAACTTAGCAGCATACTCCGTAACAGACTTGTTACCCTGCTTCAACTCTAAGAACTCTATCTCTTTCTTTCCTCTGACATCTTCTGGAAAATACTTCCTCAGAAATCTCTCTCTGAATACCGCCCAAGTGATCTCAGCATTCCCGGCAGATTCCAACTCAGTGCGGGTAGCAACCCACCAATCATCTGCTTCCTCTGACAGCATATGCGTACCGAACCTGACCTTCTGGTTATCGGCACACTCAGTCACTCGGAAGATCCTCTCGATCTCCTTCAACCACTTCTGAGCACCATCTGGATCGTATGCTCCCTTGAACATTGGAGGATTGTTCTTCTGGAACTCACTCAGTTGACGAGCAGCTCCCATTCCCACAACATTCGGATTTCCTCCAAGTACTCCAGCTAGCATACCCAGAGCCTCAGCAATCGCAGCATCATCTCTACCTCTTCCAGCCATCTCTATTCTGAAAACCCAAACAAACTAAAACAATGAGTACTGATAGGGTTACACAACACCTATACCGTACAGGGGAAACAGAATAATTACGACTCGACTCGACCAACCAGGCTCTGATACCACTAATGTAACACCCTTCTAAAATACCCCAAATATTTAATTAAAAATAATAAACATATAACAATTCAGAGTAATTGTGCCCTTCAAGGGTGTCACACATAATATTCACACCATTCAACAATATAACGGTCATGCTCTTTTATTAATTCAAAACATAAACATTTGCATAAAACGCAGCGGATAGAGATCTCCTCAATCATGTAAAACATGTAACATTCACATGTAAATTATTCAACAACATAAAACATCCCATCCCGATGTTACATCTATCAGAGCACGACCCACTAAGGAGACTACACTAGACTCCAAGCATTCGCTTCTACTCAACTCATTTCTCGTTACCTGAAAAATAGTTGTAAGGGTGAGTTCCTCAATCAATATAATAAGCATTATAGAATATAATGTCATGTTAAGTAATTTAACACATTAATCACCCTAATCACAACATACAATCAGTAACAGCACATCAGCTCAACATCATATTCAACACCAATATAAAGCACAAGTATAATCTCAAATCATACTCCATAACAACACAAACACACGTATAATATTGGAATACATCCATTCATATTATACGCCATACATACATTATGCAATGAGACTCCACACATGTGGTACCGACTATTCTTGAACATATAGTTCAAGCTCACCGATCCCTCCAGATACGGCTACTAAGCTCACTAGTCCCACTCATTTGAGACCCAGTGACTCACTCACTAATTCCTCACCATGGGAATTAGCTACAGCCCCGAAGGCTAGACTATGCACACTAATCATCTAGCATGCAAACATCAACAACAAACCCACAATGGTTCACTCACTAATTCCTCACCATGGGAATTAGCTACAGCCCCAAAGGCTATGCTATGCACGCTAATCATCTAGCAATGCAGCACCAACAACAATTCACAATGGACATATGCTCACACTCTAAGCCATACGACAGTCCATCCATAAATACATGCATAATATATACATTCATAGCATTATGCATATCATCATACATCATCAACACATGTATCAACACATCATTATCATGTCAATCAATTAAACACAGTATTAGCACACTCTACTAATACCTATACTGCTCAAAACAGCGGGAAATAATCCCTATTACATCATACGCCAACATAGGCCAACTCTCAATTATGTACACAACATTAAAAAGCCAATTTTTCCACTCTGCAACAGTGTTAACCGGTTAACGCCCTGGGTTAACCGGTTAACGCAGGCAAAAACACATTTTCTGGCAAAACGTAACAGTGTTAACCGGTTAACGCCCTGGGTTAACCGGTTAACGCAGGCAAAACAGCACATTTTCACAAATTATAACAGTGTTAACCGGTTAACGCCCTGGGTTAACCGGTTAACGCAGACAAAACAGCAGTTCCTGCGCTAACACAAGGCAGAATGCAGAATTCTCCGCATTTTCCGCCGTTGGAGGACTTCCGGACCTCCGATTCCGATTCCGTAAAAAGCTATACGTTCGGAATTTCACAACTAACCCAAACACAGATCCAATTACAGTCTAAATACAATTTATCCAACTTAATTCTTCAGCATCAATAATCCCAATTAGGGTCAAATTAACGGCTTATCACTACCCATCACATATTATCCCATAATACCCATTAATCGACGATAAACCCCCCTTACCTGATTAATCCGGCAAATCTTTGAGCTCTAAGCTTTTCTCTCTTCAACCTTCAGCCATTGCTCTGTCTCTTTGCCCTTTTCCTCTTTCACGATCGTTTCTCTGTTTTCACGTGAAACTTTCTTTTTACCAAATGGAATTCTTTCTCTTATTTCCAACATATATATATTTTCCAAATAATAATAATAATCCAATAATAATAATAATAATAAAATTTCCAATTATTTAATTAAATTAATAAATAAATTATTAACTCAATTTAAATAATTATTTTATTATTATCGGGGTGTTACACTAGGCGCCCTAGTTGAACCACCCATAAGGGAGACGCCCCTAGGGTTGGCGCCCTTGTGTGTCCCTAAAGGGAGGCGCCCCTAGGGTTGGCGCCTTAGCCTCCCACTAAGGGAGGCGCCCTTAGGGTTGGCGCCTCTGTGTGTTTGCCCTAGGGTTGGCGCCTCTGTGTTTTTTTAGGTGGTTTTGTGTGTTTTTTAGGTGCCACTTCTGTGTGTCTTGTGTGTTTGTTGGCGGATTTATTGCCTTTATAAATACGATCACCTTGTATACAAATTTTCAGTCAAATTCATCTCTCAGTCTATATTTTCACTCAAACTCATCTTCTAGTCTAGTGCAACCACCATTTTTAATTTTCTTTGTTTTAACAATGTCTAGATATATTCAAAAACGAAATGCTGATGTAATATTTTCTGCCGTTGCGACTCCGATACAGGTTCGACTTTGGAACACAAATACGTTTGAACGTCTTAATCGGACGTTGTATAGTTGGTTAGAGGGAGAAATTGGAGAGGGTGAACGGATTAGAAGAATACAATGGCTTGTGTCCACGTTCAACCAAAGCGGAGAAGTGCGTGAATGGGTGGATATTAAGACCGACCAAGACGCTCGTAGGATGATGCAGTACATGTTCAAAATTGTTTTGATGGTTGTAATCGCATAGTTTTTGTATTCTAGTTGTTTTAGTTGTTTGTGTTATTTTTTATGAACAACTGTCTTTTCGTCACAACCGTCTACTATGAAGTAAAATTAATTTTCCATATATTGTAACAAAGGTACTTTGAAATAAATTTAAGTTTCCATATATAGCAATAGACGTACATCTGAATTTATCTGGTTGTGCTAGTTCTAACACTAGCACAGTTATTACGATTGTGACCTGGTTGACGGCATGAACTACATAGTCTAACCATTTTGTTCGCCGTATCCATTTCGGTTTGAATTCGGGTGCTGTTAGGGCGACCCTTTTTCTTCCTTCGCATAACTTCGTTGTGCCAGATGATGTCCCCTTGATATTCTGGCCAATAATCCTCTTTTGCCACTACTGAAAAACTAATTTTATAAACATTTGAAAGGCTGACGACTTTGTAAACTTCAGATAGCAAGTAGGATGGATCTCTTCGAACCTTTGAGCACGCCGCTATGACATGGGAGCAGGGGGTACGAAAGGCTTTGAACCTTCCGCAGTCGCACCAACCTCTATCTAATTCAACTCTGTATTGTCCCATTGGCATGCCCTCATTGTGATCCATGGACTCGGCAACACTAAACCAACCTTTTGTTCGGTCAAATACCGTAACCACGTGTGTGTTTGCTTTGGCAGCTTCATGTTTGATGAATTTCATTGAAGCATCACTAAACAATTGTTCAAATTGCAACACGGAGCTCCATTTTGAGCGTCTGGTTTCAAACAACGGCCCAAGCCTGAAATATGTAGCTTGCACCAAAGCGGTTATTGGTAGGTTACGAATTCCTTTGAAGACAGAGTTCATTGATTCCACAAGATTTGTTGTCATGTGGCCCCAACGTTGTCCGCCGTCGTATGCCCTAGTCCACTTCTCCAACGGAATACTATCGATCCACTGAACCGCATCTTCGTTCGACAATCTTATTTCGTTGCGGTAGTGTTTGAAAGAAGGTTCCGGCAATGCGTAACTTGCATTGACAACCTTCTTACGCAACGTCTTATCTTTGATTTCTCGCATGAAATTCTGAGCAATATGTCTAATACAAAACACATGCGTCGAAAGAGGATTTTGTCAGCCATTGTCAATGTTATTATATGCACTGATGATTGAGGGGTGTCTATCAGAGATCAAACACAAGTTAGGTTGAGGTGCTACGTGCAATCAGAGATTTCTTAGGAAAAAACTCCATCCCTCAGCTGTCTCCCCTTCAACTAAGGCAAAGGCGATCGGAAAAATATTGCTGTTCCCATCTTGTGCCACTGTCATCAATAACGTTCCTTTGTATTTTCCATACAACCATGTACCATCAATTTGTATAATTGGTTTACAGAAAGAAAAACCTGTGATACACGGTTGATACGCCCAAAATAGACGGTGAAATATACTATTTCCAACAGCATATGTACCATTTGGTGTATATGCGGGCAATGTTTCCATCTTGAAAATTGTACCGGGAGCATAGTGTTTTAGAGCGAACATGTATTTTGGAAGTTGTTTGTAAGATTCCTCCCAATTGCCAAACACTTTTTCAACAGCTTTTGTTCTAGCTATCCATGCCTTCCTATATGATGGTGTGTAGTTGTACTCTGCCCTAATATGCGAGATTATTGTACTCACCTTTAAAGACGGATTATCGGCAATGACAGACAATATTTCATCGCATATTAGTTGGGAGCTTAATTTACGATGATCCTGCATTGGGTTGGTCAGGATGCATGTGTGATCTGGACCCATTGATCCAATCTCCCAAGACTCCTTCCTCTTCCTGTACGAAGCTGACAACTTAAAAAGACAGTGCTCATTCGGACAATAAATTTTATACCTCAATGCGTCAGTTCTGTCAACTCTGAAATCTGCTGATAGTTCCATGTGGAATTTTTTTATGGCTTTTACACATTCCTCTTTTGTGCGAAATGTGTCTCCTTGTTTCAGAGATCCTTGCATTTGCACGTAAGGGTTGTACCATACATCTCCCGAAGGTTCATCCGAACCCAAATTTAACCTTGTCATGTGTTGGGGTGGGCAATATACATGACCTACTGGTATTGCCTCCTCTTCCTCTTCAGCGTTCACCATCGAATCAACGATGATCTCAGGTTCCTCTTCTTCATCGTCTGGAACATTCACCTCAACTTGTTCGTCATCAGTCTCACAAAACACTTGTGACTGATTAATGTACTGGGACTCCTGTTGTTGATGTGGTAATATATACAACTCTATATCGTTATAACCGGGTTGTTCGTGACTGCCAAACATATGTTGAACATCATCATCATCTCGAATCTTCCTCTGATAAAATTTTACCTGGTTATCTGCAAAACAAATTGGATTTTTATAGATGATCTGACCGATATTATTGGACTGCAACTTCTTTTCTATTCTTTGTTTTAGGTGTGAAAATTTTGATCGCCAATTTATTGTAAAACGAGTCACCTGTGTGTCTCGAAAACAAAAACCGAACAACTGATGATCAAATATTTCACCGTCAACATGTGCACTGATCATATATTGTTGTATGGAAGACATTGTGTTGAATGGAATTGAACTAAATGATTTGTAAATCTTGTTCAACCGCACAACATAAATAGTTGGCCAATGCATTAATAAATTCATAATAGTCTGTACAGACTTGACTATACTTGCACGCAAAGGAAAGACTGAAAACAGACTTGACTGTACTTCCATGCAGAGGGAAGAGTGAAAAGATTGCAGAGGGAAGAGTGAAAAGATTACTCAATACAGAGAGAATCAAGAATCTCTGTGCCCTAATTTTCCCTGTGCCCTAAGACTGAACATAGGCGCCCATTCCCTTGGCAAAACATAGGCGCCAAAGGTTTGGGCGCCTCTTCCTTAAATTATGCATAGGCGCCATTAGGAAGGGCGCCTCTTCCTAAGCCTTACACTAAGGCGCCTAGAGGAAGGGCGCCCCTTCCTTGCATGTGAAAAATCACATGTAGGCGCCAAGCATAATGGCTCCTCTTCCTATTGCATGTGATTTCTTCACATGCGCCTACTAGATTCCCTTTCATGCTATGCTGCTTTTGTCATTCACTTTGTGTGATTCCCTTCCATGCTATGCTACTTTTGTCATTCACTTTGTGTCATTCATTTGTCTTTTGTCATTCACTAGTTTTTTAACCTCATATGCCTTTGCATGCAACCAATCATAATTCATTATAGTTTCTAAACCTACTCATTTATTCATCTATAAATACCCTCCCATATCAACATTATTAAACCATCTTCATCATACTCTTTCCTTCTACCACATTTCTTTCATCTAACAAACTTAAGCTTTGCAAAATCGAATCATGTCTTTGTTAACTATGGGCGATGAACACAGAGGCACAATCGAGAATATCTCGACATTTGTATGTTATCTCTCTCTTTTAGTTACTATTTATGGATTACTTGTAATACATATGTTCTTTGTGTTATACCTTTCAAATCTCTTTCTTTTTAGTTTCTATTTATGGATTACATCTTGTACATATTTCTTTAGAATGTATTTCTTCTACTAATTGTATTTTTGTTTTTTTGTTATTAGGATCCGAAGCGGTTTAGATGTCGTGTACATGAATATGTACCCCACGATCCTTTAATAGAACCATATATTAGAGGATGTGGATTTGGAAATCTCCTAAACATTGTTTCGTACTCGGTGGACTACAAGTTCATCCTAGCTTTTTGGAGAGGTGGAGACCCGAGACCCACACATTTCACCTTCCGATTGGTGAGTGTACCGTCACACTTGAGGACGTGTACATGTTGTTGGGCCTTCGTATAGATGGAAAGGCAGTCAATGGGAAAGTTAACCATGTCAACGACATATGCAATGAATTACTGGGTGCCCCTTTGTTAGACGATGAACCTGAGGGAGACACATCCAGTCAAGCAAGGGGGCAAGGTATAAATTTAAAATACCTTAGACAATATTATAACAGTATAGTACTGTCTGAAGATTCAACCGAGTATGAGAAGATAATAAAAGCTCGGTGTTATATTATGATTTTATTTGGTAACTTTTTGTTTCCAGAAAGAACAGGTAATTCTGTGAATATAATGTATTTACCTTTATTACGCAACATCAATAAGGTAAACACTTATAGTTGGGGTTCAGCTGTGTTGGCCCATCTATATAGTGTATTGTGTAAAAATGCAAAAAAGAATACCTGTACTTTTTTTTCATGTGCTTATTTGCTTCAAGCTTGGGGGTGGTCTAGGATGCCGTCGCTCGCCCCAGAAAATGAGCGTCCATTCGCGTTCCCCTTTGCAACCAAGTAAGTCTACCACTTTACTATTTACCATTTTATTAATTATATCTATTATTTAAATTAACAGTAAATAATATTTTTCACTCCTTTTTTTTATCTTAGGTGGTCAGTAAGGGGAATGAACTACAATAGGTGTCCGAAACACGCTATTGTAGTCTATCGAAATCTATTGGATCACATTGGACATGATGATGTAATACTCCTACCAAACTATAGTTAATCTTAAAATAGTTCTCAAATTATTTCTCATCTAACGATTTGTTATTTTTTTCCAGTTTGTATGGAGGCCATATCTGGGTCTGGATCATGATGTGAACCATGACGATGCTGCAGTTTGGACAGCGAAGACACCAATTATCCGATTCACTACAGTTGAAATGCACCAAAGTGACAGGGTCAAACTGCAGTTCGGAATGGTACAACATATCCCAGTCTCCCACGTGTTTGGGGAATTGGCATCAAAAAAGGGTCGATGCACAGTGGGATTTTTCGGACTGGAGAGACTTTGCAAAAGACATGTGTCGTCAATGGAGAAATCGACGACAACACGTCCTGAACGAACCAATCATCCAAGGTGTAAGACCGACTCAACAATATATGGCATGGTTTAGGTCTGTAATAACTCAGCAATTCGTATCTGAGCCGCGATATTTGATAGATCCACGCCAACTTGCTTCATCATCGTATGTCCCACATCAATTCACCACCCAACACCAATGTGAACCCACCCAAACCCAACAACCAACCACACAACATCAACCGATCACATACTCAAACCAACCAAACACCCAACATCGCAACCCGTTCATGCCAACCACCCAACAACGAACCATCCAACGTCGCAATCCCTTCATACCACCCACCCAAACACAAAACCAAGAACCAAACCCCACAACCACAACCGTCTATAGCACCGATGATTCATATGGGTCACGTCATCGTAGCCCCCCACCATTTAACACTCAACCACTGTTTAACTATAGTACGCCCCAAGAACCATTGCTTCGTTTTCAAAACGACTCAATGACCCAATTTGGGCAACTATACCGTCCCCAATTCACCCAATTCACCCAACCCCAACGCCCTAACTACGATGACATGGGCACCGAACTCCATTACGGAAGCGCCGTTGGCCACAGCCCCTCCGGGTATTGGGAGCAAATGATGACACATCTTTCGAATACCGCCGGAACCTCTGCCGGACCTTCCAACCAGCCATCGCTCGATCAGGTCAGCACCCAAAGACCACAAACACCTCAAGAAAATCGTGGGAGACCTCGGAGACAACCTAACGCACCGGGATGTGGAACCGGGGGACGTTATAATCGGGCGGGTCATTAGGGTTTTGGTCATTCTAATGTAATCATTTATTATATATTTAATGAAGTCATTTTATTTTTATTTTTATTTATTACGTATTAAATAATTAATATGAAATATTAAAAAAAAATTATAAATAATTATATTTTTAAAAAAAAAATTAGACAGAGGCGCCAACCCTAAGGGCGCCTCCCTTAGTGGGAGGCTAAGGCGCCTCCCTTTAGGGACACACAAGGGCGCCAACCCTAGGGGCGCCTCCCTTATGGGTGGTTCAATTAGGGCGCCTGCCTTTAAGGCTCCTAAAATTTTTAAGGGATGCGCCAACTCCTCCGGCGCATCCCTTAAAAAACATGGTTACTTTGGGAAATTTTTTGAAATCCTGGTTATTATCGTATTTTATTTCTAAAACATGGTTATTTTATAAAAAAAATCTAATGAAATGACTAAGAGATTTATGGGCTGAAATAATTACTAATAGTATATATATATATATATATATATATATATATATATATATATATATATATATATATATATATATATATATATATATATATATATATATATATATATATATATATATATATATATATATATATATATATATATATATATATATATATATATATATATATATATATATATATATATATATATTCTTGAGGTGAGTGAGAACATCCTATTTTTATGGATTCTCAATTATGATTATGTCAACTTTATATAGAAAGTTTATCCACTTGTAATTGCTTTTAATCTTGTGCATGTCTTAGTGATAAATCAAATATAATATACATTATTTAGAATATAATGATACTGGAAAAAGGTGATGAGAGAAAAGTATTAATTTAGCCTGAGTTCCAAGATTAGGGAATTGCTTTTGTAGTTTGTATAAGAAGTTCATGTCCAAAAGAATTTTAATATTTAAAGATTATGTCCACACACAAAAATTAGCTACAAAGAAAAACATGTCAACTTACCAAGATCAATTGACTATTAAAGGCTATATTATATATCTAAGTTAGTCAATAAGTAATAGTATTTTAGTAGGGAGAAAAATGGGATTAACTATTTTTTAATTTAAAAAAAAAAGAGTATTTTACAAAAGTAAAATAATTAATATGTTATTGTAGCACCTCAAATTTGCACCTCCCATTTTGTACATTCATTTTCATATTAGGTCATTAACATTACATTGGCCACTGCATAGCATTGCATTGTCCATTTGCCCAAGTGCAAGTCATCAGTCAAGACTGGTCAGGAGATCCAGTCAAGCAAGCAAGCAAGTGCATTCTCCATTGAAGCAAGGCCCTAAGGTTGGTTCATTGAGTTCACATGACCTAGGGATCATTTTGAAGTGGTTTGGCCAAAGATTGGATGATCAAAGCTCAACAGTCAAGCTGAATTTCATTTGAAACCCTAGAAAGTCAACTGTGGTCAACTGTGCCTGAAATCAAGGATTTGAAGGTGGGAGATGGTTTGAAAGGCCTCATTCATGTCCATATAAGTCTCATTTGACATTTCAAAGATCAAGATTGAAGAATTTGAGGTCAGATGAAAAGTTTCCAAAAATAGTAAGTGACCTGTAATTTCAAACTGCCAAAAATGGAAAGGTTTTCTCCTCAAATTTACATCATCATAAAAGCTTCAAATGGAATTTTGTCCAACATGAAAGTTGAAGATCTTGTTCTCACCTTTCCAAAAAGTCTAAGAACATCCATTTCTCATTTATGGTTGGCAAGTTATGATCAAATCATTGTCAAGAAATTTGGAACTTCAAAGTGGGATAACTTTCACACCATTTGGCCAAATTGAGTGGGGTTTCTTGCTACAATCTCCATTTGACATGTTCTATCCAAATCATTCATTATATTGCATCAAAAGTCATCACATCAAAATGGAATTTTTCAAGTGACTTGAATTTAAAAAAGAGAGGGAAAAAAGTCACTTTCAAAACTATGCGTTTTCCACACTTCCCACCACTTGAAATTGATCTAAAACCACATTTGGAGTGTGTTTGGCAAGGAATTCGTGTACTGTAGCAAGACATTGCATACATGAGGTTATTTTGGCCAATTGCACATAATTCGCATTTCACTAATTATCAAGGCTTTTGGCTAATTGAGATTAACAAAGTGGATTAACAGCTCATATATATTCCTAATCCTAACAGAATTTGGCATTAACACTTCATTCAAACAGATCTATATCCAAAAATAGCAAATTCTCTCAACTTTTGTTCTTCATTTTTCTGCAAATTCTCCAAGAACATTGCATTGGATCTTCATTGCTCAAGCATTCACAAGCATTGCTGAAGAAGATTGAGGCCAGGATCTTCCATTTTCGAGCAAATTCAAGAGCTGTTACATAGAGCTTCATCAATGGCAGATCAGAATTAGAGCAAGATCAAGCACCATTGAGCTTCAAATCTCCACTCATTCATCAACCTAAGCATCAAAGAAGTTCTGTTTCACCATTACAAGGCCAAGGAACTACAAATTCAGTACTGTCATCAATTAGAGGTTGGAAATCGATCCTTATAATTGCTGAAATCATGATGTGTATTCTGTAGATCCTTGATTGTGGAGCATGTTGCACTTTGTAGTTTTAAATTTCATCAAGAAAGGAGAGAGTTATCATGAATTTAAGTTTGAGATGTAGAACTTATTTCGCTCGATCTGGATTTATTAGCATGAATTAGGCTTAATTGGTTATGGATTGTTGTTGTGCTTGAGAAGACGAATCTATTGATGTATTGCTTGCTAATTTCGGTGACATTTGTTCATCACCTGGAAATTGTATGAAGAACAGTTTGGATGCGCGCATGAACCCTAACCAGAACGTGTTTGATCCGCCTGGCCATATGTTTGCATGATTTTCCTTGTTTTTCATCCATGAGCCAATCAAACATAGCCATGTGTATTAGTGAAACGGCGCGTTTCACTTGAAACGCGCCAGATTCAAATGTGAACAAGGCTCGATTCCGAGCGAGGACACTTTCCTTTTGGCATTTGCATTATTTTTCACATATACTTCACATGTGCATATCACTTGTTTCACCTTTTTTTTATTTTTTCTTCTCAATAGAAAAATCATAACTCATTCAATATTTATCCAATTAATATGAGATTTTTTCCGTGAGGATTCTTGCCATGTCTAGTATTTTTTGATGATTTTTATGGAAATTGTGCACGTGTGGATTTCTGTTTTGGCTAGGATTTGTTTTCACATGTCATTTGTTGCACCTTGTTTACCATTTTGATCATGAAATGATGATGCTTAATTGGATGGAGCTGAAATTTTGTGTGCATAATCTAGACACCTTGAGGAGCATTTTGGTATATAGTTTGTGATTTTTGCATTCCTGGATTGTGAGATATGACCTGATCACTAGAGGTGTGACAATTTGTGTCACACCATTTCTTGCTTGACTTCCTGATTTTTTTTACCATGCCATATGAACTCAAAATGCTCTTAAATTTTGCATGTTGAATCTTCTGAATGTTAAGTTTGCTTGTAAATTTTCCTGGAATTTTTGAATGCATTTCCTATTTGTTTGAGAATTTCTCCTCTGTTTGACCAATTGTGAACCTTTTGTGAGTCATGATTGCATATGATTTGTGAAATTCTTGTGGTTTATTGGATGGACTTGAAATTTCACACATGTGTTCTAGACATCTTTAAGTGTGTCATGGATTTGATTTGGTTCATTTATCTTATGCCAATCCTGTTTTATGCTTGCTTGAAGTTGATGCATGTTTTGGTGCCTTGTATGAGCTTGTTTGAACTTGCTTTGACTTTTGGAATTTAATTGACTTGCTTACCTTGGTCCAAATGACTTGAAATTTGGTGTGTAGGTCATGTTATGAATGTTGTTTGACCATGAATTTTTTTTGGGGATTTATTGAATTGTTTGTGAGTTGATTTGAATTGGATCTTTCTGGTTGGTCCTATGAGGTTCTAAATTGCATGCTTTGTACTCTTTGCCTTATGAAATGATCTTAGTGAATGATATGAATATGAGACCACTTGGATTTGTTTCTTATTTTATTGATCTTGATTTTGGATAAGTTTCATGTTCTGTTTTGGTTTATTGCTCTCATTTTGACCCTAGGCCAAGTCCTAGTGGTTAGTGGTTAATGTTTGAGCTTTGTTTCAGGTTAAAGAGCACAATTGCTTATGCTTGATGATGTGCACTCAATTGGAGTTGGTTTATTGCTTGCTTATGACTAACTTTGAGCTTGTTTTGTAGGCATTGAGACTTATGCTTAGGCCTTGTGGCTTGCACCTTTGTGCATTGATGCTTGTTTGTCTGTTTATGTACAATTGTCTGTTGACTTGTAACTGTCTGTTTGACTTGTGTTTGTTTGGTATACTGATTATGTTGGATTGATTTCAGGTACCTTAGTTGCTATAGTTCCCTTGTGAACTTGTGTTTTCTTTGCTTGCTAGCTTGAGCATTGAGGTATAATGATCTCTTCTCCATGTAGTCTGGAAGACCTGGCCTGTTACTTTGCCAGGCACCTGTCTGAAGTCCTCCTTAAGAGGCAATGTTTGTGCTTGTTTATTTTTGTCCCCAAGCAGGAAAAGACCTTTGATAAGGCAATTGGCAGACACAAGAGATGTGCAATCCATCTCCTGCTATTCTGTTGAGTCGTCCCTTGGCTCACATCACATGTTGATGCCTTGTGGACATTAACCCAAGATCCTTGTACAGTTGTACATTTGAGTCAGTGTCACAAGTGTAGAAGGGTTCCCACTTTCTGGACCCACACTTCATTGTCTGAAGCTCTCCTAGGCCAGGGATAAGAGCTGTGAAGTCTCATCTTCACTCACCTTTCATCAGCTTCACCCTAACTCTCAATGTTAGGGTTAAGAGCTAACATCACCCTGATACAGTTGGCTTGCTCTTGCAGCCTAACCTTTGTTTGAGCCCCACTTGGTGTGTATATAGTGTGTGCTATCTGTGATTGTTTGCTTTGCTATTGTCTGTGCTTTAGGATAGCTTACTCCCTGTGCAAGTTAGCTAGAAACCTTGACTTAGGGATGATTTTGCATGATAACATCTAGGCTCGAGTCGTAGTCTCCCTAGTTGTGTCTCCCTCTGTTATCTGGTTAGGCTAGTCCTTTGTCCCTGCGTAGGGGAACTACGTCACCCTGGTCCTCATACCAGATGAGGTACGTAGGCAGGAGATTAGCTGATCTCTCCGGGCGCCTTGTGTTTTGTCTTTGTGTGTGTCAGGAGATGGATGTAAGCCCAGCGATTGGCATTCCGTATCCTCTTGTTGTGTGCTTGGAGTCCGGTATAAGTCCATCAAGTGGCATCTGGTTTCCAGTGTGGGTGTGTTTGGTTCGGAATCTGATGTAAGTCCAGCGATTGGCATTCGGATTCCACGTTTGCTTGTGTCTGTTGTGTTTGGTGTGCGTTAGCCGAGCTACGGATGCTCTAATTCTTCTTAGTCCAAGAAGATACGTATGCATAGGATGCGACATCCTAGCGAGCATGTTTCCCCCAGTCCGAACTACTTCGACTCTGATGTCTATGCTTGATAAACTAAGTAGGCCCAGGATGCGATATCCTGCCGAGTCAGTCTCGTTTGTTTTCTTGTGTCTCTTTCAGCCAGTGTGTGTTTATTTGAGCAGTGTTTAGCAACCATTTTCCTTCCTTTTGTGCGTGGATCCCGTCGAGTACGACGGATGCGTAGGGGTGCTAATACCTTCCCTTCGCATAACCGACTCCCGATCCCATTCTCTTTGGTCGCGAGACCATGCTTTTTTCCAAGTTTACTTCGAGCGTTTCCAATCCCTCTTTTGGGATAAATAACGCACGGTGACGACTCTGTTGTCTTGTTTTCCCGCCGGTTTTTCGCGTAATGCGACATTATAATAGTTATAATTATTAAAATGTCATCATCATCATCATCAACAATAACAACAACAACAATAATAATAATAATAATAATAATAAATTTTTAAAATAAAAGTATTTTACAAAAGTAAAATAATTAATATGTTATAATAGTTATAATTATTAAAATGTCATCTTCATCATCATCAATAATAATAATAATAATAATAATAATAATAATAATAATAATAATAATAATAATAATAATAATAAGGTGGAAGAAGTATATCAACTAATATGCTTTGGTTCAATTAAATGAGTGTACCATTCAATCTTGAAGTTATCATTTATTTATATTTATATATGTTAAAATTAACAACTTACTACCTATATTAATGTTTTAGAATTAAAATACTACGATTTTTTATTTTAAAAAATAAATATTTTAAATGTATATATTAAATAGATGACAAAGTTTTAAATAAATTTATTAAGAAAATAAAGATATTTAAAAAGTCAAAGAGTTTATCCAAGTAGTGAGAGACAACAACTTACATAATCTATACGATAAAAATTCAGAGTGCCCAAAATGTAATTCAAATGCTTATGAGGTAGTTAGTTTTGTAGGATCACAAGTTGATTTTTGTGTTTGTTGGCTGGACCCAATGAGTCGCTTTGTACATATTGTTTTTTGGTTATATATAAATTCTTATTTCCAAAAAAAAAGTATTGTTGTAAAAATATTTGTTATGACAACGATATCAAATGTCATTGTGAAACTTTCAATGACATGCAACGATGTTTTTTTTTGCTGTAAAAAATACATTTCGCAACAACTTCATATTTTTCTCAACAACTTTTATCGCCACGAAAAGTCATTTTTCTTGTAGTGATGATTGCATCATTTCGAATAAATTCATATCATTCATCATATGTATTTTGCATTATTAAAAATAAAAAATCAACAAAAATAATGGTAAAGTTGACTAAAATATTTAAGTCTTTTTTTTTTGCACCATTGTTTATTTTTGCATCATATGCATAAAAAATAGTAAATTCAATGGGAATAAAATTCAAGCCAAATTCTCATTACATTATCATTTTAATTCTTTTCATTTTTCATTTGATCATACGCCATTTCATTTCAAAAGTCAAAGAAAAAATCAAGATTTTGGACATAAAAAACAAAAATTGATCACACTTATTTTGCCTCATGACACTTTTCATTCACACCTCATTTGATCTAATTCAATTACACTACATATTAGAATTTGATATTAAAATTGAGATATTTTCATGCCAAATTTAAATTCAAATCAAATTATACCAACTAAAGTTCAAATTCACTCACATTTTGTGCATTTTTTCATATAATCCCCATCTTAACCTTTAACTTACACTATTACAAAAAACATATGTAACCTCAGACGCGAAGTTGATTTAACCTCGGTTACAGAGGCGAGGTAACGAATGACGTCATAAAAAGCTATCATTTTACCCCTCAATTTTAGAATAACTGAGGGATAGTTTAAATGGTCATTAGCTCGATTCTTAACAATAACTTTTTTACATTTTCAAAACTAGCACCTTATATCTCTCAGTTTATTAACAAAACCGATACGAAATATATATTCTTTTTTATAAATACTCATTACATTGTTTACACAAAATATTAATAAATTAATTTGTTTATAAACTACGTTGTTTACTCATAGTATTATATTGTTTACACAAAATATTAAAGCAACAATATTGAATCTGATTCATCAGCATCACTGTCGGTGAAGAACAAATCTTAGATATCTTGAGGAAGAGTAAATGTTAGGGAAGAATAAATATTCAGTTATATGAAAATTTAAGAACACAAACCTTGAACCCAAATGATTTTTTGCTCTTGCATGTCAAATGTTCCATTATCAAATTTTAATATTAAGAATGCTTTTATAATGAGGATTTTAGGTTTCACGCAGATCACTAATGATAGTGTGTTAAGTGTTGATACTCATTAAAGGACGGTATATATTTGTTTAAGGACGATGAAGAAACTGAATAAACACGCTTATATTTTACCTCGATTATTACTCAAAACCGAGGTTTTTAGATAAAAGAATACAATAAAATATGTTTTATCCAAACGCCACATACCTCTTGGTTTTTATAAAATAAAGAGGAAAAAATCATTTTTTTAGATTACATTATTTACATAGAATATTAAACAAATGCATATTTTGACAATAGATTCTTGGAGTGCAATAATTTTTTTCAAATTTCTGATAAGTTATTTGTTCCAAACAAGAGAATTTTTTTCTATACTTGCAAACCATCCCAGAGAGATTTCATTATCTTGAGCAAATGTTTTCACATGAAAAAGAACAAAATGTTTGTGTTTAGGAATAAATTTCTCAATTTTGTCAACCAAGGAAAGTAATAAATTTCTCAATGTTTTCTTTGATTGAAGACATATGAAGGTTATTCCAAAAATACAACACCATTATGTTTGGATGAATTGTAAGCACATAAAAAATAATTTTTTCAAGATATAAGAACATTCAATATATTTTATTTCTTGCAATCCTTCCCAAAGAATGATGTGTACAAGTTTGGAGTTGCTGCATATAAGTTAGGTTTAGGGTAAAATCTGATTAACTAGTGTTTTTATAGTAAAATATTATAATCTAATCTCTCGGTTATTAAATATAACAGAAGGAATAAACCATTAATTAAAAAAACACCACTTTTTAAGAAATAAATACATAAACTATTATTACTCGGATTCGAAGCATGTCCTATTTTTTTCCCCTCGGTTATATTTAGAAACCAAGAGAATACGTGGCTTTTATTACAAAAATAAATAAAACATTGCGCCCTTGACATTTAACCTCAGATTTTGGTTGGGTGAGGTGAAAGTTTTGTCATTAAATGTATTATTTGTAGTTGTGTTAATACATTAGCCTATAAATCAGTCCATTTACTAGTAGTAAGTCACACAAGCAACCACTACTAAACAACCCCTAAACTCTATCCAATTTCATTATCATCTTTAAATTTCTTCACTCTGAAGAAACTTTGAAATTTCAGCAGATCTTTTATAATATTGTTCAACCTCCCTTCCAATCCACCTAGCTTTATTCCATTTTTATCATCCACCATAATTCTTGCCCAAAACAGTCCAAACAAGTTTAATTCACCAATTCCATTTTTGAATTGATTTTTGTATTATGTCCAAATTGATGAATTAGTGTTAGAATCAAGAAAACAAGGTTGCAAGATTTCAAATCTGCAAATAAAATTGAATTTGGAACATTGCCAAAGCTTGAACGGAGTTTGGTCGGAGCTTCATCGAAATCCACCATTACCGCCACCGTGTTCATCGTGTTCTTGAGTTTCATCACTTTAAGTAAGCCTAAATACACGATGTTTGTGTTATTTCTTTGCATCTTCGTGTTTTTGCACACCTTATGCATCACCCCCTTAACTTAATTGCTAAAAATGCACTGAAATGAGCTATTTGGGGATTAGGATTCTTGAGCTCAAGAACACAAATTCCATAATTTCCAAATCAAATCCGTTACACAAAAAAAAAGTATACACACATCATCTCATCATAATGACGTTACAAACATGAATCTATGATTAATCATCTAAAAACACTAGAAAATGGACGGGTTGAAGCTTTTGGTCCAATTGGGAAGTGTCCAAATTGCGCAAATTTTGTTGTTAATTACTAAATTTTGATCATTATTTCGCGTTGGTGATGAAATTCCAATAAATGTGATATATTTACATGTCTAAATCCATGTGTTTTTGTGTTGTTTGCGTTTTTTGGTTGAAGTTTTTTTCTTCCACACGTTTTGCGTTCACGAGGAAGAAGAAAGGAGAAATGTGTTCCAATTCAAATCACAACCATTAATCCAATCTTTTTTTTTGTGTTTTTTATTTTATTTTAATTCCATGTGTCAGTTCGTGATTGGAAAGTTTCTTGTAAGTATTAATTCTTTAAAAATGAGGGAAGACAGTAAAAAGGGTTAGGCGTCGCCCCTTATTTCATCAACTTCCTATTTTTATTTATTTTATTTTATTTTATTTCTTTTATTTTAATTTCTTAGATTACGATTTTTTATTGTTTGGACTTTGAGCTCAACAATATATTTTTCTCTACATGTCACCCATGCTTACTCTCTTGCACCCCTTTTACTCTTTTTATTTTAGTTTACTTATTTTCGGGCCAAGCCGTGTATTTTTTCTTTCTATTTTTATTATTTTATTTTTATTTATTTAGTTAGTTAATTAATTAATTAAATAAATTGAGAATAAAATCAACCTTTCTAATAAAATAATGAAATACTTGATCAACATCAAGTGGTTTAAAAAAATATCTCACTACCTCACCGTCTAATCAAAACCTTTTTGAATCAATTTCAAACCAACGCAAATCAAATACCTGATCAACATCAAGTATTTTCCAAGTTTAATCGAAAACGCTTCGAAAATCTTTTTCGCAAATAAATAGGATGAAAAAGGACATTGGGTGCACACTTCTTTAAAACCTCGAATGATCGGCCCTGAGACATACATCTTGGTCTTACCGAACATTCGTCTTCCGTCAGAAAACACTTAATCAAATTAGGATGAAAAAGGACATTAGGGGGTGAACACTCCTTTAAAATCTCAAATAATCGGCCTCGAGGCACACGTCTTGATCTTATCGAGCATTCATCTTCCGCAAATAATTTTCCATAAATAATTGGATGAAAAAGGACATTGGGGTGCACACTCCTTTGAAACCCCGAATAATTGGCTCTGAGGCACATGTCTTGGTCTTTCCAAGCATTCGTCATCCTCATAAAAACAATTCAACCAATCAAACTATCCTTTTCTCGCCATGCGTGATCGGAAATATTTTTATAAACGAACAATATTTTATCCATTCCACCGCGATACAAACAAACACTTAAGCCTTCCACGCACGAGCATACAAGCAACGTTTAACTGCTAGAATGCGATCTAAACATTCATTGATTAAAATCAACCAATAAATATGTGTTTTTCTACAAAGAACTATGCAACTTTGAATTCCCCGTCGCACTTAGGGATATGTAGGAACGAGATTCAACGTCTCGTGAAACACTATAACAAAAAACCCAAAAAATGCCTTTGTCTTGTCAATAACTACGTAGCTTCGAATTCCTCATCGCACTTGAGGATATGTAGGAGCAAGACTTGCAATCTTGTGAAACACCCTAATAAAAAACTTATTTTTTAATCTTTTTCTTTTTCTTTTCAAACTTTTAATAACTAGAAGAAAATAATAAACAAAAGCTAACATTCTATTCACAAATCTAACTAAATGGTTCTCGTTGAGTACAACAGATGTGATTGGTGCTAATACCTTCCCCTCGCATAACCGACTCCCGAACCCGAATTTGGTTGTGACGATCATTTTCTTTTTCTTTAAGGGTTTTATCGATATTTTCCATTTCCTTTTGGAATAAATAAACTTCGGTGGCGACTCTATTATTATTTCGAGTGTGCGAACGTTAGGGTACTTTTCGCGTCGCGACAAGATAACTTCATAAGTCAAATGGATTTTTAGATGTTGATAACCCTTTCCAAGAATTCTTTGTGACAATTGTCAAAAAGGGAATTAATATCAATTGCCCAATAATTCTTGATGACATCATCTTGTCAAGATGAAGATGTTTGAAGCCCTAACATTTAAATGATTCAAAGTTCTTATTAAAATCATAATCAACGTAGAATCAAACAGATAATCTTGAAGTTTGAAAGTGTGAAAGTGTGAAAGCTCTCGCCTGATCCCGTGCTTAGCGTTTTAGAGTGATCCGTTGAATTATAAAAGGACAAAAGTAAGTATTGGAGTACTAAGGCAATCACACACAAAAATATATTTCAAAACCCTATATGATTTCATTAGACTTCTAAAAATCCTATCAAGACATGTATATAATTGATTAGGAAATGTTTCTCAATTGGGAAATTCAATTCACTTCCTAATCAATTAAGGACTTGGTCTAATCAATTAAGGCAACAAGAAAAACCTTATAATTGAAATCACCAACATCATATGCATCGTCATCATATCTCTCAGCAGGAGCACTAATAAGCATGTCGCTCAATATAAGGATAATGCTTCAGTCGCTTACTCTTTGTCTCAATAAAAAAACAAACGATTAATTTTTTTATAAAAAAATAGCCTGGCAAATTTATAGAGAAATTCAATGGCAATTGCACTCATACGAGTTTTTATAGAAAATCCGATGTCACTCCATGCTATATTGGAAATTTCCTAAAAATTTGGTGCCATTCATGCATTTATATTGAGTTTTTCGTAAAATTCCGATGCCATTCCATGCATTTATATCAAGTTTTTTCCTTAAAATTCAATGCCACCCCATACATTTATTCGGGTTTTCTAAAAACTCAATGTCACCGCATATAATACTGATTTTTTCATACATTTGGCCACCCGTATTAGATATTAGATTTATCCAAAAACTCGATAAAAAATTTAATATTGTTTTTTATTATATATCTGATATAAATACATATAAATTCATTCATTTACAAAAAATTTACGTAGAAGTTTTGAAATATCCCATAAAAATGCAAAAATAACTAAAAAATCATTTATAAATATTCGTGTAAGTATACAGAATTTGAAATTTTATAATATTTATTTATGAAAAGTCCATAAAAATGAATTGAATTTGATAGTTTTATTTATTTTTATTATTAAAGAACAATATAGTAATTTCATTAGAGTGGTAGGGATTTGGTGTGGACCCGATAGGGTGATAGGTAAAATTGTGTCGCAAATCGTACGGCTAATAGTCTCAACTAAATCATTGCCGTCAGATTCATTAAAACACAAAATCAGGCTCAAATAGGTGAGAGAGCGCGATTCTATTTGTAAAGGGAGGCGAGATAAAAAGAAAGCCTAGTCTCGCTCTCCCTCTACTCTCAATCCCAAACGCCGTCTTCTCTTCTCTTCTCTCTCAGTTCCCGCAACAACCAAAACCCTCTCTCGCTAATTTTCTCTCTGCTAGGGTTTTTCTCTACCTTTCTCAGCGATTCTTCATTTTTCTCACTTGCTTCGAGGGAATTTTCAACAAAGGGCTTCTTCGAATCTCGTTCTCTACATTACTCATTTTCAGTTCTTAACTGGTAATTCTGTCCTGGATTTTTTTCCACTTTATATCATCGCTAGTAGTAGTATTAGTGTTTTTTAGGTTCAGGAGATTATGTTTTATCTTTTTAGATATTAGTCCATAGGTAGGTTTGTGAGGGAAAACTGAATAGGTGAATTTATAATTCATTATTGGTGCTAAATTTAGAGATTGGGATATACCGTGTAGGAATTGAAGATTTTATTTGATTGTGGAGTGTGGTAATGGCAAAGAGTAGGCTTTCTGGGGGATATTGTGGTAATGCAGTTGAAGCAGGTTGTGTATCAGATGGAACGGGTACATCAGGAAGAATGGATACTGACAATACTGTTTCAGAGGAGGACAATCCGATTTCCCGAAGTAAATGTATTGAGTTTGATTCAGGTCTCCGTGGCGACTTTGGAGTTCCTATTCAAGTTGTTCCTTTGTCTAAATTGTCAATGCTTCAAAGAAAAGATCTTGTAAATCGGTTTAGGTCTGATCTTGAACATGTTCGGCTTTTTCAGAAGAAGTTTGAAATGCAAAAGAGAAATGGTGTTATATTGCCGTCTTCTAGTGATAATATTATTAACCGCAACAATGGCCAAAATCGGCATCAGAAAAAGAACTCGAGAAAACCATCAATATCTGGTTCAGTACCGGGGAATGCATTGAAACCGTTAATAGAGAACTCGAGAAAACCATTGATATCTAGTTCAGCTCCAGGGAATGCATTGAAACCATTAATTGAGACCTCGAGGAAACCATCAAAATCAGGTTCAGTATCAGTGAATAAATTGAAACCATTGGATCAGAGTCAGAAGCCTCGTGGATGGAGTCGGGGATCTTCTGGAAAGTTTGAGACTCCGGGACGAACTTCCTTGCCAGGAACTGCAAATGCTGTGTTGATGAAAGATTGTGAGTTACTGGTGAAACGGTTGATGAATCACCAACATGGTTGGGTTTTTAACGCCCCTGTGGATGTGGTTAAGTTGAACCTTCCTGATTATTTCAGTGTCATTAAGCATCCTATGGATTTGGGAACAGTACAAAGCAAGATTGCTACAGGGTCATACACAGACCCATTGGAATTTGCTGCAGATGTGAGACTTACATTTTCAAATGCAATGAAGTATAATCCACGCGGGAATGATGTTCATATCATGGCCGATGCCCTTAATAAATATTTCGAACTGAGATGGAAATCAATCCAGAAGAAAATTCCTAGAAAAGACTCTCTACCATTGCCCATGAAGAGAGAAACTTGTGAAGATGTAAAAACTACCAGACCAGCGCATCCTTCTAAAAAGAGGAAAATTGCCTCATTGCCTGCTCAACCTAGAACTGTCCCAGTCCCACATGCTCAACCTGAAGTTATCCCACCTGTTCAACTGCAAGTTATCCCACCTGTTCAACTGCAAGTTATCCCACACGCTAAACAGGTTATGTCGGATCAAGAAAAACTAAATATTGGTAGAGAATTGGAGTCTCTTCAAGGTGAAATACCTGCTCATATCGTTGATTTCTTGAAAGAGCATAGTTCAAATGGTAAAGAATGTGAAGAAGATGAGATTGAGATTGATATTGAAGATCTAAGTGATGATACACTGTTCAAATTACGAAAGCTTTTGGATGAGTCTTTACTGGAGAAGCAAAAAGACAAAGTAAAAGTTGAAATGTGTGAAATAGAGGTGCCTCTCTGCCAACTAATACTTCCATGAATTAAGCTAGCATCACATTGTCTAAAATGTACTCATCCTCTTCGCAATGAAATGTTAGTCTCACAATATGTATGACACGACATCTGGTTATTTATGTTTGCTGTTGCAGCTTTTAAATGACTCTGGACCAAGCAATTCATCATTGCAAGCATTTAAAGGTTATATTTGTGTTTTTTTTATCTCAGTGTGTGAATGTGCGTGTATGCTTTGTTTTTTGTTTAAACTTGTTTTGCTTGTAGGTGATGATCTGGCTGATGAAGAGGTGGATATTTGTGGAATTGATTCCCCCGTCTCGAGCAATCCTCCTGTAGTGATTGAAAAGGATACAACCTACCAAACGAGCAAATGTTCAAGTTCAGGGAGCAGTGGTAAGTGAGATTTGAATTTCTTTTTGATGCTTTTGACTACTACTTTAATAATTTTGTGATAACTGTTGTAGAATGAGGAAATCTGATCACACGATACATTTGGTACATGATTTGTGAAAAATATCTTTTTTAAATTCTTATTACTTGTGCATGCTTTATTTATTTATATTTTACATTTTTTTTATTACTCTCCTACATCTTACTTTAGCTATTGGTTTTCCCCTCTTTTCTTTGTGTTATGCATATCATGCTCATTGATTTTCTCAGGTAAAATGTGTTTTTCACAAAAGAGTTCATGCTTTTTATAAAACTTTTTATTAAACAAAATTTGCAAGTGCAAAGGGCATCATTATGGATTAGTGACATCTCAACTATGTTGGCACCTTAGCAACCCAACAATCATCTGCAACACTCTAATACAAATACACATTAAAATAGAGTAAAATAAAGAACAGCAGGGGGATATAAACCAGACCTTGGAACAAAGTTTCTGGAACCTATAGTTTTATAAAACTTTACATCCTGGATTGAGCAGGACGGTTACTTTTATAACTCAAAAGTCAAATTAATCTAAATCATTTTTCATTTTTCAAGTGAGTTATTAGATGGTGTGCATATGACTGATAACTGGAATTCAAACAAAATTATGATGCTTCGATCTTGGTGACTGCTATATAGCCTGCATCAATGTGTCAGTTTTTCATAGTTAACTTTGGTCACTTTTGTCAAATAGCGGCTATTGCGTTGCGGATGTTGAGGAATAGCACTTGTTATTCTAGTTTTTACCGGAGCAACTGTAATGAGAATAGCAGTATAAAAGACAGTTTTGTTTTAATAATATAACTGAAGAGGTAGCATGTGAGCTGGACATGGCCTATTTTTAAAATAGAAAAGTGAAGAATCAATGTATTATTATTTATTACTCTTGTAACCTTAATATTTGATTTATTTCCTTTTCCTTCTCTTCCCCTATCATCTTTCTTTCTTCTCCTGTTCTGTTTTTTTGGTTCCTCTCATCTCTCTCTTCGGTTTTATTTTCCTTCAAGTTTATCTCCTTTTCTTATTCAATTCATTTCTTCTCCTTCTGTTGTATTTTTAGGTTCCTTTCATTTCTCTCACTGATTTTTTTTTCAGTTTATTTCCTTCCCTTTCTCTTCCCCAATTCGATTTATTTCTTCTCTTTTTGTTTCTCTATTTTTTCGTTTTCTTTATCTCTCTTTCTCTTTTTTTTCTTTTCATTTTTCCCCATCCTTCTCTTCCCCATTGTTTTCTTTAATGACTAATCACAATTATAAGTTATCAGTATTTTGTGTTTTGAGCAATTAAGTTAATATGTCACTTTTATATTTATTGTGGTTTTTATTTGTATGCCCTTTTTCTTTACATAGTTGATTTATTTCAACTGCACGCAGACTCATGGTTACCATATTTTTTGAGAAACAATAGGGGGCACAACACAATTATTACAGAAAACGTTAAAGTTGATAAAAACTTATATGAATAAACAAATCTTGGAAAAATATAATTTGACAATTTTTTTAGAAAGATAGCATGGGATATATTAAAAGACTACGATGTCGACAGCACACAAACTTAAGATTACAATTTTTTTTTGTTGAAAATAATAGGGGCACTGCACAATTATTACAGAAAACATAAATATTGATATGAATAAACGAATGTTGAAAAAAATACATGCCGACAAATTTTTTAGAAGGTAGCATGATATATATATATATATATATATATATATATATATATATATATATATATATATATATATATATATATATATATATATATATATATATATATATATATTAAAAGACTACCACTTATCAAATCATTAGGCTATTCTTATCTATATTAATAATTAATAATATTGATAATAATAATAAAATTTTCGCCTAATCAGAAATAAGATGAAGTATATGGAATATAATTTAACAAAAAGGAGAAGCATTTCTAATCTAGTGGTAAAAGTTGGAAACCATATCACCCTATAAGTCACACGGTTTAAATATTTTGGGTCCGTAATACAAAACGATAGAGAATTAGAAGGGGATGTAAACCATCGAATTCAAGTTGGATGATTGAAATTGAGGAGTACTTCAAGGGTTTTATGTGACACAAAGGTACTGCCCAAGCTGAAGGGAAAATTTTATCAAACTGCGGTAAGATTTGTGTTGTTGTACGGGGACAAAATGTTGGACGGTTAAGAATCAATACGAGAATAAAGTAAATGTAGATAGGATAAAGATGTTGTGTTGGATATGTGGTAAGACTAGACATGATAAGATTAAAAATGAAAATATTAGAGAGAGTGTTGGGATAACACCTATAGTAGAAAAGATGATGGAGAATACACTTAGGTGGTTTGGGCATGTAGATTATGTATTAAGGAGAGTAGATTAGATGAAGAGAAATCAAACTGGAGGTAGAGGAAAATCTAGAAAAATTCTTAAGAGAAATTATTAAGAATGATCTCAAGATTAACAATTTGGATAGAAGCATGATACTAAATAGAATATTTTGGTGAAAGTTGATCAATTTAGCCGACCCCATTTAGTGAGATAAGGCTTGGTTGTTGTTGTATAATGATAATAAGTTTTTCGATACAACACTAACACTAGAGATATAAGAGTGTCTAACCTAAACACGACTACTATTTTTTGAAGTGGCCCAGCTTTTTCAGATAGCATCTGTTCATAAAGAGACAATTAGTTCAACTAGAAAGCTTGTATTATTATTATTATTTCTTTTTTGTATTAAGAAGCATTAATAACACCACAGGTTTTATATAGCTTGTCCTTATTGTAGAAAAGGTGTGGGTTCTGTTAGACAGTTGATAACCAATTTACAATTTTGTTAAATCTTCATGACATGGATCATTGATGTTATAGTGTTGCTACTAGGTGGTTGTTCATAAGCAGCACATTTTATGGCTCAAGTGTAGTGTCAAGTAACCAAGGACTGCTGTTTTGACTGGTTTGTTAAAAACAGTTTAATAGGATGTTATTATGTCTTTGATACATGTAGCCAATCTTACTTTTTTATTACGGTGTCAACTTTCAAGTGAGCAAGAGCTGTGTTGACTGGTTGTCATTTAAACATGATTCATTAAGACACTAAAGTTGGCTGGTTTATGTATCCAATCCCACCTAGTGGAAAAAGGTGGCGGCGGTGGGTTGTTGTGTGTACATTGTTCCTTTGACCGACAGTATCAACTTTATTAATATACATCAATTTGTTGAAATTTATAAGAGCTGCTACTTTTTAAAAAATTGATAGAAGATTTGTCTTTTTATTAAAACAAAAGATGTTCCTAATGGGTCAATAAGGAATCCTTCTAATAAACAACTAATCAAGAAAGCATGTCTCCAAACAAAAAAAGTGAAGCGATAAAAAAATACTAAATACTATTGTTATTTTTAATGTCAAATTGTACCTTGTATTAGAGAATGATAAAGAATGCATAGAAGATGAGTTAACTAAATTTGTATTGAAGGAACTCATCAAAGATCTAGTTACATATGAACTGATGTATATATATGATGTATATATAGGATGCTATACTAGTGACAACTCATCATAACTAACTGTGTTGTTTACAGCTAAGCATAACAAACTAATGCTAGCTCAACATAGCAAACTGAGCTGAACACTAACTACTATAATATTTTCCCCTCAACACAGCAAACTGAGCTGAACACTAACTACTCTAATATTTTCCCCTTAAATGAAGGAGTCTTCTGCCTGTCTATTGAAGATGATCCTTTAGTGTAGAGTAGTCTTGTCCACTACTCTAAGATGATCCCTAAGATTAAGAAATCTCAGGGCAGAGAATGACTTAGTCAGAATATCTGCATTGAAGATGATCCTTTAGTGTATAGTAGTCTTGTCCACTACTCTAAGACGATCCCTAAGATTAAGAAGTCTCAGGGCAGAGAATGGCTTAGTCAGAATATCTGCATTTTGCAACTCGGTAGGAATGTGCTCAACACAAAATGTGTTATTGAGAACCTTCTCTGGAAGGAAGAAAATATCTAGCTCCATGTGTTTTGTCTTGGCATGAAGAACATGATTATGAGACAGAGACACAATGCTAAGGTTCTCACAATAGAGAATGGGAGATAGAGTGATGACTTGCAGTACTGAGAGGAGAGATTGGATCAAAAGTACCTTTGAAGCAGTGCTAGCTAAACTTTTGTACTCAACCTCAGTACTTGACCTGGCTATCGGTGTTTGTTTCTTGGACCACCAAGAAATTAGATTGGGCCCAAGATAGATGCAAAAGCCTTATGTAGATTTTCTATCATTAGGATCAAAATCCCAGTCTGCATCAGAGAAGGATGTGATTTGCAGTGGTTTAGTAGGATTGGCGGGCATAAAGTGCAGGCCATGGTCCAATGTGCCTCTGAGATACTTTAGAATTCTCATGACAGCAACCTAATGACGGTGCAAAGGGTGAGCTAGAAATTGACAGACCTTGTTCACTGAGAAGCTGATCTCAAGTCTGGTGTTGGTGGTATATTGCAATGTCCCAACAACAGACCTGTAATATGAAGGATCTTGTAGATAGTCTGAACCCTGTCTTGTGAGTTTAAGAATAGACACCATAGGGGTGGGAAGACTCTTGGCCTTGCTCATGTTTGTTTTGGCCAAGAGTTCTCTGATGTATTTAGTCTGAGATAGGAATAGGCCTCCATTGGAAACTTTTGAAACCTCAATTCCTAAGAAATAGTTAAGTGTGCCAAGTTGTTTGAGAGAAAACTGGGCATGTAGCTGAGTGATTAGACTTCGAATATGACTTGGAGAATTCCTTGTAACAAAGATGTCATCTACATATACCGACATGAAAATGGTATAGGTAGGTTTTCTTAGAGTGAAAAAGGAAGGATCACACTTGCTGGTGAGGAAGCCAAAGCTGTGTAGAGCAGAGGTGGGCCTTTCAAACCAGGCCCTAGGGGCCTGTTTTAAACCATATATTGCTTTGTTCAGTTTGTAGACCAAATTAGTATTTGAATTGACAAAACCAGGAGGCTGTTAAATGTAAACTTCCTCATCCAAAGTGCCATTTTGAAAGGCATTTTTCACATGAAGTTGAGTGATATGTCATTGCCTAGAAATAGCAAGTGTCAAGACAATCTTGACAGTGATAGGCTTGACCATTGGAGAAAATGTTTTTTGAAAGTCAAACCCATGAACTTAGTGAAACCCTTTTGCAACAAGCCTGACCTTATATTTCAGAATGGAGCCATCAGGGTTTTGCTTGATCCTAAAGACCCATTTACACCCAACCGCCCATCTATTAGGAGGAAGGTTGGTGAGAGTCCATGTGTTGTTTTGCAGCAAAGCAGAATGTTCAGCTTGCATGGCTGCAAGCCACTGAGGATGTTCGAGTGCTATCCTATAGGAAGTGGGTTCTAATTCAGTTAGAAGGAGAGTAGGATGAAGCCTAGGTTGGACAATACCATCCCTGACTCTAGTAACCGTAGGATGATTATTTAGGGGATGAATATGTGGTGTAGGAGGTGATAAGGAAGAGTGTGAAGAGGAAGCTCCTGACACAGGCTCAGGCAACTGAGAGTCAGGGAGAGATGAGAAGGAAAGGGGAGAAGCATGAGACAATGTAGGACTTTCAGATGTGGATGAATGTGGCTGTTGTAGGAGAACCAGATTCTGAGGCAGTTTGAGAGGAAGAAGCATTAGCAGAGATGAAGGTATTATTTGGGCTGAGAGAAGGAGAATTGAATTGAAAAGATGTAAAAGAGAAGGGAACAATGATGGAGTTCTGAGTATTATTAGGAGAGGGCATGGAGGTAGAGGCAAACATAGAGGAGTAATGGAATCCAATTTCATTGAAAATCACATTCTTTGAGATGTAGATTTTGCCATAAGGTGCTAAGCACTTATAACCCTTGTGTTGAGAAGAATAGCCCAAGAAGAAACATTCCTTGGAGTGATAGGAAAATTTGTTAGGATTGTAGTGTCTGAGGTGTGGTAGCATGCACACCCAAAAACCTTAAGGAACTTGTAGTCTGGCTCAGTTGGCGGAGAGTCAAATATGGGGTGTTCATCCCTAAGAAAGAAGTAGGCATCCTATTGATAAGGTATGTAGTTGCCTGAAAGGCATGGTCCTAGAGTTTTAAAGGGAGTGATGCATGCGATAGCAACTTGAGACCTGTTTCTACAACATGTCTATGCTTCCTTTCCACATAACCATTTTGGTGATGAGTATGTGGACAGGTTAGTCTGTGGAGAGTGCCTTGCTTAGTGACTAAAGAAGTGAGGGGTTGGAGTTCACCTCCTCCATCAATTTGAAGTGTTTTAATCTTACAGTTTAACTGAGTGTTAACATATGCCATGAAGTTAGTAAAGGCTAAGGTAACTTCATATTTAAGTCTTAGTAGAAAAATCCAAGTGAATTTTATAAAGGCATCCACACAAGTTTGAAGGTACTTGAAACCAGAGGAGGACACCATAGGTGCAGGCTCCCACACATCAGCAAACACCAAATGAAAGGGGGAACTATAAACAGTTGTAGAGTGAGTAGAGGGCAATCTATTAACTTTGCCTAAGCAGCAAGCAGTGCAAAAATCAAACATAGATTGATGAGGAACATAAATATTACATCTGGTGAGTACATTTTTGAGAACCTCATGATGAGGGTGCCCTAACCTATTGTGCCACTGAGCATACAAAGAAGGACCTAGTATGGTGGCATCTTTATTTGTACTAGACTTGAAATCAACAGAAGGTAAAGATGTACTAGTGAGTGTGTGAACATTAGGTGATGTTGAATTAAAAGAGATAGGAGTAATGGCCTATAGAGCTCCAAAGGAATAGAGTCCATTCCTTTTCAAGAGAACCTTGTAGTACAACTTCAGATGTAGCCTGAGATTTGATAAAACACATCAGGATGAAACTCAAAATAAACCTGATTATCTCTAGCAAACTGGCTCACTGAAATGGGATTCTTAGTGATTTTAGGCACAAGCAACATGTTATTTAGTGTGAGTCTGACATGTGGTTTGTGTGTGGATTGAAATGAAGTATTGCCAATAGATGTAATGGATAGACCTTGACCATTACCAAGTAGCACTTGGTCAGAGTCAGTTGTGGAGATGCTGCCTAGAAAGTGATCTGCAGAGTTTGTCACATTATTTGTTGCCCCTGAGTTAGGATACCATTGAGCTGTAGCAGATGAACCAGGGCAAGTATCTGAACCTGCTAGATAAGCTTGAGGTTGTTTAGCTGAAAAAGGAGGATAGGAAGTAACTATAGATCCTGGAACAACTCCAGTTGAAGGTGCCCTCCATTGTGGAGATGAGGGAGCACGCCACTAGTTTGAAAATTGTTGTTGAGGAATGGAGTGCTGCCAAGGATTCACAAAGTTAGAGGAAGGTTGTTGAGCAATGACTGGATTGTGCCATTGATTGGGGCTTGGTTGTTGCACTGAGAGCTTGTAGTAGCACACTTTAGCATCATGTCCAATTTTGGAACAAATTTGACACTGCACACGAGATCTACCACCATTACGACCGCCACCACGAGTGTTGAAAGAACGACAACCATGATTGTTGCGAGAAGCATCAAACTGTGGTTGAGATTCATGACTGGATAGAGACGAGGCTGAATCAGGAGAATTGGCAATCGTTGGTTGTGACGACTGTGTGAGGTTACCTTGAGTAAGGTTAACGGTGAGAGATTCAAGAGATGAACTTCGAGGAGCACGATCCACACGAGCTTCACGTGATAAGAGCATTGTTTCATCAACAGGTTCACACGGTTGATCGCGATACTGGATAATCGATGCAAGCGCATGATACCCCGGTGGTAATCCATCAACAATCGCTTCCAGCTGATCGCGATGCGACACCGGATCTCCGATTGACTCAAGGATATCAACGATTTGTTGAACTCGACCTAGATACTGCGCGATGGTGCGATCACCTTTCTCCATACTACAAAGTTCATAGCGAAGTTGTCTGGATTTCGCGTAGATCTGAGTTCTTTGAAATTGATCAATCACGGCCAGACTTCATGTGCATGAACGCGTTTGACGACGCGTGGAAGTATGGATTCAGAGAGTGTAGTTAGAACTCAAGTAAAGAGTAACGAATCTTCTTGATGCCATGGCAGATGTGCTGGATTTTTGGAATCAGAAGCACACTCTTTAGTTGAGAGGTACCGGGGAGGAATCACCGGATTCACAAGATGGCGATGCAGTTTGTGGATACGAATGATACCTTCAACTTGTTGCTTCCATGAAAGAAAGTTGTTGTTATCAAGCTTGATGCTGATTTGTTGCACAAACGTTTTGAATGCATTCTTCAGTGATGAAGATGCTGCGTTTTGCGAAGAAGTGGTGCCACTCACCGGAGAATTGTTTTCCGGCGACGACAGCGAAGCATTGGTAGCGAAAGAAGACATGGCTGTGATGGATCACAAGCTCATGATACCATATTAGAGAATGATAAATAATGCATAGAAGATTAGTTAACTAAGTTTGTATTGAATGAACTCATCAAAGATCTAGTTACACATGGACTGATGTATATAGAGGGTGCTATACTAGTGACAGCTCAGCATAACTAACTGAGCTGTTTACAGCTAAGCATAACAAACTAATGCCAGCTCAGCATAACAAGCTGAGCTTAACACTAATAGACTAACTACTGTAATATGACCTTGTATCTTGACCTTTGATACTTGTTATGATTGAATTATATGTCAAATTGTATGTTAAATGTTTTGCTTATATTTCCAGATACAGACTCTAGTGGTTCTTCTGATAGTGAATCGGACGATGCTAGCACAAGACCAGATGATTTATTAAAGGTCTGGTTTAACTGGTTTAATTATTTAGTGAAAGATCATTTAGTTGTTTGTTATTTTTGTATGTCTACTGCTGGAATTAGAAATATCTGAAAAATATCTTATCACATCATTATTCAATCATAGAATATGTCAATATTATCTTGTAGAATTGGTTTCATATTTCCTTATTTAGTTGGGATTCACAGTCTAGTATAAATATATAAATATATAAATATATAAATATAACAGAAACTGCTCTTTTTTATTTGTCATGAATCACTAACATTAATATATGAAGAAAATTTTATTATTCATATTATTTCTTCCTCTCTAAACACAAATGACGAAACTTATTAGTAGTCATGTTGAAGTTATGAGTTTTAGATAAGAGGAGGAAGAATTAATAAAAATTTCGAATATTATTGATAATAATTGATACTCTCTTAATACAAAAGACTAAACTTTAATCCCTATTTATGATATGCTGCAACATTGACATTATCCTAAATAAATTGGGAAATCATGAATCAGATCATGATTCACAGTAATAATAATAAGTAATATGGACACTACTCCCAAGAGATAATCTAAGATACTGTAAAATTATAAATTAACCCTAGATATAAACTAAGATGCTCTAATGTAATTTTGTATTCTAAGAACTTCATTGTTAAGACATTTACATGATTGCTTATGGTCTTCTGGATACTGCCTGTGGTTTTTTTGCTACATACTTCAATCATTCATTTATATTTTACTCCAGGTACCAGAAAACACAGGCACTGGTTCTCAGATGGATTTAGAGATCACATCTGCTCATACTTCTGCTATAAACCGTGAGTAGTTGTTCCTTGTCTTTTCATGCTCCTTGAAGATGATGATCAAGTATGCTCTCCAGTTTGAGAAATAAGGCAATTTATAGAACTGAAATTTGAATTTTTCGACCCAATGCTTCCTGTTTGTTTTGTATGATTTGCTCCTTCTGCATGGCTTCTCGGTTTTTCATTTTGAATTCTGAGTTGGATACTCTTTGGTGAACGCGATTAGATTAAAACATCAGTAAGATTGGGGAACCCTTAGAAGCTAGCTATTAAGGGGGGAAGAGCCAAGCCTCTTAAGTACTCCACCAAGCATCCCATACTACTCGATGTGGGACTTGGGCATCCCATAATACTCAAGTCCCTATGATAGAAGGCCCCTGAAAAGTGAGAACCGGCGTCTTGGCAGATGCACTCTATGAAGGTTTTTTCACCCCCCTCCACAGATAGGTCTTTTCAAGTCAACGACAACCAGACTGACACCATTTGAAAAGTATCTAAGAACCTGTTGAACCGCTCTTTAAAAGTTATTTATCAAGGGGGGAAGAATCAAAAAGCTGCAATACTCTATCGATCATCTCATACTACTTGATGTAGGACTTGTGCACCCCAAAATCCCCGAGTCCCTATCAATTATTAATTTAAGATAACTAATTCATATTGCCCAGAAGTGGCCAAAAATAAAAAAAATGCTAATAATCAAAAGAAAAATTCATCATTTAGCAATTTAAAGTCATAGTTTTAGACACAAAGTCATAAAAGGAATGTGAAATAGTTTAGCTAAGGAAAGCTCAACCAGCATGCAAGAAAGCTCACTTCTTCCAGCCTATATGATCCATCATCTGTGAAATTCAGTTTGAGCGGTTCTGGTGGTGGCGCTGTTGGATGAACTGTCTGAAAATTCAAGCTACTGTCTGTTATGTCTCTCTGACTTGAGAAATGGAGCCTTCCATTTGGGGAGGATCTTAAACCCCTTGGACCTTTCAACTTGACTTTGCAACTTTTCACTGATGTTACATACTTGTGATAAACTAAAGCATTTCTACTTGCTAGCATTGACTTCTTTTAGCTATTCCTTTGATATTGTTCACGGTTAAATATCGTAAGACATTGCTATAGTATCTTATATTCTTTTCCTTCATTTCAAGAGTCAGTTAATGGCTTGGATAAACTTGAGGATAAATCTCAGCAAAAGCCAAATTCTTGCGACTCTGATTGCTTTCAAGATGGTAAGAGTGCATGAATTATGGTAGATATGTTTCTAACCTTCTATTGTTATATTCAATCTCAAAACCAGTTATGTTATTAATATTTTAGGAGAATGTGGTCAAACTGAGAGACATGTCTCGCCTGATAAACTTTATCGAGCTGCATTATTGAAGAGTCGATTTGCTGACACTATCTTGAAAGCTCGTGAAAAGACACTGACCCAGGTAGGTCGTGCCGCATAATTGAGCTACTTACTCTGCGGGCAATTATTCTTTTGATTATTTTTCAATTTCTATGTGATTTATTCAAATATAATTTGGCCCTGGTTAGGGTGTGAAGGGAGATCCTGAGAAATTACGCCGGGATAAGGAAAAATTAGAGATGGAGCGACGGAAAGGTGAGTTGGGTGTCCCACTTACTTGTGTGAGGACTTTACAGTACTTGCTATTGAATGCTTACTAATCTACCTATGTGTTGATCTGACTCATTCTCGAACAGAAAAGGCAAGGCTACAAGCAGAAGCAAAGGCAGCTGAAGAAGCTAGAAAGCGGGCAGAAGAAGCTGCTGCTGCAGACGCCAAACGAAAGAGGGAGCTTGAGAGAGAAGCTGCACGACAAGCACTGCTACAGGTAAATAAGTGTCTAGGTTGCCTGAAATATGTGTCCATCTACATTCTTGCTTTATATTTTATGGCATCATACACTGTAATCTATATGCAGATGGAAAAAACTGTGGAAATCAATGAGAATTCACAGTTTCTGGAAGATTTGGAAATGCTCAGAACTGTACCTGGTAAGCTATTACCTAGCTGTATAGACGTGACAAGTCCTGATCGGTCTGAGGATTGCATGGGTAGTTTCAAGTTTGGTGGTAGTAATCCCTTGGAACAACTAGGATTGTATATTAAAGTTGACGACGAAGAGGAGGAAGGAGATCCACTGTGTGCTCCAAAGACTGTAAATGATGTAGAAGAGGGGGAGATTGATTAAGTTTTGCTCATTCTGTATCTTGAATCCAGGAGCAAACTATAATTATTTTGATCTCTATATATCTCTAGTCCCTTCAATGCAGCAATTCACCTCAAATTAGAAGTTAAGATATTTTCTTCTGGCAATCATTCAAATTTTAGAGCGACAATATTTAGTTTTGGGTTTGTCTCAGCAACAGAATAGAGGTTTGAATATAATCAAACATCATTTTTGGTTATCGAAACTATTAATCAGCTTTTTTGTTTCTCCAATATACTAGCAATTTCCAAGAGCATCGCCGGCCGGGTCATCTGTAGAGATTGAGTTCTTAACTTTGAATACTTAACACTCAAACTGTCATGTCTCCAAATGCTTGGAGATGTGAAGTACTTATTTTTCTTCCCTTGTAAAATTTGTCAGGCCTTCTTTTTTGAATTTCGCATAACTATAATCCTATTTAACAGACCATTTTTTATTATTTAAAATTAAGTAATCATAGTTCTAAGAAGCCCTCATAAGGATATGTTTTTTCTATTGATAACGTGTATCTTAAGAGAAAATAGGAGATGCATGTGTGTAAATTGATTTTATATATGTATTCTCTTAAATTATATGGAAATTTTAAATTTATAAGTATGAAACGACTAAATGATGAATTTTAATTGAAAGACGTTGTAACATTATTTTACACACGTGTCTATTAGTATTTGAATTATTCAATAGGAGATACTAATGTTTTATATGCTTTGAATTACTCAATAGGAGATACAAATGTTTTTATGCATGATACACTTGTTCAATAGGAGATACAAATGTTTTATATGCATGATACACTTGTTCAAAATAAACCATATGAAGGCAAAAAAAAAAAGAATTTATGAATATTGTTTATCATATAAGTTTTTTAAAGTAAATTTTATAAGCTATTTTATAAAAACAATTTATAATATTATACCAAAAAAACTCATTGTTATATAACTTATGTAAATTTACATATCAATGACAAGATATATAATTAAAAAATTAGAAAATGTGACATAATAACTAAGTGACCTGATGTAGTATAAGTAAGTCGAAGAGGTATTATTACATAGTTTATTCTTGAATGTAGAAAATATGGTCAAGATTTGAGTGACTTTTAACATTGAGTGATTTTGTCTCTATCTTTTCTAAACTAAATATTATCTTATCAAAACAATTTATTTTAATTATTTATACATCTTTAAAGTATATTAAAAATTTCAAAATTATTAAATAGTAAATCACTCAATCTATTTTCTTAAAAAGTTACAAATATCTTGTAAAGAAATATATTGGTTTCCTTCTCCTTAATGACACACCACTCCTTAGCATTAAAAAATTGTATTATTTTATCTGATTTATTATAGGAATGAATGTGAAAACTATTATCACAGTTAGAATGAAATAAGTGAAAGCATGTCGTAGTTCAAATATTTTTTAAACGGCAAATTGAATAATAATATAATAACGAAGAAATAGACGAGGTTGAAGGTACTCTACAATCCTAATAATAAAATAAAAATATAGTTAACACAAAAAGTAAAAAAAAGAAAGAGGAATAAAAAGCCGGTTAGAAAAGAACAATCCAATATCAAAATCCCTAAAACAACTCATAATAATAGATATTTTCTTTTTTTCATTTCTACAAGTTCCCCAAATTCTTGGCAAAAAGAAAAAAATATTCTTAATTTTTAGAGATGCATCTTCTGAACAACATTTTCATACAAAATAGATGCATCTCTCTGTATGTGGCTTTAGGATTTGTCCGTAGATGAATATGCAGATTAACCTTTTATTTTTATTTTTAAATTCATTAGTTTTTTTTGGAGATTCACATCCAAACGCGTTTAATTTAAATATAACGTGCGGTCAAACCCTCCTCTCTTCCTTCTTCATTTCACATTTAACTTTTGAGATATTCTAATTGGAGCTCGTGTGCAACATTCTTCCGGTCATTTTTTCAAAGAACATCACTGCCTTTACTTCAATAGTACCAATCTCAACTCGCTCCACTTACTACATTCAACATTTTTCATCTTCATCAATATTTTTTTTTGAGTAAGTTTCTCATTTAATGTTTTTTGATTTTTGATTAATATATTATGTAAAATAATAAATTTTAAATGCCTTGGATATTAGTGACATTCGAAATATGTAGTTGTTAGAGACATGCACTAAGATTTGGTTGCATTTTGGGTTGTTAGGGCAAGACTCGTATCCATTTCTGCCATTGTTACAAATACAAGCTTTTTTCGGAGATGCATCTCTGAATTATATCCCTACTGCTTTTCGGAGATGCATATATGAAAATGTCCTGGATGCAAACTGATGACTTTTTCTCGTATTTTTTCGGGAAAAATATTTGCAAATAACGACAACAATGAGACTTGACCGTGAAATCCAGCACGTGTCAGTTTGACGTGAGATGGCTAAACTTCAGAACGAGCAGGCTAGAGCTAGGCGAGGAACCGTCCCAAGGCCTCTTGATGGGGAAACATCGACTTCTAGGAGCCGTCTGTCACAGGGGTCATCATCCCAGGGCCACGTCTCCCTTGCTCATGTAGACCAGGAGGAAGCTCCTGCTGCACATGATGATATCCCCCACACTTGCAGACCCTTATCTAATAGGGACCTCTGACACCTCCTTTCTGATATACTATATAGATCATGTTGTTGGACATGTATGGGCCAAAGATGCATATTTGTTAAGGGTTATTATTTATATGTTTTAAACAAATTCCATGCGACTAATATGTTTTTTAATAGGAGCGCAAATGTTTGAAGTCTGTTAACTACAATAGAAAGATTTTGAAGCTTTATCATCATGAGACTGATTGGTTCCAAAGTGTCATCTGATACTCCTTCCTTTCCAGCCTGTGTTGCTCCGGATATAAGACCATTAGTCATGGCATGCAGAGGGCTTTTGCTAAGAGATGACATAAAGAAACATCATCTTTCCACTTCCCTATTGGCGAGATAAAGATTACACTAGATGACGTCACTTTCCTTCTACACCTTCCCATCAAAAGGGAAGTTAATTGATCATTATAGGACATGCCAATTACACCTATATTACCTGTATATAGGGAATGATGTTGTGCAACCATTTTATGTGTACATTGACCAAACTCAACATGATAACATCGACTGGACACCACCACTCATCGGGACACCGTTACCTTCAACCCCATTTCAGTTTACTCTAGATGGCTGGCATGTGGGACGAATCTGATGTGCATGTATCTGTCAGAGCGATGCATGCGTCATTTTGGATATATGTCGATCATCCCGAGATCCCCCCATTAAGTATGCTCCTAACAACATCATCCACAAACATCTTGATGACATACTGGCGAATTACGAGAGTCAACTGGTACAAGAGGAGTATCAAAGTATGTCAGCCACAAGTTAATGGTCTTATGTGGACGGTTATATGACTTGGTTTTATAGTGTGTCACACCCTATCATGACACCAAACGCTCCTGGACGTCCACCTAGGCCTACTCATGAGAAGATCCTGAAGAATGAGTAGGCCAAAGATGACCATGCCATTGATGTGTTACCGATCTGTCAAAATGATATGCGGATAATGTACGAGGACATATAGTCTGGGCTGTTTGAGAGATATGGCGATGATGCGGTTATCCTATCATGTTACATTCTTACTGAGACACATAATGCCTTGGGTTATCAGCGACAGAGGAGGAGCCATGAGGTTAGGATTAAGCATACGCACTAGGTCATGCTTTTATTTGTATTTTGGGATGTTTTAGTATTATTTTCCATACTTTGAGAACAATGTTTGTAATATTATGGGATGTTTTTTATTAATGCATTACCTTGCTCTATGATGTTCTTGTTTATTAATGTTTAAATCAATTTATTGCAATGTTAGTCAAATTAAAATGACCTTGGATTCAAAAAAATTATAAACTTAGGATAATGTTTATGCCAAAGATGCATGTATGTAAGTTTTCAGAGATGCATATCTGAAATGGGCATTTTCGGAGATGCATATTCAATTTAACCCCATGAATATTTGCAGATGCATCTCCGGACCAATTTTTGGCAAAAATGGGGTGGATGCTTGATTTACGAAGGATATGAGATTTAGGGTGCGTCCGGAGACGCATTTCCGAAAATACCTGAGAGAAGTTTGAGGTTTTCAGAGGTGTGAGCCATACCATAAGGGTGGGAAAAGAAATCCCCTAATAATAAGCAAACCTCAAAAAGAAAACCAAAGCAAACATCCAAGGCTTTCATACCAAGAAAACATCCATGTACATGTTTTTTTTGAAAAACTTATATTTTTTCAGGGAGAAGTTGTGGCCATGTGAGAGATTCGGCATACAAGCTTTTAATTGTGCAATCACTCGCCTATGTAGGTACTTTGAGCTAATGGTTACCCTGGAAAAAGGAAGAACTCTAGGACGATTGACCTGCAATTCTTAGTAGTTCATTGTAAAAGCGTTTACAACTGTATCCTTCACAACAACGTTGGTTATGGTGACCTCTCAGGTCCACCTAAAAATGAAGTATCACAATATCCATGACGAGTTAGTGATGATATCTGCCTACTTGTTGTAGCGGGGTATTCGTTACCTTATGGTTTATTGACTAAACCAAAAGTAAGCATACAATTCGAGTCGCCACCGCACTTTTATTTATCCAAAGGAAAGGTTAAAAAGCGAACAAAAACCAAGTAAGAAGTTTTATCAAATCAAAAACTAATAAAAATGTCAAAGATCTAGGTAAGGGGGTTGGTTATGAAATGGGAAGGTTTTACGCACCCAAAACATCCTTAGTACTCTAAGGGAACCTCTTTTTGCAAATGTGTGTTGTAGGTTGGTATTTGTGAAAATATGTGCAAAAGATTGGGGGGATGAGAAATGAATAGATTATATTTACAATTTTGTTATTTGAATGGATGAACCCATTGCCTACGTACCATCACAAAGGTAGGATCAAAACCTCGTAGTTCGGGCTAAAAATCTCAAAAGATTGGTGAATTGATTTAACCAAAAGCCTTAAGGTCTTTTGTTATCAAAGGGAGAAAACTCAACCTAAACCAACAATCCACCATGTGAGGAGAGCTTCAACATACTAGTGAGGGGTTAACCCTATAATAAGTATGGAAGACTTATAATCCAATCAATAAGGATAAGGTGAGATTTACATCAACCGCTATGATAACTCAAACCTATGGCTAATGTTTATGAATTTTTTTTTAACAAAGGTGGCCATTGGAACCACAAAAACAACTTGAAGTGAGTTGTATTTACAAGTTAGGCTTATTTACAAAATGGAGTCAGAGTTGAATTAAGATTCATTCACAATGAGTATTAAAAAAAAGATTTTGAAAAGTCAAAGGCATATTGCCTAGGTTTCTAATTTGAAAACAATGTCAAAGTTTGCACAAAATGAGTTTGGCTTGGGTTAGAGTGGAGAGAAGAAGAGAAGGGCTAGTCCTAAAGCATACAAAGATGAAATAAGAGATAAAACCCTTGGAGTCCCTTTTCTTGAAATCATAGAGATAATTCAAGATGCTCCTTTCCTTTGGATTTAACAAACAACTCAAGCAATCAATCAAATATTTAGATTCAAGCTCCTAGGATCTCCATTTGGCTTGTCTCTCTTAACTTGGCTACTCATGACAATGATCCTTCTTACTATCTCAAGATGGAATCCCTATCACACAAGAGCAAACATCAAAAAGTTCACAACACAATAAGAGGAATCGACAAAGAATGAGTTTAGATTAGAGGTCCTTTGAAGTCAACTTTAAGATTTAGCATTCTAAAGGCAGGAGGCCTAGTTGCTCTTCAACAAATTTAGCATTCTAAAGGCATGAGGCCTAGTTGCTCTTGAACTCCTTTAAGCATGGGTATGATCCTAATTCTAAGTCCTTTCTCCTTTTTGCATTGGGTTCACACAAACAAAGGCAAAACAAACACAAAGCAACAATATATTTATGTACAATAATGAGCTCAAATGAGCAAAAGGAAAATGGCATAAGCAAAAAGTATGTGCTTAAGTGAGCAAAGGGAAAAGCAATATGAATAAATGAGCAAGAAAAGTAAATTGCATTAAAGTAAATTGTAAGAAATTAAATGCTCAAATTTAAAGTTAGTAATTAGTATGGTTATGTTAGTGTGTCATAAGACAATTTAACGCTATGTTAAGCAATCGTAAGTGAACTAATGTAGTAGTCACACCTATCTGAGGCCGGTCAATAAAACTATAGGCAAATACACACAAGTTAAAGATCATGACTAGTAAGCCAAGCTCCTAAAACTTTCCATGCCAAAAGAAAAGAAGGAAGGCCTTGTATGGACTTTAAGTTTTTTGCTTGACCAAGAAGCAACCTACCTTGGACACAAAGCAACTCACTTGATCATGGATCAAGTTGAGTTTGATTTGGATCAAAGAAGGTTAAACCTCTCATATGTCAACACCAACCATAAGACATTAACTCATTGGCCTAAATAAAAAGAAGTGAGATGAAGATGAAATGGAATGGAAAGAGAAATAAAGTGTCAAACACAAATAGTCAAAATATGAATCAAATCATCCTCAACCAAAGGTAAACAGGAGAGAAATGAAGATCAAAAGTCAACAAGTCAAATATTTTTTTGTTGGTATTTTTGGAATTAAAATAATGCAAAATTAAAATGAACAAAATATGGTCAAACCTCAAATTTAATTCAAATCAACTTCAACAAGTCCAATTAAATTCTCATAGGTCTAACATGGTCAGACAAGGTTTGAGAAATTTTTTCAACAAATTTTGAAATTAGAAACTATTTAAAATCAATTAAAAACAATAAAAATAACACATTATGAATTAAAATCTCAAATAAATCTCAAATCAATTAAGAAATTGATGAGATTATTTTTCATTGACTTATCATGATCCATATGTGTTAAGAAAATATTTTTGGATTTTTCAGATATCAAAAAGCATTTAAAATGAATTAAAAACTATTAAAAACCAAATAATTCACAAAAAATATTAAATGAAGTCACAAAAATAATTAAAAATCAAAATATGAAACTAGATTTTTCAAGAAATTTTCTGGTGTTGGTCTCATATTTTTGTGACTTCAAATAAAATATTTATGAATTTTTGAAAATTAAAGGAATTAAAAGAAAATAAAACAGAAATAAGAAAATGGAAAAAATCCAGAGCGCTTGGATCATTCATTAAATGACGTGGCCAAGATCATAAGGCTCAGAGGCATAGTCATACCATATGCCCTGGTCAAGCGCGCTACATTTGTAATTAAAACAAGTCAACATGATCAATGGCAACGATTATAACATTTTGCCAAGATCCAAAGGACCAGAAGCATCCACGTGGGGATGGTGGTGGAAACCACCATCTTCTCTTGCCAGAGAACCAACTCCGGCCACCACGCGCAGGTTTTTAAAACTTAATGAAAATAAACAAGTAGGTTATCAAAATGAAGCTGGGGGTGATGTACATCACCCCTGTAACCTTGGATCTTCCTCAATGTTTCTATTTAATGAGAACTCAGGGCTTGAAGACCGAGGTACACACACTGAAATGGCACGATTCATGAAATTAAGACCACCATTGGCCAGCCTCTTGCTCGAGGACTTCAGAAAACAATTCAAACTCAAGCAATTCACATTGTATTTCAAGACCCAGATCAAACAAGTTTGGTGATATACCTCTGAAATGCAGCTTTGCACAACACGATTTACCCAAGTTCTTGATCCAATTTTGACCTGGAGATGTGATGATGATGCAAGGCTAAGGAATTAAGACTTGAAGATCAACTAATGATGTTGAAATTCAAGCTTGAAATTGAGAAATGAAAACTGAAATTCCTTTGAGTGAGGGTGAGGTTTTGAATTCTGCAGCAATTCAGATCTCCTTCAGGTTGGTTTTTGAATGAGGAAGAGTTTCTATTTATAGCTGAGCTTGATGCAAAGTGGTGATTTGCTCGTGTGCATGAAGATTGGACCTTCCATGCATGGGCCTGTACAGGCGCTTGTAAAGCCCAAGGATGAATGAAAATGCATGCTGAAGTCATTTTGAAATGAATTGGACGTGCACAAGGCCTGTTATTTGCTTGCATTTCAAGTTATGATGTGAATTGCCAAAATGCACATAAACATTCATCTCTTCGAAAGTCCCACATAGAGAATCCAAAAATGGTCATGTGAGTAATGGTTGGAAAGCTCTTGACATAAGGAATAAAAGTTATGTTGGGAAAAATCCATTTGGAGTTTGGAAATTTATGAAAACTGGCTTTGAAGTTTGGGGTACAAAACATGTCTAGGTTCCCTTTGAAATTTTTTGCCAAAAGTGAGCATCTTCAAGCCCTTCTGTTTCAATTATGAAAGCCTCAAACGGAAAAACCTCCAACATCAAAGTTGTAGATAGTTTCAATAGGATCAATTTAGACTTAAATTTTTCGTCATTTGGATTTTTCATGAGAACATTATGGGCACTTGAATTTGGACATTTTTCAAATTCAATGGTTTTGGTCCAAACTAACCTATAATGTTTTGTATTATCACATGTATTTATTTTAGGATTATGAAATTTTGTCCAACATAACATTTGAAGTAGACATCTTAATATTTCCAATGCAATTGGTATCACCTCAAAATCATAAAAATTAAGGAAGTTAGGTCCTTGGGAAGTTGACCCAAAATTAGGGTTTTAGTCAAAATGACCTATAATGTTTTGAAATGAATGATGACCTTACAAATTTCAAATGGATTTTTGATGAACATGAAAGTTGTTCATATGGTTATTAAGAACAGTTTATATCTTGGGGTCATCATCATTTGACAAACAAATCACAAGTTGTGTCTCAGTGATCCTCAGTTTAGTTAGATGACTTGACTGGTCAACTTCTCAAGGCCAAACTTCAAATCTTGATGAATGAATGATTGAGGATACTCACATAGGCTCATATATTCATAAAATAATGAATTAAAGAACTTCTCTCGATTGAGTTTGATCATAGGTTGAGGTTGCTTCATGAGCAAGGCCCAATCAATGCATAGTTGAATTAGGGTTTCCTTGGAAAACAATCCTCAAGCCCCTTGGTTTATATTGATCAAATTGGAAAATTGAGATACTTGGGATACATATATGATGATTAAGAGATTTGTGGACCATTGTCATGCTTTTTCTCATCTTCATTTAGCCACTTCATTGAGCTTAGGAGCCTCCTAGGAGCATTGTGAGCACATGATCACTTGAGCTTCAAAACAAAGAGTTAGTGACATATTTTTGTGCTTTTGGTTAGTAATCAAATAAGAAAAGCAATAATATACAATATAAGCATGCTTGGTGGTCTCAAACCACTTACACAAGTTCTAACCCAAGGGTTAAGGAGCCACACATGCTATGATCCTTGAGGCAATGCAATGAGCAAATGGTATGATGCCATGAGGGATCTTAGGGTCAAAATTAGGGTCTTACAGATACCTCTATTTAAGGTCATTCTATCCGGAGATATGAAGGTTAAAATCTTCGTCTCTATGAGGTAGAATGGGCTTAAATAATAACAAAGAGACGAATTTTGGTCCCTAAGAGTCCTCATGATGCAGATGTATGCATGCAAAATAAAATCTTCATGGTGAATAACTGCCACGAAGGAAAAGAAATCAGGAGAAACTGGAAAGTCCATAGGAGTAACACACTCACTAGGGAGACAGAGACTCTGGAGAAAATAGGGTAAAAATGCGTGAGCAGTTCACGACTTAAAAACTTGCTGGGAGACACGAAGGGATTCCACGAAAGTAAATCGATGAAAGACTCGAGCTGACGCAAAGATGCATGTATTGGGGAATATTGCAATACAACAAAACTATCCATAAAGGATACTTCGGATGAAAATCAAGACTTAGATGGGGAGATCCACAAAGGACTCAGCTGAGGAAGAGACAACGAGATATTATCGGTTACTGGGTAATAAACTCAAAAGGGAGACATATTTTCAAATCACCGGTTACTGGGTGAGAGATCAACAGGCTCAGGGAGAAAGAATATCTAAGACCGGTATAAGGGTGAGAGATATCAATCATCTGAAACATCTGAGGAGGACCCAAAAAGCGCATCTCAACTCAGGAAAATCTGACTCCATAGGGGACAAAAAGTCATAATAGGGAACAGAAGGAAGGGACACCAGGGATACCGGTTACTAGGCATATAATAGGTGACCAACCAGGCGTGAATTAGGAACATATCCAAGACACTCATCATCCGAAAGGAGGGCTGAAAAAGCAAACTCGTCTTACAAGATGGATATTCGATTTCACAAGGAAATATGAATCTTACTCAACTGGGGAAGAAAAGACTTCGACTGAAGAGCGCATGAGATATATTATCTATTACCGTCATAACATAGATAACATACTCGCATGGAAGATTGTCCACAACCGGTTACTGGGTTAATAAAGGATAAATCGACCGAAAAGAAAGGACATCGGGATACCGGGTACTGGGTATAAAATGATGACCAATAAAAAGGGAGAAACAATCATTACCAAATAAAGGTGAATGAAAGATGACTCGCGGGGGATAAATTGCCTGATAAGAGCAATTATCCAAGAGATATATCACCGGCTACTGGGTGGTATACTTAAAAACGAAGGAATATCAATACCGAATATTGGATAAAGATAACCAACAAAGAGGGGATTACATCTACCGGTTACTAGGTAGAAAACCACAGAAATATGACTTACAACTACCGGTTACTGGGTAGAAGGCCAAAAAATCCACTGGGGCAAAAAATGGACAATTGCTGGTTACTGAGCAATTGAACAACTAAACCACCAGGGAACTGCAGGGAAATAACAAGAAAGGAGTCAATCTAGGAACAAACTATAAAGACACAAAAAACAAGACTCAACCCAATGAGGATATAACTCAGGGGAGTAATTCCATCCCAATACACACTTGAGGAGGAAACTGAAACAATAATCATCCACGAGGACATAACTCAGTGGGGAATGAAGAAGGAAAGATAAACATTTTCTACCTATGGAGGCTGACTCTATATGGAGAGATTAGACACAAACATCTGCTTAGGGAAGAATATTTCACCAACAACAGGAGATAACAAGCAAAGATATATGACAAATAATGCATCATGAATATCTGAATGCTATGATTATGCATGTATATGCGTGGTTTATGTATGATTAATGCTGACAAACAGACATATCCAACACAAACAGGTCCGAGAATTAATGGACAGACATCCGGTATAACATCTCAAAAGAGAAAGACCGGGCCCACAGGAGAAATCAATTTTGGTGGGGAGCATCAAATACCAAGAGTCATGGTCCATCGATAGGCAAAGTCTCAACTGGGGAACACGCAGAGATATTAATAAGATCTGTTATAGAAGAACTCTACTGGGGATCTTATCAGGGGATGATATGAAATTCTGTGGGGAACAACCACCAATCAGATACTCATCAATCAAACACTCCCTTCTAACTGCTGGAGGAACCAACTCCGCTGAGGGAAGAAAGAACCATTGCTCCGCTGGGGAAGGAAATAACATATCTTCCTCATCGTCGTCCAATACTGGAAGAAATCTTCAACCACTGAGGGGATACAAACGTCAAGCTAGGATTAGGAAACTCCACTGGGAATGGACTAAAGGCGACCATACTGGGGATAGTCTGCTGCAAGCGACCCTACTGGGGATGAGCTGTAAGCCAACCTGCTGGGGATAACTACAAGTACCTCCGGAGGAACTGTCCTGGCTGAGGGAATCGGAAACAAATCCTATGTCGACACGTGCTATGCTGGGGATGAAAAGGGGAACAAACCCTTCACCAACTGCTCTAGACAACTACTGCTGAGGAGATATCTGAAATATAGCTTTGCAGGGAACACATGCTTACTCCACTGAGAACTTCTATTCATACTAGGGAAAGACAAACTTCCTCGTGAATAGATAGCATATCAACTTTTATCAATCTATAAGGGATTTTAGATCAGTCCATACAAGGGATGACAACCATATAATTGATAAAACACAAATGCTAGTGCCTGATATAGAGGTATACACATCTCTAAAAGATCAGGCCAAAAATCCAGACTCTCTGGGGAGCTGATAAGGTTTTATTCTTTCTGCGCTCGCTGGCGAGACAACCTGAAAGATGATGAAAAGGATACAAACATGCCAGAATATGAACAAATGTCTTACCTTTTGGAGATCGTACTATCCTTGGGAGAGCATTGAAGATATTCCATTTATCCTTTCAGTCAATGTGAATGTTCACTTTGTTTAAAAACAGTTTATAAAAACTTTATTTGTTTAAAACAATGATATTTATCAATTAAAACATGCAAACATTTGTTAAACAGAAACAAATGAGAGTGCCAAGAATTGGATAAAGGCTCAAATTTATTTAATAGAATGGTAGTCCGCAAATGGCAAGACTCTATGGATCTTTACAAATTTGAAATTGGTGATATATATTGGACAAAGGGCTACATTGAACATAATGACCATTTCTCCACCAACTCCGAATCCAATGTATTTGAAGCTTCAGTTGACGATGACTGAGCAAGAATCTCTGACAGATTACGACTAAAGAACAAAGTCTTGTTAGAATGCAGTTACTTGCCAAATCCCTAATTTTTGCCTAGATTGCCCCAGAGTGAGGTACTCAATCTAGCGGGATATATATATTCATTTTTTCATGTCTCTAACTTTTGCCTGGACCGCCCTTTCGGCTTTTCAATCCACCGAGACACTCTTTTTTGCCCAAGTCGCCCTTTCGGGTTTTCAACTTAGCGAGCTATTCTGTTTTTATTTTAGGCGAAGTATTTCTTGACTGCATCTGAATTCACAGGACGAGTGAAATCCTCCCCATCCATAGTTGTAAGTATCAAAGCACCACCTGCAAAGGCTCTCTTAACAACATATGGACCTTCATAGTTTGGAGTCCACTTGCCCCTGGAATCGGGCGCGAAAGACAAGACTTTCTTGAGCACGAGGTCACCTTCTCGAAACACACGAGGCTTGACCTTCTTATCAAAGACTTTCTTCATCCTTTACTGATATAACTGACCATGACACATGGCAGCTAATCTCTTCTCTTCAATTAAATTCAACTGGTCATAACGACTCTGAACCCATTCAGCCTCAGTCAACTTGGCTTCCATTAAGACTCTCATTGATGGGATCTCAACCTCTACGGGGAGCACAACCTCCATGCCATATAAAAGAGCGAAATGGGTTGCCCTTGTTGAAGTGAGGACATATGTACGATAACCATACAAAGCAAATGACAGTATCTCATGCCAGTCTTTGTACGTAACAACCATGTTCTGAATAATCTTCTTGATGTTCTTATTAGCAGCTTCAAAGCCCCATTCATCTTGGGTCTGTAGGGAGAAGAATTATGATGTGCAATCTTGAACTCGCTACACAACTCTTTCATCATCTTGTTGTTCAAGTTAGATCCATTATCAGTAATGATCTTGTCTGGCACACCATATCGGCATATTTGTTGATTCTTGATAAACTTCACAAACACCTGCCTGGTCACATTCGCATATGATGCCGCTTCAACCCACTTGGTGAAGTAATCAATTGCTGTGAGAATAAAAGGGTGACCGTTCGACGCTTTTGGTTCTATCATGCCAATCATGTCAATTCCCCATATAGAGAAAGGCCATGGTAAGGAAATAACATTCAGAAGTGTCGGGGGAATATGAATCTTATCCGCATAAATCTGACACTTGTGGAATTTCTTCACATATTTGCAGCAGTCAGACTCCATTGTCAGCCAATAGTAGCCTGCTCTCAACATCTTCTTCTCTATAGCATGTCCATTAGAATGAGTACCAAATGAACCCTCATGGACTTCAGTCATCAACAAGCCTGCTTCGTGTCTATCCACGCATCTGAGCAGAACCATGTCAAAATTCCTCTTATAAAGCATATCACCATTGAGGTAGAAACTGCCAGATAATCTCCTTAAAGTCTTCCTGTCCTTAACAGATGCCCTAGGCGGGTAAATCTGACTTTGGAGAAAGCACTTGATATCATGATACCATGGCTTATCATCTTTCACTTCTTCCACTGCAAATACATGAGCTGGTCTAACCAAGCGCATCACGGTAATATTGGGAACTTCATTCCAATATTTCACCACAATCATTGAAGCAAGTGTAGCAAGAGCATCTGCCATCCGATTCTCATCTCGAGGAATATGATGGAAGTCAACCTCAGTAAAGAAAGTTGAAATCCTCCTCGCATAATCTCTGTATGGGATGAGGCCAGGCTGATTCGTCTCCCATTCACCCTTAATCTGATTAACAACAAGAGCCGAATCACCATAAACTTCAAGATGCTTGATCCTAAGACCAATACATTCTTCCAAACCCATAATTCAGGCCTCATACTCCGCCATATTATTCGTGCATTTGAAAGTTAGCCTTGCTGTAAAAGGAAAATGTGTGCCTTGAGGAGTAATAATTACTGCCCCAATACCATTTCCATATTGATTAACAACACCATCGAACACCATACTCCATCGGGAACCAGGCTCTGGCCCTTCATCGAGTGTAGGCTCGTCGCAATCTTTCATCTTCAAATACAGAATCTCCTCATCTGGGAAGTCGTACTGAACAGACTGATAATCTTCAATTGGTTGATGTGCCAAATGGCCAGCCAAGATACTACCTTTAATAGCTTTTTGAGCTCGATACTCGATATCATACTCAGACAATAACATCTGCCAACGGGAAATCCTCCCAGTTAAAGCAGGCTTCTCAAAGATATACTTGATTGGATCCATTTTGGATATCAACCAAGTCGTATGATTTAACATATACTAGCGTAAACGCTTAGCGGCCCAAGCTAAAGCACAACATGTCTTCTCAAGCATTGAGTATCGAGATTCACAATCAGTAAACTTCTTACTCAAGTAGTATATTGCATACTCTTTCTTTCCTGATTCATCTTGCTGACCTAATACACAACCCATGGAGTCATCAAGCACTGTTAAGTACATAATCAATGGTCTCCCTTCAACAGGCGGGGACAAAATCGGAGGCTCGGACAGATAATCTTTAATACTTTCAAAAGCTTTCTGGAAATCCTCGGTCCAATCATGACGCTGATCTTTCCGGAGGAGCTTGAATATAGGCGCACATGTGGCAGTCATGTGGGATATAAATCTCGAAATGTAATTCAAGCGGCCAAGAAAACCTCGGACTTGCTTCTCAGTTTTGGGCGCAGGCATCTCTTGTATTGCTTTGACCTTGGCAGGATCAACTTCAATACCTCTTTCACTGACAATAAAGCCCAAAAACTTGCCGAAACGGACTCCAAATGTACACTTGTTTGGATTCAAGCGGAGTCTGTACTTCCTCAAACGCTGAAAAAGCTTCAACAAGTGCTCTACATGTTCAACTTCCGTTTTTGACTTCGCAATCATATCATTAACATACACCTCAATCTCCTTGTGCATCATATCATGAAACAAGGTAGTCATAACACGTTGATACGTGGCTCCGGCGTTCTTCAAACCGAAGGGCATCACTCGATAACAGAATGTTCCCTAAGATGTGATGAATGTTGTCTTCTCCATATCCTCGGGTGCCATTTTAATCTGGTTATAACCGGAAAATCCGTCCATAAATGAGAAGACATTGAATTTAGTATTATTATCTACCAACATATCAATATGTGGTAGAGGAAAATCATCTTTTGGACTAGCTTTATTCAAGTCACGGTAATCCACACACATTCGAACTTTTCCATGTTTCTTAGGCACATGCACAATATTGGCCACCCATTGAGGATACGTAGAAGTCACCAGAAACCCAACATCAATTTGCTTCTGAACTTCTTCTTTAATCTTCACTGCCATATCTGGATGAGTTTTTCTGAGCTTCTGCTTCACAGGCACACACTCAGGCTTCAACGACAGGAAATGTTGCACGATATCAGTATCTAGACCAGGCATGTCTTCATACGACCAGGAAAAGACGTCGACATATTCTCGTAGCAACTCAATCAACCCCTTCTTCAAAGACTCTTCCAAGAGTGCCCCAATCTTTACTTCACGAACACAGTCTTCAGACCCCAAGTTGACTGTTTCCAGATTCTCAAGATGCGGCTGAATGATCTTCTCCTCGTGCTCAAGCAGACGGGTAATATCATCAGGAATCTCTTCAACATCATCTTCTTCTGCCTCAAATACAGGGAACTCAAAGTTGGGAGATGGCGTTGGATCATTATGTTCAATGGGTTTGATCAACCTGCATAATGATTTTGAGTATAAAAGAGATTTCTGAATTCAAGAAGGGCAAATCATTATGCAGATGAAAAGATTGATTTTATTCTCTTTTTAGGGTTTTATGGTGATCACCAATTTCATGCAAAAAGCAAAAAGGAAAAATAATTTGGAAAAACAAACATTTAACATGTGATTATTGAATGGATATCATTGTATTAATCAAATATGTGCCAACAATGTCATCACTTCTCCTTTTGGCATGGGAGAAGGGTTTTCAAACAAAATGAACACATTATGTGGACTTATGGATAACTGTTGGAACATCAACAACGACCCAATTATTGCAGATTCCTCCCGGAATGACCAAGTTGCCAAGATCTTCCTCTTCATCATCTTCCACAATGGCTGCAGCTTCCTGATCTTCAACTGTTTGGATGAAACCTCCACTTTGGAACAACCCACGCTCATTGGAAATACCTGAAGAATACCCTATGCCAGCCCGAGATTTGTCATCTTCCAATTTGATCATTTACCCCAAACCAGTAGTTGCACCATGCTCAATGTCCAACTTCGTATCGTTGTAGGAGACAAATGAAGAAAGTCCTTTCCTCGAAGGCTCAACAATAGACAAGGCTTGGAACGGAGTCCCAACCTCACCCTCAGCATCAATGTAGGAAAAGGAAGATAAATGACTGACCAAGAGAGCCTTTTCTCCCCCTATCACCACCAACTTCTTGTTCTTAACGAACTTCAACTTTTGGTGAAGGGTGGATGTCACGGCGCCTGCCTCGTGAATCCATGGCCTGCCAAGCAAATAGCTGCAAGACGGATGGTGTCCATGACCTGGAAAGTGATCTGGAAATCACTAGGTTCGATCTTGATCGGGAGTTTTACTTCCCCGATCACGTTTTTGCGCGATCCATCAAACGCCTTAACAACCACCCCACTCTTCCTCATGGGAGGCCCTTGATATGAAAATTTGGCAAGAGTGGATTTTGGAAACACATTAAGCAATGGTCCTGTGTCCACCAACACATTGGACAAGGCATCATCCTTGCAGTTCATTGAAATGTGTAGAGCCAAATTGTGGTCTTTTCCCTCCTCGAGAAGATCAGCATCACAGAAGCTCAAATTGTTACAAGCGGTTATGTTTGCAACAATGCTATCAAACTGCTCAATAGTGACATCGTGATCCACGTATGCCACGTCTAACACCCTCTGCAAAGCTCCGTGGTGTGGCTCAGAATTCATTAACAAAGACAAGACAAATATCTTTGAAGGAGTTTGTAGCAATTAATCAACAACATTATATTCACTCCTCTTGATGAGCCTCAGCATCTCATCACAGTCCTATCTCGAAGTGCCAGACTGGCCAACCAGGACAGGAGCTTTCACAGATTTATCAACAACAGGGTCAACACCCTTCACAACAGGAGCAGGATTGTTAGAAGAAGAAGTCCCCACAGGACCGGCAGGATTAACAGCAGTTCTTCTCACGACATCTTTTTGTTTTCCGATCTACCAGAACTTTCACCTTGCGCTCCTTTGAGTTTATGATCCAAATTCAGCCTATCAGCTTTGCTTTGTAAAGCTCCATTCGGATCTCTTGTTCATTTTCTTTCAACTGGCGATTCTCCATTAAGGCTTGTTTGTAATACTCAGCAGGCACACTCTCGGAAAGGATCAAAGGCGGTTGCTCCTGTAATGGTTCCATCCGGTCATATGGTAGCAACAAAGTCCCAACTCTTTCCTTGACCCACTTAATGTAAGCAGGCATAGCAATTGCAAACTTCCTCCCTAAAACAGATCCATCTTTTATACCAATATTCTCCCAAGCTTTTCCCACTTGCTCCAATCTTGCTGGATCGCTTCATTTCTCAAAGTACACATTTTCATCTATCTCGACATCTTGCGGCCTTTCATTCATGACAAAACCCAACTGACGGAGAGAAAGAACCGGGTTGTAGTTGATGCAACCCCTAATTCCTATGAGTGGAACATTGCGAAACTCTCCACAACTCATAATGACTTTGCGCATATTAATCCTATAAGCTTGCCACTTGATATCATAAGATGTGAGCGACATGATCCTCTGAGTCCATTTGTGAGTATTCTGAGTATCCACAAACGGTCCATTGGTTGGTAGAAAAGACAAGAACCACTTGAGTAGCAACGGGAGACAACACCTGATAGCTCCACACTTACCATGCCTGCTGTGTATCGCGTAATAGGTGTCGGCTAACAAGGTAGGCACCGGGTTTCCTCTAATGAAATTAGTGATTGCTGCCAGGTCCACGAAACTAGGCATACTAGGGAACAAAACAACTCCATAAATCATGACAGCCAACTGAGCGTTGAAAGCTACCCAATTTCCTTCCTTTGCTTCTTCCTTAGCCGTCCTTACCAAGAACTTCAAGGATAAGCCCTCAACATCACCGCTTGGTTTCCAATTATCGCTCACTTCCTTGATGCTCAGGTAAAGAGCCTTAGCGACAACTTTGAAATCCACCTCCTTTGGCACATCCAAGAAAGGTACTCGATTTTTGATTTGGACGTTCATAAGGATGGAATACTCTTCAAGAGTGGGCGCTAACTGGTAATCCTGAAAAGTAAAGCAACGAAGCTCCGGATCATAGAACTGTAAGAGAGTCTGCAGAGGTACCGGATCAACCACCTTCTTCAACAATGCCAAGATATCCCCATACTGATCATTAAAAACTTTCTGATTACCGTCGGTCACGAGATTACCCAATTCTTCCAAAGATGTCAACGGCTTACGGTAAAAGCTGAAGGTGCAAATCTTCCTCTTCAACTCTGGAATGACAGCCATCTTTCGGTGTGAACAAACTCCTGAATAAACCTGAAAAAATGATATGCATATGAGGGTTAACCCTTTTTTTTTGCTGAAAATAAACATGCTATGATGCAAAAATGATGAAACAATGGCTGGTTGTATATTGCGAGACACAGGATCAGAACTTCAGCATGAATTCGGAACCGGGAACCATAGAACACAGTCATCGACTTAGAACCCATACTTCAGAACCAACGGTCACCAACAAGAACCAAACAAAAGTCACCAACAGGGCACGGTCACCAACAGAACAAGTCACCATCAGTACCTGTAAATGATTCATTCCCGCCCCACTCACGGGCGTAATCTAGGCCAGGGTAAGGTCAAGAGAAACGCAGGATAAACAATCCTTTCAAGAATATCATCATATGCATACCAGGTGTATGCAACGATAATACCCCCTCAGAATCTGAACTGCTCGTGATACCATGTTCCGCTAAATGGCGCCATACCACCCGCTTCCCATGAATCACTCTATTCCTAGGTGTCCTAAAGTTCACTCATAGCCTGTGTATTGGGCCTTTTACCTCTTGTGACTCCCACCCAACAGTGAAACAGATGCACAACCAGCACAATATGGATGAGACAATAAAGCACACATAGGATGCAATGCAAGCAGATGAGTATGCAAAGCAATAAATAAATAACACACAATAGACAATAAACAAACAAACGCTAGGAAAGGCCCACTAGGGAAAATATGTCCCCAGCAGAGTCGCCAGCTGTCGCAACCTAAAAAAGGGAATGCGAAAAAACAACCGGCGAAAAAGAAAAGACAGAAGAGTTGCCACCGTGCGTTATTTATCCCAAAGGAGGGAAAGGAAACGCTCGAAGTAAACCTGGCAAACGGAAAGGAAAAGATAAGGTCTCACAACCAAATCATGGGTTCAGGAGCCGATTATGCGAAGGGAAGGTATTAGCACCCCTACGCATCCGTAGTACTCTACAGGATCCACTCTTGTTGTTCTTGTCTAAAGGGTGTGGGTTTATCTAATGTACTATTTACGAAAAGAGGGGTCAAAAGAAAATGACTCGCACGGATGTCGCATCCACTGCTTACGTATCTCATATGAATATGAGAATCAGAGTCTTCGTAGCTTGGCTACCTATGGGTTAAAGAGGAGTATGCTCGCTAAGACATCGCGTCTTATGCCTACGTATCTCATCTGGAATTAGAATCAGAGCAAGCCGTAGTTCGGCTGACCTACGGGTTAAGGGTTGTGTTTTTTAGATGAACGACGTTACTACGCAATCTACCGGATGCTCGACCTTTGGAGACTTACTCACCTGTAGTAGAAGGAGTTAACGTGTTCTTAGGAGAAGAAAAATCAATGAGTTTGTTTGTGTTTTAGAAATGCCCATGCAAAAAAGGAAGTCCTAGACAAAGGAACCGTGCTACCTTAATTGACATGCGAACGAGAGACTATACGAAGTCTAGCAATCCTATGGGGAGACGATCACACCATACAAAACAAACATGCATAAAGTAAACGCGCCAACAAGGGGTTCAGACATACATGGGTAGGGCTTTAGTCAAGAGGGGTCATATCAACCTCGACAAACAAGCCATGGAAGGGTAATCAAACGAGCTCTTAACCACTGACACTGAACGTTAGTGTGAGCAGATCAAAAGGGTAATGAGGATAAGACCTCCTAGCTCTTAACCCTGGACAGGGTGAGCTCATGATAAAGAGTGGGGATTCAGAAAGGTGAAACCCTCTCCACTGACCGACCAGACAAAAGATATTGGGATTTTGTTCTGAAGCATCGACACGTAGTGCGAGCATAAGGAACGACACACTGAATAACGAGGGATTGACTACTAATCCCTTTTATCCATCAATTTCCTCTTCGGGGAGGTCTTTAGCACTGGTGCCTCTCCTCGGAGGTCTTTGGGCACAAAAGTAAACAAACAAAAGAAAACATTGCCTCCTATTGAGGTATTCCAGCTAAGAAAACGGTAAAATGCGGGAAAGATAAAGGGATCAAGAGATCTACCACACGGATAAAGATCCGAAGTAACATCAACTAAAAAAAATAAGAAACCCGGTGATCTCTCAGGCTAGCACCATCAAAGAAAGCAGGTCAGCAAAGTAATCAGAATAAATCTCCAGATGGTATCCCATAAATAAAGTGGAATACCAAGTAAGCTATCTCTTCAAGAGTCATGTGAGCCCTCACAAAAAACTCAACAAACAGGTTAGAGAAACAAGATAGGATGCAATCAAGAGTTGCACCGAACAGAAGAATCATAGCAACAACAGTGTCAGGTGAACAGTGCACGGATGCAAGAGAAAGCATGTCATAACAATCACCAAACAGATTAAAGAGCAAAAAACTTCTGTCACGCTCGCTATTGCTTCGCTTAGTGAGGTGCTAGCGAAGCTTCGCTACATGTTCGCTTAGCGAGGTGCTAGCGAACGCCTGCGGGTTTTGGGTTCTTCCTTGATAACAGTGCGGTTTCAGAAACCCCAAACCCTATGGCACACATTTCATAAATTAAACGATTAAACATTCGAGGCGTTGTTTTACACATTCATGCATATCTAAACCCGTGGGCATCACCGAACGATACCCACTCTTTCAAATTCACCATAATTCCTCATACATTCAAAAATTTCAAATTGAAAGCATAAAGTAATGGAAATAGGGAAAACCTGACTGGAGAGATCAAAAGAAATTGAATTGCACTGTTGGTTTGCAGAAAAACCTTAGGGTTTATATGAGAGGGAATTGGTTCTTTGCAGATGAGTTCCCTTCAGTGTCCGGGGGCTGCTCTGAATTCTGTTAGTTCTTCTCTCTTTTGTTCTTCCAGGGTTAGGTCAGGTCTCTCCTTTTTGGAGATGGAAGTCTAGAATTTATAACCTGATTTTCGTGGCTTGGTGGGCTCAAATGAGAGGTCCAAGTCCAAGATTTTTTTGTTATATTTTTTCAAAAAACACGTGTGCTTCGTCTAACGAAGGATTTGCTCGCCTAGCGAGCATGACAGTTCAGATTCGCTAAGCGAACCGCGCTGCTCGCCTAGCGAGCATGACAGCTCAGGCACAGACTTTTTCTCCTTCGAGATTAGCATTTTGAATGATAAATAGACCCCATTTGAACATGTTGGAAGTAACTCAAGTCATTCCCTTGTATTGACTGACCACCCAGATAGAACCCACAAAGTGTCTTAGATGACGTTCAAGCTTCTTGGATCTGATTCTGATTGATATGATGCAATGCAATATGAAATATTAAATGACCTAAAAATGAATGCATTCATGAGGGGGGGGGGGGGGGAATTTGATGTGCTACATAGGTGAATGAATTAGAAAGATAACTTAGACTATGAAAATGAGTTATGTGGTGATGCTTGGGTGCAAAGGTACGTCGGTGTGTATCACAAACAAGTATTCACTTGATTAATGAATCCATATGATTTTTATGGAATATATGGAATTAACATGTGAATGAGTGGATATGATCACCTAGTATTTGATGGCATAACATGAGAATTGGTGAGTGTGATCACCTAGTGATTGTTGAGAGCAATCACGATAATGTAGAACCTAATCACGTTCTCAGATGTTTTCCCTTGATTGTGCACATACCTTTTGAGATGCTTATATAAAGTAGAAAATAGGGATGTGGATCAATGATTCATGCCTCAATTGGGTTTGAGTCCCAACCATGGAGGAACATGAGGGAGAGGTGGACACCTAAGTGGGTCGAGTCCCATATAGTGAAAGATACTCAAAATGGGTTCGAGTCACATAGGAGTTATGATTATTGAAGTGGGTTCAAGTCCCATGGAGAACCCAATATCCACATTAAAGTCGAACCATTCGAACATGTATGAACCGAGCCTTGCTCTAGACGTAGGTCCGATTAGGGATTGATGTTTCGTGAATCCGAATAGTGATTTATTGAGTTATGTGAACTCAAGTGACATGTTGCGATACATTGCGAATATCCCTTAGATACTTAAGTCTTAGTTATGTTATGTGAGTGATACGCACGTAACAAAAGATGAATAATTAAGTTAGGAACCAATTAGAAACCATGTAGAGTTGAGTGAACCCATAGGATAGGGGAACTAATTGAGATTATCATCTCACCCCACTATTATTATTGTTTTTATGGTGTTATTTGCAGGTTAAGCAAGAGAAGTTGTTTGTTGATGTTTCAAAAGATTCTGATTCTTGTGATCTTCCGCTGTGGATTGTATGCAATGAAGATACTTCACGTAGATCTTAGTTTTTTTATTTAGGTACTATTGGATGTCATGTGCCATACTTTGCATTTTTGTATTATGAAAATATATATAATGCTGCTGCTAGGCACTTGTGTTGTATCAATACCAAATTAATATCTCGTATAATATGTTTTCTAGATGTATATTGTACGAGGTGTTACAATTGGTTTCAGGTCAGGTCGATCCTCGAAATGACCTTGAAACATCATAATTAAATAAATTCCTGCTTCATATGTGTGTTTAACCAACATGATTCTTAATATCACAGTATGTAGTATTAGGCTTGATCAACCTAATTTTATGTGCATGGTAGGTAGGATCATGGTTGAGCGACCATGAGGACTTTGAATGTTGAGTAAAGCTTGTTCTTCGAGGGTAGGTTCAAGTCAAGAGTTAGAAAGTAAGGAGAACCAGTGAGCTCGGTTAAAGTCGAAGTGAGAGTTGTGTCCCAGGTATGTGGGAGTGCAGAGTGGCGTATGGTTTGAGCAATCCTATAGTGTTAGAGAAGTCGGAAAGTTAAGGATTTATATTGGATGAAATGTCAAAGTTGAGGAATGTGTGAGCTTGTTAATATAACAAGATTGACCCACTTGTATGGAACAACTATTACAGGTAATTCCGTACAGTGAGGGAGAAATGATGGTTTTATCACACGTATGCCACAAGGCTCGGAAGCAAGATGATGTACATGTGTCTCATCTTGTAAGGCCAATAAAGCATCTTGAGAGAATGGAGTATATTAGGAATGGTACCTTCCAAATTTTTGAAGGGTCGAGAGATGTTGATATTCAACATTTTGTTAAGGGTCTAAGGTAGTGGTAAAGTACAATAATAGACTCGGGAACATGTCTCCAAACGAAGGATAGAACACATACTAAGTATACCCAGTGTTAGAAGGGAGGTCGGGTTTATGATAGTTCGTTAGAGATTCAATGTTAGTAGGAGACCATTATGGAAATGTTGAGTTACATAAGGATTAGTTGAAAGAGCTTCGTGTTGAGAGAAAGAGCAAGTATTTTATATTCAAGGAAATTTTAGTATAATGGTTCTATAATTGGAGTTAAGAGATTTACTTTAGAAGAGAAGCAAATGCAGAGTTGGTAGTAGTGTAAATCTTACAATACAATTATTGTAATGGGATGCATTTTAGATAAAGGCACAATGGGGTCATTAAGGTTTCATTGAGGCTAAGATAGGAGCGTGTAGTTGATGACTATTCACATACGAAGATTTCCAGAGTATGAGGTGAAGTGGAGAAAGTTATACCTAGGTATTAAGAAGCATGTGATAGTAACATCCTTGTCACAAGTATGTGTAATTGATTACCTTATTTTAGTATGGTTATGGAGTATCACACTCTTTATTTAGAGAAGTGTTTTTTGTGTCCAAAGAAGTTTGATTATGTGGTAAGCAACGAAAGACAAGCCCAACTTGAGTCGGAACTAAGTGTGGAATGTGAAATGGACTACATCGTATGGACTCGTAAGTAGGCGACAAGGACTTTCAGTTGCAAGTCATCTAATAAGTAACCTCTATGTGATGAAACATGTAGGGGATGTTTAGTTTAGAAGAGAATCCATGTCAATAAGTGTGTGTGAATGTCAAGGTTCATTTTGAGAGCATATTATTTGGGTTGCAAGAGTATGAGTGGCTTATTAAAAGTTAGGTTGTTGTTTATCTTCCTAAGTAGTTTTTGGATTGGTTGATCATTGAGTATGATGTTCACACCTTGTTGGAACTAAGTATATCCCAAATCTCTTTGGTGCACTGTTGTGGGTGTGCGGGGTTGAGAATAAAGTTGCAAGTTATTACAAGTCATATTGATCGTTTTGAAATTGGAATTTTTGAAGGTGTATTGAATAGTTGATCATCTGTAGAGAGGTTAAAGAAGTTAGATTTTTGGGGAACCAATCTAGTGAACCATACTCAGTGTGATTGTCTTGGGTGTATCACTATTATTAGTAATGAGAACCATGAGAAGTGAACCTGGAAAAGACTTACGAAGTGGTGATTTCGAAGAGATCGGTTCAGTATCTTGAATATGTGTTAGTAAGGTGTAAGTGGTTTGTCATTGTATGAAATTGAATAATTCACTCAAATTCATGGCCTCGAATGCAGACCCCCCGTGATAGTGGTACATGATGTGTATAATGATACTCTACCTTATTGAAAGGTTTCGTGAGTTATACTTCTCGGAAAGAGCAAGAATGAGATATTCATGAAGTTAAGCATGTAACTCGAATTGTATATGAGTAAGAACACGAGCTAGAATTACAGGAGATGAAGCATGATGATTGAAATGAATGATTTTGAATAGGAAGTGCGATGTTATATTGAGATGTGTGGCCGAGTTGCATGACTCTGTGAGTAGTATTGGAAAGCTCACATTTACATCCTAGATAGGTAAAGTTCCTTGAAAGCGTTGTCTTGTCGATGAATTGAAATTTCTATTTGCTATTATTTCTCCAATTGGTTGGAATCCCGTGTCAGCAGAACCCGTGAGTGGGTAAGAATTCTATAAAGAACTTAGAATGCATTATGGCAATAAGAACCAGGTATTTTCAAACTAAATTGGATTAATCAGAACCAATGCAAGATGATTTTGAATGTTGTGTACTCTTATGATCGCAGTCGTGTGACTCATGCGTATCTATATCTTGAGATGTATTGGTTCTGATTCTCCATCTTATGTTGGAGAGAAAAGTGTTCTACCTGTGGATGTGGTAAGATTCTGAAATTGTTTTGGGATAATAGGTACTCAGAGGAAAATCCAGATCTCCTATAAGGACCCATAACCTAGTTAGTAGAGAGTGAGGAATGGAATGGCACAATGCAATATCATGGAGGATCAAAGAGATAACTACTCGTAGGAATCAATGTAAGAAAATCACGTGCCAAGTGTGTTATCTTTTTCTAATGGTACAAGAGAAGTGCAACATTAGGTGTGGATGCTCGTAGTATATAATATCAGGTCAAGGGAGGTTGATAAGGTTATTAATAGGTTGATTATAGAGTTTGTCATAATTGTTGATGGATTTATAAGATAAGAATCGTCAGTATTATGTGTAGTCATGGAATCGATAAATTATCTCACAATGTTTTAAAAGTATTGAATATCCAATAAGAATAATATTTCGTGGTTATGGTTTTGGTTAACTCAGTGTAAGAAAAGGCAAGTCGTGAATTCTAGAGGGATCTGTGACCAGGCAATTCAGAGTGGTCAGTCAGATGAATTAAGTGGGGAAAAAGTTAAAAGTTAATCAAATATTGAAAATAAGAATATGATTAGATAAAGAAGTTTTGAGAATAAGTTTCCAGTGAAAAGAAGTTGGAAGTTTGAGTATGTTAGAGGATTGAACTAAAGCTAAGCCAAGTGTTGACCTAAGACGATGATGTAAGAAGTGTTTCTTTCTTTGAGTGGAAGAAATTTAGGGACGAATTTCAATTTGGTGGGGATGGGGGATGCAATATCCCATATACTCTTAAGTGCTCTGAATATTGTTATTTGAGACAAATAGAGTAATCAGTGGACTCAGAAGAGATCAATTCTTATTAACATAAAATGAACTTCATTAATTAGTACAAGAATGAATATTCTGGTAACATTAATAATTGGTCAATTTCTCTAGTAGTAAGAAAATATCTTTAAAGATGCTTTCCTTTACTGTCTTTTCATTTCAACCACATATTATCTCTCTTTTCTCCGTCACTCATTCCCCACCATATATTTTATTTTCTTATAATTCTATCTACTAGTATTATAAAGGAAAAGGAAACATAGAAGTATGAAAGAAGAAGTGGATAAGAATAAGAAGAAAGAAGAGAAAATCAAAGAGAGAGAAAGAAAGAAAAAGAGGAAAGAAAGAAGAGAAGAGAGGAAGAAGAAGAATGCCATGTAAGTCTTCATCATCACTATCGATTCATATCATCTTTTCATCATTTTCATTTATTAAGGTGAATTCCTAGATAAATTTAGCTTAGGGGAAAAATCATGAGTTGGGAGGTTAGGGTTATTTTGAAACCATGTTTGTTGTCTTCTTTGATTACATGTTGTACGAATGATGAAGAAAAATGGTTGAACATATGTCTTGTTCTTGATGATATGTTTGATAATCACTTATTTTAGTTAATAATTTATCTATATTAATTGTTCTTAGAATTACGTCTATTATACATCCTCAATATATACGTCAATTTGTATGTAATGTAATGTTGTGTCTTGATTAATATATGATGGTTGTAGTATGTGTTATGTATGTTTTAATTTAACGTGTTTGCTTCACATGTCAATAAGATGTGATAATTAATAGGATTTTGATACGTCTCGTGACTGTATATAGAATATAGTCTATCGGGTACTTGACTTCAAGTGCACAGTCCAGTCTTTTTAGTTTTAAAAGATATCGAACCCACAGGGACCGATGGTCAAACTAATGCTACTGACGTTACTATGTTTAGCTAAGGGAATTATTTTTAGAAGTTTGGTTGAAGAAAATTAAGTCTAAGGGAAGTTGAGTTTTAAGAAAATATTAATAGGAGGATATCAGTATGCAACGTATTAATCGTCAGGGATTCGATAAGTCATCGGTGTATAATTTAAGTACCAAATATCTTTCAGTAGAAAATACTTATTTAAAAGGCTTTATCTCACACTCTCGTGATTGTTGATTCAAACTATACCTTTAAGTCAGAATGTACGCTCTCGCTGTCCCATTTGAAGTTAAAAATACTTTTTGAAAATAGATAAGTTCTAATTGCTTTTAAAGTGCTCTCGCTGTTTTTAAAATCAATGCCTAGTTTTTACTATCCAATTCGACCCTCACGCTCTCGCGATTGTCGGTTCTCACCTTAGTTAATTTCCCATTCTCGTGGAAAAATCGTATTAAATAACTTCTCACTCTTGTGACAAAGTTAATTAAATTTAAATTAAAAACCACAACCAAAAAGATTGTTTGAGACAAGAAGTTTTTCACCGATTATTATTAAATCCCGTCTAATTAAATTGTTACATACCGATACCGGTAGTTTAGCCAGACATGTTAAACAACGCAACCACAGGCAAACATAAACAGATCAACAATAATATAGACATGATTACAATAGTAATAAATCAATAACAATTGAATAAAAACCTGGAAATTGGATTAATAGAATACGTCGAATCTTGAAGTACTTGAGCAGTCCTCCACAGGTCGGTAGGATGCTGCCTCTTCGAAATAATTGCTTAAACTAAATTAAATAAATTGCAGTAGTTCCCCAATGTAGGAAACTACTACTCTGGCTAAATGAAAAACGGAAAGGGAAAGGGAAAATGGAAACTTTAAACGGAACGGTAACTAAATTGCGGTAGAGGAAACAATGTTGCTGAAGAAAAATAATACTAGAAAGCAGAATTGCTGTAGAAAATAAATTGCAGAGAAAAATTAAGCGTCCCCCGTAGGTTTCCAACTTCTGTCTTTTTATATCCGCCATTAGGTCATGGCAGTTGAGAGAAACAAGGATGACTTGGTTGAGTGAGGAATCCACGGGAAAGTGGTTGTACAACGAGAATTTAGGCATGTCGGCTCACTTCTGTTGACTGTTTCACGACGCTGATTTTGGCCGCTTGACGTTCGTGATGGGCTGGGCGTGCCGGTCGTTACATGCTTTGTGACGGTCGTCACATCCACAATTTTTGTGTCCCCTGTTTTTCTGTTTTTCTACTGCTTTCTCTTCTGTTTCTTCTTCTTTTCCTTCCTTTTCTATACTTTGCTCATTTAAGATGGGGATTGAAATACCTACAAAAATAACTCGAACACTTGCGGAATAATTGGAATATAAATGAAAGTGTTACGATTTTTTAGTGTAAATCAAGGCAAATATACAATGTATTTTCGCGTTATCAGATTTGCACACAGTACGCAATTGTCAAATGTATTATATGTGTTTATTCAAATGAGATGTTCATTTTAGAGCATATAAAATACTTGCATTGCTATATTTTAATGTGCTATTGTCATGCTACAAAAGTAGTTATGTGAGTATTATGATGTGAGTGAGTGTTATAACTCAAAATAGTGCTACTGTCATTTAATAAGAGTATCCAGTGTTGTAGTGTGGTATGATGATGCGTTGTTAGCAATGTATGCAAGTAAATAGTGTTGAATGTAATGATTGTGCAATGTACATATTTGAAAACCTAAGTAACAATTGTATAATCATAGGTGTAGCATAAACATAGTTATTTGGAAAATATTAAGTGTGCATTAACGTGAATCCAAATTATTGATAAAAATTCCATGTTTCATCATATGTGTTGTAAGATATGTGGATACTTATACTTTGTGTAAGCTATGATGTGTAGTAATATGTATATTTTATGTGTATATGTTTGTGTTTGATGTACTTGTAATAATAATTGTGCGTTCGTGAGATAAGTGTGTTATAGACAAATACTTAATTGTGTGATTATATAATCTTATCATGAATATCTTATGTATTATACTATGAATTGTTGTTTGTGTCAATTGTGTAATAATATGAATAAAACTTTATGATGATAAGTTAGGAAGCCTAGGAGTATAACTAGGTGAATGAATTAGAAATGTAACTTAGACTATGAAATTGAGTTATATGGTGATGCTTGGACGCAAAGGTACCTCGGTGTGTATCGCGGACAAGTATTCACTTGATTAATGAATCAATATGTTTTGCATGGAACATGTGAATGGATGTATATGATTACCTAGTATTTGATGACATAACATGATAATTGGTGAATGTGATCACCTAGTGATTAATGAGAGAAATCACGATGTTGTGGAACCTAATCACATATTCAGATCTTTTCCCTTAATTGTGTAAATCCCTTTTGAGGTGCTTATATAAAGTAGAAAATAGGGATGTGGTACCAATGATTCGTGCATCAATTGGGTTTGAGTCCCAACCATGGCGGAGCATGGGGGAGAGGTGGACACCTAAATGAGTTCGAGTCCCGTACAGTGAAAGATACTTAAAGTGGGTTCGAGTCCCATATGAGTGATGATTCTTGAAGTGGGTTCGAATACCATGAAGAATCCAATATCCACACGAAAGTCGAATCATACGAGCATGTGTGAAATGAGCCTTGCCCTATACGTAGGTACGGTCGGAGATCGATGTTTTTGTGAATCCGAATAGTGATTTATTGAATTATGTGAACTCAAGTGACATGTTGCCATACATTGCTAATATCCCTTAGATACTTAAGTCTCTTACTTACATTGTGTGAGTGATACACAAGTAACGGAAGATGAAGACTTAAGTTAGGAATCGACTGGAAACCCTGTAGAGCCGAGTGGACCAATAGGATAAGGAAACTCACTAAGATTATCATATATCCACACTATTATTGGTGTTTTTTAAGTATTATTTGCAGGTTAAGCAAGATAAGTTGTTTGTTGATGTTTCGAAGGATTCTAATTATCATGATCTTCCATTGCGGATTGTATGAAATGAAGATATTGCACATATATTTTAGTTATTTTTTAAATTTAGGCACTATTATATGTCTTGTGCCATACTTTGTATTTTTGTCTTATGAACATATATATATATATATATATATATATATATATATATATATATATATATATATATATATATATATATATATATATATATATATATATATATATATATATATATATATATATTGATGCTTTTAGGCACTTGTGTTATATCAATACCAAATTAATATCTCGTATAATGTATTTTTTAGATGTATATTATACAGGGTGTTACAAGAGCACCTGTTTTCAAAAGAGAAAATTATACTTATTGGTAAGCAAACATGTACGTACACTTACTATAAGTTGACAAAAACCTATGGTGTGTCGTCACCGAGAGACCATTTATTCCTAAGAAGAATGACGATGTTGTTAAACATCTAAAAGACTGGACATATGATACAACCGAAAAGGATTCATATGATTTGAAAGGGAGGAATATACTTATGTCCGCTTTAAGCGCCGAAGTATTTTACTCAATTTTACATCATACGAGTGCTAATGTTATGCGAGACACTCTCCAAACTATATATGAAGGAATGAATGACATCAAGGATTCTAAAATCAATATGTTTATAAGGGAGTTTTAACTAATTTGTATGAAACCCGGAGAATCCGTGGATTACGTGCAAACTAGATTCCTCAACTTAATTAACAAACTAAGTAACTTGGGTAAAACCTTTTTCAAACAAAGATTGCACTAACAAAATATTGAAATATATGTGTAGGGAGTGGAAACCAAGGGTTATTGCTATAAATGAATCTAATGATATTAATACTTTGGATATTACAAAATTGTTTGGAAAGTTAGCCGAGAATGAAAATGAATTGAAACGACTTGCCAATAGCGAAGTAAAATCGAAAAAAAGAGAAAGGTAAAGAAGAGAAACATGATCTTTCTTTGAAATCTTCGTAATCTAAAGGTAGATGCTTGTTGTTGAGCTACTTGAGAAATTTGGGTTTCTAACATTTTATTGTGAGTAGCCATGACGTCGACTTTAGAGGCGAGTTGCCTCAAAACTTTGTTAATGTGTAGGTTTTTGTTTTTGAAATCCTTGTTTTTCCAGGTTTGGGTTATGACAAAGTTTTCCATTAGAGTCTCGAGGTTTGATTTTGGGGGAGCAAAATAGGCACCCTTTTGTCCTTGAAATCAGATGGTGCAACAGGTGATATAGGATTGACAACAAATTGGGGATTACTGGTCTTGTACGATATGTTTAGATGGTTTATCCTACCAGGTTTATACATATTAGAGTACATATTTACCTAATTGGCATAATTCATCTGGTTAGGGGGGGGGGGGGGGGTCGGCTACAGACATTAAATGGCATGCAACATCAATATTTTCAAACACTCCACAAAATTCGTAATTTGGAGTTACATCGGTTGCAGTAGCAATATGTGTGATTCTTAAGTTATCAATATTTTAATACAAAGCTTCCACATTTGCGTTCATGTGATCAAGGGCGCTAACTTCATACAACTCGCCTTTTTGAAGGGCCTTTACTACGAGAGCTCTCTTGTTTCTCCATTGATAATAGTTTTGGGCCATATCATCGATAAGAGCATATGACTCATCAAAAGGCTTATTCATAAGAGCTCCTTCTGCAACAACATCCTGAGTCATTCTCGTAGTATATAAAACATCTTTGTAAAAAGTGTGGACAATAAACCATTTTTCGAGTCCGTGCACGTCATCTCCTTGAATCGCTCCCATGCTTCAAAGAGAGATTCCCCATCCTTTTTTCCTAAATCAGGTGATTTGGTTTCTAAGTTACACAATCTTACTCGGTGGGAAGGATATGCCTAGAAACATCTTTTTTAAGTTCATTCCGTGCTGTTATAGAATTGGATGGAAGGGATTGAAGGCAATTCTAGAAATATCTCTTAGTAGAATCACATCAGGATCCACTCCATTGCATTTCAGAGTGTTGCAGTGTTCGACAAAGATCAAAAGATGTAAATTTTGGTCTTCCGTTGAGGAGCCAGAAAACTGGTTCAACTGCAGCATGCACAATAGAGAAGGTTTCAACTCAAAGTTGTTCGCTGCTATGGTAGGACGAACATCGATCGAATGGGCATCCTCAGTTGAGCGAACCACCAATTCTTTAAGCGGGTGTTTATCGTTATCAACCATCTCCTGCTGGTTTCAAATCAATTAGAGCCTCTTGTGAACATAATGTTCAATTTTGTTAATCAGTTTAACGAGGCTCCATAAACTTCGGGTTCTCTGTTATGGCGTTGGGATCACTTCTACCTATAGTATCCTCCCATGTGGAGGATTGTGATATTCTAGCAACCATGATTGGGAATAGTTAAGGCTAGGAATGAAGATCTCAGTGAGTGTTAACACGATGATGATAAATGAACGTGTGGCCCATGTTAGTTTTACCGGAGCCTCACGGGGTGTGGCAATTCACTTGTCAAAAAGTATAGATGCATGGTACCCCTATGCTGGTAGAAGTGGCAAAAGGCTTTAAGGATTTTCGAGGTGATTGTGGTGTAGAGAGAGGCAACTCATGTGAGGTGAGAAACTATGTTTCCTTGGGGTATTTGGTGTGTATCTCTGAGTTGTTTTTCCTCATGATAGGGAAGAGATATTTTTAGAGACTTATGGACCTGGATTTAGAGGATCCCTAGGATGTAGTATTCGTTCTTCGTTAACTAAGGAAGCTGTTGACTTCCTACTTAAGGAATCGTGACCAAGACCTGATATAGATGCAATTATAAGTTATGCACACGTAATCCCCCATGTTCCTCATCAATGCGGGTAGCTAACGTTGTGGGGGTTATATCCAAACACCATGTTTTGGGGTTATAGCCTTATGAGGCTTGGCCCAATACTGGCTTATCATGGGTCTTTACAAATATATCACTATAATATTTAACATCGAACATCAAAATTTTACAAATCACGATTGTTGGACAAATGATTCCGAGAACAAGGGAGGGGGGGGGGTGAATTATGTGTAAGAAAATGATGCCCAATTATGAAAGTCCTCATTTATAATTTTTTTACTTAATTTTATAAATCAAATAGAAAATAGGCAATAGAATAATTAAAAGAATGGAAATCAAAGAGACGAAGAGATGGAAATACACTGAAAATAAATAAAGAAATGAAAAGTAAAGAGCTAAGGGAAGAGCAAAATGCATCGATGATTTATACATGTTTGATCTAACCACATGTCCTACTCATGCCCTAAAGAACTTCTTTTTTAAGAGTTTCCACTATATGAGATGTGAGATTTTTTTATAGGTTAAGTCCACTGATCTTCTTACAACCAAACATGAGATTTTACACTAGCTAATCCTCGAACCAAATTGATATTTTATATTAGGCTAATCTTCAAAAAAAAAATAGAGATTTTACATCAATATGAACTCATGAACCAAATAAAGATTTTATTTGGCCAATCTCATAAACCAAACAAGAGCTTTTAATTGGTTTATCTCAGAACCAAACAACAACTTCTTTTTAAGATGTTACAACAGAGATAAAATCTCTTGAGTAAAACATAATATTGTCATAGCACTAAACCAACAAAAGCCTCACATTTATTTTTCACTCTCAAAACACTAAGGCAATTCCAAGAAGAAAAATAGATAAATGAAGTAGAGACTAGAAAGTGAGAAAGTATGACAAAAATACGTTTTCTGGTGTGTTTTGAAAGAAGGAGAAACCACCAATTTATAGGAGAAAAAATTGGATCAAAAAGGAAAAAACACCTATCGGCCTTTAAATGATCTAATCAATTAAGACTTAGGTTAATCGATTAAAGGCTTCAAAATGACGACAACCCTAATCTAAAAAAGGAAACCCTACAACGGTTATGTGTCTTGGTTGATTAGGAGTACTTCTAATTGATTAAAAATTATTTTTCCTTATTCTAATCGATTGGATTAAGTCCTTAATGGATTAGGCAATGTACACATGCTTCCTAAATGATTAGGAATACTCTTGGTCAATCTCACATGCACCCTTGATAGTTCCTTTATAGGTTTTTGGTATTTTGGTAAGATATATATATGTATGCGAGTTGCCGTAGTAATTTAACAATTACTCTTATATCTTTGTAATACGCTGATCACTCAGACACATACCACATGAGCTTACACAATTCCTCTCTTTCGCAATCTTTGAAGCTTCAAGGTTCATTGCTTGATTCGTCATTGATTCAACACTTCATTTGGAACTTGAATTATTCTAACTGACGAGGCTTGGTAAAGTTTCTTTAATAGATATCATCATTTGAGATTCCTTGACCATAGATCATCCGGGACTCCATCGAACACGTTAGGTGTTACCCTTATTGATTTGGATTTGATACCTCGATCTCCTAAAAACATCTTGATGTTGATAAATCATCTTGATCATTATTTCTTCTTCAAAGATGAAGACTTCATAACATGTCGTTTGACATATATTATTATCGTCATAAAAACCACCGGGAACATCTGACTAATGTAGATAATTGTACCTACTAGCACAATGATCCACAATGATATCAATATTTTATTTCTATAATATTATTTAATTCATTTTTTTATGTTTTGCCGAATTAAAACTAAAGGTACAAAAAGCAAACAACTACCCATCTCATGGTTTCGTAAGTGGTTTTGGTGCCACTAAAGGGAAATCATGATTAAAATGCACAATGGTGTTACCACGAAAAATCTCTAAGGCATGCTGAAAGCATAGTTAATGACAGAGTCCTGTGAATTTGGGGGTTATACCCCATCAAAGGATGAAGAGGTGTTGGAGGCAAGCAAGGGTAGGAAAAACACAAGTCAAAGGATGATGCCGACAAGAGAAGCTGGCCTGGTCGACAAGCCATTTTATCGACCAACGTGAAGTTTGGGACTTAAAGAATTATAGCTAAATGTGCATAAGACAACATCTCACTAACGTCTGGGCGGGAGAAATTTGAAATTTAAAATAACCAGTAGTTATAAAAAGAATAAGAGCACCAGAAGGTGGAGCAGTTAGCAAGCCATGGGGCAACGGTTGTGCAGATTGTGTGACATAACCTCTGCTAGTTTCTAGCAGTTTTAGCTTATGAGCAGTTCCTCTAGTTTAGTATAAATAGAATGTCCCACAAGGGGCTCAAGGTGTTCACTTTGTACTGAAAATCACTTAAGAAAACTTCCCATTCCCAGCGCGAGGAAGCAAGAGTTTTTTGAGAGTGCTATGTACGTGAATCACCATATTTATTTCAATGCAACTTCCTTACTTTTCAATTGTTCCCGTTGAACATTTTATCTTAATTTCATTTACTTTTGAGTTATCATTTTACGTTGTCGTTTACGCTGTCGACACTAATTCTATTACGATAATAGAGTTTACCAAAAGCGTGTTCGTCATATACCTCTTTTGAATGTTATAGCGCTGGTCACGAGTCACCTATAGGCTGTAACATTGTCTAAACCGTTCGTGTGGAAAAACCCTACGCTTGTTCGACACTTTGTTAGGAACCGTTCCTCGCAAAGTCATTCTGTCGAGTTGGACAAGCTTCACTTGCACTAGCACATGTCCTGGGATCAACTGGTCGATCCTGCAAGTAACCCTTTGTTTTAAAGCCTAGGGAGGACCAATGGTTGTTTACTGATTTCCACAGTAAACAAAATGGCACTCCCAGTGGGACCGTGCTAGAGCAGTTGCGAAATTGCAACTTAGAAGTGGCAAACTGTATAGTAAGCCACGAAATATAGTGAAAATGTCAGGAACTAACACAGATGAAGTACCACGAGGAACTTTATCCACTACGGAAACAGTAATCTCACAGGTTTCCACTTTGCCACTGATGACAAGTGCAACCCTAACCATGTCAACTACGGGTGTGGTTGGAACATCAATTCCTCAGCCTCCATCGGGGGGTTCAGGATCAACGATAACGATGTTCAGACCTTGTGTGCCTCGCTTTGGCACCACAGATCCTCTTTATGGAATGTCGTATTCTTTAATGCCAGGATATTAGTCGACATCCAGTGCAACACAGTTTTCAGATATAAATCCTCCCTTGCAAGGATCAGCCAAGGGGGAAACATGAGGAATAATACTCAGAACAGAACCATGCCGCTGTCGAACACTTCAGTAGCGGTGTTGAGACAGCAAATGGACGATAGTAACCATGAATTGGTTAACATGTTGACCAACCAGATGGGCACAATCTTTAATCCACTAATACAAGAATCTGCTGAAACAAATAGGCAAGTGGCGAACCAATTGACACGCTTGTGCAATTTTCTGGGGGCACCGGCTCGACAGATGATGCCAATGATTAGACCGACTGTTCCTGTGTAGATGGAGATAGGGGAAGCGGAGGAGTAGACGGTCCATGAAGGACAAATCATTCGACCCCTGCAAAATCAAGGCGTCGAGTCAGGAGTCGTGGAACGTAACCAGATGGTAATGGTTAACCGACACCAGGATGCTGATCAAATTGTCGATCAACATCGACAAGAGGACTTGGAAGTGGAAAATAATTTGACAAATATTGTCGAAAGGATTATGGATAGAAATGGCATTGGTGCTACGTTGCAAAGGCCATTATACGCCTCCCCGTTAACTGAGTTTATTCTCCAAGCCGAGGCGCCGAGGGGGGTGAAAGTGCCTAAGTACACTAAATTTGGGGGAGAGTCTGGTGAATCGACAATAGAGCACGTTGCCAGACACTTAACAGAGCCAGGAGATCTAGCTCATAATGAATGTCTGAGAGTAAAAAATTTCCCCTCCTCTCTAACTAAGGCTGCCTTCACATGGTTTACTTCTTTGGCCCTAAGTTCAATCGATTCGTAGGCCAGATTAGAAAAGAAGTTCCATGAACAGTTTTACGAAGGACACTCCAAAATTAGTTTGGCAGAATTGTCTAGTATCAAGAGAAGGTTTGCTGAGAGCATCGATGATTATCTAAATCATTTTAGGTCCTTAAAGGCTAGGTGTTTTACGCAAGTGCCAGAACATGAACTAGTTCAAATGGCCGCAGGAGGTTTAGATTATTCTATTAGGAAGAAGATAGATCCAACTTTTGTGAAAAGTATGTCACAACCGGCTGATAGAGTTCAACATCTAGAACGGCTAAGGTTAGAAAAAGTTAGGCACAATAAGTCTAAAAAAGAAAAGGTAGCGTTTGTCGAATACGACGCGACAGACCCAATACGTGAGGCTGATTATGCTTTATCGACCGAAATAGAAATCGACGTGGCTGAACTAAAGCCAGGGTCCGCCTATGAGTGTCGATCATTGCTGCCTGCACAAGGGAAAAATCCTGTCGAACACAACCCAAAATTCCCTTCGAAAACTAATACTTTTGATGTGTCGAAATGTGAGGAATTTTTTGACTTATTGGTCAAAGATGGGCAAATGGTGGTACCTCCTGGTACTAAAATACCACAGTTAGAACAGAGACAGAAAAGAGGGTTTTGTAAATATCATAACTATCTTGGTCATAATACCTCTAATTGTTACCTTTTCAGGGATTTGGTTCAGAAAGCAATTCAAGAAGGCAGGCTGAAATTTGGTGGCCGCAGAATGAAGATCGACGCTGATCCTCTTCACCAAGAGGAAGCCCTGTTCGTGGAGCCAGTCGAGATCAACATGGTCGAGATCACTGAATATGATGAGGCCAACATGCTAGAGCAAATTGGGGAAAGCCCAGATGTCGATATAACTGAAGTTTACCCAAGGGCTGATGAAGACTTGGTGGATTTTATGTATCGCTGCAAGAACAAGGGTTCACAAGTGTGCCTGTGCCCGAGGTGTGGTGCTGTCACCGACAAAATAGTGGCGGAGAATTTCCAGAAGCTGCAACTAGGTAAAAGCAAAAGGAATGTGCCGACCAGGGGTTACCAAAATGAAAGAGGCTCAAAAAAGGCTGTGGGAAATAACCAAGCAAGGCCTAAAAGCTTTGTACCGTCGGCAAGTGCCCCTAGAGGTACTTGGATCAAGCCTCAGGAGAAACAAGACACCCCACAAGGTGTTGTTGTTGCTGCTAGAGGAGGTTTAACAATTAACTACAGGCGTGAGTTTAAGTCTGAAAAAAGGACTCATATATCTGAAAACTATTTGGGGAAAAATCCCATGTCGAGGACTCAATGGAGACGTTTTCAGAGGCGTAAATAGGTCGAAAGATAGGCTGCAAGAGGCATGACCAGCGAGGCGAATGCTGGGAAGAAAATTGTTGTGAAGGTCGACACAGCAGCGAAGGAACGGATCAGAGAGTATGTCCGTCGACCAACTGAAAAATGTTCTGATGAAGTGACTGATGACTTCAATTCAGAGTCTGAAGCAAGTTTGGATATCTTGGTCAACATGGTGTCAATCCTACCACAAGAATACAAATGTGTGACTGAAGTGGAAGAGTCGGGAAACGATGCTGACGCTGAAGAAATGGCTTTGCACCAGCCAAGATGCTATTTTGTGCTGAACGATGGGTCTGCTGAAAGCCAAGAGGCAGTGTTCGAAAGACCAACGATGAACATGAAAAATAATTTGAAACCACTGTTGATAAGGGCAAAAGTGGAAGGCGTAACTGTCAACAAAGTTTTGGTCGATTGTGGTGCCACGGTCAACATCATGCCACACCATATTCTGAGGAAGATTGGCAAGTATGATACCGACATCAGGTCTAAAAACGTGGTTTTATCGGACTATGGAGGAAAGACGAAAAACACCATGGGAGTGATTATGGTGAATATCACGGTGGGTTCAGTAACCAGACCGACACTATTCATGGTGATAGACGCTAAGCCGAGTTACAACTTGCTATTTGGCAGAGAGTGGCTACATGGCGTCGGAGTTGTACCATCTTCAGCACACCAAAGGCTGGTGATTTGGAGAGAAGATGGGGTGGCCGAAAATATTGAAGTCGACCAAGGGTACTTTATTACTGACGTGAATAATGTTGGCAAGAAGGAGTTTGAAAGAAAGCTGGCCAACATCTCTCCTTGATTTCCAGCTGAGGATGTATACACTAATTTGAGTGAAGCTTTCGTCTCTCTAGCTTTTCATGAAACTCACGGTTTCATTTGGGGTGTGGAACGCCTGGACGATCCACCCTACACAGGTATCCGGCCGACAGGCTGGGGGGACGTCACTGATGATGTATGAGTTAGAAGCTCTAAGAAAGATTTCGGCATACGTTGCCGAGAACAAAATAAAGTCGGCTCTAGAGGCTGAAGAAAACATGGCTGTTGAAGCCTGTGCATTAAATAAAGAAGGGCGTATGGCCATTGGGCCAGAACCCCCAGATAAGCTAACTTTGGCTAAAAGGAGTATCGACATGCAGCGTCTGGACTGCATTTATGACAATGAACCTTTAGGGTTTGAAAAAGACCCAAAGGCACCAGAGAAAATCCGACCAAAAGACCCCTTGGAAGAACTCGACCTTGGTGAGAATGGCGAGAAAAGTCCAACATACATAAGCACCAACATCAACAAAGAACTAAAGTCTGAGAGATTTGGTCGAGTTAAAGCTGCCAATAAAAGCTGGAAGAAAGCCAGTGAAGCAGACGCCCATGCGTTTCGCCCTAGAGATCATGGCAAAGATAAAAGCAGAAGTAGAAAGACTCCTGAAAAGCAAGTTTATTCAAACTGCAAGGTATGTCGAATGGTTGGCCAATATTGTGTCAGTCATAAAGAAAAATGGGTCTTTAAGAGTATGTATTGATTTTAGAGATCTAAATGCTGCCACCCCAAAAGATGAGTATGCCATGCCCGTGGCTGAAATGTTGGTCGATTCGGCCGCTGGGTTTGAATATTTAAGAATGTTAGATGGTTATGCTGGACATAACCAAATTTTTATTGCAGAACAAGACGTGTCGAAGACGGCGTTTCGATGTCCAGGAGCCTTGGGGACATATGAGTGGGTTGTCATGCCATTCGGCTTGAAAAATGCCAGAGCAACATACCAGAGGATAATGAACTCAATGTTCCATGATTTTATTGAAGATTTCATGCAAGTATACATTGATGATATTGTGATAAAATCAAATGGTCAATATGCTCACGTCAAACATCTTCGTAGAGCCTTTCTGAGGATGAGGAAATGTGGATTGAAGATGAATCCATTAAAGTGCACTTTTTGTGTGCAAGCAGGCGACTTCCTTGGTTTTGTGGTTCATAAAAATGGTATTGAAGTAAAGCAAAGCAAAACAAAAGCCATTATGGATGTCAAGCCCCCATCGACCAAAAAGGAGTTGCAATCTTTTCTAGGAAAAATAAATTTTCTTAGAAGATTTATATCAAATCTAAGTGGTGTTGATTCTAAGTGTTGGCAGCAATTTTGGTAAAACAAAGAGTGTTCACAAGATGTTATGTGTGATGTCTTAACATGAGATATCCTATGTACCTGCTGGAGTTCAAGAACATGTTCATGCAGGATTGGTTCAGAATGCTACATACAATGACAAGGCTTCTGATATTGGATGTACCTGCTCGATCTTAAATGAAAGACATGTTCATGCAGGATTGGTTTAGATGACATAGACAAGGTCATGGCATCTGATATGGTTGTATCTTCTGGAAGTTATAAAAGGAATTATTGGATTATGCAGGATTCTTCCAGGATGTCAGACCCGATGTCATGACATCCTTTACACAGAACATTCAGTATGAATGTCCGGTGTTTTGTGATTGCTCAATTAAAGGCAATCTTTGCATGATTGAAGATCTGATTAGCTGGCGCATTCAATCATGAATTACAACCAGATTTACTTATTTTCCAAGGAGATCTAACCAGCTGTTATAAAAAGATTTGATTGGAAAATAGATTTAGGGTTTTCAAGATGTCCAAGCCCAGCTGAAAGCTTCTACAAAAAGGGACTTAGAAAACCTGTTTGGACACACAACCAATACTGAGCGAAATATAGAGAGAGAAAACTAGGGTTTTTGTCTGTTTAGTCGTGAGACTTGTAGGTCATTCAAGTCATCCATTGATGATTGAATTGGACTGATTTGTGGTTGTAATTTGTCACTCTAAAGCTGTTAAGCAAGAGTGTGTGTCTACTTGATCAAAGCTGTGAAGCAAGATCAAGTGTGTGTCTTTTTGATAAAAGTTGTGAAGCAAAATCAAGAGTGTGTCTTCTTGATTGAAACTGTGAAGTAAAATCAAGAGTGTGTTATTGAAAAGTGTTTTCTTTTCACAAGGGATTGTTGTTTAAAATCACTGGTGTGTGATCGTAGGGAAGTGAGTGGGTTCTCATATCTAAGAGTCCTTAGGTAGAAATTGCACGGGTAGAGATTAGGTGAGAAAGACTATAACTTGTTGAAGTGTACGGAGAGTCATTGAACTAATTCTATTTTAGTGAATTTCCTTCCTGGCTTGGTATCCCCCAGATGTAGGTGAGTTGGACCGAATTGGGTTAACAATTGCTTGTGTCTCTTGCATTACTATTCTCCATCTTTATCTTGTTTGCATTACTCAGATATTAGTGTCGTGACATTACCTTCGACATCTCATATCTGATACCAGAATTTCAATTGGTATCAGAGCAGGCATCCTGCTCTGGTTCTGGGTGAGATCTAGGGATGATACTTTCTGGTACTATGGAGAGAGATGGGGGATCTGTTCACAGACCACCTATTTTGGATGGATCCAACTATGACTACGGGAAACCTCGAATGGTAGCCTTCCTAAAATCTCTGGATAATAAGGCTTGGAAGGCTGTGTTAACAGGCTGGGAACATCCAGTTGTTACCAAGAATGGAGAAGCTACTGCTGATAAGAAGGCTGAAGAACAATGGACCAAAGAGGAGGATGACTTAGCCCTTGGGAACTCTAAAGCATTGAATGCTATATTCAATGGTGTAGATAAGTATATCTTCAGATTGGTAAACAACTGCGAAGTGGCTAAAGATGCTTGGGACATTCTCAAAACCACTCATGAAGGCACCTCTAGAGTGAAGATGTCTAGACTGCAGCTGCTCACTACCAAGTTTGAAAATTTAAGGATGAAAGAAGATGAAAATATTCATGAATTTCATATGAATATCCTTGAATTTGCTAATGCCTCAGGAGCTCTGGGTGAGAAGATGTCAGATGAAAAATTAGTGAGGAAAATACTCAGGTCACTCCCTAAGAGATTTGCCATGAAAGTGACAGCCATAGAAGAGTCTCAAGACATTTCCAATATGAGAGTTGATGAGCTAATGTGATCCCTTCAAACATTTGAGATGGGAATGTGTGATGGATCTGAAAAGAAAGCCAAAAGCATAGCATTCAAGTCAAACACTGAGGAGGAAGAGGAGGAAGGTGGTCCAGATATTGATGAAGATCTGGAAGATGATGTAGCAATGCTGGGAAGACAATTCAACAATCTAGTGAAAAAGATGGATGAAAGATCTAAGGCTAATGTCAAGAACATCGCATCTGACATCAGTAAATCCAACAATATTGGAAGAAGAACAAGGTCAGATGAAAAGCCCAAAGAAGAAAAAGGAGTTCAGTGCCATGAATGTGATGGGTATGGATACATTAGAACTGAATGTGGGACCTACCTCAAGAAACAGAAGAGGAATCTTGCTGCCACTTGGTCAGATGGAAGTGAAATAGAAGAATCTGCAAATCTTATGACTGCCTTGACTGGAAGATGGGATTCTGATGAAGACTCAAGTGATGGTGAAGTAACCTTTGAAGAGTTGGCCACTACCTATAGAAAGTTGTGTCTCAAAAGTTTAGAGTGGTGTAAACAGGTTGAAAGCCAGAAGAAGGAAATAACTCAACTTGAGAATGAGAAGGTAGAACACTTGGAAACCATCTCCAAATTAAAAACAGAAGCAGTGGTTCTGAAGGCTAAGATAGATGAAAGTCAACAAGTTGAAAGTCAGAAGATAGTACAGCTGGAGAATGAGAAGGAAGACCATGTGGAAATCATCTCCAAGTTAAAAACTGAAGCTATGTTCTTGAATTCTAAACTAGAAGAGATGACCAAGTATGTAAGAATGTTAAACAATGGATCTGACTCCCTAGACAAGATTCTCCAAACTGGAAAAATAACAGGAGACAAATCTGGCATTGGGTATAATGAATCTAAGCCTGAGTGCAGTTACACTGGTTGCAAACCTCAAGCCAAACCTAAATGCAGCCATAGTAAAAGCAAACCTGTGATGTCACATCATATGTCACAACATAAGAAGATAAGACAACAGAAAGGGAAACACCAAAGATGGAGATGCCATTACTGTGAGAAATTTGGTCACCTGAAGCCCTTCTGCTATAAGCTGTATGGTTATCCTAGTCCTGTTCATCATCAGACTCACTATCAACCCAGACCCAAACAACACAGGCCTGTCAACAAAAAGCAATGGGTTCCTAAGACTAATGTTACAAGTCTAATAGCTCACATTCCCCTCAGAGTCTCAGCCAAAGAAGAGTGGTATTTTGATAGTGGATGTTCTAGACACATGACTGGAAACAAATACCTGATAACTAGACTTCATCCTCATTCCATAAGCTATGTAACCTTTGGTGATGGAGCAAAGGGTGAAATCAAGGGGATAGGCAAGCTTGATTGTCCTGGAGTGCCTAAACTTGACAAGGTCCTACTGGTTAAGGGCTTGACTGCAAATCTAATAAGCATCAGTCAACTATGTGACCAAGGTCTAAATGTTAACTTCACTAAAATTGAATGTCTGATTACCAACAAAGAAAGTGAAGTAATCATGGAAGGAGTCAGAACCAAAGATAACTGTTACATGTGGAACTCTCAAATTAGTTACTCCTCAAAATGTACCTCAGTCAAGGAGAAAGGGATGAAGATGATTATATCTTCTAGAGAAACTCCCAAATTGAAAGTCTGTGTGAAATGTCAGACAAGGATGTCACACCAGAAACTCAGACTTAACATCACTTCCAAAGGGTTGAAACTCCTCCATATGAAGTTGACGGGACCCATGCAAGTGGAAAGCCTTGGTGGAAAGAAGTTTGTAGTGGTGGATGATTTCTCCAGATACATCTGGACCAAAAACAAATCTGATGTGGTTGAAATCTTCAAAGATTGTTGTCTGAAACCTCAAGGAGAAAAGCTTATGGTGGCTCAAACAGATGTGGATAATATTGGGTTTGGTAGGAGGTCAGATCAGATGGTAGAACATGTTGCTCGTCAAAAGCAGTCTGAAGTTGGGAAGAGCTTTGTTGGACTTGGGCTACAAGTTAAGCAGATAGAAGAGTCTATTTTTCTATCTCAAAGCAAATGTGCCAAGAACAGTTAAGAAGATTGGTATGAAGAGTGCAAGGACTCCTTCTCCTACACATTCGAAAGTATTCAAAGATGAAAATGGTGTTTGTGCTATATATCAAGTTGAATACATAGCAGCTGGAAGTAGCTGTTCTCAATAGGGTTGGTTGAAACTAATGGTGACTGAACACAATGTTACACAAGATGTCAGGACAGTGTACTGTGACAACCTGAGTGCTACAACTATTTCCAAAAATCCTGTTCAGCGCAGCAGGACAAAGCACATTGATATTAGTCATCACTTTATTAGAGAACTTATGGAAGAGAAAATCATAGCACTGGAGCATGTTACTATTGAAATGCAATTAGCTGACATATTTAGAAAAGCTTTGGATGCTAATCGGTTTGAATGTTTAAGAGGGAAATTGGGGATTTGTATTCATGAGAATTTATAGCAATTAAAGTGGAAATTTATTATATAGAGGAGAGTTTCTGTAGAAAGGGAACTAGGGAAGGAGGATGTAGAAGTGAAAGAAGTTATGGAATTAATCAAGTTGGCTGGTTTGATGAAAACAGTTAGTGCATTACCCCAATGTTTTGAAGGTTTAGTGGAGGAGTTTGTGGTGAATATCCCAGAGGATATTTCTGACAAGAATAACAAAGAATTCTGCAAGGTCTTTGTGAGAAGAAGGTGTGTAAGGTTCTCCTCAACTATAATGAATACGTTCCTAGGGAGAGGAACAGAAGGAGCTGTTGAGTTAGAAGCCATAGACAATGAAGTCTGTAGGACAATCACTGTTGGTCAAGTCAAAGAATGGCCAAGAAAGAAGCATAACACTGCTGAGAGAGTAATTGATTTGGAGGAAGAGAGTTCAGAAGAGGAAGATGACACCTTGGTTCATCACTTGAAACCAAGTGTTGCAAAGAAAATGAAAACCAGGAAAGACAAGACTGTGGCTGAGATGTTGACAGCTAGAACTAGTAGGAAGGTTGCTGTTGTAGGTCCTTCTAAATCATGGAGTAAAGTAGAGGTTCAGAAGAGGAAAATCAGAGAAAGCTCTGATTCTGAAGATGATGTCGAAGACGATGTCCCAAACATCTCACCTGCTAAAAGGCAAATTGTTAGAAAGTCTCCAGCTAAGGTTGCAGCTGTGCATTTGGACAACATTTCCTTCCATCTGGAAGATGGTGAAGCCAATGAGTCAGATGCCCATACCTCAAGTAAGAGGTCTAATTCTCAAGATCAATCTAGTGGCAGTTATGAATCTGAAAGTAAAGAAGATGCAACCTCCTCGGACTAAGTTGTGGTGATGGTCCCCCTGTTATGATGACATGTGTGATGTTCTGGATGCTGTTATGACTGTTTTGGAAGCTTGGATGTTTTATTTCTGTTGAAATGTTTGTATTTTGTGCAGTCCTTACTGATGCCTTGATGTAATATTTGGGCTCTTAATGAGTTCCATGGAGTTTTAATTATCTCAGCTATTATAGTTGTGTATAATTATGGTATGTATCTCCTAGCGTTTATGCTTTAAGTCACCTTTGGTCAATTTTGACTAAAAAGGGGGAGAAGTGATTATGTGGAGAGCTGCAGTTAAATATGTGGTTGTGGAGGAGATCTGCAGTGCTGATGTAGCTAGCTAGGCTAAACAGATGACAGCTGATGTTGTTGAATAGAATGATGTTCTATGATGTTCTGTTCTGTGATGTTGGAGGAGATGTCTGATGTAAGACAGAATGGTGTTCTGTTCTGTGATGTTGGAGGAGATGTCTGATGTAAGACAAAATGGTGTTCTGTTCTGAGACGTTGGAGGAGATGTCTGATGTTCTGTGCAAGCTCTGTGTTGTACAGGTGATGTTGAAGGAGATGTCAGAAGGAGGTTCTGAATGTTAACATGTTGAAGGAGATGTCAGAAGGAAATTCTGAATGTTAACATGTTGAAACAGATGTCAGAATGATATTCTGATTGTTACAGGTGATGTGGTTACAAGTGCTGTTATTATTAAAGGAGATGTATGTGGTGCATAAATTTAGGGGGAGAAGGAGTACCCTTGTGCGTTTGTGTGTCTTACTAGTTGCATCCATAACTAGTAATTCTGTTTTTGTGTGCACAGATTTAGGGGGAGAAGGAGTACCCTTGTGCATTTGTGTGTCTGACTAGTTGCATCCATAACTAGTAATTCTGTTTTTGTTGCACAGATTTAGGGGGAGGAGAAGTACCCTTGTGCATGTGTGTATTACTAGTAGCCATAGCTAGTAATTGTTTTGCTTCTGCTGCTGATTAAACTACTGTTAAGTTGTTTAACTGCTGAAAGTTTACCTTGTGAACAAAAAGGACAGATATATGTTTTAGCCAAAATTTGCCAAAGGGGGAGTTTGTTGATTCTAAGTGTTGGCAGCAATTTTGGTAAAACAAAGAGTGTTCACAAGATGTTATGTGTAATGTCTTAACATGAGATATCCTATGTACATGCTGGAGTTCAAGAACATGTTCATGCAGGATTGGTTCAGAATGCTACATACAATGACAAGGCTTCTGATATTGGATGTACCTGCTAAATCTTAAATGAAAGACATGTTCATGCAGGATTGGTTTAGATGACATACACAAGGTCATGGCATCTGATATGGCTGTACCTGCTGGAAGTTATAAAAGGAATTATTGGATTATGCAGGATTTTTCCAGGATGTCAGACCCGATGTCATGACATCCTGTACACAAAACATTCAGTATGAATGTCTGGTGTTTTGTGATTGCTCAATTAAAGGCAATCTTTGTATGATTGAAGATCTGATTAGTTGGCGCATTCAATCATGGATTACAACCAGATTTACTTATTTTCCAAGGAGATCTAACCAGCTGTTATAAAAAGATTTGATTGGAAAATAGATTTAGGGTTTTCAAGATGTCCAAGCCCAGTTGAAAGCTTCTATAGAAAGGGACTTAGAAAACCTGTTTGGACACACAACCAATACTGAGCGAAATATATAGAGAGAGCTAGGGTTTGTGTCTGTATAGTCGTGAGACTTGTAGGTCATTCAAGTCATCCATTGATGATTGAATTGCACTGATTTGTGGTTGTAATTTATCACTCTAAAGTTGTTAAGCAAGAGTGTGTGTCTACTTGATCAAAGCTGTGAAGCAATATCAAGTGTGTGTCTTCTTGATAAAAGCTGTGAAGCAAGATCAAGAGTGTGTCTTCTTGATTGAAATTGTGAAGTAAAATTAAGAGTGTGTTATGAAAAGTTTTTTCTTTTCACAAGGGATTGTTGTTTAAAATCACTGGTGTGTGATCGTAGGGAAGTGAGTAGGTTCTCATATCTAAGAGTGCTTAGGTAGAAATTGCACGGGTAGAGATTAGGTGAGAAAGACTGTAACTTGTTGAAGTGTACGGAGAGTCTTTGAAATAATTCTATTTTAGTGAATTTCCTTCCTGGCTTGGTAGCCCCCAGATGTAGGTGAGTTGGACTAAACTGGGTTAACAATTGCTTGTGTCTCTTGCATTACTATTCACCATCTTTATCCTGTTTGCATTACTTAGATATTAGTGTCGTGACATTACCTTCGACATCTCATATCTGATACCAGAATTTGAAATGGCAAAACAAAAGCATTCTCCCCACTACTTCGACTGAAGAACGAGGATTTCAAGTGGCAGGATGAACACCAAGAGGCTTTCGACAAAATCAAAGAGTATTTGACTAGGCGTCCGGTACTGGCCCCTCATGTTAGGCATAGGCCAATGAGATTGTATATTGCAGCCTCAGAATCGACTATAGGAAGTATGTTAGTCCAAGAGGATGAAAAATGTGTCGAAAGACCAGTGTATTACCTTAGTCGAATGCTTAATGATCCTGAAACTAGGTATATTGATATAGAAAAACTATGTCTATGCATGTATTTCTCTTGTATGAAACTAAAGCAATATATCAAGCCTGTTGATGTGTACGTGTCTTCCCACTTTGATATTATTAAACACATGTTATCTAAACCAATTTTGCATAGTCGAATTGGGAAATGGGCTTTAGCGTTAACAGAATACTCCCTGACATACGTACCCTTGAAAGCGATGAAAGGGCAGGTAGTAGCGGATTTTCTTGTCGACCATTCAATGGTCGAAATGGCGCAGAATTACATAGATTTAGCACCATGGAGGCTATACTTCGACAGGTCAAGACATAAGCACGGATCTGGGATAGGAGGAGTCATAATTTCTCCAGATGGAATTCCAGCAGAGTTCAAATACAGAATCGAAGGGGTATGCACCAATAATAAAGCAGAATATGAGTCACTGATCATCGGACTTGAACTACTGCTAGAATTAGGGGCAAGGAATGTCGAAATTATGGGAGACTCGGAGTTAGTGATTAAACAAGCATCAAAAGAGTACAGGTGTGTTAAAGAAAATTTAATCAAGTACTTTGTGGTCACCATCAGATTACTCAAGAGGTTTGAGCAAGTCAATCTCCAACACATTCCACGAAAAGAAAACTAAAGAGAAAATGATTTGGCGCAGGAGGCCTCAGGGTACAAAGCGTCGAAAGACCAGGATGAAAAGGTTCAGGTAAGAGAGAAAGTACGAGCAACAGTGTTGTCACCGTCAGATTTGGCGACCGTGAAGTTGGGAGCCGTAGATAAAAATCATTTTGAAATTCTGGCTGTCGACGATGAAGATGAAAGCGATTGGCGTAAACCGCTAGTTGATTACTTACGCAATCCCGTGGGGTCGACAAATCGAAAGATAAAATATAGGGCCCTTAGCTACATCTTGGTAAATGATGAATTATTCAAAAAGACGGTTGAATGAGTGTTATTAAAATGCCTAGGAGAAAGTGAGGCATACGTGGTTGTGTCAAGCATACATAGCGGGGCGTGTGGGGCATATCAAGCAGGCTTGAAGATGAAATGGCTCTTGATGCGCTCAGGGGTTTATTGGCCTTCAATGCTGAAAGATTGCATTGAATTTGCTAAAGGCTGTCAAGAATGCCAATTACATAGGGGCATACAACATGTGCCTGCAAGCGAGTTGCATACAATTGTGAAGCCCTGGCCATTTCGAGGATGGACTCTGGATGTTATAGGAGAAATAAAGCCAGCCTCGTCGAAACAACAAAGGTATGTGTTAGTCGGTATCGACTATTTCATAAAATGGGTTGAAGCCGTAGCACTGATAAATGTGGACCAAGAGGTTGTGATAGACTTTGTCCAGAGTTAGATCATATGCAGGTTTGGCATCCCAGAAACTATTACAACCAACCAGGGGTCAGTTTTCACTGGTCAAAAAATGCAAGATTTTGCAAAACAAATGGGAATCAAATTACCGACCTCTACCCCCTATTACGCACAGGCGAATGGCCAAGTCGAAACTGCTAATAAGGTGATCATCGGCCTAATAAAGAAACACATAGGAAAGAAGCCAAGAAATTGGCATAAGAAGTTGGACCAAGCTTTGTGGGCATGTCAAACGTCACAAAAAGAAGCAACTGGAACAACCCCATTTCGACTGGTTTATGGGCATGACGTAGTATTGCTAATAGAGATTCAGGTCCAGGCGGTCAGAACCCAAAGGCAGTATGAAATACCTTCTGAAGACTACTGGAGTATGATGACAGATGAATTGGTCGACGTAGATGAAGAAAGAATGTTAGCATTGGACTCCCTACAAAGACAGAAAGAGAAAGTCGCCCGAGCCTACAATAAAAGGGTGAAAGGGAAAGTGTTTGCTGTCGACGATCTGGTTTGGAGGGTGATCCTGCCTATGGACAGAAATGATAGAGTTTTGGGTAAATGGTCCCCTAATTGGGAGGGACCATTTAAGGTTTTGTAGGCCTTTTCTTACAACGCCTACAAGGTCGAAGAGTTGGCACCAGATAGGCGGATTTTAAGAGTGAATGGAAAGTACCTGAAAAAATATAGGCCTCTCCTTCAAGAGATCAAAATTTTGGCAGACTAAATAACGGTCGAAATAATAAGGTTAGAGATAACTATGTTAGAAACCAGTTGCAAAGGCATAGAAAATAAATATACAATGCTAGAAGTAAGAAAGATAACATTAAAGTGGCAAGAAGCCATTGTTTAAATATTACAAAACTTGTACAGACAATAGAAACGATCAAAGCTGGCTAAACTTAGATTGGAAAGACTTAAGCTCAAAATTATAATGCAAGGACGCAGGCTCCAAGGTGTCGGCATGGGCTTTGAGCTCTTCAAGCTTCCCTTCGACGGTCATAAGCTCTTCACCGACCGCTAAGGCATCACTGGTGGTTTGCTCCACTGTGGCCTGGGCAGGTTTTAGCACTTCGTCGATAAAACATGACTCCTCCTTGATAATTGATTCCAACTCACTGTCCAAAGTGGCAATTTGACGCCGAAGGGCATCAATTTGTTGACGTATTTTAGTGGCTCGTGTTTGTTTGAAAGTCAATTCTTTCTGCCGCTCTTCCATAGCCCCCAACATATTGGTGACCTCCATGTCGGCATGCGTCACCAACTCCCATTTCTCCTTCACGGAGGCCTCAGTAACAACAATCTGGCGTTCAATGTCCCAGACGCTGTCGATGTGGTGCAACATAGGAACCAGAATTTGTTCGAGAGCCGCCATTGCACGCTTGGCATAATCAGAGAGCTGGAGACCCTTTAGTTGGGCAAGCACACTCAGGATCTCTGGACCGACAATAGGTTCATGCATGAGCACGAAAGGAAGATCAGGATTCAAGGCGTGAACGCAGATTTTGTCCATGAGAGACTTAGCCTTCGTCGCCTTAGGGCCCATTTTGCCAGAATGGAGCTGCTCAGAGTCTGAGGAGGCATCACGCGATTTCACCAGATTGCGGAGCCTGGCAATTGCTTCTAAAGCAGAAGGCTTGATCGCCAGACCCGGGAAAGTCGAAGGGGAAGCAGCTGACGGAGGAGTAATCTGAGGGGAGGGAGAAACAGTCGACGGAGGAGTAATCTGAGATGGTTGTTGTTTGTTGGTGTCGACACCTATTGGCCCCCGTGGATCCTGCAAAGGCAAGGAAGCTGAAGAAAGACTAGAGTCAGAACTAGTTGAACATGAGTCTGGATGCGTTGCAGAACTAGTGACTGAGTCAGAGTCACTATCACTAATCTGGATAGGGAATTCAATGAACTCACCAGCGGTGTCGACAGACTAAAATGGGGGAGCTGGAGAAGAGACCGACGACGCGGGAGTATAGTCAGCAACAGGTTGAGTCGGCTCAGTAGAGACATCAACCTGCAAAAAGAAAAATTGTGTAAGAGAAGTACAAAAATCCAAAGGAGTAAACAAAAAAATGGGTAAATACCTGTGTCGACGCAGGAGAGACTGTATCCTGATTTGCTTTCCCCAAGGCAGCAGCATGAGAGATGCCATTTGACGGTGAAGCTCCCACAACTGGATCAGGGACCGGATTGAGGATGGAAGTGTCGACCACAATGGTGTCGACGTATTCAACAGGAACCTCCGAAGGAGGCATTGTATGGTGCCTTTTCCTCTTGGTTTCGCCACTCTTGGAGGGAGAGTCATGTTTTTTCCTCTTGTGGCCATGGTGGCTTTTAGATTTATGCTGGGAAGTATGTTGGAGACACGAAGAGAGGTTATAAGCAGATATTCTAGCCAGAAGAGCAGACAAGCCGACAAGAATTACCTCAGAGCCTGCGGGGGCAGAGCGTTTGTGTTTCTTGGATTTGTTGGAGTGAGAGGAGACAGTAGGTTCTGTCGAACGTGGTTGTACCTGCACATAAGTGAGACATTAGTGACCACATAGTATTTCTCTTAAGAAGGCACAAGAGTAAATAGGAATGCTTCAGATAGGGGCATACAGAGGAATTGGGTTTCCTCAAGACTTAAGCAATAAGGCGCCCATCATCGTCAGAGGATTTATCAGGAGCAACCTGCAAGAAGGGAGATGATGGCTAAGAATGAAAACAAAAAGCCGAAGGAAACAACAACTCAGCAAGAGTCGAACCTGCGCCTCCTGTGTCGAAGGAGTAGGTTGGTTAGCAGATGCAGAACCTACAGGATTTAGAGGGATCGCTGCGAATAAACAAAAGAAATGCAAGTGAGCGATGAAATCCAGCTAGAAAGGAGTGTTAAAATTTCCAAGGAAGTGTTACCAAGTTGTGTGGTTTCGAACACGCTAACATATTGAGGATCAATATGAAGCGGCCCTGAGTAGTCAGGCAGATAATACTTCGTTGGGACCACTCTGTCGGCCTTTTTCTTAGAGGCATTTTGTACGTATGAAATGGGATAATAAAACCACACCGGAACCAAATGACCAAAGGCCAAAGCCAGAGGGCTAGATGGCAGAGGAGAGAACTTGAGGTTTCCAAAGTGAAGGGCGTAAAGATACTTGTCCTTCACGTGACCAGGGATTTTGAGTTTTGAAAGCCTGTCTGTTATTTTCGCCTTTAGTTCGACCGCAGCCACCCAGATGGTCCCACGAAGATTATCTGGTCGATACACAACTTGGAAATAATTCTGGAAAGCACGAATTTGTTTGACATGAAGAGCCTTACACTTGGTCGATTTCGCCTACAAACAAACAAAAGCCTCAGTTAATTCAGATAATTTGGCATCAGGAGCGCCAACATAAAGGGTAAAATACGACTGCCACCAATCATTGAACTCTTTGGTACAATAGTAGGCTGGTCGAAAAGGAAGAGAAGGGAGACGTGGTCGATTTTTCCAAATAGTTTCGAGTTCCTCTTCGATCTCGCTCCAAGGTTGACCGCAGAGGATATTGGCAAGCAATTCTTTGGAGGAGAATAGAGGCTTGGGAATAAATTGGCAAAGGCCAAATTGCCTGGCCACAAGGTTAGGCTGATAAGCCACTAAGCCAGGATTGCTGCTGGAGGTCTCAGCCGACAGGAATCGAGGGACCAGAAAACGCCTCCAAATGAGGAAGGCTTCATCTCTATGTTCCCCGTCATCCGGAGGGAAAGCTTTGGTGAGCCACTCAGGACCCTCAGTTCGACGGCTAAAAGGAGCCATAGATGGTAGGAAATCGACACGAGTCAACATGATGTTGAATAAAAGTCAAAACACTTGAAGTTCCGGGAAGTTTTTGCCGATAGGCATCAGGGGGATCAACCCTTTCCAGATAAGATGTCGTTTCTCTGGGGGACACGCAACCCTCCTCATTCCGTAGGGGGCTATATCTTTGGAGAAAGTGGCATTGAGCCACAACTGCATTAACCAGAAAGGGCCATGGACCAACACGTTTTTCTTTCTGGAGTTCTCGGGGTCGAAGAGCCTAATTTAGCAGACAACCTCAGATAGAGACTCATAGAGAGAAGCCAAAATCAGTTGGGCCAAGGCAATGTCACGCTCTTGGTGCAGTTGGGTTGCCAGGAGAGCAATGTGCTTGGCTACCTGCATAGATCTAGAACAGAAGACAAAGCGGGACAACAAAAGGGTCAAAAAAGCCACATGTTCTTCGTCGGTCACAGGGCCTGCAGAGGTGGCATGATGATTAATAAAATTGTTGTATGTTGGCTTGCGAGAGTCACCAACATCGAACTTCAAGGAAATTGACGCTATAGCTTCGCAGTCGAAGACTTCGCCAGTCGGTTTCAAGCCAGTGATGGCAGTAATGTCCAGAAGTGTCGGCGTGATCATGCCACACTTAATATGGAAGGAGTTGGTCGAACTCTCCCAGAATTGAAGAGCAGTTAATAACATGCCACAAGACTGGGGAGGGCCACAACAGGAAATCTGTAAAAGGGTATAGATGCCTGTCCTTTTCTAGTGGTCGATTTTTTCTGATTCCAATCGGTCTATCCAAGCGTAAAACTTAGGACAATTTCTGGGAGGAGCAGTCCTGAAGTTCCTGTCGACGTAGCGAAGGGAGAAGGGTTGTTGAGCGAAAATCACAGGTTCAGAAATGTGACTGGCGGGGAAAAGGGAAGAGTCATTTCTGGTAATTTCTGGGTGTCAGTTTTCTGGGAGAGGACCTAAGAACGCTAAGGATTCATTAGCCAAAGAAAGAGGAATCAATACCTGAGAACGCCAGATTTTCTCCTTTTCTTCTGCAAACGGAGGCTCAGGAACATACTCCCTACCATCAATGTTGATGGGATGTGTGAGTTTAGCAGTAGAAGGTTTGTTGGAGCTTTCCCTGGAGAGAATAGAAGATTTTTTCGTTATGGAGAAGAAGAGTTTTTCACAGAGCGCAGAAGACAAGTAAATGCTGAAGCAAGAGGGCGAAAAAAGAGAAGAAGAAGAAAGAATGAGGGTTTTATAGAGTTTAAACCCTGAGCAGAGAAGAGTGAGCGGTTGAACTTCCATTTTCAACACGTATGCCTACGTTCCCACGCTTACAGACACGTGGTGGAAAGAAGGCAAGCGAAAAGACAAACACGTTCAGTCATAAAGACGCGAAATGACGTAAACGTGATTTTGTGCGTCTCGAGGGAAAAAGGAAACGTCCGCCATGATTATATGACGTCATCAACGTGGGGTAAACAAAGGTCCCACTAAGTAGAAGTGGAAACAATAATGGGTAAATCAACGTTTCAGAGATGCCATCATCTCACCAACTTCGACAGTCGAAAATGGCATCTCTGGGAGGCATTTTGTTACCACGAAAAATCTCTAAGGCATGCTGAAAGCATAGTTAATGACAGAGTCCTGTGAATTTGGGGGTTATACCCCATCAAAGGATGAAGAGGTGTTGGAGGCAAGCAAGGGTAGGAAAAACACAAGTCAAAGGATGAAGCCGACAAGAGAAGCTGGCCTGGTCGACAGGCCATTTTGTCGACCAACGTGAAGTTTGGGACTTAAAGAATTATAGCCAAATGTGCAGAAGACAACATCTCACTAACGTCTGGGCCGGAGAAATTTGAAATTTAAAATAACCAGCAGTTACAAAAAGAATAAGAATGCCAGAAGGTGGAGCAGTTAGCAAGCCATGGGTGCAACGGTTGTGCAGATCGTGTGACATAACCTCTACTAATTTCTAGGAATTTTAGCTTATGAGCAGTTCCTCTAGTTTAATATAAATAGAATGTCCCACAAGGGGCTCAAGGTGTTCACTTTGTACTAAAAATCACTTGTAAGAAAACTTCCCATTCCTAGCGCGAGGAAGCAAGAGTTTTTTGAGAGTGCTATGTACGTGAATCACCACATTTATTTCAATGCAACTTCCTTACTTTTCAATTGTTCCCGTTGAACATTTTATCTTAATTTTATTTACTTTTGAGTTATCATTTTACTTTGTCGTTTACGCTGTCGACACTAATTCTATTACGATAATAGAGTTCACCAAAAGCGTGTTCGTCATATACCTCTTTTGAATGTTATAGCGCTGTCGGTCACGAGTCACCTATAGGCTGTAACATTGTCTAAACCGTTCGTGTGGAAAAACCCTATGCTTGTTCGACACTTTGTTAGGAACCGTTTCTCGCAAAGTCATTCTGTCGAGATGGACAAGCTTCACTTGCACTAGCACATGTCCTGGGATTAACTGGTCGATCCTGCAAGTAACCCTTTGTTTTAAAGCATAGGGAGGACCAGCGGTTGTTTACCAATTTCTACAGTAAACAAGTGGAAAACAAAAAAGCTTCCCTTAAGTCAATCCTGATGAATATGCATAATCAATGATAGAACAGTTACATCTTGTGGCAATTAATAGTTGATGAAGAATCGGTAACGACTGCGAGCGTTGAACGAACACCAATATCTCTACTTAGCTCACATAAATAGAGTGCCTTCAGTCTCACTGCTAGTTGTTATGAATAAATATTTTTAGAGAGATAAATGTGGCTTGGATTATACAAACCTAATTATGTCAAGAAACAAAAACTTCACCCAAAGGTTCTATTTATAGAACCCCTTGTGTGGGTTGCAAGCTGAACAACCACACTAGGTACATTGTAACTTACAACGTGTTGCATTTCACTTAAGTGTATTGTATCTTACAATGTTCTAAATTCTACTTAAGTACAACATGCCTTATTGTGTTCCTTATTTCACTTATGTATACCATACCTTACGATGTTCCTTATTGAACTTAAGTACATCGTACCTTACGGTGTACCATATTTCTCTAGATAACATTGGTGTATTATAAGACCACCCAATCAAATAAAATTTACTTATTTATTTTCTCTCATCAATATGTCCATATGTGTGTGACCTTATAGGTTCTCGTGACGTTGGTAATTATACCAAATCACACATTTATATAATAAATAATTAGCGGTACCTAACAACACATCGCTTCTACCTAAGTCATTAAAATGTCATGTAATTTGGAAAAACCTTTCCCTGATAATGTCTATGTTGATAATTAACCTTTCCCCTCATGCCTATATTAAAAAAATGCATAGATCATGTGACTCTTAAAGACAATTGCTAAAAGTCTCCTAATCAAGCGGAATGTCCCCTAACCAAACTGGCTAAGTCCTAAAGACATTTTTTGGTGATTTAATTTTAAAAATGAGAGGATTCTTAATGTTTTTAGTATGTGTGTACGTGTGTGTAATTTAGCCATAATATTTCTAGAAATGCCCTTGCTTCTTTACAAGATATTGATCACTCAGATGAACACGGTCAAACGAGCTTTCACACTTCTTCTCTTTCACACTCTAAAGCTTCAACTCTTGACATCATTATCTTCGACTTTATCATCACACAAAAACCTCGACTCTTCTTGATGAAGCTTGAAATATTTCCATGTTGATTACCATCATGTGAGAGTTTGAAAAGTTTAAACCACCAATGGTCCTTGAAACTTAAGTCTTCACTTGAACATCGTTAGAATACAATATTGACTTTAACCAATGTCTAGTTTTATTTGGAACAATATCTTGATCAACCATCTTATGCATCTTTGACTGCTTGAGCTATCTTCAACAGTTGCTTAACCTCAACTGTTGTCATCATCAAAATTAAGCAGCTACTAGTTGACTTGCATTCTTGATAAGCTTCACCATCTTAGATCACTTCTTGACTATACCTAAAAGCACATATATCTATAATTTCACGTCGAAGGGTTTATACACATAATTATCATCTTGGAAATAACTTATGAAACTTGCATAATATTTTAGATATTATTCTCATGGAGAGTCAATCAAATATAAATATTACTCCTATTATCAATATCTATTTAGAGACTTGATATCTCTTTATCCATGATTTGTGACATGTGATCATCAGTCTATCCACATAACTATCTTATTGCTTTAATGTTATCCCACTTCACAATAAAACTTGACTCTAAATACTTTAAGAATAATGTTCTTATGTTTAATATGATCTCATGATTAAGTCACCATTAATGCTTCATCAAAGAGACGATCTATTACATGGACTTTACTACATTGAAAAATATAAGCAACTTAAAAAAAGACCTTATTATTAATAGATAATTCGATACAAGTAATAATTTATAATAAAATTTTGGCCTTTAAGACTTACACAACCACCATAATCTTCTTGGATAGGGCATATGTCATTTAACAATCTTTATCCAATAACTTACTTTGATTAGCTGTTTTTAAGACAAAACTTAAGGTGTTCTTGAGGTCCCACAACCTTCTTTCTAGTTAATTTTCCTTTATCATGCATCAATATTAAGACAAAACTTAAGGTGTTCTTGAGGTCCCACAACCTTCTTTATAGTTAATTTTCCTTTATCATGGATCGATTTGATCGTTCATAAGACTTTATATCGAGTCAGACCATCTTTATTACCGACACATTCTCTTATTTAAAGAATCTAATTCACAAGAAAGAAATTGAGTTTGATAAAAATAAAAATAAAATTATCTTTAGAGACATGACCACCTTCTAATAATTCTTTTTTATAATTTTTAGGAAAAGTGAATTTTGTAAGAAGTTTTATCTTTAATTTGTTAGGAAAAAAAGAATTTGGCGATTGGTGAAGTTAAAAACTGAAGATGAATTTAGGTGGGAGACTCATCGTCAAGAAGCTTCAAGCTTTTGATGAAACAAAAATGTCATTCACCCCTTGCACTTTTTTTGACAAGTCAAGCTTGCATGAAAGTTGAATATATTAAACATATATATTAAAAAGGGGTAGGGCATTGAATTTTAATAATTTTTTCTAATGATATCTCTATCAGAAATTAAAACATGAGTGTAGTAATAATGAAGCCGAATACGGAACTTTGACAATTTGCAGCTTGTAAAATTCCAACCCTGTCAAAATGCTGAAGGCATCATTATCTGAACAATTTGCAACTTGTGTATGGGTCAACTTGTATAACTCCGACCAACAATCGTAGTCATAAGTTTGAATGAAATGGAGAAATATGGAATTGTATTAATTGATCTTTGTGAAAGCTTATATGTCATCACCACAAGACTTAGAGGTAGAGAATAGTAACTTGGTTCACACACAACAAATACTAATGGTCCTACTTTGTGTCCACTTAACTCTTCATATTCAGTCAACCGCGAATAGCCATCAATACTTGACTCGTTGCTTCCTAGTTCTTTAGTGTATGTTGATGTCCCAAAAATTTGAATATTTTGCAACTTTTATTTTCATATTTGCAATTAATAGGTAATCCATAAAGTTATGTAGCCTTATTAGTTCACACTCTCGGATTATTTTAGCAACTGGTTGTCCTCAAAATTAAATCAAATTATGAGTATTTAGTGAATGAGTAAATCTTTCCAACAACTATTGAATTATTTTTACTATGCAGGTATTGTTCACTATTTAGCTAGAGCTGTAAAAGATAATATAAATTTAAATGCACTTTTGAGTTTTTAATTTTTTATTCCCTTATTTTTATATTCAGTTTTTGTTTTTAATTATGTGATAATGACAATAAACAATTTATTAATTACACTTTTTTACAAGATAAATTAATAATTAATAATTTTAATTAAGTATATTTAAAAATTAATTAATTAAAATTTTAAATTTTTTAACCAAAGCTCATTCTGTTACAACAGAAGTCTAATATCTAAGATGGAGAATAAGTCCTTCGGAAACCATATTCTAATTGAAAAAATGATTCAAAAATTTAAAAAAATACAATTACAATAATTAAAAATTTCACATAAAAAATATAATTATATATTAAACAAAAATAGATTTGATTATAATTATTTTGATTTTTGTAATTTTTTAGTATGGAGTTTTTGTCATAACATTTTTAATTTATTAAATTTTTATTATAACATTTATTTATTTATTAATATTAATGAAAAAAGTTGGACTTTCTAAAATTCAGGAAGTCCTAAAATTTAGGGTCATGTGTTGTAGAGCTTGTTGTCAAAATGACCGACCCTGCCAAAAATTGGATCTTGCACATTACCAGCTCTGCCAAAATGATAATAAGCCATGTATGGATGAGTTATATAAACACTAATCATATTTGTTAAAAAAATTGATGTGAATTTTCAATGAGAAACAAAATAGACAAAAATCATATGAAATCTCACAAAGTCTTCAAACTTAGTCTCATAATCAACAATAATCACACCTCTTGCTTCATCTACAAGAACTTGATCTCCTTTTTGCTGCGGACATCAGCCAGAAAGTACTTCTCTATAAACTTATTCTTGAAAATAGTCTAAGTAATCTCGGCATTAGCATCTTCCATCCTCTAACGGGTATTCTTCCACCAATATTTTGCTTCCTCAGATATCATATGAGTCCCAAAAAACATCTTTTGCGTATCAGTGCACGCCATAACCCTGAAGATCTTCTCAATCTTCTGAAGCCAAATATGAGCACCCCTAGGATCGTACATTCCCTTGAAAGTATGCAGGTTGTTCCTCTGAAACTTTCCCAACCTATATAATTCATCAACACCATCATTTTGATTAGCATGCAAAGCCACATTCGGTTGCGCCATCACATTAGCCGTTGCTTCCAACACATCAACAATCACACGATTGTTTCTGCCAGCCATTTATTTCTACACAATCATCCAAGTTCAAATTAACCAATCGTAAACAGTAAATCAAATAGAAGTTAACGAAACAAGCATCAACAATGTTCACACACACATTTCGCACACCAAGGCATAAACTAGTTTACACAACCTAGGTCGAATGGACCGACCTGATTTGATACCAATTATGTAACACCCTAAAACCCCAATTATGTATTTATTAGATAATTCAATTAAATTTCTCTAATAAGGCATTACACATTCATCACCTAGCATCTTTCTCAGTGTTACATATCAAAGCGACATCAAAACTAAACAACTCAAAAACTGTAAAGCAAATGAAAAGGCCTCAATGCCATCCTCCAGCTCATTATCATCTAGTGTTTCTTTACCTAAGTATTTGTACCGCGAGAATATAAAACACCACAAACAAAACAACCAGGGGGTAAGAATAAGTTCAAAAATGTTAGCGGTGTATAAAGAAATAAAGGATAACACACTCAAATATCAATGTATTCATATCATTCAATACCATCACCAAGCACCAACATATTTATATATCATTCACAACCATCACCAATCATAATTGCAGATGTATATGCAATGGATTCATCACCTCATCACCAAATGCACGTGGTACCAATCTACTCACTAATTTAGATGTTAGAGTTATGTTACTGATCAGTCTCATCACCAATATTTGAACATCATAGTTATGTTACTGATTTAGTCCCATCACCAATCATCACCAATTACATATCTTCGATATAAATGATTGATGAAAGCCCACAACAATGTACTACAATAATCATCACCCACAGTTCTTATCCGAACAACATACCTCACCATAATGCATCACAACATATAATGATAACTCAAAATAATTCAGCACAACATGTAATGATAACTCAATATAACACACATAACCATATCATTATTCACATAATACTCACTGATAGATAACATTTCACATCAATACACAAGAAAGTTAGCTTGTGACTCATCAGAGATCGTACACGACTCTTTCACTTTTATTCGAGAATTTTATAGTCACCAGACATACTCTATTCTCAACTAGGTTACCTTTCGACTCAACTCTGAACATGTCAAATAACTCAATACATCACTCATTTTATTCACTCAATACCAACATACCAACTCTCCTAACCAAACTCACGAAACAACAACAAACAACCATAAACAGTCATTTCCATAAGAAATCACTTGAAAAATCGAGTCAACCGCTCAGGACCGGTTAACTCCATGGTTAATGACCATCCCTTCACCGGGATGACAGTCGTTACCCCACCCATCTCCCCCCCCTCTCTCTCTCTCTCTCACACACACACACACACACACAACACACACACATAACCCGTCACTCTATTGACGCTGGGGTGAAAAACCTAACTCGAGGACTATGACAGTTACCCTGTCACTATGTTGACACCCATAAGCTCTTCCCGCTGTGTAGATTACAGAATATGAGATTTCCACCATTGGATTACTTCCAAAGCTATGATTTTAACCCCTAACCACCCAAATCAAACATAAAAACAACATACATAATATATTGGACACATAACATACAAAATCAACACCAATTACACATCAACATTAATTTATCATAAAGATTTACATTATGTTCATCATCACCAAAACCACATAAACAAGAACAACACCAATTTTAATTTCACATATAATTTGCATACAGACTCAACACTTATCATAACATAAAAATAGATTCATAACATCATAATCCAGAGAGGTTTACACATCAAATCTCAAGAATTCTAAACCTCATCCATGGAGGATGGAGAAAACAACAAGGAAGAGGGTTAAAATTCCTCTCCATCCTTCATGAAAAACACAACCATAGATTAATAATCCCCCTTACCTAAATTCTGTAGAAAAGTTAAAGCTTTTGCATTGGAATCCTAAGTTTTTCCCTTTGCCTCTCAGAACCTCTTTTGCTCCAAAACTCTACATACTGCATAACCTATTTTTCTCTCCATTTTCTTTTAAATTAAAACCTCATTATTTTATTTTAGTTATTTCTATTTTTTCCTCCTCAACTTTTGGCCTCTCACTCCTTACCACACCAATTATAAAATTATCCTATTTTCCACCCCATATCTTAATATCTCTTATTTTATCCATATTGCTATTATTTTAATTAATCAAAACAGTGTGATAATTATATAAAATCTACCTAACTCCAAATAACCCCACCAAAAATACATAGAACATTCCAATACATCATTTAAACATATAAAACTCAATAAAATAAAATAATTTAAAAACTGGGGTGTCACAGACTCCAATTGGTTGAAAGCATGAATAATGTTGTTATTCCAAGACAGTCTTATGAAGTTAGGTTGGCGTGGATGGATTTTAAAGATGGGTATTTAATTTCAAACCAAGCCTATCAATTCTTTTTTTCCTTCATCCAAACTTCCATTTTGGTTCATGCAACCATGACACAATTGTATCCCTCCTAAAATTGCATTGCAATCATTATCATTTATTTTGATGTTCCGTCCATTTTTATCTTTGTGTGTATGTAATTTAGTTTATCGCATTTGTATAATATGTTTGTAGTTTGGTTATAAACTTATCACTTCACTTTTTGGACATGTACCGTGAGAAGCCTCTACATTTAATCTATTGGAATTGGACCTATAAGAATGTGTTTTTTAGCCTTTGCAATTTGATAAAAATCGAAATATTGGGTATAGCTTGAATCACAAGTTAGAAGTCTTAAATCAAGGTTTTTGTAAGGCTTTATTCAAATCAGACAAGTTGTGATTCAAATTATATACCTACTTGGAAGTAAAGAATTCACCATTGCCACTCTGATTTGAATCATGGAAGCATGTGATTCAAATCACAATACTTCTTGATTCGAATCATGTAAATTAAATTTTCTTCAAAATTAAGTATGGTTCAAAACATACTTTGTTTGACTCGAATCAAACACCTAGACATGATTCAAGTCACAAATAAAAAACTCTTCACTTTACTACATTTGATTTAAATAATTATTTCTTTGATTCAAATCACAATGTACCTCCCCCCCCCTAAATAAAAATCAAAATATTGGGTTTAGCTTGAATCACAAGTTAGAAGTCTTAAATCAAGGTTTTTGTAAGGCTTTATTCAAATCAGACAAGTTGTGATTCGAATTATATACCTACTTGGAAGTAAAGAATTCACCATTGCCACTCTGATTTGAATCATGGAAGCGTGTGATTCAAATCACAATACTTCTCGATTCGAATCATGGAAGCGTGTGATTCAAATCACAATACTTCTCGATTCGAATCATAGGAAAATTGATTCGAATCATGGAAATTAAATTTTCTTTAAAATTAAGTATGGTTTAAAACATACTTTGCTTGACTCGAATCAAACACCTAGACATGATTCAAATCACAAATAAAAAACTCTTGACTTTACTACATTTGATTTAAATAATTATTTCTTTGATTCAAATCACATTGTACCCCCTCCCCCCCTCCCCTCTTTGCCTTATCTCTAGCAAATGTCTAATCCTTTTTTTTTGTAACTTTTACAAATGATGTCAGAGATGTCAATTGGTAAAAAATGTGATGATCACAAGTGATATCAAGTGTAATCTTGAAACATAAAGCTATGTCAAGTTAATATAAATTCTTTTGATAAGCTGTTGAATCTTTCTGATAGAGAACCCAAAATATTCATCAAGAATCCAATCTTTCTTTGTCAATAACCTTGAGAGAAACATTAAAAGTTTCTTCATTCCCAAATACACTATTTCAATGATTCAACCTTGTGAAAAATTCCTAGAATGTTAAGAGTGTTAGAAGTTTGCAGTTATGTTGCGTGAGATCCTTTAGATACTATTCATCATATTTAACTTTATACCAAGAACCCATTATTGTGGGGATCATATCTAAATATTGAATGTGAGAGGTAGATTAAGGTACATTAGGAAATCTAATGTTTTTTGTGTGAAGTTTTTCTGTTTGTATAGAGAAAAAGTATAATTTCTTTTTTCACATTGTTGATTGGTGCTTATGAAGTAAGAGGAGAATTTTATACATACCCAAAGGAAGACTTTGGTGGATCAGAGTAATGTTTGCTGCAGAAGTTATCTCCATACTCCAAAGATGACTTTGGTGGATCAGAGTAAAGTTTGTCATTGAACAAAGTTGAGAGTTGACCTCATTTGTTTTTAGAACAATCCATTGGACAAGACTTCGTCAGATTCGAGTAAATGGTGTTACAGAATTGAATCTTATGTGAAGGCAAGCTTCTAAAAGTGTTTTGATGAAGACATGCTCAACATATATGCATTTCAAAAAGAATGACTCAAGACTCAAGCTCAAGCATTTCTTTTTAAAGCATTTCAAAGTCTTGAAGATTTCTATTGATTCAGTCAAAGTGTTAAGGTATTAAGTTCGCATTCTCTCTATGATAAGTCAAGTGCTCTAGTTTTTATCATCCATACATGTGTTTGCTGCTTAGGTCTCTTAAACCTTTCTCTTTTGGCAGTCACCTTTATTTCAAAATGCATTCTGCCATTCTGCTGTGTGGTAATCAGTTACCAGCATTAAGGTAATCGATTACCAGCTATGCGTGCAGCTCTGTAAGGCAATTTTTACAGCAAGTAATCGATTACACCCTTTTGGTAATCGATTACATAATGCATTTTTTCAAATATTGTAACGTTGGCTCACGTGTAACCGATTACACCATATTGGATAATCGATTACCACTGAACCAGTGACAGAAAACATTGCATTTTTCATGAAAATTTTCGATGGAGTGTGTTATTGAACTATGGCATCCTTTCATGTAATGTAACCATTTAGAGAGGTGTCTAAGGGTTATATATAACACATTTTTTCAGATTTTGAACATACCTCCTTTCTCACAAAATATTTTCAAACAATCTTCTTCATTCATCTTTTCAAAATTATTTCAAGTGTTCTTGATCAAATTTTTTGGTGAAACTATGTATAGAATTTTCATACACAGTCATATAGTTTCATCCATATCATCATTAAAGCACTTGTTTGTCATAAAGAAGTTTGATTACTTTAAAGGAGAAGATCAATCAATAGATTGATAGATTATTTCACTTGTCAAAAACTTGTAAAAAACTCATACTGTTGCTTTGTCCTTGTTGTCCAGGATTGTTGGAAACAAGAGGTTCATTAAAAGGGAGGATTGTTCTCTTTTTGAACTTAGTGTAATATCCAAGAGGATTGTTCTTGGTGTGATTGTTAGTGTCTTCATAGAAAGACTAGGAAAAGTCCTAACAATAGTAAAATCTCTTTCATATTAAAAGGGGACAAGAGTACTCTCGATCTGTGAGGGGAACCAGGATATCTCTTCGTGTTCTTTACTTTCCGCAGTTTACCGTTCATTGCTTAACCTAACCAGAAAAGAAAGAACACAGTTTTTCATAAAACCGGAAAAAGTTTCAAAGAACCTAATTCACACCCCCTCTTAGGCGCTACTCAACTTACATTTTAGAGCATGCTTATTGTGTCTATCAAGTTTTTTAGATCAAGATCGTTAAAGGTCTTAACTATTAGTAGACGAGTAATCTGCATCAACAGAAGTAATTATGATTTGTTTTATATTCGTGTTGGCTAAAACATTGGATTGTTAGTGTTTGGGTTGATAATAATTCATTGTACCAAAATACTTGTATATTTAAATTTAAAATAGTGGAAGATGTTACCATTCCTGATGGTGAAAATCATCAAAGAATGGAGTAGGCATAACGAGGACAAATTGCCGAACCACTATATAAAATCATCGAAGATGAAGATATTTTCTTAAAGTTTGGCATGTACACTGATTGTTCAACAAACATTTAAGAAGTTCAAAGAATTAAATTTTTAAATAGCCATATCATTGTCAAAGTGTTGAATCAGTTATCCTAGAATGTCAAGATATTTCCTCAAGCAATTGAGTAGTTAATAATCTTCTTATTACTACTATTATGGTCAAAGAAAATTCCAAGAAGGTTGTTCCTCACCAACCAATTACAAGACAATCACAATATTTAAAAAAAGAAGAAGAAAGAAAAGCCTGCTAAGTTAAGAACCTGAAAAAACGACTTAAGCAAAAATTAGGGTATCCCGGTGGACAAAAAACTCGAAAGAGTGCTCCATGCAAAAAATCGGGATAAAAAGTAAAAATCAAAAGATGTTACTAAAACCCTCAACAAAAAATAAGATTAGGTGACCACTATATCAAGAATCAAAGGGCCTCCAAAATTCTTGACAAAAACAAAATTTAGTGACTATCGAACAAAAGTAGTTGCTGCCACCTCAAGCAAAAAACCTCATTGTTTCTCGAACCATCATATTTTCAGCTTCAAAACCCTCTTGGAAAATGAATGCATGTGTTGAATAAACTAAACATAGGAACAAAGATCATCAAGGAGAATGGGGTGAGTTAAAAATAAATTTTTGAGCCTTATATCCCTTGTTTTGAAAACCGTGAACCAGACCACGTTACAAGCCTCCAAAGACCTAATTGAAGCAAGGTTTATTTTGAAAGCATACCACAACAAGGTTGTGTTAACCTAACTCCAAAGACACTTGCTAACCATCTTCAAGTATATTGTGCTCTCGTGATGACTTCTCGGCAAGTGTACCGGTTGCGTCGCAGTAATAAAAAGATCAAATCCACAGGGACTACCTTCTAACAAGATAAAATGTGTGCAATATATAAAAACTAGTAAAAAAAGGGGGGGGGTCTAGTTGCAATGTGAAAAGTAAATAAGAGTTTAAACAAAATTACGGAATCGGTCAGGTTGTGTTTTAGAATCCCCTATTTCTCTATTGTTGATGTTTGATGCCTTGTATAAATGATCTTATCACTATAATCCCATGGATAATTAAAAAAGTAGTTATAACCGATCCCTCACAAAATAACTCACTAATCACTACTTGGAGCTTCCTATCCCTAGTCCACCAGCGTAAGTAGGATTAGGCGATGTACAAAATGTTAATTCCACATGCCACTACTGGGGGTCTCTTATTCCTATTCAACTAGCGTAAGTACCCTAGATCCAACACACAGGCTAAGAGTCAGTATTCCCTATGTGCCCCAAAAAAACATTAAGAACAATGAGCAATTGAATAACATTATAGATTAAAAGGTTCATACAAAGTCAAATCAACATATTACCCAACAATATTGAAATAAGTTCATTACAACACAACCTAACCTAGAGGAGTTTTGCTACTCATAATTCAGATTACAATCCCACAATTGATAGATGAAAATAACATATGAGTTCCCTCGAAGTAATGGCCTCAAATGCCCTAAAAATCTCCTTTTATACTCTCAAAATCATGCTTGGCTCTCCAATTTTTGCAACCCTTATCAAAGTGCAAAAATTATCCTTAAAAAGTGCTCACAATGGACCATATGCGTCAGAAAAAGCCCAGAAAAAAGGACCATCATGTACGTGATGACTTGTATCGCGTGTGCAATGCAACTTTTATGACCCCTATCGCGTGCACGATGCTGCACGATGGTGCATGTGATTATTTCCGAAGCTGCACTCTTTTTGCTTATTTTTCACTCAAATTTTTACTAAGTCCATAATTTTCACACTTAGCTATTTTTTCCTCATTCTTTGGTCTTTCTTCTTCATTTTGTCTCATCTTTCACTTGTTTTGATCTGATTCTTCAACTAAATTCATGCAATAACAAACTGTCATAAGAACTCCAAGCTTGAATCGTTACTTGTCCTCAAGTAACTCGCTTGCAACTGCACATTTCAACATAAAACAAGTCGCACAATAATAATCGAATATCACAAAATAAAAATTTTCTTTTACCTGACCATTATTCTAGCTTCCAACTTTTATCCGACAAATTCGGAAAACGTCTTCAACATTGACGAGTACTCAACCTGTCTGTAAACTCACTCAATGGATAGGGTGATCTCTCAATCAACATGCAAAATCAATTATGCTTAACTTGATCATGTTCTAATATAATTCATCACAAATATCACAACACACACATTAAAGGTTTTTTCAGGTTGTAACTTGGCTTATGTTTGGTAGGATATTTTTAGGAAAGTAGGTTTAAATCTTTGGAGTTAGGTGCCTAATTATCCTTCTATCATCGACCTCTTTGTTCCTTTTTGACGGTACTAGAAATTATTGGTCCTTCTTATACTTTCATTCTTTTTTTCCTTTTTTTTGAAGTGTCTTTTTCCACTTCTTTTTTCTCAAATGTTTTTGAAATTTTGGCCAATATTCTCTAGTTCCCTAACCCCAAACTTAAAATTTGCTCACTTCCAAGAGTAACCCCAAACTGAACCTTTATCATACACTTTAGGAACTACACTTGTACCTAACTCCGAAGAGAGGGTGAAAAGAAAAGACCTTTCAAGTCATATGGCTAAGAATTTTAGGCTATGTCACCGAAAGAATATCTAAAGCTCAAAGTGGTTAGCAATGAATATACCTATTACTACATGGTGACATAAAAAGGCTCAAAGTTATAAACAAAACATTTCCTTAGCGTGTGTTGGTCAAACCAGATGAACTTAATCAAAAATAGATCAAACTAGATAAAATAATAATGCATGAATACACTCATAAAGAAAGAAAAGTGAATAATGGAAATTATTTGGCTCAAACCTTACTAGATGAGGTATTTGAAGGTTGAGTACAAGGACTTTAATTATTTTCTCTTCCCTTGCCTTCAAGTTGCTAGTTGTTATTTTGATGATCAAGTTTATTTTGGATCATTTGTTCAATGCTAAAGTGCTAAACTGAAAATCTGAAAAAAATAACAACTACAAACTCGTTTATTAAAGATAATATAAATCGTCAAGGAAGGGTTATACTCGAGTAGCTAATTCGTCTCTTAATAGGTCTTGAATAATAATAATGTGAATTCTGCAAAACAAAATAAAACTAGTTATAACCGATGGGTTGCCTCCTATATAGCGCTTCTTTTCCGTCATTAGCTTGACGTCCCATGCTTAAAACACGTTAGGCGCAAAGGATACCCTCACGGGGGTAAAAGCTCCTGTTCTCATTCCTTTATGAACTTCACTACCTTTTTCTTCCACTTGGTAGCAACTATCCAAGTCCTCCATATACGGTGCCCATTCATACACCTTAAAAATTAGTCTTTCTTTGTTGAACTTCAAAATAAGTTCACCCATCTCTACATCAATCTTTGCCTTCCTGATTGCTAAGAATGGGGCGTTCGAGAATAACCAACCCTCATAAATCTCCTTTCATGTAAATCACCACAAAGTCTACAGGGAAGGTTAAGCCATTAACATGACCTAACATATCATGTACAATGCTAATATGATGAGTGACAAATGAATTGAATAAAGTGAGAGTTATATTGCTAGGTGTGATATCACCTATCTTCATCTCCTTAAAAATTTTCAGCGACATGACATCGATGCTTGACCCTAAGTCACATAAAGCATGTGGAATTTTTACTCCACCAATGGTACAAGTGATGGTGAACTTTTAAGGATCCTTCATCTTTGGTGGAAATGCCTGAGATTCTGCCACCTCCTCTTTCTCTATCATGCTTACATATTCTCAAGTCAACATCTATTTTTCCCCTTCAGCAATGCCTGCATAAACTTAGCAAACTTGGAAATTAGTTATAAAACCTCATGAAATGAGATATTTACCTGAAGTGCAGCCAATATTTCCTCGAACTTTGCAAAAAGTCCTGCTTCATCTTCATGTACCAGTTCCTTCTTAATGATGGGTGTGATACCCTAATTTTTAACCCTAAGATCCCACATACCATTGGCATCCTTGCACACAAACAAGGTCACCTCTTGGTCCCTCTCCCTCTCATATTTAGGTTTTGCTTTTGCAGGGATTATCAAGCACCTCTTTATTGATGTTTTACCTTTATGTTTATATGTTCATTGCTTCTCTAACCACTAATTAAAATAGAAAAAATATGTCTTGTTTTCTTTAAATTTATTGTGCAAGGTAGGGCTTTTAATCAAGGGTATCAAGAATGATTCCTCAGTTAGGTTTTCTTTGATTCCTCAGTAAAGTGTGGCCAACCATTGATTTCAAGGGGGGCTATCTTTCAATGCATGATATCGAAGGCTTTAAAGCACCTTTCAATCTCATTTTAAGCAAGAGTACATCAAAGCTTTGTTGTTTACTTCTCAAGGAAAGCCAAAGGTTCATGTGTTTATTTTTGTGCCTTGTTCAACAAGTTACCTCAAGCTTTGAGCATTTTAATCAAGAGACATTAAAGGACACCTTATTTTGAGTTCATATGATCAACCATGTACCTTGAAATGAAAGAAAAGTCCAAGTACACAAGCTTCTTCCAAGTGGTTTGACCAAAAAGTCAACATTTTTGAATGCTTATTTTTGCATATGACTCTTCTCAACATCCTTTACAACTTCTCTTTACATGATAAGAGCCAATTATGTTTTGAGGACCATCAAAAGTTTGGAGACATTATAGGTCATTTGTGGACTTAGTGAAATTTGACCTATTTTCAAGTGACCTTTTCTCAATTTTTTAAGATTCATAACTTCTTCAATTTTCAACATTTGAGGATGATTCTTTTTGCAAAATGTCATTTGTGATTCCCTATACAAGTTTTCTTCAATGATCAAGGTCAAATTATGATTGGAAGGCCATGGAATTTATTGAGACATTAAAGGTCATTTTCAGCCATTGAACACTTGAATTTGTCTAAGTTACATGATCAGTTTTCCGTGCCAACTTTAACATGCCATAACTTTATGCTCAAGCATATAAATGAAAAATTTCTTGGCACATTGTGATATTTTCTATGATATCAACATATTGCAAAAAGAATGGGACCGAAAAGCCTCCTAAGAAGGATGCCCTATTTGGTTGAACATGGTGACTTGGAACTGAAGAAATTACCATTGTCCAAAATTTGAACTTCACTAATCTCAATTCCAAGCCAAATTAGCATGTGTTTTGGACCTAAACATGTTTAACCAAGTCTCCATAAGTTAATTGACCTTTGAAACACATCATTTGGATGAGTTTTGATGAGTTGCAAGTCACAATTTTCTCACATTCAGATCAAATTCATTTTGCACAAATTTAACATCATTCCACACGTATTTGAATCCAAACACTTTCCATATAAATAAAGGAAGCTACTGCATTCATTTCCAAGCTTTGGAGAGCCAAGAAACCCCTGTTGCAACTTGAAATTTTCCAGAAAAATTCAACTATCGTGTTTCAAATTCCAGCTCATGTTAATCCAATTTCTTGATTCCATTAGCATCTTCGGCATCATCTGAAGCTTTTGCAACAAATCCCAAGCTTTGCGACCTTTTGAAGTGCTATAACCAGATCAAACTTCATCAACTTCTGACCACCATTTGGACAAGGTAGTTCTGAGCATCATTTAAACTCAAACAAGTTACCACAATGTTGTCATTCACTCCCTGATGCTTTCCCCTAACTTATTTGGTGTTGAATGACCGTGTTTATCATTTAATTTTATTTTTCATGGCTTGCTTCTGAAACTTCTCTGGAATTTTCTGTGCTCGATTTAGATAAATGAATTTGGAGCATAAGGTTGAATTCGGGATGAGAAGAGGATCATAATAGTGGTGGTCTCGTGTTCTGAATTTACCAAACAATGAAACTCCAGTGAGAGACCATCGGAGAAGATGATTGGAGTGTTCCGGGTCATCTGAGTTTGGTTAGAGACATTGGACAGATGGAATGTTTTCATTGGTTTGTTTTGAATTGGATCCCGTGTGTTGTTTGTGTTGTATTCTATCGTGTGCCCTAATATGAGGACTGTTGGATCTGCCACGTCAATTAATAAGGCGTGATCCAACGCTCTGTATTTTTATGATTTTTAATTCTTTTTCTTTTATTATTTTTAATTTCTTTTTCTTTTAAAATTCATAGAAAATTCATTTTACATCCCAAAAATCCCAAAATAATTTCTAAAATTCTCTTTTGTTTTTCTTCATCTGTTTCTTTTTTCACATTTTATTTAACTAATTTTCTATTTTTATGGAATTTCTATTTTCTCCTTTGTTTTAATTGGTTTAAAAATACTTTTCTGCATTTTTAAATTTTGAAAAATTTATTACATGCTTCTTATTTTATTTCCAACGTTCCATAATTTTTCGGCCATTTATTTGATGTTTTGAAGGACTTTATGGATTTTTCATTTTATTTCTATTTTAAAATTTATTTAAAAATACTTTTGGTGCATTTTTATTTCATTTAATTGCATTTTATATTTGTGTGACCTTTATGAACTTCTGTTGGCCTTGGATCATGATGGTTTGGATCATGAGTCTCATCAAACTCAATGGATCTTGGGTGTTGATGGGGTGAAAACCCTAATCCACCAAAATGAATGATTGATTTTGATGATGACTTGATCAAACCTTTGGTCCAATTTTGGTGTGACTTATCTTGTCCCCATCTTCTTCATCTCTTTCTTTTTCCCTTTGATCAATTGGATAACTTGTGCTCATCTTATTCATGATGCGTAGATTGGTACTTGATAAACTTTCATCATTTCAAATCTACATCCTAATTGATCATGGATCATTTAAGGTACTTTGGATTGATGCATAAGTTTGTCCTAAGTGTCATGAAGTATGGATTAAAGTAATGGACCATCCTCCTAGCCTTTGTGCTTGATCATTTCTTTTTTCTTTCTTTTTGTATGACATGACTTTAGGGGAATGATTTACATACCATTTCTCTAGCATGTATTAACACTAACATTATTATTGTCCGGCCTCATATAGTCGTGACTTCTACATAAGTCCAATTACGATTGCTTAACATAACGCTAAGTTTGTCCCGAAAGCAAATGCATTTTTATAAGTGAGATTGTAAGTCTCATACTCCTCATGGTATTGTGTGAAAATATTGCTCCCTTTTCATTAATGAGAGCTAGTGGCATACTTGTTGATTTTATCCAAGTTGAAGCCCTTCTCATAATGATGTATGGGTTCATGTTTTCATGCTTGTGGGTGAATAGTTGAGTGTTCTCCAAAGAATGACCAAACCATCTTTCATTTTTGATTACTAACATCATTTACTAACATTTTATTGTATTAACTATTACTTCAATGTAATTTAATTTATGCTATTTATTTTATTCCATTTAATTTATACTTTATGTTTAACATCCCATATCATATTATTTGTGATTATGTTACTTGTTCTTTGTACATTTGGACATTTTTTCATTCCTTGTAAAAAAACATTAATAAAGAAAACCCCCTATAGTTTTTTTATTCTCTTGGTTTATGGACTTGAGGTTACCATCCTTAGCATTGTTATGGAGTTATGGACTTAGAGATAAGACTTTTTCCTTTGCTTTAGGAGGTTGTGACTTGAGACCTTGGGATTCATCTGATGCCTTTGACTTTGGACTTCTTTTGTGAAGACTTGGTTTGGTTATTTTGGTTTCATTTGATACATGGATTATTCTTTGCTTACCTGGCTTGCTTGAGGCTTAATCCAAAGGAGGGAATTCTTGCTTGACTTATTTCATAAAGCTTGGTATCTCTTGGTTAGATCTTTCCTCCCTAGCTTTTATTTTATGCTCTAGGATAATCTCTTCTTCTCCCCTATTTCTTTAATTTTCAAAATGTCCTCTCTCTTTTTCAAAACATTCTTGTTTTCTAACTTGCACCATTTTCTTAACAAACCTTGACCTCTTGTCAAGTGATTTTCAAAACCTTTTTCCCAATAAATGCTAATCCATCTTAAGCATATTCAGACCAATTTCAAAATACTAAAAAATGCATATTCATTTAAATCATTTTTTGTGCCCTTTGTGCACTTTTCCTTTTAAAACTTTTCTCAAACTTTAGACATGAGTCATTTCATAGTTGAAATATAATTCTCATATCCCCATAGAATTGATGATAATTCTTTTTCATCTGTGAGATCTAGTGGCATACTTGTTGATCCTTATCCAAGTTGAAGCCCTTCTCATGATAATGCAAAGTTCTCATATACTTATGGGTGACTAGTTGAGTATTCTCCTTAAAATGACAAAATGTATTTACATTAAAAATGAATCAAAACAAGCACCTTTGTTATTTTTACCATGAACTACGAGGTTTTGATCCTCCATTTCACTTTGTTGATACGAAGGCATGAGACTTCAAAGAGTCTTGGCAAACACAAAAGTTAAAAAAAAACAATTCTTTTCCCATCTCTCCAATCTTTTGCAAACAACACCCTTTTTCAAACTAAAATGTACATATTTTCAAAGAGGTTCCCATGGAGTACCATGGATGTTTAAGGTGCTAACCCTCATAACTAACCCTCATACCGTTAGCTCTTTTTATTAGTTTTGTTTTAAAACTTCTTCGTGTTTTTCGTACTTTTTCTCTTTTCCTTTGGAAACAATTGATCAGTAAATTAGAAATTATACTAATATGCCAATATAGTAATAAAAGGGGAAATCCCCAGTATCTATCTCAAGGACTGCTTGACGATACAAAGTTCGAGATTAATTTCAACTAAACAAAAGCTTGGGGGTTTTGGCATAATTTGGTGAAATTATGAAAGTAATTGCAAATAAAATAAATAAAGTACGTGGACGATTACAATAGATATGAGTAGTATGCTAAGGAACGTATGTGATTTATGCTTGTAACAACTCTGAATCAATATTGTAACAACAAATATCAATTTATTAATTACCGGTTCTTTAGGGTGTTTACTCCTAAGTCATTAGTGAGAAAACCTTTAATCATCCATCATAATGCCTATGTCTATAGAGAATTACAAATGAAATTGAGCATTAAATTATCAAGAATATTCCGGTTTCTATAGGGTATTCCTAGTCCTAGGTGATATCTACTATAGAATAATCTCAAGCAAGGCATTAACAATGGTGGTTTAGACTAATCATAAACCGCAAGTCAAACCCGTTTGTCCGACAGAGCAAGCATTAAGAACAACAAGTGAGTAAATTAATTATGCAAACCAACATTGTTAATTGCAAATATAAAATCATAGTTATTCCATATTCAAATCAGGGACACCCCTTAGCATTGGGGGATTTAGCTACTCATAATATTCAATGAAAACAAAATACAAAAGTTAGACATTATAAGATGAAATTGAATCTTCAATTGCTTTCGTTCATGAAAATCCGCCTTCCACCAAAGCTTCTGTGTTCTTCAATATTTCTCTCAGTATTTTTGCAGTTCAAGAAGAAGTCCCTTCTAATGTGATAGTAATCTCCTTTAAATAGAGAAATTCCCCTTTTTTCAGATTCCCCTAGTCAATTAAATGTTTCTGGACAATGAGATCAGGTCTAAAAATAGCCCAATTCACAATAATTACCAACTCTGGCCTAAAAAGGAAAGTTTCTGAAAATCACACGTCTGTCTGCTACGGCCGTAGCAGGCCACTGGACCTGGTCTGTCAACTGAAACTTGAGGTTTTTGTCTACTAAGACCAATAGCAGGTGCTACGGGTGGCCGTAGCAGGTCACTGGTCCTTGGGGTTATGTCTGCTATGGCCCGTAGCAGGTGCTACGGGTGGCCTTAGTAGGCCACTATTTCTTGTGGATTTTGGCTTTTGTTCCAGACCACTCTATTACGGCCCGTAGCAGGTGCTACGGGTGCCCGTATCTAGCCTACTGGAGCATGGGAAAACTTCTCCGATTTACAACGATTCTCCTTAGTTTCTGCATCTTATCGTACTTGAAGATCTGTTTGAACATGAAAACATTAAAAACACATAACCCAAGCATAAAATGTGGAAAATGGAAATAAATTGATGAAAAACAGTGAAACGATTAAATGAAATTAACAGTAAAAGAAGGTGTAAAAAGCACTTAAACTATATGAAAAATGCAAATAACTCGCCTACTTTTACCTGTTAAAATGATGATAACTATAGCATAGATGGTGACTGATCACAACCCCAAACTTAGCTTGTTGCTTGTCCTCAAGCAACTTTAAGTAGAAAGACTCATGTCACTCTCAAATGAAATAATAACTTTTTGCGTACCATCATACCTCTAGGATCTTCTATGATCCTCATTTCTTGATACCTTTGGTTTTTGCTGGATTGCCAAGGCCGATTAATTGACCACACCTTCACTTGAAAGTAATGCTTAACTTGTCAGCTCAATTCACACTCTCTCCAAATCTCTCGGGTGTTATTGTATTTTACACTCAAAATTCATAGTACGCAATACCATATCATAAGCTTGAATAAATTCTCTTTTAATGTCAAGGTGCACGACACACACACACTATTTAAGGTCTTTATGGTTATAACAGGGCTATGGTTAAGGTAGGATAATTAAGGAGAAGTAGGCTAAGGTTCAGATTCAATACGATCATTATCTTCACTATTCAAATTCTGATGGATTAACAGTTATTGATGATTCAACTTTTGGAATTGTCTTTATTTTCCATGTCCGTTGACTTCTCCTTCTTTTAAGTGCTCTGATGATTATTTTTCTATTATTCATTTCAATTTGATTTTTCAAATTTTCATCTTTTTTTTTCTAATCATCAAGTGCCCTCATTTGTACTAAGCACAACTACCCCAAACTTAAAGGTTGCTATCCCAACAACAACCCCAAACTTAGAATGAACATAGATCTGATAACTCACAAAAATACTCTAAACATGGTGGGGAAGTGTTTGGGCCATGGGTTAATATGATGTGGTTTTTAAAACAAATAAACGGGTAAAGGCTCAAATGGGGTTAACAATGGATAATAATAAAAAGGATGGCTAGAAAGGCTCAGGGGTAGAAAAAACGTGCCTCAGTGTGTGTAATTATGCAACCAAAATAAAAAAATAACATACATAAGTTCTGAATGATAAAAACATACTTGAATGCTCTCTTATGATGTACATTGTGTTTGGCTTTTTCTGCTCTCACCATGTTAGGTAGAGCTGACAACCTCCACAATACCTCTTGCTCGATGTGGCTTCTCAATCAGTTATGGTAAACCTGCTCAACTTTTAGCCCAACTTAATGGAACCAATCAGATAATTATTATTATATAATTTCTTTTGGCCGAGTTAACATGGGCAAAGGACATACATTTCTTCAGTTTGGGTACTTTTCGCACAACCATTAAAGCTACAATTATCACATTACTAGATGAAAGTAAACAACAGAAAATAAACTAACTTAAAGCAAACAAAACTCATAAATTAATATAAAATTGAAACTATAACATAAAAATTATGAATACTTTCCTTGGGTTGCCTCCCAAGCAACACTCGTTTATCGTCATTAGCTTGACTCCTTATTCCCTTTGTTATAGGGGGTACTTCAACTTGCACACCTTGTTGCACTTGTTTTCCGAAACTGAGAAACCGTCTTTTTCAGAGGCATGGATTCCTTTGTGTCACAAGTCCTTTCCAACTTCCATATCCTTACCTTGATTTCACTTTCTTTTCTTTCTCATGGCTTTTGAAATGGAAATAGGAGTTTTTCCGTTGGGGTTGCTAATGGGGGTGAGATCAGTTGAGATGACCTCCTTGATACTTTTTCTGATGTTGGCATGTCACTTTGGCCTTTCACATCTGTCCTGATTATGCCTACTTGATATTGATGTTCTTTTTCCACCTCTAGCTTTCTGTTTTCAAGAAGATTCAAGGTTATTTCATCATCATAAACTTTTAAAGTTAGTGTACCGTGGTCTATGGTTGAAATTGCATTGACTTGTCTGCATGAATGGTCAACCAAGAACGATAGGTGTCTCTTCATCTTCAGGTATGTCTATGATCACAAAATCAACAGGAAAACTGAATTGCTCTATTATCACCAGTACGTCTTCCGCTATCCCATATGCATTCTTTATGGAGTGATCTGCAAACTTCAGATTTGTCCTTGTATCACTGACATTTCCAATAGCAAGCCTTTGGTAGATTGACAATGGCATCAGACTCAAAGTGGCCCCAAGATCAATTAGTACCTTCTTGAAAGTTCTATATTTTATAGTGCATGGGACTGTGATCGCTCTAGGATCCTTTTGCTTGTTTGGGATTCTCCTACTTGGTGATATTGCACTACACTTTTCATTCAAGGCTACCAACCCCTTTCCTATTGGTCTCTTTTCAGTGATGACCTCTTTTATGAATTTTTTTGTACATAGGCATTTGCTCGAGCGCTTCAAAGAAAGGCATATTGATCTCTAACTTTTTGAACATTGTGAAGAATTTCTCAAAGTCTTTCTCTTTTGGATCCTTCTTTGTCACTCTCTGAGGGTAAGGTAACTTAATAACCGGTTTAACCTTTTTTTTTCTCTTCCGTTGGCTTTACTAGTGGTATAACTTCTTCTAGTTCTTTTTTATTCTCCCTCACTTCTAGATCTACCTCTTGACATGGTTATGATTTGTTGCTTTCTCTTCTTCATCTTTAGAAACTCTCTGACTTCTTGTTGTGACAACATTAACATTCTCATGATGATTAAGATTTTGTACTGTTGCACTCGGAAGGGTGCCTTGAGCTTGATTTGTGAGTTGTTGTGCTATCTGACTCATCTCAACTTCAAGATTTTTGACAGAAGCAATAATGTTTAGGGGTGTACATGGGTTGGTTCAACCCACAAAATCGGGTCAAACCCATCCAAAAAAATCCAAAAAAGTGGATTGGGTTGGGTAATTGGGTGGATATGGGTTTGAAAACTAAAAAATCCATTAAAAAATCGAGTTTCGGGTAAAACCGGATCCAAACCCAAAAAACCCATTGACCCACTAATCAAAAATTTATTATTACAATTTTAATAATTTTGATGAATATTATCTTAGTTATTGCAATTTTAGTCTCTTAAGATTTATTATTTTAGTGAATCATGACTTTAACTAATTTTGAATACTCTTTAATCTTTTTGATGCTAATACAATTTTATGTTACACAACTTTAATTTGTTGTTAGTATTTTATAATAATTTTATTAATTGATGATAGCATTTATTATTTTACGATACTAAAAGATAGTAAAAATAAGTTATCTAATTTTTTTTAAAGAAATTATAAATATTGAGTAATTTTTATGAAAAAAATATGATGACTCATCATTTTGTTATTTAATATTAATAAAAAGAAAAATTATTTAGGCAACCCACTACCCAACCCAACCCGAAAATTAGTGGGTTTTCCCAAACCGGCCCATTGGTGTAATGGATGGTTATTTTACCTAACCCAGACCGAAGTATCCTATATGGATTGGGTATTGGGTTTGGCGAAACCCAACCCAAACCGGCCCATGTAATGTTCATCTGATTATTTCTTGTTTCTTCTTGGAATTGGGAAATTTGAGCTGCCATCTTTTCAATGGTAAATTCCCAATCGGCCTTTTTGGATGCTTGTGTTGATATTGATGTTGCTGTGGAGGATATTATTGTTGCTGTTGATATTGTTGTGGTTGGTTCTGATATTGAATGGGACCCTGCTTTTGAACATTCCCTTGCTGATCTTTCTAGGAGAAATTTAGATGATTCTTCCAGCCTGGATTATAAGTGTTAGAATACAGGTTGTTCTTCTTTAGAAATTTTATCTCTTCAAGTTGTTGCGCGGTTGTAACACACTGTATGGAAAAATGGGGTCCCCCACAGATCTCACAATTAACAACTTGAACAGGTTAAACTTGGGCTACTTGTTGAGTACCTATATTCATAGCCTTAAGTCTTCTCTCAATTTCAGCAACAACTTGGTCTTCCAGCTTCACAACCTGATTGGCAAGTTTCAAATCAATCACACCCTCTGGTTTACTCACACTTCGGTCATATAACTCCAAATATCTGTTTGCAACAATGGCTTCTATGATCTTCTTGATACCAATGGCTGTTGTAAAATTGGATGAGCCATCGAAAACTGTATCAATAAGTTGTTTTGTCTTCATTCTGAGACCATTTACAAACATCTGAATCTGTTCAATTTGATACAAATTATGAGTAGGACATGCAACCAATAACCTTTTGAATCTCTTGTAAGCATCACCCACTGATTCCCATTCCTTCTTCTTAAAATTCACAATATCATATCTTTTTCGAATATAAACAAAAGCAGGAAAATACTCATTCAGAAAAGTTTTTTCCATTTGTTCCCATGTAGTAATACTTTCAGATGGTAATGAGTAAAACCATTCTTCGACATCTTCAGCTAGAGTGAACAAGAACATTCTCAATTTTTTTACTTTTTTTAGTGTGCCCCTTAATCTTCAAAGTGGTGCTCATAGTAAGAAACCTTTACAAATGTTATTTGCATCTTCATTTATTTTTCCTGTAAAAGACCTCTTTTCAAGCTGACAGATGATTATTGGGTGAAACTAAAAATTTGGAACATTCACTGGTTGATTCACTATAGTTAAACGTCCCAATGAGGCATTTTCTCTCCGCAATCCCTAGGAAGTCTTTCTTGTGGTTCAACTATAATTGGATCTTCTCTCTCTTTGTCAGATTCTGTATCTGAATGATCATAAACTTCAATCTCTATTTCTTGTTCGTAAACATGAATTTCTACTTCATAGGTAGTCAGTCTTGCTTTCCTAGCTTGTCTGAGCTTAGCGTGCAAAGTTCTTTCTGGTTATGCGTCAAAAGTAAAATCAGCTGATGGTTTTCCTCGCATGCACAAATTAGACAAAGATTAGCAATCATAAAAATGGCCACAAAAGTAAAGGTAAAAATAAAAAACTGAAACATAAATTTTTTAGCTGCAGAGCAACAAAATTTTAATTGAAATATATCTATGAACTCTATTATCTTTGGCGGTCCCCGACAACGATGCCAAAAACTTGATCGATAAATTAACAAGTGTACTAATCTGCCAATCACTACGCCAAAAACTGGAATAGACAGCGCACCTTAGAGGATGCTTTATTACAAAAGCGCACTCTAAAGTGAAGAGAAAAAATAAGGAGCGAACAATTGGAATAGACAGCGCACTTTAGAGGGCGCTTTTGTAACAAAGCGCCCTCTAAAGTGAAGCGAAAAAATAATGAGGAAATGAAGGGACACCAATAGAGGGCGCATTTATGAAAGTGCCCTCTAAGGTGGCTCTTAGAGGGCGCTTTTAAAAAAGCGCTCTCTAAGTCCATGTACATTTCCAGTTTATAAGGCGCTTTTGGAAAGCTTTAGAGGGCGCTTTTGTAACGAAGCGCCCTCTAAAGTGAAGCGAAAAAATAATGAGGAAATGAAGGGACACCAATAGAGGGCGCGTTTATGAAAGCGCCCTCTAAGGGTACCCTTAGAGGGTGCTTTTAAAAAAGCGCTCTCTAAGTCCATGTACATTTCCAGTTTATAAGGCGCGTTTGGAAAGCCTTAGAGAGCGCTTTTCGAAGCGCCCTCTTAGGCCCCCTTTAGAGGGCGCTTTTTTTACACAAGCGCCCTCTAAGGTCCCCTTTAGTAAACATTAAAATTATAACATATACTGCATGTCTCTTTATTTTCCCTAGCTATATGCTATTTCATTTACGTAACTGGGTTTTCTCTCTACTGCGATTACTCTCTACTGCGATTACTCTCGTCCTCCGTTCGTTCTCCCTCCCTCACCATCGTCGTCGCTGTCGCCTTTTTCTGCTGCTGCGTTCCCGTTCACTGAGTTATCTGCGTCCACCGTCGCTGTTCACTTTCTTCTCCATCGTTACCGTCACCTTGAAGGTATTTCTCTCAATAGTTTGTATTTTCAGGTGTTTGATTAGGGCATTTTCTAAACTGAGTTTTACATTTTGTGCATTATGTTGATTAATGTTGTTTAGGGCAAACGAGCACTATATGGTGTTCATGAGCACCTTGTTGAAAATCATTTTTTGTTATTTTTTTGTGTATGGTTTTGATCACTGAATGTTGTATGTTGTATGGTTATGTAAGGTTTTTTATTTCTGATTGAAAACTGATGTCATTTGGAGTGTGTTTGAGCTTGTGCTTGGAAGTTTGATGATTATGGATGCAAGTTTGTTCATGTTCCAAACACCATAAGTTTGCATTGGTCTTTTGTATGCAGTAGGTGTGTGTGAGTTTGTATTCAATAATGATGAAAAAAAGAGAGAGTTTAGATTGTTATAACATGAGAGAAATGGAAGGTATATGAATGTGTTTTTTGTGTAGCTTCGCGAATATGGTCATTGTCTTACTTGGGTCTTATTGAATCATTTCTATATTACAGATAAAATGGCTAGTAACCAAGACGATACCCATGACGCGAGTGGATCACGTAACAATGTTGAAAATGAAATCAAACGAGGATTGACTGTTATGAAGTCAATCATTCGTGCAAGAGACAAGGGTGAAAAATTCGAAGTACATTGGAGTGCTGAAGACCAACTAATTGAGCCTAACGGTTCAATGTTGGCAAGTTACATTGGTTTCCTTGTTCGACAACATATTCCGATTACATGTGATAATTGGAGAAGTCCGGAATTGAAGGTTGGCAAAGAAAAAATATGGTCCGAGATACAGGTACTTACCATATATTGTTATATGCTTTTTTTTGTTGACTATTTGTTGACCATATATTGTTATAATATTACTTATAATAACACACTCCATGTGTATGTTTTTTAGAGATTCTTTCACATCGATGAAAGCCGGCAAAAATATTGTATTCAATTGGCCGGAAAAAGACTCCGAGGATTTCGATCCTTTTTGTCCAACAAATTTCTCAAGGATGAGGAAGGAAAATTTGTTGAAGCAGAACGGCCAATGAAGTATGCGGAGATTATTTCAGCCGAAGAATGGGATAACTTTGTCGCCAAACGAAGAAACGAAAAATTCCATGTAATGTCTATTAATTATGGTATTATACAATTGTTAAGTTACTTGGTTCTGATATGCCTTAAACTTTTTTATCCAGGAAGTAAGCGACAAAAATCGGAAAAGGGCATCAAAACCCGCGTATCCGTACAAAAAAGGGCGTACGGGATATGCACGGTTACAACAAAGAATTGTGAGTATATTCAAATGCTATGAGCTTATACATTGTCACAATATGTTATAATTGATGATCTTATAATCTGATTCAATGTGTAGCTAGCCGAGGAGAAAAGTGACGCAACATCTCTTCCGGAGCACGTATTGTGGAAGGCTGCTCGGGTTGGGAAGGATGGGGCTGTCGTTGAAGCGGTTCAAAGTGTTTATGACGAATGTGTAAGTATATATAACATTATTTCTTTAATTATATCGAAAATTTTGTTAGACATATAATTCATTTTTAATCTCCTCTAATAATATTTCAGGAGACTTTATCCCAAACCTTACCTTCAACCGAGGTCCAGGATTGCAGGAGCCTACTTAGTCGAGTACTAAATGTTCCTGAGTATTCCGGTCGTGTGAGGGGTAAGGTTTTTGGTGTGACTCCTCGTCATTTTATAAAAAACCAAAAACAAAAAATCCAACCAACAAAGAGGTGATGGAGACCTTGGCGGAGTTAAGGGCACAAGTACTCGAACTGCAAAAGGAGAATGCAAGGTATAGAGAGGAAAGGCGCGATTCCGAGGCAAAAGATACTAGTGACCGAGCTAGTATCAATTGTCAACCGAAATTTCCCGAGGTAATTATATATGTTATTATGAAATTAAAATAGCACTTTTTTACTTGACACATATACACGTTAACAATAACATATTTATTATTGGTTTAGGGAATTACACCTTGTCAGCTGTATCTATCGTCACCAACTTATCGCATAGTTGGCAAGGGAAAAGTGCACAACACTTCGGGTGAATTACTTCACCATAATCCCCTCCCGGTGGGATATATGAAAGTTTCGGTTGACCTTGTATTAGATACGGACGCGCTTCTACCATTACCTGACGTTGTTTCAGAGACAACGTTGATGCGAGATGCAGTCGGATCCTTTGTTGGATGACCGTCAGATCTAATTTTCCCAGATGCCGAGGTATTTATGTTCTAAATGATTATGAATATTTAGTATTCACATTTCAATTCAGCTACAATTATGATATTTAATCAATCCTTATTACATGGTAATGTTAGACTCCTACAAGACCCACACATAAAGTTGGTAAAGGGATTTCAAGACGCATCGAGTCGGTTGCATCTCAAAAAGAGGTACAAATATATATACCCATTGAATTATATACGCAACGATTCTGTTGTATCACAAAAAGTCATGATTTAATTTATATGAATTTTTAGGTTCCCGGTCGAATGTTGAAAAAAGCTGGTAAGGATATTCCAACGAAGTCCGGGACAAAAACAAATCCTAAATCTAAAAAAGAGGTACAAATATATATACCCATTGAATTATATACACAACGATTCTGTTGCATCACAAAAAGTCATGATTTAATTTATATGAATTTTTAGGTTCCCGGTCGAATGTTGAAAAATGATAGTAAGGAAATTCCAACGACGTCCGGGTCAAAATCTCAAATTATGATGCGTCTTGAGAAAATGGTGGAAGAGTCAGATATTATGCACGGCGCCATCCGTAGTGTAGATATGGATGAAGGTGTTTTCGGAATTGCTCATTCCGAAATAATTGCAAAGGAGGACATGCAACAACTTTTTGAACACGAAGAATTGGGCATCGCTGTCATTCATACATACATATGGTACTCCGATCAATCTATTATTTACTTAGTTGAACAATTTATTTACACATTTCAATGAGTAGTCTAATGTTTATTATGTTTCTATTTAAGGTATATGTATGACACATTGATGCGGGGAACTGAATTGTGTAACCGATTCAATTTTATTGCTGCTTCCCGTATCAATACAACGTTTATAACGAAAAATCTAACATCCGTAATGAATGAACTAGTCGATAGATTCATGGTGGCCGGCGATAATACTACACCCAGTTTGTATTTTTTACCGTTTAATTCTGGCAACGGGTTAGATTTTCTTTCTAATAATTTCATTCTAATCTATGTATATCTTTTATGTAGAAAATTTTCATGCATCTAAATATTCGTGTGTGAAGAAGACGGTTGACGCGTAAGTGAAATTCCCCTAAATATTCGTGTGTATTTGTATATTTAATTATGTCTGTCAGATTGATCTCAATATACGTTTTTATTTTGTTAGGGCAATACTAAAATTTAGATCGAAAACGAATTATCGTAATAGGAAGGACATTACCTGGGACAGAGTTCAGGTATATATTAAGTTTCTTATTTTTGCTTATAATAGTGTTTGTAAGAAATTAACTATATATATATATATATATATATATATATATATATATATATATATATATATATATATATATATATATATATATATATATATATATATATATATATATATATATATATATATATATATATATATATATATATATATATATATATATATATATATATATATATATATATATATATATATATATATATATATATATATATATATATATATATATATATTGTTTGTTTTTCTGTGTAGTGTCCTCAACAAAACAATTCGATCGATTGCGGATTTTTTGTATTGAGATTTATGAGAGATATCATTGAGTTGAATCGTATAGACATCCCAAAAATGGTATGGAATAATAACTTAGGGTTTATTTTAATATTATCGGATATTTCATCTAATTTGTTACTAAATCATGAATATGTTTTATTCTCTTAATTGTAGTACTTTGACGAATACAAATCTTACTCAAGAGCTCATTTGGATGAAATGAAGGATGAATTGTGTCAATTCATTATTGATCATAGAATCATATAGGTTGTAGTTGTTGTACATATATGTATGGAATGTTGTTGTACATGCATGAATATCAATATATTAATGTTGTATATATGGAGGATTAATGTTGTATATAAATGGATTCATGTTGTATATATCAATGGATTAATGGTGTATAACATTGGATTAATGGTGTATAACTCCAGAGGGCGCTTTTTTCTAAAAGCGCACTATAATGTGGCCCTTAAAGGGCCACTTTAGAGAGCGCTTTCTCCAGGAAAACAAAACGCTGTCTTTACCTATGCCAGCGCCACTTTAGAGGGCGCTTAAAAGCGCTGTTATAGGCCAAAATGAGCGCCCTCTTTTCCCTTATTTGGCGTAGTGAATGTAGTAATAAAAGGGGAAATCCCCAGTATCGATCTCAAGGACTACTTGACGATACAAAGTTCGAGATTAATTTCAACTAAACAAAAGCTTGGGGGTTTTGGGATAATTTGGTGAAATTATGAAAGCAATTGCAAATAAAATAAATAAAGTACGCGAACGGTTAAAACAAATATGAGTAGTATGCTAGGGAAGGTGTGTGATTTATTCCTATAATAACTCTGAATCAATATTGCAACAACAAATATCAATTTATTAATTACGGATTCTTTAGGATGTTTACTCCAAGTCGTTAGTGAGAAAAACTTTAATCACCCATCCTAATGCCTATGTCCATAGAGAACTATAGATGAAATTAAGAAACCAGAATATCAAGAATATTCTGGTTTCTATAGGGTATTCCTAGTCCTAGGTGATATCTACTATAGAATAATCTTAAGCAAGGCATTAACCATGGCGGTCCAGCCTAATCGTTAACCGTAAGTCAAACTTGTTTGTCCGATAGAGCAAGCATTAAGAATAACAAGAGAATAAATTAATTATGCAAACCAACATTGTCATTGCAAATATAAAATCATAGTTATTCCAGATTCAAATAAGGGAAACCCCCTAGCATTGAGGGGTTTAATTACTCATAATATTCAATGAAAACAACATACAAAAGCTAGATGTTACAGATACTAAGATGAAATTGAATCTTCAATTGCTTCCGTTCATGAAATCCGCCTTCCACCAAAGCTTTTGTGTTCTTCAATATTTCTCTATGTATTTTTGTCGTTCAAGAAGAAGTACCTTCAAATGTGATAGTAATATCCTATAAATAGATAAATTCTCCCTTTTTCAGATTCCCCTAGTTAATTAAATTTTTATGGACAATGAGACCAGGTCTGAAAATAGCTCAATTCACAATAATTTCCAACTCTGGCATAAAAAGGAAAGTTTCTGAAAATCACACGTCTTTCTGCTACGGCCGTAGCAGGTGCTACGGGTGGCTGTAGCAAGCCACTGGACCTGGCTTGTCAACTGAAACTGGAGGTTTTTGTCTGCTATGGCTAGTAGTAGGTGCTACAGGTGGCCGTAACAGGTCACTGGTCCTGGGGGTTATGTTTGCTACTGACCGTAGTAGGTGCTACGGGTGGCCGTAGCAGGCCACTGTTTCTTGTGGATTTTGGCTTTTGTTCTAGACCTCTCTGCTATGGCCCGCAGCAGGTGTTACAGATGGCTGTAACAGGCCAATGTTTCTTATGGATTTTGGATTTTGTTCCAGACCTCTCTGCTACGGCCCGTAGCAGGTGCTACGGGTGGCCATAGCAAGCCTACTAGAGCATGGGAAAACTTCTCCGATTTACAGCGGTTCTCCTTGGCTTCTGCATCTGATCGTACTTGAAGATCTGTTTGAACCTGAAAACATTAAAAACACACAACCCAAGCATAAAATATGGAAAATGGAAATAAATTGATGAAAAACAGTGAAACGATTAAATGAAATTAACAGTAAAAGAAGGTGTAAAAAGCACTTAAACTATATGAAAAATGCAAATAACTCGCCTACTTTTACCTGTTAAAATGATGATAACTATAGCATAGATGGTGATTGATCAATAATAAAAACGCGGTGGCGACTCTTGCTTTATGAGTTAAGTTAATCAATAGCTTAATCTCAAATGTTTTTACCACTACAATGGGGTACGATGGTTTGATATAATCCGATAATTTTGGACTTGGATCATTCATGATTTGCTTCTTTGTTCTGTTCCAAGGAGAGCTTTTATCAATTAGTTGATCAATGGTGACCCCTCTTTCCTCTTGGTCACCTTGATTGTTACTCTCCTATTTTTAAATCACACCTTCTTCTTTCTCAATCATATCTTCTTTAACTATTTCATCTTCATCCTCTTTAATGATCTCATCTTCACCTTTTTCAATAGTAACCCCAACCCTTGTTTCCACAACCTTGCATCATTCATTATTAGTATTATATACAATGTTACCTGTTGTCACGCTGCAAAAAATATAGAGTCCCCAAGGTTTCGAAGGAAATGGAAAGTAGCGATAAAACCCCAAAGAGAATGGTCTTCGTAACCAAGAGGGGATTCAAAAGTCAGTTATGCAAGGGGAAGGTATTAACACCCCTCACATCCATCATACTCGATGGGAACTACTATACTTGTATCAATGCATATGGATGTTGTTTATCTGAATGCTGCTTGCTATCGAGAAATGAGATGAATAAGAATAAGATAGGAAGATAAATAAGTTCCAACTCAGTGTGCTCGCCAAGGTTTCGAACCCTTGTGCCTACGTATTCTCATACGTGTAATGAGGAAGTCAGAGCTCCGTAGTTCCTCTCACAAATGAAGTATTTATTTTGTTATTTTTATGAATAGTGTTGACGTTCACGTGCTACTGTTCACTTGCTTGTATGCTCGAGCATGAGAGCGTTAAGTGTTTGTTTATTTGCGGTAGAATGAATGTGCTTGGATCATATTTTAGAAGTTAAACATTACTTGCTCACACATGGAGGCTTAAGCAATGTTCATAGTATAACGAAACTAACACCCCTTTTCTGAAAAGGTTTGAAAGAGACCCTAAGGCAGAAAACTGATTTGATTGGTTGAGTTAATTTTAGTACAAAGACAAGCATCAGACCCTGGGCTAGATACAATCAACAATGAAAACACTTGGGAGTTAAGAGGACACTGGTATCCTAACCATTCTTTTTCATCCAAAAGAGGTTTGAATTGTGAAAGAGTTTGGCAAGTCTAATCATTGGTACTTAGAAGGAGACAAGTATCTGACCCTTGACTAAGTACGACCAACAATCAAAGTACTCGGGAGTCGAGAGGACAATGGTATCCTAACCACCCTTTTTCTCCCTTAGAGCACCTAGGTTGAACATGTTTTATCATTATATGTGTTTTGAGGAGGAAGTCAAGCGTCGGGTCCCCAAGCTAGGTGCGGCCGACAACCCGAGTACTTGAATGTTATGTACAAGCATGTACACCCCATTTTTTCATTCTAGTTTATTGAGAAATTGTTTTGAAAAAGGTACTTGACGTTGGATCAAGTGTTTGGTTTTATTGTGAAAAAGTGTGTGTGAAGAATGGAGGTAGAGATAGAATGAGATAGATTGAGAAGAGATTGAATAATGGAATGGATAAGAGATACTTGACGTTGGATCAAACACTCGTGTACACATGGATCAAATGGACATATTAAATGGAAAATGCTAATTAAAATATAAATGGATCATGAACAACTAAATGATGATTAAACATAAGATCATGGCAAACAAAAATGGATATACATAAGGCATATATCACTTAAATTGAAATGGCATTTTCAATTTATCGAACATATTCACAATCTAATGAAAAACTAAATGGAATTAACCTAAGGATTATCTAATGAACATTTTAATGGAAATTTAACCAAAGAGTCAAAATGAAAGATTATCATGCATATGGCATACAAATATGAATCAAACGATCAAAATCCATAATGTGATTAATGATTGAACTGTGAGAGTGATGAAGGTTTTGAGATAACGAGGGTTGCTGAATGATGAAGATGAAAATTTTGGGAGAAGATGAATTTGGGATTGATTTTGAGGTTAGAGATAATGGATAGTGATTTTAAGGTGTGCTTGAAAGAGGGATTTAAGGTTTTCTGATTTTGATGAATGAATGGGGAGTCCCGAATTTGGGAGTGAGGGTGAGATTTATAGGTTGTTAGTTGTTAAAGTGATTTCTGTTATGGATTTAGTTGTAGCTGAAAAATGTGGAATTCAAGGGAAAGTTTGTTAGATTTTTGTTGAGTTTTTGTATGCCTTGAGGTAATCCAACTGGAAATGATTAGTTAGGTTAGTTGGTGATGTGGCAATGAGTTAGTTATTTTAGTTAGGTTAGTTAGGGTGTAGAGTGAAGGTTATTGTAGCGGTGAAAATTTTGAGATTAAGCTATCGATTAACTTAACTCATAAAGCAAGAGTCACCATCGTGCTTTTATTGTTTCCAAAGGAAAATGGAAAAAGTACGAACAAAACCTGAAGAAGTTTTAAAATAAAACTAATAAAAGAGAACTAGGGTTCGGGGGTTAGTTATGAAAAGGGAATGTATTATCACCCTAAACATCCATGGTACTCCATGGGAACCTCTTTGGAAATGTGCATTTTAGAAAATGGTTTTGTTTGCAAAAGATTGGAGAGATGGGAAGAGAAATATTTTTTATGATTTTTGTGTTTGCCAAGACCTTTTAAAGTCTCATGCCTACGTAACAACAAAGTGAAATGGAGGATCAAAACCTCGTAGTTCATGGTGAAAATAACAAAGATGTTTGTTTTAATTTATTTTTAATGAAAAGACATTTTGTCGTTTTAAGGAGAATACTTAACTAGTCACCCACAAGTATGAGAACTTTGCATCATCATGAGAATGGCTCCAACTTGGATAAGGATCAACAAGTATGTCACTAGCTATCTTAGATGGAAAATAATTATCATCAATACTATGGAGATAGGAGAATTATATCTCAACTATGGAAATGACTTATGTCCAATACCTTGAGAAAAGTTTTAAAAGGAAAAGTGCACAAAGGACACAAAATGATTTGAGTGAGTTATGCATTTTTAAGTCTTTTGAAATTGGTCTCAATATGCTTAAGATGAATTAGCGTTTATTAGGAATTTTTTTTGAAAATATCTTGATAAAAGTCAAAGTTTACTAAGAAAGTGGTTCAAGTTAGGAAACAAGAAGGTTTTGAAAAAGAGAGAAGATTTTGAAAATTAAAGAAGGGGGGAGAAGAAGAGACTACCCTAGGGATTAAAGTAAAATCTAGAGAAGAAATATCTAATCAAGAAATAGCAAGCTTTATGACATAAGTCAATCAAGAATTCTCTCCTTTGGATTAAGCCTCAAGCAATCCAGAATAAGCAAATAATAATCCATGTATCAGATGAAACCAGAGCAACTCATCCAAATCTCCAAAGGAAGTCCAAAGTTAAAGGTACCAGATGGATTCTAAGGTCTCAAATCACAAGTCCTAGAGAAAAGGTCAAGATCCTAATTCTAAGTCCATAACTCCACAATGATGCCAAGGATAGTAGCCACAAGTCCATAAATCAAGATAACCAAGTTTCTTTTTAGGTTTTTTCTTATTTTAGAGTTTTTTTTACAAAGATATGAAAGTAAAGTCGAAATGGACAAATGACAAATGACAAAATCACAAATAATATGATATGGGATGCTAAACATAAAGTATAAAGCAAATGACATAAAGTAAAAGAGCATAAAATAAATAACTTAGATATAAAAGTTAACACGAGCAAAATGTTAGTAAATGATGTTAGAAATTATAATTAAGGATGATCTGGTCATTTTTTGGAAAACACTTAACTATTCACCCACAAGCATGGAAATATGAACTTATACATCATTTATAAGAAGGGCTCCAACTTGGATGAAATAAACAAGTATGCCACTAGCTCTCACAAAATGGAAAAGGAGATATATTTTCATACAATACCATAAGGAGTATGAGACTTACAATCTCTCTTATAAAAATGCCTTTGTTTTTGGGACAAATTTAGCGCTATGTTAAGCAATTGTAATTAGACTTATGTAGAAGTCACAACTATCTAAGGCCGGTCAATAATAATGTTAGTCTTAATACATGCTAGATAAATGATAATTAAATCATTCTCCTAAAGTCATGGCACAAAAAAAAAAGAAAAGAGGGAATGATCAAGAAAAAAGGCTAGGAGGATGGTCCATTACTTCAATCCACACTTCATGACACTTAGGAAAAACTTATGCATCAATCTAAATGATCACTTAGAAGGTAGATTTGAAATGATGAAAGTTCATAAAGTCCCAATCCACACATCATGAACAAGATGGACACAAGCCATTCAATTGATCAAAGGGAAAAGAAAGAGATGAAGAAGAAGGAGATAAGAGAAGTCACACCCAAATTGGATAAAAAATTTGATCAAGTCATCATCAAAATCAATCATCCATTTTGGTGGATTAGGGTTTTCACCCCATCAACACCCAAGATCCATTGAGTTTGGTGAGACTTAAAGTCTAAACCATCATGATCCAAGGGCATCAGAAGTTCATAAGGCCACCCAAATATAAGATGCAATTAAATGGAATAAAATGCATCAAAAGTATTTTTAAATGAATTTTAAATAGAAATAAAATGCAAAATCCATAAAGTCCTTCAAAACAGCAAATAAATGGCCAAGAAAATTATGGAAGGTTAGAAATAAAATGAGAAACATGTAATAATTTCTTCAGAATCTAAAATTACAGAAAAGTATTTTTAAACCAATTAAAACAAAGGAGAAAAGAGAAAACTCATGAAAATAGAAAATCAATGAAATAAAATATGAAAAAATAAAAATCAGATGAAGAAAAATAAAAGAGAATTTTAGAAATTACTTTGGAATTTTTTGGATAAAAAATGAAATTACTCTGAATTTTAAAAGAAAAAGCAATTAAAAATAATAAAAGAAAAATAATTAAAATCAGAAAAAATCCAGAGCGTTGGATCACGCCTCATTAGTTGATCTGGTAGATCCAACACTCCACATGTTAGAGAACACAATGGAACACGCTGCAAGCAAATACACATGATCCAATTCAAATCCAATAAATCAGAACATTTTGTTCCTCCAACGTGTCTGTCCAAACTCAGACAACCTGAGAAAACTCCGGTCGTCTTCTTCGGTGAGCTTTCAACAAAGCTTCATCTTTTGGTAAATTCAGAACATGAGACCACCACCATTGTGATCCTCTTCTCATCCCGAACTCAACCTCATGCTCTAAATTCATTTAGATAAACTGAGCAAAGGGAATTTCAGAGAAGTTTTAGAAACAAGCAAGCCACGAAAAATTAAATTAAATGATGAACACGATCAATAAATACCAGATGAGTTAGGGGAAAGTATCAGAGAGTGAAGTACAACATTATGGTAACTTTTTGAGTTTAAATGATGCTCATAACTACCTTGTTTAGATGGTGATCAGAAGTTGATGAAGCTCGATATGGTTAAAGCACTTTAGAAGGTCTCAGAGCTTGGGAATTATTACAAACGTTTTAGAGGATGCCGAAGATGCTAATGGAATCAAGAAATTGGACTGAAACAAGATGAAACTCAAAACATGATAGTTGAATTTTCTGGAAACATTTCAAGGATTGCAAAGATCCCCTAGCTAAGGAACATCTAGAGAGAAAACAGATTCACCGAAGCTTCTTGTGTGAGCAGTTCAATCTCGGACGAGCTTGCAAGCAAATCAAGAACCTGAAGAGGGAGATCTATGACCAAGCCTATGTGGAGTTGCAAAACAACTGTAGACAATGGGAGGAGCGTTACCATGGAGCCAAAGATTTCATTGCTCAAAGGGATGGAATCATCCATAACCTCCAAACCCTTTATAATGAATGGAGGGATAAATACGCCAACACGGCGGCACCGACTAACTATGACCTTCAAGACTTCCCCGACAAGTTGAAGGAGGCCGATCTAATCATGTGCTTGGATAATACCTCAAAGGAGGTCTATCACTTTGTCAAATTCTACAAGAAGACGATGGCCGAACTCATTATTGACATTGAGGCTCTCCGCAAGTCTCAAGGGGTCACTTTCAGGGTTGACATCTAGTTAGTTTATTTGTTTCCATTACTTGTACTTTACAACTTCCATGTATTGTAACTTGTCTTTCCCTTCAAAGGATGAATAAAAGCTTTGTGTCTAACTATGATTGTGAAAATAAATCGTTAAGTCATTCTTGCGATGAATAAACACGATTAACAAAAAGAGCTTTGCATTAATATAAAAAACAAAAAATCATGCATCATTTGCATTTTTCAAAACATAAAAACATAAAAACTCATCCATCTACCCTACTTCCGATCAGAACCCTACTCTCGAAGCTGACTTTTCTGTATAAATCCCAAAGATACCAACAAGCAGTCATGGAACAACTTCAATAGAATAAAGTTGCACTCCAGGAAGAGGTATCCCATGTATGGTCCCAGATAGGGCAGCTAATGGAGACTATACAGGCAGTAGCCAGAGGCCAGGAATTCATGGAAAAAATGCAAGAGGAAATAAGCCAGCGGGCTAATGCTGCAAATCCCCTCATTTCTCAGGTGGTTGAGAATCCGATTCCTCCTCCTCCTCCTCAAGTTCACCCTCCTGTCCACATTGGCGCACCTGGAGGTGTTCCACATGTCAAGCTTCATCCTCCCATCATTGAAATAGATGATAAACATGATGCATTCTTTAGCCCAAGGGATGCCTCTCAGTATGATGCTTTCGGTCCGTAGACCAACGAGGTTGAGAAGAAGGTGAAGGCTGTTGAGGAGAAGCTCAAAGCTATGGAGAGTACTGACACGTTAGGACTTGACATATTGGAGATGTGCCTAGTGCCGGGTGTTGTTATTCCAGTAAATTTCAAAGTCCTAGACTTTGAAAAATATAAGGGAAATAGTGACCCAAGGAATCACATTAGGGCACACTGTTGAAATATGGCGGTTTATTCTGGAGATGACCGGCTATTAGTGCATTTCTTCCAGGACTCCCTCACCGGGGCATCCTTAGACTGGTATATGCATCTCAAGGGCACTCATATTTGCACTTGGCGGGAGATGGTCGAGGCATTTCTTAAACATTATTAGTACCATACTGATATGGCACCTAACTAGACGCAACTGCAAAATTTGACATAGAAGTTGGAGGAAACGTTTAAGGAATATGCCCGGCGGTGGAGGGAGTTAGCTGCAAAGGTACAACCCCATTACTGGAAAGGGAGATAATAGATATGTCTATGGGTAACCTACAGGGCCCATACCTTGATAGAATGGTGGGGAGCACCTCTTCAGGCTTTTCTTACTTAGTCTTAGATGGAGAAAGGATTGAAAATATGATCAAGGCGGGCAAGATCCAAAACTCCGTTAGTACATCCGGTGCATCGAAGAAACCTTTTGTTCCTTACGGTAAAAAGTGAGAAGGCGAGACCAGTGCCACTGCCATCATTAGAACTAGAAATCCAACCTATCAACAAGTAGCCACCGTGGCTCCAGTTTTATAACAACAACAATAAAATCTTTCTATTCCCGTTCAACAACCACGTCAAGAACAACAATATCAACCACTTCAACAACCACAACAAAATCAACAACATTATCAACCGCAACAACAACAATATGAGTAGCTAAACCCCCCAATGCCAGAACAGTAGGCTGACATGGCCACCTGTGTCAGCTAACACGGGCTGTGTCAGCCCAAGCCCAGAAATCCAGTTTTTCTTGGGTTTTTGTTCGTTGGGCTTTTTAGAGATATTTTTGGACATGTCGAACTGCTGCTTGGAATTTTCACTATAAAAGAGGGTCTTCTGCCAAAGGAAAAATCATCTTGGGATACGGAAAAACACAATATTATGAAGCAATCAAGTATTACAGAGGTCAAGGCATTTAGAGAGCTGAAGGTGTTCATGAGCGGGAGCTATTGAAGATCAAAGTCATCCAATTATTTGTAATGTGTAACTTTTATCTTGAATTTGTTTTAAACAATATGAGTAGCTAAACCCCCCAATGCTAGGGGGTGTCCCTGATTTAGAATTGTAACGAATTTGAGTTTACATATGCATTTATAATATTGTTTTTACGGCAACCTTTTGATGTGTTTATTGCTTTCTCTTTCGAGCCAATCGAGATTGATTTGTGGTTATCAATTTGGCTGGACCGCCATTGATAAGGTTTTCATAAGGTTACTCTACAGTAGATATCACCTAGGACTAGGGATACCCTGTATGAACCAGAGTATTCTTGATATTATACAACTTAACTTCACCCTAATTGGCTATGGACATGGAAATTAGGGTAGATTGATTAAAGGTTTTCTCACCAAGGACTTGGGAGAAAATACCCTTAAGAACTGGTAGTAATTGATATTTATTGATGCAATAGTGACTCAGAGTTGTTACAGGGATAAATCATACACCTTCCCTGGCATTGTTCCTTTTTCTCTATAAACCCTTATTTTCATCCTTCTTTACCTTTACTTTTATTATTATATTTTTACACCTAAAAACCAAATTAATACTTTTTGTTTAATTGAATGATAATTTAAACTCAATATTAACTTGCAGTCCTTGAGATCGACATTCGGGGAATTTCCCCATTATTACTATAAAAGGCAAAATAGTACACTTGCTATTTTCCCGATCAAGTTTTTGGCGTCGTTGCCGGGGGACTACCAAAATATAGAGTTTTATTTTAATTTCAATTAAAATTTTGTTGCTCTGCAATAATTTTTTTTTTTGTTATTTATGATTTACTAATTTGTGTATGCGAGGAGAACCCTCAGCTTAATTTCTTTTTGACGCAGAGATCAAGAGAACCCTTCACCGAAGACACAGAGAAGAAACAATGGATTCTACAGAAGAAAGTACCTCTGATCACTCAGAAGTCAAGGAACCAATGGTTGAAGTTCCTCCAATTCCACATCCTCCACCTCTAGAAAGACTCCTCGGTGACTATGGAGGTGCAAATGCACCGGGTGGTTGACTGACCATTGTCAACCAACCGGTAAATGCGACAAATTTTCAACTACATCCTAGCACGATCAATCAATTGGAAAGAAAACCTTTCACCGGAAAGGTTAATGAAGATACCAACAAACACCTGCAAAGATTTCTGACCATGAGCACCACCCTGAAAATTGATGGTCATACTGATGAAGCAAAAAAATTAAGAATGTTCCTGTTCACTTTAGCTGAAGACGCAGAAGAATGGTTCTATTCTCTTCCTGCCGACAGTATCACATCCTGGGAGGAGATGGAAACTGCATTTTTAAATGAGTACTTTCCAGCATCAGTATTCCTGAGAAAAAGGTATGAAATTATTAATTTCAAACAGAAGGACGGTGAATCATTAGGAGACACTTACAAAAGATTCAAAAGGATCTTAGTAGCGTGTCCAACTCATAATATGGATCAGACCGAACAAATGAAGATGTTCGTTAATGTGCTGAAAATAAAAACAAAACAGTTGATTGATACAGCAGCTGTTGGCTCAACAAATTTCTCAACAACCACTGGTATCAAGAGGATTATTGAAGCAATAGCTGCCAATGAGCATCTAGAGATATACGACAGGCGTACCAGTCATCCAGATGGGGTGATTGATCTAAAATTAGAGACAAATAAAATCCTTCTGGAAGACACAGTTGCTGCCGAAGTAGACAAAAAGCTGAAAGCTATGAATATAGGTACTCAACAGATAGCGCATGTTCAACCAGCTCAGGCGAGCACGTGTTAAATCTGTAATGGACCTCATCACACGGTCTATTGCTTTGCTACTCCCCAACAAATTAAAGAGATCAAATTCTTGAAGAAGAATAATCCCTATTCTAACACTTACAACCTAGGTTGGAAGAATCATCCAAACTTCTCCTAGAAAGATCAGAGAGGGAATGTTCTGCAACATGGTACATGGAAATATCAGACTCAGTATCAACAATAGCAGCAACAACAACCACCTAAAAAGGTTGAATGGGAAATTGCCATTGAAAAGTTAGCAGCCCACAGCATACAGTTTCAAGAAGAAACAAGGACTAATCAGAAAAACACCACGACCTCCATTAAAAATCTTGAAGTACAAATGGGACAGATAGCACAACAGTTAGCTTCAAACTCTCAAGCCCATGGTACCCTACCTAGTGGTACGGTGACAAATCCGCGAGAACATAACACTATTAACGCTGTCACAACCCAAAGTGGAAAGTCAACGGAGGAAAATGATATTGAAAAAGATGGATTGATAGAGGTGGATTTAGAAATCAAGGAAACAAATAACCAAGACAAAGAAGCAATACCACCTCATGTCAAGGAGAAAGAGAAGGTTCCTAAACCAGTAATCAAACTACCTTACCCTCCAAGACAGAAAAAGAAAAATCAACATGAAAAGAATTTTGAGAAGTTCCTGGAAATGTTCAAAAAACCCAAAATCAACATCCCTTTTTCTGAAGCATTGGAACAAATGCCAATATATGTCAAGTTCATGAAAGACATAATTTCCAAGAAGCGTTCCACTGATACGGAACCGGTCATCCTAACTGAAACATGCAGTGCCATTCTTCAAGGCATGAAAATCCCAGTGAAAAAGAAAGACAGTGGATCGGTTACTATTCCATGCACTATTGGTGATAGAAAATTCAAGAAGGCTTTGATTGACTTAGGAGCAAGTGTAAGCTTAATGCCACTTTCCATCTATAAGAAATTAGGCATCGACTCTGTTCAAGATACTCGCATGACACTTCAGTTTGCGGATTGCTCTGTGAGGCAACCCTATGGTATTGTGGAAGATGTTCTTGTGAAAATTGACAAGTTTGTCTTCCCAGTTGACTTCGTCATTCTGGAAATGCCGGAAGATGAGGAGATTCCTCTCATATTGGGCAAACCTTTCTTGGAAATAGGACGGTGTATGATAGACATTGAGGAAGGAACTATGACCCTCAAGGTTTATGATGAAGAGTTAAAAATAGATGTGAGGAACACAATGCAATACAAAGATGATATATGCACAAGTAACACTATAGAGATAATCTACCAAGTAATTGTTGGTGTAAGCCCTAGAGGCCAATACTTTTGATACTTGTATCAAATTATTTATTAATAATAAAAGGCTTTTTCTTTATTATGTTTGTCTAATAAAGTCCCTAGAATAGATAGTCCGTTTAATGTATCAAGTATGACTTAATCATGAGATCACATTAAACATTAGGGCACTATTCTTAAAGTATCCATAGTCGAGCTTTATTGTGAAGTGAGATAACATTAAAGCATTAAGACTATTATGTATATAGACTGATGATCACATCTCGTGGCTCACGGATAAGGAGTTATCAAGTCTTAAACATAGGTATGAACATTAAGAGTGATATTTATACTGGATTGACCCGCTATGAGAATACTATATAGAATGTTATGCAAAGTGTCATAAGTTATTATCATGGTGATAATGGTGTATACCACCCTTCGACCTGAAACCAATATGGACCCTAGATTTAGAGTCGAGTGCCTTATTGTTGATCGAACATTGTCCATAACTGGATGACCATAAAGATAGTTGATGGGTACTCCACAAAGCATGCTAAGGGACATGAGTGACCTAGATGGAATTTGCCCATCCTGCGTAACAGGATAAATGTCTATGGGCTTAATATTGAACTGGACAAGGATGACAAGGTCTATGCTTTGTGTTCAATATAGACATAAGGGCAAAAAGGTAATTGTACATATAAGTATTATCACAAAAGGATTTGTCAGATCACATGACATTTTCGTGTCTTGGGTAGCACTGATGTGTTGCTAGATACCCATCACTGTTTATTATGTTAAATACATGATTTAATATAATTGCCAATGTCGCGAAAACCTATAGGGTCACACGCAAAAGGACAAATTGATGAGAGATAAAGTAACTTAGGAATACCGTAATGTACGGTTCCCTTAAGTGAATTGTAGAACATCGTAAGGTACGGTGTACTTAAGTAGAATACGAAATATGGTAAGGTACCACGCGCTTAAGTGATTTTGGCATATTATAAGATATACATACACTTGAGTGGGCTTTTTAGCTTGCAGCCCATACAAGTGGTTCTATACATAGAACCCTTGTGTAGAAGCATTTGAGCAGTTGCAATTTTGTTTCTCTGTCTCTCTCTCACACACACTCACTCAAGGCCTTCATTCGTAGCAGCTAGCACTGAGATTGAAGGAATCCGTTCGTGTGGACTGAGTAGAGGCGTTGTCACCGTTCAACGTTCGTGATCGCTCCGTAGAACTGCATCAAAGGTTACAATAGTCATGAGAGGTAACAGTTCTATCACTGATCATGCCCATTCGTAAGGATCAGTAAAGGAGAAATTTTAAATTCCACTGTGTTTTGGATCGCTATTCTCTTTCAGTGGTATCAGAGCTACTTACGCAACCATGTATCTGATAGCTGTTTATTTTCTGTATTTTCTGTATTAATACGATTAAAAGATAAAATGAATAAAAGAATAAACGAGTAATTAAATTTGGCATCATGTGTGTATGATTTGGATGATTGATGTTGACTATGCTTCAGAATCCGACATTAGTATGGTGAAGCAACGATACATCGATCGTCCATAGGTTATGCAATTGAGATCGATCAAGTTATATATATGATATAAGTAATCCTAATGCAAAATACGGTATATATGATATACTGTTTCTGTTTCGTTCATTCAAACACTTAATGGTTATTTTCCTTTGAGCGATCAATGGTCGTTTGCTTCTTGATCCGACATTAGTATGGTGAAGCAATGACGTGTTGATCAATCATACTGAATCAACAATCGAGATGTGTTTGATGGTCTGAAATTGGTTCATTAGGGTTAATGACGACACAAGGGTTGTGTTGTCAAAGAGTTATGCGATTAGGGTTGTGACTGCGCAAGAGCTGTGCCTTAAAGTATCAAGTGTTGATGCGAAAAACGACATCGATTTCAAATGAATTGTTCCCGCTGACCGGGCAACAGACCCCCGGTTAACTCTGCGTAGTGTGATTGGTCGCCAAAATTTAATTTGGTTTTAATTAATTAAAAGAATTAAAATTAATAATAATAATGTGTTTTTTAATATTGTCTTGTGGTGATCGGTTATGGCCTTAGGTTTCCTTTATTTTGTTTTGGGTTTTTAAAATACGACCTGCGTGTCGTGCCTCTCTTTTAATCTCTGAATGTAACTTCTTTTCTCATCTTACTCCCTCGTATGTAAAACGAGTTTCTTTTATGTAATGTAATGTTATGAAGAAAGAGAAGAATTCAATATCAAATGAGGATAACCTTGAAGATCTTGCTTGGAGAAGCTTAGATCGTTATTAGGTTAGCTTAGGTTCTCTCATTGGCTTGGGAGAACAATTGCGCTAGGGGCCATAACTGTTTCATTATGTATGTTGATGCATGTGAATGTATGTTGATGCATGTGAGAGACGATTTATATGATAAATAAGCCGGTGAGATCAAAATAATTGCAAATTCCCTCAAATTAAATATTAAGTTTATGCTTTCCAAGTTTTAGCACTCATCAAGACTAGTATCGGATAATGTAGGTTTCGCCTACGCGAGGTGCATGTTCTATATTAGTAAGGTGCGATGGGATAATTGTAATATCCAATTGCTAAAACAATGGGTCAAACTTAACTAAACAAATTATAATAAGATTATATATGTTTAGAAGAAAGAGTTGGAAATGATCCATGTGATGGATTGGAATAAGGAGTTATTCACCCAACTAAAATATTCGAGAGTTGTATTAGATACAATTGGAAGGAGTTCCTACCTAAATAACCTAGTTTTGTGTAATCCGCCTATGCGGACTTAAAACAAAGTGAAATGTGGATCTCGACGCACTAGAAAATCTTCCAACGGGATTTTCTGAATCAAATGGTGAGGGTCATTTGTTTTGAGTAAAATAGTGGGAGCATATTTAATTAAAGGCCTAATTAAATATGTTATTGATACTTATATTTTCATTATTTTCATGTAGATTACCATGACAACAAACACCTCTAACAACATTTTGCGATCAATCCTTGACAAGGAAAAATTGTATGGGACAAATTTTCTAGATTGGCACCGAAATCTATGGATTATCCTCAAACATGATAGAAAGATGTATGTCTTGGAGAAACCTGTTCCTGAAGAGGAACCTCCTAGTTCTGCACCTAAGGCAGAAAGAGATGCTTATAAGAAGCATGTCGATGATGCCAATGAAACTGCTTGTCTCATGCTAGCTACCATGAAATCAGAGTTGCAAAAGCAACATGAGAACATGGCAGCGTTCGATATGATCAAACACCTGAAGATGCTCTATCAAAAGCAAGCAAGGCATGAAAGGTTTGAAGTTTCAAAAGCCATTTTTCAAGGCAAGTTAGCTGAGGGAGCCCCTGTAGGTCCCCATGTGCTCAAGATGATTGGGTATGTGGAGAACCTTGAGAGGTTGGGTTTTCCCCTCGAAAAGGAACTTGCGACTGATTTGATATTGCAATCGTTGCCATATAGATTCAGTCAATTTGTCCTAAATTTCAATATGAATGATATGGACAAATCTCTTCCTGAACTGTTAGCCATGTTAAGAACTGATGAGCAGAATCTGAAGTCAAAAGGGAAGTCCACTCTGATGATCGGAAATGGAAAGAGACAGAACAAAAGACCCACCAAGAAGGGTGATAAAGGGAAAGGCAAGGAAGTTGCCAAACCCAAACCCATTGTTGCTGCTTTGAAGCCTAGTGGAGGCATAGCAAATGAAGGCACCTGCTTCCATTGCGGTAAGACCGGACACTGGAAGAGAAATTGCCCAAAGTACCTGGAAGATAAGAAGAATGGAGTAGAGACTTCAACTTCAGGTATTTTTGTTATTGAAATTAATTTATCTACTTATGCATCATGGGTATTCGATACTGGATGCGGTTCTCACATTTGTACCAATGTGCAGGGGCTAAAAAGGAGTAGAGATTTGGCAAAAGGTGAAGTTGACCATCGAGTTGGCAATGGAGCAAAGGTTGCTGCTTTAGCCATAGGAACTTATGTATTGACTTTACCTAGTAGTTTAATAATTCAGTTAGAGAACTGTTATTATGTACCTGCAATTAGCAGGAATATTATTTTCGTTTCTTGTTTGGACAAGTTTGGTTTTTCATTTATAATAAAGAACAACTGTTGCTCAATTTATTTGAATGATATATTCAATGCTACTACACAAATGAACAATGGACTATATGTCCTTGATCTTGAAATGCCTATTTATAACATTAATACTAAAAGGATGAAACCTAATGAGTTAAATCCAACTTACCTTTGGCATTGTCGATTAGGCCACATAAATGAGAAACGCATTTCCAAACTCCATAAAGATGGACTCTTGGACTCTTTTGATTATGAATCATTTGAGACATGCAAATCTTGTTTAATTGGAAAGATGACAAAGTCTCCATTCATAAGAAAAGGTGAAAGAGCTAATGATCTTTTGGCCCTCATACATACTGATGTATGTGGACCCCTGAACATACCAGCCAGAGGAGGTTTTCAGTACTTCATCATATTTACTGATGATTTCAGTAGATATGGTTATGTGTATTTAATGAAACACAAATCAGAGTCCTTTGAAAAGTTCAAGGAATTCAAGAATGAAGTACAAAACCAACTAGGTAAGAATATTAAAACTCTTCGATCAGATCGAGGTGGTGAGTATTTAAGCCTAGAGTTTGATGACCATCTGAAAGAGTGTGTAATCCTATCCCAACTTACTCCTCCTGGAACACCCCAATGGAACGATGTATCTGAGAGAAGAAATCGAACCCTATTAGACATGGTCCGATCCATAATGAGTCATGCCGATCTTCCAAACTCCTTTTGGGGACATGCACTATTGAGAGCAGCTTACACATTTAACCATGTTCCATCCAAAAAGGTTGAGAAGACACCATATGAGATATGGAGTGGTAAGAAACCACATATGTCTTACATGAAGATTTGGGGTTGCGAAGTTTATGTGAAAAGACAAATTTCAACTAAGCTTGAGCCCAAATCTGACAAATGCTTATTTGTGGGGTATCCTAAAGAAACAAGAGGGTATTACTTCTATAATCCTTCTAAGGGAAAAATGTTTGTTGCTCGAACTGGAGTTTTCCTAGAAAAGGATTTTATTTCCAAAGGAATCAGTGGGAGGAAAGTAGAGCTTGAAGAAATTCAAGAATCACAAAGCATCGATATACCTATGGAGGAATTAGAGCAGGAAACACAAGTAGTTATGGAAGAGAAACCTTTTAAGTAGAACAAGACCATCATAGGTCAAGCAAGATATGTCACCAACCTGAGAGATATGGATATCTCATAACTGATCAAGGTGATGTATTACTCATGGATCAAGATGAGCCTGTGACCTACCAAGAGGCCATAACTGGTCCCGAGTCTGAGAAGTGGCTAGAAGCCATGAAATCTGAAATGGATTCCATGTACACAAACCAAGTTTGGATCTTTGTAGAGCCTCCTGTAGGAGTTAACCTTATAGGATGCAAGTGGGTCTTCAAAAAGAAGACTGACATGGATGGTAAGGTACATACCTATAAGGTAAGACTGGTTGCAAAAGGATATAAACAAATTCATGGGGTTGACTATGATGAAACCTTTTCACCAGTTGCAATGCTTAAATCTGTTCGGATTTTACTTGCTATCGCTGCATATCATGATTATGAAATATGGCAGATGGATGTCAAAACTGCTTTCTTTAATGGGAATCTTCATGAGGATGTGTACATGACACAATCTGAAGGTTTTGACATACCAGAAGAAGCCCAAAAGATATGTAAGTTACAAAGATCAATCTATGGATTGAAGCAAGCTTCCAGAAGCTGGAATCTTCGTTTTGATGAAACACTAAAACAATATGGATTCATCAAGAACAAAGATGAGCCTTGTGTCTACAAGAAGGTTAGTGGGAGCATGATCGTTTTCCTGGTATTATATGTAGATGACATATTACTCATTGGAAACGATGTCCCTACCCTGCAACAAGTAAAGTCTTGGTTGGGGAAATGCTTTTATATGAAGGACCTAGGTGAAGTAGCCTATATATTAGGAATCAGAATCTATAGAGATAGATCACAAAAACTACTTGGCCTAAGTCAGAGTACGTACATAGACAAAGTGCTGAGACGCTTTAATATGCATGATTCCAAGAAAGGATTCATACCTATGTAACATGACCTGTGTCTATCAAAAACACAATCCCCTTCAACTAAGGAAGAAATGGATCGCATGAATAAGATTCCATATGCATCTGCAATAGGATCTATCATGTATGCCATGTTATGTACTCGACCAGATGTCTCGTATGCTTTGAGTGCAACGAGTAGGTACCAATCTGATCCTGGTGATGCTCATTGGGTAGCTGTCAGGAATATCCTTAAGTATTTGAGAAGGACTAAGGACTCATTCTTGATATATGGAGGTTAGGAAGAACTGGTTGTAATTGTATACACCGATACTAGCTTTCAGACAGATAAGGATGACTTTAGATCGCAATCTGGTTATGTGTTTTGCTTAAACAATGGCGCTGTGAGTTGGAAAAGTTCAAAGCAAGACACAATTGTTGATTCTACAATCGAGGCCGAGTATATTGCTGCCTCAAGTGCAGCAAAGGAAGTTGTTTGGATCAAAAAGTTCATTAGTAAACTTGGCATAGTTCCTAGCATTGTGGATCCCATTGGTCTCTATTGTGATAACAATGGTGCTATCGCACAAGCTAAGGAACCTAGATCTCACCAACGATCCAAACACATACTTAGGCGTTATCATCTCATTCGAGAGATAATAGATAGAGGAGATGTTAAAATATGCAGAGTACCTACACTTGACAATATTGCTGACCCACTGACAAAGCCTCTTGCGCAGCAGAAGCATGATGGCCATACTAGATCTATGGGCATTAGGGGTATGCCTGATTGGCTCTAGTGCTAGTGGGAGATTGTTGGTGTAAGCCCTAGAGGCCAATACTTTTGGTACTTGTATCAAATTATTTATTAATAATGAAAGGCTTTTTCTTTATTATGTTTGTCTAATAAAGTCCCTAAAATAGATAGTCCGTTTAATGTATCAAGTATGACTTAATCATGAGATCACATTAAACATAAGGACATTATTCTTAAAGTCTCCATAGTCGAGCTTTATTGTGAAGTGGGATAACATTAAAGCATTAATACTACTATGTATATAGACTGATGATCACATCTCATGGATCATGGATAAGGAGTTATCAAGTCTTAAACATAGGTATGAATATTAAGAGTGATGTTTATACTGGATTGATCCGCTATGAGAATACTATATAGAATGTTATGAAAAGTGTCATAAGTTATTCTCATGGTGATAATGGTGTATACCACCCTTCGACCTGAAACCACTATGGACCCTAGATGTAGAGTCGAGTGCCTTATTGCTGATCAAACATTGTCCGTAACCGGATGACCATAAAGACAGTTGATGGGTACTCCACGAAGCATGCTAAGGGACATGAGTGACCTAGATGGAATTTACCCATCCTGCGTAACAGGATAAATGTCTATGGGCCCAATATTGAACTGGACAAGGATGACACTATCTATGCCTTGTGTTCAATATAGACATAAGGGCAAAAGGGTAATTGTACACATAAGTATTATCACAAAAGGATTTGTAAGATCACATGACATTTTCGTGTCTTGGGTAGTAGTGATGTGTTGCTAGATACCGCTCACTGTTTATTATGTTAAATACGTGATTTAATATAATTGCCAATGCCGCGAAAACCTACAATGTCACACACAAAAGGACGGATTGATGAGAGATAAAATAACTAAGGAATACCGTAATGTACGGTGCCCTTAAGTGAATTGTAGAACATTGTAAGGTACGGTGTACTTAAGTAGAATGCGAAATATGGTAAGGTACCACGCGCTTAAGTGATTTTGGCATATTATAAGATATGGGCCACATACACTTGAGTGGGCTTTTTAGCTTGCAGCCCACACAAGTGGTTCTATAAATAGAACCCTTGTGTAGAAGCATTTGAGCAGTTGCAATTTCGTTTCTCTCTCTCTCTCTCTCTCTCTCTCTCACACACACACACACATACACACACACACACACACACACACACACACTCAAGGCCTTCATTCGTAGCAGCTAGCATTGAGATTGAAGGAATCCGTTCATGTGGACTGAGTAGAGGCGTTGTCATCGTTAATCGTTCGTGATCACTTCGTAGAACTACATCAAAGGGTACAATCACCACAAGAGGTAACGATTCCATCACTGATCATGCCCATTCGTAAGGATCACTAAAGGAGAAATTTTAAATTCCGCTGCGTTTTGGATCGCTATTCTCCTTCAGTAATTGCTCAAGAAAATGAAAGGCATAGACCCTAGTCACCGCTAAACCGGGTCTTGAGCTTATCCATTTTTGAAAGTGATGAAGATGAAGGAGAGTATGAGGTGCTCGCTATGATAGAAAAACAACCTAAATGGATTAGATCTAGACCACGCCAGTGGGAAGATCTAAGACCACCACCATCAGATGTCACTGAAGAACAAAAAAAAAGGGTGAATCTGAAGCAGTTACCAACAAATCTGAAGTATGTATTTCTAGACACTGAAAAAATGCCCAGCTATTATCAATGCTAGTCTACAGAGTGTCCAAGAAGCAGAACTCATTCAAGTATTAAAAAAATACAAGGGTGCAATCGGATGAGCAATTGAGGACTTGAAAGGTATAAGCCCGACCGTTTGCATGCACAAGATCTTAATGGAAGATGATCACAAACCGGTAGTGCAACCACAACGAAGACTTAACCCAGCCATGAAAGAAGTGGTACGCAAAGAAGTTGTAAAACTCTTGGATGTGGGCCTAATCTACCCTATCTCAGATAGCTCTTGGGTAAGTCCAGTTCACGTGGTGCCAAAAAAAGGGGGCACAACGGTAATAAAAAATGAAAAGAATGAGTTGATTCCAACCCGAACTGTTACAGGTTGGAGAGTATGCATCGATTAAAGAAGACTTAATGTGGCAACATGGAAGGATCACTTCCCGTTACCATTCATTGATCGAATACTGGAAAGGTTAGCCGAACACGATTACTATTGCTTTCTAGATGGTTATTCAGGGTACAACCAAATTGCAGTTGCCCCTGAAGACCAAGAGAAGACTGCATTCACGTGCCCCTATGGTATTTTTGCTTATAGAAGAATGTCATTTGGATTGTGCAACGCACCGTCCACCTTTCAAAGGTGTATGACTTCAATCTTTGCTAACATGCTCGAAAAGCATATGGAAGTGTTTATGGATGACTTTTCGGTATTCGGTTCTTCATTTGATAATTGTTTGACTAACTTGTCACTTGTGTTAGAAAGATGTCAGTAAACAAATTTGATCCTGAATTAGGAAAAATGTCACTTCATGGTACGGGAAGGAATAGTCTTGGGACACAAGATCTCCAATAAAGGTATCAAAGTGGAGATAGCAAAAGTAGAGGTAATAGCAAATTTACCACCACCGGTAAATGAAAAAGGCATTCGAAGCTTCTTAGGACATGCGGGTTTTTACCGCAAGTTCATAAAAGATTTCTCCAAGATTGCCAAACCACTGACCAGTTTGCTGGTAAAAGATACCCCGTTTTTATTTAACAAGGAGTGTAGGCAATCCTTCGAAGCCTTGAAGAAGGAGCTGGTGTCAGCCCCCATAGTTATTTCCCCCGATTGGTCTCTTCCTTTTGAGATAATGTGCGATGCGAGTGATAATGCAGTGGGGGCAGTACTAGGGCAACGCAAGGAGAAGCTCTTGCATGTGATCTATTATGCAAGCCACGTACTGAACCCTGCTTAAATGAACTATGCAACCACAGAATAAGAACTCCTGGCGGTGGTATACACGTTTGACAAGTTCAGATCCTATCTGCTAGGATCAAAGATAATTGTGTATACTGACCATGCTGCTTTAAAATATCTTTTGCCAAATAGGAATCAAAGCCAAGGCTGTTGCGATGGATCCTACTACTACAAGAATTCGACCTGGAAATCAGCGACAAAAGGGTAGTGAAAACACTATTGCTGATCACTTCTCTCGGATGACTCCAATTCAAGAAACAGAAGAAACGCACCCCATCAGAGATGAGTTCACAGACAAACATATTTTAGCCGTTACGCATATCCCATGGTTCGCCGATTACGCGAACTTTGTGGTAGGGGGACCGATACCTGATGACTTTGACTCTAACAGAAGAAAAAAGTTTTTGCATGATTGCATGTTCTATGTGTGGGAAGGTCCATTCCTTTACAAAAAGGAATTGGATGGCCTAGTCAGGAGATGTGTTCCAGAGGAAGAGCAGAGGGACATCTTAAAAGCCTGTCATAACTCAGAATATGGAGGACATTTTAGCGGACACAGAACCGCAACAAAAGTCCTCCAGTCAGGATTGTACTGGCCTACACTGTTCAAAGATGCACAGGTAGTGGTAAAAGAGTATGATAGATATTAGAGAATATGCAACATATCCAAAAGAAATCAAATGCCTCAGAATGCCATATTAGAGGTCGAACTGTTCGATGTGTGGGGGATAGATTTTATGGGACCCTTCCCACCGTCCTTTGGAAAGAAATACATTCTGGTTGCGGTTGACTATGTGTCGAAATGGGTGGAAGCAATTGCATTACCCACGAGTGATGCAAAAGTGGTAATAAATTTCCTCAAGAATTGTATCTTTGCACGGTTTGGGGTACCAAGAGCACTAATTAGTGATGAAGGTACCCACTTCCTCAATAAGCTGATGGAGAACCTACTGCGAAAATACAATGTCAAGCATATAATCGCCAGACCAGACCACCCCCCAGACTAGTGGACAGGTTGAGGTATGAAATCGGCAGATCAAGAAAATCCTCGAAAAGACCGTCAGTGCCTCATGAAAAGATTGGTCAATCAGGCTCGATGACGCACTCTGGGCATACCGAACAGCGTTCAAAACACCAATAGGTATGTCCCCGTATCAACTGGTATATGGTAAAGCTTGTCATCTACCACTCAAACTTGAGCACAGGGCGTTCTGGGCTACCAAATTCCTCAACTATGATATTTTCAAAGCGGGTAAATCTCGAATCCTCCAATTACAAAAGCTGGAAGAATTCAGAAATCGAGCATATGAGAATGCCAAGATATACAAAGAGCAAACCAAAACGTGGCATGACAGGCGCATTAAGAAGAAAGACCTTCAGGAAGGATAACTTATCTTATTATTTAACTCAAGGTTGAAGCTATTCCCAGGGAAACTAAGATCACGATGGTCGGGACCCTTTGAGATACAGAAAGTATTTGCGTATGGAGCCGTTGAACTAAGAAATCCAGCAAACAGAGACACGTTCAAGGCGAATGGGCAGAGAGTTAAATTGTACATACAAGACCATGAGGGTGGTCTAATCAATAAAATCCATCTCAGTTAAGCAGACGGAGGACCGTCGAGCCATGCGACATTAAACGAAGCGCTTCGTGGGAGGCAACCCACGCGTTTTATATCTAATCAGTTTTGTGGGTTTGTAGGTTTATACAGGAGCTCTACAAGGAGGGAACATCACATCAACAAATGTCTAAGTCATGAAAAAGAACGATCAACATGGCCAGAGGTACCAGTAGTTAAACCGGAGAGAAAACCTAAAAACGTCAAAAAAGGAGGCCTGACACGGCCACCCGTGTCACCTGACACGGGCTGTGTCAGGAGAGGGGAAAGAAAATAAGAAAGATGGAAAATAGTGGCCTGACACGGCCACCCGTGTCAGCTGACACGGGTCGTGTCAGCTGACACGTGCCATGTCAGGAACACTGAAAGACACAAAAAAATTTATTTTATCAACAGTAGCCTGACACGGGCGGCCGTGTCAGCTGACATGGCCCGTGTCAGGAGCACTGAAGATAAATTTTAAACCACGAGGAAACCAGTAGCCTGACACGGCCATGTCAGGCAGGTGGAAAATTTGATTTTTTTTTTAAATTTTGAATTTTTGTGGGACCCACCCACTCACTCCATCATTAACCATAATTTTTTTCCCATTTACCTTATCATTATCAGATTTTCATTACCCACTCATTATTCTCTCTCATCACTCTTACTCTCTTTCTCTCAAAAACCTTTCAACCTCCATTAAAACTCAAAACCCCACTCCCTAAAACCTTCCATAACCCCCATTTCCATTCACCAATCGCCAAAACACCCTTCACTAATATTACTCCACTCGCTGTCCTGGTCCTAACCACGGTTTCAGAATTTCTTAACTCAACTGTTCAAATCATTTCTATTTTTGCAGGTCCAAAATGCCCCCGCGAAGAATTCTCACCAGAAAGCAACAAGTCGCAGAAATGGCAAAGTCACGGAAGTGCCCAAGTCGGAATCCAAATCCACACAATATCGTGTTTGACAATCCGGAACAAGAACGGAGATACCAAATTCACCGGAAGCGCAAACTCACGCCGACGAGGTATATGTGTGAGCATACTCTGAATGCTCTGGGTCTGAAGATGGAGGTATACTGGATGTTCCATGTTTTGGGAATGCTCGAGTTCATGAGTTTGGAAGCGCCGACATAAGAGCGCATTAATCTCGAATTCCTCAGCACATTGGAATTCCAGTTGGAAAAACGGTGGATAGACACGACCAGATATTGTTTCGGCACTTTGCGTTTCCAGTTGTTTAATAATTATCATGAGCTGTCTGTTGAGGAGTTAGCAGCAATACTCCGACTCCCTCTGAACAGACCAGGAGCGGTCCCAGACGGGTTCTCACCTAAGGATTTATGGATAACCATCACCGGGAGGACGAATTACTCCTCCAAAGGTGCGAAAGCTTCGGGCATCCAGAATCCATGTTCCAGGTACGCTCAGAAGGGTTTAGCCTATACCATGTTTGGAAGAGGCGATAGCACAGGGGTAGCTACGTAGAGAGAGTTATTCTTTATGTACTCGATGGCTCAAAACAAAGTCATCAATGTAGCTGCCTTTGCAGCAGACTATCTGAGCAAACTTCGGAGGCATATCCGTAGGGGGAATGATCACCCAAATCACTGAGCATTTCGGGTATCAAGCTGTTTTACTTGAAGACACGCCAATTGCAGGTAACACCAAAATTAACATGTCTGCTCTAATTTCACAAGGTACGATTGTTGTTGCCCCTACTTACTATTTCGTACTTATCCATAAGAGGTTTATCATCGCTTTGCCGGATCCGGACAGAGTTGCTATTACTGACTGTGCTAATTGGTTGTATGTGAGCACTGACCCCGACGCGGATGAAGGCCACGAAATTGACCATTTTACTGCAGGTGAGAAATTTATGGATGACCAGGTGGAAGGAACGAAAGTAGAAGAAGAAGATCCTCAAGCACCTCCTGAGCAATTTGTACCACCGTATCAGGAACCCACCCAATAGGCAGTGGGTTCATCATCTTGGTCAACTGACCAATGGAGTTGGGTACAAACCGAGATAGGTGACTTGAGGACGGAACAACAACGACAAGGCATCGAGTAAGCCCGTCAGGGGGTGATGTTGGATGAGATGAGCAGCATGATGCGATAGTTGATATTGCATTTCCCGCAACCACCTCCTCAATAGGATACTGTGAATGCCCTCCTTCGCTCTTGTTCGAAAACATTATGGACAATATTGAGTTCAAGTGTGGGGGAGATTTTATGTCTTTTATTTTATTCTCAGTATTTTGTTATTGTGTTATTTTACTTTTGTGCATTCTAGATTTGATTTTTCTGGTTGAAGGTACATTATGCTGCAAGTGTGTCAAGTCTGTGTTGATAGGTTGGAAATAGTAATGATCACGATTGAGAGTGGATGAAAGGATCACGCCACTCACCATGGCTTGTTGTGAAGGATCTCCCCAGGAAGTTGACACTACTGAAAGTAAAGATCGGACACAACGTATACAACTTAACCGACATGAGTATCCTGTACATTCCGAAGTAAGGAAGAAATCGCACCAAACTAATGAGTAGTGTGGATCCTGTCAAAGCTGAACCAAACAAAGTGAGTCATAAAAAGCTAAAGACATTGATCATCATGAGCGACATTCAGGTTTGTCTTTATCACTCTAAATTTACGTAGACTCTCTGGGACTGTCACTGCATGATACATACACTGAGACACATTGTTTGAAATTAGCCCCGAGCCTTTCTAGCCATCCCGGATAATCATATCCCTCGTTAACCCCATTTGAGCCTATATCTATTTGTTTCTTTAAACCCCATAAATGTACCCCTTGGCCAAAAACACTTCCTCACCCTGTTCAGAGTCATGATAATACATTCAAACTATGTTAAAAAGCTAAGTTTGGGGTAAAAACCCCAAAAAAGCTCCAAAAGCCCAAGAAAGTGCAAGAACAAAAGAAAAAGAAAAAAATTGATGAATCGAGAGAAAGAAAGAAAAAATAAAAAGAGAAAAATGATAACTCAAAGATTCAAAAAAAGAAGCATGGAAAAGGGCATTCGGTGAAGAAAAAAATAATAAGAAAAGAAAACCGAGGAAACAAACACAGGATGTAACATCAACTCTGAACCAAAAGCCACTTGTTTTCCTTTTTAATAATCCATACCCTAACCCAAGCCAAGTTACAACCCGAAAGACCTCAAAAGTGTGTGTGTGTTGTGTGTAGGTGATAGGAAAAAAGAGATTATACAAACTTGTGAGTGATATTGCATACTTTGAATTATGAGTGTAAATAGTTTACCCTGAGAGAATTGGTGAGAATGTGATCTAAGCTGACAGGTGAAACGGTGCTTTGAAGTGGAAATGCGAAGAAAGACTTACAAAGAAACGCAGGACTTGTGGAAGGAAAAGGGAAGACGTTAGCGAATGATCTCAACAGTGGTGGAAAACATAAAGAATTCTGGGGAGTGACAATGTGTCTGAAACATTACTTGGGACACGCAATGAGCTAAGTTTGGGGTTTTGACCAGTCACCATTTGCATTGAGTTTTTGTTACTGATCCAACTCGAAACAGAGGTTTTTGACACACTGTGCAAGCATTTATGATACCTTTCGAGTTAGTTTTACTTCCATCATTTTATTTAAGCAATTTTAATCATTGTTATATTTTACTTTTTATTTCGTGATTTTATGCGTGGGATAGATGTGTTTTTGTCCGGAAGATCCAGGGAGAAGAACCTGAGAACTTAGGACGAGACAGTGCGAGATTCCAACAAGCAAAGGAGCCGAAAACCCCAGTACAGGAGGCCTGACACGGGCCGTGTCAAGAAAGGGAGGGCGTGTTGAAGAAAACAGTAGCCTGACACGGCCACCCGTGTCAGCTGACACGGGCCGTGTCAGACATCATCCCCAACCGTGTCACCCCCTACCAGGGGTGTGTAAGCCAAAACAATAGGATGACACGGCCACCCGTGTCAGCTGACATGGCCACCCGTGTCAGTTGACACGGGCCGTGTCAGCCCAAGCACAGAAATCCAGTTTTTCTCGGGCTTTTTAGAGATATTTCTGGACCTGTCCAACTGCTGCTTGGAATTTTCACTATAAAAGAGGGTCTCCTGCCAAAGGAAAAATCATCTTGGGCTACGGCAAAACACAGTATTGTGAAGCAATCAAGTATTACAGAGATCAAGGCATTCGAATAGCTAAAGGTGTTCATGAGCGGGAGCGATTGAAGATCAAAGTCATCCAATTACTTGTAATGTGTAATTTTTATCTTGAATTTGTTTTAAACAATATGAGTAGCTAAACCCCCCAATGCTAGGGGGTGTCCCTGATTTAGAATTCTAACGAATTTGAGTTTACATTTGCATTTGTAATATTGTTTTTAGGGTAACTTTTTGATGTGTTCATTGCTTTCTCTTTCGGGCCAATCGAGATTGATTTGTGGTTATCAATTAGGTTGGACCGCCATTGATAAGGTTTTCATAAGGTTACTCTACAGTAGATATCACCTAGGAATAGGGATACCCTGTATGAACTAGAGTATTCTTGATATTATACAACTTAACTTCCCCCTAATTGGCTATGGACATGGAAATTTGGGTAGATTGATTAAAGGTTTTCTCACCAAGGACTTAGGAGAAAATACCCTTAAGAACTGGTAGTAATTGATATTTATTGATGCAATAGTGACTCAAAGTTGTTAAAGAGATAAATCATACACCTTCCCTGACATTATTCCTTTTTCTCTATAAACCCTTATTTTCATCCTTCTTTACCTTTACTTTTATTATTATGTTTTTACACCTAAAAACCAAATTAATACTTTTTGTTTAATTGAATGATAATTTAAACTCAATATTAACTTGCAGTCCTTGAGATCGACATTCGGGGAATTTCCCCATTATTACTATAAAAGGAAAAATAGTACACTTGCTATTTTCCCGATCAAGTTCCTCCCTTGCAAATCCCATATGACGTTTCTCAAATAACTCTTTCAACAAACCTTGCTAGACCAATGATTATAACAATTCTGGCTCTGTTTCCGTACAATGATACCAAAGAAATCCCCTGGATGCATGACACGCTAGTCTACATCCATGGCCAGAAAGTACAAGCAAAACCAATCAAGACCAACAATTCGTTAATAAGTATTGCCGGAACCGACGGTGTAACCAGAAGCGGAAGAATCTTTGCACCAACACCACCCCCGATTGAGAATGGTGGTCCATTAGCCCAAGACAGAGGCAAGCAGGTTGATAATGCCCAACCAAGGCAAGACCCTCCAGCAACAAGTGAAGTGGGCGAGTTTCTACAGATCATGAAGAGGAGTGTCTACCGGGTAGTTAAGAACTCAACCAAACACCTTCCAAAATTTCAATGTTATCTCTATTGATGTTCTCAAACGCCTACAGAGATGCTCTAGTGAAGTTCCTGAAAGCTGTTCACGTGCCCCAAGAAATATAGGCCTGCCAGTTCGAAGGTGTAGTAAAAAATATAGTCACCAACTTGAGTTTGGAGTTTAATGACATATAACTCCCCACTGAGGGAAGAAACCATAACAAGGCCCTCCACATCTCCATTGAGTGTGTGATACAGTTCTATCCAAGGTTCTGGTGGACATTGCTTCCTCCCCTAATGTGATGCCTAAAGGCTCTTTGGCTAAGCTGACTATTGAAGGGCTTGTCATGAAACCCAGTGAAATGGTGGTAAGAGTGTTTGACGGGTAAAGGAGGACCGTAATTGGTGAGATAGACCTGCCCATGAAGATAACCCTCCATGATTTCTTCATCCCCTTCTTTGTAATGGATATCCATCCGGCGTACAGTTGTATGCTAGGAAGACCATGGATTCATTCCGCTGGAGCCGTCACTTAGACGCTCCACCAGAGGCTGAAATTTGTAGTGAACAATAAGATGGTAGTGGTGGAAGATGCGGAAGGTTTTCTGGTAAGTCATATGGAGTTGTTCTGTTATTTTGAAGGATATAGCAAGGTAAAGAAAATCCCGTTTCAATCGTTCGAGGTGGCCAACATTGAAATGGTTTTTCTAGTAAGGGATGAACCCAAGAAAGCCGAATTTCCAATAACCTCTCTCCAGGATGCTTTAACAATTTTACGGAATGGACACCCTTTGAGTTGGGGAAGAATGCTATGTTAGAACAAGATTTTGGGTCTACAATTCATCTCTAAGTTTTGATGACAACAAAGGATGAAACAATTTGGTACCCTAACGAATTAATCTAAGTATGCAGAACTCTACTAGAAATTGGATCTGATAGACAACATCTAACATCAGAAAAGCCTAGAACAATTAAGTTATATTCAAGTAAAGCAGTCACTCTAACTCTGAAGACAACGACGCTCACAACATCTGAAGGTTGAAGGCTTAGATACTCTGAATCTGAAGGATTTCACACATAGTTACTCTACTGATTCGTACATATGAAGAAGGTCAAACTGAAGACATATCAAGAACTTATGAAGAAACATCACTTCTACCAACTATCTAAAGAATACATGCTGAACAAGAAGATATGGATTTTGCACACTCTGATTCAAGCCAAACAGATCAACCGTAACACTTAGTAACGAAGTAATACATATTTGGTATGGATTTTTGTGTGGAAAAGAATAAATACTCTCCCAAATTGCTATGGTAAGGAAAACAAACTTAATGTCAATTAAGTCCCATCATTGACAAAGATATCACATCAATGCTTCAGCCAACGACTTCATATTCAAAGCATTATATAAAGGCAAAATCATCATCATACAAGATACGGAGCAATTTTTACAAGAATACTGCAAACTCAATTCTATATTTTCATTAATTCTTGTTCAATCTGTTCACACGAGTTGTTGCTCTTAGTATGAATTCTTACTATTCTTACTGTGTTAAAATTTCTTACCTAGAAGAACTAAGCACTTCTTTGTAATTCTCAATTAGTTGTTGAATATTTCCTCAAGTGACTAGTGTAGTCTTTAGACTTGAGAGGGCTAAGAGATCTTTGTTCTCTTAGAAACTTTTGTTGTAATCTTTCTAGATTACTGGATTAAGTCCTTATTGAAGGCGAAATCACCTTAGTCAGGTGGACTGGAGTAGCTTTGAATTTCAAGTGAACCAGGATAAACTTCTGTATTGTTTGCTTTATCGTCCGTGTGTGTGGTGTTTGCAAAAGTTTTTATTATCAGTGAAAACAATTCAAACCCCCATTTCTTTTTTTTATCTACCTTCAATTGGTATAGGAGCTTCGGCTCTATTATTGATTTTTCAAATCAAACATTTAACAGTGTAGAGAAGATCCATCGTGAGAAAAACATAATGACAAACACCAATGAAAGAGACAGCTACAACGTTAAACCTCCAGTGTTTGATGGAGAACAGTTTTATTATTGGAAGGACAAATTCAAAACTTTCTTCCTGGGCTATGACGTGGACCTATGGGACATAGTTACAATTGCCTATGAACCACATGTATCTGATGCTGGTATTGCTATTGCAAGAAAAAAAATGAATGATGATCAGAAGCATGATTTCAAAAATCACCATAAAGAAAGAACAATTTTGTTGCATGCTATATCCTACAATGAATATGAAAAGATCACCAACAGGGAAACTACTAATGAAATACTTGACTCCTTAAAGATGACTCACAAAGGCAATTGTAGCGGTAAATTCATGACCATTAAGCTATGGATAAACTTAACGTCAATAAAACCAGAGTCACCACCGCGCTTGTATTGTTTCCAAAGGAAAAGGGAAAAGTACGAACAAAACCCAAAGATAAGAAGTTTTCAAATCAAAACTAATAAAATGCCAGAGATTACAAGTAAGGGGGTTGGTTACACAGAGGGAAGGTGTTAGCACCCAAAGTGTCTTTGGTACTCCTAGGGAGCCCTTTTTTATGTGTGTATGTGTTTTGGTATAAAATGATGTTTGAAGAAAATAGAGAGTGGGGATGAGAAAAGAATTCATTAATTATACTTTTGTGTTTGACAAGACCTTCGAACTTGTGCCTACGTACCAATATAAAAATGAGGGATCAAAACCTCGTCGTTCGTGGTATCAATTTCAAAATGAGTGGATTGTTTTTAACAAAAGTTTAAATTTAAAAAGGAACCAAGGGGCCTAAAAGAGTTTGAATGAGTGTTATTTCTTTTTGTCTTTTTGAAATTTTAAGTCAATATGGTTAGATTCATTTACAAGTTTGATTTAAGAAAAGAAATTATCAATACAATGGCATAATGCCAAAGTTTCTAATTTGCAAAAGAGTCTAAGTTTAGAAATCCGAAGCAAAGAAGATTCTGAAAAAGGGGGAGAGATTTTGAAATTTAAGAAATGGGAGGAGATGAAGAGACTAATCCTAAGCATAAAAATTAAAAGTTAAGAGTTGAAAATATCTGACCAATGTGATGCAATCCAATAGACAAGAATGTCATATAGAAACCCACTTTCCCTTTGGACTTTAGAATCAAGCAATATAAATAAGCAAGTAGTAATATGAAGATAAAGGCATCAAATAAAGATAGCCACATCTAAGTAAGCAACTTGACAGTCTTCTTCCTAATCTTCCCATGTATCAGATGACATACTCCTTGATTGGCTCAGAATAAGACATTAGACACAGGTTTAAAGTAACATTTGCATCAAGACCATGTAGCAGATGAACTCAAGTGGATCCCAATACTTGCATCAGATGAAAGCTCAAATCACAATAACTTGGTCTCAGAAATGTTGGCATTGGCCAAGTCCTTTTGCATAGGGAATGTTGCCTAATTCTAAGTCCAAAGCTCAGATCAAATCCAACAATCCACACAAACATTTTTTTAGTTTTTTTTGTTGTTTATTAAGTATTTTAAGGTCCTAAGACCACAAACACAAACAAAATATACAAACAAATATATACAATCACAATATATGGCTCAAGTGAGCAAAATGAAAATGACATAAACGTAAACAAGTTAAATGATATGTAAATGGCAAATGAAATGGTAAATGGTTTGAATTTTAAATTGAATAAAGTAAATGACTTGAAAATAAAAGCAATATTAATAAAAAGTTAGTCAAATGTTAGTTCATTAGATGTTAGTGGTGTTTTGCTTTTCAATTGATTAAGTCATTCTTTGGAGAACACTCAACCCTCTATTCACAAGCATGGATCCTTGAACCAAAACATCTTCCAAAGGAATGAAAAAAGGACAAGTTTCCACATAATACCATGAAAGGGAGGAGACTTACAATCTCACTTACTAGAATGCTATGCATTTGGATCAAAATTTAGCGCTATGTTAAGCAATTGTAATTGGACTTATGTAGAAGTCACAACTATCTGAGGCCGGACAATATAAATTTTGGTGTTAATTCATGTTAGAGATATGGTATAATGAACCATACTCCTAAAACATACCACACTCAAAAAAGAAAAAATATCAAAGGATGGACCTAATCTCATCCATACTTGTATTGGTTCATCTAACACAAAGTTACTGATGAACCAATTAGCCTTAGGATATTGAGACTTCATTGGTCAATGGAAGGGATGGAAAATAATGGGATTGAAGATGAAGAGGTAGGGTAGATGAGATAAACACAAATTGGTCATGGGAGGAGTTTTATCAATTTAAAATCATTCATTCATTTTGAGAGATGAAATGTACATTTCATCAATCCCCTAATTCCAATGATTTTAATCCAACAAAAGTAAAATCAACCTTGACCAAGACCCAAACACATAGTCAAACTTCACAAGTCAATAAAAATGGCTCAACATAATTTCTACACAATTAATCAATTAAAACATCAAATTAAAATGCATTTAAATTAAATTATGTTTTTATCAAAAACCTAAAACCTCTTCAAAACACCAAATAAATGGCCAAGAGATTTATCCTAGGTAAAACAAGGTCAAAGGACCTTAGACAAAAAATTTCATAATTTTTGAAAAGTCAGAAGTATTTTTAAACAATTAATTTTATGCACAAAAACAATTAAATCGTGAAAAATATCAAAATTAATCCAAAAAATAATTTTAATTCATAAAATGAAAGAGGAAATTATTTGATTTTTTGGGTGAAAGTCCCATATTTTTTGGATTAAAATTGAAATTGATATGAATTAATTAAAATAAAAGGAATAAATGGAAAAATAAAAAAATCAAAAAAAGGAGAGCCATCTGATCTCCCTCATTAATTGAGGTGGCAGATCAGATGGCTAGGAGCGCGCATTCCACGTGGACACGAGTCAAACGTATTGCAGGCATGGTAATCACAATGGACGCATGAGATTAGAACATGAAACTCGTATCAGATGGTCTTGGACAAGCCAGCACACCACCGGGCCTTAGCTCTGGTCATCTTCTCCGGTGAGAGCCACCGGTCTGGTTCAAGCTCAACTCAATGGAAAATGAAAAGTGGATACACTAATTTGAAGAAAAAATGCTCAGGAGCGCGAATTTGGCCTCAATTTTCTTCAATTCCAAGTATATAAAAAGAAATAGGGATTTGAATTTTGAGTATCATGAACTGAGTTGCTTCGATTTGACCTTAAAGCAACTCAATCTTCCTGCCTACATCGATAGGACTTCAGACAACCAAAAATCAACAAGAATGGTGAAGAATTGAGGGAGAATCGAAGAGATGAAAATTCTTAAAATTCACTTCAATGGAGCTTCAGATTGGCACAATCTTGCTTTCAATTATGCTTGGCCTTGCTTCAGATGCTTGATGGAAGTGATTAGGATCAATGAAAGGTATGGACTCTTAGAGTTTCAATCTCAAAACAGTTGGGGAATTGAAACTCGATTTTCAAAGAAAATCTTCAAGCTTATCCTTCAATGGTGAGGGTTTGGGATTGCAGGTTCAAAGCTTGGGCATGAGGTCCTTAATTCTGATCAATGAGGGTCTTATTTATAGGCCATGAGATTGATTTTTGCACACTTCCAAATTTTGGAAATTTTTGAAAATTCTGTCTACATGCTTGCATGTGCGTGTGATAGGCCCATCAAGTGATGCACTTGGGTCCAAAATTGAATGTGAATCATGCTGAAACCATGTTACAAAGCCATGCAATTGTGTATGAAAAGTGGAAGTGGAAAACATCCAAATGGTTCTTCAACTTACACCCATGCACAAGTCCTTAATTCTTTCGCCAAATGAGATGATCATGGACTTTTAGGAAAGGCGAGATCAAGGGGAACAACTTTCATGTTGAACAATTTTTCATTTTAATCTTGGATCATGATGAATTTTGAGGGGGAAGTTTGGGAAATCAAACATATTTGAAAATTTTCTAAGTCCCAAGTCAAATGTTCACTTCTTCCACCTTGAATAACTTTTCCTATGGGCTTCAAATGAGAAATGTTCCTTCATAAACATTGTAGCTATTTCAAACTTCTTCAATTTGGTCATAAATTTGACCTAATTTGGATTTGGCATGAAGGAGTTATGCATTTTAAAAGTTGACGAAAATCACTTGTTCAACGGTATTGGCCCAAAATGACCTAAAATGTTTCCTCTTTGAACATGCATTTCAAGTTGAATTTGAACTTTATCCAAACATCAAAGCTGAAGTAGACATATTTAATTTGATCATGGAATTTGAATGGCTTTCATCTCACGAAAATTGAACAAGTTATGGTGTTCGGAAGTTGAACTTCAAACTAGGGTTCAAACAAAATGACCTATAATCTTTCACCATAAAAAAATGACTTCTCAAGAAAACATAGCTCTAGACCTCAACATGAAAGTTGTTTGGAATGTAATTTTGAGTAACGTTTCTTGTGGAATCATTTTCATATGACAAAATTGTAGGAGATAGGGTCTAGGGAACCCCAGTTTTGTCCAGTTGACTTTCCCTGGTAAACCACCATGAACCATCTTGCTAGCTTGACATTATCTTGATTTTTGGGACTCATGGAGGATCATATATGTATAGGATGATATAATATGAAGTATCCCTTGAAATATTTAATCAATTGTTGAAGAAACTTGTTGAAGAAGTCAAACAAGATACCCAAATGAATTAGGGTTTCCAAGGCAAACAAACCTTAAACTCTTGATGATTTCTTGATCAAAATAACATGTGGATATCATGGGGATCCATATATGATGCTTATAGGCAATGTGAAACATTTCTTGATTGTGATTCTTGCATTGAGGGTCTTAAACCCTAGATATGAGCTTGAGATGGCATGGGTGAACACACACATCACCCACAAAAGAGTTAAACTATACATTGACATATTTTTGGTATTTTGATTACTAAACAAAGAAAAAAAAAGTATGATACAATCAAAATGTGCTTGGTGATCTCTCCCAATGCAAACTTAATGAATGAAGGGTAAGGAGGATGCCAAGGTGTGATCCCAATGTTAATGCATATGATGAGATAGCATGAGGGATCTTAGGGTCAAAATTGGGGTCTTATAACAACACTCAAGTCAAAGAGATAAAGGCTCTGACCCTAATTCAAAAATATGAAGCCTTCAAAATGGAGGATGATGAAGCTATAGAGGTAATGTTTTCTAGATTTCAAACTTTGATTGCAGGACTCAAGGTTCTGGACAAGGGCTACACAACTACAGATCATGTCAAAAAGATTGTCAGAAGCTTGCCAAAGAAGTGGAGAACTATGGTCACTCCATTGAAGCTATCAAAAGATCTGAACAACATAAGCCTAGAAGAACTCATCAGCTCCCTCAGGAGTCATGAGATAGAACTAGAGGAAGACGAGCCCCAAAAGAAAAGCAAATTTGTGGCTCTGAAGTCTAGATCAGAAAGACGCAAGCCACAAAGGAACAAAGCCTTTCAAGCTGAAGAAGAAAATGATAACTCTGAAAAGGATGATTATGATGATGAAGAAGAGCTATCTCTTATAACCATAAGAGTTAAACAACTTTGGAGAAAAAGGAATAACAAATTCAGAAGACCAAGATAGAAGGGAGATCGCTCAGAATCAACTTCCAGAAGCAAACCAAACAAAGAGGTAACATGCTATGAATGTAAAGAACCAGGACACTATAGAAATGAATGTCCAAAGCTCAAGAAAGACAGTTCTAGAAAATAAGGATTCAAGAAAAACTCCTTCAAATCTAAGAAGGGACTCATGGTTACCTGGGACGACTCTGAATCTGATACCTCAGAATCAGACTCTGAAGAGGAACATGGAAATGTTGCATTCATGGCTACCACATCTGGAAGTACATCCGAATAAGAATCTGATCCTGAAGAGGTATTTTCTGATCTCTCTAGCTTTGACCTTGAATCTTGCTTATCAGAATCTCTAAGCTCCTATCAGAAGCTTCGACAGAAATTCAAGGCTCTAAAGAAGGTCCTTGAAGAGACTGTTGAAGAATGTGATAAGCTTGAGATAGAAGTTTTTGAATTAAAAGGCAACATTTTTGTTTTGGAAAAAGAAAATGAATTTTCAACTAAAAAATGTTTTAAACTTGAAGAAGCTCTATCCAAAGCTCCACAAACTTCTGACACAATCATATACAAATATGAAAAAGCGTTTCAAAAATTTCTGAAAAATGGGTTAGAAGAAAGCAAAATGGCTTCTATGATTTATGGAGTTGGTTAGAATAAGAAAAGAAGGATAGGATATGACTCTAATGAAGATGAGCAAATACCTCCTACAAATGATAAACCTAAATCTCCCTTTTCTTATCATTACACACATGCACAAACACAAAATTTAACTAATGCCAGAAAACCCAAAGTTTCCAAAAACTCTGGGAGAACTAATCATGAAAGACCCAAAAGATAAAATAGTCTATGTTGCAGTTATCCTATGCAGCAGAGTTAAGACACCAATCATGGTACCTAGACTCTGGATGCTCACGACACATTACGAGAAGAAAGTATATGTTCCAAAGTCTGGAACTTAAAGATGTTGGCTTCGTAGGTTTTGGAGGAAATCAGAAAGGAAGAATCAAAGGTTTCAGAACAATTGGTAATGGATCTCTTCCCTCTATTTCTGATGTCCTTTACGTAGAAGGATTAATGTATAACCTGTTATCCATATGTCAATTAAGTGGTAATGGTTATGATATAATCTTCAATCAAAAAATGTGCAAAGCAATTAATAAGAACAATGGGACAATTCTTTTCACTGGTGAAGCACTGGGAAAAATACAGAGTCGCAACCGGATATTATTTATTTCAAAGGAAAGGGAAAATAACGATAAAACCCCAAATGAGAGAAATGGTCTCGCAACCAAGAGCAGATTCAGAAGTCAGTTATGCAAGGGAAATGTATTAGCACCCCTCACATCCATGGTACTCCATGGGAGCCACTTGCTCGTATCAAATGCGTATGGATGTTGTTTACCTAATAGTTGCTTGCTACTGGGAGTGGGATGAGAGTATAAGAAGGGGGAGAAAATAAGTTTTAAGTTAGTGTGCTCGCCAAGGATTTGGGCCCTCGTGCCTGCGTATCCCCACATGTGCAATAGGGAAGTCAGAGCTTCGTAGTTCGGATCAAAAATGACGTATTTGTTTGGTTGTTTTTACTGAACAATATTGACGTTTGTGTGCTACTGTTCACTTGCTTGTATACTCTGTCATGGGAGCGGGAAGTATTTGCTTGTTTGCGGTAAAGTGGATACGCTTGGTTCACACTCTAGCAGTTAAACAATTTTTGCTCGCACATGGAGGCTTAAGCTTCGTTCACGGTAGAACGTAAGTAACATGTCCTCATTGAAAGGTTTTGAAGAGAAAGCCCTAATACAAAAAATGATTTGATTTGTTGGGGTCGATTTTATGTACGAAGACAAGCATCAGACCCTTGGCTAGATACAGTCAACAGTCCAATAACTCGGGAGTTGAGAGGATAATGTTGTCCTAACCATTCTTTTTCATCCAGAAAAGAGATTTGAATTGTGAAAAGGGTTTGGCAAGTCTAATCATTGGAACTTAGAGGGAGACAAGTATCTGACCCTTGACTAAGTACGGTCAATAATCAGAGTACTTGGGAATCGAGAGGACTATGGAGTCCTAACTACTCTTTTTCTCCCTCATAGCACCTAGATCTAACTTGTTTGAATGATTAGATGTTTTAAGGGGGAAAGTCAAGTGTCGGGTCCTCAGGCTAGGTACGACCGACAACCCAATTACTTAAATGTTGTGTACAAACACGTACACCCTATTTGGCATTCCAATTTGTTATGAAAATGGTTTTGAAAAAGGAATTCGATGTTGGATCAAGCATTTGAATTTATTATGAAAAAGTGTGAGTGAAGAATGGAGGAGAGAGATAGAATGAGGTTGAGAAGGGAATGGAGAAAAGATGTGAATAATGGATCATGGAGTGGATAGGGAATACTTGACGTTGGATCACGTATTCACATTGCAATGGTGTGAGTTTTATTCGGAGAACAACTTGACATTGAATCAAGTACCTTTTGTTTCTTTTGAAATTCTTTGTTTATCATTTTGTATTTTATCTTTTTTTATTAACATGCATGGTGAACTAACTAGAAAGCAATAAATCTAAGTTATTACATGACTATGGGGTGGGGGAACATTTGACCCATAATGGGGGGGGGGGGGCGTGGATCCACACAATGCAACATAAGGAAACGAAAAGAAAATACAATTACAGACTATTAACTATGTACCATGCCTAAAGCATACAAGTGACATGGTACTTCAAACAATACAAAGTTATTGAATGAGAATGAAATGGTTGGTAGCATGACTAACTAGGAGTGAAATTGAATCTCAAAGTTAACATGTGGACACAAAACAAAAAACGACTTAGCATGAGGTTTAGTCAAAGGAATGAGAATGATGCAATAATATGTAAGTACATACAATGGTTAGAATCGATTCAAAAGGTAATGGATTAATCAATGAAAGACAATCAAAGATCTATCCTATGATCATGGAAAATGAAATTAGACATAAAAAGTATTCATCACCTAAATTGAAATGGGATTTTCAATTTACAATATGATCACAAACCAAAGGAATCAATTAAATGGACAATTAAAGTGACTATTAATTCGAGGGTTTGAAATCTACCTAAGCATGAATTAGTGAACAAATTAATCAAATGGGAAATTAATAATCTAAATTCAAGAATTGAATATAATCTACATGATCATATAAATCAATCACACAATAGTCCAATCGAATAAAAATTCAACAGAAGGTCTAATCATGATACAATCCACATTAATCATATTAATCCACATAAAATCCATAAAAAGAAATATCAAAACCTAACAAGTAAAATTCTAATCATGTCAAGGTTAATCAATCATGAATTAATTCTGGAAAATTAAGAAACTAAATCTAATCTAAAACTTAATTAAACCTAATTCCTAAATGATTATCTAATTGATTCTAACTATGAATTAATCTAACTAATCACTACAATGTTAATTCCTAGCATTTCTAAAACTAAGACTTAATCCTAATTCTATCAAGATTAACAAAATAATACCAATATTAATCAAAGAAAAAAGCAAGATTTATAAACCCTAATCATGGATTAAAGAATAATTAAAAAAGAAAATTAATTATGGCCATGGATTGGGCTCAGGGGTATGCAAGATGGATGGGGGTGTAGAGTTTGAAACCTCTTGGGCCAAAGGCCAAACTCTCCAACTCAAATCCATGTTCCATGAAGAACCAAGATCCATCTACACACCTCCAGAAAAATGCGATCTCAACAGGTTCACTCAAGTATTATGCAAACGAAATCGGAATCACCAGCCATGCCCCAAGAACCACGCCGAACACATTCTTGATCCAGCGACACCAACAACCTCACTTGAGTGTCGAATCCATGTTAAAAGCACGAAATAACGGCAATGAAATCTAGAAATCCGATGACGAAACTCAAATCGACCAAAATCGGTTCTTACCCACAAGGACCTCAAGCTCCTAACGCGAAAAACTTGTGCAAGCAAACACTTGCTTTTACGTAGTTAATGATGCTGATTCGTGATGAAGAACCTCGTATTGGTGATGACTGTAAGACCCTAATTTTGACCCTAAGATCCCTCATGGCATCATGTTATTGCACAAGTGCATTGCCTCAAGGACCATAGCATGTTTGGCTTCTTGACCCTAGGGTTGGGACTTGTTTGAGTGTTTTGAGACCACCAAGCATGCTTGTATTGTAAATTATTTCTTTTCTTATTTTATTAATAACCAAAAGCACAAAAATATGTCACTAACTCTTTTTATTTTGAAGCTCAAGTGATCATGTGCTCCACAAGGCTCCTAAGAGGCTCCTAAGCCCAATGTAATGGCTAGATGAAGATGAGAAAAAGCATGACAATGATCCGCAAAGGGCTTGAAGATTGTTTCCCAAGGAAACCCTAATTCCACTGTGCTTTGACCGTGCGTTGCCCATGAAGCAATCTAAACCTCTGATCAAATTTAATCAAGGTAAGTTCTTTCATTTATCATTTTATCCATATATGAGCATATTAGAGGCCCCTCAATCATTCATTCATCAAGATTGGAAGTTTGGCCTTGAAAAGTTGACCAGTCAAGTCATTTGACTAAACTGAGGTTCAATGAGATATAATTTTTGATGTGTTTGTCAAATGAAGATTACCCCAAGAGAAAACATGTTCCTAATAACCATATAAACAACCTTCATGTTCATCAAAAATCAATTTGAAGATTGGAAGGTCATCATTCATTTCAAAACATTATAGGTCATTTTGACTGAAACCCTAATTTTGGGTCAACTTAACAAGGGCATGACTTCCTTAATTTTTAGGATGTTGAGGTGAGACCAAATGCATTGGAAATATTGAGATGTCTACTTTAAATGTTATGTTGGACAAAATTTCATAATACTAAAATAAATACATGTGATAATGCAAAATATTATAGGTCATCTTGGACCTAATTCATTGAATTTGAAAAAGTACCCAACTTCAAATGCCCATAACTTTGTCATAGAAAATAAAAATGATGCAAACTTTGAGTATATATTGACTATCTTTAAAATATATACAACTTTTATGTTGGAGGTTTTTTCATTTGAAGCTTGTATCATGAGGACAGGGGGGTTTGATTAAGCTTGTTTTTGGTGAACCTTTTCAAAATGATTTGAACATGTTTTGTACTTGGATTTTCCCAGCTAGTTTTCATCGATTTGCACATGCCAAATTATTTTTTTCCCAACATGACTTTTGTTCCTTATTTCAAGGGCTTTCCAACCATTACTCACAATACTCATTTGGATCTAACATTTGTGAGTTTCGAATTTGTTTTCATGTATGTGCATTTTGGTATTTTATGTTATAACTTGAATTGCAAGCATGTTTCAGTCCAATGCACACGACCAATTTCCCTTCACTTGATCTCAGCAAGCTTCTGCATTCGTCGTTGGGCCTTCCACACGCTTACACAGGCCCATGCAATTCAAATTCCATTTGTTATGCACATGAACAAAGCATGATCAGCTGATGCATTCAGTTATAAATAGAGGCTTCCTCTCATTCATTTGGGAACCTTTTGGAGATCCCAAGTGTTGTAGAAGTGAAACCATAGCCATCACTAAAGGAATTAATCATTTTTCTTCAATTTTTCGAGCTTGAAATTCAGCATCATTAGCTGAGTTTTAAAGCCAAATTCCTTAGCCTATCACTTCCATTACATTCATAGATCAAGAAGGAGCAAGGATCTCAGAGAATTCGTGGAAAGAAGTGCATCAATTCAAAGGTTTATTCTCAAACTTTTTGGATCTGAATCTCTTAATTCAATGTAGCATTCTTGTGTTTCTGTGGTTTTCTGAAGTCCTCACACTTGAGGCAAGCTAGTGATGCTTTCAATTCTTCATTTCATGAGCAATCAGTTTGAACACCATGATTTTCTCCTTCACATTTCTCTCAATATAGGAATAGTGAGGGAGATCCATTGGTACAGTGATAATCTCCATCACATGAGCTTCACTTCCATGGCCCTGTTTTTAATTTTCATTAAGTTTTGTTTTTCTGCAACTGGTGGCCGGAATTGGTTGCTTCGCCGGAGAAGATGATGGTTTCCACCACCATCACCATGTGTGCATGCTAGGGCCATTGGATCATACTTCCAAGATTTAATCTTGTTAATTCATTGTAATTACTTCATTTAATACTGGATGTGGCGCGTTTGAGTCATGTGCATCGTGTTTCCTCAGATCTAAGCCATTCATTGATGCCACATCAATTAATGAAATGCATCATGTGGCTGTGGCTTTTTTGCTTATTTTCATTTTCCATTTATTTTCTGTTAATTCCTTTTTGTAAGACCCCAATTTTGGCCCTAAGATCCCTCATGACATCACAACATTGCATTTGCAAAGCCTCAAGGATCATAAGCATCTTGGTTCCCCTTGCCTTTGGGTGGGACCTCTTGTGAGTGGTTTGAGATCACCAAACATGCTTGAATTGTATATTATTGCTTTTATCATTTTATTCACTAACCAAAAGCACACAAATATGTCACTAACATTTCTTGTTTGTAGCTTGAGCAATCACAGGGTCAAAAGCTTCTAGGAGATCCTTTGTGCAATAAGAAGGTGAAAGCAAGCATGGCAATGGTTCCCAAAGCTCTCATCCATCAAATATTCCTCCCTAGTATCTCAATTCATCATTTTAATCAAAGAAAATCAAAGGGTTTGAGGTTTGTGTCCCAAGGAAACCCTAATTCATCTGTGTACCAAGTGTGCCTTGCTCATGAAGCAACCTCAGCCCATGGTCAAATAAAATCAAGGGAAGTTCTTTAATTCATCATTTCATGCATATTTGAACTTATTTCAGTGTCCTCAATCATCAATTCATCAAGATATGAGTTGTGGACTTGAGAAGTTGATCAATCAATTTATCTAACTATTTTGAAATGCACTGAGACCTAACGTTTTGTGTGTTCGTCAAATGGAGATGATCCCAAGAGAAAACCTGTTCTTAAGGACAATATGAACAACTTTCATGCTCATCAAAATTGGATTTAAAGCATGGAAAGTCATCATCCATTCCAAGACATTATAGGTCATTTTGACTGAAACCCTAATTTTGGATCAAATTCCCAAGAACATAACTCATTCAGTTTTTATGATTTTGAGGTGGAACCAAATGCATTGGAAAGCTTATTGTGTCTACTTAAAAAGTTATGTTGAAAAAAAATTCAAAATCTCAAAATAAATACATGTGATAATGCAAAACATTATAGGTCACTTTGGGCCAAAAGCGTTGAAATGAAATAATTTCCAACTTCAAGTGGCCATAAAGTCTTCATTAAAAATCCAAATGATGAAAACTTTAAGTCCAAATTTATTTCCTTGAAAAGATCTACAACTATCATGTTGAAGGTTTTATCATTTGGAGCTTACATCATTGAGACAGAAGGGCTTGAACATTGGCCAAATATGGAAACTTCACTTTTGCATGTTTTGCACCCTATACTTTAAACTCAGGATTCACTAATTTCCATGGCCCAATTGAAATTTTGATCAACATATCATTTGTTCCTTATGAAATAAGCTTTCTAACCATTACTCATGAGGTAGCATTTGGAGTTTGGAAGCACCATTTTCGAAGACATGAAGATTGAATGCATTTTGTGAAATTCCATTCAAATTGCCATGCATGAGTTGTTTATACTTAATGTACACGTCCATTTGCAATTCACATGAACTCAGCAGCTTGTTTCAGTCTTCATTGGGCTTTCCACATGATCACACAAGCCCATGCAATGAGAAATCCATTTTCCATGCACACGAGTAAACTCATGCACTCAGCCATTTCCAGCTATAAATACATGTGCTATGCTTCATAATTCTCTAACCTAAAGGCGCCTGAAATCTGCAAGAGTGGATCCCTAACCATACCAAAGGAACTAAGTTCATCTTTCTTCAAAAATTCAGATCTGAAATTCAATTGCATTTGGTTGAATTTTCATATCTAAAGTTCCTAAACCTTCATCATTTGATCCATTGAAGTTTTGTTTTGCAAAAGGAACCAAGGAAAGATACTCAAAGCTTCACAATCCAAAGGTTTTGATCAACTGTTTTTTGCTTCGAATCTCTTTATGCTTTGATCCATTGGCCTTGATATTGTGTTGTCTGAAGTCCTCTCTATAGAGGCATCATTATTGTATGCTTAATTGTTGAAATCGAGCAAGTTCATGATGAACAACATCAAACTTCCATCTCTAATTTCTCTCTTAATAGGAATCTAGAGTGGAAGTGAGTGGTATAGGAGTGATGTACATCACTTAACCTTTCGAACGGTGCCTGGATCGTCCATTTTAGTGAGCATTTGAATCTCTGCATTTTTTTGCCTTCGCCGGAGCTCACCGGAGAAGATGGCGGCGCTGGCCACCGTCTCATTGCCAGATTGTATCTGGACCGTTTGATCACTTTCCCAGATTGAATCATGGCCTTTGTTTGTTATGACTTTTTTAAATGCATTGTGTGACGCGTTTGACTAAGACATTTGGTAGGCGCGTGCTTGAGATCTATCTGATCTGCCAGGTCAATTAATGAACTGGATCCAACGCCTCTCCTTTTTTCTGATTTTTCTAATTTCCATTTTATTTCATTTTATTTCAAAAATTCATAACTCTCTCATTTTAATTCCAAAAAATATGGGACCAATTGCATTATTTCTCTTTTTAATTCTAGTTTCTAAAAATGATTTTTAATATTTTTTATTTTATCATTTGATATTTTTTGTGAATTTTCTCTTTTCTGGTTATTTTTAATTCATTTTAAATAGTTTTTGATATTCAAAAAATACAAAAATATTTTCTCAACCTATTTGAATGATGATGGATCTATGAAAAATATTTTCATCAAATTTTTAATTGATTTGAGATTTATTTGAGATTTTAGTTCAATTAGGTTATTTTTATTCATTTTTAATTGATTAAAAATAGTTTCTGACTTTTAAAAATGCTGAAATTTTTTGTTAAACTTTGTTTGACCTTGTTGAACTTGGGATAATTCACTTGGACTTTCCAAATTTGATTTGAAGTGATTTTGAAGTTTGACCTTTCTTTAATATTTTAATTCAAGTTTATTTTCAAATATTAAAAATGCCAAAGATACTTTGTTTATTTCTTGACTTCCAATCTTCATCCCACTTCTGTTTTTGATTGTTTGACCATGATCCTCAATGTCTTTGGTCAACTCTTAATAGATTGGTACATTCCATTTCATTCCATGCACTTTAATTCTTCATCTCCATTATTCATCTTCATCTTCTTCTTTTCTTTTGGATCAATGAGTTACAGGTTGATAAGTTAGCATTGATTAGGGAGGTCTAATCTTCCTTGATTCAAATCTAATTCATCTTGATCAATTGATCAAGTGAATGGCTTTGCATTAAGGATAGATTGCTTCCTAAATCATGCAAAGAACTTAAACCAATACAAGATCATTTCTCTTCTTCTTTTTGGCATGGCAAGTTGTTGGAACTTGATTTACTAATCAAGACTTCTAACTTGTGTTGTTGCCTACATTATTATTGACCGGCCTCAGATAGTTGTGACTTCTACATAAGTCCAATTACGATTTCTTAACATAGCGCTAAATTTGCCTTATGGCACACTAACTACTAACATTAACCATTAACCATTAACATTTACTTCTTGCACTTTACTTTTATGCAATTTATTATCCTTATACATATTATTCATTTGCTTTTCCTTTTGCTCACTTGAGCACATGTTTATGTTAATGCAATTTTCCTTTTGCTCACTTGAGCACATAATTGTGTATATATCATTGTGTTTGTGTTTTGATTGTTGTTTACCAAATGCAAAGAAATGGACAAATGGACTTATACTTTAGGACTCTCCCTATGAGAATTTGGAGTCAAAGAGCAACTAGGCATTGGGACTTTAGAATGCTATAAAAGTAAAAGAACAACTAGGCATTGGGCCTTTAGAATGCTATAAATGTTGAAGAGGACTTTGAAAGGACCTATCTCTAAAACTCCTTCTTGTTCATTCTTGATTGTTTGATGGAACTTTTTAATGTGTGTGTTCTTGTGCTAGGAATCCCAACATTGAGCCTAAGTGAGGAACCATTGCCATGAGCTTTTAAGAGAGAGAGATCCAAGAGCCATTGAGGAACTTTCCAAGAGCTAACTTGATTGTTGATTGTTTGAGCTTACTATTATTTTGCTTGCGTATTCCAAAGGATGGGAGCTACTTGGATCATCAATATGACCTCAAGAGAGGAACTCCATTTGTGGTCTTGTTCTCTTATCCCTCACCTCTTGTATGATTAGGACTTTAGCCATTCTTCTTCTTCCCTCCACTCTAACCCAAGCTAAAACTTTTGTGCAAACATTTAACATTTGTTTTCAAACATTAGAAACCTAAGCCTTATGCTTTTGATTTTCAAAATTTCTTTTCTTAACACTTATTTTGAATTGAACTTCTAAATCAACTTTGACCATTTTGTGCATACTTTTCATTGGTAAATATAACCCATTCAAATGTCTTTTTGTGGTTTCAATGGCCACTTTCTTAATCAAACTTTTTCATAACCTTAAGCTATTAGGTTTGAGTTATCCTTGAGGTAGATGTAATGCTCACCTATATCCTTAGTGATGGACAATGAGTCTTCTATGCTTATTATAGGGTTAACCCCTCACTAGCATGTTGAAGCTATCCTCACATGGTGGATTTGTGGTTTTAGGTTGAGTTTTCTCCCTTGGATAACAAAAGACCTTAAGGCTTTTGAACCAATCAATTCACCCACTCATTTTGAGATTTTTACCCCGAACTACGAGGTTTTGATCCTAATCTTTTTTAAGATGGTACGTAGGCAATGGGTTTATCCATCCAAACACAAAAATATAAATAAACTTGTATATTCTCTTCTCATCTCTTCAATCATGTTTGCACAAATAAATTTTCACAAAAGAGAAATCTTACAACAAATATGAAAAGGGCTCCCTAGGAGTACCTAGGGTGTTTTGGGTGCTTAAAACCTTCCCATTGCATAACCAACCCCCTTACCCAGATCTCTGACATTTTTACTAGTTTTTGATTCGATAAGACTTTTAGGTTTTTGTTCACTTTCTAACCATTCCTTTGGATAAATAGAAGTGCGGTGGCGACTCGACTTGTATGGTTTACCTTGCATTTAGTCAATATCTCTAATGGTAACGAATACCCCGCTACACTTTTATAGTGGCGACTCTGCTGGGGACATAATTTGCCTAGTGGGTTTTGCCTACTTTTCATATTTGTTGTATTGTATTGTATATTGTTTTGTGACATGTTTTTGTGTAATTTGGGATTACTCTATTGTATGTAATGATTGAATTGCTTGAATATCAATTCCTTGTATGCTTGGTGCTCTTTGTGAGATGAGTTCTATACCCGAACTCGAGTGAACTTAGGATAGGAGAATGGCATAGTCTTGTTGACTTGTGTGGAGTTATTCCTTAGCAAGTTGACTTGCAAGTCCATTCACTTGGTCGAGGTCATGTTGGGATCAATAATGTCACACAAGTAGTTGTGGTTAGACATTACTCTTTCCAATATAGACCTTAGAAGCCAAGGACCTTAGTTTACCAAGCCCCTCTTGTCCTATTCTTAGGATGTAGTGCGAAATTCGTTCAAGTGTAAGATTTGATACGATTGTTACACGATACTACACTCATAAGAGTCTCTCTTGAGAATATTTTTGGGATACGAGTAGTCGTTTCTCCGATAATATCCGAAAGATGGGATGATGACTATGAGAACCTCTTGTAGAACATGTTTGGCAGGTTAAACCCTAGTACACTCTCCACCCAAAAGGAGTGTACTAGGGTTTAACCTGCCAAACATGTTCTACAAGAGGTTCTCATAGTCATCATCCCATCTTTCGGATATTATCGGAGAAACGACTACTCGTATCCCAAAAATATTCTCAAGAGAGACTCTTATGAGTGTAGTATCGTGTAACAATCGTATCAAATCTTACACTTGTAGAACATGTTTGACATGTTTCTCAAGAGATAGCTGATATGTTGCATATAGATGAATCTCTGGTTGGTGCTCATATGACTACCAAAGGTGGAATTCAAGGTCTCCTTTCTGAGTTCCTTATTGCTCAAGCTACTGTGTATGGGAAGGCCATGAGTGAGGACGCCTTTGAGGCCATATTTGTACTTCTCATCTATGGATTAGTGTTATTCCCCAACATCGACAAGTTTGTGGATGTGAACGCTATTAGGATTTTCTCTACTCTTAATCCCGTTCCGACTCTGTTGGGTGACACTTATTTCTCTTTGCATATGAGGAATGCAAAGGGTGGTGGTGCCATTGTGCGCTGTTTGCCTCTATTGTATAAGTGGTTTATTTCTCACTTACCGCAGACGGTCGCCTTCAAGGAGAACAAAGGATGTCTACGGTGGTCCACGAGACTTATGTCTCTCACTAATGATGATATCTCTCGGTACAACCGTGTGTATGATGGTGTGCAGATTATCGACTCTTGTGGTGAATTCTCCAATGTACCTCTTCTTGGTACATGTGGTGGGATTAGCTACAACCTCGTTTTGGCACGTCGTTAGCTTGGGTTCCCCCTAAAGGATAAACCCAATAACATTCTGTTAGAGGGTGTGTTCTTTCAGGAGGGTAAAGATCCCCAAGGCTTGAAGGACAGGATGGTCCGCTCTTGGCGCAAGATTCATAGGAAAGAAAGGAAGGAGCTAGGTCCGAAGAATTGTGTCGCTTTGGATCCTTACACTGCTTGGGTTAGAAGGAGAGCTTCTGAGTACCTTATGCCTTACGAGTATTTGAGACCTACACCTTTGGTTGTGGTTGGGCCTTCAACCCTCCCTGACCAAGGAGTAGAGGAGTTGAGAGATGAAGACCGTTCATGTGCTTGGATCCGTGAACGAGAAGAGTTGCTTCAGCAGATCAAGGAGAAGGATGCTTTGATTGAGTTTCTCGAGCATCAGGTTATTGATGATCCTAATGATGCATGGACTTCTCTACTTCCTCAGTCTTCCAAGTTTTGGAAGAGGAAGTACGATCGACTCGCCAAGGAGAAGGCAGATATGGAGGCAGCCTATGAGGAGGAGGTGAAGAGGCTTCGTGCATCTTATCTTCCTGTGTCCCGAGCTTTAGATGATTGTTTCTAGGGATCCATAGGATGATCATTTTCCTTTTCTCTTGTATTGTATTTTGTTGTACTTCTTTGGTGTAAAAAATATTTTCCAGATATCATTGATGAGATGTTTCCATATATGATAAAAGTGTAATATTGCCCAAATTTTGCAAATAGAACTCTAAAGTTCCTCTGATATAAAAAAACAAATCATATGCACAAGCATTGCATGCATCATGTGCATAAGCAGGTTTTGTTCCCGACTTCTTATCCTATGGTCTAACTCTGTGTTCTTCATTTATTTTGAAGACAAGCTGACTCACCGGTACTACACCAGAGCCAACTCTTCGAGACTGATGGATCATTTGAAACAAGAGAACCACGAGCTGAAAGAGGAAGTAGCCAGATTGACTTCCCTAATGGAGTCATTCTTGGCTGCCCAGAGCCAATCTTCTCCAACACCCTCAACTCCTCCCCAGAGGACGGTCATTTCTGAGATTGCGACTTCTACTGTGCCTGCTGCAACATCCCACTTTGCGCCATCTATGTCAGCCGGTTTCCCTTGGGGAATGCCCGCCAATTTTGTACCAGAGGGTTTTGCTCCTACTCTTGCTTCTTTGTTGGCATCTAGCCCGGTCCTTTCAGTGCCACCTCCCATTATGCACACATTACCAAGAGTTAAAGATACCATCTACCATTCTGAGCCATCTTAGGGCCCAGACGTTTATGAGAAGATGGATGACATGGAAGATCAATTCCTTGAGCTTCGCAAGGAACTGAAGACTTTGAGGGGGAAGGACCTCTTTGGTAAAAGTGATGCTGATTTGTGCCTTGTGCCCAATGTAAAGATCCCTATTAAATTTAAAGTACCTGACTTTGAGAAGTATAAGGGAAACACATGCCCTCTCAGCCATCTTGTGATGTATGCTCGCAAGATGTCGACGCAAACTGATAATGACCAACTGCTCATCCATTATTTCCAAGACAGTCTGTCCGGTGCCGCTCTCCGGTGGTACATGGGTCTGGAAAGTTCGAACATCCGCTCTTTCAACGATCTTGGCGAGGCCTTTGTCAAGCAATATAAATACAATGTGGATATGGCTCCCGATAGAGACCAGCTGGGGGCAATGTCCCAGAAAGAGAAAGAGACCTTCAAAGAATACGCCCAGAGGTGGCGCGAGTTGGCAGCTCAGATAGTGCCACCCCTTGAAGAGAAAGAGATGACCAATATCTTTTTGAAGACCTTTTGTTCATTTTACTATGAGAGAATGATAGTCAGTGTTCCCTCAGACTTCACCGAGATGGTGAATATGGGAATGAAACTGGAAGAGGGGGTCCATGAAGGACGTTTGACTCGAGAGGAAGGTTCTTCAGCACAGAGATATGGAAGCTTTGCAAATAAGAAGGAGGGAGAGGCACATGCCGTGTCTTCCCATGTCAAGAGAATACCCTCTGTGACGAGGAAGATTGCTCGCCCAGTCAACAACCAGCATCAGGTGGCTCATATAGCACCTGTTTTCAGAGAAGCTCAACATTATCAGCAACCACAAGCTTAGCAATATTAACAACAACAGCAGTGTCCGCAACAACAGGCCTACCAGCCTCGAAACAATAACAACAATGCCAACACCAACTACGAGAGGAAGAGGGTCACCTTTGATCCAATCCCGATGACTTATGCTGAACTCTATCCATCTTTGATTGATAGAAAGTTAATCACTCCACGAAACCCTCCCGCTATACCTGCTAACCCCCAGTGGTGGTACAAGCCTTAGCTTCACTGCGTATATCATTCCGATGCTCCCGGACATGACGTGGAGAATTGCTATCCCTTAAAGACCAAGGTGCAAGACCTTGTGAGAAGTGGGATTTTGTTTTTCGAGGACGTAGGTCCGAACGTGAAGAAGAACCCATTGCCCGAGCATGGGAAATCTGTCAATATGGTCCAGGGTTGTCCTGGAAGGTATAAAGTCAAATATGTCAGTCATATTCGACAATCGCTGGTTGGGATGCATCGTTTGCTGTGTGACTATAGCCATTATGAGCATGACCACGATAGATGTCGAGTCTGTTCTGTTAATCAGAGAGGGTGTCTCCAGGTGCGCAGAGATGTTCAAGAAATGCTGAATGAGGGAGTCATTGAGATCCTTCAAAACAGAAATGTTGACGAAGATGCTGTTGAAGTCAATGTAATTTCTCCGGTATTCCGGATACCTGAACCTGTTGTCAAAGTATGATGGTAGCAAGCAGGAGGTTTCTCCTGCTCTGACTATCAAGCCAGCCGGCCCTGTACCGTACTCTTCTGAGAAGGCGGTCCCCTATTGCTACAATGTTGTAGCAGTGGAAAATGGGAAAGAGGTTTCCCTGCCCTCTTCATTTGTCATTAATATTGCCGATGTCAGCGGTTTGACCCGTAGCGGGTGTGTTTTTTCGGCTCCGTGGAAGCCTCAAGCTGATGCTCGAGGAAAGGTTGACGCTGATTTTGTTGAACGCCCGATTGGGAATGCTGTGAGCGCTCCGAATCCGGCACTTGTTGCTAAGCCCTCCTCTATGTTGAGAACTCCTGCTTCTGCTGGCCCGAGTGGCAATACGAGAGAAGATTGTGATGAGATGCTAAGGCTCATCAAAAGAAGCGAGTATAGGATTGTAGATCAGCTTCCACGAACGCCATCCAAAATATCCGTGTTATCATTGCTATTGAATTCGGAACCATACCGAGAAGCTCTGCAGAAGGTGTTGGATGTGGCGTATGTGGATCACGACGTCACGATAGAACAATTTGACAGCATTGTTGCAAACATCACCGCTTGTAACAATTTTTTAAGTTTTTGTGACGCTGATCTCCATGATGAGGGAAGAGACCACAACTTGGCATTACACATATCGATGAGCTGCAAAGATAATGCCATGTCCAATGTGTTGGTGGACACTGGGTCATCATTGAATGTATTGCCGAAGACCACTCTTGCGAAATTATCATATCAGGGGCCTCCCATGAGGCAGAGTGGAGTAGTTGTGAAGGCTTTCGATGGGTCTCGCAAAACTGTGATTGGTGAGGTTGATCTCCCAGTCAAAATCGGACCAAGTGATTTCGAGATTACCTTCCAGGTTATGGACATTCACCCATCGTATAGCTGTCTCCTAGGAAGACCATGGATTCACGAGGCTGGCGCCGTGACATCCACCCTACACCAGAAATTGAAATTTGTAAAGAATAAGAAGCTGGTAGTGGTAGGGGAGAAAAGGCTCTCCTGGTAAGCCATTTGTCTTCCTTCTCTTATATAGATGCTGAGGATGAAGTTGGAACTCCGTTCCAAGCTTTATCTATTGCTGAACCTATTAAGAAGGGAACTCTTTCATTTGCTTCCTATAAAGATGCAAAGTTGGCCATTTTGCATGGTGCAACTGCCGGTTTGGAGCAAATGATTGAGTTGGAAGACAACAAATCCCGAGCTGGCATAGGCTATTCTTCTGGGGTCTTCAAGAAGTAAGGATTTTTCAAGAGTGGTGGATTTATCCACACCGGTCAAGACGAAGAGGCTGCTGCCATTTTGGAAGAGAACGAAGAGGATTCTGGCAATTTCATCATCCCTGGAGGGATCTGCAATAATTGGGTCGCTATTGATATTCCGATAGTTATCCATAAGTCAAAGTAATGTTCATTGTGTTTGAAAACCCTTCTCCCATGCCAAAAGGAGAAGTGATGACATTGTTGGCGCTTAAATGCAATGATGTTTTCATTCAATAAGTTCATGTTAAATGTTTGTTTTTCCAATTATTTTCCCTTTTTGCTTTTGCATGAAAATGGTGATCACATAAAACCCTAAAAATAAAAATAAAATCAATCTTTTCATCTGCATAATGATTTGCTTTGTTTGAATTCTAAAGTTTCTTTTATATCCAAAATTATTATGCAGGTTAATCAAACCCATTGAACATAATGATCCAACACCATCTCCCAACTTTGAATTCCTTGTATTTGAGGCGGAAGAAGATGATGTTGAAGAGATTCCTGACAAGATTACCCGTCTACTTGAGCATGAAGAGAAGATCATTGTGTGCGAGAAGTGAAGATTGGGGCACTCCTGGAAGAATCTGTTAAGAAGGGGTTGATTGAGTTGCTACGAGAATATGTTGACGTCTTTGCCTGGTCATATGAAGACATGCCTGGTCTAGATACAAATATCGTGCAACATTTCCTACCTTTGAAGCCTGAGTGCGTGCCTGTGAAGCAGAAGCTCAGAAGAACTCATCCCGATATGGCAGTAAAGATCAAGGAGGAAGTGCAGAAGCAAATTGATGCGGGGTTTCTGGTGACTTCTACATATCCTCAATGGGTGGCCAATATTGTGCCCGTGCCTAAGAAAGATGGAAAAGTCCGAATGTGTGTGGACTATATAGACTTGAATAAAGCTAGTCCGAAAGATGATTTCCCTCTACCACATATCAATATGTTGGTAGATAATACAGCTAAATTCAAGGTCTTCTCATTTATGGACGGATTTTCCGGATCTAATCAAATCAAAATGGCACCCGAGGATATGGAGAAGACAACATTCATCACACCTCGGGGAACATTCTGTTATCGAGTGATGCCCTTTGTTTTGAAGAACGCCGGAGCCACGTATCAACGAGCCATGACTACTTTATTTCATGATATGATGCATAAGGAGATCGAGGTATATGTTGATGATATGATCGCTAAGTCAAGAACGGAAGTTGAACATGTAGAGCACCTGTTGAAGCTTTTTCAGCGTTTAAGGAAGTACAAGCTTCGTCTGAATCCCAACAAGTGTACATTTGGAGTCCGTTCCGGCAAGCTTTTGGGCTTTATCGTAAGTGAAAGAGGTATTGAGGTTGATCCTGCCAATGTCAAAGCAATACAAGAGATGCCTGCGCCCAAAACTGAGAAGCAAGTCCGAGGTTTTCTTGGCCGCTTGAATTATATTTCCAGGTTCATATCCCACATGACTGCCACATGTGCACCAATATTCAAGCTCCTCCGGAAAGATTAGCCTCATGATTGGATCGAGGATTGCCAAAAAGCTTTTGACAGCATTAAAGAGTATTTGTCTGAACCTCCGATTTTGTCTCCGCTTGTTGAAGGGAGACCATTGATTATGTATCTGACAGTTCTTGAAGACTCAATGGGTTGTGTCCTTGGTCAGCAAGATGAATCAGGAAAGAAAGAATATGCTATCTACTACCTGAGTAAGAAGTTTACTGATTGTGAGTTTCGATACTCAATGCTTGAGAAGACATGTTGTGCTTTGGCTTGGGCTGCTAAGCGCTTACGCCAGTATATGTTCAATCATACGACTTGGTTGATATCCAAAATGGATCCAATCAAGTATATCTTTGAGAAGCCTGCTTTAACAGGGAGGGCTGCCCGTTGGCAGATGTTGTTATCTGAATATGACATCGAGTATCGAGCTCAGAAGGCGATAAAAGTCAGTATGACTTCCCAGATGAGGAGATTTTGTATTTGAAAATGAAAGATTGTGATGAGCCTACGCTCGATGAAGGGCCAGAGCCTGGTTCCAGATGGAGTATGGTATTTGATGGCGCTGTAAATCAATACGAAAATGGCATTGGGGCAGTGATTATTACCCCTCAGGGCACACATTTTCCTTTTTCAGCAAGGCTAACTTTCAAATGCACGAACAATATGGCTGAATACGAGGCCTGTATCCTGGGATTGGAAGAATGTATTGATCTTAGGATCAAGCATCTTGATGTTTATGGTGATTCGGCCCTCGTTGTTAATCAGATTAAGGGTGAATGGGAAACGAATCAGCCCGGCCTCATTCCACATAGGGATTATGTGAGGAGGATTTCAACATTCTTTACTGAGGTTGACTTCCATCATATTCCTCGAGATGAGAATCGGATGGCAGACGCTCTCGCTACACTTGCTTCAATGATTATGGTCAGACTTTGGAATGAAGTCCACAATATCACTGTGATGCGCTTGGATAGACCATCTCATGTATTTGCAGTAGAGGAGGTGCAAGATGATAAGCCGTGGTATTATGATATCAAGTGTTTCCTTCAGAGCCAGATTTACCCCCCTGGGGCATCTGTGAAAGATAGGAAGACTTTGAAGAGATTGTCAGGCAGTTTCTACCTCAATGGCGATGTGCTTTATAAGAGAAACTTTGACATGGTGCTGCTCAGACGCGTGGATAGACACGAAGCAGACCTGTTAATGACTGAGGTCCATGAGGGTTCATTTGGTACACATTCCAATGGACATGCCATGGCTAGAAAGATGTTGAGAGCAGGCTACTATTGGCTGACAATGGAGTCCGATTGCTGCAAATATGTGAAGAAATGCCATAAGTGTCAGATTTACGCGGATAAGATTCATATTCCCCCGACACTTCTGAATGTGATTTCATCACCATGGCCCTTCTCCATGTGGGGAATCGACATGATTGGCATGATAGAGCCGAAAGCTTCCAACGGTCACAGATTTATTCTCGTAGCAATTGATTACTTCACCAAATGGGTGGAAGCAGCATCATATGCAAACATGACCAGGCAGGTGGTCGTGAAATTTATCAAGAATCAACTCATATGCCGGTATGGTGTGCCAGATAAGATCATTACTGATAATGGATCAAACTTGAACAACAGAATGATGAAAGAGTTGTGTAGCGAGTTCAAGATCGCACATCACAATTCTTCTCCTTACAGACCCAAGATGAATGGGGTTGTTGAAGCTGCTAATAAGAATATCAAGAAAATTATCCAGAAGATGGTTGTTACATACAAAGATTGGCATGAGATGCTACCATTTGCTTTACATGGATATCGTACGTCTGTCCGCACTTCGACAAGGGCGACCCTTTTATCTCTTGTTTACGGCATGAAGGTTGTACTCCCATTAGAGGTGGAGATCCCATCAATGAGAGTTTTGATGGAAGCCAAGTTGACTGATGTTGAATGGGTTTAGAGTCGTTATGACCAGTTGAATCTGATAGAAGAAAAGAGATTGACTGCCATGTGTCATGGTCAGGTATATTAATAAAGAATGAAGAAAGCCTTTGATAAGAAGGTCAAGCCTCGTGTGTTCCGAGAGGGTGACCTTGTACTCAAGAAAGTCTTGTCTTTCGCGCCCGATTCCAGGGGCAAGTGGATTCCAAACTACGAAGGTCCATATGTTGTCAAGAGAGCCTTTTCAGGCGGTGCATTCATACTTACAACTATGGATGGGGAGGATTTCACTCGTCCTGTGAATTCAGATGCAGTCAAGAAATACTTCACCTAAAAATAAAAATAAAATAGCTCGCTAAGTCGAAAACCCGAAAGGGAGGCTTAGGCAAAAATGAGCGTCTCGGTGGATTGAAAACCCGAAAGGGCGATCCAGGCAAAAGTTAGAGACATATAAAAAAAATGATGATGAATATATGTGTCCTGCTAGGTTGAGTACCTCATCCTGGGGCAATCTAGGAAAAAAAATAGGGATTTGGCAAGTAACTGCATCCTGACAAGACTTTGTTCTAGAAACTATCATCCATCAGAGGTTCCCGCTCAGTCATCATCAACCAAAGCTTCAAATACATCGGATTTAGAATTGGTGAAGAAATGGTCATTATGTTCAATGTAGCCCCTTTTCCAATATATATCACCAATTTCAAAATTGTAAAGATCCATGGAGTCTTGCCATTTGTAGACTACCATTCCATCAAATAAATTTTGAGCCTTTATCCAATTATTTACACTCTTATTTGTTTCTATTCAACAAATGTTTTGCATGTTTTAATTGAGAAATATCATTGTTTAAAATTTTTCATAGTTTGTTTTTAAACAAAGTGAACATTCACAATGATAAAAGGGATACTGGGGATGTCTTCAGTGCTCTCCCAAGGATGGTAGGATTCTCGACAGGGTAAGACATTTGTTCATATTCCTGGCATGTTTGTATCATCTTCCTCCGAAACCTTTTGAGGTTTCCTCTCCCGAGAAGAGTGTGTGTTAAAGATATGCAGCTCCTTTTTCTCCTCAGCAGATGAGATCCTGGGTAGGGATAATATTTGGTTGACCCTTGGAAGTTTCTAGTTGGTGTTTTTATCCCCACAAGGATCCATCATCCCCTTTGTTAGTTTCTCTAGTGAAGTCGCCATGATCAAGTTCTCAACTGGAAAGACTGATGCTCATTCCCCTGCAGAGATCTTTGTTGTCATGGCTTTCTCTCTTGAGATGCAGTACCAGATGTTGTGTATTGTTCGTTGGACCTGTTTGTGTTAGAAATGTCTGTTTGTCAGTATTCATCATACATAAACCATGCATATATACATAGTGATAACATTCAAATATTCATGTCGCATTATTTGCCATATATCTTTGGTTGTTATCTCTTGTTTGAGGGTATTATGTTTCCCCAAGCAAATGTTGGTGATTGATCTCTCCATATAGAGTCATCCCCATAAGCAGAAAGTGTTTATCCTTTCCTCCATAGTCCCCACAGAGTTATGTCCTCGTGGATGATGGTTGTTTCTATTTCCTCCCAACACATATATTGGGATGGAATTCCCCATTGAGTTATATCCTCATAGGGACAAGTCTTTTTTCATCATGCCTATCTAGTTTGATCCTAGATTGGCCTCTTGTGTCTGCTTCCTGCACTTCCCTGTGGTCTAGATGAATAGTTGCTCATAACCAGTAATTATCCATCTTTTCCCTGGCGGAGTCTATGGTTTCTACCCAGTATCCGGTAGATGTAATCCTCTCATTGACGGTTATCTTTATCCAATATTCGGTATTGATATTCCTTCACCCCTTTTTGAGCATATCCCCCAGTAACCGGTGATATGTCTCCTAGATCGTTGCCTTTGTCAATGTATCCCCAGTGAGTCATCTCTCATTTACCCTTTATTGGTAATGATTGTTTCTCCCCTGGATTGGTCATCATTATATACCTAGTATTCGGTATCCCGATGCCTTTGCTTTTCGGTCGATTTATCCTTTATTAACCCAGTAACTGGTTGTGGATAATCTTCCATGCGAGTATGCTATCTACGTTCTGACGGTAATAGATAATATATCTCATGCACTCTTTGGTCGAAGCCTTTTGTTCTTCCCCAGTCGAGTAAGATTCGTATCCCTTTTTATGGAATCGAATGTCCATCCTATAATCGAGTTTGCTTTTAGCCCTCTTTTGGATGGTGAGTGTCTTGGTAATATTTCCCAATTCACGCTTTGGTTAGTCACCTATTATATGCCAAGTAACCGGTATCCCTGGTGTTCCTTCCTCCCTGCCCCCTATTATTGATTTCTTGTCCCTTGTGGGGTCGGACTTTCCTGAGTTGAAGTATACCTTTCTAGGTCTTCCTCAGATGATTTCGGATGTTTCATATCTCTCACCTTTATACCGGTCTTAGATATTCATTCTTCCCGAGCATGTTGTTCTCTTACCCTTATACTGGTGTTCAGATCACATGTTTCTTTGAGCTTATTACCCAGTAACCGGTAATACCTCATCCCGTTGCTTCCCCAGAGGAGTCTTGTTTGGGTGATTCCCTAGCAAAGTCCCTCGGTGGATTCTCTATCCTGAGTCCGGATTTTTATCCGAAGTATCCGTCACGGATAATTTTTGCTGTATTGGCACATTCCCCAATACATGCATCTTTGACTCAACTCAAGTCTTTCCTTTGATTTGTTTCATGGATTTCCTTCGTGTCTCTCAGCAAGTTTCAAGTCATGACCTGCTCATGCATTTTTATCCCTTTACTCCCCAGTAAAGTCCCTAGAGTCTCTGACACATTTATGAGTGTGTTACTCCAATGGATTTTCAATTATTCCTGATTTCTTTCTTTCTTTGTGGACACACATCCCCACGGAGTGTTACCGTTTGCATACATACATTTGCATCATGAGGTCTCTCAGGGACCAAAATTCGTCTCTTTGTTATTATTTAAGCCTATTCTACCTCGTCGAGACGAAGATTTTAACCTTCACTTCTCCGGCTAGAATGACCTTAAATAGGGGCATCTGTAAGACCCCAATTTTGGCCCTAAGATCCCTCATGGCATCACAACATTGCATTTGCAAAGCCTCAAGGATCATAAGCATCTTGGTTCCCCTTGCCTTTGGGTGGGACCTCTTGTGAGTGGTTTGATATCACCAAACATCCTTGAATTGTATATTATTGCTTTTATCATTTTATTCACTAACCAAAAGCACAAAAATATGTCACTAACATTTCTTGTTTGTAGCTTGAGCAATCACAGGGTCAAAAGCTTCTAAGAGATCCTTTGTGCAATAAGAAGGTGAAAGCAAGCATGGAAATGGTTCCCAAAGCTCTCATCCATCAAATATGCCTCCCTAGTATCTCAATTCATCATTTTGATCAAAGCAAATCAAAGGGTTTAAGGTTTGTGTCCCAAGGAAACCCTAATTCATTTGTGTACCAAGTGTGCCTTGCTCATGAAGCAACCTCAGCCCACGGTCAAATAAAATCAAGGGAAGTTCTTTAATTCATCATTTCATTCATATTTGAACTTATTTGAGTGTCCTCAATCATCAATTCATCAAGATATGAGTTGTGGACTTGAGAAGTTGATCAGTCAATTCATCTGACTATTTTGAAATGCACTGAGACCTAACTTTTTGTGTGTTGGTCAAATGGAGATTATCCCAAGAGAAAACATGTTCTTAAGGACAATATGAACAACTTTCAGGTTCATCAAAATTGGATTTAAAGCATGGAAGGTCATCATCCATTCCAAGACATTATACGTCATTTTGACTGAAACCCTAATTTTGGGTCAACTTCCCAAGAACATAACTCATTCATTTTTTATGATTTTGAGGTGGAACCAAATGCATTGGAAATATTATTGTGTCTACTTAAAAAGTTATGTTGAACAAAATTTCATAATCTCAAAATAAATACATGTGATAATGCAAAACATTATAGGTCACTTTGGGCCAAATGCATTGAAATGAAAAAAAGTCCAACTTCAAGTGCCCATAACTTCTTCATTAAAAATCCAAATGATGAAAAATTTAATTCCAAATTGATTGTCTTGAAAATATATACAACTTTCATGTCGAAGGTTTTATCATTTGGAGCTTACATCATTAAGACAGAAGTGCTTGAATATTGGCCAAATTTGGAAACTTCACTTTTGCATGTTTTGCACCCTATACTTTAAACTCAGAATTCACTAATTTCTAAGGCCCAATTGAAATTTTGATCAACATATCATTTGTTCCTTATGCAATAAGCTTTCTAACCATTACTCATGAGGTAGCATTTGGAGTTTGGAAGCACCATTTTCGAAGACATGAAGATTGAATGCATTTTGTGAAATTCCATTCAAATTGCCATGCCTGAGCTGTTTATACTTAATGTACACGTCCATTTGCAATCCACATGAACTCAGCAGCTTGTTTTAGTCTTCATTGGGCTTTCCACATGATCACACAAGCCCATGCAATGAAAAATCCATTTGCCATGCACACGAGTAAACTCATGCACTCAGCCATTTCCAGCTATAAATACATGTGATATGCTTCATAGTTCTTCAACCTAAAGGCGCCTGAAATGCTGCAAGAGTGAATCCCTAACCATACCAAAGGAACTAAGTTCATATTTCTTCAAAAATTCATATCTGAAATTCAATTGCATTTGGTTGAATTTTCATATCTAAAGTTCCTAAACCTTCATCATTTGATCCATTGAAGTTCTGTTTTGCAAAAGGAACCAAGGAAAGAGACTCAAAGCTTCACAATCCAAAGGTTTTGATCAACTGTTTTTTGCTTCGAATCTCTTTATGCTTTGATCCATTGGCCTTGATAATGTGTTGTCTGAAGTCCTTTCTATAGAGGCATCATTATTGTATGCTTAATTGTTGAAATCGAGCAAGTTCATGACAAACACCATCAACCTTCCATCTCTGATTTCTCTCTTAATAGGAATCTAGAGTGGAAGTGAGTGGTATAGGAGTGATGTACATCACTTCACCTTTCGAACGGTGCTTGATTCGTCCATTTTAGTGAGCATTTGAATCTCTGAATTATTTTGCCTTCGCCGGAGCTCACCGGAGAAGACGGTGGCGCTGGCCACCGTCTCATTGCCAGATTGTATCTGGACCGTTTGATCACTTTCCCAAATTGAATCATGGCCTTTGTTTGTTATGACTTTTTTAAATGCACTGTGTGACGCGTTTGACTAAGACATTTGGTAGCCGCGCGCTTGAGATCCATCTGATCTGCCAGGTCAATTAATGAACTGGATCCAATGCCTCTCCTTTTTTCTGATTTTTCTAATTTCCATTTTATTTCTTTTATTTCATTTTATTTCAAAAATTCATAACTCTCTCATTTTAATTCCAAAAAATATGGGACCAATTGCATTATTTCTCTTTTTAATTCTAGTTTCTAAAACTGATTTTTAAAATTTTTTATTTTATCGTTTGATATTTTTTGTGAATTTTCTCTTTTCTGGTTATTTTTAATTCATTTTAAATAGTTTTTGATATTCAAAAAATACAAAAATATTTTCTCAACCTATTTGAATGATGATGGATCTATGAAAAAATATTCTCATCAATTTTTTAATTGATTTGAGATTTATTTGAGATTTTAGTTCAATTAGGTTATTTTTATTCATTTTTAATTGATTAAAAATAGTTTCTGACTTTTAAAAATGCTGAAATTTTTTGTCAAACTTTGTTTGACCTTGTTGAACTTGGGATAATTCACTTGGACTTTCCAAAGTTGATTTGAAGTGATTTTGAAGTTTGACCTTTCTTTAATATTTTAATTCAAGTTTATTTTCAAATATTAAAAATGCCAAAGATACTTTGTTTATTTCTTGACTTCCAATCTTCATCCCACTTCTGTTTTTGATTGTTTGACCATGATCCTCAATGTCTTTGGTCAACTCTTAATAGATTGGTACATTCCATTTCATTCCATGCGCTTTAATTCTTCATCTCCATTATTCATCTTCATCTTCTTCTTCTTCTTTTCTTTTGTATCAATGAGTTAAAGGTTGATAAGTTAGCATTGATTAGGGAGGTCTAATCTTCCTTGATTCAAATCTAATTCATCTTGATCAATTGATCAAGTGAATGACTTTGCATTAAGGATAGATTGCTTCCTAAATCATGCAAAGAACTTAAACCAATACAAGATCATTTCTCTTCTTCTTTTTGGCATGGAAAGTTGTTGGAACTTGGTTCACTAATCAAGACTTCTAACTTGTGTTCTTGCCTACATTATTATTGACCGGCCTCAGATAGTTGTGACTTACACATAAGTCCAATTACGATTGCTTAACATAGCGCTAAATTTGTCTTATGGCACACTAACTACTAACATTAACCATTAACCATTAACATTTACTTCTTGCACTTTACTTTTATGCAATTTATTATCCTTATACATATTATTCATTTGCTTTTCCTTTTGCTCACTTGAGCACATGTTTATGTTAATGCAATTTGCCTTTTGCTCACTTGAGCACATAATTGTGTATATATCATTGTGTTTATGTTTTGATTGTTGTTGACCAAATGCAAAGAAATGGACAAATGGACTTAGACTTTAGGACTCTCCCTATGCAAATTTGGAGTCAAAGAGCAACTAGGCATTGGGCCTTTAAAATGCTATAAAAGTCAAAGAGCAACTAGGCATTGGGCCTTTAGAATGCTATAAATGTTGAAAAGGACTTTGAAAGGACCAATCTCTAAAACTCCTTCTTGTTCATTCTTGATTGTTTGATGGAACTTTTTAATGTGTGTGTTCTTGTGCTAGGGATCCCAACATTGAGCCTAAGTGAGGAACCATTGCCATGAGCTTTTAAGAGAGAGAGATCCAAGAGCCATTGAGGAACTTTCCAAGAGCTAACTTGATTGTTGATTGTTTGAGCTTACTATTATTTTGCTTGCATATTCCAATGGTTGGGAGCTACTTGGATCATCAATATGATCTCAAGAGAGGAACTCCATTTGTGGTCTTGTTCTCTTATCCCTCACCTCTTGTATGATTAGGACTTTAGCCATTCTTCTTCTTCCCTCCAATCTAACCCAAGCCAAAACTTTTGTGCAAACATTTAACATTTGTTTTCAAACATTAGAAACCTAAGCCTTATGCTTTTGATTTTCAAACTTTCTTTTCTTAACACTTATTTTGAATTGAACTTCTAAATCAACTTTGACCATTTTGTGCATACTTTTCATTGGTAAATATAACCCATTCAAATGTCTTTTTGTGGTTTCAATGGCCACTTTCTTAATCAAACTTTTTCATAACCTTTAGCTATTAGGTTTAAGTTATCCTTGAGGTATATGTAATGCTCACCTATATCCTTAGTGATGGACAATGAGCCTTCCATGCTTATTATTGGGTTAACCCCTCACTAGCATGTTGAAGCTATCCTCACATGGTGTATTTGTGGTTTTAGGTTGAGTTTTCTCCCTTGGATAACAAAAGACCTTAAGGCTTTTGAACCAATCAATTCACCCACTCATTTTGAGATTTTTACCCCGAACTACGAGGTTTTGATCCTAATCTTTTTTAAGATGGTACGTAGGTAATGGGTTTATCCATCCAAACACAAAAATGTAAATAAACTTGTATATTCTATTCTCATCTTTTCAATCATGTTCGCACAAATAAATTTTCACAAAATACCAATCTTACAACAAATATGAAAAGGGCTCCCTAGGAGTACCTAGGATGTTTTGGGTGCTTAAAACCTTCCCATTGCATAACCAACCCCCTTACCCAGATCTCTGACATTTTTACTAGTTTTTGATTCGATAAAACTTTTAGGTTTTTGTTCACTTTCTAACCATTCCTTTGGATAAATAGAAGTGTGGTGGCGACTCGACTTGTATGGTTTACCTTAGACTTAGTCAATATCTCTAATGGTAACGAATACCCCGCTACACTTTTATTTTCAAAAATTCATTAAAAATTCATTTGAAGTCAGAAAAATATGAGACCAATTCCAAAAAATTTCTTGAAAAATCTAGTTCCATATTATGATTTATAATTATTTTTGTGACTTCATTTGATATTTTTTATGAATTACTTGGTTTTTAATGGTTTTAATTCATTTTAAAATACTTTCTGACTTTTAAAAAATCCAAAAATATTTTCATAGCATCTATAGATCATGATAAGTTAATGAAAAATAGTCTCAATAATTTCTTGATTGTTTTGAGATTATTTGAGATTTTAATTCATATTGTGCTATTTTTAATTGTTTTTTAATTACTTTCTGATTTCAAAAATTTGTGAGAAAATTAGTCAAAGTTTGTTTGACTATGTTGAACCTATGAGAATTTAATTGGACTTTTTGAAGTTGCTTTGAATTAAATTTGAGGTTCCTTTTGGTTTGTTTATTTTTTATTTGCATTTTATTTTAATTCAAAAAATGCCAAAAAAGTATCATTGACTTATTGACTTTTTATATTGATTTCTCTTCTGTTTGGTGTTGATTGAGGTTGAATTGATTCAACTTTGATCAAATTCATTGGATCTTGTGGTTTGAAAGTCCTTATGGATCATCACTTAGAAAGATGAATGAATTTGATCAAGGATGAGTTATCCCTTGATCAATTGGGATTGTTTGTTGACTTCTTACCCCTCCCTTTCATCTTCATCCCTTTCTTTTCATCAATGGCCAATGAGTTAAAGTCTTGAGGTTGGTCTTGACAAATGGGAAGTTTAACCTTCTTTGATCCAAACCAAACTCAACTTTATCCAAGATCAAGTGAGTTATTTTGTGTCAAAGATAGGTTGCTTCTTGGTCAAGCAAATAACCAAAAGTCAATACAAGGCCCTTCCCTTTTTGTTTGGCATGGCAAGTTTATGGAGCTTGGCTTACTAGTCATGATGTCTAACATGTGTTCTTTGTCTATATTCTTATTGACCGGCCTTAGATAGGTGTGACTACTACATTAGTCCACTTACGATTGCTTAACATAGCGCTACATTGTCTCATGACAAGCTAACATAACGTTACTAACTACTAACTTTAATTTGAGTTGTTAATTTCTTGCCATTTACTTTTATTGTCATTTATTTATTGCTCATTATTCATATTAATTTTCATCTTTGCTCACTTGAGCACATATTTTATGCTTATGTCATTCTCCTTTTGCTCATTTGAGCCCATTATTATATATAAATATATTTCTATTTTGTGTTGTTTGTGTTTGTTTGATGTGAACCAAATGCAAAAGGAGAAAGGACTTAGAACTAGGATTTACCCATGCTTAAAGGAGTTCAAGAGCAACTAGGCCTCATGCCTTTAGAATGCAAATTTGTTGAAGAGCAACTAGGCCTCATGCCTTTAGAATGCTAAAATTCAAAGTTGACCTCAAAAGGACTTCTCCTCCAAACTTTTTCTTTGTCCATTCCCTTTATTGTGTTGTGAACTTTTTGATGTTTGCTTGTGTGTGATAGGGATCCCATCTTGATATTATGAAAAGAGGACCATTGTCATGACTATCCAAGTTAAGAGCCAATCCAAGTGGAGATCCTAGAAGCTTAAATTCAATTTATTTATTTCTTCTTTGTGTGATAAGTCCAAAGGAAAGGAGCATCTTGAGTCATCTCTATGACTCCAAGAAAAGGAACTCCAAGGGTTTTATCTTTCCCCTCTTATCTTTGTTTTCTTTAGGAATAGCCCTTCTTCTCTTCTCCCCACTCTAACCAAGCCAAAAATCATTTTCAAAACTTTGACTTTGTTTCAAATTAGAAACCTAGGCCTTAAGCCTTTGACTTTTTCCAAATCATTTTCATCAATACGCATTGTGAATAAATGTTAATCCCACTTTGACTTCATTTTGTAAATAAACTTAATTTGTAAATATAACCCACTTCAAGTTGTTTTGTGGTTCCAATGACCATTTATTAAAACCTTTTCATAAAACATTAGTCATAGGTTTGAGTTATCATAGTGGTTGATATAAATATCACCTCATCCTTAGTGTTGGATTATAAGCCTTCCATGCTTATTATAGGGTTAACCCCTCACTAGCATGTTGAAGTCTTCCTCACATGGTGGATTGTTGGTTTAGGTTGAGTTTTCTCCCTTTGATAACAAAAGACCTTAAGGATCTTGATTAAAATCAATTCACCAATCTTTGAGATTTTTTACCCTGAACTACAAGGTTTTGATCCTCCTTTGTGATGGTCCGTAGGCAATGGGTTCATCCATTCAAACAACAATTTTTTTAAATATAATCTATTCTCTTCTCATCCCCCCAATCTTTTGAAAATCTTTTCACAAATACCAACCTACAACACATATTTGCAAAAAGGGTCCCCTTAGAGTACTAAGGATGTTTTGGGTGCGTAAAACCTTCCCATTTCATAACCAACCCCCTTACCTAGATCTCTGACATTTTAATTAGTTTTTGATTTGAAAAATTTCTTACTTGCCTTTTGTTCGCTTTTTAGCCTTTCCTTTGGACAAATAAAAGTGCGGTGGCGACTCGAATTGTATGTTGACTTTTGGTTTAGTCAATAAACCTAAAGGTAACGAAAACCCCGCTACAGAAAAGTGGCGACTCTGCTAGGGAGCGCTTATTGTTGTCGTGGGTTTAGCCTACTTTTTGCTTATATGAGTTGTATGTTTATATTTATTTGTGACATATTTTTGTGCAAATTTAGGATGAATGTATTGTTTGTAATGTATGAATTGCTTGATATATTAATTGCTTGTATGCTTGGTGGTTTCCTGTGAGATGAGTTCTATACCCAAACTCGAGTGCACTTATGATAGGAGAATGGCATAATCTTGTTGACTTGTGTGGAGTTATTCCTTAACAAGTTAATTTGCAAGTCCATTCACTTGGTGGAGGTTTTTATTGGGATCACTAATGTCACACGAGTAGTCGTGGTTAGGCATTAATCTTTCCAATATGAGCCCTAGAAGCCAAGGACCTTAGATACCTAGCCCATCTTGGCATATTTTAGGACGTAGTGCGAAGGTCGTTCAAGTGTAAGACTTGATACGATTGTTACATGATACTACACTCATAAGAGTCCCTCTTGAGAATATTTTTGGAAGACGAGTAGTCGTTTTATCCGAAATATCTGAAAGATAGGATGATGACTATGGGAACATTTTAGAACATGATTGTCAGGTTTAACCATAGTACACTCCCGTTGGGTGGTTCTTAACCGAGACTCCATGCTCGTGACTTACAACAAACCCGTGATTCGTGATCGATCCGTTCTCGTATATCCTCAATATCAATGGAACTTGGGTGTTGATAAGGTGTAAACCATAATCCACCAAAATGGATGATTGATATTGACGATGACTTGAGCCATCCCGTGACCTTTGTGCGGTGTGACTTGCTTGATCCTTGAGTGTGTTTGTTGTATCCATGCATTCATCCGTATTCATGTCATCAACAATAAATATTTTACAAGGAACTTAAGAGGTCCATTTGCAAATTTTGATACATGGATAAGCAAAGAAGGAATACGAAGAAGTACAGTTTCAGACAACCCGACTTGAAAGAGTTAAGGCGTCTGACATCTTATGTATTAGAGCCCTTGGAGTTCAAAGCTTGCCATGGGAAGCTTATATCTATTCTTTCTACTAAGGTGGATGAGGGTATGATGAGTGTGTTGGTGCAGTTCTACGATCCTTTGTATCGGTGCTTCACTTTTCTGGATTTCCAGCTTTTGCCTACATTAGAGGAGTATGCTTATCATGTGGGTATACATATTCTTGACCAATTGTCGTTCAGTGGTTTGGAGAAGATTCCGTCTTCCCAAGAGATTACTGATATGCTTCACATGGAGGTATCTGACATTGTTGCCAATATGACTACCAAGGGTGGAATTCAAGGTGTCCCGTCTGATTTTCTGATTGCCAAAGCTACCTTATTTGGGAAGGCCATGAGTAAGGAAGCTTTTGAAGCCATATTTTTACTCCTCATCTACGGCTAGTGTTGTTTCCCAACATCGACAATTTCGTGGATGTGAACGCTATTAGGACTTTCTCTTCTCTTAATCTTGTTCCGACTCTGTTGGGTGACACTTATATCCTTTTGCATATGAGGAATGCAAAGGGAGGTGGTTCCATTGTGTGATGTCTGCCTCTGTTGTACAAGTGGTTTATTTCGCACTTGCCTCAGACGCTTGCCTTCAAGGAGAACAAAGGATGTCTACGGTGGTCCACGAGACTTATGTCTCTCACTAATGATGATATCTTTTGGTACAATCGTGTTTATGATGGTGTTCAGATTATTGAATCTTGTGGTGAGTTCTCCAATGTACCTCTTCTTGGTACATATGGTGGAATTAACTACAACCCCGCTTTGGCTCGCCGCCAGCTTGGGTTCCCCTTAAAGGATAAACCTAACAACATTTCGTTGGAAGGCTTATTCTTTCAAGAGCGTAAAGATCCCCAAAACTTGAAGGATAGGACGGTCCGCGCCTGGCACAAGGTTCATAGGAAATGGAGGAATGAGCTTGGTCCGAAGAATTGTGTTGCTTTGGAACCTTACACTTCTTGGGTAAGGAAGAGAGCCCTCGAGTACCGCATGCCGTACGAATATCCGAGACCTACCCCTATGATTATGGTTGGGCCTTCAACCCTCCCTAATCAAGGTGTATACGAGTTGAGAGACGAAGACCGTTAGCGTGCTTGGGTTCGTGAGCGTGAGGAGCTTCTTCAGCAGCTTAAGGATAAGGATGCGATGATAGAATTTCTAGAGCATCAGGTTATTGATGAACCCGATGATGTGGTTACTTCTCTCCTTCCTCACTCGTCTCGGTTTTGGAAAAAGAGATATGATCAGCTCGCTAAGGAGAAGGCCGACATGGAAGCAACTTATGAGAGAGAGGTGAAGAGGCTTCGTGCGACGTATCTTCCGATCTCAAAGGCTTTGGACGATTGTTTCTAGGGATCCATAGGATGTTTATCCTCCTTTTCTCTTGTATTATATTTGGTTACCAAGATTGTACTACTTCTTTGGTGTAAAAAAATTCCAAATATTATATTGCTATGAGTGTTCCATATATGTCTTAAAAAGTTCAATATTTTCAAACATTTGCAAATAGATCTTTATAAAGTTCCTCTGATAAAAAAAATCATAAGCACGAGCATTGCATGCATCATATGCATAAGTAGGTTTTGGTTCTGAGCTCCTGATACGGTGGTCTAACTCTTTGCTCTTCACTTATTTTGAAGACAAGCTGACGCACCGGTACAACACCCGAGAAAATAATCAGAAGATCATGGAACACCTTGAGCAAGAGAACAGAGATCTGAAAGAGGAGATTGTCAGGCTGACTGCCATGATGGAGTCAGTCCTTGTTGCGCAAAGTCAAGCTTTTCCAACTCCTGCAACTCCTCTCGCGAGGACAGTCATCTCTAAAGTGGTTACCTCAACAGTGCCTGCTACCACCGCCCATTTCGCTCCTAGTCTGCCTGCTGGATTCCCTTAGGGAATGCCATCTAATTTCGTGCCAGATGGTTTCGCTCCCACTTTTGCTTCTATGCCAGCATCTAGCACGGTCATGTCCGTGCCACCTCCCGTTGTGCACACTTTGCCGTGCGTTGATGACACCATATATCACTCCGATCCATCTGAGGGCCCGGAAGTGTATGAAAAGATGGATGAGATGAAGGATCAATTCCTTGAGCTGTGCAAGGAACTAAAAACACTGAGAGGCAAAGATCTATTTGGGAAGAGTGTTGTTGAACTGTGCTTGGTGCCCAACGTGAAGATCCCAGTCAAATTCAAAGTGCCTGACTTTGAGAACTACAATGGAAACACGTGTCCACTCAGTCATCTTGTGATGTATGCCTGCAAGATGTCGACCCAAACAGATAATGATCAACTGCTGATTCACTACTTTCAGTATAGCCTGACAAGTGCTGTGCTCCGTTGGTATATGGGGCTAGAAAGTGCAAGCATCCGTACTTTCAGTGATCTAGGAGAGGCTTTTGTGAAACAATATAAATACAACGTGGATATGGCTCCGGACAGAGATCAATTGAGGGAAATGTCCCAAAAAGAAAAAGAAACCTTCAAGGAATACGCCCAGAGGTGGAGGGAATTGGCAGCTCAGATAGTGCCACCCTTGGAGGAGAAGGAGATGACAAAGATCTTTCTGAATACTTTGAGCTCTTTCTACTATGAGCGTATGATTGCTAGTGCTCCCTCGGACTTTACCGAAATGGTAAATATGGGGATGAGGCTAGAAGAGGGAGTTTGAGAAGGATGGTTGTCCCTTGATGATAATTCGACAAAGAAGTATGGAGGATTTTCCAGGAAGAAGGAAGGGGAGACTCATGCTGTTTCTTCCCATATCAAGAGAAGACCCTCTGTGAGGAGGAAAGAAGTCCGACCAGCTGTTAACCAACACCAGGTGGTTCATATAGCACCTGCTTTCAAAGAAGTTCAACAACCACAACAACAACATCATCAACAACAACAGGCTTACCAGCCTCGCAACAACAACAACAACAACACCAGCAACTATGAGAGGAATAGGGTGACTTTTGACCCGATTCCTATGACCTATGCTGAACTTTATCCTTCCTTGATCGATAGGAAGTTGATAACTCCACGAGACCTCCTGTTGTGCCAGCCAATCCTCAATGGTGGTGCAAGCTCGGACTTCACTGTGTGTATCATTCCGGTGCTCCCGGATATGACGTGGAGAATTGCTTTCCGTTGAAGACCAAGGTGCAAGACCTTGTGAGGAGTGGGATACAATTCTTTGAGGATGTAGGCGCGAATGTGAAGAAGAACCCATTGCCCGAGCATGGGAAGGCAGCTATCGATATGGTTCAGGGGTGCCCTGGCAAATACAAAGTCCTCTATGTGAATGACATAAGGCAGTCCTTAGTAGAGATGCATAGGCTGTTGTGTGAGCACAATCACTATGAGCATGATCATGATAGGTGCCAGGTGTGCACTATCAATGAAAGAGGATGCCGCAAAGTAAGAAGAGACATCTAAGAGATGCTAGACCAAGGGATGATTGAGATACTTCAAAATCGTAATGAGGATGAAGTTGATGTTATCACCCCAGTGTTCAAAATTCCTGATCCTGTTCTCATTAAGTATGATGGCAGCAAGAAGAAAGTGGTGCCAACTCTTGTGATCAAGCCAACGGGCCCTATCCCGTATGTGTCAGACAAAGCAGTTTTGTACCGTTATAATATTGTTATGCTGGAAGATGGGAAGGAGGCGTCGTTGCCCTCAACCTCCGTTGTAAGCATTTCTGATGTTAGTGGAGTGACCCGTAGTGGTCGTGTTTCTCGGCTCAGCCGAAATCCAAGAAGACGTCGTGAAGAAAGATATTGTTAATCCTGCTGGTCCCGTGCGGACTTCTTCTTCAAATCATTCTATTCCTGTTGTGAAGGGTGTTGACCCTGTTGTTGTCAAATTTGTTAAAGATCCTATCCTGGTTGGCCAGTCTGGCATGTCAAAAGAGGATGGTGATGAGATGTTGAGGCTCATCAACAGGAGTGAGTACAATGTTGTGGAGCAGTTGCTTCAAACTCCATCAAAGATATATGCCATATCTTTGTTGATGAATTCAGAACCACACCGCGAAGCATTGCAGAGGGTGTTGGACGTGGCATACGTGGATCACGATGTCACGATTGAACAGTTTGATAACATTGTTGCAAATATGCCTGCAACAATTTGAGCTTCTGTGATGATGATCTTCCCGAGGAGGGAAAAGACCATAATTTGGCCTTACATATCTCTATGAACTGTAAAAACGATGCCCTGTCCAATATGTTGGTGGACACAGGGTCATCACTTAATGTATTGCCAAAGTCCACTCTCGCCAAGCTTTCATATCAGGGGCCTCCCATGATGTAGAGTGGAGTGGTAGTAAAAGCTTTTGATGGATCGCGCAAGACCGTGATCGGTGAATTAGACCTCCTGATCAAGATTGGACATAGTGATTTCCAGATCACTTTCCAAGTTATGGACATACATTCGTCATACAACTGTTTGCTTGGTGACCATGGATTCACGAGGCAGGTGTTGTGACATCCACCCTACACCAAAAGTTGAAGTTCGTTAACAACAAAAAGTTGGTGGTGATAGGGGGAGAAAAGGCTCTCTTGGTCAGCCATTTATCTTCCTTTTCCTACATCGATGCTGAGGATGAGGTTGGAACTCTGTTCCAAGCCTTATCTATTGCCGAGCCTTCTAGGAAAGGACTTTCTTCATTTGTCTCCTATAATGACGTGAAGTTGGCCATTGACATGGTGCAACTAATGGTTTGGGGAAAATGATAAAGGTGGAAGATAATAAATCCTGGGCTGGTATAGGGTATTCTTCCGGTGTTTCTAATGATCTTGGGCTGTTTCAGAGTGGAGGTTTCATCCACACCGATGAAGATCAAGAAGCTGTTGCCGTCATTGAAGAAGATGAAGAGGAAGACCTTGGCAACTTTGTCATACCTGGAGGAATCTGCAATAATTGGGTCGCCGTTGATGTTCCAACAGTTATCCATAAGTCAACGTAATATGTTCATTTTGTTTAAAAACCTTTCTCCCATTCCAAAAGGAGATGTGAAGACATTGTTGGCATAATTGATTAATACAAGATATTCATTCAATAATCGCATGTTAAATATTTGTTTTCTCAAATTATTTTTTTTCTTTTTGCTTTTTGCATGAAATTGCTGATCACCAAAAAACCCTAAAAAAGAGAATAAAATCAATTTTCCATCTGCATAATGATTTTCCTTGTTTGAATTCTGAAATCTCTTTTATACTCAAAATCATTATGCAGGTTAATCAAACCCATTGAACATAATGATCCAACACCATCTCCCAACTTTGAGTTCCCTGTATTTGAGACAGAAGAAGATGATGTTGAAGAGATTCCTTATGAGATTACCCGTCTGCTTGAGTACGAAGAGAAGATCATTCAGTCGCATCTTGAGAATCTGGAAACAGTCAACTTGGGGTCTGAAGACTGTATTCATGAAGTGAAGATTGGGGCACTCCTTGAAGAGTCTGTTAAGAAGGGGTTGATTGATTTGCTACGAGAATATGTCGACGTCTTTGCCTGGTCGTATGACGACATGCCTGGTCTAGATACTGATATCGTGCAACATTTCTTGCCGTTGAAGCCTGAGTGTGTGCCTGTAAAGAAAAAGCTCAGAAGAACTCATCCTGATATGGCAGTAGAGATTAAAGAAAAAGTTCAGAAGCAAATTGATGTGGGGTTTCTGGTGACTTCTACATATCCTCAATGGGTGGCCAATATTGTGCCTGTACCTAAGAAAGACGGAAAAGTCCGAATGTGTGTGGATTACCGGGACTTGAATAAAGCTAGTCCAAAAGATGATTTCCCTCTACCACACATTGATATGTTGGTAGACAATACGGCTAAATTCAATGTCTTTTCATTTATGGACGGATTTTCCGGTTATAATCAGATTAAAATGGCACCCGAGGATGTGGAGAAGACAACATTCATCACACCTTGGGGAACATTCTGTTATCGAGTGATGCCCTTTGGTTTGAAGAACGCTGGAGCCACGTATCAACGTGCTATGACTACCTTGTTTCATGACATGATGCACAAAGAGATTGAGGTATATGTCGATAATATGATTGTAAAGTCGAAAACAGAAGTTGAACATGTAGAACACTTGTTGAAGCTTTTTCAGCGTTTGAGGAAGTACAAACTCCGTTTGAATCCTAACAAGTGTACGTTTGGAGTCCGTTCCGGCAAGTTATTGGGCTTTATTGTCAGCGAGAGAGGTATTGAAGTTGATCCTGCCAAGGTCAAAGCAATACAAGAGATGCATGCGCCTAAAACTGAGAAGCAAATCCGAGGTTTTCTTGGCCACTTGAATTATATTTCGAGGTTTATATCCCACATGACTGCAACATGTGCGCCTATATTCAAGCTCCGACAGAAAGATCAACGTCATGATTGGACCGAGGAATGCCAAAAGGCCTTCGACAGTAACAAAGAGTATTTGTCTGAGCCTCTGATTCTGTCTCTGCCTGTTGAAGGGAGACCATTAATTATGTACTTGACTGTGCTTGATGATTCCATGGGTTGTATCCTTGGTCAGCAAGATGAATCAGGAAAGAAAGAATATGCAATATACTACTTGAGTAAGAAGTTCACCGACTGTGAGTCTCGATACTCAATGCTTGAGAAGACATGTTGTGTTTTGGCTTGGGTTGCTAAGCGTTTACGCCAGTATATGTTGAATCATACAACTTGGTTGATATCCAAAATGGATCCGATCAAGTATATCTTTGAGAAGCCTGTCTTAACTAGGAGAATTGCTCGTTGCAGATGTTATTATCTGAGTATGATATTGAGTATCGAGTTCAAAAAGCTATTAAAGGTAGTATCTTGGCTGACCATTTGGCGCATCAACCAATTAAAGATTATCAGTCTGTGCAATATGATTTCCCTGATGAGGAGATTCTGTATTTGAAAATGAAAGATTGTGATGAGCCTACGCTCGAAGAAGGGCCAGAGCCTGGTTCCCGATGGGGTATGGTGTTCGATGGCGCTGTCAATCACTATGGAAATGGTATTGGGGCAGTGATTATTACTCCTCAAGGCACACATTTTCCTTTTACAGCAAGGCTAACTTTCAAATGCACAAATAATATGGCGGAGTATGAGGCTTGTATGATGGGTTTGGAAGAATGTATTGATCTTAGGATCAAACATCTTGATGTGTATGGCGATTTGGCCCTTGTTGTTAATCAGATTAAGGGTGAATGGGAGACGAATCAGCCTGGCCTCATCCCATATAGAGATTATGCTAGGAGGATTTCAACTTTCTTTACTAAAGTTGACTTTCATCATATTCCTCGAGATGAGAATTGGATGGCGGATGCTCTCGCTACGCTTGCTTCACTGATTGCTGTCAATTATTGGAATGAAGTCCCAAATATTACCGTGATGCGCTTGGATAGACCAGCTCACGTGTTTGCAGTTGAGGAGGTGAAAGATGATAAGCCATGGTATTATGATATCAAGTGTTTCCTTCAAATCCAGACTTACCCGCTTGGGGCATCTGTTAAAGATAAGAAGATTTTGAGGAGATTATCTTGCAGTTTCTACCTTAATGGTGATGTGCTTTACAAGAGGAATTTTGACATGGTTCTGCTCAGATGCGTGGATAGACACGAAGCATACCTGTTGATGACTGAAGTCCATGAGGGTTCATTTGGTACTCATTCCAATGGACATGCTATGGCGAAGAAGATGTTGAGAGCAGGCTACTATTGGCTGACAATGGAGTCTGACTGCTGCAAGTTTGTGAAGAAATGCCACAAGTGTCAGATTTATGCGGATAAGATTCATGTTCCCCCGACACTTCTGAATGTTATTTCCTCACCATGGCCTTTCTCCATGTGGAGAATTGACATGATTGGCATGATTGAACCTAAGGCGTCGAATGGTCACCATTTTATTCTCGTATCCATTGATTACTTCACCAAGTGGGTTGAAGCGGTATCGTATGAAAATGTGACCAGGCAGGTGGTTGTGAGGTTTATCAAGAACCAACTCATATGCCGATATGGTATGCCAGACAAGATCATTACTGATAATGGATCTAACTTGAACAATAAGATGATGAAAGAGCTGTGTAACGAGTTCAAGATTGCACATCATAATTCTTCTCCCTATAGACCCAAGATGAATGAGGTTGTTGAAGCTGCTAACAAGAACATCAAGAAGATTATTCAAAAGATGGTTGTTACGTACAAAGATTGGCATGAGATGCTGCCATTTGCTTTGCATGGCTATCGTACATCCGTCTTCACTTCAACAGGGGCAACCCCTTTCTCCCTTGTATATGGTATGGAGGTTGTGCTCCCCGTAGAAGTCGAGCTCCCCTCAATGAGAGTCTTTATGGAAGCCAAGTTGACTGAGGCTGAATGGGTTCAAAGTCGGTATGACCAACTGAATTTGATTGAAGAGAAAAGATTAACTGCCATGTGCCATGGTCAGTTATATCAACAAAGGATGAAGAACGCCTTTCATAAGAAGGTCAAGCCTCGCGTGTTCCGAGAAGGTGACCTCGTACTCAAGAAAGTCTTGTCTTTCTCGCCCGATTCTAGGGGCAAGTGGACTCCAAACTATGAAGGTCCATACGTTGCTAAGAGAGCTTTTTCAGGCGGTGCTTTGTTGCTCACAACTATGGATGGGGAGGATTTCACTCGTCCTGTGAATTCAGATACAGTCCAGAAATACTTCGCCTAAAAATAAAAACAGAATAGCTCGCTAAGTTGAAAACCCGAAAGGGTAGCTTAGGCAAAAAGGAGCGTCTCGGTGAATTGAAAACCTGAAAGGGCGGTCCAGTAAAAATTTAGAGACATGAAAAAAATGATATATATATATATATATATCCCGCTAGATTGAGTACCTCACCCTAGGGAAATCTAGGCAAAAATTAGGGATTTGGCAAGTAACTGCATCCTGACAAGACTTTGTTCTACAGTTGTCGTTTGTCAAAGATTCTCGCTCAATCATCGTCAACTGAAGTTTCGAATACAGTGGATTCAGAGTTGGTGGAGAAACGGTCATTATGTTCAATGTATCCCTTTTCCATGTATATCACCAATTTCAAATTTGTAAAGATCCATGAATAAACTATTTTAAACAAAGTGAACATTCACAATGACTGAAAGGATAAGTGGAATGTCATCAGTGCTTTCCCAAGGATAGTATGATCATCAAAGGGTAAGACATTTGTTCATATTCTGGAATTCTTATATCCTCTTCATCAGTATTCAGTTGTCTCCCCAGCGAGCGCAGAAAAAATAATGCATCATCAGCTTCCCAGAGAGTCTGGCACTAGCATTTGTGTTTTATCATTTGTATGGTTGTCACCCCTTGTATGGACTGACCTAAAATCCCTTGTAGATTGATAAAGGTTGATATGCTCCTTGTCTCATTATCTTGACTATCCGCTCACGAGGAATGTTATCCTTCCCAGCATAAGTAAGAGTCCCCAGCGGAGTATGCATGTGTTCCCTGCAGAGCTGCCTTTCCAGATAATTGCTTCCTCAGTAGGAAGTTGCCTAGTGCAGTTGATGAAAGGCTTGTTTCCCTTTTCATTTATTTTGAAAAGAGGTATCCACGATATGTCGCTTGTGATGATGGATCCATTTCCAGTTTCCCCAGCCAGGGTAGTTCCCTCAAGAGCATTTGCAGCTTGTCCCCGGTAGGGTTGCCAGATCAGAGTTTGATGTTTGTATCTCCTCTGAGTCTGAAGATTTCTTCTAGCATTAAGAGTTGGTGGTGAAGATGTTTATTTCCCTCACCAGTGGAGCAAAATGCTATTTTTCCCTTTGCAGAGTTTCCTCTCCGGCAGATAGAAGGGATGGTTTTGATGTACATCTGATTGGTGGTTGTTCCCCACGGAGTTCCACATCATAAGCTTCCTTAGTATAGTTTCTTCTCCAGCGGATCTTATTGTTATTAAACACCTGTTTCCGAGAGAGTTGATGGAAACTCCCCGACAAATTTTTTTGCATCTTCCTTATGTCAGGATTATTTGCTCTTGGAAGATTTCTCCTGTGCAGAGTGTTACCTCTTGCAGTTGGAAGCTTCGACTTTGCCTATTCCCAGATGTGGTTAAAGTCTTCCCTTGTTCATTCTTGTTCCAGAGATGATCCCTATCAGAGTTGAGTTCTTTATTTGATCATCTTCTTCCACTGCTCCTGAATACATCTTCTTTGTATCCTCAATGAGTGTAGCTGTTGGGATAGGGTTTGATATCCCCGATGATTTATTTTCATCCTTCTCGGTTTGTTCCCCAAGTTGAGTTCTCCAGTGGGCTTCGCCCTAGTTGTCGAGACGTTTGCCGAGTGTTTACTCGTGATTCTTGGACTTGTTTGTGTTAGACGTGTTTGTTTGTCAGCATTAATTATACACAAATCATGCATATACATGCATAATCATAGCATTCAGATATTCATGACGCATTCTTTGCCATATATATTTGCTTGTTATCTCTTACTATTGGTGAAATATTCTTCCCCAAGCAGATGTTTGTGTCTGATATCTCCATATAGAGTCAGCCCCATAAGCAGAAAGTGTATATCTTTCCTTCTTTCATCCCCACTAAGTTATGTCCTCGTGGATGATTATTGTTTCCGTTTCCTTCCCCAGTTGTGTATCGGGATGGAATTACTCCCTTGAGTTATATCCTCATCGGGTTGAGGCTTGTTTGATTGTGTCTTTATAGTTTGTTTCTAGATTGATTCCTTTCTTGTTATCCCTTGCAGTTCCCTGTGGTTCAGTTGTTCAATTGCTCAGTAACCAGTAATTGTTCATCCTTTTCCCCAGCAGACTTTCTGGCCTTCTACCCAGTAACCGGTAGTTATAAGTCCCATTTATGTGGTTTTCTACCCAGTAACCGGTAGATGTAATCCCCTTTTTGTTGGTTATCTTTACCCAGTAACCGATATTGATATTCCTTTGTTTTTTAGTATACCGCCCAATAATCGGTGATATATCTCTTGGATAATCGCTTTTGTCAGGTAATTCATCCCTAGCAAGTCATCTGTCATTTACCCTTGTTTTGGTAATGATTGTTTCTCCTCCTGATCGGTCATCATTTTATACCCAGTAACCGGTATCCCGATGTCCTTTCTTTTCGGTCAATTTATCCTTTATTAACCTAGTAACTGGTTGTGGATAGTCTTCCATGTGAGTATGTTATCTACGTTTTACCCATATAACGGTAGTAGATAATGTATCTCATGCGCTCTTCAGTCGAAGCCTTTTTCTTCCCCAGTTGAGTAAAATTTGTATTCCTTGTGGAAACGAATGTCCATCCTGTATGTCGAGTTTGCTTTTTCAGCCCTCCTTTCGGATGATGAGTGTCTTGGATATGTTCCCAATTCACGCCTGATTGGTCACCTATTATATGCCCAGTAACCGGTATCCCTGGTGTTCCTTCTTTCTGCTCCCTATTATGACTTCTTGTCCCCTGTGGAGCCAGATTTTCCTGAGTTGAGATGTGCCTTTTGGGTCCTCCTCAGATGTTTCGGATGATTGAAATCTCTCACCCTTATACCGGTCTTAGATAGTCTTTCTCCTTGAGCGTGTTATTCTCTCACCCAGTAACCGGTGTTTTGATGACGTGTCTCTCTTTGAGTTTATTACCCAGTAACAGGTAATATCTCGTTGTTTCTTTCTCAGCTAGGTCCTTTGTGGGCATCCCCGCCTGAGTCCGTATTTTTATCCGATGTATCCTTTGTGGATAGTTTTGCTGTATTGGCATATTCCCCAATACATGCATCTTTGCGTCAGCTCAAGTCTTTCCATCGATTTATTTTCGTGGAATCCTTTCGTGTCTCCCAGCAAGTTTTCAAGTCATAACCTGCTCACGCATTTTTACCTTATTTCCCCAGAGTCTCTGTCTTCCTAGTGAATGTGTTACTCCTATGGATTTCTTTCAGTTTATCCAGATTTCTTTTTCTTTGTGGCAATTGTTCACCATGAAGATTTTATTTTGCGTACATACATTTGCATCATGAGGTCTCTTAGGGACCAAAATTTGTATCTTTGTTATTATTTAAGCTCATTCTATCTTGTCGAGACGAAGATTTTAACCTTCATATCTCCGGATAGGACGATCTTAAATAGGGGCATCTGTAAGACCCTAATTTTGACCCTAAGATCCCTCATGGCATCATGTTATTGCACAAGTGCATTGCCTCAAGGATCATAGCATGTTTGGCTCCTTGACCCTAGGGTTGGGACTTGTTTGAGTGTTTTGAGACCACAAAGCATGCTTGTATTGTATTTTATTTCTTTTCTTATTTGATTACTAACCAAAAGCACAAAAATATGTCACTAACTCTTTTTGTTTTGAAGCTCAAGTGATCATGTGCTCCACAATGCTCCTAGGAGGCTCCTAAGCCCAATGTAATGGCTAGATGAAGATGAGAAAAAGCATGACAATGGTTCAAAAAGTTCCTAATAATCACATATGTCTCCCAAGTATCTCAATTTGCCAATTTGATCAAGATAACCCAAAGGGCTTGAAGATTGTTTCCCAAGGAAACCCTAATTCCACTGTGCTTTAATTGTGCCTTGCCCATGAAGAAATCTCAACCTCTGATCAAATTTAATCAAGGTAAGTTCTTTTATTTATCATTTTATGCATATATGAGCCTATTTGAGTCCCCTCAATCATTCATTCATCAAGATTGGAAGTTTGGCCTTGAAAAGTTGACCAGTCAAGTCATCTGACTAAACTGAGGTTCAATGAGATATAATTTTTGATGTGTTTGTCAAATGAATATGACCTCAAGCTAAACAATGTTCCTAAGAACCATATTAACAACTTTAATGTTCATGAAAAATACATTTGAAGCTTGGAAGGTTATCATTCATTTCAAAACATTATAGGTCATTTTGACTGAAACCCTAATTTTGGGTCAAATTACCAAGGGCATGACTTCCTTAATTTTTATGATTTTGAGGTGAGAACAAATTCATTGGAAAGCTTCATATGTATAATTCAAATGTTATGTTGGACAAAATTTCATAATCCTAAAATAAATACATGTGATAATGCAAAACTTTATAGGTCATCTTGGACCAAATTCATTGAATTTGAAAAAGTACCCAACTTCAAATGCCTATAACTTAGTCATAGAAAATCCAAATGATGCAAACTTTGAGTAAATATTTACTATCTTCGAAATATATACAACTTTTATGTTGGAGGTTTTTTCATTTGAAGATTGTATCATGAGGACAGAGGGGTTTGATTAAGCTTGTTTTTGGTGAACTTTTTCAAAATGATTTGAACATATTTTGTACTTGGATTATCCCAGCCAGTTGTCATCAATTTGCACATGCCAAATGATTTTTTTCCCAACATGACTTTTGTTCCTTATTTCAAGGGCTTTCCAACCATTATTCACAATACTCATTTGGATCTAACATTTGTGAGTTTCGAATTTGTTTTCATGTATGTGCATTTTGGATATTTTATGTTATAACTTAAATTGCAAGCATGTTTCAGTCTAATGCACACGACCAATTGCCCTTCACATGATCTCAGCAAGCTTCTGCATTCATCATTGGGCCTTCCACACGCTTACACAGGCCCATGCAATTCAAATTCCTTTTGTCATGCACATGAACAAAGCATGATCAGCTCATGCATTCAGTTATAAATAGAGGCTTCCTCTCACTCATTTGGGAACCTTTTGGAGATCCCAAGTGTTCCAGAAGTGAAACCATAGCCATCACTAAAGGAATTAATCACTTTTCTTCAATTTTTTGAGCTTGAAATTCAGCATCATTAGCTGAGTTTTAAAGCCAAATTCCTTAGCCTATCACTTCCATTACATTTATAGATCAAGAAGGAGCAAGGATCTTGGAGAATTCGTGGAAAGAAGTGCATCAATTCAAAGGTTTATTCTCAAACTTTTTGGATCTGAATCTCTTAACTCAATGTAACATTCTTGTGTTTCTGTGGTTTTCTGAAGTCCTCACACTTGAGGCAAGCTGTTGATACTTTCAATTCTTTATTTCATGAGCAATCAGTTTGAACACCATGATTTTCTCCTTCACATTTCTCTTAATATAGGAATAGTGAGGGAGATCCATTGGTACTGTGATGATCTCCATCACACGAGATTCATTTCCATGGCCTTGTTTTTAATTTTCATTAAGTTTTATTTTTCTGCAACTGGTGGCCGGAATTGGTTGCTTCATCGGAGAAGATGGTGGTTTCCACCACCACCACCATGTGTGCACGCTAGGGCCATTGGATCACACTTCCACAATTTAATCTTGTTCATTCATTGTAATTACTTCATTTAATGCTGGATGTGGCGCATTTGACTCATGTGCCTCGTGTTTCCTCGGATCTAAGCCATTCAGTGATGCCACTTCAATTAATGAAATGCATCATGTGGCTGTGGCTTTTTTGCTTATTTTCATTTTCCATTTATTTTCTGTTAATTCCTTTTATTTTCAAAAATTCATTAAAAATTCATTTGAAGTCAGAAAAATATGAGACCAATTCCAAAAAATTTGTTGAAAAATATAGTTCCATATTATGATTTTTAATTATTTTTGTGACTTCATATGATATTTTTTATGAATTACTTGGTTTTTAATGGTTTTAATTCATTTTAAAATACTTTCTGACTTTTAAAAAATCCAAAAATATTTTCATAGCATTTATGGATCATGATAAATCAATGAAAAATAGTCTTAACAATTTCTTGATTGTTTTGAGATTATTTGAGATTTTAATTCATATTGTGCTATTTTTAATTGTTTTTAATTGTTTTTTAATTACTTTCTGATTTCAAAAATTTGTGAGAAAATTAGTCAAAGCTTGTTTGATTATGTTGAACCTATGAGAATTTAATTGGACTTTTTGAAGTTGCTCTGAATTAAATTTGAGGTTCCTTTTGGTCTGTTTATTTTTTATTTGCATTTTATTTTAATTCAAAAAATGCCAAAAAAATATCATTGACTTCTTGACTTTTTATATTGGTTTCTCTTCTGTTTGGTGTTGATTGAAGTTGAATTGATTCAACTTTGATCGAATTCATTGGATCTTGTGGTTTGAAAGTCCTTATGGATCATCACTTAGAAAGATGAATGAATTTGATCAAGGATGAGTTATCCCTTGATCAACTGGGATTGTTTGTTGACTTCTTACCCCTCCCTTTCATCTTCATCCCTTTCTTTTCATCAATGGCCAATGAGTTAAAGTCTTGAGGTTGGTCTTGACAAATGGGAAGTTTAACCTTCTTTGATCCAAACCAAACTCAACTTGATCCATGATCAAATGAGTTATTTTGTGTCAAAGATAGGTTGCTTCTTGGTCAAGCAAATAACCAAAAGTCAATACAAGGCCCTTCCCCTTTTGTTTGGCATGGCAAGTTTATGGAGCTTGGCTTACTAGTCATGATCTCTAACTTGTGTTCTTTGCCTATATTCTTATTAACCAGCCTCAAATAGGTGTGACTACTACATTAGTCCACTTACGATTGCTTAACATAGCGTTACATTGTCTCATGACAAGCTAACATAACCTTACTAACTACTAACTTTAATTTGAGCTTTTAATTTCTTGCCATTTACTTTTAATGTCATTTATTTCTTCCTCATTATTCATATTAATTTTCATCTTTGCTCACTTGAGCACATATTTTATGCTTATGTCATTCTCCTTTTGCTCATTTTAGCCCATTATTGTATATAAATATATTGCTATTTTGTGTTGTTTGTGTTTGTTTGATGTGAACCAAATGCAAAAGGAGAAAGGACTTAGAACTAGGATTTACCCATGCTTAAAGGAGTTCAAGAGCAACTAGGCCTCATGCCTTTAGAATGCAAATTTGTTGAAGAGCAACTAGGCCTCATGCCTTTAGAATGCTAAAATTCAAAGTTGACCTCAAAAGGACTTCTCCTCCAAACTTTTTCTTTGTCCATTACTTTTATTGTGTTGTGAAATTTTTGATGTTTGCTTGTGTGTGATAGGGATCCCATCTTGAGATTGTGAAAAGATGACCTTTGTCATGAGTAGCCAAGTTAAGAGCCAAGCCAAGTGGAGATCCTAGGAGCTTGAATTCAATTTATTGATTGCTTGTTTGTGTGATAAGTCCAAAGGAAAGGAGCATCTTGAGTCATCTCTATGACTCCAAGAAAAGGAACTCCAAGGGTTTTATCTTTCCCCTCTTATCTTTGTTTGCTTTAGGAATAGCCCTTCTTTTCTTCTCCCCACTCTAACCAAGCCAAAAATCATTTTCAAAACTTTGACTTTGTTTCAAATTAGAAACCTAGGCCTTAAGCCTTTGACTTTTTCCAAATCATTTTCATCAATACTCATTGTGAATAAATGTTAATCCCACTTTGACTTCATTTTGTAAATAAACTTAACTTGTAAATATAACCCATTTCAAGTTGTTTTGTGGTTCCAATGGCCATTTATTAAAACCTTTTCATAAAACTTTAGTCATAGGTTTGAGTTATCATAGTGGTTGATGTAAATCTCACCTCATCCTTAGTGTTGGATTATAAGCCTTCGATGCTTATTATAGGGTTAACCCCTCACTAGCATGTTGAAGCCTTCCTCACATGGTGGATTGTTGGTTTAGGTTGAGTTTTATCCCTTTGATAACAAAAGACCTTAAGGCTCCTGATTAAAATCAATTCACCAATCTTTGAGATTTTTTACCCTGAACTACGAGGTTTTGATCCTCCTTTGTGATGGTCCGTAGGCAATGGGTTCATCCATTCAAACAACAAATTTTTTAAATATAATCTATTCTCTTCTCATCCCCCCAATCTTTTGCAAATCTTTTCACAAATACCAACCTACAACACATATTTACAAAAAGGGTCCCCTTAGAGTACTAAGGATGTTTTGGGTGCGTAAAACCTTCCCATTTCATAACCAACCCCCTTACCTAGATCTCTGACATTTTAATTAGTTTTTTATTTGAAAAACTTCTTATTTGGAGTTTGTTCGCTTTTTAGCCTTTCCTTTGGACAAATAAAAGTGCGGTGGCGACTCAAATTGTATGTTGACTTTTGGTTTAGTCAATAAACCTAAAGGTAACGAAAACCCCGCTACATCAATAAACCTAAAGGTAACGAAAACCCCGCTACAATAACCCCATTTTTAAGATCGTGTTTATTTGAAGATGCATGATGAAGACAGAGCTTCACATTCTTGATGATGAAGAATGAACATGAGGTTCTGTGTGTTGGTGCTTCATGTGAGTTAGCGAAGAAGAGTGAAGATTGAAAGATAACCTTTTGTTCGTGTTGGCTTCCAAGTTCTGGTGCGGTATTCAGGATCTCGATCCCTCTCCCTTTCAATCTTCTTCTTTCCGATTCTCCTTTCTCTCAATATTCTTCCTGTGAATCTATTTTCTTTCTTCTGTTGTCTCTGAATTTGTATTGTTGCGTGTGAGTTATGGAGGAGTGAGGAAGTAGGTTGAAGTGTGATTGACGGTGGGTGAAGATGGTTGGTTATTCGGATCCTTCTTTTTTCGAGTTCTGTTAGGAGGGATTTGTGATATAGGTTCTGTCAGTTTTTTTTCAATTAGAAAAATGGTTGAGAGTTTATTGCGAAAATTTGGTTATTCGAGAGTTTGTTATGAAAATTCGGTTAGAAATGGTCACCGTTCTGTTGCGTAATTGGTAGATTATTGAAAATGGTTAGGAGTGGTATTTTAGAGTTAGAGGTTCTGTATTGGAGAGCTGATCCAGAAGGTGATTGTGGTCAGTTAGAAGTGAGATTGAAGGTTTAGTTCTTATTATGTAATCAGAGAGGAAGGTGAGAGTTTGTTCCTTGAAGGTTCTGTGATGGTCCTGTTTTGAAGGTTTTTTGTTGAAGAGAAAATGAAAATCGGTTAGGAGTTGTGATTCTTCTATTAAGATTTTGCCGATTAATTTTGTTATGGATTGTTTGAGAGCTAAGGGCGTTATTTTTTCCATTTCGGTTAACTTCTGTTTTCCTCTTTTTGCAGGGTGTTCCACATGATCTGTTAGTGATTCCTTTCCTTCCTTTGCCGGTTGTTGGGATTGGATTTGCAGGTTCTTATGGAAGCAGTTAGAGGAGTGTTGGAGGTTTTAATTTGTTAAGCATGCGTTCCAAATATGTCGTTGCAGCTTGTGAGCGTGAACCAATTGCAAAAGCCTGGTATTCAAAGTAGTTTCCGCTTTGGCAGTATTAGTAGGCGGTATGACAGTTGTAACAGGTTATTGCTTCGGCATGCTGTCGATTTTGATTATGATCTTGTTATCTTCTTCATGGCAGGTTCATGTAAGACTTGGGATGATCCTAGGAATTGGCATCCGGGAGCTCATAGGAAAAGCATCTTGTGGGGTTTGAAGATGAGAAGGGTCGCCATGCAAATGCTCCATTGGTAATGAACTTCACAACTATCCATAAGATGAATTGCCAAGGAGCTAGTTAGACTGTCGGTTTTGCAACATTTTAGAAAGCAGTTGTTCCTGTCATTGCTGCAATGTGTTCGCCGCCTTTCATTTATCGTTGTTTTAGTGTTGTTTCAACACGTTTGCAGCTAGCTTCACTTTTCTAATTGCCTTTCTATTTCACTTTTTTCTAAGTGTAAAATATTATTGGTTTATGGTTTATGGTTGTAATGAAATGTGATTTAGAAATTGAAATTGTAATAGAATTGATGTATTATGATTGAAAATGAAAGGTATTGAAATGGTTATTGGATGGACAAGAACATGGATCAAATGGCTTAATGTGAAAATGAATCATGGACATGGTTTTGAAATGGTACATGAAATTGAATGTAGTGTGGATTGTGGTTTGAAATTGTAGTTTATGGAAATGTATAAGTTGACATTGAATGAGTTTATGATGTAAGTTGAAAATGAATTGGTTTTGGATTTAAATGGTTTGGATCAAATGTGGTAATGGTTAATGGATAATTGGATGGATAATTTGGTTTGGTATGGTTAATGAATAAAAATTGGATTAAAAATATGGACAAATGGTTTATGGATATTTGGTTTTAAAATGTGGATATGGGTTATGGGTTAAAAAATGGATAATTGTTGAAATGGGCTTAAAACGGGTTTGGCCCACTAACAAAATAAAAATGGAATTGGATATGAATGGGTATTGAGATTCGATTGAATTGGATATGTATACGAAGTGGATTTAAAAATATACGAAGTGGATTTAAAAATATACGAAGATGATTAAAAATGGATTTTGGTTAGATGGTTGACTTTGGTCAACTGGTAGACCAAAAAGTCAATCATTGACCAAAGGTCAACTTAGGTAAAAATGTGTATTTTCTTATGGATAAATGGATGTGGACCACAATGGCTTTGAACCAAACGAGACATGTCATGCTATTGATTGATATTGAACCAAAGAACATAAACCAGGCACCAAATCATGAACACGTACAACTATGAATGAATCCTAATCAGTGAATCAGGACCCCGAATATTACTTAAGCCAATGAACCAATCATTTATGATGAACCAAACAAATCAGATGCAAACTCCCTGAATCAGGGTTTCCACTATGCTCCCTGGTGAATACCCTTAAACCCACGATTTTATGCTTTTCGAATGCAAGTGGAATATGTTATGATACAATGAATATGTAGATGAGATGAATGCTTATCAGGATATGCAAATGCTTAGGGTTAGTGAACTAGATGAACTTGTGAAAGGTAGGGTGAATTTTGGGGTATGACAGCTACCCCTATTTAATCTTCTCGAACCTGAATGTATGGATAGTAACAACTTTCAGACATTCAAGGTAGGAGGGGATTAAATACTAAAATATCAAAAAAATTGCCCATCAAGAACAAATGAAATGTGAAGATAGGTCATAAAGAAATTCTCCACTGAGGTATAGGGTGAACAAGATAGCTTTTGTGCAGGGCAGCTGTTGGGGATTTAAATGTTATCTGCTCAACAGATATTTATGAAGGGTTAGATATGCATGACATATGGATGATGCTGATGCAGTGAGATTGACTCTTTCTTTTTTTCAACAAGCTATCGGTATTTTTATGAACAAGCTTTTATTTTTCTTTTTCTTTTTTCAAAACTCCCTGGCAAGCGCTAAGAATAATTTTCCATTGGGGAGAAAGGGGTGAAAGATGAATCCTCTAGGGAAGACGATGTAGGAATTTGAGAGTAGATAGTTGGTCGTCAACTCTGAGGTTGGGGACAAAAACATGACCAACACTGATTGCTGGGGATTGAAATATTTTGGCCTCAATACTGCGACTGGGGTAAAATTGGATATTTCAACTCTTGTGGTTGGAAACAAATTATGATCAACGTCGGCTCTGAGGTTGGAAAAGGGATAAGCGTCAACTCTGAGGTCAGGTACAATGGGATGAACATCGACTATAAGGCCGGGAACAAAGGTAGGCGTCAACTCTGAGGTTGGATTTATAGACATCAGCTCTAAGGCCGGGTAATAAGAAAGGTTTCAACAACTCAAAAGTTGGGAAAAAGGTAGACGTTCAACTCTGAGGTTGGGGATAAAAGGTTCATCAACTCCACGGTTGCAAAAAGGTAGACGTTCAACTCTGAGGCTGGAAAAAGATAGACCTTCAACTCTGAGGCTGAGGGTAGAGAAGGATAAGCGTCAACTCTGAGGTTAGACAAAGGTAGATACTCAACTCTGAGGTTGGAAGATAAGCGATAAACAACAACTCTAATGATGGAAAAGGTGGCAACAACATTGAGGTTGGAGAATGGGGAACAACGCTGAGGTTGGAAAAGGGGAAACAACACTGAGGTTGGAAAAGGAGCAACAACACTGAGGTTGCAGAAAGCGTGACAACCCTGAGGTTGCAAAAGGGGCGATAACACTGAGGTTGGAAAAGGGGCGACAACACTAAGGTTTCAAAAGGGGAGACAACTCTGAGGCTGCAAATAAGAAAGGTTATCATCAACTTTGGGGTTGGGAATAAGAAACATACAACTTTGGGGTCAGATATAAGACAAAGGCAACAACTCTGAGGTTGGAAATAAGAGAAATAGACAATAACTCTGAGGTTGGAAATAAGGAAGGAGAAACAACTCTGAGGTTGGAGTAGGACCTGACATAAACTCTGAGATTGGGTATAGAATAGTCTCTCAACTATGGGGTTAGAGGTAACATCATCATAACCTTTGAAACGGAAAAAGGTGATTATCTACAACTCTGTGGTTGAAGAAAAAGGATATCAATACCAACGGGTACTAAAAAAAGTGACGAGCGAAGGGATATCAATACCGTCGGGTATTGAAAAAAGTGGTAGACACTGATGACTGCTTAACTATTTTTTTAGATAGGGATATGAATCACCACAAACATGACCTGGGTTTAAAAAGGGGTTTTGCCAATAGGGATTGGACTTTGCAAGAGGTTTTCCAAACGAGGTTTGGGCTTTGGCAGACTATGTTAATTGGGCACTTTGTTGTAGGCACGAAAACCTCAGGGGGTCCCATAGGCACAACGGTGGGGATGAAGTTTTCGAAGTATGGATAACCTTCCCGGGACTCACCAAACCTACATTGGGTATTTCGAAACAAATCAAAAGGCAAAGTCTTGACAGAGACAACCCTTCTCGTGCAAAAGGAAACGAGGGGGAGATGTGATTTCGCGCACCAAGCAACGAAATAAACTCATGAAAGGAGAGTTATCTCAACGGAATCATCTCCATAAAGGAGGCAACAGGCTTACGACAGGTAAGCGAAAAAGGAATGACTTTGAAAAATCCTATCGGGGTTGCCAACTAGGAGCTTTACAAGGGTTAAAAAGGTCATTTATTTTCTACGAGGTGGATTATGGAAAGATGCCAACGGAAATGGGATGTTGAATAGTGCCAAGGGAGTTTTTGGCTTGCTTATTTCTTGTTAGAGAGATTCATGCTATGCTAGATGATAGGCATGAATGCATGGTATGAATTATGCATGACAGGCTTATGCAATGATATGAGGGTCTACGAACGCCCCAATCTTTGGTACAATGTAATGAATGCTGAGAAGAATTAGCTTGGGTTGCAAGGCTTCTGTTTTATGGGTTGCGTCTCGCATGACTTCCCGACTCCTAACTTCTTGATATTGTTGGAGGAAGAATCTGATATGGACCTTCTGATGCCCCAGGTTGGGTCTACAAAACCTTCACAGGTAGGGAGAGGACCTTCCTCTCTTTGGATCGTCTTGCCCCAGTCTGTTGGGTATCTGCACAGATTGCCCCAGTCGCAAGCTATGAAGCAACTTTATCGTGGATCATCTAAATCCGGCGTGCCCAATGTTTTGGAACTGCATTCCTCTGATTAACTATCTTGGAGAAATTGACTTCTTGTGCTCTTGGGGTGGCCTGCCCCAGTGTGAGCCTTGAAGAAACTTTACCTCTAGCTGGCTGATCTTTAAGGGAGTGCCCCTGACTAACTGGTCTTCTGAGAGATTTATCGAATCTCGACGTGACTACCTCTGATCGACTAGATCTTGTAGAGATTTCTCGACGTGACTGCCTTTGATCGACTGAATCTTGAAGCAATTTGTCTTTTTGCTCAACAGAGTCTTTAGAATTCTACCTTGGTGTGACCAAGAGAAGTGGCATGCCCCAGCTCAACAGAGGTCTCAGGCATTCTACACTTTTGAATCATCAAGTTCCTTAATTCATGTTCTTTGTAGAAGATTTCTGGATGTCATATGCTTACTCACAAGTAAAACAAGTTCATTTTAGAAATGATAATGCAAATGTCATGTTTATGCTAGTTTTGAAATCCCATTATGTTCACCGGAATTATGACACATAGTGAATGAATCACTAATGAGAATGCCATATTGATATCAACACAAATGATAAGCAGATCATTAAGGAGTCAGTTTTAACACGATTATATTAACTATAGTATGCTTTTGAACTAAACCCTGCTTTAATTAGGTCTTTTAAGGGTTGTAACAGGGTCTGGTTCACGGTTTTCAGAAAAAAAAGGATTTATGGGTCGAAACCTATTCTAACCCACCCGCTCTTCATGATGTTCTTCAGTCCTACGCTCAGCTAGTTCGATACAAGCGCTCATCTTCCAAAATGGATTTGGGAGTGAAAATGAACCCACGAGGTTTTTAGTGCGGCAGTCTGTTAGACCCCAATTTTGACCCTAAGATCCCTCATTCAATTTCATCATAAGCATTAGTAGTGGGATCATACCTTGGTATCCTCCTTGCCCCTTTTCATTGGGTTTGTTTTGGGAGAGATCACCAAGCACTTTGTGATTATATCATACTTGTATATTATCATTTTTACTAACCAAAATACCAAAAATATGTCTGTATCTTTTGTAGGTAGGGGCATGATCTCCTTGATTCATTGATCACATCTAGGGTTTGAGACCCTCATGAACAAAGAGCACAACCAAGAACTGATTCAATATGGGTTATGAGCATCATATATGAGTCCAAATTGATCTCTACATGTTATTTTGATCAAGTTTTCTTCAAGAGTTTGAGGATGATTTGCCTTGGAAACCCTAGTTTGACTGGATATCTTGGATAACTTCTCCAACAAGCTATCTCACCAATTGATCAAATTTCTCATGGGAAACTTCAAATTTCATCATCTTATGCATATATGATCTACCATGAGCCAAGAAAGTCAAGAGAATTGGAAATTAGCAAGTTGGTTGATGGTGTTTGGCCAGATGAATTCATCTGATCAAAACTGGGTCTCCCTAGACCCTATATCCTACAATTTTCACCATATGAAAATGATTCCAAGATAAAACTTACTCTAAATGAAATTATAAACAACTTTCATGTTGAGACCTATAGCTAGTTTTGCTTGGAAAATCAGTTTATATGTTGAAACATTATAGGTCATTTTGTCTAAACCCTAATTTGAAAGTCAACTTCTCAAGGCCATAACTTGCTCAATTTTTATGATATGAAAGATTTCCAAGTTTCACAATCAAATTAAATGTGTCTAATTAAACTTTTATGTATGGAGTGGGAGCTAATTCAACTTTTTTGAGCATGTGATATGAGGCTACATTATAGGTCACTTTTGACCTATACCATCAAGTGATTTTGCTAAACTTCAAAAATGCATAACTCTATCATTTCAAATCCAAATGACATGAAATTGGTGACCATTTTGAAGGTATTTGAGAGAGCTACAACTTTGATGAAATCACTTTTCTCATTTGAAGCTCCCATAAAAAGTTAAGTAAGGTGGAATATTGAGACATATGGCTTGACACTTAAAATGAAAAAGTGTTCAACATAAAACTTGTTCCTCTTGATCTCACCTTTCCAAAGAGCTAAAATTCATGCGTTTTGGATGAGAAATGAATAGGATGCGCATGGCTTAAACAGGCTGGTATCATGTGGCATAGATCAAACTGCAAATGACAATTCTCAATTGCCTTGCAATCCAATCCACCTCCAAAGCATCTGAACTTCATTTTGGAATTTCAAACAATCATTTCATGGGCCTATGCGCGCCCATGCACCATGCTTTCATCATTTTCCAATTTTGGAAAGTGGAAATGAGCGTGCAAATATCATCCAATTTCTCTATAAATTGAAGCTCTTATGCTCATAATTAACACACACATTGCGCCAACTTTGAATCTCCATTGAAAACCCTTCACATTAAGAGGATAACCCTGATAAATTCATTCAAATTTGAGCTTGAATCTCCACAGTTTTGGAATTCAATTCTCTAGGAATCCATTGCTTCTAAACCTTTCCATTCCTCTTCTGCAAGCAATCGAAGTGAAGCCAAGCACGATTCAGATCAAGATCTAGCAAGCTCAGACCTCCATTAAAGGTAATTTGCAGAAAATTTGAACTCTTCGATTCTCCTTGTTTCTTGCTCAATTCTATTGATTATTGTGTTGGCTGAAGTCCTACCAGTGTAGGCAAGGTGTTTGAGTTTCTTTGAGGCCAAATCGAAGCAACTCAGATCATGAACCTCATTTTTCAATTCCACATATCTCTCAATATAGTTGGAATTGGAACAAATGGAGGTGATATTCGTGCTCAGTGATGTTTTCTCTTTAAAATCATGTCCGTGTTTGAAATTTTGGTGATGGTTCATGTTGACCAGTCCGGCGAAGCTCGCCGGAGAAGACAACCGGAGCTCTGGCTCCGTTGATGAGGTGTCTTTAGTCTGGACAATGTGATCTAATTCTCATGTTCTAATCTCATTCATTCCTTCTGATTACTCATGTTACAGTGCGCTTGACTAAGGTGTTGGTGGAACGCGCGTTGTGGATCATCAAATCTGCAACCTCAATTAATGAGGGAGATCTGATGGTCCACGTATTTTAGCAATTTCTGAATTTCCATTTAATTCTATTTTCTTCAATAATTCATAATAAATATAATATTGATCCAAAAAATATGGGACTTTCACCAAAAAAATTTAAACATTTTTCTCTTTCATATTCTGAATTTAAATTATTTTTTGGATCATTATTAATATTTTTCATGAACTAATTGATTTTTCATTTGTTTTTAATTGTTTAAAAATATTTTTAAGTGTCCAAAAATTATGAATTTTTTTATCCAAGGTCCTTTGACCTTGTTTGACCTATGATAAATCACATGGTCATTTATTTGGTGTTTTGATGTGATTTTAGGATTTGGACAAAACATATTTAAATTTAATGCATTATTTTAATATTTTTAATTGAATAAATGTCATTTTAATTATGTTGACCATTTGGATTGACTTATTTAAGTTTCTCATTTGTTTTTGGGCCTTGGTCAAGGTTAATTTGACTTTGTCAAGTTAATATTATTGGATTTAGGGGATTGATGGAATGTACATTCCATCTCTCAAAATGAATGAATAATATTAATTTGGTAAAAGTCATCCTTTGAACAATTTGTGATCTCATTCCTCCCTTTCCCTCTTCATATAATTCCCCTTCTCCGTTCATTCATTTTCAATTGGCCAATGACATCTCAAAGTCCTAATGCCTTTGATTGAAAGATTAACATGAGTATGGATGAGATTAGGCCACACCTTTACATATTTTTTGTGTGTGGTATATTTAATGATCATAGTTCTTAATACTATGTCTCCAACATGCATTAACACAAAAAGTTTATTTCCCGACCTCAAATAGTTGTGACTTCTATATAAGTCCAATTACGATTGCTTAACATAGTGCTAAATTTGTGAAATAAAAGGCATAAGCATTCTAGTTAGTGAGATTGTAAGTCTCTTCTCTTCCATGGTATTGTGTGGAAACTTGGCCTTCTTTCTTTCCTTTGGAAGATGTATTGGTTCAAGGATCCATGCTTATGGTAAGTGGGTTGAGTGTTCTCCAAAGAATGTATTGAAATCAAAAAGCAAAACAAAACTAACTATTAACTTACTAACCATTAACTTTTACTTTCAAGCTTTTACTTTTAATGCAATTTACTTTTATTATTTTATTATCATTTGTCATTGTACATATCATTCTAATTGTTTATGTTTATGCAATTTTCACTTTGTCCACTTGGACCATATTGTGTGATATATTTTGTTGCTTTGTTTGTTTGATTGGTCTTTGACCATTAATGCACATAATAATAACAAAAACCCTAAAAGACATTTGAGTGGACAGTTGTTTTGATCTTCCCCAATTGGACTTAGAATTTAGGCAACATTCCTTTGCTAATGGACTTGGCCAATGCCAATTTTGTTGGAGAACCAAGAGCTTTCAAGTTTGAATCCATCTTATACATCATTCAAGATCTCTCCAGTTCATTACTAAGCTATTATGTTGAACCCGTGACTTGTGGAATTCATCTGTTACGTGGGATATTTTGAAGAAGATCATTGAAGTGGATAAGATTGGAAGAGGCCATCTTTATTTGATGCCCTTGCTCTTCAAGATTGATATAATTGTGCATTTGTGCGTTGCTTGATTCTAAAAGTCCAAGGGAATTCTGGGTTTTTATTGACATACTTGTCTATTGGATTGCTCCCATTTGGTCAGATCTTTTCAACTTTAATCTTTTAAATTTTTGTACATAGGGTAGTCTCTTCATCTTCTCCCCCATTTCTTTAATTTTAAAATCTCTCCCTCCATTTTCAAAACCTTCTTTGTGTGAACTATTTTTGTTCTAAACTTTGACCACTTTTGCAGAAGGTAGAAACTTAGGCCTTATGCCATTGCATTTTCAAACTTATTTTCTTAAATCAAACTTGTAAATGAACTTAACTATACTTGACTTAAACTTTCAAAAAGCCAAAAAGAACTAACTCATTCAAACCATTTTAGGACTTTGTGCTTTTCAAGCTTAATTTTTGTTAAAACCAACATACTCACTTTGAAATTTCTAGCACGAACTACGAGGTTTTGATCCCTCATTTTTATGTTGGTACGTAGGCACAAGATCGAAGGTCTTGTCAAACACCAAAATATAATTAATGAGTCCTTTTCTCATCCCTCCACTCTATTTGTTTGTAAACATCACTTTGTACAAAATACATATGCACACAAAAAGGGCTCCCTAGGAGTACCTAGGACACTTTGGGTGCTAACACCTTCCCTCTGTGTAACCAACCCCATTACCTGTGATCTATGATTTTTATTAGTTTTTATTTGAAAACTTCTTACTATTTGGGTTTTGTTCGTACTTTTTTCCTTTTCCTTTGGAAATAATAAAAGCGCGGTGGCGACTCTTGTTAATTGATCTTTAGCTTGTCAATAGCTTGATGATCATGAATTTCCCGCTACATAAATTAAGTGGCGACTCTGTTGGGGAGTAGTCTCCAGTGGGTTTAGCCTAGTTTTTGTGTGAATATATTTGTACATATGTGATGTTTGTATATATGTATGTGTGATATAATCTTCTTGTTGTGCTTGGTGATCTCTGAGTGGTGAGATAAGTTTTAACCCGAACTTGAGTGCAATTAAGATAGGAGGATTGTATAGTCATGTTCGACTTGGGTGGAGTAGTCCTTAACAAGTTGGATTGAGATCCATCTGCTCAGTGGAGACTCCCTTGGATTTGGAAATGTCACACAAGTATTTATGGTTAGGCATTGTTATTTCTAATTGGGTCCGAGAAGCTGAGGACCTTAGAACACCTAATCCATCTTGGCCTATTTAGGACGTAGTGCGAAAACTATTCAAGTGTAGACTTGATAACAGTTGTTACGGGATACTACACTCAGACGAGTTTCTCTTGAGAATATTATGGGTCGATGAGTCAATCATCTTAACCTGTAATATCTGATAGATGGAATTAAGACTCTAGGAACTTTTTAGAACATGATCTACATGTTTTTATCTTTAGTTCACTCCTTTGGGATGGTTCTTACCTAGACTCCATGCTCGTGACTTGCAACAAAACCTTGATTCTTGGTTGATCCAATCAAGTCTTGCCAATATCAATGGAACTTGGGTGTTGATAAGGTGTAAACCATAATCCACCAAAATGGATGATTGATCTTGACAATGACCTGATTCATCCCTTGAGCTTTATTTGCCTTGTGTGTGATCCCTTACTTATGATTGTTTCATCCATGCATTCATGCGCATCATAACATTCATCACACAAAATTTAAAGGAACTAAGGTATCATTTGCAAATATTTTCAGACCATGGATTATGGATGGAGGAACACTAAGAAGTACACTTTTAGATGTCCCGACTTGAAAGAGTTAAGGAAGCTAGCATCTTTTGTATTATATCCCTTGGACTTCAAACAACGTCATGGGAAGCTTCTGTCCATCTTGTCTGCCGATGTGGTTGAAGGACTCTTGAGTGTATTGGTGCAGTTCTATGATCCTCTCTATAGTTGTTTCACTTTCCCAAATTTTCAGCTTGTGCCTACCTTGGAGGAGTATTCTCATCTTTTGGGGATACCTGTTTCTAGTAAAGTGCCTTTTAGTGGATTGAAGGAAATTCCCCAATCTAGTATTATTGCTGAAGCTCTTCACTTGAAGAAGTCTGGGATAGAGGCTCATTGGGTGAAGAAAGGAGGGTTATTTGGGTTGCCATTTGTTTTCCTCATCAAGGAAGCTACCACTTTTGCTCAAGCTGGTAGTGTGGATGCTTTTGAAGCTATCTTTGTGTTGCTCATCTATGGATTAGCTTTGTTCCCTAACATTGACGGTTTTGTTGATGTTAACGCCATTAAACTTTTCTTGATTGGGGATCCTGTGCCTACTTTGTTGGGTGATATGTATTTCTCTTTCCATCTAAGGAATTCTAAAGGTGGTGGAACTATCGTCTGTTGCATTCCTCTTCTGTAGAAGTGGTTTATTTCACACTTGCCTCAAACGCCTGCTTTTGTGGAGAACAAACAATGTCTAAGGTGGTCTCAGAGACTTATGTCTCTCACTAATGATGATATAGTTTGGTATGATCCGTCCTTAAGCAGTTTGGAGATTATTGATAGTTGTGGTGAATTCTCTAATGTGTCTCTCATTGGTACACAAGGAGGAATTAGCTACAACCCTGCTTTGGCTCGTCGTCAACTTGGGTTTCCCTTGAGAGACAAGCCTAATAACATGTTGTTAGAAGGTCTTTTCTATCAAGAGGGTAAAGATCCCCAACTTTTGAAGCAGAAGATTGTGAATTCTTGGCATAATATGAATAGGAAAGGAAGATCCGAGCTTGGTCCGTGCAATTGTGTAGCTTTGGAAGCTTACACTCTTTGGGTGAAGAAGAGAGCTATAGAGTTGAAAATGCCTTATCCTTGCGAAAGACCTATGTCTATGGTTTTGGTTGAGCCATTAACTCTCCCTAACCAGGATGTAGAGGAGTTTGAAGATGCGCTCACCAAGATGAAGCAAAAGAAGGATATGTGGGAAGAGTGTTTCCATGCTTTGAGCAAGAAGCATGAAGAGTTGCAGTTGGAGTCTAAGGACAAAGATGCACTGATTGAGCTACTTGAAGATCGGGTGACGAAGAGACAGAGAGAGCCAGAGGTTTCATCTTCTAGCATGCCTTAGCCTTCCGTTGCTTGGAAGAAGATTGTTGACCAACTTGTCCTCGAGAAGACTCAGATGAAGGCTTCATTTGTGACCGAGATTCATCGCATTCGAAGGAAGTACACACCTTCATCCAGATCTTCTGGCACTGTTGTTAGGGATCCTTAGGATGACTAGTCTCCTTTTCTCTTGTATCTTTTACTTTTGTTTCTGAAATTGTACTCAGTGTAATCCTTCCAATTTATATAAATGAAAAGAGATTTTTGGTCATATCAAATTATTGCAATTTCCATTTCAATTTTTATATATTTGCAAATGATATAGTAAGTTCCTTGGAAATAAAAAATAATCAAGCATTGAATTTAATGCATCATTTGCATAAGCAGGTTTTTGCCAGGTGTCTGATTGGTGTTCTTCTGTGCTTTAGCCAAGCTGACTCACCGGTGCAACACTTGAGTCAATCGTCCAAAGAAAAATGAACACCTTGAGCAAGAGAACCAAGACTTGAAAGAGGAGATTTCCCGACTGACTGCCATGATGGAGTCAGTTCCTGCTGCCCAGAGCCAAGCTTCTCCAACGCCTGCAACTCCTCCCGCGAGGACAGTCATTTCTGAAGTGGTTACCTCTATTGTCCTGCTACCACCGCCCACTTCGCTCCGAATCTGCCTGCTAGATTCCCTTGGGGAATGCCACCTAATTTTGTGCTAGAGGGTTTTCTCCCACTTTTGCTTCCATGCCGGCATCTAGCCCGGTCATGTCTGTGCCACCTCCCGTTGTGCACACTTTGCCGCATGTAGAAGACACCATCTATCACTCTGAACCATCTGAGGGTCCGGACGTCTATGAGAAGATGGATGAGATGAAGGACCAATTCCTTGAGTTGCGCAAGGAACTGAAAACACTGAGAGGTAAAGATTTGTTTGGGAAGAGTGCTGTTGAATTGTGCTTAGTGCCCAATGTCAAAATCCCAGTGAAATTCAAAGTGCCTGACTTTGAGAAGTATAAGGGAAACTCTTGTTCACTCAGTCATCTTGTGATGTATGCCCACAAGATGTCAACCCAGACAGATAATGATTAACTGCTGATTCACTATTTCTAGGATATCTTGACAGGTGATGCGCTTCGATGGTACATGGGGTTAGATAGTGCAAGCATCCGCGCTTTCAATGATCTAGGAGAGGCTTTCGTGAAACAGTACAAGTACAACATGGATATGGCGCCAGATAGGGACCATCTGAGGTCCATGTCTCAGAAAGATAAGGAGACATTCAAGGAGTATGCCCAGCGTTGGAGGGAGTTAGCTGCCCAAATCACTCCTCCTTTAGAGGATAAGGAGATGACGAAATTTTTTCCTAAAACCCTGAGTTCATTTTATTATGAACGAATGATTGCCAGTGCCCCCAGTGATTTTACCGAGATGGTAAATATGGGGATGAGACTTGAAGAAGGGGTCCGTGAAGGAAGATTGTCGAAAGAGGAGGCGTCAACTAGCAAGAAGTATGGGAGTAGTTTTAGTAAGAGGAAGGATAGTGAGACAAATGCTATTTCAAGTGGGAGGCAGAGGAGGCCTCAAATCAGAAGAAATCTACCACCCCGTCAACACCATCATCATCAAGTATCATCCGTCATTCCAGTATTTTCAAATCAGCAAACAATACCAGTTCAACAACAACAACATCAATATCAAAATCAACGTCAACAACAACAACCACAACAAAGAGCAAACACCTACAACAACAACAATTCCACAAACGATCATCACCAATAACAGAATTTTGAGAGGAAGAAGGTCTCTTTCGACCCGATTCCTATGTCATATGCAGAACTGTACCCATCTTTAGTCCTCAAGAATTTGATTCAACCGAGGAATCCACCTCAGATACCAGAACCACTTCCATAGTGGTATAAACCTGAACTTCCCTGGGCTTTTCACCAGGGTGCACCTGGGCACGATATTGACAATTGTTATCCGCTGAAGTATGAGGTGAAAAAGCTTATGAAGAGATGCATGGTATCTGTAAGACCCTGATTTTGACCCTAAGATCCCTCATGGCATCATATCATTACTCTATACATGGCCTCAAGGATCATAACATGTATGGCTCCTTAACCCTTGGGTTGGGACTTGCGTGAGTGTTTGAGACCACCAAGCATGCTTGAATTGTACATTATTTCTTTTATTATTTTGTTTACTAACCAAAAGCACAAAAATATGTCACTAACCTCTTTTGTTTTGAAGCTCAAGTAATCATGAGATCCCTTGCTCCTAGGAGGCTCCTATGCTCAATGAAGTGGCTAGATGAAGATGAAAGCAAGCATGACAATGGTCCACAAAGATCCTAATCATAATATATGTCTCCCAAGAATCTCAATTTTCCAATTTGATCAAGATAAACCAAAGGGCTTGAGGATTGTTTCCCAAAGAAACCCTAATTCAGTTGTGCATTGACTGTGCCTTGCTTATGAAGCAACCTCAACCTATGATCAAATTCAATCAAGAGAAGTTATTTAATTCATTATTTTATGCATATATGAGCTTATGTGAGTATCCTCAATCATTCATTTATCAAGATTTAAGGTGTGGCTTTGAGAAGTTGACCAGTCAAGTCATCTGACCAAGCTGAGGATCACTGAGACCTAAATTTTGATGTGTTTGTCAAATGAAGATGACCCTAAGAGAAAATATGTTCTTAAGAACCATATGAACAACTTTCATGTTTATCAAAAATTCATTTGAAACTTGTGAGGTCATTATTAATTTCAAAACATTATAGGTCATTTTGATTGAAACCCTAATTTTAGGTCAATTTCCCAAGGACATAACTTCCTTATTTTTTATGATTTTGAGGTTATACCAATTGCATTGGAAATATTAAGATTTCTACTTAAAATGTTATGCTGGATAAAATTTCATAATCCTAAAAGAAACACATGTGATAATACAAAACATTATAGGTCACTTTGGACCAAAACCATTGAATTTGAAAAATGTCCAACTTCAAGTGCCCATAACTTTCTCATTAAAAATCCAAATGATGCAAAATTTGAGTCTCGATTGATCATCTTGAAAAGATATACAACTTTTATGTTGAAGGTTTTTCCATTTGAGGCTTGCATAATTTAAACAGAAGGGCTTGAAGTTGATCATTTTTGGTAAATTTTCCAAAGACATGTTTTGTACCTCAAGCTTCAAGGCCAGTTTTCATAAATTTCCAAATTCCAAATGGATTTTTTTCCCAACATAGCTTTTGTTCCATATGTCAAGACCTTTCCAACCATTACTCACATGACCATGTTTGGATTTTCTATAAGGGACTTTCGAAGAGATGAATGTGTAGGTCCAAATATGCAATTCACTTTGTATCTTCATGCACAAGCAAGTACCATGCCAATTGCATATCCATTCCAACTTCAAATGATATCAACTTGCATTTCCACTCAAGTTTGGGCCTCACATGCGCCTGTACAGGCCCATGCATGGAGGACCCAATTCTCATGCACACGAGTATTTCCTCACTTGGCATCAAGCTCAGCTATAAATACATGCTTTCCCTCATTCAAATCTGAACCTTATGGTGATCTAAAGCTCTGCTGAAATCAAAACCCAACCATACTCAAAGGAATTCTGATTTTTATTTCTCAATTTCAAACTTGAATTTCAACACAATCAGTTGATCTTCAAGTTTCAATTCCTAAGCCTTGCATCCTCATCATCTCCTGATCAAATTGGAAGCAAGAGTTTGAGCAGATCGTGTTGTTTAAAGCTGCTTTTAAAAGGTATAACACCAAACTATTTTGATCTAAAGCTTGCTATACCATGTGAATTGCTTGTGTTCAAACTGTTTTCTAAAGTCCTCGAGTAAGAGGCAGGCCAGTGGTGGTCTTGATTTCAGGTTTTGAAGCATTTCAGTTAGCACACCTTGAATTTCAAGCTCAGATTTCTCACTTGATAGAAATCTTGAGGACAATCCAAGGTTACAGGGGTGACGTACATCACCCCAGCTTCATTTTGGTACCTGGCTTGTGTATTTTGGTTAAGGTTCAAAAACCTGAAACTCGTGGCCGGAGTTGGTTGGTCCACCGGAGAAGATGGTGGTTTCCACCACCATTCCCACGTGGGAGCATCTTGTCCCTCAGATCATGCTCCAACGTTTTAATCACAACCTTTTATTTGTTTGACCTTTTTTAATTCCATTTGTGGCAGGTTGGACTAAGGATCATGGTACACTAGCGCCTCTGAGCCATTTGATGTGTCCACGTCATTTAATGAATCCTATCCAAGTGCCCTGGATTTTTGGCATTTTCTAATTTCTGTTTTATTTTCTTTTATTCCTTTTTATTTCAAAAATTCATAACTATTTTAATTGAGGTCACCAAAATATGAGACCAATGGCAAAATATTTCTTGAAAAATCTAGTTTCATAATCTAATTTTTAATTATTTTTGTGACTTCATTTAATTTTTTTGTGAATTATTTTGTTTTTAATAGTTTTTAATTCATTTTAAATACTTTTTGATATCTGAAAATTCCAAAAATATTTTCTTAACACATATGGATCATGATAAATCTATGAAAAATATTCTCATTAATTTCTTAATTGATTTGAGATTTATTTGAGATTTTAATTCATTTGTGTTATATTTTATTGTTTTTAATTGATTTTAAATAGTTTCTGTTTTCAAAAATTATTGAGAAAATTTGTCAAATCTTGTTTGACCATGTTAGACCTATGATAATTCAATTGGACTTATCCAAGTTGATTTGAATTGAATTTGAGGTTTGACCATATTTTGTTCATTTTATTTTATGTTTTATTTTAATTCCAAAAATACCAAAAAAATATGTTTGACTTTGTTAACTTCTAATATTCATTTCTCTTCTGTTTTACATTGGTTGATGATGATTTGATTCATATTTGATCATTGTGTTTTGATTATGTCATTTGAATTCTCATTTTGTTCATTTCATCTTCATCTTACTTCTTCTTTTATTTTGGCCAATGAGTTAATGATTTGTGGTTAGTCTTGACATATGAGAGGCTTAACCTTCTTTGATCCAAATCAAACTTAACTTGATCAAAGATCAAGTGAGTTGCTTTGTGTCCAAGATAGGTTGCTTCTTGGTCAAGCAAAGAAGCTAAAATCTATACAAGGCATTTCTCTTTTCTTTTGACATGGCAAGTTGTAGGAGCTTGGCTTACTAGTCATGATCTCTAACTTGTGTTTATTTGCCTATAGTTTTATTGACCGACCTCAGATAGGTGTGACTACTATATTAGTCCACTTATGATTGCTTAACATAGCGCTAAATTGTCTTATGACACACTAACATTAACCATTAACTACTAACTTTAATTCAAGCATTTAATTTCTTGCAATTTACTTTAATGCAATTTACTTTCTTGCTCATTTATTCATATTGCCTTTTCACTTTGCTCACTTGAGCTCATATTTTATGTTTATGCCATTTTCCTTTTGCTCATTTGAGCTCATTATTGTATATAAATATATTGTTGCTTTGTGTTTGTTGTCTTTGTTTGTGTGAACCCAATGCAAAAAGGAGAAAGGACTTAGAATTAAGACCTCACATATGCTTAAAGGAGTTCAAGTGCAACTAGGCCTCATGCCTTTAGAATGCTAAACTTGTTGAAGAGCAACTAGGCCTCATGCCTTTAGAATGCTAAATTTAAAAGTTGACTTCAAAGGACTTCTAAACTCATTCTTTGTCCACACCTCTTATTGTATTGTGAACTTTTTGATGTTTGCTCTTGTGTGATAGGGATTCCAAACTTGAGATAGTAAGAAGGACCATTGTCATGAGTATCCAAGTTAAGAGAGACAAGCCAAATGGAGATCCTAGGAGCTTGAATATAATATTTGTTTTGATTGCTTGCTGCTTGCTAAGTCCCAAGGAAAGGAGCATCTTGAATCATCTTTATGATATCAAGAAAAGGAACTCCAAGGGTTTTATCTCTTCTCTAATATTTGTATGTCTAGGACTAGCCCTTCTCTTCTTCTTTCCACTCTAACCTAAGCCAAACTCATTTTGTGCAAACTTTGACATTGTTTTTTTTCAAATTAGAAACTTAGGCCTTATGCCTTTGACTTTTCAAACTCTTTTCATTAATACTCATTGTGACATATTTTTTTATGCAAATTTGGGATGACTGTATTGTTTGTAATGTATGAATTGCTTGATATATCAATTGCTTGTGTGCTTGGTGGTCTCTTGTGAGATGAGTTCTATACCCGAACTCGAGTGCACTTATTATAGAAGAATGGCATAGTCTTGTTGACTTGTGTGGAGTTATTCCTTAGCAAGTTGACTTGCAAGCCCATTCACTTGGTGGAGGTCTTGTTGGGATCAATAATGTCACATAAGTAGTCGTGGTTAGGCATTACTCTTTCCAATATAAACCTTAGAAGCCAAGGACCTTAGATGACCTAGCCCATCTTAGCCTATTTTAGGACGTAGTGCGAAGGTCGTTCAAGTGTAAGATTTGATACGATTGTTACACGATACTACACTCATAAGAGTCTGTCTTGAGAATATTTTTGGAATACGAGTAGTCATTTTATCCGATAATATCTGAAAGATGAGATGATGACTATGGGGACCTTTTTTAGAACATGATTGTCAGGTTTAACCATAGTACACTCCCTTTGGATGGTTCTTAACCGAGACTCCATGCTCGTGACTTACAATAAACCCTTGATTCCCGGTTGATCCGTTCTCGTATATCCTAAATATCAATGGAACTTGGTTGTTGATAAGGTGTAAACCATGATCCACCAAAATGGATGATTGATATTGAGGATGACTTGATCCATCCCGTGACCTTTGTGTGGCGTGACTTGCTTGATCCTTGAGTGTGATTGTTGCATCCATGAATTCATGCATTCTTTTGCATCCATATCATCAACAAGAAAATTTCAAGGAACTTAAGAGGTCTATTTGCAGATTTTCAGACATGGATAAGAAAAGAAGGAATACGAAGAAGTACAGTTTCAGAAAACCCGACTTGAAAGGGTTAAGGAGTTTGACATCTTATGTATTACAACCTTTAGAGTTCAAAGCTCGATGTCATACGGTGAACTGACTTTGATGTGTTTTTGCTTTGGAAAGCAAATGTCGCGGATAGCAAGAGTCGCCATCGACTTTTCTTTCATCCGATAAGGAAAGGTGGAAAAGAACAGGAAAGACCTTAATTAGATTTTGGGTTCGGGAGGTACATTATATAAAGGGAAGGTGTTAGCACCCTTTGTATCCATGGTTATCCATGGGCTCTTAATTGCTTGATCACTTATGTTTGTCTGAAAAAAGGTGTTTGTGAATTGCTTAAAAATATTTTGAAAAGAGAGTTTGACTTTGTAATGATTCTTGTACGAATGTATACAAAGTGGTTATCTCGTTTAGTTTTGAGAGTTGTTTAGAAAAATATAACTCGGTAATGATTCTAGTACGAATGTATACCAAGTGGTTACTTTCTAAAAGATGTTTTGAAAAGGTGTGAGGTGTGAAAAGTATTTCGATTTGTGAGTAAGCAATTAAGGGTTATACCCACCCAAGGTCTTTATGGGCATTTCCTATCCTTATGAGGGTAAAACTGTCCTTACTATTGAGAAGTAAGTAGTTTTATCCTTTGGATGTAAAAGGGTCATCGTAGGGTCATCGATTGGTCATTGAAGGCAACATTTGTAAGGATACCTTAGCATTCGAAGGGACGATCATCATTTAACCGTAGGCTACAACGAAGGGTCATCGAGGGACAAAATCATGTATTCGCAGGCAACATCCGACGGACGATGATTTATTTTATAGGGACATGATGATTTAATCGAAGGGTCTTTGCTAAGTGTATCCCCACATTCGCGGGACATGACCATAATACCGTAATATCGTAAGGCAACAAAGAGAGGTCCAAGATCACATATTCAAAGGAAATATTTTACAATCAATTAGATAGTTGTAATCAATTAGGTAATTAGGTCCATATTAATTAAGTATTTAGGATGAATCTCCACATTAAAATAAATTAAGTGAATAGGATGAATCTCCACATTAAAATCAATTAAGTAAATAGGATGAATCTCCGCAAGGGTATCCCACAAATAAAGTGGGATACCTAGCAAGCTACCCTCTTCGGGAGTATGTGAGTCCTTACAATATTCAGCAAATAGGTCAGAATACCAAATGGGGGTGCAATCGAGGATTACAACAGCAGTAGGAATGTCAGGCAAAATAACGCATGATTAAAATAGAACAGATCAGATAAGCATAGAACAGAACAACCAAAATATTAGCGACTGTCACGTTCGCCTCTGCCTCGCCTAGCGAAGGCTTAGCGAATACTCGCTACATGCTCGCTTAGCGATGTGCTAGCGAGCGGCTGCGGGTTTTGAATTTCAGAACAGTACGATCTCAGCATGCTGCACGCCCTATGGCATTCAATTACAGAAATAACATGGTCAAACATTCAGGATATTCAGGCATATTTAAACTCACATGCAAACTCTAATTACCTATCCAGAAATTCAATCATGATGCATTATGTATTTAGAGATTACAGATTGGAAGCATAAAACAGTAGTGATGCGCAAACCTGTTCGCGATTGAATTGCAACGTTGAATTGGCAGATCACCTTTGGTATCAGATTGAGTTGGGCGGAGGTAAACTTTGTGCAGATGAGTTGCCTTCAGGGTTTCCTTTAGGGTTGCTCTGAATTCTCTTGGTTAGCCTCCAAGGTTTGATTGCTAGGGTTCCGGTTCGTCTCCCTCTGTCCCGTTTTCCTTCCGTTTTCGTTCTCCTTTTCCTGACTGAAGTTGTGGTATTTATAATGCTCTTTTTATGACCTAATGGGCTCAGAATGAAGCCCAGAATTTTCTGGTATTCGCAAGCTTCGCTAGGCGAGTGGCATAGCGAAGGGTTCGCTAGGCGAAGGAGTTGCTCGCCTAGCGAGCATGCCAGTTTGAGTCTTTTTCTGGATTGGGCCATTTGTGAGCCGGGTCTTTGCTCCTTTAAGGTCAATGTCTTGAACAATAAGTTGGAGTGCCTTGAAAAATGTCTTGTAATATTAGTGGGCAAATTTTGGGGTATGACACTCGCCATGGGTAGCTTTTGTCTATTCTTCCCACTCAGGTGGATGAAGGTCTGATGAGTGTGTTGGTGCAGTTCTATGATCCTCTGTACCGTTGCTTCACTTTCCCGGATTTCCAGCTTTTGCCTACACTTGAGGAGTATGCCTATCTTGTGGATATACCTATCTTGGATCAGTTGCCATTCAGTGGTTTGGAGAGGGTTCCTTCGTCCCAAGAGATTGCTGATCTGCTTCACATAGAGGTATCTGAGATTATTGCTCATATGACTACCAAGGTTGGAATTCAAGGTCTCCCATCTGATTTTCTCATTGCCCAAGCTACGTTGTTTGGGAAGGCCATGAGTGAGGACGCCTTTGAAGCCATATTTGTACTTCTCATCTATGGGCTAGTGTTATTCCCCAACATCGACAACTTTGGGGATGTGAACGCTATTAGGATTTTCTCTACTCTTAATCCCGTTCCGACTCTGTTGGGTGACACTTATTTCTCTCTGCATATGAGGAAAGAAAAGGGTGGTGGATCCATTGTGTGTTGTCTTCCTCTATTGTACAAGTGGTTTATTTCGCACTTGCCTCAGACGCTTGCCTTCAAGGAGAACAAGGGATGTCTACGGTGGTCCACGAGGCTTATGTCTCTCACTAATGATGATATCTTTTGGTATAACCGTGCGTATGATGGTGTCCAGATTATTGACTCTTGTGGTGAATTCTCCAATGTGCCTCTTCTTGGTACATGTGGTGGAATTAACTACAACCCTATTCTAGCTCGCCGTCAGCTTGGGTTCCCCTTAAAGGATAAACCCAATAACATTTTGTTAGAAGGTGTGTTCTTTCAAGAGGGTAAAGATCCCCAGAACTTGAAGAGCAGGATGGTTTGCGCCTGGCGCAAGATCCATAGGAAGGGAAGGAAAGAGCTTGGTCCGAAGAATTATATTGCTTTGGAACCTTATACCGCTTGGGTGAGGAAGAGAGCTTCTGAGTACCGCATGCCATACGACTATCCGAGACCCAACCCTATGGTTATGGTTGGGTCTTCAACCCTCCCTAACCAAGGAGTAGAGGAGTTGAGAGATGAAGACCGTTCGCGTGCTTGGGTTCGTGAGCGAGAGGAACTTCTTCTGCAACTCAAAGATAAGGATGAAGTGATAGAGTTTCTAGAGCATCAGGTTATCGATGAGCCTGATGATGTGGTTTCTTCTCTTCTTCCTCAGTCATCCAAATTTTGGAAGAGGAAGTATGATCGACTTGCCAAGGAGAAGGCAGATATGGAAGCAGCTTATGAGAGAGAGGTGAAGAGGCTTCGTGCAGCTTATCTTCCGGTCTCGAGAGCTTTGGATGATTGCTTCTAGGGCTCCATAGGATGTTATTTCTCCTTTCCTCTTGTATTGTATTTGGTTACCAAGACTGTACTTCTTCTTTGGTGTAAAAAAATTTCCAAATATTATTGCTATGAGTATTCCATATATGTCTTAAAAGATTAATATTTTCAAATATTTGCAAATAGATCTCTACAAAGTTCCTCTGATTAAAAATAAATCATATGCACAAAAATTGCATGCATCATATGCATAAGCAGGTTTTGTTCAGCTCTGATCAGTGGTCTAACTCTTTGCTCTTCATTTATTTTGAAGACAAGTAGACGCATCAGTATAACACGAGAGCCAATCTTCCAAGACTGATGGAGCATTTAGAGCAAGAGAACCGGGAACTGAAGGAGGAAGTAGCTAGGCTGACTTCCATGATGGAGTCAGTGTTGGCTGCCCAAAGCCAATCATCGCCAACTCCTGCAACTCCTCCCATGAGGACAGTTATATTTGAGGTAGCTTCCTCAACTGTGCCTGCCGCCTCCGCTCATTTTGCGCCTACCATACCAGCCGGGTTCCCCTGGGGAATGCCCGCCAACTTTGTGTCCGAGGGTTTTGCTCCAACTCTCGCTTCTCTGCCGGCATCTAGCCCGATCCTTTCTGTGCCACCTTCCATTGTGCACACCTTACCAAGAGTAGAAGACACCATCTATCATTCTGAGCCATCTGAGGGCCCAGACGTATATGAGAAGATGGATGAAATGAAAGACCAAATCCTTGAGCTGCGCAAGGAACTAAAGACTCTGAGGGGTAAAGACCTCTTTGGTAAGACTGCTGTTGAGTTATGCCTCGTGCCCAACGTCAAGATCCCTGTAAAATTCAAAATACCTGACTTTGAGAAATACAAGGGAAACACATGCCCTCTCAGCCATCTTGTAATGTACGCTCGCAAGATGTCAACGCAAATTGACAATGATCATCTTCTTATCCACTACTTCTAGGATAACTTATCTGGTGTTGCACTTAGATGGTACATGGGTCTGGATAGCACGAACATCCGCTCTTTCAATGATCTTGGCGAAGCTTTCGTCAAGCAATACAAATACAATATGGATATGGCTCCCGATAGGCACCAACTAAGGGCAATGTCCCAGAAAGAGAAGGAGACTTTCAAAGAGTACACCTAGATATGGCGTGAGTTGGCCGCTCAGATTGTGCCACCCCTTCCTTGAAGAGAAAGAAATGACCAAAATCTTTTTGAAGACTTTGAGTTCTTTCTATTATGAGAGGATGATTGTTAGTGCTCCCTCGGACTTCACCAAAATGGTGAATATGGGAATGAGGCTAGAGGAAGGGGTCCGAGAGGGACGTCTGTCCAAAGATGAAGGCTCTTCTGCAAAGAGATATGGGAGCTTTACGAAGAAGAAGGAGGGAGAGGCACATGTTGTGTCCTCCCATATCAAAATAAGACCCTCTGTGAAGAGGAAGATTGTTCGCCCTGCCAGTAACCAACACCAGGTGGCTCATATAGCACCTGCCTTCCGAGAAGTTCAACATCATCAACAACAACAACATCAACAATATCAACAACAACATCGTCAGCAAAAGCAAGCCTACCAGCCTCTAAACAACAATAATACCAGCACCAGCTACGATAGGAAGAGGGTCACTTTTGATCCAATTCCAATGACCTATGCTGAACTCTATCCTTCTTTGATCGATAGAATATTAATTACTCCACGAGACCCACCCGTTGTACTGACCAACCCTCAGTGGTGGTACAAGCCTGAACTACATTGTGTATATCATTCCGGTGCTCCCAGATATGATGTGGAGAATTGCTATCCCCTGAAGACCAAGGTTCAAGACCTTGTGAGAAGTGGGATTTTGGTTTTCGAGGACGTAGGCCATAATATGAAGAAGAACCCATTACCCGAGCATGGGAAAGCTGCTGTGAATATGGCCAGGGTTGCCTTGGCAAATATAAAGTCCTGTATGTCAATGATATCAGGAAATCTTTGGTCGAGATGCATAGACTGTTGTGTGGATACAGTCATTATGAGCATGACCATGATAGGTGCCAGGTGTGCACTATCAATGAAAGAGGATGCCGACAAGTAAGAAAGGACATCCAAGAGATGCTGGATCAAGGTATGATCGAAATACTTCAGAATCGCAATGAGGATGAAGTTGATCTTATCTCTCTTATATTCAGGATTCCAGAGCCTGTTGTCGTCAAATATGACGGCAGCAAGCAGAAAGTGTCACCATCTCTTGTAATCAAGCCAGCGTGCCCTGTCCCGTATTCATCAGATAAATTTGTTCCTTACATGTACAACGCAGTAATGCTAGAAGATGGAAAGGAGGTGTCGTTGCCCTCAACTTCCGTAGTGAGCATTTCTGACGTCAGTGGTGTGACCCGCAGTGGTCGTGTTTTCTCGGCGCCGCCGAAACCCCATGAAGACGTTTCGAAGAGAACTACTGCTCATCCTGTCGGTCCTGTGGGGAATTCTTCTTCTTCGAATCCGGCACTTGTTATGAAGGGCGTTGACCCTGTTGTTGATAAATCCGCGAAAGCTCCTGTCCTGGTTGGCCAGCATGGCATTTTGAGAGAGGAATGTGATGAGATGCTGAGGCTCATCAAGAGGAGTGAATATAACGTTGTTGATCAGCTGCTACAAACTCCATAAAAGATATTTGTATTATCTTTGTTGATGAATTTTGAGCCACACCGTGAAGCTTTGCAGAGGGTGTTGGACGTGGCATACGTGGACCATATGTCATTGTTGAACAGTTTGATAGCATTGTTGAAAACATAACCGCTTGTAACAATTTAAACTTTTGTGATGTTGATCTTCCCGAGGAGGGAAAATACCACAATTTGGCTCTACACATTTCAATGAATTGCAAGAATGATGCCTTGTCTAATGTGTTAGTGGACACAGGATCATCGCTTAATGTGTTGCCAAAATCTACTCTGGCCAAACTTTCTTACCAGGGGCCTCCCATGAGGCAGAGTGGAGTGGTTGTTAAAGCTTTTGATGGATCGAGGAAAACTGTGATTGGCAAAGTAGAACTCCCGATCAAGATTGGACCTAGTGATTTCCAAATCACTTTTCAGGTCATGGATACCCATCCATCATACAACTGTTTGCTTGGCAGACCATGGATTCACGAGGCAGGCGCCGTGACATCCACCCTACACGAAAAGTTGAAGTTTGTCAAAAACAAGAAGTTGGTTGTGATAGGGGGAGAGAAGGCTCTCTTGGTTAGCAATTTATCTTCCTTTTCTTACTTCGATGCTGAGGATGAGGTTGGGACTCCATTCCAAGCCTTGTCTATTGTTGAGCCTTCAAGGAAAGGACCTTCTTCATTTGCTTCCTACAATGATGCTAAGTTGGCCATTGAGCATGGTACAACTATCGGTTTAGGACAAATGATCAAGATGGAAGATAATAAATCCCGAGCTGGCATAGGGTGTTCTTCAGTAATAAATCCCGAGATGGAAGATGGAAGATAATAAATCCCGAGATGGAAGATAATAAATCCCATTTGCCATCGTGGAAGATGATGAAGAGGAAGATCTGGGCAACTTTGTCATCCCTGGAGGAATCTGCAATAATTGGGTCGCTGTTGATGTTCCAACAGTTATCCATAAGTCCACGTAATGTGTTTAAAAACCCTTCTCCCATGCCAAAAGGAGAAGTGATGACATTGTTGGCACATTTTGATTAATACCATGATATTCATTCAATAATCACATGTTAAATGTTTGTTTTTCCAAATTATTTTTTCCTTTTTTGTTTTTTGCATGAAATTGGTGATCACCATAAAACCCTAAAAAATCTTTTCATCTGCATAATGGTTTGCCTTGTTTGAATCCTGAAATCTCTTTTATACTCAAAATCATTATGCAGGTTGATCAAACTCATTGAACATAATGATCTAACACCATCTCCCAACTTTGAGTTCCCTGTATTTGAGGCCGAAGAAGATGATGTTGAAGAGATTCCTGATGAGATCACCCGTGTGCTTGAGCACGAGGAGAAGGTCATTCAACCACATCTTGAGAATCTGGAAACAGTCAACTTGGGGTCTGAAGATTGTGTTCGTGAAGTGAAGATTGGGGCACTCCTGGAAGAGTCTGTCAAGAAGGGGTTGATTGAGTTGCTACGAGAATATGTCGACGTCTTTTCTTGGTCGTATGAAGACATGCCTGGTCTAGATACCGATATCGTGCAACATTTCCTGCCTTTGAAGCCTGAGTGTGTGCCTGTAAAGCAGAAGCTCAGAAGAACTCATCCTGATATGGTAGTGAAGATTAAAGAAGAAGTTCATAAGCAAATTGATGCGGAGTTTCTGGTGACTTCTACATATCCTCATTGGGTGGCCAATATTGTGCCTGTGCCTAAGAAAGATGGAAAAGTCTGAATGTGTATGGACTATCGAGACTTGAATAAAGCTAGTCCGAAAGATGATTTTCCTCTACCACATATTGATATGTTGGTAGACAATACAGCTAAATTCAATGTCTTCTCATTTATGGACGGATTTTCCGGTTATAACCAGATTAAAATGGCACCCGAGGATATGGAGAAGACAACATTCATCACACCTTGGGGAACATTCTGTTATCGGGTGATGCCCTTCGGTTTAAAGAACGCCGGAGCCACGTATCAACGCGCTATGACTATCTTGTTTCATGATATGATGCACAAAGAGATCGAGGTGTATGTTGATGATATGATTGCAAAGTCGAAAATGGAAGTTGAACATGTAGAACACTTGTTGAAGCTTTTCCAGCGATTGAGGAAGTACAAACTCCGCTTGATCCCGAACAAGTGTACATTTGGAGTCCGTTCCGGCAAGTTAGTGGGCTTTATTGTCAGTGAAAGAGGTATTGAAGTTGATCCTGCCAAGGTCAAAGCAATACAAGGGATGCTTGCTCCCAAAACTGAGAAGCGAGTCCGAGGTTTTCTTGGCCGCTTGAATTATATTTCCCGATTTATATCCCACATGACTGCCACATGTGCGCCTATATTCAAGCTCCTCCAGAAAGATCAGCGTCATGATTGGACCGAGGATTGCCAAAAGGCCTTTGACAGTATCCAAGAGTAATTGTCTGAGCCTCCAATTCTGTTTGAACCTGTTGAAGGGAGACCATTGATTATGAACTTGACCGTGCTTAATGATTCTATGGGTTGTGTATTGGGTCAGCAAGATGAATCAGGAAAGAAAGAGTGTGCAATATACTACTTGAGTAAGAAGTTCACTGATTGTGAGTCTCGATACTCAATGCTCGAGAAGACATGTTGTGCTTTGGCTTAGGCTGCTAAGCGCTTACGCCAGTATATGTTGAATCATACAACTTGGTTGATATCCAAAATGGATCCAATCAAATATATCTTCGAGAAGCCTGCTTTAACTGGGAGGATTGCCCGTTGGAAGATGTTGTTATTTGAGTATGACATTGAGTATCGAGCTCAGAAGGCTATTAAAGGTAGTATCTTGGCTGACCACTTGGCACATCAACCAATTGAGGATTATCAGTCTGTGCAGTACGACTTCATAGATGAGGAGATTATGTATTTGAAGATGAAAGATTGCGATGAGCCTACGCTCGATGAAGGACCAGAGTCTAGTTCCCGATGGGGTATGGTGTTCGATGGCGCTGTTAATCAGTACGGAAATGGTATTGGGGCATTGAAATTTTGGCCACCTGAAGCCCTTCTGCTATAAGCTGTATGGTTATCCTAGCCCTGTTCATCATCAGGCTCACTATCAACCAAGACCCAAACAGCACAGGACTGTCAACAAGAAGCAATGGGTTCCTAAGACAATTGTTACAAGTCTAATAGCTCACACTCCCTTTAGACTTTCATCCAAAAAAGATTGGTACTTTGACAGTGGGTGCTCCAGACACATGACTGGAAACAAAGACCTGCTAACTGGTCTTCATCCTCATGCCATAAGCTATGTAACCTTTGGTGATGGAGCAAAGGGTGAAATCAAGGGGATAGAAAAGCTTGAATGCCCTGGAGTTCCTAAACTTGACAAGGTCCTACTTGTTAAAGGCTTGAATGCAAATCTAATAAGCATCAGTCAACTATGTGACCAAGGTCTAAATGTTAACTTCACTAAAACTGAATGTCTGATTACCAACAAAGAAAGTGAAGTGATCATGGAAGGAGTCAGAACCAAAGACAACTGTTACATGTGGAGCTCTCAAATTAGTTACTCCTTAAAACGTACCTCAGTCAAAGATAAAAGGATGAAGATGATTATATCTTCTAAAGGAACTCCCAAATTGAAAGTCTGTGGGAAATGTCAGACAAGGATGTCACACCAGAAACTCAGACTTAACATCACTTCCAAAGGAGAAAAGCTCATGATGGCTCAAATAGATAAGAGGTTGGATCAGATGGTTGTACATGCTGCTAGTCATATACAGTCTGAAGTTGGAAAGAGCTTTGTTGGACTTGGGCTACAAGTCAAGCAGATAGAAGGGCCTATGTGTCTACCTCAAAGCAAAAGTGCCAAGAACAATGTTGAGAAGATTGGGATGGAGAGTGAAAGGACACCTGCTCCTACACATTTGAAAGATGAAAATGGTGTTTATGCTTAATATATAGCATATAGAAGTAGCTGTTCTCAACAGGGTTGATTGAAACTACTAATGATTGCATACAATGTCACACACGATGTCATGACATTGTACTATGACAACGTGAATGCTACAACTATGTCCAAAAATCCTATTCATCACAGTTGGACCAAGCACATTAATTTATGTCATCACTCCATTAGAAAATTTGTGGAAGACAAATTCATAGCTCTAAATCATGAAATGCAATTAGCTAACAAATTTGCAAGGGGTTTGGATGATAATTAGCTTGAATATGTAAGAGTGAAATTGGGGATTTGGATTCTTGTGAAGTTATGGCAATTAAAGTGGAGTGTAAAAGGTAATAAAAATATTTTCTGCCCACTTAAAAGAAAGAGCCACATTAATGATGAATCATTACCTAGTATTGGAACTAGTATTTATGCCATTTCCACTCGCTACCTAAACACAGCCATTTCCATCTTCATCCAACTTCTCAGAAAACCTCTGCTAGGGCAAAGATATTTTTTTCAAAAGTTCAACAAAATGTCTCAACATCCCTCATCCTCTAGTTCAAAACCCTCTCATCATGCAAGGACTCTCCATGGAGTTTCTAGATGAAGACGTGTTGGACGTTACTCCTCTTTGTGTGATACCAGGTGACGCCCCTGGCCCTTCTTCCATGGCTGGAAGTAAGTAAGGTAACATTCTTGAAAAATCTCCTCATAAAGATGACATGCACTTTACTGATCATACCATTAGGAACCTAGTTACTAGGATTCTGAATGAAGGGCATGCAGTCAAGGGTGTTTCTACCCCTCTTTTTAGAAGGGACCCCTCTCCTGAGGTGGAACCCCAAGCTGAGAAAGATGATGATTCATCTAGATCAGAGAAGGAAGTGGCTGCTGAGAGATTATGTTCTCTAGGTAAAATCTTACCTAGCAAGAAACCAGCAAATGTGTCTCATGAAACTGCTGAGAATATTATTGATCTGGAGGAAGAAAGTTCTAAGGAAGAAGATGACACCTTGTTTCATCATGTAAAACCAAGTGTTGCTAGAAAATTGAAGACCAGACAAGGGAAGACTGTGGCTGAAATGATGACAGACAGAACTAGGAAGAAGACTGTTGGTGTAGGACCCTCCAAATCTTGGAGTAAAGTTGAGGTTAAAAAGAGGAAGGTCAGAGAAAGTTCTGACTCTGAAGAGGATATCGAAGACGATGTCCCGGACATCTCCCCTACTAAAAGGCAGGCTGTTAAGAAGTCTCCAGGAAAAGTTGCAGTTGTGCACTTAGATAACATCTCTTTCCACCTTGAAGATGGTGCTGCCAAGTGGAAGTTTGTCATTCAAAGGAGGGTTGTTGTTGAAAGGGAGCTGGGAAAGGAAGTTGTAGAGGTGAAGGAAGTGATGGATTTGATCAAGAATGCTGGTCTGTTGAAAAATGTTGTTGGTTTACCCCAATGCTTTGAGGGGTTAGTGAAAGAATTTGTTGTGAATATCCCGGAGGATATTTCTGAAAAGAGTAGCAAGGAATTTTGCAAGGTTTTTGTAAGAGGTAGATGTGTGAGATTCTCCCCAACCATAATCAACAAATTTCTAGGGAGAGGAACTGAAGGAGGTGTGGACTTAGAGGCTACAGACAATGAAGTCTGTAGGATTATTACTGCTGGCCAAGTTAAGGAATGGCCTAGTAAGAATCACCTATCAGCTGGCAAACTAACTGTCAAATATGCTATCTTGCATAAGATTGGTTCAGCCAACTGGGTGCCTACTAATCATATCTCAACCATCTCTATTGGTCTTGGAAGAATAATTTATGCTATTGGAACCAGGATAAACTTTGACTTTGGAAGGTTTATGTTTGATCAAATTGTCAGGCATGCCTCCACTAATGCAGTGAAGCTGCCCATTGCCTTTCCATCTATCATCTGTGGAATTATCTTGAGCCAGCAACCAGGCATTCTCACCACAAGTGACATTCCAAGCAGAAGAAAGCCTCCAATATCCATTCACTACAAGTTGTTTGAAGGAAGCCATGTCAATGATGTCGTCATGACATCTACAAGAAAGGAGCCTGCCTCTCAAGGTAGCTTGATTGATCAATTAAAGGAAACTTGTAAGGAGCTGAATAATGGTATTAGGGTTGCCAAGGCAAGGAAAGAGGCTTTGGAGGTTCTTATTGGTAGCTTAGAGAAGGAAGAGATGGAGAAGGCCGGTGAGACCAAGGATTCAGATGCCAATACCTCAAGTGAGAAGTCCAATGCTCAATCTAGTGGCAACTCTGATTCTGAAGGTGAAGATGATGCCTCTTCCCCAGATTAAGTGGTAATGGTTCCCCCTGATATGAAGACTGTGTGTGGTGATGAAGACTAGGTTGGTTTGACTGTTATGAAAGTTGGTCCCCCTGTTGTTTTGATGCTGAAGAATTTGTTTTTTTTCTGTTGAAATGTGTGTAATTTGTGGCAGTCCTTACTGATGCCTTTATGTAATATTTGGGCTCTTAATGAGTTCCATGGATTTCTAATTATCTCAGCTATAACAGCTGTGTATAATTATGGTGTGTATCTCCTAACATTTATGTTTTAACATTGTATATGTTATAACATCTGTTGTGAAATTCTCTGCTAGGCTAATTGACATTTATTTTGTCTAATTGGTCACCTTTGGTCAATTTTGGCTAAAAAGGGGGAGAAGTGTTTATGTGGAGCAGTTAAATTTGTGGAGCTGTGTGGAGATGTATGTGCTGGTGTAGTTGAACAGATGAACAACTACTGTTGAAGGAGATGTGTTTGATGTAAAACAGAATGTTGTTCTGTTCTGTGATGTTAGGGGATATGTCTCATGTTCTGTGCAACTGATGTTGGAGGAGATGTCTGATGTGGTGCACAAGTGATGTTGAAGCAGATGTCAGAGGGTGATTCTGACTGTTACAGGTGTTGTGGTTACATGTGTTGTTATTATTAAAGGAGATGTTTGTGTTGCACAGATTTAGGGGGAGAAGAAGAACTCTTGTGCATTTATGTGTTTTTCTAGTTGCCTCTATATAACTAGTAATTCTGGTTGTGTTGCACAGATTTAGGGGGAGAAGAAGTACCCTTGTGCATGTGTGTATTACTAGTAGCTATAGCTAGTAATTGTATTTGCTTCTGCTGCTGCTTAAACTGCTGTTATGCTATTTAACTGCTGATGTGTTTTCTCTTGTGAACAAAATGGACAGATATATGTTTTAGCCAAAATTTGCCAAAGGGGGAGTTTGTTGGTTCTAAGTGTTGGCAGCAATTTTGGTAAGACAAAGAGTGTTCACAAGATGTTTTTTGTGATGTCTTAACATAAGATATCTATGTACCTGTTGGAGTTTAAAAACATAATTATGCAGGATTGTTTCAGGATGTCATACACAATGTCATGGCATCTGATATTATGTACCTGCTGGAAATTATAAATGGAATTATGCAAGATTACTCCAGGATGTCAGACCCGGTGTCATGACATCCTGTACACAAAACATTCAGGGTGAATGTTATGTGCTATGTGATTGCGCATTTAATGGCAATCTATGTATGATTGAAGATCTGATTTGCAGGCACATTCAATCATTGATTACAACCTGATTTATTTATTTTCCAAAGAGATCTAACCAGCTATGATGACAAGATTTAATTGGAAAATAGTTTTAGGGTTTTCAAGATGTCCAAGCCCAGCTGAAAGCTTCTATAAAAAGGGACTTGGAAAACCTGATTTGTTACACAACCAATACAAAGCGAAATACTGAGAGAGAGCAAGGGTTTGTGTCTTGTTTAGTCATGAGACTTGTAAGCCATTCAAGTCATCCATAGATGATTGAATTGGTCTGATTTATGGGTTGTAATTTGTCACTCTAAGCTTATAAGCAAGAGTGTGTGTCTACTTGATCAAAGTTGTTAAGCAAGATCTAGTGTGTGTCTACTTGATCAAAGTTGTTAAGCAAGATTAAGTGTGTGTCTACTTGATTGAAACTGTGAAGTAAAATCAAGTGTGTGTTATTGAAAAGTGTCTTCTTTTCACAAGGAATTGTTGTTTAAAATCACAGGTGTGATTGAAGGGAAGTGAGTGGGTTCTCATATCTAAGAGTGCTTAGGTAGAAATTGCACGGGTAGAGATTAGGTGAGAAAGACTGTAACTTCTTGAAATGTACGGAGAGTCTTTGAACTTATTCTATTTTAGTGGATTTCCTTCCTGGCTTGGTAGCCCCCAGATCTAGGTGAGTTGGATCGAACTGGGTTAACAATTGCTTGTGTCTATTGCATTACTATTCTTTATCTTTATCCTATTTGCATTACTCAGATATTAGTGTCGTGACATTACCTTCGACATCTCATATCTGATACCAGAATTTCAGTTAGAATGTCCTTAAATAGGAGCAGCTGTAAGACCCCAATTTTGACCCTAAGATCCCTCATGCAATTTCATCATAAGCATTAGCATTAGGATCATACCTTGGCATCCTCCTTGCCCCTCTTTCATTGGGTTTGTTTTGGGAGATATTACCTAGCACTATGTGATTGTATCATACTTGTATATCATCATTTTACTAACCAAAATACCAAAAATATATCTTTGCATTTTCCTAACTCTTTTGTAGGTAAGGCATGATCCCGTTGATTTATCAAGTTCATATCTAGGGTTTGAGACACTCATGACAAAGAGCACAACCATGAATTGATTCAAAAATGCTTATGAGCATCATATATGAGTTCCATTGATTACTACATGTTATATTGATCAAGTTTTCTTCAATAGTTTGGAGGTGATTTGCCTTGGAAACCCTAGTTTGACTAGGTATCTTGAGTAACTTCTCCAACAAGCTATCTCACTAATTGATATAATTTCTCAAGGGATACTTCAAAATTCATCATCTTATGCATATATGATCTACCATGATCCAAGAAAGTCAAAAGAATTGGAGGTTAGCAAGTTGGTCGATTGTGGTTGGCCAGATGAATTCATCTGATCAAAATTGGGTCTCCCTAGACCCTATCTCCTACAATTTTCACCATATTGTCATACCCTGATTTTGCTCGGGTAGTTTTTTAAAACTTTCGTTAAGCACCCATAACAAAAAAAAAAACACAACACATAGACTTAAAACATGGGGGGAAGGCTTTTACTAGATCAAAAATTCTTCAACCCTAATCATGTCAAGCCTTCTTTGAGTAGTCTCTCAAAGCTTAAATTCTTCATCCTTCATAATTTGTTTTCAGTTACGCGGGGTGATGGAACCTGCATTTATTTATGACCATTGATTCCAGTCTAAGCCTTTGGTCCCATAAGAATTCCACCAGTTTTCCCCCATCTGTGCGCATTTCATCCAACTACTTCAAGTATGCGGTTTGTTCTTAGTTTGATGATTTATGCCGGTTTTTGTATGGTTTTTGCTAAAAAATCATAAAGTTTAAATTGGTCGTGCCTCTTTCATTCGTGGGGCCTTTGGGTCCATGTTGCAACCATGGTCACACATTCAGTCATAACGTTGACACAAACCGAGTACATTTTTTCTTGATCCATTTTTCTTATGGGCAGGAAATAAATGACGTAAATTCATTTTGTTGTTAAGTGATATTTTGCATTGTGATAATTTCCTATCAAGCCAAGTGTGCAAGCTCGCCGTTTTTTTCATCTCCCAAATAATTATGCCAAGTTTTAATCCATCATAAGTTTCTAAATTAATGTTTGCATTTTGAAGCATGTATGTGAATGGTTTAATCCAAGGTTAATTATAGGTGAGAACCACTATTACTGATAACATTTTGAAGCTCGTCTTTTACACTACTCACACTTATGTGCCATGGTCCTTTGTTGACTTCATGCTGGAAATAAGCTCTCAACGCTATGACATCTTGTTTATTTTATTCCTTTTTGTTATACTTTTTTGACCGATAATTGTACACTAGGTCAACCAAAATTAGAATGTTCATTCTTTTATTTATTGTGCTCCAAACATTTTTCAATAAGATTCTACTCTAGACTTGAGTGTTTTAAAAAAAAATTGTGACACACACAGGTTTGAATCCAGGATCTTGCAGATGTTATGTGAATAGTTTAATCCAAAAAGCCTTACACATATTCTCCGAAAATACAAGTATTACATCCTAATGTATGAATATCCTACGTTAAGACCAAGGCATTATGCTGCAAATCCAACCGTTGAAGACGGAGCCTTTGTAGAACCATTACCACATCATTTCTTAAATCAAGACAACCTGTAGGAAAACAAGGCATTAGCATCAAAACCTTAAAATAAATTAATTAAAGTTTTAAGAAGATTAACAATAAGATTACGATCAAGGACAAGGGGACCACATAAATCCAAAACAAATCCACCAAAACAAAATCACCCAACGGAAAGATATGGAAGAATTTATCGTGAGAGGTGCGACTATGGTCCCCACAAAATCTAGGATACGCAGAGGATTTCCTAACAAATTCATCATAAGATTACCAACTCATCATTCACGGAATATCCTTTACAATCACCCTATAAATACAAGCGATTACGCCAAGGTGAAGAGAAGACCTACCGTAACTCTGCTAAAAAATCCCTAAGAACATTTTTCACTAAAGCTCAAGGATTTCTAGGTTAAAGCTAGAGTTTCATACTGAAACCCTAACCTAAACGAGCTCAGACCCAGAAACGCAGTAAAAAAATAGAAAGAGGAGAGAGAATGAAAGTTTTAAAGAAAGAACTTATCTCGAACGTGAAGGAACAAACGTCGCCGGTGACCCGTCTTCTATCAAGTATACTTTTTTCCTTCCCCTTTGCTTGAAATCTTCGCCTCTTCTTGCTGATCTTGATACACTTTTTGTAAACCCCAAGTTAATTACGCTGAATCGCCTTTTTTGTAGTCTTGATTGCAAATCTAGGGTTCACCTTTTGAATGTTATCTCTAACTGTTTTTGTTTTCGTTTCAACTGTTTAATCAAGATTTTGTTTTTTAGGTTTGTACATTACGGTCTCGATCTAGGGTTTTGGTTGGGTTTCTGAGATTTCTGTGGCCGAATTCATAATCCTCGGCCAAGATAAGGGGGGTTGGTGTTTAAGGTTTGGTTGTGTGAATGTTGGTTCACCGGAGAAGAAGGTGGCGTTGCCGCTGTTGGCCGACAACCACCGTCTTCTCCGGTAGGTTGCGGTTGCAGAGACGAACGCGGTTGCAGAGCACTTTGGCGCTTTAGGTATGAAGAGAGCGAAAGGGTTCTAAGAAATGAATGCATGGCTCCAGGTCCCTTCTTTAATAGATGGTCTGGGACTTTTGGGCGGAGGTGAGAAGTGTCACCAATCTTGGACACTTGTCAGCAAGGTTGGTGGTGCCCGTTAACATACCCCAAATATTTAATAACAACAACAAGTATATATCAGAGTAAATACACCAAACAAGGGTGTCACATCTTCGAAAATAACATCTGTCATGCTCTTTTATTATATCAACCATAAAACATTTCAAAAATACGCAGCGGATAGAAATTATGTCAACCAATTAAAACATATAACATATTCCATGTAAAATTATTCAACAATTAAAAACATCCCGTCCCGATGTTACATCTATCAGAGCATGACCCACTACGGAGACTACACTAGACTCCAAGCACTAGCTTCTACTCAATCACTGCTCGTTACCTGAAAAATAGTTGTAAGGGTGAGTTCTTCAATCGATATAATAAGCATTATAAATCATCATGTAATGCTAAGTAATTTAACACGTTTCATCACCCAAATCAGATTACACATTCAGTAACGGCACATCAACTCCAATATCATACTCAATAACAACATAAAAATGCAACTCAAATGAGACTCGACTCGTCATGCATGTGGTACCAATCGGAGTAAAACTCCCAACTTAAAATCATTGCCATTTTATTGGGCATCAAGGCATAAGCCTTCAACTTTCAACTTAAAATTTGCCAATCCAGGCCAACGTGGTGTGAGCAAAGCTCCGACTTAATGCATATGAATGTACATGGCATACACGACTTTAAACTGTCGACAACATAATAATAATAGCAATACAACAATGTTTTCAACAAAATCAACTTATAATCAACTTTGGCTCACCAAGCCTACAACTCAGTATTTTCAACAACTTTAACACAACTTATCAACATATTTGTATCAACACTTCATAACATAAACTCAACAAAATTACTCATCAAAATTAACGATAATAGGCCAATCACCAATTATGTTCACAACATTAAAATATCAACTTTTTCCAATTTCCAACAGTGTTAACCGGTTAACGCCCTGGGTTAACCGGTTAACGCAGGACAAAATACATTTTCTGGCAAAACGCAACAGTGTTAACCGGTTAACGCCCTGGGTTAACCGGTTAACGCAGGCAAAACAACACATTTTCACAAAATATAACAGTGTTAACCGGTTAACGCCCTGGGTTAACCGGTTAACGCAGACAAAACAGCAGTTCCTGCGCTAACACAAGGCAGAATGCAGAGTTCTCCGCATTTTCCGCCGTTGGAGGACTTCCGGACCTCCGATTCAATTTCCGTAAAAAGCTATACGTTCGGGGGAACACGACTCACACAATTACGGACTCAATTACAGCGTTAATACGACTTATTCATCACAATATTTCAGCATTCAACATCCCAATTAGGGTCACTTCAACGGTTTATCACTACCCATGACATGTTAATCTATAATACCCATTAAACGACGATAAACCCCCCTTACCTGAGATAATCCGGCAATCTCTAAGCTTCGAGCTTTTCCATTCTTCAACCTTTGCTCTCTAGCTCTTCCTCTTTGCCCTTTCTCCACTTTTCACCTTTCAGCCGCTTCTCTGTTTCACGTGAAAACTCTTTACCAAAAAATGGAAACCCTTTTCTCTTATTCCAACTTATATATTTTCCAATAATTATTATTCCAAATAATAATAATAATAATAATCCAATAATTCAATTTATTTAATTAAATTAATAAATATATTATTAACTTAATTTAAATAATTCTCTTATTTTATTCGGGGTGTTACAACTCTCCCCCACTAAAAGAGTTTTCGTCCTCGAAAACATACCTCAAGCAAATAACTCCGGATAAGACTCCTTCATCCGACTCTCAAGTTCCCATGTCATGCTTTTGCCCGTAGCTCCCAACCAAACGACTTTAACCAACACAATCTCTTTTCCTCGAAGAGTCTTTGTTTCACGATCTTCAACTCGTACAGGCTTTGTCTCTATTGTTAAATTATCTCGCACTTGCACATCATCCATACTAACCACATGAGACGGATCTGAGATATACTTCCGAAGCTGCGACACATGGAATACATCATGCAAATTCGAAAGATTAGGTGGTAATGCCATCCGATAAGCAACTTTTCCAACTCGTTCTAAGATTTGATACGGACCAATGAAGCGAGGAGTGAGCTTTTTAGACTTCAAAGCCCTCCCAACACCGGTCACAGGCGTGACTCTCAAAAACACATGGTCACCAGCTTGAAATTCTAAATCCTTCTTCCGCTTGTCATGGTAACTCTTCTGCCTACTCTGAGAAGCTTTCATCTTCTCCCGGATAAACTTCACTTTCTCGGTAGTTTCTCGAACTAACTCTGGTCCAAGTACTACACCCTCACCAGATTCGTGCCAACACAACGGAGTTCTACATCTACGACCATATAATGCTTCAAAAGGCGCCATTCCGATACTAGAATGGTAACTATTATTATATGTGAACTCGATCAATGGAAGATAAGTGTCCCACGAACCTCCTTGTTCAAGAACACAAGCTCTCAAAAGATCCTCCAATGACTGAATCGTCCTCTCAGTCTGACCATCAGTCTGCGGGTGGTATGCAGAACTCAATCTCAGCTTAGTTCCCAAAGCCCTCTGCAAACCTTCCCAAAACTTCGATGTAAATCTAGGATCTCTGTCCGAAACAATACTCGACGGAATACCATGCAAACTTACAATCTCCTCAATATATAACTCAGCCAATCTCTCTAATGGGTAATCCATTCTGATCGGAATGAAATGAGCCGACTTCGTCAATCTGTCAACAATCACCCAAATAGCTTCAAAATTCCTACTTGTCCTCGGTAAACCCGAAACAAAATCCATACTGATACTATCCCACTTCCACTCTGGAATAGTCAACGGTTGCATTAGCCTAGACGGCTTCTGATGCTCAATCTTTGACTTCTGACAAGTCAAACAAGAATAAACAAAACTCGCAATTTCTCTTTTCATTCCCGGCCACCAAAATAACTTTTTCAAATCATGATACATCTTCGTAGCTCCAGGATGAATACTCAAGCCACTACGATGTCCTTCTTCAAGAATACTCTTCTTAAGTTCGGTAACATTCGGAATGCACACCCGATTACCAAATTTCAAAACACCATTCTCATCAACTCTGAATTCCCCACCTTGACCTTGATTCACTAAAGTCAACTTATCAACCAAAAGCACATCGGATTTCTGACCCTCTCTGATCTCATCCAGAATACCACTTGTTAACTTCAACATTCCCAATTTAACACTATTGTGAGTACTCTCACACACCAAACTCAAGTCTCTAAACTGCTCAATTAAATCCAATTCCTTAACCATTAGCATAGACATATGTAATGATTTCCGACTCAATGCATCAGCCACTACGTTTGCTTTACCCGGATGGTAATTCAAACCAAAGTCATAATCCTTCAGAAACTCTAACCATCTTCTCTGTCTCATATTCAGCTCTTTCTGATCAAACAAATACTTTAAACTTTTATGGTCACTGAAAACCTCAAATCTTGACCCGTACAAGTAATGCCTCCATAACTTCAGAACAAACACCACAGCCGCCAACTCTAAATCGTGCGTCGGATAGTTCCTCTCATGAATCCTCAGCTGTCTTGAAGCATAAGCTATAACCTGCTTATTCTGCATCAACACGCCACCCAAACCCAACAATGAAGCATCACAGTAAACTTCAAATGATTCCGACGAACTTGGTAATATCAGAATAGGAGCAGTAGTTAACCTTCTCTTTAACTCTCGGAAACCTTCTTCACATTTTGAGTCCCAAACAAACGCTTGCCCCTTCCTAGTCAACATCGTCAATGGTAACGCCAACTTAGAAAATCCCTCAATGAACTTCCTATAATAACCAGCCAACCCAAGGAAACTTCGAATCTCAGCAACAGACTTCGGAGCTTCCCACTTAGATACCGCTTCTATCTTAGAAGGATCAACAGCAACACCACCTCTTGAAATCACATGACCAAGAAAACTTACCTCTTCTAACCAAAATTCACACTTGGATAGTTTAGCAAATAACTTCTTTTCTCGTAGAATTTCTAAAACCACTCTCAAATGCTCAGCATGCTCTTCTTCAGACTTCGAATACACCAAAATATCATCAATAAACACCACAACAAACTTGTCTAGGTACGGATGGAAAATCCTATTCATATACTCCATAAATACTCCAGGCGCATTAGTCACACCAAAAGGCATTACAGAATACTCATAATGTCCATACCTTGTTCTGAAAGCAGTCTTCTGAATATCCTCAGTTTTCACACGTATCTGATGATACCCAGATCTCAAATCTATTTTGCTGAACACACTTGCACCAACCAACTGATCCATCAAATCATCAATCCTCGGCAAAGGATACCGATTCTTGATCGTCGCTTTATTCAGTTGCCTGTAGTCCACACACAACCTCATAGTACCTTCTTTCTTCTTAACCAATAACACCGATGCACCCCACGGTGACACACTCGGACGAATAAATTTCTTATCCAACAGATCTTCCAACTGACTCTTCAATTCAGTTAACTCAACAGCAGACATACGGTACGGAGACATCGATATCGGTCTAGTACCAGGTACCAAATCAATCGAGAATTCAACTTCACGCTCTGGCGGTAATTTGTTCACTTCTTCAGGAAACACATCAGGAGAATCACACACCACGGCTAGATCGCAATTCACCAGTTTATTTTTAGCCTCCAAAGTCGCTAACAGCATAAACAACTCTGCCCCATCTGCTACTGCCTCATTCACCCTCCTTGCTGACAGAAACAAACTCTTTCCTTCCTCAATCTCAGGAAAGATCACAGTTTTATCAAAACAATTGATATAGACTCGGTTAAACACCAACCAGTTCATACCCAGAGTAACATCAATCGCCGCATCGTCTCTACTTCTTCCAGCAATCTCTATTCTGAGAACCCAACAAGATAAAACAATAAGTACTGATAGGGTTATACAACACCTATCCCGTACAGGGGAAACAGAATAATTACGACTCGACTCGACCGACTATGCTCTGATACCACTAATGTAACACCCTCCTAACATACCCCAAATATTTAATAACAACAACAAGTATATATCAGAGTAAATACACCAAACAAGGGTGTCACATCTTCGAAAATAACATCTGTCATGCTCTTTTATTATATCAACCATAAAACATTTCAAAAATACGCAGCGGATAGAAATTATGTCAACCAATTAAAACATATAACATATTCCATGTAAAATTATTCAACAATTAAAAACATCCCGTCCCGATGTTACATCTATCAGAGCATGACCCACTACGGAGACTACACTAGACTCCAAGCACTAGCTTCTACTCAATCACTGCTCGTTACCTGAAAAATAGTTGTAAGGGTGAGTTCTTCAATCGATATAATAAGCATTATAAATCATCATGTAATGCTAAGTAATTTAACACGTTTCATCACCCAAATCAGATTACACATTCAGTAACGGCACATCAACTCCAATATCATACTCAATAACAACATAAAAATGCAACTCAAATGAGACTCGACTCGTCATGCATGTGGTACCAATCGGAGTAAAACTCCCAACTTAAAATCATTGCCATTTTATTGGGCATCAAGGCATAAGCCTTCAACTTTCAACTTAAAATTTGCCAATCCAGGCCAACGTGGTGTGAGCAAAGCTCCGACTTAATGCATATGAATGTACATGGCATACACGACTTTAAACTGTCGACAACATAATAATAATAGCAATACAACAATGTTTTCAACAAAATCAACTTATAATCAACTTTGGCTCACCAAGCCTACAACTCAGTATTTTCAACAACTTTAACACAACTTATCAACATATTTGTATCAACACTTCATAACATAAACTCAACAAAATTACTCATCAAAATTAACGATAATAGGCCAATCACCAATTATGTTCACAACATTAAAATATCAACTTTTTCCAATTTCCAACAGTGTTAACCGGTTAACGCCCTGGGTTAACCGGTTAACGCAGGACAAAATACATTTTCTGGCAAAACGCAACAGTGTTAACCGGTTAACGCCCTGGGTTAACCGGTTAACGCAGGCAAAACAACACATTTTCACAAAATATAACAGTGTTAACCGGTTAACGCCCTGGGTTAACCGGTTAACGCAGACAAAACAGCAGTTCCTGCGCTAACACAAGGCAGAATGCAGAGTTCTCCGCATTTTCCGCCGTTGGAGGACTTCCGGACCTCCGATTCAATTTCCGTAAAAAGCTATACGTTCGGGGGAACACGACTCACACAATTACGGACTCAATTACAGCGTTAATACGACTTATTCATCACAATATTTCAGCATTCAACATCCCAATTAGGGTCACTTCAACGGTTTATCACTACCCATGACATGTTAATCTATAATACCCATTAAACGACGATAAACCCCCCTTACCTGAGATAATCCGGCAATCTCTAATCTTCGAGCTTTTCCATTCTTCAACCTTTTCTCTCTAGCTCTTCCTCTTTGCCCTTTCTCCACTTTTCACCTTTCAGCCGCTTCTCTGTTTCACGTGAAAACTCTTTACCAAAAAATGGAAACCCTTTTCTCTTATTCCAACTTATATATTTTCCAATAATTATTATTCCAAATAATAATAATAATAATAATCCAATAATTCAATTTATTTAATTAAATTAATAAATATATTATTAACTTAATTTAAATAATTCTCTTATTTTATTCGGGGTGTTACACCCGTTTGTTCATGCGCGCTGCGGTGTATGGTCTTACCATGCAACTCCCAGTATCCACTCTCAAATCCAAAGACCAAGTCAGATCTCCATATCTGACGGTCCGGAGCACACTTCTTGGTCAACACGGTTGACTGGGTCTCCTTAGACCCTTGCTGAATCCAAAATGGGCCGCCTCACTCAAGGCACATGTTCGTTTTTTCCTTTTAGCACCCCCTTTGTTGTAAGTCAGGCAGCGCCCACTTGGGCCTTTTTTTCATCTAAGGGCCCATCTGTTTTGGTTAATTATTTCCTTTTTTATGGTTTAGCCCTTTTTTTTTTGCTTATTTGATTTAAGTTAGGCTTTATTCATCAATTAAATGTTTCTATCATTGTTATCAAGGTTTAAATTTAATTTTATAGTTTACTATCATTTGATTAATTATAATTATTATTATCATCCTTAATGGTTTAAATTAAACAATTATTGTTCGGTGTTGGGATTTATGAGATCTATTTGTGTTGATACTTGTTTAGTCATTTGTATAACTGTTTTATTCAATGTGTGTGTTATGTCACAATCATAAACCAAATCCATTTCATCATCAATCCCAAACCACGATTAAAACCATTAAAATCCCACAATTCTTGATTCAATCGAGCCAACTTTCCAAACACCTTTGTAAGTCGATTTCTCTTAAGCATCGCCATCAACCTCACATAGCTTACTCTTGGACTTTCTTACAATGAGACCTATTCAATTATTAATTAACTGAGTAGATGATTGATACACCAAATTGATCCAATTTGTCCATAAATACAAATTTAAAATCTCGATCCAACATCGAGTATTTTTCTTCTTCTTTTATTCAAGTTAAATTACAATACCTAAACACGGTTAAATACCATTTCATTTGGAAATGAAAAGGGGGATGGTTTTGAGTTTTTAACTTCTCTCCTCGATTACTTGAATACGAGTTCTCTTACTCGGTTAGTCAAATAGTCGTCATTTCTATACACCTAAGCACAATCAAAACGAATCATTCTTGCAATAATGAAATGAAAAGGGAGATGGTTTTAAGCCTTTAACTCCTCTCCTCGATTGTTTGAATACGATTTTTCTTACTCGGTCAGTTAGACACTCGTCATTTCTCTATAAATTTCTAAACCCGATTAAATCAAAACATTCTTATAATAAACTAAATGAAAAGGGAGATGATTTTGAGCCTTCAACTTCTCTCCTCAATTGTTTGAATATGAGTTCTCTTACTCAGTTAGTCAAACAATTGTCATTTTTCCACCAACTTATAACTTAATCAAATCTTTTTCACAATAAACTATACAAAAAGGAGATGATCTTGAGCCTTCGATTCCTCTCCTCGAATGCTTGGATATGAGTTGTTTTACTCAGCCATTCGAGTACTTGTCGTTTATTCTAAAAACATCCACCATACATAAACCTATTTTCATAATCACTTAGTGTAATACCCCAAAATTTACCCTTCATTTTTCGTGGAAGCATGGGATTATGTTTTACACTTCATCAGCATCATACTAGGTCATCCTCATTGCATATTACATTAGTGACATGGAAATCAGGTTTTGATTGATCACTCCTTAACAGAAAGAGCCCACACAAAGCAATATTGAGAATTGGACTTCATTTCTCTAAATATACAAGTCTCAAGGGTCTCAGGGGGCTCCAGGTATCTTATCATGGTCCTCAGTTCATCAGTGAAGGATTCAGAGCTATCAGAGTATTCATCTGGATTTAATCAGAAATTAGGGTTTCATGGCTACCTGCAACAGGAAATGTTTGGTTGGAAGTAGAGGAGCTCATCCATGTCATGATTGGAGAGGCATCTTGTCCTAGGAAGATTCACAATTATCTCAGAAAGATCTACTGGCAATCAGTGCAATCAGTTCCTGATCAATTTTGCCCTAAACTAGGGTTTGGTATAAAATCAGTTTATTTTTGGTTCTTTGGGTGGAACTTTTTTCCATGGCCTTCCATATGTCCACAAGGGTCTACAAACGAAAAATCAGCTCTTTATTTGAGCCAGAGGTGCTTCAATTGATCACTAGAATCAGGAATCAGATAGTTTGGGAAAAAGTCAATTGTGGGGCCAGAAAAGTCAACTCCTGACATTTTGAGAGTGGAATCTCAAAATTCATGCCTAAGGGATCCTACATGTGAAATTTGATCAACGCTAGATCATGGATTCATCATTTAATCGGGAATTGGAAAAGATACTTAATTTGGAAATGGTTGACTTTCCATTTATGGCAAGTTTTCATAATTGTTGCACCCACTTTAAGCCCATTTTCCATCAAGATAAAATCTCCATTTGAAAATTTCTCCAACATGAAAGTTGTTCCTCTTGTTCCAAGCTTTCTAGAGATATAAATTTTTCTCCATTTGGATTAGAATTGAGAAAGTTATGCTTAGTCAAAGTGAGACATTTTTCTAGGACACTTAGAAAAATTTCTAAGTCCAAAAATCTTCAAAGTTTGTCAAAACTTCTTGGCCAGTTTTCTTGCATTTCAAGGCATCATTTGAAAATACTTTCTTCACAATAATTATACCTTGCCATGTCCTCTTTCACATCCTTTTGGAATCATCTCATTTGGATCAATGGTTTGAGAGATACATTCACCTAAAGTGGGCACTATGACATGACTTTCTAGGCAGATTTTAGGCCAAACTGGCCCAGCCAGTTCTGCATGATGAAACCTGAACTTGAGTGCCATTTTTCACCTCCTTCCATTCATCATTTCAAATTGTGATCAACATGAAAGTTGCTAAGCTCCATGATATCTTGCTACTGTTTGCATTATTTCTCCAATTGGTGACTTGAGCATCAAGTTACATGGCCATAAAGTCACCATCTTGGACTGTTTTCTTACTTGCCAAGCCATGCATAAAATCAGCACACGTTTTTTCCTCATGTGGCCATGCTTTGGATATTTACTCACTTAAATTTGGCCCAAAATAACAATATTTCACATGCCCTAATACACCTCACTTCACACTTTTATTCTCATGGATATCATTTATTTAAAAGCCCGTGGAAACACTTGATCCACCTCTATTTAAAAGCTACAAACCCTAAACCTAATGAAGCATTGGAAATTCGTACCAAGGCAAGGCAAAGAGGTCACATATCAGCTCTTGAAGTGAGGCACATCTATCACTAGGTAACTCTATCACTCTTTTTCCATGGCCATGAATAGTATACCTATGCTTATTATTGTTCACCATGCTAGGCTTATCATTGTTTACCTTGCTCATCATCATATTCCTTTTCATTGGTGTTGCTGAATTTTTTCGCCTTTGCCATGTCCATGTTGACCTCTTATGGTAAACTTTTCTCCATGATTAAACCATTATTTTTACTAAAACAAATCACCATGTTGTTCTACACATTCCATACTTGAACTTTGGTTTTTTATTTCATGGCATTTGGTGCATTATAGTGGTAGCATTATTGAATGGAAATTGAGAAAAATCGTTGCCGTTTTCACGTGTTATGGTGTGCATGGCTAGGGTTTAGTTGTGTGGAAGAAGATGGAGACGTGGCAACTCAAGAACCGTTAGATCTAGGGCTCATGTTATAATCCTGGCCATGCATTCCGTTTTTGTCCTTTTGTGAGTTAACTTCATGTGACCAATTGATGCCCATGTCACATGCTTTTTTAAAATAAAATGTACATTTAATAAAGTGTCATGCCTGGATTTAAACGCTTGGACTGGGCTTTACACGTTTTACTATCCACACCCCACGCCTGGCCCATTAACAATAGTCCATGTCCACTTTTATTTTCTTATTTTAATTCACATCTATTTCTCTGTTTTGATTTTAATTATTTAAAATATTTTCTTTGTCCATAAAATCACCCAAAAATATTTTTCACTTTTCTTAATGTCTTATTTAATTTTTTTTAATTTTTATTTTCGTATTTATTTAATATTAGTATTTTATTTTAATTATTTATTCCAAGTGGTCCATTTTAGCATACATTTTACTATTGATTTTCTTTTCATGACTTAAAATTATTTTTAGCTTTTGATTTTTGGGATGAAGGTTGACCAATGTCCCATGGTCAACCTGACCTTTTCTTGAAATTTTATTTCCCATTTTTAATTTATTTTGGGATTTAATTTTGACCTAGTTTGGTTGGTTGACGTTTAATTTGACTTCTGTTTTATTTTAATTAATTTATGTACCAATTTTAATTATTTTTAAAATATTTTTGGGGGATTATGATGTCCTGACCCCACCTTATTTAGTTTAATTTTTCATAATTTTCTTCATTAATTTTCTATTTATTCTTGATTTATTTCTAACCTTGTCTTGTTGGTTGACTTTTGTTTTGACCTCTATTTTATTTCATCTAATTTATGTACTAATTTTCATTATTTTTAAAATCTTTTTGGGGGATGATTATGTCCTGACCCCAACTTATTTAGTTTAATTTTTCATAATTTTCTTGATTAATTTACTATTTATTTCATATTTTTTAAGTTGACTTGAATTTTCAGTTGATTTCTTTATGATCGATGTTTGACTTAGGGATTGCTTATGGCAATTGAAGAGATCTTTTGGTCCTCCGTTGTTCATCTCATATTCCATGTATAAGAGGCCTTTCATCTTGATTACCTCATTTCCTGATTAAATTATTTCAGTGGACCTTTCTTGTGCACTTATTCATCTGTCTGATTCATCTGTCATTTGTTACCCTTGTTTCTCTCATCCATGATTACTATTGCTTGATTATTTAACATGTTAATAAATCCCATGCATTGTTTAATGCTCCATTATTTGATTCTTTGGTTTGATTATACCTGTTTACTTATCTAATTTGATTGGTAACTGTTGCCTAATTGTATGGTGTATGAGGCATATATTCTTATTGTTTAATTGCCATGAACAATCCCCATTCATAACAAATGTACCCCTCTCCCATGAAGTGTATAATGTTTATTCTTTCATTCTTTATTCATCTGTTAATACAAGAATTAAAACGAACATTCGATAATCATTTCAAAACAAGATCAAAAGCTCGATCCAACGTCGAGTAATCATTTTCAAAACTTAACAGAACCAGTACATATTCATCCATCCTTTTGTAAGTCAATTGCTTCATGCATCTCCATTTCTCTTGTAAGTCGATTACTTCAGGCATCGCCATCTACCTGTAAGTCGATTGCTTCTGGCATCGCCATCTACCCTTATATGTGGCTCCTCTCCTTGCTCCATTCGTCGACTCTTGTTCCGTTTAGGTAGCACCCATTAGGTAGAACCATTTGTATGATAACATAGGTGGAATCCCCTTATTCTTTGCATGCTAACATTAGGTAGATATTCCCCTCTGTAAATCCTGACACATAGGTCCACATTGCATGACAACTCTAGGGAAGAGCTTCCCCACTTTTAGACCTTCCGTGCGTCTCCGATCTTGTGGCATGTCAATCCGTTCTATTGCAAAGAGGTAACTTCCTAAGACTCGATTCAGCGAGCTGCGACACCTACTGCTAGGACGTTGAACACATTGCCCAATTTTCTTTTACATAGCTGGTGTCCTCTTTTGTAAGTGCATGTTCAGATGACAATCCTTAACCCCTAGTTAGGCGAACTACAACAACTCTGATTCTCATTCCAGATGAGATACGTAGGCACGAGATGCGATATCTTACCGAGTTTGACTGACAACTAACAACTAATCCTTGTTTTCTTTCGCCCTTGTCACGATTCTTTTCTCTTGCCCTCGTTGCGATCGAGACCTTCCCTTTCTCTTGCCCTGGTTGCAATCGAGACCCTTGTTCCCGTAGTTAGCTGAACTACGTCTTGCTCTGATTCTCATTCCAGATGAGATACGTAGGCATAAGACGCAATGTCTTACCGAGCAAACTTCACTCACCCATAGGTAGCCGAGCTACGAAGACTCTGATTCTCATGTTCTGATGAGATACGTAGGCAGTGGATGCGACATCCTTGCGAGTCATTTTCTTTTGACTTTCTTTAGTAAATAGTACATTAGATATACCTACACCCTTTAGACTAGAACAACAAGAGTGGATCCCGTAGAGTACTACGGAAGCGTAGGGGTGCTAATACCTTCCCTTCGCATAATCGACTCCCGAACCCTAGATTTGGTTGCGAGACCTTGTCTTTTCCTTCTCTTCAGGTTTTCTTCGATCGTTTCCTTTCCCTCCTTTGGGATAAATAACGAACGGTGGCGACTCTTCTGTTTTCTTTTTTCGCAGGTTGTTTTTTTCGCACCAGTTGCGATACTTAGATGAAAAATAAAGTGGTCTAGAGTCTTCTATTCCCTTTCCCGACTATTAGGATAAGAGTTGTCTTACTCGACTGCCCGAGTAATCGTCATCCATTTAAAATACCTTAACTATTATTAAATCCTTTTCATAGTTAAGGATGAACAAGAAAGTGGTCTAGAGTCTTCTATTCTCTTTCCAGACTATTAGGATACGAGTTGTCTTACTCGACTATCCGAGTAATCATCATCCAACCAAAAATATCTTAAAACATCAAATTTATTTGTCCTCGCCCCGTGTGATCAAAATCAATCAAACAAAACGTCAAACATATTAATCCAACTTGTCACCCTCGTGTGACTAAACTCTTTTTAGAAAGAACATCGTTTAAATCCCTTCTAACGCGCACAACAAACTAGTGCTTAAGCCTCCGTCGAGAGTATACAAGCCAGCATCTAGCCCTTAGAACGTGATCTAAAAGAGTCATTCCTTAAAAGACACCAACTAACCATAGTTCCCCGAACTACGAATGCTCTGATTTCCTTATTGCACCATAAGGATACGTAGGCACGAGATAGCGAGATCTTGGCGAGCACACTAATAAAAAAAACCTCCATTTTCCCCCTTCTGAGGTTACTGTCCATCTCTCTTTTCAATAATTCTTATTCACTCGAAGAAACCAAACAACATTAGCTAACATTCAAATCGCAAATTGAACTAAAAGGTTCCCGTTGAGTACAACGGACGCGAGGGGTGCTAATTCCGTCCCCTTGCGTAATCCACTCCCGAACCCATATATGGTTGCGAGGACCATAATTCTATTTTTAAAAGGTTTTATCGATATTTTCCAATTCCTTCATTGGGATAAATAAAGTTCGGTGGCGACTCCGTTCAAACACAATTTTTTTCAGGACCATCGCGAGAAATCGTATTTTTTGAGATGTGACACATATGAAAATGATTCCAAGAGAAAATTTACTCTAAATGACATTCCAAACAACTTTCATGTTGATACCTAGATCTAGTTTTTCTTGGAAAATCATTTTCTATGTTGGAACATTATAGGTCATTTTGTCTAAACCCTAATTTGAAAGTCAACTTCCCAAGGCCATAACTTGCTCAATGTTTATGAGATGAAAGATTTCCAAGTTGCACAATTAAATTCAAGATGTCTACTTCAACTTTTATGTTTGTAGTGAGATATAATTCAACTTTTATGAGCATGTTATGTGACGTTACATTATAGGTCATTTTTTACCTATACCATTGAACAAGTGATTTTTCCAAACTTCAAAAATGCATAACTCTATCATTCTAAATCCAAATGACATGAAATTTGTGACCATTTTGAAGATCTTTGAAAGAGATATAACTTTTATGAATACACTTTTTTAATTTGAAGCTCACATAAAAAGTTAAGCAATGTGGAATATTGAAGTATATGGCTTGACAATTAGAAAAAATTTCAACATGTTGAAATTTCCAAACTTCCACCTCAAATTTTTCCATGTTCCAAGCTCCAAATGAAAAAGTATTGAACATCAAACTTGTTCCCCTTGATCCAAGATTTCCAAAGAACCCAAGTTCATACATTTTGGAAAAAGATTTCTAGGTATGCGCACGGCTTTAACAGGGCTGCATCATTGGAAAGAATCAATTACACAAACTTTAGTTCATAATGCCTTGCCATTCAAGCTTCATTCAGACTTCAATTGGAATCATTTTAGACCTTAATGCATTGCATCATGGGCATTTACATGCCCATTCATTCGTGCCATCCACATTGCCAATTTTGGACAGATTTTTGAAGTGTGCAAATATCATTCCCTTTGGCTATAAATAGAAGGCCTCTGAGCTCATTTGAACAACACTTTGCGCACCAGCTTTTTCCCCCATTAAAACCCTCTCATTCTAAAGGAAAACCTGAGAAATTTCAATTTGGAATTTGAGTTTGAATCTCAATTGTTGAAGATTCAAAAACTTCAGGATCTAAAGCCTTGCAACCTCTTTAATCACTTCCTGCTAGCTTCTCAAGTGTGATCAGATCGTGTTTGGAGCAAGCCACGTCAAGATTTGCATAGCATTGAAGGTAATTTTCAGAAAACTTCATCTCTTCGATTCTCACTCAATTCTACTCAATTCTCTTCGATCTTTGGTTGTCTAAAGTCCTACCAATGTAGGCAAGAAGATTGAGTTGCTTAGAGGTCAAATCGAAGCAACTCAGTTGAAACACCTCAAAATTCAACTCCTCATATCTTTTTATATATATGGAGTTAGTTGAAATTGAGGTCAGATTCATGCTCTACGCCATTTTTTCTTTCAGATCATGTCCTCCTTTTTTATTTTGGTGATGGTTGAGGGTGGACCAGTCCGGTGACGTCCACCGGAGAAGAATACTGGAGTTACAGCTTCGGCGATGTGTTGGCATCTCTCCAGACCACAGGATCCTTTTCAAATGTTTTAATCTCACGCGTTGGTTCTGATTACCATCCCTGCAGCGCATTGACTAGTGTCCATTGTGGAACGCGCGCTGAGGACTACTTGATCTGCAACCTCAATTAATGAGGGAGATCAAGTGGTCCATGTTTTTTTGCTATGTTCTTATTTTCATTTTAATGCTTTTATTTTCATTAACTCATATTAATTTTAATATTGATCCAAAAAATATGAGTTTCACCAAAAAATTTCACATAATTTCCTTTTTCATATTTTGAATTAAAATTACTTTTTGGATCACTATTAATACTGAAAATTTCTTTTAAGTCTTTAAAAATTCTGAAAATTTTTCTCCAAGGTCTTTTGACCTTGTTTGACCTATGATAAATCTCATGGCCATTTCTTTGGTGTTTTGATGAGGTTTTAGGAATTTGACAAACCATATTTAATTTAAATGTATTATTTTAGTCTTTTTAATTTGAATAAATGTCAATTAATTATGTTGACCAATTATGATGACTTGTTTGAGTTTGACTCTTGTTGTTGGGCCTTTGGTCAAGGTTGATTTGACTTTGTCAAGTTAATATCATTGGATTTAGGGGATTGGTGGAATGTACATTCCATCTCCTAAAATGAATGAATGATATTAATTTGGTAAAAATCCTCATTTGACCAAATTGAGTTTTGATCCATTCCCCTCCCTCTTTATCTCATTCCCATTCTTTATGCATTCATCTCATTTGGCCTATGATATCTCAAAGTCCTAAGGCTAGTTGATTGAAAAATCAACATAAGTATGGATGAGATTGGGCCACCTCTTTTGCATATTCTTTTTGTGTGTGGTATGTTTCATGAGCATAGTCCATTATACTATGTCTCTAACATGCATTAACACCAAAATTCTATTACCCGACCTCAAATAGTTGTGACTTCTACATAAGTCCACTTACGATTGCTTAACATAGCGCTAAATTTGTGACACAAAAGGCATAGCATTCTAGTTAGTGAGATTGTAAGTCTCCCCTCTTTCATGATATTGTGTGGAAACTTGGCCTTTTTTCCTTCCTTTGGAAGAGGTTTTGGCTCAAGGATCCATGCTTGTGATAAGTGGGTTGAGTGTTCTCCAAAGAATGACTTAAAAATGAAAAGCAAAAGCAAAACAATACTAACTTCTAACTCATTAACAACTAACTTTTAATTTCAAGTCATTTTACTTTAATGTCATTTAATTTTAGTCTTTATTCATTTGCCATTATTCATACCATTCTAATTGTTTATGTTAATGCAATTTTCACTTTGTCCATTTGGACCATATTGTATGATATATTCCATTTTGTGTATACTTTGCTTGTTTGTGTGGTCTCTGACCATTAATATACATAATAACAACAAAAACCCTAAAAAAACTTTTGTGTGTACTGTTGGCTTGATCTAGGACAAATGGACTTAGAACTTAGGCAACATTCCTATGCTAAAGGACTTGGCCAATGCCAACTTGTTGTGAAACCAAGTGCTTGCGATTTGAAACTTCATCGGATACATCATTCAAGATCCCTTTGAATTTATCTGCAACATGATCATTATGAAGTTGTTATTTTGAACCTGTGACTTGTGGAATTCATCTGTTGCATGGGCTAATTTGAAGAAGATCATGGAGTGGCTAAGCTTGGACGTAGCTATCTTTATTTGATGCCTTTTCTCTTCAAGATTGATATAATTATGCATTTGTGTATTGCTTGATTCTAAATGTCCAAGGGAATTTGGGGTTTCTATATGGCATTCTTGCCTATTGGATTGCTATCCATCAGTCAGATCTTTTCAACTCTTAATTTTTAGTTTGGTGCATAAGATTAGTCTCTTCATCTTCTCCCCATTTCTTTAATTTCAAAATCTCTCCCTCATTTTAAAACTTTCTTTGTTTGAACTTATTTTGTTCTAAACTTTGACCACTTTGTAAAAAGATAGAAACTTTGGCCTTATGCCATTGCATTTTTAAACTTCTTTTCTTAAACCAAATTTGTAAACAAACTTGACTATACTTGACTTAAACTTTCAGAAAAGCCAAAAGAACTAACTCATTCAAACCATTTTTAGGCTTTTGTGCCTTTCAAACTTAATTTTTGTTAAAAGCAATGCATCCACTTTGAAATTTGTATCATGAACTACGAAGTTTTGATCCCTCATTTTTATGTTGGTACGTAGGCATAAGTCCGAAGGTCTTGTCAAACACAAAAATATAATTAATGAATTCTCGTCTCACCCCCCCCCCCCATTCTATTTGTTTGTAAACATCATTTTGTACAAAATACATATGCATACGAAAAAGGCTCCCTAGGAGTACCTAGGACACTTTGGGTGCTAACACATTTCCTCTGTGTAAGCAACCCCCTTACCTGTAATCTCTGACATTTTATTAGTTTTGATTTGAAAACTTCTTACTTTTGGGTTTTGTTCGTACTTTTTCCCTTTTCCCTTGGAACCAATAAAAGCGCGATGGCGACTATAGTTTTATTTATCTCTACCTTATCCATAGCTTGATGATCATGAATTTACCGCTACAGAAATTAAGTGGCGACTCTGCTGGGGAGTAGTCTCCAGTGGGCTTAGCCTACTTTTTGTGTGTATATATTTGTATATATGTGATATTTGTATATATGTATGTGTGATACAATTTGTTTGTTGTGCTTGGTGATCTTTGAGTGGTGAGCTAAGTTCTAACCCGAACTTGAGTGAAATTAAGATAGGAGGATGGTATAGTCATGTTTAACTTGTGTGGAGTGGTCCTTAACAAGTTGGCTTGAGATCCATCTGCTCAGTGGAGACCCTTTTGGATTTGGAAATATCACACAAGTATTTGTGGTTAGGCATTACTATCTCTAATTTGAGTCCGGGAAGCTGAGGACCGTAGAACATTTACCTCCCTATTGGCCTATTTAGGATGTAGTGTGGAAACTGTTCAAGTGTAGACTTGATAACAGTTGTTACGCGATACTACACTCAGACAAGTTTCTCTTGAGAATATTATGGGTCGATGAGTCAGTCATCTTAACCTGTAATATTCGATAGATGGAATTAAGACTCTGGGAACTTTTTGGAACATGATTTATAGGCTTTTATCCTTAGTTCACTCCTTTGGGATGGTTCTTACCCAGACTTCATAGTCGTGACTTACAACAAACCCTTGATTCTTTGTTGATCCAATCAAGTCTTGTCAATATCAATGGAACTTGGGTGTTGATAAGGTGTAAACCATGATCCACCAAAATGGATGATTGATCTTGACAATGACTTGTTTCATCCCTTGACCTTTGTCTACCTTGTGTGTGATCCCTTATTTGTGATTGTTGCATTCATGCATTCATGCGCATCATAACATTCATCACACGAAAATTTTCAAGGAACTGAGGTATTATTTGCAAACATTTTCAGACCATGGATTGTGGACGAAGGAACACTAATAAGTACAGTTTCAGATATCCCGACTTGAAAGAGTTAAGGAAGCTAGCATCTTTTGTATTAGATCCCTTGGACTTCAAACAACTCCATGGGAAGCTTTTGTCTATCTTGTCTGCTGATGTGGTTGAAGGACTTTTGAGTGTGTTAGTGCAGTTCTATGATCCTCTCTACCGTTGTTTCACTTTCCCAGATTTTCAGCTTGTGTCTACCATGGAGGAGTATTCTCATATTTTAGGGGTACCTGTTTCTAGTAGAGTGCCTTTTAGTGGATTGGAGGAGATTCCCTGATCTAGTATTATTGTTGAAGCTCTTCACTTGAAGAAGTCTGAGTTAGAGGCTCATTGGGTGAAGAAAGGAGGATTATTTGGGTTGCCATCCGATTTCCTCATCAAGGAAGCTACTGCTTTTGCTCAAGCTGGTAGTATGGATGCTTTTGAAGCTATCTTTGTGTTGCTCATTTATGGATTAGCTTTGTTCCCTAACATTGACGGTTTTGTTGATGTTAACGCCATTAAACTTTTCTTGATTGGGAATCTTGTGCCTACTTTGTTGGGTGATATGTATTTCTCTTTGCATCTAAGGAATTCTAAGAGTGGTGGAACGATTGTCTGTTGTATTCCTCTTCTATACAAGTGGTTTATTTCTCACTTGCCTCAGACACCTGCTTTTGTGGAGAACAAACAATGTCTAAGGTGGTCTTAGAGACTTATGTCTCTCACTAATGATGATATCGTTTGGTATGATTCGTCTTTGAGCAGTTTGGAGATTATTGATAGTTGTGGTGAATTCTCCAATGTGCCTTTCATTGGTACACAAGGAGGAATTAACTACAACCCTGTTTTGGCTTGTCGTCAACTTGGGTTCCCCTTGAGAGACAAACCTAATAACACTTTGTTAGAAGGTCTTTTCTATCAAGAGGGTAAAGATCCCCAACATTTGAAGCAGAAGATTATGCATGCTTGGCATAATGTGCATAGGAAAGGAAGATCCGAGCTAGGTCCGTGCAACTGTGTAGCTTTGGAAGCTTACACTCTTTGGGTGAAGAAGAGAGCTATGGAGTTAAAGATGCCTTATCCTTGTGAAAGACCTATGTCTATGGTTGTGGTTGAGCCATTAACTCTCCCTAACCAAGATGCAGAGGAGTTGGAAGACACGCTCGTCAAGATAAAGCAAGACAAAGATATGTGGGAATAGCGTTTCTGCGCTTTGAGTAAAAAGCATGAAGAGTTGCAGATGGAGTCTAAGGACAAAGATGCACTTCTTGAATTACTTGAAGACCGAGTGATAAAGAGACAGAGAGAGCCAGAGGTTTCATCTTCTAGCATGCCTCAGCCTTTCGTTGCTTGGAAGAAGATTATTGATCAGCTTGTCCTCGAGAAGACTCAAATGAAGGCTTCTTTTGAGATTGAGATCTGTTGCATTCGAAGGAAGTACGCGCCTTCAGCCAGATCTTCTGACATTGTTGTTAGGGATCCTTAGGATGACTAGTCTCCTTTTCTCTTGTATTTTTCATTTGGTTTCTGAAACTGTACCCAATGTAATCCTTCTAATTATATAAATAAAAAGAGATTTTTGATCATATAAAAATTATTGCAATTGTTGTTAAGTATATATTTGCAAATAATATAGTAAGCTCCTTGAAAATCAAAAAAATAATCAAGCATTGCATCTCATGCATCATTTGCATAAGCAGGTTTCTCTTTCGCCAGATGTCTCATTGGTGTTTCTTTTATGCTTTAGCCAAGCTGACTCATCGGTACAACACCCGCGCTAATCATCTCAAAATTATGGAGCAACTAGAGCAAGAGAATAGAGAGCTGAAGGACGAGATCGTCCACCTGACTGCCATGATGGAGTCAGTTCTTGCTGCTCAGAGCTAAGCTTCTCGAACGCCTACAACTCCTCCTCCTTAGAGGACAGTTATTTCAGAGGTGGCTACCTCTACCATGCCTGCTGCTACAGCTCATTTTTCACCCACTATGCCTTCCGGATTTTCGTGGGGAATGCCATCCAACTTTATGCTTGAAGGCTTTGCGCCTACATTTGCTTCCATGCCGACATCTAGCCCGGTCATGTCTGTGCCACCTCCCGTTGTACACACCTTACCTTGTGTAGAGGACACCATTTATCACTCCGAGTCGTCTGAGGGTCCGGATGTTTACGAGAAAATGGATGAAATGAAATATCAGTTTCTTGAGATGCGCAAGGAATTGAAGACGCTAAGGGGTAAGGACTTGTTTGGAAAGAGTGCTGCTGAGTTGTGTTTAGTGCCCAACGTCAAGATCCCGATGACGTTCAAAGTGCTTGACTTTGAAAGTATAAAGGGAACACTTGTTCAGTCGGTCATCTAGTGATGTATGCTCGTAATATGTCTACTCAGACCGATAATGATCAACTGCTGATTCAATACTTCCAAGACAGGCTGACCGGTGTTGCGCTCAGATGGTATATGGGATTAGACAATGCAAGTGTTCGTACCTTCAATGACTTGGGAGAGGCTTTTGTCAAGCAATATAAGTACAATGTGGATATGGCGCCTGACAGAGACTAGCTGAGGTCTATGTCTTAGAGAGATAAGGAGACGTTTAAAGAGTACGCGCAGAGATAGAGGGAATTGGCTACCCAGATCACTCCTACTTTGGAGGGAAAAGAGATGACAAAGATCTTTCTGAAAACTATGAGTTCATTTTATTATGAACGAATGATTGCTAGTGCCCCCAGTGACTTTATCGAAATGGTAAACATGGGGATGAGGCTTGAGGAAGGGGTCCGAGAGGGACATTTGTCGAAAGATGAAGCATCGTCAGGTAAGAGGTATGGCAGCAATTTTGGGAAGAAAAAGGACAATGAAGCGAATGCAATTTCAAGTGGGAGGCAGAGGAGGCCTCCGATCAGAAGGAATCCATCATCCCGTCAACATCACCATCAAGTATCTTCAGTTATCCCTGTGTTTTCTAATCCACAATCAACACCAGTTCAACAACAACCACAACGTCAACAATAACAACCGCAACAACGAACAAACACCTACAACAACAACAATACCAACAATCATCATCAACAAAACTTTGAGATGAAGAAGGTCTCTTTTGACCCGATTCCTATGTCTTATGAAGAATTGTATCCCTCTTTGGTTCTCAAGAACCTAATCCAACCAAGAAATTCGCCGCAAATTCCATAATCACTTCCATGGTGGTATAAGCCTGAGCTCCGTTGTGCTTTTCATCAAGGAGCACCCGGACATGATATAGAGAATTGTTATCCACTCAAGTATGAGGTTCAAAAGCTAATGAAGAGTGGAATGGTGTCCTTCGAGGACCGTGCGCCGAATGTGAAAGAAAATCCATACCTACTAATGGGAACTCTTTTGTGAATATGGTGGATGGTTGTCTTCGCGAGTTTAAGGTTTTTGATGTGCGCTTTATCCGGAGGTCCTTGGTGTAGATGCATAAGGACATTTGTTTGGTGGGTGATTGTGAACATGACCATGATGGTTGTGTTATCTGTAGTATTAACCCGAGGGGTTGCGAAGTTGTGAAAAGGGACATCCAGCGATTGATGGATGAAGGCATGATTCAAATTGTTCAATCCCGTCATGTAGATGACGATGTAAATGTCATAGTGCCCATTTTCAAGCAACCAGAGAGATTGGTAATTCAGTACGACAGCAGCAACAGTAACAATGTCAGCAATAGATCAGTATCGTCGATGGTTATATGGTTAGCAGGCCTAGTCTCATATTTATATGATAAAGCTATACCGTATCAGTATAATGCTACAATGATAGAAGGTGGTCAAGAGGTCCCATTACCTACGACTAGCTCTGTGGTGAGCATTGCTGACGTTACCAAGGTGACCCGCAGTGGTCGTGTGTTTGGGCCGGTGTTCCGAAAGGATAAGGAAGAATCAGTTGTAAGTAAGAAAGTGGAAGTGCCTGTTGTAGATCTAGTTGTGTTTCAAAGGGTAAGTCTGGTGAATCCAGCGATTTGAAGGCTAATGATGATGATGAGTTACTTCGATTGATCAAAAGGAGTGAGTTTAATATGGTGGAGCAGCTGCTCCAAACCCCCTCAAAATACTCTGTGTTGTCTCTGCTCATGAATTATCAAGTGCACAGAGAAGCACTGCAGAGAGTTCTTAAACAAGCTTTTGTAGAACATGGTGTTATAGTGGATCAGTTCGATCATATTGTGGCTAACATCACTTCCTGCAAAAATATCAGTTTCTGTGATGAAGAACTCCCTGAGGAGGGTAGAAATCATAATTTGGCTTTACATATCTCTATGAATTGCAAAGAGGATGCTTTGTCTAATGCGCTTGTTAACACCGGGTTGTCACTGAATGTGCTACCGAAGTCAACTCTGTCAAAGCTATCATATCATGGAGTGCCAATGAGGTATAGTGGTGTAATCGTCAAAGCTTTTGACAGTTTACGCAAAACAGTTATTGGTGAAGTGGACCTTCCAGTTAAGATAGGTCCGAGTGATTTTCATATTACTTTTCAAGTAATGGATATCCATCCTGCCTACATTTGCTTGTTGGGAAGGCCATGGATTCATGAGGCAGGGGTTGTTACCTCTACATTACAACAGAAGCTCAAATTTGTGAAGAATGGCAAACTTGTGATTGTTGGTGGGGAGAAAGCATTGTTGGTTAGCCATTTGATATCTTTCTCTTATGTTGAAGCTGAGGATAAGGTTGGAACTCTGTTCCAAGCCTTGTCTATTGTTGCTGAAAAGAGAGTTGGGGCACCTATGTCCTCATTGAAAGATGCCAAGAAGATTGTGAAAAAAGGCGATGTTGATCACTGGGGGCGCATGGTAGAGGTCTTCGACAACAAAGGCAGAACCGGTTTGGGGTTCCAGAAAGGTTCATCAACTGCGAGGACTGAAGATATGAAACTTAGCTTTCGTAGCGGATGGTTCATTCATGGAAATGAACAACACTTAGTTGTTTTTCTAGAGGATGACGAAGAGGAAGACTGCACCAACTTTGTGACGCATGGAAAGGCTTGCAACAATTGGACTACTGTTGATATTCCTGTTATTTTGCATCGATCTAAGTAATTGCTTTTATATATTTTTAAAATCCTTCTCCTATTCCTAAGGGATAAGTGAACATTGTTTGGGCATTTTCAAATTGATCATTAATAAAATGAATTCTATTCATCCACATCTATGATGTCTTGTTTTTACTTTTTGCTTTATTCTGAAAATGGTAATCACAAAAAACATAAATAAACAATATAATTGTCCATCTGCATAATATTTGGTCACAAATCCACTTCTCTAAAATCAAAATATCAAATCATTATGTAGGTTGGTTCCTAACCCCATTGAATACAATGATCCTTCTCCTTCTCCGAATTTTGAATTCCATGTGTTCGAGGCCGAGGAGGAAAGTGATGCAAAAGTGAGTGATGAATTATCTCGTTTTCTTGAGAGAGATGAAAAGACCATTCAGTCGTTCGAAGAGCAGATTGAGCTAGTCAACTTGGGTTCCGAGGATGATGTGAAGAAAGCAAGGTTGGATCTCGCCTGTGTCCAAATGTCAAGAAGGGGTTGATTGATCTTCTTCGAGAGTATTCAGATGTGTTTGTTTGGCCCTATCAAGACATGCCTTGTTTGGATTCTGAGAAGACCATATTCATTACACCTTGGGGAACATTCTGTTATAGAGTGATGCCTTTTGTCGCAACGCGAAAAACAACCGGCGGGGAAAATACAGAGCCGCCTCCGACGCTATTCATCTTATGACGGAAAGGGAGCGCAGAACTAACCTAAGAAAGGGAAAGGAACGGTCTTACGACCAGAGATTACAAGGTACGGGAGTCGGTTACGCAAGGGGAAGGTGTTAGCACCCCTCACGTCCGCCGTACTCGATGGGATCCACGCTCAAAAGATAGCTCAAAGGAAAGGAAAGGGTTGCTAATAAACTGCTCAAAGAAACTGCACAAACTAGAACAATAAACAGGTGGGGAAGAGAAAGAAAACGGAGGAAGTGGACTCGGCAGGATGTTGCATCCTGGGCCTACGTAGTTTGTCAGAAACAAACATCAGAGTCAATGTAGTTCGGGAAAGGGAGACATGCTCGCTAAGACATCGCGTCCTATGCCTACGTATCTTCTCTATCTATAGGAGAATCAGAGCACTCGTAGCTCGGCTAACGCACGCTGAAACAAGACACCAAAAAGGGACGCTAAGACGTCGAAAGAAACACCCGAAAGGAAACAGAATGCCAATACATGGACTTACACCCGACTCCTAACAATAACAAAAAAGGAAACAGAATTCCAATACATGGACTTAAACCCGACTCCCAACAATAACAAAAAAGGAAACAGAATGCCAATACATGGACTTACACCCGACTCCCAAGAATAACAAAAAAGGAAACAGAATGACAATACATGGACTTACACCTGACTCCTAACAATAACAAACGCTAACCAGCGAACACCAAAGAAAAGGTTATCAGAATGAACCCCAACAAAGTAACCAAATATCCGGGGAATAAGCTCCCGATATGTATAACCAGTCACCACAAATGAACCCCCAAAGATGAACCCCAAGTGAATATCAATCGTCACAAATGAACCCCGAAGATGAACCCCAATATGAATAACAATCGCCATAAATGAACCCCCAATATGAACCCCAAGTAATAACAGAAGAAATCCCCCAAATCAATATAGGTGAACCCCGAATGTATAACAGGTAACCAAAGTGAACCCCAACTAGTGAACCCCGAATGATAACAGAAGACATCCCAAGGTATGAACATGCCACACACACACACGCTGAACAAACGGGTACTCACACCAAAGCCAGCAAATACCGGAAACAAAGGCTTGAAACGGTAAACACAAGTCGATAATAAGGGTGAACACACGCGAAAACAAAGAAAAGGGTGCCCGGAGAGATTGTCCCCAACCTTCTGCCTACGTATCTCATCTGGTATGAGAATCAGGGCGACGTAGTTCCCCTTACCAGGGGTAAAACACTCTCCTAACCAGAGACCGGGGAAACAACAAACTAATAGGGAGACTAAGACTCAAGCCTAATAATTGTCATGCAATCAAATATCCCTAAGCTGAGGTCTCTAACAAGAATTTGACTCAACCTGGACGCGAGTCAACTCAAGTCTAAATTCTACATACGTTCAACTTCCTCCGAAGCTAATCGTACGACTCCTACATAAATGGAGATGAGAAGAGGAAAGGAAATAAACACACCAACACAAGTGAACAAACATCCCACACTATATCCATACAAGAGTCTCAAACAATGGGTGGGCTTTAGTCAAGAGGGGTCATATCAACCTTGACAAACAAGCCAAACTGTAATGGGTAATCTGTAGCTCTTAACCACTGACATTGAACGTCAAGGCGAGCAGATCAAAATGGTAATGAGGATGAGACCTCATAGCTCTTAACCCTGGCCAGGGTGAGCTCATGACCCAGAAAGCGTGGGGATCCAGAAAGTGGGATCCTTTTCCACTTGACAGACTCTGGACAAAAGATCTGGGGCACATGTTCAGAAGCATCAGCACGTAGTGCGAGCATAAAGAACAACACACTGAATAACGGGGGATTGGCTACTAATCCCTTTTATCCGTCAATTGCCTCTTCTCTTGGAGGCCTTATCAAATAACACATGCCTCTTCTTGGAGGTCTTTAGGCACAATTTTAAACAAAACACAAACAGAGCCTCTGAAGGAGGACTTGCCAGCAAAATGCCTGCCAAAAAGGTGACAGGACTCCAGACTACATGAAGTAAGAAGCTAACTACCCGAGTGGTGTGTCAACCACAATCCAATGCTCAAGCAAGAGCTAAAGCAAGTAAGCAACTAAGGTACCTGTACAAAGACTAAACAGTTAGTACTTTAGTCATAAAACCAGAAGACAAGCAGTGAAACCCTCTAACAGTTACACAATCAATGCATAAGTGCTCTAGCACTCAAACAAGCTCATGAGCTCACCACATCAATTAAAACCCTACAAAACAAAAATAGGTCAGAACTCAATGCATTTGTATCTCACAAGGTGATAACAAACCTAATCATCAATGATGAGTATCCACCTGAAACAAGCGACAAAGTTAGTTCATGTATGTTCGATCAACACAACAAAGCATAAACAAACAATGGCATGAGATGAGTTGAATCACAAATCATGGATCAAACCAATGCAAAAGAGGCAAAGGCTCACACCACAAAGAAGACCCCAAACCAAGTCAAAGAAAAGGACCAAAAACAAACCCTAAAATTGGGTCAAAACTCTAGTACAAAGACAAGACTCTAAACCTAACCAAATGACCAATCCAGGACCCATCCTTTTGCACATCACACATTCAAACACTCCCTTCAATGTCCTCAAAAGGGCCAGAATCAAATCAATGATCAAGTACCTCAACTTGTTTATGTAATGTAATGACCAAAAATATGCACAAAATGAACTTCCAACTTAGAAAATTCATATCAAATCAGAAATGCATGCAATGACTTTGAGATTTTTTGCATAAGTTCCTTATGCCATGAATGTTCAATATGCAAAAGATCAAGTCCAAAATGATGCAAATGCTATGTGAATAAAAATGCACCAATTCAATGTCAAAAATGTGACACAAATTATCACATTTTCCTCTATGTGTCAAAAAGGATGATAACAGGTGAGAAAAAATCCAAACCAGTGACCAATAATTCATGTCATGTATGAATGTCATGTATGCAAAAAATTGGATCAAAATGCTCAAAATTGAGGATTTCACAATACATTGAATGCACTAGATCAATTTGGCACAATATTGATTCAAAAATTCACACATAAAAATCCAGACATCAAAAATTCTTGAATTCAACACCATAAAAAAGTAGACACAAATACAAAACTATGAAAAAAAATTGGGACTCAATTGGACATTTCTTGATTTTTTATGAATTAAACAAAATGACCAAAATAATTGGAATAAAAAATAAAAAATGGAGGGAAATGCAATATTTGAATTAATTCAGAAAAATCACAAGCCGTTGGATCTGGCGCGCTCCTGAGATCAACGCTCCTCATTTAAACTGATGAAACGCACCGTTTCATTAATCCAGTCACACACACAGTCATCATTCAACGTATGCGTGGCCTTGGTCAAAGGAAACTCGTCCAATCAATCTTCCACGCAACGCACCACATGGCGCCTACTCAGCCAAAACCCTAGCCAACACAGACGCCGGAGCTCCGCTCCGGTCGTCTTCCCCGACGAGCCCCCCGGTGGCTCCCACGGCGGCGCCACCTCAAACATTTCCAGAAATTCACCAGACCACCACCATTCCACTCATTTTTCAACGCTGATTCTAAATATCCTATTAGTTTCTCCTAATTCTTCCTAGGTTTTGCAAATCGAAGAAGAGAAGTTTCTAGATCCAAACTTCCAGTCACAACTACATCTTCAATTCTCACTCAATCAAAATTTTAAACATATATTCATGACCTACACATCACGATCTTCAATTCTATAACCTAAAATCAGCTAAAATAGAGAGTGAAAATGAAGTCACCTGGAAATGGAGACCTCCGAAATCGCGATCTCACAAGCTCAGCTGCTCCAGATCAACTCCTATGAACTTCCTTTGAAGCTTTATGCAAAAAGAAATGGCTGAAACCTCTTGAATGCACCTCAATTTCCAAATCCGTTCATCATGATAATGCACTTGAACTGCTCGATTTCTTGATGAATTGCACCAAACGATGGATGATTCTTGATCAGTGAAGCATGAGGATCAAGAATATGCAATGATCTTTGAGGTTTGTGTGAAGAAAATGAAAATTCGAAGAGAGATTTTGAGAGAGTTTCTTGATTTTTAGATCTGAAAATGCAGTTATGGCAGTTATGATTAGGGTTTTTCTATTTATACTCCTTGCTAATGACACTGATAATCCTTTTAGCCATTCACTAATCATGATTAGTGAGTTATTATGCAAATTGAAAAAATGCAAATTAAGCTCCCATGGCCATAATGCACGTGTTCAGCCCCATGCTAGGATCTTAATCCACTCAAGAGCAACCAAGGGTCAAGATTTGAAGATTGTTTTGCTTGCATCTTAAGCCAAGAATGAATGGTGAATATTTGCTCCATTTTGAACATGTGTGAAACAATGAATATGCACGCCTCCTTCATGCATGGCAAGGGCTCATTTTTACTCAAACATGGTCCATGAAGAATGCTGAAGTGAAGCCTTGCCTTGGTTCTTTGTGAATTTTGATTTGTAGCATGATATCATCCTTAGAACAAATGTGAAATAATGTGACTTTTGACCATAATTCCTTGAGGCTTAGCTTACACAATTGAGTCAAATGATGTCATTTTGAGATGCCTTGAACATGAGAAGCACTTTGCAAAAAGAATGAACCAATTTGAAGCATTATATCAAAAGTTATGCCATTTGGAATTTCCATACACACTTTGTGATCAAATGACCATAACTCCTCAACCATCCACCATATGAACATGAATTAGGACTTTTTGGAAAGGAGAGACAAAGATCTACAACCTTCATGTTCACCACAAATCCATTTTAAACTTCTTTGATATTGAAAAGTCAAGTTGAAAGTAGACCAAAAACTTGCCAAATTTGGAAACTTTGAATTATAGGTCATTTTCCATTTTTAGTAACTTTTGCCATGACCTTTGAATCTTCAAGATGGATGTTTAGAATGATTAATAGACCCGATTTGAACATGATTGAGGTGTCTCAACTCATTTCCCCACCTCATAGCCCTCAGTTGACTGCACAATTGACTTTTGGTCCTCATATGACCTTGAAATGTCTTGATCAATTTGAGTCTCTACCACTTGGTGAAATTGCTTCAAAATGAAACCCTAGCTCATGTAAGCTCCTTATAATAATCATGTGATCCTCAGCCCAAGAAAATACCTCATCTCTTTGAGAAACCCTAGTTGGAAGAACTGCATTGGTTAGGGTTGACTAGAGGTCACAACCCTAATCCAGAGGAACTTGAGGATGAACTCTGAAACCTTTGATGATGATAGAACCATGATGATGGTGATATGTCCTTGCAGATAAGATGATGCTCAAACCCTTTGAAGAATCAAGAAACCCTAATTGGAACCCATACCCTCAGATGGTTGATGATCAATTCATAGAGACCCTCAAGCTTGAATCACCTAACTTCTCCATCTTTTGAAAAGACTTTGGAGGATGACCTTCTTATTTTCTATGAGATGCAAAATGCAATGCCTAATGTCCTAAAACATGAAATGCAATGCCCCAAACTAGTCTCAAGAAGAGGAGAGCAAATTTTGAGGTGTTACACCTTTCGGTTTAAAGAATGCTGGTGCAACTTACCAAAGAGCAATGACTACTCTTTTCCATGATATGATGCATAAAGAGATTGAAGTATATGTCGATGACATGATTGCTAAATCAATTGATGAAGAGGAACATGTTGAGCATTTATTGAAGCTTTTCCAACATTTGAGGAAATATAAACTCCGCTTGAATCCCAATAAGTGTACTTTTGGTGTTCGTTCTGGTAAGTTGTTGGGCTTTATTATCAGTGAGAAGGGTATTGAAGTTGATCCTGCCAAGGTCAAAGCAATACAAGAGATACATGCACCCAAAAATGAGAAGCAAGTAAGAGGTTTTCTCGGCCGCTTGAATTATATCTTCAGATTCATTTCCCACATGACTGCCACATGTGCGCCTATATTCAAGCTTCTTCGGAAAGATCAGTCTTGTGATTGGACAGAAGACTGCCAGAAAGCTTTTGACAGTATCAAGGAATATCTGCTTGAACCTCCGATTTTGTCTCCACCTGTTGAAGGAAGACCGTTGATCATGTATTTGACTGTGCTTGAAGATAGTATGGGTTGTGTTCTAGGTCAGCAAGACGAGACTGGAAAGAAAGAATTTGCAATTTATTACCTCAGTAAGAAGTTCACTGATTGTGAGACTCGGTATTCTATGCTTGAGAAGACTTGTTGCGCATTGGCTTGGGCTGCTAAGCGTTTGCGTCAGTATATGTTAAATCATACCACTTGGTTGATATCCAAGATGGATCCGATCAAGTATATATTTGAGAAGCCTGCTTTAACTGGTAGGATTGCCTGTTGGCAGATGTTGTTATCAGAGTATGATATCAAATACCGATCTCAGGAAACGATCAAAGGTAGTATCTTGGCTGACCATTTTGCTCACCAACCGATTGAAGATTACCAGTCAGTGCAGTATGATTTTCCTGATGAAGAGATTTTGTACTTGAAAATGAAAGATTGTGATGAACCATTGCTTGAAGAAGGGCCAGAACCTGGTTCCTATTGGGGAATGGTATTTGATGGAGGTGTTAATCAATATGGAAATGGCATTGGGGCAGTGATCATTACTCCTTAAGGAACGCATCTACCATTTACAGCTAGATTGACTTTCAAGTGTACGAACAACATGGCAGAATATAAAGCTTGCATTATGGGGCTTGAAGAGGCCATGAAGCTCAGAATCAAGTATTTTGATGTCTTCGGAGATTCAGCTTTGGTTGTGAATCAAATCAAAGGTGAATGGGAGACAAATCAACCCGGTTTAATACCATATTGAGATTATGCAAGGAGGATTTCAACTTTCTTTACAAACGTTGAGTTTCATCATATCCCTCGAGATGAGAACCGGATGGCAGATGCTCATGCAACATTGGCGTCAATGATTGTAGTGAAGTATTGGAATGAGGTTTCCAATTTGTCTGTGATGCGTCTTGATAGGCCAGCTCATGTGTTTGTTGTGGAAGAAGTCAGAAACGAGAAGCCGTGGTATTATGACATCAAATGTTTCCTCCAAATTCAAATTTACCCGCCTAAGGCATCTTTGAAAGATAAGAAGACTTTGAGAAGATTAGCCGATAATTTCTACTTGAGTGGTGATATACTGTACAAGAGAAACTTCAACATGGTTTTGCTCAGATGCGTGGATAGACAAGAAGCAGACCTGTTGATGACTGAAGTGCATGAAGGTTCCTTTGGTACTCATTCCAATGGACATGCAATGGCAAAGAAGATGTTGCGAGCAGGTTACTATTGGCTAACAATGGAATCTGATTGTTGCAAGTTTGTGAAGGAATGCCACAAATGTCAAATTTATGCTGATAAGATTTATGTTCCTCTAACATTATTGAATGTTATCTCTTCCCCATGACCCTTCTCCATGTGGGGAATTGATATGATTGGGATGATTGAGCCCAAAGCTTCGAATGGACATCGTTTCATTTTAGTGGGAATTGACTACTTCACAAAATGGGTTGAAGTGGCATTGTATGCAAATGTAACCAAGCAAGTTGTTGTAAGGTTTATCAAGAATCAGATCATATGTCGTTATGGTGTGCCAAGCAAGATCATTACTGACAATGGATTGAACTTGAATAATAATATAGTGGAAGCTCTTTGCAAAGACTTCAAAATTGCACATCATAATTCTTCTCCCTACAGACCCAAGATGAATGGGGTTGTTGAAGCTGCAAACAAGAACATCAAGAAGATTATTTAGAAGATGGTTGTAACGTATAAGGATTGGCATGAGATGCTCCCATTTGCCTTGCATGGGTATCGTACATCCATCCGTACTTCAACAGGGGCAACCCCTTTTTCTCTTGTAAATGGTATGGAAGCAGTGCTCCCGTAGAGGTTGAGATTCCTTCATTACGAGTTACATGGGAGCCAAGTTGATTGAGGCTAAGTGGTGTCAGACCAGGTTTGATCAGTTGAATTTAATTGAAGAGAAGAGATTGACTGCCATGTGTCATAGTCAGTTATATCAGCAGAGAATGAAGAAAGCTTTTGATAAGAAGGTCAGACCTCGTGTGTTTAGAGAAGGTGACCTTGTGATCAATAAGATCTTGTCGTTCAAACCAGATTCTAGGGGAAAATGGACTCCTAATTATGAATGCCCATATGTTGTTAAGAAAGCCTTTTTAGGCGGTGCTTTGATTCTTACAACTATGGATGGTGAGGAGTTCACTCGTCCTATGAATGCAGATGCAGTCAATAAATACGCCTAAAAAAGAAAAGAACAGCTCGCTAAGTTGAAAACCTGAAAGGGCGGATTAGGCAAAAATGAGCGTCTCAGTGGATTGAAAACCCGAAAGGGCGATCCAGGAAAAATTAGAGACATAAAAACAGAAAGAATTTCCTGATAAGTTGAGTACCCCACCTTGGGGAAACTTATGCAAAAATTAGGGATTATGGCAAGTAACTACAGTCTGTTGATCGTCCAATTTTAGAAAAACTTTGTTGAGCACAAGGGTTGACGTCGAATCATCATCCCAATAGCGGTCAAGAGCGCAGTGGATATCAAGAGTTGGTAGAAGGATTAAGGATCATTTGTATTCAATGTAACCCTTTTCCATGTAAATTACCATTTTCAACTTTGTAAAAAATCTATGGAGTCTTGTCATTTACAGACTACCATCCCATTAAATAAAGTTGAGTTTTTATCCAATTGTTTCTACTCTTATTTACTTCAACCAATAGTTTAAATTTTATTATGATCATTTTGGAAATTTAAAACTTTTAATAAAAATCATTTTTCTTAAAACATATAAAAACAGGAATTTTTCAAAGCAATTAAAAGAAAGTATCAACAGCACTTCAAAGAGCAGCAAGTCCTTAAGTGTGAAACATCAGAGGTTCCCCAAGCAGTTAACCCTTCGGGTATCCCTAGTTGTTTGTGTTGATCTGGTTCCCCTGCGAGTGTTTGTTCCCTAGCAGAGTTCCGATTCTTTTCCCCAATTGAGTTGGTTGATTCAGTACCTTGCAGTGTGTTATTTCCCCGACAGTATTTCTGTGTTCCCCAATAGAGTTCGTGTTTCTTCAATTGAGCAAGATGTTTTCCCCAGTAGATCGCGTTGGTTTCCCTACCAGTCACCATCCGACTCGCTCCCAGTCAGAGTTTCCTCCTGGTTTCTGAGTAGCTGTTTTATGTTTATCTTCTGTATGGTTGTCTCCCATTTGATATGGCGTTGACCTAAAATTCCCTGCAGGCTCGATAACTTCTCCTCTCCTCAGCAGATCTCCTCCCTCGGCTAGATTTAAGCCTTTGGTTTGTTAATTTCTCTGTTCTCCAGCAGATGTCTCCCTCTTTTTATGGATTAACCGAGGATTGTACTGATGATTCAAATTCTTTGTGACACCTTTGTATCCTTCGTGATCATTTTGTCAACATAATCATCATATACATATATATACATATACATTCATATAATTTCATAATTGCAGATTGGCACCATCATATCTGATTGATTTATCGATTTGAGATTCTCATTCTCTATATGGCGGTACTTTATCCCCATACGAGTTCGGTGTCTGTCCTCCCTCAATTGTAGAGTGCCAGCCCCTTAGGCAGAAAGACTTTAACCTTTCTCCTCTTCCCCACTGAGTTGTTTCCTCGTGGATGATTATTACTTCAGTTTCATTCCCAGTTGATTATCTGGATGGAATCACTCCCCTTGAGTTATATCCTCACTGGGTTGAGTCTTGATTGACTGTTTCTTTCTAGCTCTTACCTAGATTGATGCTTTGAGTCACCTAAGAGCTTATTACCTAGTAACTGGTAATATTCATCTTAGTTTGTAGTTTGTTACTTCTTGCCCAAAACCCGACAAAAGTACCCATGTTTTCCCAGCAGTGGAGTTCCTAGTATATTCATTTGTTTCTGATTCCCCGGGAAGTATATCCTTGATATGTTCACCCTAACCAATGACGGATATCTTTCTCTCCCCTGCCTGAGTCTATCCTTGATATGTTCATCTTAACTGATGATGAATATTCTCATTTGTGGTGTTCTACCTAGTAAAAAGGTAGTTGTAATCCCTATTGTGTTCCCTAGAGAGTTAATCCTTGATATGTTCATCCTAACCGATGACGGATTTCCTTTTCTTTATGGTACTCTACCCAGTAACCAGTAGTTGTAAACCCTACTTTTTCCCGCAGAGTCTATCCTTGATATGTTCATCCTAACCGGTGACGAATTTTCTCTTCGATGGTATTCTATCCAGTAGCTTGTAGATGTAATTCCTATTTTCTCCCCTCACGGAGTCTATCCTTGATATGTTCATCCTAACCGGTGACAGATTTTATCTTTGATGGTCTTCTATCCAGCATTCGATAGATGTAATTCCTACTTTTTGTTCAGTTGGTTTATCCTAGATATGTTCATCTTAACTGATGACGGATATCCTCCTTGACAGTCCCAGGCAAGTCTATCCTTGATATGTTCATCTTAACCGATGACGGATTCTCTTCCCTGTTGAGTTTATCCTTGATATGCTCATCCCAATCGATGATGGATATTCTCATATTTGGTCTTCTACCCAGCAACTGGTAGTTGTAAATCCTATTTTTTCTACAGTTTTCCTCAGCAAGGCTATTCTTACCCAGTAGCCGGTAATGAATACTCCCTCCTGGCTTTTCCCAGCGAGTCATCCTTGATATGTTCATCCTAACCGATGACGGGTGTCCTCTCTATTAGATCTTTATTATCTCCTCACCCAATAAAAGGTACTAGATAATAGATTTCTGCTCCTCCTGTGCTGAAGTTTATTTCTTCCCTAGTTGAGTTGAGTGCGTGTTTCCTTAGTGAAATCACTTTTCCTACATGATTCAAGTACTTCAGTTTTATCCTGACTTACTCGTATCCCCTGCAGATGTTGTTGTTCCCGGCTGAGTCTTTTCCATTTTTGTATGGAATTCCTCGAGTCCCCCAGCAATTTTAAGTCGTAGCCTGGCCTATGTATAACTCCTTTATTCCCTAGAGTCTCTCTCTCCCCAGTGAGTTTTTCTTACGGAATGCACTATACTCCTGTGGACTTTCGGTCTCTGATTTCTTTTCCTTTGTGGCAATATTTCCCCATAAAGAATTTACTTTTGCATTCATATCATATGCATCATGAAAATTTTAACCTTTGCCTCCTCAGTTAGAATGTCCTTAAATAGGGGCAACTGTAAGACCCCAATTTTGACCCTAAGATCCCTCATACAATTTCATCATAAGCATTACCATTGGGATCATACCTTAGCATCCTCCTTACCCCTCTTTCATTGGGTTTGTTTTGGAAGAGATTACCAAGCACTATATGATTGTATCATACTTGTATATCATCATTTTACTAACCAAAATACCAAAAATATATCTTTGCATTTGCCTAACTCTTTTGTAGGTAAGGCATGATCCCATTGATTTATCAAGTTCATATCTAGGGTTTAAGACCCTCATGACAAAGAGCACAACCATGAATTGATTCAAGAATGTTTATGAGCATCATATATGAGTTCCATTTATTACTACATGTTATATTGATCAAGTTTTCATCAAGAGTTTAGAGGTGATTTGCCTTGGAAACCCTAGTTCGACTGAGTATCTTGAGTAACTTCTCCAACAAGCTATCTCACCAATTGATCAAATTTCTCAAGGGACACTTCAAAATTCATCATCTTATGCATATATGATCTACCATGATCCAAGAAAGTCAAAAGAACTGAAGGTTAGCAAGTTGGTTGATGGTGGTTGGCCAGATGAATTCATCTGATCAAAACTGGGTCTCTCTAGACCCTATCTCCTACAATTTTCACCGTATGAAAATGATTCCAAGAGAAAAGTTACTCCAAATGACATTCCAAACAAGTTTCATGATGATACCTAGATCTAGTTTTTCTTGGAAAATCATTTTCTATGTTGGAACATTATAGGTCATTTTGTCTAAACCCTAATTTAAAAGTCAACTTCCCAAGGCCATAACTTGCTCAATTTTTATGAGAAGAAAGATTTCCAAGTTGCAAAATCAAATTCAATATTTCTAATTCAACTTTTATGAGCATGTGATATGAGGTTACATTATAGGTCATTTTTTACCTATACCATTGAACAAGTGATTTTTCCAAACTTCAAAACGCATAACTCTATCATTCTAAATCCAAATTACATGAAATTGGTGACCATTTTGAAGGTCTCTGAAAGAGATACAACTTTTATGAATACACTTTTTTCATTTGAAGCTCACATAAAAAGTTAAGCAAGGGTATTTTGAGGTATATGGCTTGACACTAAGAAAAAAATTCAACATGTTGAAATTTCCAAACTTCCAACTCAAAATTCTCCATGTTCCAAGCTCCAAATGAAAAAGTGTTAAACATCAAACTTGTTCCCCTTGATCCAAGCTTTCCAAAGAACCCAAGTTCATGAATTTTAGACAAAGATTGCTAGGTTTGTGCATGGCTTTAACAGGGCTGCATCATTGGCAAGAATCAATTGCACAAACTTCAGTTCACAATGCCTTGCCATTCAAGCTTCATTCAGACTTCAATTGGAATCATTTTGGACCTTAATGCATTTCATCATGGGCTTGTACATGCCCATGCATTCGTGCCATCCACATTGCCAATTTTGGACAGATTTTTGAAGTGTGCAAATATCATTCCCTTTGGCTATAAATAGAAGGCCTCTGAGCTCATTTAAACAACACTTTGTGCGCCAACTTTTCCCCCCATTGAAACCCTCTCATTCTAAAGGAAAACCTGAGAAACTTAAATTTGAAATCTGAGTTTGAATCTCAACTGTTGGAGATTCAAAAACTCAAGGATCCAAGGCCTTGCAACCCCTTTAATCACTTCCTGCTAGTTTCTCAAGTGTGATCAGATCGTGTTTGGAGCAAGCCACATCAATATTTGCATAGCATTGAAGGTAATTTTCAGAAAACTTCATCTCTTTGATTCTCACTCAATTCTACTCAATTCTCTTGGATCTTTGGTTGTCTGAAGTCCTACCAATGTAGGCAAGAAGATTGAGTTGCTTAGAGGTCAAATCGAAGCAACTCAATTGACACAACTCAAAATTCAACTCCTCATATCTTTTTATATATTTGGAGTTAGTTGAAATTGAGGTCAGATTCGTGCTCTACGCCATTTTTTCTTTCAGATCATGTCCTCCTTTTTTATTTTAGTGATGGTTGAGGGTGGACCAGTCCGGTGAGGTCCACCGGAGAAGAAGACCGGAGTTACAGCTCCAGCGATGTGTTGGCATCTCTCCAGACCACTGGATCCTTTTCAAATGTTCTAATCTCACGCGTTGGTTCTGATTACCATCCCTGCAGCGTATTGAATAATGTCCATTTTGGAACGCCCGCTGAGGACCACTTGATCTGCCACCTCAATTAATGAGGGAGATCAAGTGGTTCACGTTTTTTGCTATTTTATGATTTTCATTTTAATCCTTTTATTTTCATTAATTCATATTAATTTTAATATTGATCCAAAAAATATGAGAGTTTCACCAAAAAATTTCAAATAATTTCCTCTTTCATTTTTTGAACTAAAATTATTTTTTGGATCACTATTAATATTTTTCATGATTTAATTTGATTTTGTGATTAATTTTAATTTTTTAAAAATACTTTTAAGTCTTTAAAAATTCTGAAATGTTTTCTCCAGGGTCCATTGACCTTGTTTGAACTATGATAAATCTCATGGCCATTTCTTTGGTGTTTTGATGAGGTTTTAGGAATTTGACAAACTATATTTAATTTAAATGTATTATTTTAGTCTTTTTAATTTGAATAAATGCCAATTAATTGTGTTGACCAATTGCGATTACTTGTTTGAGTTTGACTCTTGTTGGGCATTAGTCAAGGTTGATTTGACTTTGTCAAGTTAATATCATTGGATTTAGGGGATTGATGGAATGTACATTCCATTTCCCAAAATGAATGAATGATATTAATTTGGTAAAAGTCCTCCTTTGACCAATTTGAGTTTTGATCCATTCCCCTCCCTCTTCATTTCATTCCCATTCTTTATGCATTTGTCTCATTTGGCCTATGATATCTCAAAGTCCTAAGGCTAGTTGATTGAAAAATCAACATAAGTATGGATGAGATTAGGTCACCTCTTTTGCATATTCTTTTTTTGTGTGGTATGTTTCATGATCATAGTCCATTATACTATGTCTCTAACATGCATTAACACCAAAATTTTATTGCCCGACCTCAAATAGTTGTGACTTCTACATAAGTCCAATTACGATTGCTTAACATAGCACTTAATTTGTGACACAAAAGGTATAACATTCTAGTTTGAGTGTTCTCCAAAGAATGACTTAAAAATGAAAAGCAAAAGCAAAATAATACTAACTTCTAACTCATTAACAACTAACTTTTAATTTCAAGCCATTTTACTTTAATGTCATTTAATTTTAGTCTTTATTCATTTGCCATTATTCATATCATTCTATTTTTTTATGTTAATGCAATTTTCACTTTGTCCATTTGGACCATATTGTGTGATATATTCCATTTTATGTATACTTTGCTTATTTGCATGGTCTCTGACCATTAATGTACATAATAACAACAAAAACCCTAAAAAACTTTTGTGTGGACTGTTGGCTTGATCTTGGACAAATGGACTTAGAATTTAGGCAACATTCCTATGCTAAAGGACTTGGCCAATGCCAACTTGTTGTGAAACCAAGTGCTTGTAATTTAAAACTTCATTTGATACATCATTCAAGTTCCCTTTGAATTCATCTGCAACATGATCATTATGAAGCTGTTATTTTGAACATGTGACTTGTGGAATTCATCTGTTGCATGGGCTAATTTGAAGAAGATCATGGAGTGGCTAAGCTTGGATGTGGCTATATTTATTTGATGCCTTTTCTCTTCAAGATTTATATAATTGTGCATTCGTGTGTTGCTTGATTCTAAACGTATAAGGGAATTTGGGGTTTCTATATGGCATTCTTGCCTATTAGATTGCTACCCATCGGTCAGATCTTTTCAACTCTTAACTTTTAATTTTGTGCATAGGATTAGTCTCTTCATCTTCTCCCCATTTCTTTAATTTCAAAATCTCTCCCTCCTTTTAAAACGTTCTTTGTTTGAACTTATTTTGTTCTAAACTTTGACCACTTTGTAAAAAGATAGAAACGTTGGTCTTATGTCATTGCATTTTTAAACTTCTTTTCTTAAACCAAGTTTGTAAATAAACTTGACTATACTTGACTTAAATTTTCAGAAAAGCCAAAAAGAACTAACTCATTCAAACCATTTTTAGGATTTCGTGCCTTTCAAACTTAATTTTTGTTAAAACCAATGCATCCACTTTGTAATTTGTATCACAAACTACGAGGTTTTGATCCCTCTTTTTTATGTTGGTACGTAGGCATAAGTCCGAAGGTCTTGTCAAACATAAAAATATAATTAATGAATTCTCTTCTCACCCCCCCTCCCCCATTCTATTTGTTTGTAACATCATTTTGTACAAAATACATATGCACGCAAAAAGGGCTCCCTAGGAGTACCTAGGACATTTTGGGTGTTAACACCTTCCCTCTGTGTAACCAACCCCATTACCTATAATCTCTGACATTTTATTAGTTTTGATTTGACAACTTCTTACTTTTGGGTTTTGTTCGTACTTTTTCCCTTTTCCCTTGGAAACAATAAAAGTGCGGTGGCGACTATGGTTTTATTGATCTCTAGCCTATCCATAGCTTGATGATCATGAATTTACCGCTACAGTCAGATCTTTTCAAACTCTAGAATTTTAATTTATGCTTAGGATAGCCTCTTCATCTCCTTCCACTTCTTAAATTTCAAAACTTCCCCCTCATTTCAAAAACTTTCTTGCTTGTGATTTCAAACTTAGATATATGTTTTAATGATTAGAAACTTTGGCTTTATGCCATTGAATTTTCAAACTCTTTCTTAAATCAAATTTGTAAATAAACTTAACCATATTGACTTAAATTTCAAAATACAAAAAGAACTAATAACTCCATTCAATTTTTTGGCCCTTTGTGCCTTTTTTTTATTAAACTTTTGTTAAAAGCAATTCACCAACTTATTTGAAATTTTTACCATGAACTATGAGGATATGATCCCTCATTTTTATGTTGGTACGTAGGCACGAGACCGAAGGTCTTGTCAAACACAAAAATATAATCAATGAATTCTTTTCTTATCCCCACACTCTATTTTATCAAACATCATTTATATCAAAAACACATGCACACATAAAAAAGGGCTCCCTAGGAGTACCTAGGACACTTTGGGTGTTAACACCTTCCCTTTGTGTAACCAACCCACTTACCTGTAATCTCTGGCATTTTATTATTTTTTATTTGAAAATTTCTTATCTTTGGGTTTTGTTCTTACTTTTCCCTTTTTCTTTGGAAACAATAAACGTGCGGTGACGATTTTGGTTTTATTAACGTCAAATTTATCCATAGCTTGATGGTCATGAATTTACCACTACATTGACCTGGTTCTTATTTCATTCAATCAAGCTCATGGAAAAGAACAAATGGACTAAAATTAAAGCAAAGTGCACGAGCAATTTCATTTGGCCTTGGTCCAAACATGGAGGTTCATCCTGATGTCCAATGGTAGACCATACCAGTCAAACTATGCAATTCAACATGCCAAGCCCCAAAACTCATTTATTTTGGTCCCTTAGATCCATAAACATGTCAAAAATGATATTAAGGCATGAATCGAAGTTAAATTGCTAGTCAAAACATGCCAAAACTCAGAAATCGACCCCATGTGCAAATGCTAACTTTTCCAAAAATGGCAAAAAGCAATTTGCATATGAGGTCATTTCCTTGCTTGTGTTTGTTCCTAATTGATGCAAGGGACCAAGAAAAAGTAATCAGAGGTGCAAACAAGGTATGAACACAACCACCATTGTCTCCACAAGTTCAACCTTGAGCATGCTTCGACCCTTCACCCTTTCTGAAGCAAACCTTCAAGTTTCCCACAAAAACCCATCCAGACACCTTCCCTATAAATAAGTGAAGGTGTCCCAATGTTCAAGCACGCTGAAAAAAGGCCTCCATTTTTTATTTTGAAGTTTTTCAAACATAAATATTTTCCTAGAAACACTCTACACAGTTCACTTGAGCTTTCCAAACACTCAACCAACCCTCCCTGAGCCTCAGCTGACCTTAGCTCAGTCGTCGGAATCCTCATTTGAGCAAACTCTAATCAGGTAGAAATAGTCATCCCCACTTTTGAAACAAGTTCCTAACCCGTTCAAAACCATCCATAGAACATTTCCCATAACCTTTTGGCTTTGATTGTTTGGTTTCTGGATTTTGATTTCATTTTTAGGTTAACTGAGTTCTTCATTTTTTTTGTTTGAATCTCCCCACTTAGAGCCCATCAATGGCTCTTGAGTGGGGAGAACATTTTATTTATGTTTATGCAACTTTCTTTGATGCTCAAAAGTGGTAAAAAAATCCTTAATTCCAAGTTTTTATTTTTGGGGGGTTGAAGGTTAAAGAGGACCATCACCCGCGTTTTTCAGATTTGAAAATTTTTGTTGTCACTCCATCATTGGCTAGTTTGAGTGTGTATCCCATTTACTTTGCATTTATATTATTTATTTGTTTCGGTCCATTTGTTAACACAACTAGGCCATTGGCCCAGTGGGTGAGGGGCTAGGTTCCCCCATGACCCCAAGGTCAGGGGTCCCAACCTGAGAAGTGCACCCTGGCCATTATTTTGCATTCTATGTCATTTTTACTTATTTTAATTTGTCCTTTTATTTTTCTCTTTTAATTTATTTTTTAACCCCTTCATTTTTATTATTTTGATAAAATGTTAAACATCAACCCCCCTTATTTTTTCCTCTAGAATTTAATTATGCTCTTATTTATTTCATTTGAGCAATTATTTTTGGAATTATGAGGTCTTGAAGTTAAGAGCCAATAAAATCTATCATTTGTCATGATGTTGGCTTGGTGAGGGTTGATTGAACCTTATTTGTTTCAAACCCCCTAATGGTTGATCAAATGTTCATCCATAGGACTTTGAATCATGGATAGGTTATCTCCACACCTACTAACTTGGGTCATTTGACTTATAGATGAGGCTTATTTGTACATATGTTCATGAATTCATCTGATACATTTACACTTTAGTGGTTTATGCTAACCTACTAACCCTTCTCTACTTTGTTTATTTATCATTTTGACTTTTTTATACTAATCATATAACTTGTTAATATTTCATCTGGTTCACTAACTTGTTACTATTATACCCTATTCATATAACTTGTTAATATTTCATCTGGTTCATATAACTTAACAACTAAAATCAATCCCTCAATTTTGAGTTGTATAGTCTTCTCTTTGTCAATCTATTGATAGATGGATTTGAGATTGAACAACTTTCATTGTTGAAAATCCTAAGGTATGTTGATCCATTTACCATCTTTCTTACTTTGCATCAGTGATAAGTTATCCCTCAATGTGTCATATTTTGAATCTATTGACCTAGAGATAGATAATCCTCAAAACTTGTCCATAACTTTAACTTTGACTTGTTTTAGTTTTGATCACCACTAACCTAGTGTTACTATTATCCTTTTCATTATTATTCTTTACTTATTGTATTATTTACATTTAAGTATTTATCATCATCATTGTACAAATTTATCATACACATTTACTATTGTTTTTATTATTATTGTCATCATTCAAAAACAATCAAAACATGATAAAATTAAAAGACCAAAAACACTTGATCACTTGGACTTAGAGGATCCCATTTAGGACCTTAGCTTGGAGGCCTTTCTTTTTTTTCTTTATTATACTTTGTAAAAACTAGGGTTTCATCTGTAACTAACATTCCTGTTGTAAGAATGGCATCATGGCACCATCTTAGGGGGACATGTTTGTAAGACCATTATCCTTTGTTTAACATAGGTCACACTCTTGCATACACAAGGCTTTCTCTTGGGATACCATGCAATGATACCCTTTTATTTCTTTGTTAGTTACTTTGCATTCATGTTGCATTAGCCAAATTTAATAATCAAACAAACAAACCCTTGATCCAACGTCAAGCGGATTTTTCATAATCAAACTCAAAATACTTAATAACTACGACTAGTATTGTGCGCAACAAGCCTTAAATGGTGGAGAATGAGTGAGAATGGAGCATTCCTACCCTCACTCTGATTATTTTGCATGTAAGACACTTGGTTTGTTATCTAGAATAATCATCTCCCCCCTAGACATTAGTGCAATCTAATGACAAACATTCTTTTCTTAAACCCTTGTTTAAGGTAAAATCAACACAATCCATCAAACCTTATTTTTGTGACTTAGGGAACCACTCAGAAAACCCTTTTCTCAAAGGTGAAATCAACCCAACACACAAACATTTTCTACTCCAAACTACGGAGCTCTGATTCCTCATCCTCGAATGAGTGATACATAGGCACAAGGGCCCTAATCCTTATAGAGAATTATAATAACAAAAACACCCCTCTTTCACACGTTCTTTTGAAAAAATAAAATAATGACAGATAAATCCCACATATGTAAAAACAATCCAAATGGTGCCCACGAAGTACCATGGACGTGAGGGGGTGTTAATACCTTCCCCTCGCATAATTAACTTCTGAACCCTAAACTCGGTTGCGAGACTGATACCTTATCCTTTTTATAGCGCTTTTCAGTGAGCTTACATATCTGAGGGTTTTATCGATTATTTCCCCTTGCCTTCTCCGATGGAGGAACAAAAGATAAAATTTGGTGGCGACTCCTTTGATATTTCCTTCTCCTCTTTGAGGAGGCAATTCTTTTGTTCAGTCCGTCCAGTTCACTCGTTACCTCGTTAACCCTGGTAGAGACAACGTCAAATTGGATGAAGCTGAGTGTATTCAAGTGAGGCTCGATCAATTGAACCTTATCGAAGATAAGCACATGACAGCTCTATGTCACAACCAACTTTATCAAAAGCGGTTGAAGAGGGCCTTTGACAAGAAAGATCTTCCTCAGAATCTCCAAGTCGGTGACCTGGTACTAAAGACGATTATGCCGATTCACATGGATCCACAGGGCAAGTGGACCCCCAATTATGAAGGCCCATATGTTGTGAGAAAGGTTTTCTCTTAAGGAGCCTTTATCCTCTCAACTATGGATGACGAAGATCTTGCATCACCTGTAAATGCAGGCGTAATCAGAAAATATTACGCCTAAATTTGACCCGCTAAGTTGACATCCTGAGAGGAAACTTAAGCATAAATGGGCATCTCGGTGGACTGCAAAAAGAAAAGGTCCAAGAAAAATTAGGGATATAAATCAAAAGAATTTAAAACCCGCTAAGTTGACAACCTGAGAGGCAACTTGGGCAAAAAAGGGTATGCCGCTAGACTGAAAACTCGAAAGGGAGGTCTAGGGAAAAGTTAGAGATTTTAATGGCAAGAGGTTGCGTGCTAACAAGAATCTATGAATCCATCATTCCATCAGTGGAAGCTCTAAACTGAAGGATCAATCCATTCACTCTCATCAGAAGCAGAGTATAAGGATCTAGAAGACATAAAGGCTATAGCAGAATTGAAACACAATGGGAATCTAGGATTTTCACATTGCCAATTTGTTTTTTATGTTTTGTTTGCACTTACCTCTTTTAGGTATTGCTTCCTTATGTAATTGCCCATTCACAGGCCAATTCTCAATTAATAAATTTTCTTTTCATTCAGAAGTACTCCTCGTTGTTACTATTTTTGCTTCTTTGCAAAATGTGACTGTTATTTCTAATAAACAATGCACTAAATTTTTTGGGGATAACGATAAAAGCACTAAACGAAACCTTAATTTTTACGTTGATCTTAAAGTGTCTGAAGGGACAACCACGATACCCAAATGTTGCATATAGTATGCAAATACATGAGATCACGAAGGTTCGTTGACCTAAGAGATTATGAGAATCGTCATTCGCCATAGTAATCACCTTCAGTTTACCTGCTCAGATCAAGCATGGGGCATCAGAAGACCCAGACCAGGTTTCTCTTCTAGTAATATCAAGAAATCAGGATGTCGGGAAGTCATGTTAGACACATCCCATATCCTGTAAACTAGAAGCCTTGTAACCCAAGCAAATTTCCCTCGATGTCCGTTACACCAGACCTAAATTTGGGGCATCCGTAGATCCCTAAGCCATTACATGTCATGCACAATTAATATCATTCCCCTCATGCATATCACCTGGCATAACATGAAGCTCTCTAACAAGAAAGAAGCAAGCCCAAAAATATCTTGGCATATTCTCGAGCCCAATTCGGTTGGCACCTTTCTAGAGCCCATTTATATTGGCATCATAAAAATAAATCGATTTTGTTTGGATACTTGTAAGAATCCTAATTGGCATCCCTGATAGGGTTTCTCAAGTTATTTCTTTTTTCTTTCCTTTCATAAGACCTTCTTTTCTTTTGCATGGAGAAGATTTCATTGAGATAAATTTCCTTTCGTGAGTTTATTTTAATACCTTGTGCAAGAAGTCACGTCTCCCCCCCGTCGCCTTTTGCGCGAGAAGGGTTGTCTTTGTCAAGTCTTTGACTTTTGATTTATTTCGAAATACCAAATGTAGGTTTGGTGAGTCCCGAGAAGGGCGTCCATGTTTCGAAAGCTTCATTCTCGTCGTCGTGCATGTGGGACACCCTGAGGTTTCTGTGCCTACAGGAAAGTACCCAATTGACATAGCATGCCGAAGCCTAATCCCTGTCTATAAAACTCCTTCAAAGTCTAGTTACGGTCTGGCACACCTCTTTTCCAAAGCCCAATTTTGTTGTCAAAACCTCCTCTCAATCCCAATTCCATTGGAAAATATCTCTCAAGTCTAGTTCATGTCTGGAAAACCTCTCCCAGCCTAGTTTCTGTCTGGAAAACCCTCTTTGGTGAAAGCCCAGTTATACCTGCCCCCCACCCCCGTATTAAACCTTTGCTATAAATTTGTCTAAGCCTAAATTCCATTTTGGCCCCTCTCTACAAGCCTGAATCCTGTGTTTAACACATTTTCCCCCCACGAATATTAAACTGTTGTTTAAGTACACTCTCCCAAGCCCAAAACCGTGTTTGGCCCTTACCTCACCTTTGAGCCTAAACCTTGCTGTTTAGCCATTTCCTTTTCCCCAGTGAGCCCAAACCGTTGTTTAGCCATAAATATCTCTCTAAGCCTAAATTCTGCTTGGCCATTAACCTGTTTAAGCCTAAACCTTCGTTTATCCCTACCCCGTTGAACATAAATAATGTCAGACCTTCACGTGAGTCTTTGTAAGCCCAAATTCTGTTTTGGCCATTACCTTTTCTTAAACCTAAAACATAGCGTTTAGCATCCATTCTCTCCAGTGAGTCCAAAATGTTTGATTTCCCCTAGCCTGGACCTTGTTGGCTAGCCCCTTCAATCCAAGCCTAAGTTGATTGTTTAGCCACTATCTTTTGAAGCCTAAACCATTGTTTAGTCATTCTCCCTCAGCCTGAACTTTACTTGTTCAACCTCTTACTTCTTATTCTCAAAGCCCAAATTTCGTTTGGCCCCTACCTTTGTAAAATCCTAAATTATGGTTTAGCCATGATGTTACCTATAATGCCCAGACTTTACGCTTGGCCACCTCCCCACAATAAGCCTAAACCTTTTTTTAGCCATTCTCCCTCAGCTTGAACCTTGCTTGTTCAACCCCCTACTTCTTTTTCAAGCCAAGTTTTGTTTGTCCCCTATCTTGTGAAATCATAAATTGATTATTTAGCCACTATCTTGGAAGCCTAAACCATTGTTTAGCCATGTCCTCCCAAACCTGGACCTTGTCGTTTATCCCTTAAATTGTCATTTATCCATTTAGCATAAATTGTCATTTAGCCATTCTCCACTAGCCTAGACCTTGTTTGTTCAGCATCATAATTCTTTTCAAGCCCAAGCTCTGTTTGGCTCTGTAACACCCCAATAAAATAAAATAATTATTTAAATTGAATTAATAGTATAATATTAATTTAATTGAATAATTGGGTTATTTTATTATTGGAATAAAATAAATTGGAATATTATTATTGGATTATAATTATTATTATTTTGGAATAATAATTATTGGATTTTAATATTATTATTGGAAAATATATAAGTGGAATAAGGAAATAGGGTTCATTTGGAAAATAAGTTTTTCACGTGAAACTCAGAGAAGCTGCAGAGAAGAGAAAAAGGGCAAAGAGACAGAGCAAGGGCTGAAGGTTGGAGAAGAGCTTGAAGCTTAGAGATTTTTGCCGGATTAATCAGGTAAGGGGGGTTTATCGTCGATTAATGGGTATTATGGGATAATATGTAATGGGTAGTGATAAGCCGTCGACTTAACCCTAATTGGGACTGTATATGCTGAATTTGATGTTGGATAAACGGTGGTAAAACCTGTAAATTGAATCGATAGTCGTGTGATTCGTAAATGTCAGACTAGGGCACGAATCCCAATTAAAAACTTGAATCGGCGCTACCAAATTACCGGACGAATTGTTCTGTTTAGAGATGGGTGTAGTTGAGGAAACGGCCGGAAAACCTGTGAAACATAAGCTAACGGAACCCTGGAAAACTCAGAAAATCTGAGTCTGCGCGCGAGCGGTCGACCATAGGGTCGGCGTGCGCTGACCCGTGAGGCATGCGCTGACTGCATGCGTCGATGCATGGTAGTTTTGCGCCGACCAGTGAGCTAAGCGTCGACTGTATGCGTCGACGCATAGGGCTTTTGCGCTGACTCCCTCCAGTTGAGTAGAGTCTTTGCGCCGACCTGTGAGCTTTGAGCTGTGGAAAAATTGATATAGTATGTTGCAGAGTGGAAAAATGGATAGTTTAATGTTGTGTACATAATTGAGAGCTGGCCTATGTTGGCACATGATGTGATAGGGATTATACCCCGCTGTTGTGAGCAGTATAAGTATTAGTAGAGAGTGCTAATACTGTGTTTAATTTATTTACATGATAATGATGTGTTGATGATGTATGATGGCATGCATAATGATGTGAATGTATGTATTATGCCTGTGTTGTGAATGGACGGTTGTATGGCTTAGAGTGTGAGCTTATGTCCGTTGTGAATTGTTGTTGATGCTGCATTGCTAGATGATTAGCGTGCATAGCATAGCCTTCGGGGCTGTAGCTAATTCCCATGGTGAGGAATTAGTGAGTGAATCATTGTGGATTTGTTGTTGATGTTTGCATACTAGATGATTAGTGTGCATAGTCTAGCCTTCGGGGCTGTAGCTAATTCCCATGGTGAGGAATTAGTGAGTGAGTCATTAGATCTCAATGAGTGGGACTAATGAGCTTAGTAGCCGTGTCCGGAGGGATCGGTGAGCTTGAACTATATGTTCAAGAATAGTCGGTACCGCATGTGTAGAGTCTCATTGCATAATGAATGTATGGCATATAATATGAATGGATGTATTCCAGTATTATATGTGTGTGGTGTGTTGTGTTGTTGATGTGGATTATGGTCGAGAATCTACTGTTAAGTATGTTGTTGGAACGGATATTGCTGTTGCTGAATGCGTAGTATGATTAGGGTGATTTAATGCGTGAATTACTTAACATTACATAATGTTGTATAATGCTTATTTATTGATTGAGGAACTCACCCTTACACCTATTTTTCAGGTAACGAGAAATGAATCGAGTAGAAGCTAATGCTTGGAGTCTAGAGTAGTTCTTATGGGTCATGCTCTGATAGATGTAACATCGGGAGGGGGTGTTTTAACTAAGTTGTTATTGGTTGTTGAATGATTTACATGTATTGTGTTACATGTTTTACTTGATGTAGAATTTATTCCGCTGCGAATTATGCAAAGAATCTTATTTTAATTGAATAAATGAGCATGACAGGATAATATGATGAACGTTGAAAAATGATTGTGTGACACCCTTCGGGGCATAATTACTCTGATTGATATGTTATTATTTTAATTAAATATTTTGGGGTATTTAGAAGGGTGTTACATTAGTGGTATCAGAGCATAGTCGGTCGAGTCGAGTCGTAATTATTCTGTTCCCCTGTACGGGATAGGTGTTGTGTAACCCTATCAGTACTTATTGGTTTAGTTGTTTGGGTTTTCAGAGTAGAGATGGCTGGAAGAGGTAGAGACGATGCTGCAATTGCTGAGGCTCTGGGTATGCTAGCTGGAGTACTTGGAGGGAATCAGAATGTTATGGGAATGGGAGCTGCTCGTCAGTTGAGTGAGTTCCAGAAGAACAATCCTCCAATGTTCAAGGGAGCATACGATCCAGATGGCGCTCAGAAGTGGTTGAAGGAGATAGAGAGGATCTTTAGAGTAACTGAGTGTGCTGAGAATCAGAAGGTCAGGTTTGGTACACATATGCTGTCAGAAGAAGCTGATGATTGGTGGGTTGCTACCCGCACTGAGTTGGAAACTGCTGGAAATGCTGAGATTACTTGGGCTGTGTTCAGAGAGAGATTTCTGAGGAAGTATTTTCCCGAGGATGTCAGAGGAAAGAAAGAGATAGAGTTCTTGGAATTGAAGCAGGGTAACCGGACTGTTACTGAGTATGCTGCTAAGTTCACAGAACTGTCAAAGTACTATACTCCCTATAATGATGCTGCTGGTGAATTTTCGAAATGTGTGAAGTTTGAGAACGGGTTGCGTCCTGAGATCAAGCAGGCTATTGGGTATCAAAGGATTAGAGTGTTTTCTGATTTGGTTGACTGTTGCAGGATTTTCGAACAGGATTCCAAGGCCAGAGCTGAGAGCTATCAGCAGAGGGTTGATAGGAAAGGTAAGAATCAGATTGATCGTGGAAAACCGTATGCAGCTGGCAAAGGTTTTCAGAAGCAAAGTGGGATTAAGAGGCCTAGTGGGGGAGACTCTAGTGCTCCTGTTAAGTGTTATAGATGTGGTCGGGCTGGACATCGTGTTCATGAGTGTACCAGTGCTGAGATGAAGTGTTTCAAGTGTGGAAAGGGTGGTCATTTGGCTGCAGAGTGTCGGTTGAAGACTGTAACTTGTTTCAACTGTGGAGAGTTGGGTCATATCAGTCCACAGTGTCCTAAGCCGAAGAAAGAGAATCAGTCGGGAGGAAAAGTCTTTGCTTTATCGGGTTCTGAGACTTTTGCAGATGATCGTTTGATCCGAGGTACGTGTTATATTAATGGCTTTCCTCTTGTAGCTATTATTGACACCGGTGCAACTCATTCTTTTATATCTTTGGATTGTGCTGTGAAACTTAAGTTAGAGATATCTGAGATGCGTGGAAGTATGGTGATTGACACTCCTGCAAAGGGTTCAGTGACTACTACTTCAGTTTGCTTGAGTTGTCCTTTGAGTATTTTTGGTAGAGATTTTGGGATAGACCTTGTGTGTCTTCCATTAGTGCAGATCGATGTTATCTTAGGTATGAACTGGTTGGTGTTTAACCGAGTTTCTATCAATTGTTTTGATAAGACTGTGATATTTCCTGAGGTTGAGGAAGGAAGGGATCTGTTTCTATCAGCTAGGCAGGTGAACGAGGAAGTAGCAGATGGGGCAGAGTTGTTTATGCTGTTAGCGACTTTGGAGGCTAAAGATAAACTGATGATTGACGATCTAGCCGTGGTGTGTGGTTTTCCTGATGTATTTCCGGAAGAGGTGAATGAATTACCGCCAGAGCGTGAAGTTGAGTTCTCGATTGATTTGGTACCTGGTACTAGACCGATATCGATGGCTCCGTATCGTATGTCTGCTGTTGAGTTAACTGAATTGAAAAGTCAGTTGGAAGATCTGTTGGATAAGAAATTTATTCGTCCGAGTGTGTCACCGTGGGGTGCACCAGTGTTATTGGTTAAGAAGAAAGAAGGTACTATGAGGTTGTGTGTGGACTACAGGCAACTGAATAAAGTGACGATCAAGAATCGGTATCCTTTGCCGAGGATTGATGATTTGATGGATCAGTTGGTTGGTGCGAGTGTGTTCAGCAAAATAGATTTGAGATCGGGATATCATCAGATACGTGTGAAAACTGAGGATATTCAGAAGACTGCTTTCAGAACAAGGTATGGACATTATGAGTATTCTGTAATGCCTTTTGGCGTGACTAATGCGCCTGGAGTATTTATGGAGTATATGAATAGGATTTTCCATCCGTACCTGGACAAGTTTGTGGTGGTGTTTATTGATGACATTTTGGTGTATTCGAAATCTGAAGAAGAGCATGCTGAGCATTTGAGAGTGGTTTTAGGAGTTCTACGAGAAAAGAAGTTATTTGCTAAACTGTCTAAGTGTGAATTTTGGTTAGAAGAGGTTAGTTTTCTTGGTCATGTGATTTCAAGAGGTGGTGTTGCTGTTGATCCTTCTAAGATAGAAGCGGTAGCTAAGTGGGAAGCTCCCAAGTCTGTGGCTGAGATTCGAAGTTTCCTTGGATTGGCTGGTTACTATAGGAAGTTCATTGAGGGATTTTCTAAGTTGGCGTTACCGTTGACGATGTTGACTAGAAAGGGGCAAGCGTTTGTTTGGGACTCAAAATGCGAAGAAGGTTTCCAAGAGTTAAAGAGAAGGTTAACTACTGCTCCTATTCTGATATTACCAAGTCCGTCGGAATCGTTTGAGGTTTACTGTGATGCTTCATTGTTGGGTTTAGGTGGTGTATTGATGCAGAATAAGCAGGTTATAGCGTATGCTTCGAGACAGCTGAGGGTTCATGAGAGGAACTATCCGACACATGATTTAGAGTTGGCAGCTGTGGTATTTGTTCTGAAGTTATGGAGGCATTATTTGTACGGGTCAAGATTTGAAGTTTTCAGTGACCATAAAAGTTTAAGGTATTTGTTTGATCAGAAAGAACTGAATATGAGACAGAGGAGATGGTTAGAATTTCTGAAGGATTATGATTTTGGTTTGAATTACCATCCGGGTAAAGCAAATGTAGTAGCTGATGCATTGAGTCGGAAATCATTACATATGTCTATGTTAATGGTTAGGGAATTGGATTTAATTGAGCAGTTTAGAGACTTGAGTTTGGTGTGTGAGAGTACTCACAATAGTGTTAAACTGGGAATGTTGAGATTAACAAGTGGCATTCTGGATGAGATCAGAGAAGGTCAGAGATCTGATATGCTTTTGGTTGATAAGTTGACTTTAGTGAATCAAGGTCAGGGTGGTGAATTCCGAGTTGATGAGAATGGTGTTTTGAGATTTGGTGACCGGGTGTGTATTCCGGATGTTGCCGAGCTTAAGAAGAGTATTCTTGAAGAAGGACATCGTAGTGGCTTGAGTATTCATCCTGGAGCTACGAAGATGTATCATGATTTGAAAAGGTTATTTTGGTGGCCGGGAATGAAAAGAGAAATTGCAAGTTTTGTGTATTCCTGTTTGACTTGCCAGAAGTCGAAGATTGAGCATCAGAAGCCGTCTGGGCTAATGCAACCGTTGGCTATTCCAGAGTGGAAGTGGGATAGTATCAGTATGGATTTTGTTTCTGGTTTACCGAGGACGAGTAAGAATTTTGAAGCTATTTGGGTGATTGTTGACAGATTGACAAAGTCGGCTCATTTCATTCCGATCAGAATGGATTATCCGTTAGAGAGATTAGCCGAGTTGTATATTGAGAGAATTGTAAGTTTGCATGGTATTCCGTCGAGTATTGTTTCGGACAGAGATCCTAGATTTACATCGAAGTTCTGGGAAGGTTTGCAGAGGGCTTTGGGAACTAAGCTGAGATTGAGTTCTGCATATCATCCGCAGACTGATGGTCAGACTGAGAGGACGATTCAGTCACTAGAGGATCTTTTGAGAGCTTGTGTTTTGGAAAAAGGAGGTGCTTGGGATTGTTATTTGCATTTGATTGAGTTTACCTACAACAATAGTTTCCATTCGAGCATTGGTATGGCACCGTTCGAAGCCTTGTATGGTAGGAGATGTCGGACACCTTTATGTTGGTATGAGTCCGGTGAGAGTGCTGTGGTTGGACCGGAGATTGTTCAACAAACTACGGACAAGATTAAGATGATTCAGGAGAAGATGAGAATTGCTCAGAGTCGTCAGAAGAGTTATCATGACAAGAGGAGGAAGTCACTTGAATTCCAAGAGGGAGATCATGTGTTTCTTCGCGTCACTCCGATAACTGGCGTTGGTCGAGCTTTGAAGTCGAAGAAGTTGACACCTCGATTTATTGGTCCTTATCAGATTTTGGAGCGGATAGGGGAAGTAGCCTATCGTGTCGCTTTACCGCCGTCGCTTGCGAATTTGCATGAGGTTTTTCATGTGTCTCAGTTGAGGAGGTACATTCATGATCCGTCGCATGTAATCCAAGTAGATGATGTACAGGTGAGAGATAACCTGACTGTTGAAACATCACCTATGAGGATCGAGGATCGAGAGTTGAAGCAGTTGCGGGGTAAAGAGATTGCCTTGGTGAAGGTAGCTTGGGGAGGACCAGCAGGTGGCAATGTGACTTGGGAACTGGAGAGTAAGATGAAGGAGTCTTATCCGGAGTTATTCGCTTGAGGTATGTTTTCGAGGACGAAAACTCTTTTAGTGGGGGAGAGTTGTAACACCCCAATAAAATAAAATAATTATTTAAATTGAATTAATAGTATAATATTAATTTAATTGAATAATTGGGTTATTTTATTATTGGAATAAAATAAATTGGAATATTATTATTGGATTATAATTATTATTATTTTGGAATAATAATTATTGGATTTTAATATTATTATTGGAAAATATATAAGTGGAATAAGGAAATAGGGTTCATTTGGAAAATAAGTTTTTCACGTGAAACTCAGAGAAGCTGCAGAGAAGAGAAAAAGGGCAAAGAGACAGAGCAAGGGCTGAAGGTTGGAGAAGAGCTTGAAGCTTAGAGATTTTTGCCGGATTAATCAGGTAAGGGGGGTTTATCGTCGATTAATGGGTATTATGGGATAATATGTAATGGGTAGTGATAAGCCGTCGACTTAACCCTAATTGGGACTGTATATGCTGAATTTGATGTTGGATAAACGGTGGTAAAACCTGTAAATTGAATCGATAGTCGTGTGATTCGTAAATGTCAGACTAGGGCACGAATCCCAATTAAAAACTTGAATCGGCGCTACCAAATTACCGGACGAATTGTTCTGTTTAGAGATGGGTGTAGTTGAGGAAACGGCCGGAAAACCTGTGAAACATAAGCTAACGGAACCCTGGAAAACTCAGAAAATCTGAGTCTGCGCGCGAGCGGTCGACCATAGGGTCGGCGTGCGCTGACCCGTGAGGCATGCGCTGACTGCATGCGTCGATGCATGGTAGTTTTGCGCCGACCAGTGAGCTAAGCGTCGACTGTATGCGTCGACGCATAGGGCTTTTGCGCTGACTCCCTCCAGTTGAGTAGAGTCTTTGCGCCGACCTGTGAGCTTTGAGCTGTGGAAAAATTGATATAGTATGTTGCAGAGTGGAAAAATGGATAGTTTAATGTTGTGTACATAATTGAGAGCTGGCCTATGTTGGCACATGATGTGATAGGGATTATACCCCGCTGTTGTGAGCAGTATAAGTATTAGTAGAGAGTGCTAATACTGTGTTTAATTTATTTACATGATAATGATGTGTTGATGATGTATGATGGCATGCATAATGATGTGAATGTATGTATTATGCCTGTGTTGTGAATGGACGGTTGTATGGCTTAGAGTGTGAGCTTATGTCCGTTGTGAATTGTTGTTGATGCTGCATTGCTAGATGATTAGCGTGCATAGCATAGCCTTCGGGGCTGTAGCTAATTCCCATGGTGAGGAATTAGTGAGTGAATCATTGTGGATTTGTTGTTGATGTTTGCATACTAGATGATTAGTGTGCATAGTCTAGCCTTCGGGGCTGTAGCTAATTCCCATGGTGAGGAATTAGTGAGTGAGTCATTAGATCTCAATGAGTGGGACTAATGAGCTTAGTAGCCGTGTCCGGAGGGATCGGTGAGCTTGAACTATATGTTCAAGAATAGTCGGTACCGCATGTGTAGAGTCTCATTGCATAATGAATGTATGGCATATAATATGAATGGATGTATTCCAGTATTATATGTGTGTGGTGTGTTGTGTTGTTGATGTGGATTATGGTCGAGAATCTACTGTTAAGTATGTTGTTGGAACGGATATTGCTGTTGCTGAATGCGTAGTATGATTAGGGTGATTTAATGCGTGAATTACTTAACATTACATAATGTTGTATAATGCTTATTTATTGATTGAGGAACTCACCCTTACACCTATTTTTCAGGTAACGAGAAATGAATCGAGTAGAAGCTAATGCTTGGAGTCTAGAGTAGTTCTTATGGGTCATGCTCTGATAGATGTAACATCGGGAGGGGGTGTTTTAACTAAGTTGTTATTGGTTGTTGAATGATTTACATGTATTGTGTTACATGTTTTACTTGATGTAGAATTTATTCCGCTGCGAATTATGCAAAGAATCTTATTTTAATTGAATAAATGAGCATGACAGGATAATATGATGAACGTTGAAAAATGATTGTGTGACACCCTTCGGGGCATAATTACTCTGATTGATATGTTATTATTTTAATTAAATATTTTGGGGTATTTAGAAGGGTGTTACAGGCTCCACCTTGTGAAAGCCTAAATTGTTGTTTAGCTATGATACCCCATATCAAGCCCGAGCTTTACGCTTGACCATCTTCCCCAGCAAGACTAAACCTCGTTTTTTAGCCCTAGGCCCCCCAAAACAGGTTTAAACTATGTTTAACCCTTGTTTTGTTCCTTCAAGCCTAAACCTAGTTGTTTAGTCCCTTGTATTCCCGCAGTAAGCATAAACCATTATTTAGCCACACCATCCTAAGCCTAAGCCTTGTGCTTAGCCAATCTCCCCAGCAGTTTCTAACCATTGTTTTACCTCTTGTATCCCCTAATCCCAAGCTTTATGTTTGGAAACTCTCCAACAAAATCTGAGTTATTGCTCAGTATGTGTAGCGGTACATTCATGACCATTAAGCTATGGATAAACTTAACGTCAATAAAACCAGAGTCGCCACCGTTCTTTTATTGTTTCGAAAAGAAAAGGGAAAAGTACAAACAAAACCCAAAGATAAGAAGTTTTCAAATCAAAACTAATAAAGTACCAAAGATTACAGGTAAGGGGGTTGGTTACACAGAGGGAAGGTGTTAGCATCCAAAGTGTCCTAGGTACTCCTAGGGAGCCCTTTTTTATGTGTATATGTGTTTTTGATATAAAATGATGTCTGCAATAATAGAGTGTGGGGATGAGAACAGAATTCATTAATTATATTTTTTTTGTTTGACAAAACCTTCGAACTTGTGCCTACGTACCAATATAAAAATGAGGGATCAAAACCTCGTAGTTTGTGGTATCAATTTCAAAGTGAGTGAATTGCTTTTAACAAAAATTTAAGTTTAAAAGGAGGGCACAAAAGGGCTTACAAGAGTTTGGATGAGTGTTAGTTCTTTTTGTCTTTTGAAATTATAAGTCAATATGGTTAAGTTCATTTACATGTTTGATTAAGAAAAGAGTTCAAAAATGCAATAGCATAAGAAATGGGAGGAGATGAAGAGACTAATCCTAAGAAAAAATTTAAAAGTTAAGAGTTGAAAAGATCTGACCAATGGGATGCAATCCAATAGACAAGAATGTCATATAGAAACCCATTTTTCCTTTGGACTTTAAATAAAGCAATTTCAATACACAAGTAGCAAAGTGAAGAGTAAGGCATCAAATAAAGATAGTCACATCCAAGCAAGCAACTTCATAGTCTTCTTCTTAATCTTCCTTTGTATCAAATGACATACTCCTTGAATGGCTCAGAATAGGGCATTAGACACAGGTCCAAAGTAACATCTTCATCAAGACCATGTAGCAGATGAACTCAAGCGGATCCCAATACTTGCATCAGATGAAAGTTTAAATCACAAGAACTTGGTTTCAGAAATGTTGGCATTGGCCAAGTCCTTTTGCATAGGGAATTTGTCTAATTCTAAGTCCAAAGCTCCGGTCAAATCTAATAGTCCACACAAACATTTTTTAGGTTTTTTTGTTGTTTATTAAGTATCTTAAGGTCCTAAGACCACAAACACAAACAAGATACACAAACAAATATATACAATCATAATATATGGCTCAAGTGAGCAAAAGTGAAAATTGCATAAACATACACAAGTTAGATGATATGTAAAATGGAAAATGATAAATGGCTTAAATTTAAATTACATAAAGTAAATGACTTGAAATTAGAAGCAATTAATAATAAAAGTTAGTCAAATGTTAGTTGATTAGATGTTAGTGGAGTTTTGCTTTTCAATTGTTTAAGTCATTCTTTGGAGAACACTTAACCTTATATTCACAAGCACGGATCCTTGAACCAAGACATCTTCCAAAGGAAGGAAAAAAGGTCAAGTTTCCACACAATACCATGAAAGGCGGAGACTTACAATCTCACTTACTAGAATGATATGCCTTTGGGTCAAAATTTAGCGCTATGTTAAGAAATCGTAATTGGACTTATGTAGAAGTCACAACTATCTGAGGCCGGGAAATAGAAATTTTGGTGTTAATGCATGTTAGAGATTTGGTATAATAAACCATACTCCTAAAACATACCACACACAAAAAGAAAATGATCAAAGGATGGACCTAATCTCATCCATACTTGTATTGGTTCATCTAACACAAAGTTATTGATGAACCAATTAGCCTTAGGATATTGAGACTTCATTCGTTAATGAAAGGGATGGGATAGAATGGGATTGAAGATGAAGACGGCGGGGAAATGAGACAAACACAAATTGGTCATGGAAGAAATTTTATCAAATTAAAATCATTCATTCATTTTGGGAGATGAAATGTATATTTCATCAATCCCCTAAATCCAATGATTTTAATCTAACAAAAGTCAAATCAACCTTGACCAAGGCCCGAACACATAGTCAAACTTCACAAGTCAATAAAAATGGCTCAACATAATTTTCACACAATTAAACACTTAAGAATCAAATTAAAATGCATTAGATTAAATTATGTTTGATCAAAAACCTAAAACCTCTTCAAAACACCAAATAAATGGTCAAGAGATTTATCATAGGTCAAACAAGGTCAAAGGACCTTGGAGAAAAAATTTCATTATTTTGAAAAGTCAGAAGTATTTTTAAACAATTAAAAATATGCACAAAAACAATTAAATCATGAAAAATATCAAAATTAATCCAAAAAATAATTTTAATTCAGAAAATGAAAGAGAAAAATATTTGAATTTTTTGTGTGAAAGTCCCATATTCTTTGGATTAATAATGAAATTAATATGAATTAATGAAAATAAATGGATTAAACATAAAATCAGAAACTAAAATAAAATTCAGAAAAACAAGGGCCATCAGATCTCCCTCATTAATTGAGGTGGCAAATCTGATGGCCAAGCGCGCGTGTTCCACCATTTACCAAGTCAAGCGCGCTGCAACAATGGTAATCAGAACCAAAGGCTGGGATTAAAACATTTTAAACGGATCATGTGGCTGGGAAGCAAGACACCTCTTCACCAGAGCCAGAGCTCCGGTCTTCTTCTCCGGTGGACCTCACCGGACTGGTCCACCATCAACCATCACCAAAATGAAAAAGCAAGACATGGATTTAAAGAAAAAATGCTCAGGAGCTTGAATATGACATCAATTTTGTCCAATTCCAAGTATAAGAAAAGATACAGGGAGTTGAACTTTGAGGATCATGAACTGAGTTGCTTCGATTTGACCTCAAAGCAACTCAATCTTGTTGCCTACATTGGTAGAACTTCAGCAAACCAACAATCAGTCAAAATGGATGAGAAATGAGGGAGAATTGAAGAAGAAAATTTTCTGAAATCTCACCTTCAAGGAGCTTTAGAATAGCTTGATCTTTGATTCCAATTTGGCTGGGCTCGACTCTAGAAGCTTGCAGAAGATGATTTGGATGGTTAAAAAGCTTGGACTCTTGGAGTTTCAATTCTAAAACAGAAGGAGAATTGAAACTCGATTTCTCAAGAAACCTTCAACATTATCCTTTCAATGGGGTTTGGGGAAGGAGAGCGTCGAAGCTTGGCCCAGAGGGATCCAATTTCTGATTATCAAGGGTCTTATTTATAGCCAATGTGAATGATATTTGCACACTTCCAAATTTGGAAAATTTTCAAATTTTCCCTTGCATGGATGCATGGGCGTGCATTAGGCCCATGAAATGATGCCATTTGATCCAAAGCCCAATGTACTTCATGCTGAAATCATGATAGAAGCTCATACAAATGTATATGAAAAGTGGAACTTGAAATTATCCAAATGGTACCTTAACTTACATCCATGCGCAAGTCCCTCAATTTTAATCCAAATGAGATGATCTTGGATGTTTTGGAAAGGTGATATCAAGGGGAACAACTTTCATGTTGAACACTTTTTCATTTGAATCTTGTATCATGATGCATTTTGAGGTGGAAGTTTGGGAAATCAAACATATTTGATTAAGTCCCAAGTCAAATGTTTACTTCTTCCACCTTGAATAACGTTTTCTATAGACTTCAAATGAGAAAGTTTACTTAGTAAAAGTTGTAGCTATTTCAAACCTTTTCAATTTGGTCACCGATTTGACCTCATTTGGATTTGTCAAGAAGGAGTTATTCATTTTAGAAGTTGAAGAAAATCACTTGTTCAATGGTATTGGCTCAAAATGACCTATAATATTTCCTCTTGGAACAAACACTTGAAAGTTGAATTTGAACTTCATCCAAACATCAAAGTTGAAGTAGACATCTTTAATTTTATCATGGAATTTTAATGGATTTCATCTTACAAAAATTGAGCAAGTTATGGCCTTGGGAAGTTGACCTCCAAACTAGGGTTCAGACAAAATGACCTATAATCTTTCACCATAAAAAAATGACTTTCCAAGCAAAACTAGATCTTAACTTCAACTTGAAAGTTGTTTTTAATGTCATTTAGAGTAACTTTTCTGTTGTAATCATTTTAATATGACAAGAATTCTATGAGATAGGGTCTAGGGAACTCCGGCTTTGACCAGTTGACTTTCTCTTGTCAACCATCATGAACCAACTTGCTAGCTTGACATTCTCTTGACTTTTGGGACTCATGGAGGATCATATATGCATAAGATGATGTAATTTGAAGTATCCCTTGAAATATTTTATCAATTGTTGAATAAACTTGTTGAAGAAGTCACACAAGATACCCAGATGAATTAGGGTTTCCAAGGAAAACCATATCCAAACTCTTGATGATTTCTTGATCAAAATAACATGTGAAGATCATGGGGATTCATATATTATTTCTAGAGCCAATTCAAACCATTTCTTGATTGAGCTCCTTTCATTGAGGGTCTCAAACCCTAGATATGAGCTTGATAGAGCATAGGTGAGCATGCACACTACCTACAAAAGCAACAAACTATACATTGACATTTTTTTGGTATTTTGGTTAGTAAAATAAAAACTAAGTATGATACAATCAAGTCTGCTTGGTGACCTCTCCTAATGCAAACCCAATGAATAAGGGGTAAGGAGAATACCAAGTTGTGATCCCAACGTTAATGCATATGATGAGATATCATGAGGAGGTCTTATGGTTAAAATTGGGGTCTTACAGTATGCTATACTCGTCAAGTCTAAACCGTTGTTTAGCCAATTTCGTACAAGCCTAGACCTAGTTGTTTAGCCTCCATTAATATCCCTAATTTCCTCAGCAAGCCTAAACTTCTTGTTTAGCCCCATCTTCTCACTCTCTCTCTCTCGAAACTCAATCTCAGGATATTCAATCACTCAATTACCACCATCACCTCGTTCCCATAGCAACAATAAGAAACATCATCAACACAATAACATAGATTCAACAAGAAGGAGTAGAAGTAGAGGATCCATATCATAACATAGCAGAAGGAGAAAGAGTCAAAGAATTTACCGGAGACATTTGTAGCTCATCTTCTCCGATGAGGTACCGTCAAAATCTTCGCTTTTCTCCATTTTCTTGATACCAGAATGTAGAGTGCGAATGGAGGAATTAAAGACCCAACCTCTTGGGCTTTGATTCCTTAAGAACGCTATTTAATTTTATCTAGTAGTTTTAGGGTTATTTGGGATTTCTCTTCGATTAGGGACTTAGGGTATAAACATCATGAAATTAGCACTAGATTCAGATTGAGTAGGTTAATTTGGTTCTGATGGTAGGCTTAATTTGCATTTTGTACTACCACCGCCGTCGGAGGCGGCTTCCAGTACGGTGGTTGGTTGATGTTGACGGTCACCTAAGTCTCAGTTGAATGACCTCTTTTTCAGTTGGTGTGTTACCTTGTTATTTCAATTTAAATTCAATTTCATTTGAATTTTGGAAAGCTCAATGATACATTTACCATGCTATGATTTTGTTGGGCCATGATGGTTTCGGGCCTACAAATTTTACTGAGCCTCACCATGGCTATATACCCCCTGGCATCATTTATTGAATTGATAATGGGCCATTTTTGGGCCCTGCGTGGACTTTTATACTGCACCCTATCAGAGGCCCTGATGCCCCCTCTATTTTGTTTTTATTTTTTGTTTCTTAATGTATCTTCAACATTTTTTTGCCATGTGATTTACTACCATTTGGACCATTTTTTTGTGATAAAAAATGATGAATATGCATGTGTGTAATTACTATTAACTCATTCGGTGAATGTTGGTTGTTAATCATTTTTTAATTGATGATGTTTAGTCCATTTAATTGATAATTTTGGTTTCCACTCAAATCCATGATTCATTTCCATGACAATATTTTACCTAATTCATGTTTAGGTTAAAATTGTATTGATCTTGATTTTGATTCATGATTAAACCATTTTTTTAATTTTATCCATATTCATGTATGCCATGTTTATTTGATTTTGTGATCATTAAATCTTTATATCCATTTAATTTTCCATTAGATTATGGTTATCTTGAATAAATTGAAAATGTCATTTTAATTCATGTGATATATGCCTAGTGTATGTCCATTTTATTTGCCATGATCTTATGATTAATCATCCTTTAATGGTACATGGTCCATTTCTATTTGAATTAGCATTGTCATTTAATATGTCCATTTGACTCATTTGATTTCATCTCATACTAACTCCATATGTTTGTGTGATTACATACATGCCTTTGAGAATTCAAGTATGGATTCAAGTTACCATTCCCTCATGGTTTTTAACCATTAATTTGCCTTGTATTATTTGAGGACACCATGCCACTTGATTTTTTTAGGCATGGTGTTTGGTTTGTAACTTGTTAATCTCACTTCCTTACCTTTTGTATGTATGATTCCATCCCCTCATTATGGGTCATATGTCCCCCCTGAAGGAGAATAGCGATTCAAAACGCATCAGAAATTAAAATTTTCTCCTTTAGTGATCCTTACGAATGGTCATGATCAGTGATAAAATATTTACCTCTTGTGGTGATTGAAACCATTGATGCAGATCGAAGGAGTGATCACGAACATTAAATGGTGACAACGCCTCTACTCAGTCCACATGAACGAAATCCTTCAGTCTCAGTGCCAGCTGCTACGAATGAAGGCTTTGAGAGAGAGAGAGAGAGAGAGAGAGAGAGAGAGAGAGAGAGAGAGAGAGAGAGAGAGAGAGAGAGAGAGAGAGAGAGAGAGAGAGAGAGAGAGAGAGAGAGAGAGAGAGAGAGAGAGAGAGAGAGAGAAACGAAATGTTCAACTAATCTAATACTTTTGCACAAGGGTTCTATTTATAGAACCACTTGTGTGGGCTGCAAGCTAAAAATCACACTTAAGTGTATGTGGCCCATATCTTATGATATACCAAAATCACTTAAGCGTGTGGTACCTTATCATATTTTGTATTCTACTCAAGTGCACCGTACCTTACGATGTTCTACAATTCACTTAAGTGCAGCGTACCTTACGGTGTTCCTTATTTACTCAATCTCTCATCAATCCGTCCTTTTGTGTGTGATCCTGTAGGTTCTCGCGACATTAGTAATTATATTAAATCACGTATTTAACATAATAAATAGTGAGCGGTATCTAGCAACACGTCACTGCTACCCAAGACATGAAAATATCATGTGATCTAACAAATCCTTTTGTGATAATACTTATGTGTACAATTACCCTTTTTCCCTTATTGAACACAAGGCATAGACCGTGTCATCCTTGTCCAGTTCAATATTGAGCCCTTATACATTTATCCTGTTATGCAGGATGGGAAAATTCCATCTAGGTCACTCATGTCCCTCAACATGCTTCGTGGAGTACCCATCAACTGTCTTTATGGTCATCCAGTTACGGACAATGTTTGATCAACAATAAGGCACTCGACTCTACATATAGGGCCCATAATAGTTTCAGGTTGAAGGGTGGTATACACCACTATCACCATGAGAATAACTTATGACACTTTGCATAACATTCTATATAGTATTCTCATAGCGGGTCAATCCAGTATAAATATTACTCTTAATATTCATACCTATGTTTAAGACTTGATAACTCCTTATCCATGATCCATGAGATGTGATCATAAGTCTATATACATAATAGTCTTAATGCTTTAATGTTATCCCATTTTACAGCAAAGCTCGACTACGGATACTTTAAGAATAATGTCCTTATGTTTAATGTGATCTCATGATTAAGTCACACTTGATACATTAAATGGACTAGCTTTTCTAGGGACTTTATTAAACAAACATAATAAATAAAAAGCCTTTTATTATTAATAAATAATTCGATACAAGTACCAAAAGTATTGGCCTCTAGGGCTTACACCAACAACCTCATCCCATACAAGTGTAATAGTTTAGGTTTGCATTCCTTTATAGCTTCATGCATGCTAACTAAGAAGATAAAACCAAACGATAAAAACAAAACTTTTCAAAAGACAAAACCACACTTGATCCAACGTCAAGTGTTTTCCAAATCAAACTTACCTCACAGAAACGCGAGTGCTTGATCAAATTTTAATTTTCTCATTCCATTATCCATAATTCACAACTTCTCAATCTTCTCATTCTATCTCTACCACCATTCTTCTTCACACACACTTTTTCACAATAAATGCCAAACACTTGATCCAATGTCAATTTCCTTTTTCAATATAATTTCTCAATAGACTGGAATGCAAAAATGGGTTGTACGTGAAGGTGAGAAAAACAAGAAAGGGGGGGTTTGAATTGTTTAGAAAATAAGCGCTTTTTCAAAATGAAAACCACACAATGATTTTATACTGGTTTGCTTATAACACAAAGCTACTCCAGTCCACCCGGCCAAGGTGATTTCGCCTTCAACAAGGACTTAATCCACTAATCTTGAAAGATTACAAACAACGTCTAAGAGAAAGATCTCTTAGTCCTCTCAAGTATACAGACTACACAGAGTCTCTTGAGGAAATAAACAAACAATAGATAAAAAATTTATGTAATCTAAAGTGCTTCTAAGAAAGCAAATATTACAATAGTAAGAACAAAGTGATTCACGTTATAAGTAACAGCTTCGTGAAGATTTAGAGAGTACGAGTGTTTTCTTGAGCGTTGATGTTTCAGTATAATTTTTCCTTGTATGTGTTGTTTTTTAATGTTGATTTGCAGTCCTTTATATAGATCAGTGAGGTAGTAGTTGAAACTGATGAGTAATAAGATGAATTTACGCCATAACATAAATAGCTTCTGCAGGATAACTTTCTCTCCTTGAAATGACTACTTACCACATATAGTATCTTCTTTATTGAAATTGGAGATTAACGTCTCTTTTTGTATTAGGAAATCCATTTGCAAATCTTTACTTGACTTTAACGTTACTCTTTCATAATTAGCAATTTTATGATCAGAGTCTTCGTGTATCTGAGAATCTTGGAGTCTTGCTTCTGATGTTGATCTCTTTTGGATTCTGATGGATTCTTCAGATAGCGCTGATAAGTTCTGGAGTTTAGAGATAGCGTTGATTAGAGTCAGAACATCTAGAGCTTTACTTCTTGTTCAGATGCTTCTGATACTTTGCTGTTTTGCTCAGAGTTAGACTTTCTTGAACGTGTTTCCACTTCAGATGCTTCTGATCATTTGATAATTTGTATCTGATCTGGTTCTGTATCTGATGACATCATCAGATCTCTTCCTTCTTTCTTTAGAACCCTGCACACTTAGAAACTTTTCGTTAGGGTGCCATTTATGGTTTCATCCTTTGTTATCATCAAAATCAAGGAATCTGTTGTAGAACAATTTTTGTTCTTACAATCTCCCCCTTTTTGATGATGACAAAACAATCTTAATTAGCAGATGAAACATATAAAATATCAGATCAGATAGACAAGGGCTCCCCCTGAGATAGTGCTAGGGAGTTCAGAAGTTCTTACCAGAGCTTCTAAGTAAAGAGGTTTCTTGATACCTTCTGCAATTTCTTAAGTCCAGGTTAGATAGATTTATTTTTTAAGAAGAATATGTTGCAGAAAGCTTAAGATATTAGACAATATTTTCATCAAAGCTATTAAATATGTTGCAGAATGCTTAAGGTATTTTGACAATATTTTCATCAGAGCTAATAATGACTTCTCCCCCTTTTTGTCAGAATCAAAAAGACATAGCAAAATAAATAATTGAAGAGAAAAACATTGTATTTAGATAAAAGCACAAAGGCAACAAGAACAGGAAAAACATCAGAATCAGAGAAAGCAAACAAAAAACAACAGGCAAGCAATAAAAATAAAATCCTAAGTGCCTAGGGGTTCGGAGGCGGAGGCATTCTCTGAAGCAACATAGCCAGCATGTTCTGAATGTTGTCGTTGATAGTATCTTGCTTATCCATTCTGGCACGGAGTTCATTCTGATCTTGCTTAAGTTCTTTCAGAGTCTGAAGAACCATAGGGATAACAGAAGAAGACTCCCCCAGAGTCAGAGCCTGCTGTGCTTCAGCAGCAGCCTGCGCTTCAGCTTCAGCAGCAGCTTGTGCTTCTGCATCCGCCAGAGCCTTAGCTTCAGCTTCCTTTAACCTTAGGATTTCAGCTTCCCTTGCTCTTTCTTCTTCCAGCCTTCTAGCCTCTTCTTCAGCTTCTCTTGCAAATCTCTCTTCCTCTAGCCTTCTGGCTTCAGCTTCGCGTGCAAGTCTTTCCTGGAGTCTTGCCTCAGCATCTCTGATGTAGCCATTTCTGACTTGTTCAGAGATGTTCTTCAGTCTAAAAGCCTCAGAGGTCATCCAGCCAATGACTCTGATCCAGTGTGTCCTTATAGAGTCAGGATCATCACTGACTTTAGAGTTAGTAGTCAGAGACTTGACCTTTTATACTGAAGCCCCTGCAACCAGCATGATGGCTTCCTCAAGGGTAGGTATAGAAAGGTCAGGTTCAGAGGTATGAGGTGGAGATGTTGGAGGGCTGAGATTTAGAGTTAGAGGTTCTGGTTCAGTTTCTGATTCAGGTTGAGGTTCAGATCTTTGGGGTGAAGCGTAAAGAGGGTTTAAGTCTAATGGTTCAGATTCTGCGGAGATGTTTGAAGGTGGGATATCAGAGGTGTGGAGGTCAGAGGGTTGAGTTTCAGAGGGTTGGTCTTCAGAAGTAATGTTGGTTGTTTGTTCTGGTGGAGGTGAAGTTGCTTCAGATTATGTTTGTGTTTGTTGTTGTGAAGCAAGGTTTTGAGCATGAATTTGGGCTAAGGTTGGGGAGTCAGGGTCAGAGTATTCTTGGTCAGAGGAGATAGAAAGGTATGGTGGTGATTCTGGTTCTGAAGATGATGAAGAGGAAGTGCTTTGGTTCATTTGTTCAGGTTCAGAAGGAGGTATGAATGTACGGGCGATATTTAGAATTGGTGAAGGTTGTGAAGTTCTGGTGGTTGAAGGTGGGATTTCAGAGGTTGTAAAAATAGGTGGTGTTGGGAGAGGATTAGAGGAAGGGGTAGAGGAAACCATCAGAGGTTCAGAGGAAATAGGAGGAACAGACGTACCAGTAGAAATTTGCAGAGGAGCTGGAGATCTGCTTCCAGAGGATTCTCCAAGTCTTGCCTTCTTTGCCTGTGATGTTATCTTCTTCTCAGAGAGACCTCTCTTGTATCTGACGAAGTCTTCTTCTGAATCTAGACAATCGTCGAGGCTGAAGTCAGAGATGTCACACCTTCATCCAGCAGACGATTAAGATAGATAGCAACCGCATCTCTGGGTTCATTCTTGTAGAACCTAGAAAGACCATGAGGCAGCTTCCTCTGATCTTTCAAGGAATCCCAGGATGTGTCCAGCGTGGGTCTGACTTGAATCTTCTTTATTATTCCCATACTCTTGAGATTTCTGGCGTTCAGAGGCTTCCCAGTATCTATTGCCAGATCTAGCATCAGCTTGGCCTTCTCCAGATGATCTACCAACCCATTCTCGATGAAAACATCAGATAACAATCTTCCTAGAGGGATGTAGGATTTGGGCTTCATGTTGTTTCTGGTTTCCCTTACAGAATCTCTGAGATATCTGAAGAGAAGTGCAGGAAGGCAGATCTTCACACCCTTCTGAATGCAATACAGAATGCACTTCTGATCTGCATTGATGTAATCAGAGGAGTTAGAGGCTGGGCGGTGGTGAATAGTTCCCAGAATGATCTTGAGCCACACTCTGAGGTTCTGATGCAGCTCTTTGTTCTTTGAAGGATTTCCTTCAGTGTTGGGTTTGAAGATGGTTTGATTGATTACTTCAGCAACGCGCCTTGATCTTGGGTTGATGTTGTAAATCCTTTTTCCTCCATCTTTCTCCATGTTCAACAAGGAAGCAATTGACTCTTCAGTAATTACTATTTTTACTCCCAACACAAAGGAGACGATGAAATGGTCATCAGCATCTGCAAATCTCCAGAACTCCTTGATGAGAAGTGGGTAAACAGGACCATAGAGCCTTTGGAAGTAGTTTTCCCAACCTTGTTTACGAAGTTGTTCAGTAAGATCAACGCCATTTCTCTTCAAGTTGTCGAAATCTACTAGCGTTTCACACAACACGTCTAGTCCTTCAAAAGGGGTTGCTAGGTTTATATGGGGTTCACGGTCAAGAACATGGGGTTCTTTGTAAACAGGGGTGAGGGAGACGCCTGTAACCGTTGGAGTTGGAATGCTTGAAGTTTGAGCAGTTGAGCTTGATTCCATTTGTTGAGAAAAGTTAAACACTTCTTGTTGTTGAGCGTCCATGGTGAAGAAGAAGATGAAGATTTTGCAGAAATGCTTCAGAGAGGTTTAGGGTTTTAGAGAGGGTTTGAGAGTGAGTGAGAGTGATAAGTGTGTGAAAAGTGAGAAAAGTGTTTAAATACTCTAAGTTAAAACACATGCAAAATGACACATAATATTGCGTTAGCACAAAGCTCAAGTAAGCACGCTTGGGGGAGAAATGATTAAGGCTAATTAATGAATGTCTAATCCCAACAGTATGCACACTGCTCGAGGAGATCTCAAACGTTTCACCTTTGATCTTCTTCTAGACAGCTGTCTAGAAGTTCTAGGGTTGGACGCTAGGTGCTCCACGTGTTGATGTATCTGATCTTCAGGAATACCAAAGGATTGGTTCCTGGAGATTTCTAACTCAGATATCTTCTTAACTAGTAGAAGTATCAGAGTCAGAGGCAGAAATACATTTGTTTACATCAGAGTCTCATTTTACATTTTCAGAGCCACACTTTATTCTTGGACAGTTTTGAATGTTCATATTTTCTAAGATAAAAAGAAATCTATCTTCAGCTAGAGGCTTAGTAAAGATATCTGCCCATTGATGATCTGTATCAATGAACTTCAATGTTACTATCCCTTTCTGAACATAGTCTCTGATAAAATGATGTTTTATTTCAATGTGTTTAGCTCTGGAATGTAGAATGGGATTCTTACTTAGACAAATGGCAGCAGTATTATCACAGAAGATAGGAATGTTACTCTCAAAAATTTGCAGATCTTCTAACTGATGCTTCATCCAGAGCATCTGAGTTGTGCACAGTGATGCTGAGATATATTCTGCTTCTGCAGTTGATAGAGCGATAGTTGACTGTCTTTTGCTAGCCCAGGAGATTAGATTGTTTCCCAGAAGCTGGCAATTTCCAGATGTGCTTTTTCGTTCTAGTCTATCTCCTGCATAATCTGCATCACAGTAACCAGAAAGTCTATACTCTGATGTTTTCTTATACATCAAGCCCAGGTTAGGAGTTCCTTTCAGATACTTAAGAATTCTCTTAACTGCTGTTAAATGAGATTCTCTAGGATCTGATTGGGATCTGGCACAGAGACAGACACTAAAGAGAATATCAGGACGAGTAGCAGTTAGATAGAGAAGAGAGCCTATCATACCTCGATAGAGCTTCTGACAAACTTTTGCACTTTGTAGCACCTCAAATTTGCACCTATCATTGTACATACATTCTCATATTAGGTCATAACATTAACATAGTCCACTGCATAGCATTGCATTGTTCCTTTGCCCTAGTGCAAGATCATCAGTCAGATTAGGTCAAACTGGTCAGGAGATCAGTCAGTCAAGCAAGCCAGTGCAATCTCCATTGAGACAAGGCCCTAGGGTTGGTCCAACATGTTCACATGACCTAGGGGTCCTTTTGAAGTGATTTGGTCAAGGTTTGTTTGCTCAGAAGTCATCAGTCAGTGTGCAGTCTACCAGAAACCCTAGAAAGCCAACTGTTGGTCAACTGTGCATTTAATCAGGGATTTGATGGTGGTAATTGGTTTGAGAGGTCTCATTCATGCCCATATATGCCTCATATAACATGTCAAGCATCATCATGGAAGAATTTGAAGCCAGGCAAGAAATTTCCAAAAATAGAAAGTTGACCTGTAATTGGAATTTGCCAAAAATGGAAAGTCTTGATCCTCAAACTTACATCATGATACAAGCTTCAAATGAATTTTTTCCCAACATGAAAGTTGAAGATCTTGTTCTCCCATTTCCAAAAAGTTCAAGAACACTCAATTCCCATGTATGGTTGGCAAGTTATGATCAAATCATTTTCAGAAATTTTTGAACTTCAAAAGGCCATATCTCTCAAACCATTTGGCCAAATTGGGTGGGGTTTTTTGCTACAAGTCACATTTGATGTCCTCTATCCAAATATGTCATCACCATTCACCAAAAGTTCACCAATCAAAATGGCGTTTTTGAACTAGCATGAATTATTTTCAAGTGAAGCAAAAATTGACTTTCAAAATTAAGCAATTCCAACACCTTTTGCCAATTGAGATGGTTCAGAAAATTCATTTGGAACATGTTCAAGGCCCAATTTCGTGCAGCCTCTTACACCCCACACAAACTTAGTTGGTCTTTAGCAAATTTGCAAAACATGTCATTTAACCAAAATTTGGATTACCACTTTCACTAATCATGTTTAGAACCTTAAACAGCATATATATTCTTCAATTTCTCTCTGCAGAAGCCCTAGCAGCCTCATTCACAAACAGAAAAAAATGCTCTCAAAAACCATTTTCTTCATTTTTCGAAAATTCTGCTGAAACCTAAAGGAACTCGTGCATTGCCTGCTTGTTCCATCATTCACCAACCGATTGTAAGCATTTCCATGCCCTGTTTCTCAACTGTAATCAAAGGCAAACCCTGTTCCATTGAAGAGCATTTCAATGGCAGTCCTCGATTTGAGCTAAGAACAAAGTTGTTGGGCCAAATTCCTTCGACCATTCATCATTTGAAAGCTTGCTGGACATCTGTTTCACCTCAACATAGCCAAACAACATCAGAATTTCAACTGTTCTTCACTTTTGGTAAATTTTCGACTCTCATTATTTGCAAAACCATGCTATGCCTTGTATAGATCCTTTCTTGCTGGTCATTTTGAGCTTTAAAGCATTGAAAATGGTTGAGTAATTATGAAGTTATGTGAAGTTGAAAGTTGATGTTCAAATGAGTTTTTGATTGATGCTTGCTGTGTAGCTCGATTCCATGAAAATGAATGTTAGTTTCATGATGTGTGTTGCTTGCTGAGTCTAATGGTATGCTATTTGTTCATTTCTGTGACAAAAATTTTCCATGATTTCTTGAGGAAGATGATGATACACTGTAGACACAAACCCTATTTCCAAAACCCAGAAACTTTGTTTGCATCGTGTATTTTTTTGTCTTGCATGGAATTGTCCTGTTACATCGCCCATGTCCAATAACCGAGTGCCACGCCCATGACCGCCACGCTGCGTTTCATTAAACGTTCAGCAAAATTACAAATATGCCACGGCCTTACTTATTTGGTTATTTAAATCATTATTTTTGCAATATTCATTTCATTTTGTACTCAAACTTGCAAAATTCATAGCTCATCCATTTTTGATCCAAATTTCATGAGATTTTTTGCTAAATGCTCTGCTTGATCTCTACTTATTTGTCATGATTTTTCCAGAATTTTCGGATGAATGGATTTTAATTTGTGCTAGGGTTTGTGACATGTGCTCATATTTTGTACACTTTGCCAAAACATTTGTGAAATGATGATGCTTTATCCAATGGCTTCCAAATTTTTTGTGCTTAAACTAGACACATTCATGGTGATTTTGGTGTAGAGTTTATGAATTTATCATCTCTGGCTTGTGAGTTATGATTTTTTGAATTAGGGTGTGACAATTTGTGTCACACCATTGATGTCTAACTTCATGATTTTTGATACCATGCTTCTTGAACTCCAATTGCTTTGAATTTTTGCATGAATGTACTCTTGGATGTCTAGTTTACATGTGAATTTATTGGAATTATTTGTGGTATTTCCTAATTGTTTGAGATTTTCTCCCCTGTTTAGTCATATGTTGACTTTTTGTGACACATGTTCTCATTTCATTTGTGAAATTCTCATACATTATTGGATGAACATGAAATTTGACATGTGATTAGTAGACATCTTAAGCTTTGTCATGGTTTTGACCCCATTCATTTCTCATATGTTGTCACTGATTTATGATTTATTGAAGTTGGTGCATGTTTGGTTGACTTCTTTGAGCATGTTTGAAATTGCCTTGCCTTTCTGATTTTCATTTCCCTACTTCCCATGATCCAATTGAGCTGAAATTTGGTGTGCTTACCATGCTATGGATTATGTTTGACCATGATTTATTTGATGATTTTTTAGATTGTTTATGATTGGTTTTGAACTGAGTCTTGCTGTTGACTTCTATGAGCTTCCATATGCCATGACTTGACCTATTTTGCTTATGAAATGATGATGATGGATGATATGATTGTGGAACCAATTGGGTTTGTTTCTTGATTGTTTGAACTTGATTTTGGACACTTTCCACTTGCTGTTTTGACTTTCTCATCCCCTTTTGACCCTAGGCTTGTCCTAGTGATCTCGTTGCTCATGTTTGAGTTTCATTGTTTCAGGTTAAGCAACAAATGCTTCAAAAAGATCAATACAAATTGAATGAGCTTATTTGATTATCATGACTAACTTGTTTGTTTTGTAGGTTGCTTAGCTCACATGCTTAGAGCCTTGTGCATTGCACATTTAACTGACTATGTTGTCTGTTGACTTATGCTGTTTTGTTTTAACTTTGTGTCTGGTATACTAACTGTGCTTGGCTGATTTCAGGTACTTTAGTTGCTTTTAGTTCCTTGTGAACTTTGCTTTGCTTTGCTTGAATAGCAATTTGCATTGAGGTATATTTTCTCATCCTCATGTAGTCTGGAAGACCTGGCCTGTTACTTGGCCAGGCAACTGTCTGAAGTCCTCCTTAAGAGGCAATGTTTGTGATTGTTTACAATTTGTCCTTGTATATAGTCAAAGACCTCCTAAGTGAAGAGGCAATTGGCAGAACCCAAGGGATATGCAATCTATCCCCTGCTATTCTGTGTGTCATCTGCTTTGCTCACACCACTGTGTTGATGCATTGCAGATACCAACCCAAGATCTTGTACAATTTTACAGTTGAGTCAGTATCAAATGTGTAGAAGGGTTCCCACTTTCTGGACCCACACATTCTTGTCTTAAGCTCTCCCAGGCCAGGGATAAGAGCTGTGAAGTCTTATCTTCACTCACCTTTCATCTGCTTCACCTTAGCCCCTCAATGGCAAGGTTAAGAGCTAACACTACCCAATTCCAGTGGTTTGTTTGTTGAGGTTGATATGACCCCTCGACTAAAACCTAACCTTGATTGAGCCCATTGTTTGCATATAGTGTGTGCTACTTGTGCTTTTGTGTTTGTTTGACTTGCTTCCTGTGCAAGTTAGGTTTAGTTTAGCTTGCTTCCTGTGCAAGTTAGGTGTGGCTTGCTTCCTGTGCAAGTCATGTTTAGGATAGGCTTGCTTCCTGTGCAAGTTTAGCTAGAAACCTTAACTTAGGGATGATTTTGCATGACAACATCTAGGCTCGAGACGTAGTCTCCCTAGTGTTGTGTCTCCCTCTGTTATCTGGTTAGGCTAGTCCTTTTTCCCTCCGTAGGGGAACTACGTCGCCCTGATCCTCATACCAGATGAGGTACGTAGGCAGGAGATGAGCAGATCTCTCCGGGCGCCCTTTTTGTTTTGTTTGTGTGAGTTTGTTTCTCCTTTTCTGGTTGGAGTCCGACGTAAGTCCAGCGATTGGCAGTTGGTTTCCTGTGTGTGTTGGTTGGTTCGGATGTTGATGTAAGTCCAGTGATTGGCATTCAGGCTCCACGTTTGCCTTTGCCTGTGTTTGTTTGAGTGTGTGTCAGCCGAGCTACGAATGCTCTGATTCTCCTTCGTCCAAGGAGATACGTATGCATAGGATGCGACATCCTAGCGAGCATGTGTCGTTTCCCCAGTCCGAACTACTTTGACTCTGATGTCTATGCCTGATAGACTAAGTAGGCCCAGGATGCGATATCCTGCTGAGTCAGTTTCAGTCAGTTTTCTTGTGTCTCTTTCAGCCAGTGTGTGTGTGTTTTGAGCAGTGTTTTAGCAACCATTTTCCTTCCTATTGTGCGTGGATCCCGTCGAGTACGACGGATGCGTAGGGGTGCTAATACCTTCCCTTCGCATAACCGACTCCCGATCCCATTCTCTTTGGTCGCGAGACCATGTCTTTTCCAGGTTTACTCTGAGCGTTTCCTTTCCCTCTTTTGGGATAAATAACGCACGGTGGCGGCTATGTTGTTCTTGTTCTCCCGCCGGTTTTTCGCGTAATGCGACAGCTGGCGACTCTGCTGGGGATATCAGAAGTTGACCTCTTGCTGGTCCATCTTCCCTAAGCGAGTCTCTCCTAGCGCTCTTTAGGTTAGGGCTTTGGTTGCTATTTGCTGTTATTTATTGCATGCATGATTATTATGTTGTATATATGTGCATATCTATTTGCATGCATCATACTATCATGTTGCTGTCCTCTGTACAGGTGGTTCTCTCTGTTGGGGTGGGTGTTCTGAGTGAGGCCCAATACCCAGGCCTGAGTATACACCTAGGATTAGAGTGGTCTCATGTTTCTTCACATGTTGTACGATATGATGAGGAGACATGTCACCACAGCCGGACGAGGTTCATTTGAGAGAGTCCTTCCGGGTGGAGTTATTTCGCTTAGGTCGGATTATCTCTTATGAGCTGTTGACTTCGGTGACCGTTCTTTCCCGGATCTTTGGTTTAGACGATCTTAAGAGAGCTACAACGGCACACCCGAGAGGGCAAACCCGTTGAGTATCTTTGCCCGATTGTTGACACCCTTGTCCGCCTTAGGATGACCTTGTTAGAATTCACCTGTGAGGGGAGGGTTTGATCTCTACAGATACGGTTTCTGCCAGTGATGTTGTGATGGTGACTTTGGTTCAGCCGAATTTATGGACATTTATTTCTGGGACGCCGGAGTTCTGCCCGTGGTTTATCAGCGGGTTCCGTTTACTTCGGATCCCCGGGTTGAATTCGAGAGTACCTGTTCAGAGGATCTGGCTGTCATCCATTCAATGGATGATCCTGTGATGATAGTAATGTAATCTCCAGTTCCGTTTATTTCGGAACTCCAAAAGTCGGATTTATGGTGACTCGGTTCTCCAGATTTGGGTTCAGATGCCAGTTGATCAGATTGACCTTGGGTTTCAGACGAATTGCGACTCCGAGTTCAAACCGAAGCTTCGATCCGGTGTTCTGAGATGCACAACCGGCCAGTCTTGGCTCCATCATTTGCATCATAGCATGTTTATTTTCCGAAAAAAATAATAATGCATGAAAAAAAAAAGTTAACTCGCATACGCATATCCTTTTCAGGATCATTCATGACAAAATAATCCCCATATCATGCATATCATGCACATAGCATCCTTGCATTACAGACATGTTTGGAGAGACTTCTCACTTCGGTTCTTGACTGAGAGAGGATTGCTGACCGCCGACCGCATCGTTACTCAACCAGACTCAATCATCAGAAGATTATGGATCAGGTTCAAGCAGAATTGGCCGAGATGAGGGCAAACATGGCCCAGTTCATGACAATGATGCAAGGAGTTGTTCAGGAGCAAGAGGAGCTGCGTGCCTTAGCCCAGAGACAGGAAGCTGTGATTCCAACTGCCAACCGTGCTTCACCAGTGGGTGTTCCTGTGAATGATAATGTTGCTGCTGCCGCTCCCGCCAGTGACTATGATGTGGGTGATGAATTGAGGGGGATCAGAATCAGTGAACAGCCTCTTGCTGCAGAGACTGTTAATGTCAGAGCAACCCGTGCTCCGGTTCGCCATCCTGGCTCTTCAAGTTCTTCCGGTTCTAAGAAGACATACTCTGGGGCACCCAAAAGGGGAGAAAGTGAAACAAATATTGTGCACCGTCGGAGGAGTGCAAACAGAGGACAGAATCGTCAGGCTGCTGCCGTGACTATTCCAGCAACTCAACCTCAACAACAGCAGAGAAGGCCAGCTCAGCAATATCAACATCAGCAACGTCGTCCTCAACAGCAGGCTTACCAGCCTCACAACGATAATCAAGCCAGTACTAGTAATGAGAGGAAGAAGATCATTTTTGATCCAATCCCTATGTCGTATGCAGAGCTGTATCCCTCTTTGATATAGCGGAACTTGATTACTCCCAAAGACCCGCCGGCTATACCCGTCAACCCTCGGTGGTGGTATAGGCCTGAACAGTATTGTGTGTATCACTCGGGTGCTCCTGGTCACGATGTGGAAAGCTGCTTTCAGTTTAAGAGTAAGGTGCAGGACCTTGTCAGATCAGGTATTCTGAGCTTTGAGGACTTGGGTCCCCATGTTAATCAAGCTTGAAGGTAACAAGTCCCGGGCTGGCGTCGACTTGTCTTCTGAGATCTTCAACAAAGAGGGTTGTTTGCTGCTGATGCAAAGGATACTGACAGTTGTCATTGTAGCGGTGTATTCGTCGCTATATGATCTATCGATTAAATCATAAGCAAGAGATACATTGAAATTTTCGAGTCGCCACCGCACTTTTATTTATCCAAAGGACTGGCTAAAAAGCGAACAAAAGCCTAAGAAGTTTTACACATAGAAAACTAATAAAAAGATCAGAGATTCTGGGTAAGGGGTAAATTACGCAATGGGAAGGTGTTAGGCACCCACTACGTCCTAGGTACTCCTAGGGAGCCCTTTTCACACTTGTTGTACTAAATTGTTATTTGTTATGACATAAGTATTGTGCAAACATGATTGGGATGATGAGAAAAGAATATACAATTTTATTATTTTTGTGTTCGAACGGATGAACCCGCTGCCTACGTACCTTCCATCAAAGGTAAGGATCAAAACGCCGTAGTTCGGCTAAAAGATTTCCAAAAGTTGGTGGATTCAGTTTTAAACACAAGCACTGAGGCTTTTCATTATCAATGGGAGAACACTCGACCAAAAACAACATCCACCATGCGAGGATAGCTTCGACGTACTAGAGGGGTTAGCCCTGTTTTCAGTACGGAAGTCTTACTGTCGACTCACTAAGGATAGGCAAGATTTACATCAACCACAAAGATAATTGAAACCTATGGCTAATGCATGAAAAGATTAACAATGGACAAAGCCAAAACAAGTGAATGAGTGAAGTTAATTGATTGTGATTATGAAAATGAAGTCAAAGTATGATTAAGATTGATTCAAAGAAAGTATTATGAAAATGGAGTTTGAAAAAAGTCAAGGACTTGGGTCCAGGTTTTTAGTTAGAAAACATGAAAATGTTTGCACAACACTTATGTCAAGTTTGAAAGATAAAGTGTGAAAAAGGTTTAGGACATAATGAATGATGAATGGATGAAGATGGATTGTAAAACTTCTTAGAAGGTTCACTTCTTGAAATCATATAGCAGATGATTCAAGTGTGTCCTTTGGAATAGCAATGGATAATAATAAACAAACAAAGCAAAGAAAGGCGGATACCGATGCCAATCGATGGTCTTATACCAATCTCCTAAAACAAAACGGGATATCAGAGGCCACTCTATGGACTTACACTAATCTCCACAGGCAAAGAAATAAAAGCGGATACCGGATACCAATAGATGGATTTACACCAGTCTCCTAAAACAGAAATGGATATCAGATGCCACTCAATGGACTTACACTAATCTCCTCAAAAGAAAAACAAAGATGAGAAATGGAAGTTAACTGCCAATCTATCTGGACTTAGGTTAACTCCACAGTATGGTCCTAGGAAATCCAATGCCACATTGCAGGGACTTACAATGGATCCTCACATACAAGAACAAAAGCAACAATATGGTCATAGGAATGCAAATGCCAACTTGCTGGGACTTATAATTGCAACCTCACATAAACAGAGAAAGCAAAACATGGATGTCAGATGCCAATCTGTCTGGGCTTACTCTAACATACACAGTATGATCCTAGGAAAACAAATGCCAACTTGCAGGGACTTACAGTTGCATCCTCACATACAAACAAACAAAACAACATGTGATCATAGGAGAGCAAATGCCAACTTGCAGGGACTTACAGTTGCTTCCTCACATACAATCAAATAAATGCATCAGGCAAAGATAAGATGAGTGGCCAAGGTGATGGTCTTATACTCACTTCCATATCATAGGAGCAATGGCCAATAAATGGTCTTACAATTGTCCTCAATGGGTAAACAACAATGATAATGTCACAAAGACAAATGAGATGATTATGCATTGATGAGCAATTAATGATGATGAGTGCACAAAGCATGAAAGCAAACATGTGTATATGAAGCAACAATCAGTCAATCAATATCAAACAGCACACTCTATAGCCAAAACAAGGGGGCTCACACAAGAGGGTTTGACTATGAAAGTCCACTGTAATAGGTAAATGTCGCTCTTAACCTTGCCATTGAGAGGCTAAGGTGAAGCAGATGAAAAGGAGATGAGGGGTGTGCCTCATTGCTTCTATCCCTGATCAGGGAGAGCATATAAGAAAGTGTGGGAGCTCAGAAAGATGGAGCTCTTTCCACATTATTGACTCTATAGATCTTGGGTATTTATCTCAATGCTTCAACCATGTAATGGGAGCAAGGAGAGGACTCACTGAATAGTAGGGGATAGGTTGCTTATCCCTTTGATCTACCAATTGCCTTACTTGAAGGACTTTTCCTGCTTGGGACAATTTTAAACACACACAAGCATTGCCTCTTAAGGAGGACTTCAGACAGTTTGCCCGGTCAAATAACAGACCGGGTCTCCAGACTACATGAAGAAGAAGTAATTATACCTCAAAGCAAATGCTAAATAGCAAAGCAAGCAAGTTCAAAGAACTTAAGCAACTAAAGTACCTGAAAAAATCAAACTCATTAGTAAACAAGTCAACAGTTCAAAACAAAAGGATTGGATAAACAACAGTCAACCACAGAGGGACCAATGTGCAAAGCACAAGACTCAACTATATGAGTCACACCTACAAAACAAGGGTTAGCACATGATATATATAATCCAACTCAATCAAATTTGAATGATCTTTGAGGCATTGGTGCTTAACCTGAAACATTAACTCAATTGTAAGCTCAAAAGACCACTAGGACTAGCCTAGGGTCAAAGATGAAAGAAAAGGTCAAAACAGCAAAGGAAAGTCAACCCAATTCATGTTCAAACATTTAAGAAGCTATCTCAATTGGGCCCACATTCAAATCATGCATTATTATCATTTCATGAACATTTGAAGTCAAAGTAAGGCAAATGAAAGCTCAAAGAAGTCAACAGAATGACTTGCATCAAAAGTCAACTCAAACAATTTCAAAAATCACCAAATAAATCACAATCAATCCTAACATCTAACATGGTAAGCATGTCAAATTTCATGGCATTTGGATGAGAGGAAGGCAGTTAATGAAAATCAAGAAGTCAATATAATTTCAAGTAAGCACAATGAAAGTCAACAAACATGGGTCAACTTCAAAAAATCATATCAAATTGAAAACAGATGAGAAATGAATGAGATTAACACCAATGCAAAGCTCAAAATGTTTAGTTATCACATATGAAATTTCATGGTCATACAATAAGATATGAGAATTTCACAAAAGATATGGCAACATGTAGCACAAAAAGTCAACCATTGACTAGGCAGGGAAGAAAATTCTCAAACAAATTGGAAACAGCATGATTAAATCCAAGAAAATTCATACACAAACTAGACATGTAATAGATCATTCATGCAAAATTTGGGGTCATTTGGATGTAAGGAAGCTTGTGAACAAAAATCATGAATTGGCACATCATTGGTGTGACACAAATTGTCACACCCTACTTCAGAAATTCATATCTAGCAAACCACAAATGATAAATGCACAATCTTTACATGGAAACAAAGATGAATGAGTCTAGTTTCTCGACAAAAAATCTCAGGGGCATTGGATACATTCTCATCATTTCACAAAGGTTGTGGCCAAAGGTATCAATTAGGCATACATGTTGAGAAACCTCATGCAATTTAAAATCCAGCCAACCAAAAATTAATTAAAAATCACAATAAAATACTAGACATTCTTGTGAACATTGTGCAAAAAATTTCAGAATTTTTGGATGAATAATGAAGATGTTATGAATTTTGCAAGATTGGTGAATAATTGAAGCAAACATGAGCAAAAAGCATGGAAGAATGGTCAAACTCGGTTGACCGATGGCAATGTTGTAAATAGCGCATCACTTATCCAAAACTCTGCGTTTTGGCATGGAGAACGAAATGTTCTCATTGGCTGATGGCCAATGGAACAGTACTCGGACCAATGAGCATTCGAATTTCTGGGTTTAAAACCCTAGGGTTTAACAGCAGCCATGGCAAACTCATCTTCATCAAAAATCATCATCAAACAACATTTAAACATCATGGTAATCAGCATGGCAATGATACAACCATGTTCATGCACATCTAAACAGCAATAAACCAACACATTTCAAATGAATTTCTGGATCTTAGGGTTTATGGAACAGGGTTCATCTTCATCAACCAACAATCATCATGAAATTTCAACAAACCCAGAAAGATCAACCAAGCATATCATTAGCTTCAGCAAACATCAAGCAACACAAATATGGTATCCATTTTCATTAAATCAACCTAAACAAACCAAATCGAGGGAAAACACATTTGTACATGAAAATGAAAGTTCAGATTTCTTGCAACATGGTTAACCAAATCAAATGATATAAAGCTCACAACATTCAGCAAGGCAAGGACTATCAAAAACATAGCATGGTTTGATGAAAAGAGAGGGTCGAGCACTTACTTGTTTTTGAAGAAAAAACTGGAAATAGTGATGGATTGATGTTGTTATGCTGAAACAGATGAAGACAATGCTTGGTAATGAAGGATCCTTGAAGCTATTTAACTCAGCAAGGCTTGGTATCCTCCAAATTTCGAGTTGCCATGGAGATGTGCTTTGGAAAACAGAACAAAAGCTGAAGTTCCAGCTGGGGTTTGTTGCTTGAATAAGCTTACAACTATTGTCCAGATGATGGAACCATGAAGAAAACTCGAGGTTCTTTTGAAGTTGTGTGCAGAAATTCACTTTTGGTAAAAATGCAAATTGAGAGAGAAAAGAGAATTTGGTCGTGTATGGCTGCAGCTAGGGTTCTGAAAATGTCAGAAAAGTTGCTTATATGTGACTGTTTAGCATTGGTTTAAGAAGTGGTAAACTTGTTTTGTTTTAATGAAGTGATTTGCCATTTGCTAAGTTTGCACCAAATGAACATGGGGAGGTATGGTCTGCCCGAGCTGGGCCTTAAAACAGGCTGCAAGTGACCTTTGTATCTGCTGTTTGACATCTGTTCATGAAGTGCTAACCAAAACTTTGCTCATCTTAACCAATTTGCTATTTTGCACTTTTGGCCAAAAGGGTGGTATAATGGTAGCATGAGCATGAATTAGTGCTTGGAACATGTTGCAAATATCATATGAAACAAATCCCAATTGGCCAAAGTGAGAAAAAGTCAATAAATCAAAAAGTCAAACTTGAGTCAAACTTGATTTTTAAATGAAATAGGTCAAAAAATGCCATTTTGATTGGCAAGGTTTTGGTTCATGAAATTTATATTTTTGGAAAGAGGAGGAAAAATGTGGTTTGTAGGAAAAAACCCCACCAAATTTGGCCTTATGGTTCATGAGTTATGGCTCTTTGAAGTTCACAAATTTTTGAAATTGAATTGATCATATCTTGACAACCACACATGGAATTTGAGAGTTCTTGGACTTTTTGAAAATGGGAGAACAAGATCTTCAACTTTCATGTTGGGCAAAAATTCATTTGAAGCTTGTATCATGATGCAAGTTGAGGATCAAGAAGTTTCCATTTTTGGCAGTTAAAATTACAGGTCCACTTTCTATTTTGGGAAATTTCTGATTTTACTTGATTTTCTTCCATGATGAGGTTGGACATGATATATGAGGCTTGTATAAGCATGAATGAACTTCTTCAAATCAATTCTATCCATCAAATCACTGATTAAATCAACAGTTGACCAAGTTTGACTTTTCTAGGGTTTTGGATGATTGAACCACTTCTGATGAATTCCAAACCCTAATTCCTTGAGACCTTGACTTCAAATGATGTCATAAGATGTATGAACTCTTGATTATTGATCATGGTGCCCAAATTCTGCAAGAATGGACACCATCCACTGCAATGACTGACTGTTGACTGATTTTGACCTAATTGCTGATGATTGCTTCAACTGCAAGCAACAAGGTTAGACTGACAATATTTTTGTACTTTTGAATGATAAACATATGAAAGCAAAGATATACAAATGCAAAGTATGCTTGGTGATCAAGAACCAACCACAAGGCAACCTACCCACTAGGAGGGAAACTAGGGCATGCAGTGATCCTTGAGGTCATGATATGATATGATATGGGCCATGAGGGATCTTAGGGCCCAAAATTGGGGTCTTACAGTCATCCCCGGTGGGATCTATCACAATTGGGTCACTGTGGGCTTTCCTACAGTGTTCATGAGTCAGAGTAATAATCACTTTGTTTAAAAACCCTTCTCCCATGCCAAAAGGAGAAGTGATGACATTGTTGGCAACATTTTGTGCAATGATATTTTCATTCAAATAAATTCATGTTTGAACATTTGTTTTTCCATTTGTTTTCCCTTTTCGCTTTTTGCATGAAATTGGTGATCACAAAAAACCCTAAAAACAAGAATAAAAGCAATCTTTTCATCTGCGTAACGATTGTCTTGTTTGATTTTCAAAGTGCTTTTTATACTCAAAATCTTTATGCAGGTTGTTTCTCAAACCCATTGAATGTAATGATCGGATGTCATCTCCCAATTTTGAATTCCCTATATTCGAAGCGGAAGAAGATGATGCTTGAGGGGATTCCTGACGGTATTTCCCGACTTCTTGAGCAAGAAAAGAAGATCACACTCAGCTGCATCTCGAGAATCAGCAGAACAGCCAACTGGGGCATCAAAAAAAATGTAAAATAAAAAAAATAAAAGAAGAAAAAGAGGGTGCAAAATCAAAAGAAATCAAAAGAAAGAAAAAGAAAGAAAAAAAAACAAAAGAGAAATAGCACCCTCAAAGTCCCAAGTTGACTGATGCTGAATCCGGCTGAAAGAAGGAAGAGATCAACTGCCATGTGTCATGGTCAGTCATATCAGCAGAGAGTGAAAAAGCATTCGATAAGAAGGTCAAGCCTCGTGTGTTCCGAGAAGGTGACCTTGTGCTCAAGAAAGTCTTGTCTTTCGTGCCCGATTCCAGGGGCAAGTGGACTCCAAGCTATGAAAGTCCATGTGTTGTCAAGAGAGCCTTTTCAGGTAATGTTTTGACACTTACAACAATGGATGGAAGTTCACTCGTCCTGTGAATTCCGATGCAGTCAAGAAATACTTCGCCTAAAAAAAAAAAACAAAAAAAGCAGAATAGCTCGCTAAGTCGAACACCCCAAAGGGCGACTTAGGCAAAAAGGAGCGTCTCGGTGGATTGAAAACCCGAAAGGGCGATCCAGGCAAAAGTTAGAGACATTGAAAAAAGAATTTGCATCCCGCTAGATTGAGCACCTCACACTGGGGCAATCTAGGCAAAGATTAGGGATTTGGCAAGTAACTGCATCTTGACAAGACTGTGCTTTATATCTGTCATCCGTCAGGGATTCTCGATTCGTCGTCGACTGAAGCTCCGAATACATTGAAAATTCGGAATGGTAGAGGAAAGGTCATTATGTTCAATGTAGCCCTCTCCAATATATATCACCGATTTCAAACTTGTACAGATCTATGGAGTCTCGCCCTTTGCAGACTACCATTCCATCACATCAATTTGAGCTTTTATCCAATTATTTGCACTCTTATTTGTTTCGACTCAACAAATGTTTTGCATGTTTAATTGATAAAGTATCATTGTTTTCAAAATAAACAAATTTTTTCAAAAAAATTGTTCTTAAACAAAGTGAACATTCACGATGATGGAGGGATACTTAGGAGATCTGCAGTGCTCTCCCGAGGGTGGTATGATTACCAACAGGTAAGACATTTGTTCGTATCTCGAGCATAACCGTATCTTTCTCCTGTCGAACTTCTTTTGGTTTCTCCTCAGCAAGGTTGCTCAGTGCAGTGTTGGTTGAAGTTGTTTATCTTCATGTTCCCGGCAGTACAACATTCTTCCTCCAAGTCCCTGTTAGCCCTATTGTGGGACATCTCCAGTATAGGTTTGTTCGAGCCCTACCGTGGGGCATTCCCAGCAAGGTTGCTGTTGAAATACTTTTGTGGGGCAGTTCCCCAAACAGAGTGTTTACTGAAGACGTTAGCGTTCGTCTCTCCAGCAGAGCAGTCTTCTCCTCTCCCCGCAGGATGGTGTTGTTCCCTGATATCCCAGTCTCCAGTGGATTTTCTTGGCTCTCTGGTGTTTTTGGCCTTCCCTATGGAAAAAGAGTAGTACCGGGTGGTTGATTCCTGGACCTGCGTGTTGAGCATGTCTGTTTGTCAACATTCATCATATATTTTAGGTAGAATGCATACATGCATAATCATAGCATTTGGATACTCATGTTGCAGCTGTTGCCATGTATCTGTTGATTGTTGCCTCTTGCTGTTTGTTGATACAGATCTCTCTAGTAGATCCTCCCTAGCAGATATGGGTGTGTCTGATCTCTCCATGTAGAGCCAACCCCTTAAGCAGAAAGTGTCTATCCTTTCCTGCCATTTCCCCACTGAGATACATCCTCGTGGATGACGGTTGTTTCCGTTCCCTCCCACATATAACGGGATGGGTTTTCCCTATTGAGTTCTTTCCTCATTAGGATAAGTCTTGATTCAGTCTGCCTTTTTGGATCGATCCTAAATAGGCTTCCTGTTGGCTGTCTCTTGTGCTTCCATGGGGCATAAATGAATAGTCGCTCACTAACCGGCACTCATTCATCTTATCCTCAGCGGAATTTGTTGGCCTCTCCCTACAAACCGGTAGTTGTAAGTCCTATCTTCGTGGTTTTCTACCTACTAACTGGTAGCTGTAAAATCCCACTTTCCTCCCCTAGCAGAGGTAACCTTTGTGGTTCATTCTGTTTGTTGGCCTCTGCCTACAAACCGGTAGTTGTAAGTCCTATCTTCGTGGTTTTCTACCTACTAACTGGTAGCTGTAAAATCCCACTTTCCTTCCCTAGCAGAGTTAACCCTTTGTGCTCATCCTATTGATGACTGGTTACTTTTCTGTGGTTTTCAACCTACAAACCGGTAGATGTAATCCCCTCTTTGCGGTATTGATATTCTTTTCCCCTCTGGATACTTGCCTTGATCAAGCAGTATTGTCCCCATTGGGTCTTCCCCTGCCTTTGGGTATTTGCTCCGAGTTAGCAACTTTATCCCTTTTGATTGGTCATCTTTTGCATACCTAGTCCTGGTACCCTGATGCCTTTCTTTTCGGTCGTTTATCCATTTAACAACCTCCAACCCGGTTATGGATAATCTTCCATGCGAGTGTATTATCTACGTTTTGACGGCTATAGATAATATATCTCATGCGCTCTTGGGTCGAAGTCGTCCTCCCCAGTCGAGTAAGATTCGTATTCCTTTGTTTGGAATCGAATGTCCATCCTTTAACAAGTTTGCCTTTGCTCTCTTCAGGATGATGTCGGTCGATCTATCCATCTAACAACCACCAACCCGGTTATGGATAATCTACCTTGCGAGTATGTTATCTACGTTTTGATGGCTATAGATGATATATCTCATGCACTCTTTGGTCAATCTTTTGGGGTGAAGCGTAAAGAGGGTTTAAGTCTAATGGTTCAGATTCTGCGGAGATGTTTGAAGGTGGGATATCAGAGGTGTGGAGGTCAGAGGGTTGAGTTTCAGAGGGTTGGTCTTCAGAAGTAATGTTGGTTGTTTGTTCTGGTGGAGGTGAAGTTGCTTCAGATTGTGTTTGTGTTTGTTGTTGTGAAGCAAGGTTTTGAGCATGAATTTGGGCTAAGGTTGGGGAGTCAGGGTCAGAGTATTCTTGGTCAGAGGAGATAGAAAGGTATGGTGGTGATTCTGGTTCTGAAGATGATGAAGAGGAAGTGCTTTGGTTCATTTGTTCAGGTTCAGAAGGAGGTATGAATGTACGGGCGATACTTAGAATTGGTGAAGGTTGTGAAGTTCTGGTGGTTGAAGGTGGGATTTCAGAGGTTGTAAAAATAGGTGGTGTTGGGAGAGGATTAGAGGAAGGGGTAGAGGAAACCATCAGAGGTTCAGAGGAAATAGGAGGAACAGACGTACCAGTAGAAATTTGCAGAGGAGCTGGAGATCTGCTTCCAGAGGATTCTCCAAGTCTTGCCTTCTTTGCCTGTGATGTTATCTTCTTCTCAGAGAGACCTCTCTTGTATCTGACGAAGTCTTCTTCTGAATCTAGACAATCGTCGAGGCTGAAGTCAGAGATGTCAACACCTTCATCCAGCAGACGATTAAGATAGATAGCAACCGCATCTCTGGGTTCATTCTTGTAGAACCTAGCAAGACCATGAGGCAGCTTCCTCTGATCTTTCAAGGAATCCCAGGATGTGTCCAGCGTGGGTCTGACTTGAATCTTCTTTATTATTCCCATACTCTTGAGATTTCTGGCGTTCAGAGGCTTCCCAGTATCTATTGCCAGATCTAGCATCAGCTTGGCCTTCTCCAGATGATCTACCAACCCATTCTCGATGAAAACATCAGATAACAATCTTCCTAGAGGGATGTAGGATCTGGGCTTCATGTTGTTTCTGGTTTCCCTTACAGAATCTCTGAGATATCTGAAGAGAAGTGCAGGAAGGCAGATCTTCACACCCTTCTGAATGCAATACAGAATGCACTTCTGATCTGCATTGATGTAATCAGAGGAGTTAGAGGCTGGGCGGTGGTGAATAGTTCCCAGAATGATCTTGAGCCACACTCTGAGGTTCTGATGCAGCTCTTTGTTCTTTGAAGGATTTCCTTCAGTGTTGGGTTTGAAGATGGTTGGATTGATTACTTCAGCAACGCGCCTTGATCTTGGGTTGATGTTGTAAATCCTTTTTCCTCCATCTTTCTTCATGTTCAACAAGGAAGCAATTGACTCTTCAGTAATTACTATTTTTACTCCCAACACAAAGGAGACGATGAAATGGTCATCAGCATCTGCAAATCTCCAGAACTCCTTGATGAGAAGTGGGTAAACAGGACCATAGAGCCTTTGGAAGTAGTTTTCCCAACCTTGTTTACGAAGTTGTTCAGTAAGATCAACGCCATTTCTCTTCAAGTTGTCGAAATCTACTAGCGTTTCACACAACACGTCTAGTCCTTCAAAAGGGGTTGCTAGGTTTATATGGGGTTCACGGTCAAGAACATGGGGTTCTTTGTAAACAGGGGTGATGGAGACGCCTGTAACCGTTGGAGTTGGAATGCTTGAAGTTTGAGCAGTTGAGCTTGATTCCATTTGTTGAGAAAAGTTAAACACTTCTTGTTGTTGAGCGTCCATGGTGAAGAAGAAGATGAAGATTTTGCAGAAATGCTTCAGAGAGGTTTAGGGTTTTAGAGAGGGTTTGAGAGTGAGTGAGAGTGATAAGTGTGTGAAAAGTGAGAAAAGTGTTTAAATACTCTAAGTTAAAACACATGCAAAACGACACATAATATTGCGTTAGCACAAAGCTCAAGTAAGCACGCTTGGGGGAGAAATGATTAAGGCTAATTAATGAATGTCTAATCCCAACAGTATGCACACTGCTCGAGGAGATCTCAAACGTTTCACCTTTGATCTTCTTCTAGACAGCTGTCTAGAAGTTCTAGGGTTGGACGCTAGGTGCTCCACGTGTTGATGTATCTGATCTTCAGGAATACCAAAGGATTGGTTCCTGGAGATTTCTAACTCAGATATCTTCTTAACTAGTAGAAGTATCAGAGTCAGAGGCAGAAATACATTTGTTTACATCAGAGTCTCATTTTACATTTTCAGAGCCACACTTTATTCTTGGACAGTTTTGAATGTTCAGATTTTCTAAGATAAAAAGAAATCTATCTTCAGCTAGAGGCTTAGTAAAGATATCTGCCCATTGATGATCTGTATCAATGAACTTCAATGTTACTATCCCTTTCTGAACATAGTCTCTGATAAAATGATGTTTTATTTCAATGTGTTTAGCTCTGGAATGTAGAATGGGATTCTTACTTAGACAAATGGCAGCAGTATTATCACAGAAGATAGGAATGTTACTCTCAAAAATTTGCAGATCTTCTAACTAATGCTTCATCCAGAGCATCTGAGTTGTGCACAGTGATGCTGAGATATATTCTGCTTCTGCAGTTGATAGAGCGATAGTTGACTGTCTTTTGCTAGCCCAGGAGATTAGATTGTTTCCCAGAAGCTGGCAATTTCCAGATGTGCTTTTTCGTTCTAGTCTATCTCCTGCATAATCTGCATCACAGTAACCAGAAAGTCTATACTCTGATGTTTTCTTATACATCAGGCCCAGGTTAGGAGTTCCTTTCAGATACTTAAGAATTCTCTTAACTGCTGTTAAATGAGATTCTCTAGGATCTGATTGGAATCTGGCACAGAGACAGACACTAAAGAGAATATCAGGACGAGTAGCAGTCAGATAGAGAAGAGAGCCTATCATACCTCGATAGAGCTTCTGACAAACTTTTGCACTTACTTCTTCTTTTTCAAGAATGCATGTTGGATGCATTGGAGTTTTTGCAGAGTTGCAGTTAGCCATGTCAAATTTCTTCAGAACATCTTTAATATATTTGCTTTGATGAACATATGTAACTTCTGAAGTTTGGTTAATTTGAATTCCCAGAAAGAACTTTAGTTCTTGCATTAGACTCATTTCAAATTCTGCCTGCATTAACTTAGAGAATTCTTGACAAACAGAGGCGTTAACTGAACCAAAAATAATGTCATCAACGTATATCTGGCATATCATGAGATCATTGTTAAGGTTCTTACAGAAAAGTGTGGAGTCAACTTTCCCTCTGATAAAATTGTGTTCCAGAAGAAAGTTGCTTAAACGTTCATACCAAGCTCTGGGAGCTTGTTTAAGTCCATATAAAGATTTTTTAAGTTTAAAAACATGTTCTGGAAAGTTTGGATTTTCAAAACCTGGAGGTTGGTTGACATACACTTCTTCTGATATATAACCATTAAGGAATGCACTCTTGACATCCATTTGATATAATTTAATAGAATGATTAATAGCAAAAGATACAAGAAGACGAATAGATTCTAACCTTGCGACTGGAGCAAAAGTTGCATTATAATCAATACCTTCTTGTTGACTATAACCTTGAGCTACCAGTCGAGCTTTGTTTCTAACGACTTCTCCTTTCTCATTTAGCTTGTTTCTGAATACCCATCTGGTTCCAATAACGTGAGTGCCTCTGGGTTTTGGAACAAGATCCCAGACATCATTCTTTGTGAATTGATCTAGTTCTTCTTGCATGGCTGAAACCCAGTCGTTATCTTGAAGTGCTTCATCACAGGACATAGGCTCAATCAGAGACACTAGTCCCAGAGGAGTATCTTCAGAGGTTCTGAAGGTAGATCTGGTTCTGACAGGTTCGTCCTTATTTCCCAGAATCAAATCTTCAGATACGTTGATACGACTTTTAACTTTCTTTGGGATTTCTGGGGTTTTAATTTCTTCAGAGTTCTGAGTGACAGTTGCTTCTGGAGCTTTATCAGAACCTGCAAGGGTGATTTCTAAATCTGCAAAATCTTCAACTAGCTTTGACTTTTCAGGGTCAAGCTTATCATCAAATCTGACATGAATTGATTCTTCCACAATTTTGGTTTCTGTGTTGTATACTCTGTAGCCTTTAGAGCGTTCTGAGTATCCTAACATAATACCTTTCTGTGCTTTGGAATCAAACTTGTTCAGATGTTCTTTAGTGTTTAAAATAAAGCAAGAACATCCAAAAGGATGAAAATATGAAATGTTTGGTTTTCTTCCTTTACACAGTTCATAGGGAGTCTTTTCTAGAATGGGTCTTATAGAGATTCTATTCTGAATGTAACACGCTGTATTTACAGCTTCTGCCCAAAATGCTTTGCCACATTAGTTTCATTGATCATGGTTCTAGCCATCTCTTGGAGTGTCCTATTCTTCCTCTCTACAACTCCATTTTGTTGTGGAGTTCTAGGGCAGGAGAAATCATGGGATATTCCATTAGAGTCAAATAATTCTTCAAAATCTTTGTTTTCAAATTCTCCACCATGATCACTTCTGACTCTAACAATTTTAGCATCAAATTCTTTTTGCACTTTGGAGCAGAAACTAGTGAATACAGAGTGAGACTCACTCTCTTGCTTTAGGAATTTTACCCATGTCCAGCGATTGTAATCATCAACAATGACTAGTCCATACTTCTTTCCATTAACTGATGCTGTTTTCACAAGACCAAATAAGTCAATGTGAAGAAGTTCCAGAGGCTTAGAGGTAGAAACCACATTTTTTTTTTAAAGGAAGTTTTTGAAAATTTTCCTTTCTGACATGCTTAACACAGAGCATCTGAAGAAAACTTCAGTTTAGGTAGGCCTCTGACTAACTCGAGTTTAGTTAGCTGAGAAAGTTTCTTAATGCTAATGTGGCCCAAGCGTCTATGCCACACCCATTGCTCTTTATGAACAGACATCAGACATTTAACATTTTGTTCTTTTAAATCAGAAAGATTAATTATATAGATGTTGTTTTTCCTCTTGCCTGTGAAAAGGACAGAGCCATCGTTCTGATTAATGGCTTTACATGTTTTTTGATTAAAGATTACATCATAACCGTTATCACTTAATTGACTTATGGATAACAAGTTATGCATTAATCCTTCTACGTAAAGAACATCAGATATAGAGGGAAGAGTACCATTACCAATAGTTCCGGAGCCTCTGATCCTTCCTTTCTGATCTCCTCCGAAACCTACGAATCCAGCATCTCTAAGTTCCAGGCTTTGGAACATAGACTTTCTTCCCGTCATGTGTCGCGAGCATCCAGAGTCCAGGTACCATGACTGGTGTCTGAACTTTGCTGCATAGGATATCTGCAACATACACAATCTTATCTTTTGGTACCCAGAATCTCTTGGGTCCTCTTTGATTAGTCTTCCCAGAGTTTCTCATAACTTTGGGTTTTCTGGCATTTTCAAATTTTTGTTCTTGTGTGTGTGCATAGTGATATGAAAATGGAGATTTAAGTTGGTTACTAGAAGAAGTTTTAACTTCCTTAGGATCATACCCAATTCTCTTTTTATTGTTCTGACTGACTCCATAAATCATGGATGCCATAATACTCCTACCTATTCCATTTTTCAGAAATTCTTGAAAGGCTTCTTCGTATTTATAAATTATTGCATTTGAAGTTTGTGGAGTTTGAGATAACGCTTCTTCTAATTCTAAGCTTTTTCTTTTTGCTCCATCTCTTTCTAATGTTAACAATCTGATTGTATCTTCTTGTGCTAGAATTGTCATCTCAAGCTTGTCACAATCTTCAAATTTTGCTTTAAGACAGCCTTTAATGTTTTTAAACTTTTGTTTTAATTTCTGATATGAGCTAAGAGTTTCTGACAAACAAGATTCTAGATCAGATCGAGAGAGTTCAGAAAATACCTCTTCAGATTCTTCATCTGAGCTACTCCTGGATGTGGTAGCCATAAGTTCCACATTGGCCTGTTCATCAGAGTCAGATTCTGATGATCCAGATTCACTATCATCCCAGGTAGCCATCAGTCCTTTCTTTGTCCTGAAGGTATTTTTCTTGAAGCTTTCTTTTCTAGGGTTGTCTTTCTTTAGCTTGGGGCATTCATTCATGTAATGACCTGTTTCTTTACATTCATAACAGGTAATATCTTTGTTAGATTTACCTTTTGAAGTTGATTCTGATCGATCCCCTCTGGGTCTTGGTCTTCTGAAGTTGTTGTTCCTCTTTTTCCAAAGTTGCTTAACTCTTCTGGTTAGTAGGGACAATTCTTCTTCATCATCAGAGTCTTCTGGTTCAGAGTTGTCAGCATCTTCAGTTTCTGCCTGGAGAGCTTTGGTTCTGTCAAGTTTGCGTCTTTCAGGTCTGGACTTTAACGCTACAGACTTGTTCCTTTTCTGAGGCTCATCTTCCTCTAGTTCTATCTCATGGCTTCTGAGAGAACTAACAAGTTCTTCAAGGCTAATATTGTTCAGATCCTTTGACAGCTTCAGAGCAGTAACCATAGGTCTCCATTTCTTTGGCAGACTTCTGACTATCTTTTTAACATGGTCTGCAGTTGTGTATCCTTTGTCTAGAACCTTGAGACCTGCAATCAGAGTTTGGAATCTAGAGAACATTGCCTCTATGGCTTCATCATCCTCCATTTCGAAGGCTTCATATTTCTGGATAAGCGCCAGAGCCTTTGTCTCTTTGACTTGAGAGTTTCCTTCATGAGTCATCCTCAGAGAGTCAAGTATGTCTTTGGCTGTTTCTCTGTTGGTGATCTTTTCATACTCGTTGTAAGATATAGCATTTAGGAGTATGGTTCTGGCCTTGTGATGATTCTTGAAAACTCGTTTCTGATCATCTGACATCTTACTTCTGGGAACTTCAGCTCCATCCTCTGTGACAGGAGGTTTGTATCCATCTGTGACAATGTCCCAGAGTTCAGCATCATAACCCAGAAAGAAACTTTCAATTCTATCTTTCCAGTAGTCAAACTTTTCTCCATCAAAAACAGGAGGCTTAGCATTGTAACTATCTTTTTCATTTGAGTGGGCCATAGTTTTTCTCGTACTGGATCTCTCTACACTGTTAAGTGTTTGATTAGAAAATCAATAACAGAGCCGGAGCTCTGATACCAATTGAAGGTGAGAAAAACAAGAAAGAGGGGGTTTGAATTGTTTAGAAAATAAGCGCTTTTTCAAAATGAAAACCACACAATGATTTTATACTGGTTCGCTTATAACACAAAGCTACTCCAGTCCACCCGGCCAAGGTGATTTCGCCTTCAACAAGGACTTAATCCACTAATCTTGAAAGATTACAAACAACGTCTAAGAGAAAGATCTCTTAGTCCTCTCAAGTATACAGACTACACAGAGTCACTTGAGGAAATAAACAAACAATAGATAAAAAAATTATGTAATCTAAAGTGCTTCTAAGAAAGCAAATATTACAATAGTAAGAACAAAGTGATTCACGTTATAAGCAACAGCTTCGTGAAGATTTAGAGAGTACGAGTGTTTTCTTGAGCGTTGATGTTTCAGTATAATTTTTCCTTGTATGTGTTGTTTTTGAATGTTGATTTGCAGTCCTTTATATAGATCAGTGAGGTAGTAGTTGAAACTGATGAGTAATAAGATGAATTTACGCCATAACATAAATAGCTTCTGCAGGATAACTTTCTCTCCTTGAAATGACTACTTACCACATATAGTATCTTCTTTATTGAAATTGGAGATTAACGTCTCTTTTTGTATTAGGAAATCCATTTGCAAATCTTTACTTGACTTTAACGTTACTCTTTCATAATTAGCAATTTTATGATCAGAGTCTTCGTGTATCTGAGAATCTTGGAGTCTTGCTTCTGATGTTGATCTCTTTTGGATTCTGATGGATTCTTCAGATAGCGCTGATAAGTTCTGGAGTTTAGAGATAGCGTTGATCAGAGTCAGAACATCTAGAGCTTTACTTCTTGTTCAGATGCTTCTGATACTTTGCTGTTTTGCTCAGAGTTAGACTTTCTTGAACGTGTTTCCACTTCAGATGCTTCTGATCATTTGATAATTTGTATCTGATCTGGTTTTGTATCTGATGACATCATCAGATCTCTTCCTTCTTTCTTTAGAACCCTGCACACTTAGAAACTTTTCGTTAGGGTGCCATTTTTGGTTTCATCCTTTGTTATCATCAAAATCAAGGAATCTGTTGTAGAACAATTTTTGTTCTTACAATCTCCCCCTTTTTGATGATGACAAAACAATCTTAATTAGCAGATGAAACATATAAAATATCAGATCAGATAGACAAGGGCTCCCCCTGAGATAGTGCTAGGGAGTTCAGAAGTTCTTACCAGAGCTTCTAAGTAAAGAGGTTTCTTGATACCTTCTGCAATTTCTTAAGTCCAGGTTAGATAGATTTATTTTTTAAGAAGAATATGTTGCAGAAAGCTTAAGATATTAGACAATATTTTCATCAGAGCTATTAAATATGTTGCAGAATGCTTAAGGTATTTAGACAATATTTTCATCAGAGCTAATAATGACTTCTCCCCCTTTTTGTTAGAATAAAAAAGACATAGCAAAATAAATAATTGAAGAGAAAAACATTGTATTTAGATAAAAGCACAAAGGCAACAAGAACAGGAAAAACATCAGAATCAGAGAAAGCAAACAAAAAACAACAGGCAAGCAATAAAAATAAAATCCTAAGTGCCTAGGGGTTCGGAGGCGGAGGCATTCTCTGAAGCAACATAGCCAGCATGTTCTGAATGTTGTCGTTGACAGTATCTTGCTTATCCATTCTGGCACGGAGTTCATTCTGATCTTGCTTAAGTTCTTTCAGAGTCTGAAGAACCATAGGGATAACAGAAGAAGACTCCCTCAGAGTCAGAGTCTGCTGTGCTTCAGCAGCAGCCTGCGCTTCAGCTTCAGTAGAAGCTTGTGCTTCTGCATCCGCCAGAGCCTTAGCTTCAGCTTCCTTTAACCTTAGGATTTCAGCTTCCCTTGCTCTTTCTTCTTCCAGCCTTCTAGCCTCTTCTTCAGCTTCTCTTGCTAATCTCTCTTCCTCTAGCCTTCTGGCTTCAGCTTCGCGTGCAAGTCTTTCCTGGAGTCTTGCCTCAGCATCTCTGATGTAGCCATTTCTGACTTGTTCAGAGATGTTCTTCAGTCTAAAAGCCTCAGAGGTCATCCAGCCAATGACTCTGTTCCAGTGTGTCCTTATAGAGTCAGGATCATCACTGACTTCAGAGTTAGTAGTCAGAGACTTGACCTTTTGTACTGAAGCCCCTGCAACCAGCATGATGGCTTCCTCAAGGGTAGGTATAGAAAGGTCAGGTTCAGAGGTATGATGTGGAGATGTTGGAGGGCTGAGATTTAGAGTTAGAGGTTCTGGTTCAGTTTCTGATTCAGGTTGAGGTTCAGATCTTTGGGGTGAAGCGTAAAGAGGGTTTAAGTCTAATGGTTCAGATTCTGCGGAGATGTTTGAAGGTGGGATATCAGAGGTGTGGAGGTCAGAGGGTTGAGTTTCAGAGGGTTGGTCTTCAGAAGTAATGTTGGTTGTTTGTTCTGGTGGAGGTGAAGTTGCTTCAGATTGTGTTTGTGTTTGTTGTTGTGAAGCAAGGTTTTGAGCATGAATTTGGGCTAAGGTTGGGGAGTCAGGGTCAGAGTATTCTTGGTCAGAGGAGATAGAAAGGTATGGTGGTGATTCTGGTTCTGAAGATGATGAAGAGGAAGTGCTTTGGTTCATTTGTTCAGGTTCAGAAGGAGGTATGAATGTACGGGCGATACTTAGAATTGGTGAAGGTTGTGAAGTTCTGGTGGTTGAAGGTGGGATTTCAGAGGTTGTAAAAATAGGTGGTGTTGGGAGAGGATTAGAGGAAGGGGTAGAGGAAACCATCAGAGGTTCAGAGGAAATAGGAGGAACAGACGTACCAGTAGAAATTTGCAGAGGAGCTGGAGATCTGCTTCCAGAGGATTCTCCAAGTCTTGCCTTCTTTGCCTGTGATGTTATCTTCTTCTCAGAGAGACCTCTCTTGTATCTGACGAAGTCTTCTTCTGAATCTAGACAATCGTCGAGGCTGAAGTCAGAGATGTCAACACCTTCATCCAGCAGACGATTAAGATAGATAGCAACCGCATCTCTGGGTTCATTCTTGTAGAACCTAGCAAGACCATGAGGCAGCTTCCTCTGATCTTTCAAGGAATCCCAGGATGTGTCCAGCGTGGGTCTGACTTGAATCTTCTTTATTATTCCCATACTCTTGAGATTTCTGGCGTTCAGAGGCTTCCCAGTATCTATTGCCAGATCTAGCATCAGCTTGGCCTTCTCCAGATGATCTACCAACCCATTCTCGATGAAAACATCAGATAACAATCTTCCTAGAGGGATGTAGGATCTGGGCTTCATGTTGTTTCTGGTTTCCCTTACAGAATCTCTGAGATATCTGAAGAGAAGTGCAGGAAGGCAGATCTTCACACCCTTCTGAATGCAATACAGAATGCACTTCTGATCTGCATTGATGTAATCAGAGGAGTTAGAGGCTGGGCGGTGGTGAATAGTTCCCAGAATGATCTTGAGCCACACTCTGAGGTTCTGATGCAGCTCTTTGTTCTTTGAAGGATTTCCTTCAGTGTTGGGTTTGAAGATGGTTGGATTGATTACTTCAGCAACGCGCCTTGATCTTGGGTTGATGTTGTAAATCCTTTTTCCTCCATCTTTCTCCATGTTCAACAAGGAAGCAATTGACTCTTCAGTAATTACTATTTTTACTCCCAACACAAAGGAGACGATGAAATGGTCATCAGCATCTGCAAATCTCCAGAACTCCTTGATGAGAAGTGGGTAAACAAGACCATAGAGCCTTTGGAAGTAGTTTTCCCAACCTTGTTTACGAAGTTGTTCAGTAAGATCAACGCCATTTCTCTTCAAGTTGTCGAAATCTACTAGCGTTTCACACAACACGTCTAGTCCTTCAAAAGGGGTTGCTAGGTTTATATGGGGTTCACGGTCAAGAACATGGGGTTCTTTGTAAACAGGGGTGATGGAGACGCCTGTAACCGTTGGAGTTGGAATGCTTGAAGTTTGAGCAGTTGAGCTTGATTCCATTTGTTGAGAAAAGTTAAACACTTCTTGTTGTTGAGCGTCCATGGTGAAGAAGAAGATGAAGATTTTGCAGAAATGCTTCAGAGAGGTTTAGGGTTTTAGAGAGGGTTTGAGAGTGAGTGAGAGTGATAAGTGTGTGAAAAGTGAGAAAAGTGTTTAATTACTCTAAGTTAAAACACATGCAAAACGACACACAATATTGCGTTAGCACAAAGCTCAAGTAAGCACGCTTGGGGGAGAAATGATTAAGGCTAATTAATGAATGTCTAATCCCAACAGTATGCACACTGCTCGAGGAGATCTCAAACATTTCACCTTTGATCTTCTTCTAGACAGCTGTCTAGAAGTTCTAGGGTTGGACGCTAGGTGCTCCACGTGTTGATGTATCTGATCTTCAGGAATACCAAAGGATTGGTTCCTGGAGATTTCTGACTCAGATATCTTCTTAACTAGTAGAAGTATCAGAGTCAGAGGCAGAAATACATTTGTTTACATCAGAGTCTCATTTTACATTTTCAGAGCCACACTTTATTCTTGGACAGTTTTGAATGTTCAGATTTTCTAAGATAAAAAGAAATCTATCTTCAGCTAGAGGCTTAGTAAAGATATCTGCCCATTGATGATCTGTATCAATGAACTTCAATGTTACTATCCCTTTCTGAACATAGTCTCTGATAAAATGATGTTTTATTTCAATGTGTTTAGCTCTGGAATGTAGAATGGGATTCTTACTTAGACAAATGGCAGCAGTATTATCACAGAAGATAGGAATGTTACTCTCAAAAATTTGCAGATCTTCTAACTGATGCTTCATCCAGAGCATCTGAGTTGTGCACAGTGATGCTGAGATATATTCTGCTTCTGCAGTTGATAGAGCGATAGTTGACTGTCTTTTGCTAGCCCAGGAGATTAGATTGTTTCCCAGAAGCTGGCAATTTCCAGATGTGCTTTTTCGTTCTAGTCTATCTCCTGCATAATCTGCATCACAGTAACCAGAAAGTCTATACTCTGATGTTTTCTTATACATCAGGCCCAGGTTAGGAGTTCCTTTCAGATACTTAAGAATTCTCTTAACTGCTGTTAAATGAGATTCTCTAGGATCTGATTGGAATCTGGCACAGAGACAGACACTAAAGAGAATATCAGGACGAGTAGCAGTCAGATAGAGAAGAGAGCCTATCATACCTCGATAGAGCTTCTGACAAACTTTTGCACTTACTTCTTCTTTTTCAAGAATGCATGTTGGATGCATTGGAGTTTTTGCAGAGTTGCAGTTAGCCATGTCAAATTTCTTCAGAACATCTTTAATATATTTGCTTTGATGAACATATGTAACTTCTGAAGTTTGGTTAATTTGAATTCCCAGAAAGAACTTTAGTTCTTGCATTAGACTCATTTCAAATTCTGCCTGCATTAACTTAGAGAATTCTTGACAAACAGAGGCGTTAACTGAACCAAAAATAATGTCATCAACGTATATCTGGCATATCATGAGATCATTGTTAAGGTTCTTACAGAAAAGTGTGGAGTCAACTTTCCCTCTGATAAAATTGTGTTCCAGAAGAAAGTTGCTTAAACGTTCATACCAAGCTCTGGGAGCTTGTTTAAGTCCATATAAAGATTTTTTAAGTTTAAAAACATGTTCTGGAAAGTTTGGATTTTCAAAACCTGGAGGTTGGTTGACATACACTTCTTCTGATATATAACCATTAAGGAATGCACTCTTGACATCCATTTGATATAATTTAATAGAATGATTAATAGCAAAAGATACAAGAAGACGAATAGATTCTAACCTTGCGACTGGAGCAAAAGTTTCATTATAATCAATACCTTCTTGTTGACTATAACCTTGAGCTACCAGTCGAGCTTTGTTTCTAACGACTTCTCCTTTCTCATTTAGCTTGTTTCTGAATACCCATCTGGTTCCAATAACGTGAGTGCCTCTGGGTTTTGGAACAAGATCCCAGACATCATTCTTTGTGAATTGATCTAGTTCTTCTTGCATGGCTGAAACCCAGTCGTTATCTTGAAGTGCTTCATCACAGGACATAGGCTCAATCAGAGACACTAGTCCCAGAGGAGTATCTTCAGAGGTTCTGAAGGTAGATCTGGTTCTGACAGGTTCGTCCTTGTTTCCCAGAATCAAATCTTCAGATACGTTGATACGACTTTTAACTTTCTTTGGGATTTCTGGGGTTTTAATTTCTTCAGAGTTCTGAGTGACAGTTGCTTCTGGAGCTTTATCAGAACCTGCAAGGGTGATTTCTAAATCTGCAAAATCTTCAACTAGCTTTGACTTTTCAGGGTCAAGCTTATCATCAAATCTGACATGAATTGATTCTTCCACAATTTTGGTTTCTGTGTTGTATACTCTGTAGCCTTTAGAGCGTTCTGAGTATCCTAACATAATACCTTTCTGTGCTTTGGAATCAAACTTGTTCAGATGTTCTTTAGTGTTTAAAATAAAGCAAGAACATCCAAAAGGATGAAAATATGAAATGTTTGGTTTTCTTCCTTTACACAGTTCATAGGGAGTCTTTTCCAGAATGGGTCTTATAGAGATTCTATTCTGAATGTAACACGCTGTATTTACAGCTTCTGCCAAAAATGCTTTGCCACATTAGTTTCATTGATCATGGTTCTAACCATCTCTTGGAGTGTCCTATTCTTCCTCTCTACAACTCCATTTTGTTGTGGAGTTCTAGGGCAGGAGAAATCATGGGATATTCCATTAGAGTCAAATAATTCTTCAAAATCTTTGTTTTCAAATTCTTCACCATGATCACTTCTGACTCTAACAATTTTAGCATCAAATTCTTTTTGCACTTTGGAGCAGAAACTAGTGAATACAGAGTGAGACTCACTCTTGTGCTTTAGGAATTTTACCCATGTCCAGCGACTGTAATCATCAACAATGACTAGTCCATACTTCTTTCCATTAACTGATGCTGTTTTCACAGGACCAAATAAGTCAATGTGAAGAAGTTTCAGAGGCTTAGAGGTAGAAACAACATTTTTCTTTTTAAAGGAAGTTTTTGAAAATTTTCCTTTCTGACATGCTTCACACAGAGCATCTGAAGAAAACTTCAGTTTAGGTAGGCCTCTGACTAACTCGAGTTTAGTTAGCTGAGAAAGTTTCCTCATGCTAATGTGGCCCAAACGTCTATGCCACACCCATTGCTCTTTATGAACAGACATCAGACATTTAACATTTTGTTCTTTTAAATCAGAAAGATTAATTTTATAGATGTTGTTTTTCCTCTTGCCTGTGAAAAGGACAGAGCCATCGTTCTGATTAATGGCTTTACATGTTTTTTGATTAAAGATTACATCATAACCGTTATCACTTAATTGACTTATGGATAACAAGTTATGCATTAATCCTTCTACGTAAAGAACATCAGATATAGAGGGAAGAGTACCATTACCAATAGTTCCGGAGCCTCTGATCCTTCCTTTCTGATCTCCTCCGAAACCTACGAATCCAGCATCTCTAAGTTCCAGGCTTTGGAACATAGACTTTCTTCCCGTCATGTGTCGCGAGCATCCAGAGTCCAGGTACCATGACTGGTGTCTGAACTTTGCTGCATAGGATATCTGCAACATACACAATCTTATCTTTTGGTACCCAGAATCTCTTGGGTCCTCTTTGATTAGTCTTCCCAGAGTTTCTCATAACTTTGGGTTTTCTGGCATTTTCAAATTTTTGTTCTTGTGTGTGTGTATAGTGATATGAAAATGGAGATTTAAGTTGGTTACTAGAAGAAGTTTTAACTTCCTTAGGATCATACCCAATTCCCTTTTTATTGTTCTGACTGACTCCATAAATCATGGATGCCATAATACTCCTACCTATTCCATTTTTCAGAAATTCTTGAAAGGCTTCTTCGTATTTATAAATTATTGCATTTGAAGTTTGTGGAGTTTGAGATAACGCTTCTTCTAATTCTAAGCTTTTTCTTTTTGCTCCATCTCTTTCTAATGTTAACAATCTGATTGTATCTTCTTGTGCTAGAATTGTCATCTCAAGCTTGTCACAATCTTCAAATTTTGCTTTAAGACAGCCTTTAATATTTTTAAACTTTTGTTTTAATTTCTGATATGAGCTAAGAGTTTCTGACAAACAAGATTCTAGATCAGATCGAGAGAGTTCAGAAAATACCTCTTCAGATTCTTCATCTGAGCTACTCCTGGATGTGGTAGCCATAAGTGCCACATTGGCCTGTTCATCAGAGTCAGATTCTGATTATCCAGATTCACTATCATCCCAGGTAGCCATCAGTCCTTTCTTTGTCCTGAAGGTATTTTTCTTGAAGCTTTCTTTTCTAGGGTTGTCTTTCTTTAGCTTGGGGCATTCATTCCTGTAATGACCTGTTTCTTTACATTCATAACAGGTAATATCTTTGTTAGATTTACCTTTTGAAGTTGATTCTGATCGATCCCCTCTGGGTCTTGGTCTTCTGAAGTTGTTGTTCCTCTTTTTCCAGAGTTGCTTAACTCTTCTGGTTAGTAGGGACAATTCTTCTTCATCATCAGAGTCTTCTGGTTCAGAGTTGTCAGCATCTTCAGTTTCTGCCTGGAGAGCTTTGGTTCTGTCAAGTTTGCGTCTTTCAGGTCTGGACTTTAACGCTACAGACTTGTTCCTTTTCTGAGGCTCATCTTCCTCTAGTTCTATCTCATGGCTTCTGAGAGAACTAACAAGTTCTTCAAGGCTAATATTGTTCAGATCCTTTGACAGCTTCAGAGCAGTAACCATAGGTCTCCATTTCTTTGGCAGACTTCTGACTATCTTTTTAACATGGTCTGCAGTTGTGTATCCTTTGTCTAGAACCTTGAGACCTGCAATCAGAGTTTGGAATCTAGAGAACATTGCCTCTATGGCTTCATCATCCTCCATTTCGAAGGCTTCATATTTCTGGATAAGCGCCAGAGCCTTTGTCTCTTTGACTTGAGAGTTTCCTTCATGAGTCATCCTCAGAGAGTCAAGTATGTCTTTGGCTGTTTCTCTGTTGGTGATCTTTTCATACTCGTTGTAAGATATAGCATTTAGGAGTATGGTTCTGGCCTTGTGATGATTCTTGAAAACTCGTTTCTGATCATCTGACATCTTACTTCTGGGAACTTCAGCTCCATCCTCTGTGACAGGAGGTTTGTATCCATCTGTGACAATGTCCCAGAGTTCAGCATCATAACCCAGAAAGAAACTTTCAATTCTATCTTTCCAGTAGTCAAACTTTTCTCCATCAAAAACAGGAGGCTTAGCATTGTAACTATCTTTTTCATTTGAGTGGGCCATAGTTTTTCTCGTACTGGATCTCTCTACACTGTTAAGTGTTTGATTAGAAAATCAATAACAGAGCCGGAGCTCTGATACCAATTGAAGGTGAGAAAAACAAGAAAGAGGGGGTTTGAATTGTTTAGAAAATAAGCGCTTTTTCAAAATGAAAACCACACAATGATTTTATACTGGTTCGCTTATAACACAAAGCTACTCCAGTCCACCCGGCCAAGGTGATTTCGCCTTCAACAAGGACTTAATCCACTAATCTTGAAAGATTACAAACAACGTCTAAGAGAAAGATCTCTTAGTCCTCTCAAGTATACAGACTACACAGAGTCACTTGAGGAAATAAACAAACAATAGATAAAAAAATTATGTAATCTAAAGTGCTTCTAAGAAAGCAAATATTACAATAGTAAGAACAAAGTGATTCACGTTATAAGCAACAGCTTCGTGAAGATTTAGAGAGTACGAGTGTTTTCTTGAGCGTTGATGTTTCAGTATAATTTTTCCTTGTATGTGTTGTTTTTGAATGTTGATTTGCAGTCCTTTATATAGATCAGTGAGGTAGTAGTTGAAACTGATGAGTAATAAGATGAATTTACGCCATAACATAAATAGCTTCTGCAGGATAACTTTCTCTCCTTGAAATGACTACTTACCACATATAGTATCTTCTTTATTGAAATTGGAGATTAACGTCTCTTTTTGTATTAGGAAATCCATTTGCAAATCTTTACTTGACTTTAACGTTACTCTTTCATAATTAGCAATTTTATGATCAGAGTCTTCGTGTATCTGAGAATCTTGGAGTCTTGCTTCTGATGTTGATCTCTTTTGGATTCTGATGGATTCTTCAGATAGCGCTGATAAGTTCTGGAGTTTAGAGATAGCGTTGATCAGAGTCAGAACATCTAGAGCTTTACTTCTTGTTCAGATGCTTCTGATACTTTGCTGTTTTGCTCAGAGTTAGACTTTCTTGAACGTGTTTCCACTTCAGATGCTTCTGATCATTTGATAATTTGTATCTGATCTGGTTCTGTATCTGATGACATCATCAGATCTCTTCCTTCTTTCTTTAGAACCCTGCACACTTAGAAACTTTTCGTTAGGGTGCCATTTTTGGTTTCATCCTTTGTTATCATCAAAATCAAGGAATCTGTTGTAGAACAATTTTTGTTCTTACAGTACGTGCTTGTACACAACATTCAAGTACTTGGGTTGTCGACAGTATCTAGCTTGGGGGCCCGATGCTTGACTTCCTCCTCAAAACATTTAACAATAAAACAAGTTCAATATGGTGCTCTGAGAGAGAGAGAGAGAGAGAGAGAGAGAGAGAGAGAGAGAGAGAGAGAGAGAGAGAGAGAGAGAGAGAGAGAGAGAGAGAGAGAGAGAGAGAGAGAGAGAGAGAGAGAGAGAGAGAGAGAGAGAGAGATAGAGAGAGAGAGAGAGAATGGTTAGGATTCCACTGTCCTCTCAACTCCCGAGTATTCTGATTGTTGGTTGTACTTAGCCAAGGCTTAGATACTTGTTTCCATCTAAGTACCAATGATTAAACTTGTCAAATCATTTTACAAATCAAAACTTCTTTTGGATAAAAAAGAGTGGTTAGGATTCCATTGACCTCTCAACTCCTGAGTATTCTGATTATTAGTTGTACTTAGTCAAGGGTTAGATACTTGTCTACCTCTAAGTACTAATGATTAAACTTGCCAAATCATTTCACAAATGAAAACTTCTTTTGGATGAAAAGGAGTGGTTTGGAAGTCACTGTCCTCTCAACTCTCAATTATTCATGTTGTTGACCGTACCTAGCCAAGGTTTTGATACTTGTCTTCGTACTAAAATAAACACAACCAATCAAATCAATTATCTTCCTTAGGGCGTGTTTCAAACCTTTTCAGAAAAGGCGTGTTACTTCCATTCTACCATGAATGACGCTTAAGCCTCCATGCGTGAGCAAGTAATGTTTAACTTCTAGTATGCGATCCAAGCATATCCATTCTATCGCAAACAAACAAACACTTAACGCTCCCATGCTCGAGCATACAAGAAAGTGATCAGTAGAACGTGAACGTCAACATTATTCATAAAAGCAACCAAATAAATACTTCATTTGTGAACCGAACTACAGAGTTCTAACTTCCTTATTGCACGAATGAGGATACGTAGGCACAAGGGTTCAAATTCCTAGAGAGCACACTAATTTAAAACTTATTTTCTCTTCCCATCTTATTCTCCTTATCTCATTTCCTAATAACAACTAACATTCAGATAAACAACATCCATACACATTGATACAAGCTAGTGGTTCCCATGGAGTACCATGGATATAAGGGGTGATAATACATTCCTCTTGCATAACCAACTTCCAATCCGTTCTTGGTTGCGAAGACCATTATCTTTGGGGTTTTATCGTTATTTATAAATAAAATATGGTGGCGATTCTGTATTTTTCACGGTGCTAAAATCACAAACAACATGAAAGAAGGTATCATCAAATATCATGACCATATAGAGTTTTAAACAAGCTTTCCAACGCATATGACCGTGCATTAATCAGAGTTATAGTTCTCGATTTATGGTGAAAACAAGAATCGACGTATTTTTCTCAGTGCAGATAAGTTCGCTTAGCGAGCTACAACGAATTCCTAGCGAACAGACTTCGCTGAGCGAACTCCTAGCAAACCAAGTCAGTAGAAAACTTCCCTTGACTTTGCTTAACAAACTTTAGCGAACTTGACAGTGTCAAAACACTACCATAAGATATTTTGATGGGGAAAAGGACCAATTTAACATGTATGGGTCATGGAATAGCATATAGAAGCATAAACAACAACAATAACACTCAATCATGTGAATCACAACCATCATAGAGAATATGAGTAAATCATGTGTTCATGGAAATCTTCATAGCCAAGATAGTACATTCATCATGAACCTTACCAACTATTTTATGATTATAACATAAACCATAACTTCTAAAACATAAAAGTTCTAACTAGAACCCACCTTGATGAAGAGATTGTAGAAGATGATAAGATACGATGGTGATTCTGTAACACCCCGATAAAATAAGGCTAATTATTTAATTTGAATTAATATAATATTTATTAATTTAATTAATTAATTGGAAATATTATTGGATTATTATTATTATTTTGGAAAATATATAAGTTGGAATAAGAAAAAGGGTTTTCATTGTTGGTAAAGAGTTTTACGTGAAAAAGCAGAGAAGCGATAGAAAAGTGGAAAAGGGCAAAAGGGAAGAGCAAGAGCAGAGGTTGAAGAACGGAAAGGCTTGAAGCTCAAAGATTTGCCGGATTAACTCAGGTAAGGGGGGTTTATCGTCGTTTAATGGGTATTATAGATTAACATGTCATGGGTAGTGATAGCCGTTGAATTGACCCTAATTGGGATTTAGAATGCTGAGAAAATTTTGATGAATAAGTTGTAGAAAAACTGAAATTGAACCGATAATTGTATGTGTCGTGATTTTCCGATAATGTTGCTTTTTACGGAAATTGAATCGGAGGTCCGGAAGTCCTCCAACGGCGGAAAATGCGGAGAACTCTGCATTCTGCCTTGTGTTAGCGCAGGAACTGCTGTTTTGTCTGCGTTAACCGGTTAACCCAGGGCGTTAACCGGTTAACACTGTTATATTTTGTGAAAATGTGTTGTTTTGCCTGCGTTAACCGGTTAACCCAGGGCGTTAACCGGTTAACACTGTTGCGTTTTGCCAGAAAGTGCCTTGTGTTAGCGCAGGAACTACTGTTTTGTCTGCGTTAACCGGTTAACCCAGGGCGTTAACCGGTTAACACTGTTGGAAATTGGAAAAATTGATATTTTAATGTTGTGAACATAATTGGTGATTGACCTATTATCGTTAATTTTGATGCGTAATTGTGTTGAGTTTATGTTATGAAGTGTTGATACAAATATGTTGATAAGTTGTGTTAAAGTTGTTGAAAATACTGAGTTGTAGGCTTGATGAGCCAAAGTTGATTATAAGTTGATTATGTTGAAAACCTTGTTGTGTTGATATTATTATTTTGTTGTCGAAATTGTAAAGTCGTGTATGCCATGTACATTTCATATGCATTAAGTTTGAGCTTTGCTCACACCACGTTGGCCTGGATTGGCAAAATTTTAAGTTGAAAGTTGAAGGCTTATGCCTTGATGCCCAATAAAATGGCAATGATTTTAAGTTGGGAGTTTTACTCCGATTGGTACCACATGCATGACGAGTCGAGTCTCATTTGAGTTGCATTTTATGTTGTTATTAAGTATGATGTTTGAGTTGATGTGTCGTTACTGGATGTATGTTACGATTAGGGTGATGAAATGTGTGAATTTACTTAGCATTACATGCTGATTTATAATGCTTATTATATCGATTGAAGAACTCACCCTTACAACTATTTTTTTCAGGTAACGAGCAGTGATTGAGTAGAAGCTAGTGCTTGGAGTCTAGTGTAGTCTCCGTAGTGGGTCATGCTCTGATAGATGTAACATCGGGACGGGATGTTTTTAATTGTTGAATAATTTTACATGTAATCTGTTATATGTTTCGAATGGTTGATTTGATTTCTATCCGCTGCGAATTATGCAAAAATGTTATTTTGAATTAAATAATGAGCATGACTGAATTTTATGGTGAAATGTGTGAAGTGTTGTGTGACACCCTTGGTGCATAATTACTCTGATATATATATTTGTTGTTTTTATTAAATATTTGGGGTATTTTAGAAGGGTGTTACATTAGTGGTATCAGAGCAGGTCGGTCTGTCCGGCCAGTTGTCGTGTCGTTACTGTCTAACAATTGTGTAATTGTTACTGGTCTAACTTTAAGTTGTGTTGTAGTGATAAGTTGGAATGGCTGGAAGGAATGACGCTGCAATGGCTGCCGCAATGCAAGCGATGGCACAAGCTGTGCAGAACTTGCCAAATGCTGGTGGAGATGCTGGATCGCGTAGCTTGGCGACTTTTCAAAGAGAGAATCCGCCGGTGTTTAAAGGGAAGCATGATCCAGATGCAGCCTTGGGATGGTTGAAAGAGATTGAGAGAATCTTCCGTGTTATGGATTGCACTCCAGCTCAGAAGGTTCGGTACGGTACTCACATGCTAGCAGTCGAAGCTGATGACTGGTGGCTAGAGACTCACGAGAGGTTGACCGTGGCAGGTGAAGTTGTTACTTGGGATGTATTCCGTAGGGAATTCATGAGAAAGTATTATCCGGAAGATGTCCGTGGTAAGAAGGAAATTGAGTTCCTTGAGCTGAAGCAAGGAAACATGTCTGTCACTGATTATGCTGCAAAATTTGTGGAGCTGTCCAAATTTTATCCTCATTACACTGGTGCTGGTGCTGAATTTTCAAAGTGCATCAAGTTTGAAAATGGACTGCGCTCTGAAATTAAGAAGGTTGTTGGGTATCAGAAGATACGCATTTTTACTGAATTGGTTGATAGCTGCAGGATATTTGAAGAAGACAATAATGCTCATTACAAGATTGTCAGTGACCGTAGGGGCAAGCAACATCAAAATCGTGGCAAGCCGTATGATGCCCCAGTGGGAAAAGGGAAACAAGGAGCTGTTCCGGCTCAGAGGACTAGTAGGGGAGGTGATCCTGCTGGTATAGTTTGCTTCAAATGTGGTCAGGCTGGTCATAAGAGTAATGTATGCACTGCTGAAGTAAAGAGATGTTTTCGTTGTGGTAAGACTGGTCATGCAATAGCTGATTGCAAGCACAAGGAAATGATTTGTTTTAATTGTGGCGAAGAAGGGCATATTGGAAGTCAGTGTCAGAAGCCAAAGAAATCTCAGACGGGGAGGGTGTTCGCATTGACCGGAACTCAAACCTCCAGTGAGGACAGACTTATCCGAGGTACGTGTTATATTAATGGCTTTCCTCTTGTAGCTATTATTGACACAGGTGCGACTCATTCCTTTATATCTTTGGATTGTGCTGTGAAACTTAAGTTAGAGATATCTGAGATGTTTGGTAGTATGGTAATTGATACTCCTGCGAAGGGTTCAGTGACTACTACTTCGGTTTGTTTAAATTGTCCTTTGAGTATTTTTGGTAGAGACTTTGGGATGGACCTAGTGTGTCTTCCACTAGTGCAGATTGATGTTATTCTGGGTATGAACTGGTTGGTGTTTAACCGAGTTTCTATTAATTGTTTTGATAAGACTGTGATATTTCCTGAGGTTGAGGAAGGAAAAAGTTTGTTTCTATCAGCGAGGCAGGTGAATGAGGCAGTAGTAGATGGGGCAGAGCTGTTTATGCTGTTAGCGACTTTGGAGGCTAAAGATAGACTGGTGATTGGCGATCTAGCCGTGGTGTGTGATTTTCCTGATGTGTTTCCAGAAGAAGTGAATGAATTACCGCCAGAGCGCGAAGTGGAGTTCTCAATTGATTTGGTACCTGGTACTAGGCCGATATCGATGGCTCTGTACCGTATGTCTGCTGTTGAGTTAACTGAATTGAAGAGTCAGTTGGAAGATCTGTTGGATAAGAAATTTATTCGTCCGAGTGTGTCACCGTGGGGTGCACCAGTGCTATTGGTTAAGAAGAAAGAAGGTACTATGAGGTTGTGTGTGGACTACAGGCAACTGAATAAAGTGACGATCAAGAATCGGTATCCTTTGCCGAGGATTGATGACTTGATGGATCAGTTGGTTGGTGCAAGTGTGTTCAGCAAAATAGATTTGAGATCTGGGTATCATCAGATCCGTGTGAAAACCGAGGATATTCAGAAGACTGCTTTCAGAACAAGGTATGGACATTATGAGTATTCTGTGATGCCTTTTGGTGTGACTAATGCGCCTGGAGTATTTATGGATTATATGAATAGGATTTTCCATCCGTACCTAGACAAGTTTGTTGTGGTGTTTATTGATGATATTTTGGTGTATTCGAAATCTGAAGAAGAGCATGCTGAACATTTGAGAGTGGTTTTAGAAGTTCTACGAGAAAAGAAGTTATTTGCTAAATTGTCCAAGTGTGAATTTTGGTTAGGAGAAGTGAGTTTTCTTGGTCATGTGATTTCAAGAGGTGGTGTTGCTGTTGATCCTTCTAAGATAGAAGCGGTATCTAAGTGGGAAGCTCCGAAGTCTGTTGCTGAGATTCGAAGTTTCCTTGGTTTGGCTGGTTATTATAGGAAGTTCATTGAGGGATTTTCTAAGTTGGCGTTACCGTTGACGATGTTGACTAGAAAGGGGCAAGCATTTGTTTGGGACTCAAAATGTGAAGAAGGGTTCCAAGAGTTAAAGAGGAGGTTGACTACTGCTCCTATTCTGATATTACCGAGTTCGTCGGAATCATTTGAAGTTTACTGTGATGCTTCATTGTTGGGTTTGGGTGGCGTGTTGATGCAGAATAAGCAGGTTATAGCTTATGCTTCAAGACAGCTGAGGGTTCATGAGAGGAACTACCCGACGCACGATTTAGAGTTGGCGGCTGTGGTGTTTGTTCTGAAGTTATGGAGGCATTACTTGTACGGGTCAAGATTTGAGGTTTTTAGTGACCATAAAAGTTTAAAGTATTTGTTTGATCAGAAAGAGTTGAATATGAGACAGAGAAGATGGTTAGAGTTTCTGAAGGATTATGACTTTGGTTTGAATTACCATCCGGGTAAAGCAAACGTAGTGGCTGATGCATTGAGTCGGAAATCATTACATATGTCTATGCTAATGGTTAAGGAATTGGATTTAATTGAGCAGTTTAGAGACTTGAGTTTGGTGTGTGAGAGTACTCACAATAGTGTTAAATTGGGAATGTTGAAGTTAACAAGTGGTATTCTGGATGAGATCAGAGAGGGTCAGAAATCCGATGTGCTTTTGGTTGATAAGTTGACTCTAGTGAATCAAGGTCAAGGTGGCGAATTCAGAGTTGATGAGAATGGTGTTTTGAGATTTGGTAGTCGGGTGTGCATTCTGGATGTTACCGAACTTAAGAAGAGTATTCTTGAAGAAGGACATCGTAGTGGGTTGAGTATTCATCCTGGAGCTACGAAGATGTATCATGATTTGAAAAAGTTATTTTGGTGGCCGGGAATGAAAAGATAAATTGCGAGTTTTGTTTATTCTTGTTTGACTTGTCAGAAGTCGAAGATTGAGCATCAGAAGCCGTCTGGGCTAATGCAACCGTTGGCTATTCCAGAGTGGAAGTGGGATAGTATCAGTATGGATTTTGTTTCTGGTTTACCGAGGACAAATAAGAATTTTGAAGCTATTTGGGTGATTGTTGACAGATTGACGAAGTCGGCTCATTTCATTCCGATTAGAATGGACTATCCGTTAGAGAAATTAGCTGAGTTGTATATTGAGAAAATTGTAAGTTTGCATGGTATTCCGTCGAGTATTGTGTCGGACAGAGATCCTAGATTTACATCGAAATTCTGGGAAGGTTTGCAGAAGGCTTTGGGAACTAAACTGAGATTGAGCTCTGCATATCACCCGCAGACTGATGGTCAGACTGAGAGGACGATTCAGTCATTAGAGGATCTTTTGAGAGCTTGCGTTTTGGAAAAGGGAGGTGCTTGGGATTGTTATTTACCTTTGATTGAGTTTACCTACAACAATAGTTTTCATTCGAGCATTGGTATGGCGCCGTTTGAAGCTTTGTATGGTAGGAGATGTCGGACACCGTTATGTTGGTATGAGTCCGGTGAGAGTGTTGTGGTTGGACCGGAGATTGTTCAACAAACTACGGAAAAGATTAAGATGATTCAGGAGAAGATGAGAATTGCTCAGAGTCGTCAGAAGAGTTATCATGACAAGAGGAGGAAATCACTTGAGTTCCGAGAGGGAGATCACGTGTTTCTTCGTGTTACTCCGATAACTGGGGTTGGTCGAGCTTTGAAGTCAAAGAAGTTGACACCTCGATTTATTGGTCCTTATCAGATTTTGGAGAGGATAGGAGAAGTAGCCTATCGTATCGCTTTACCGCCGTCACTTGCGAATTTGCATGAGGTTTTTCATGTGTCTCAGTTAAGGAGGTACATTCATGATCCGTCGCATGTGATCCAAGTAGATGATGTACAGGTGAGAGATAACCTGACTGTTGAAAGGTTGGGGAGTCAGGGTCAGAGTATTCTTGGTCAGAGGAGATAGAAAGGTATGGTGGTGATTCTGGTTCTGAAGATGATGAAGAGGAAGTGCTTTGGTTCATTTGTTCAGGTTCAGAAGGAGGTATGAATGTACGGGCGATATTTAGAATTGGTGAAGGTTGTGAAGTTCTGGTGGTTGAAGGTGGGATTTCAGAGGTTGTAAAAATAGGTGGTGTTGGGAGAGGATTAGAGGAAGGGGTAGAGGAAACCATCAGAGGTTCAGAGGAAATAGGAGGAACAGACGTACCAGTAGAAATTTGCAGAGGAGCTGGAGATCTGCTTCCAGAGGATTCTCCAAGTCTTGCCTTCTTTGCCTGTGATGTTATCTTCTTCTCAGAGAGACCTCTCTTGTATCTGACGAAGTCTTCTTCTGAATCTAGACAATCGTCGAGGCTGAAGTCAGAGATGTCAACACCTTCATCCAGCAGACGATTAAGATAGATAGCAACCGCATCTCTGGGTTCATTCTTGTAGAACCTAGCAAGACCATGAGGCAGCTTCCTCTGATCTTTCAAGGAATCCCAGGATGTGTCCAGCGTGGGTCTGACTTGAATCTTCTTTATTATTCCCATACTCTTGAGATTTCTGGCGTTCAGAGGCTTCCCAGTATCTATTGCCAGATCTAGCATCAGCTTGGCCTTCTCCAGATGATCTACCAACCCATTCTCGATGAAAACATCAGATAACAATCTTCCTAGATGGATGTAGGATTTGGGCTTCATGTTGTTTCTGGTTTCCCTTACAGAATCTCTGAGATATCTGAAGAGAAGTGCAGGAAGGCAGATCTTCACACCCTTCTGAATGCAATACAGAATGCACTTCTGATCTGCATTGATGTAATCAGAGGAGTTAGAGGCTGGGCGGTGGTGAATAGTTCCCAGAATGATCTTGAGCCACACTCTGAGGTTCTGATGCAGCTCTTTGTTCTTTGAAGGATTTCCTTCAGTGTTGGGTTTGAAGATGGTTTGATTGATTACTTCAGCAACGCGCCTTGATCTTGGGTTGATGTTGTAAATCCTTTTTCCTCCATCTTTCTCCATGTTCAACAAGGAAGCAATTGACTCTTCAGTAATTACTATTTTTACTCCCAACACAAAGGAGACGATGAAATGGTCATCAGCATCTGCAAATCTCCAGAACTCCTTGATGAGAAGTGGGTAAACAGGACCATAGAGCCTTTGGAAGTAGTTTTCCCAACCTTGTTTACGAAGTTGTTCAGTAAGATCAACGCCATTTCTCTTCAAGTTGTCGAAATCTACTAGCGTTTCACACAACACGTCTAGTCCTTCAAAAGGGGTTGCTAGGTTTATATGGGGTTCACGGTCAAGAACATGGGGTTCTTTGTAAACAGGGGTGAGGGAGACGCCTGTAACCGTTGGAGTTGGAATGCTTGAAGTTTGAGCAGTTGAGCTTGATTCCATTTGTTGAGAAAAGTTAAACACTTCTTGTTGTTGAGCGTCGATGGTGAAGAAGAAGATGAAGATTTTGCAGAAATGCTTCAGAGAGGTTTAGGGTTTTAGAGAGGGTTTGAGAGTGAGTGAGAGTGATAAGTGTGTGAAAAGTGAGAAAAGTGTTTAAATACTCTAAGTTAAAACACATGCAAAACGACACATAATATTGCGTTAGCACAAAGCTCAAGTAAGCACGCTTGGGGGAGAAATGATTAAGGCTAATTAATGAATGTTTAATCCCAACAGTATGCACACTGCTCGAGGAGATCTCAAACGTTTCACCTTTGATCTTCTTCTAGACAGCTGTCTAGAAGTTCTAGGGTTGGACGCTAGGTGCTCCACGTGTTGATGTATCTGATCTTCAGGAATACCAAAGGATTGGTTCCTGGAGATTTCTAACTCAGATATCTTCTTAACTAGTAGAAGTATCAGAGTCAGAGGCAGAAATACATTTGTTTACATCAGAGTCTCATTTTACATTTTCAGAGCCACACTTTATTCTTGGACAGTTTTGAATGTTCATATTTTCTAAGATAAAAAGAAATCTATCTTCAGCTAGAGGCTTAGTAAAGATATCTGCCCATTGATGATCTGTATCAATGAACTTCAATGTTACTATCCCTTTCTGAACATAGTCTCTGATAAAATGATGTTTTATTTCAATGTGTTTAGCTCTGGAATGTAGAATGGGATTCTTACTTAGACAAATGGCAGCAGTATTATCACAGAAGATAGGAATGTTACTCTCAAAAATTTGCAGATCTTCTAACTGATGCTTCATCCAGAGCATCTGAGTTGTGCACAGTGATGCTGAGATATATTCTGCTTCTGCAGTTGATAGAGCGATAGTTGACTGTCTTTTGCTAGCCCAGGAGATTAGATTGTTTCCCAGAAGCTGGCAATTTCCAGATGTGCTTTTTCGTTCTAGTCTATCTCCTGCATAATCTGCATCACAGTAACCAGAAAGTCTATACTCTGATGTTTTCTTATACATCAAGCCCAGGTTAGGAGTTCCTTTCAGATACTTAAGAATTCTCTTAACTGCTGTTAAATGAGATTCTCTAGGATCTGATTGGGATCTGGCACAGAGACGGACACTAAAGAGAATATCAGGACGAGTAGCAGTTAGATAGAGAAGAGAGCCTATCATACCTCGATAGAGCTTCTGACAAACTTTTGCACTTTGTAGCACCTCAAATTTGCACCTATCATTGTACATACATTCTCATATTAGGTCATAACATTAACATAGTCCACTGCATAGCATTGCATTGTTCCTTTGCCCTAGTGCAAGATCATCAGTCAGATTAGGTCAAACTGGTCAGGAGATCAGTCAGTCAAGCAAGCCAGTGCAATCTCCATTGAGACAAGGCCCTAGGGTTGGTCCAACATGTTCACATGACCTAGGGGTCCTTTTTAAGTGATTTGGTCAAGGTTTGTTTGCTCAGAAGTCATCAGTCAGTGTGCAGTCTACCAGAAACCCTAGAAAGCCAACTGTTGGTCAACTGTGCATTTAATCAGGGATTTGATGGTGGTAATTGGTTTGAGAGGTCTCATTCATGCCCATATATGCCTCATATAACATGTCAAGCATCATCATGGAAGAATTTGAAGCCAGGCAAGAAATTTCCAAAAATAGAAAGTTGACCTGTAATTGGAATTTGCCAAAAATGGAAAGTCTTGATCCTCAAACTTACATCATGATACAAGCTTCAAATGAATTTTTTCCCAACATGAAAGTTGAAGATCTTGTTCTCCCATTTCCAAAAAGTTCAAGAACACTCAATTCCCATGTATGGTTGGCAAGTTATGATCAAATCATTTTCAGAAATTTTTGAACTTCAAAAGGCCATATCTCTCAAACCATTTGGCCAAATTGGGTGGGGTTTTTTGCTACAAGTCACATTTGATGTCCTCTATCCAAATATGTCATCACCATTCACCAAAAGTTCACCAATCAAAATGGCGTTTTTGAACTAGCATGAATTATTTTCAAGTGAAGCAAAAATTGACTTTCAAAATTAAGCAATTCCAACACCTTTTGCCAATTGAGATGGTTCAGAAAATTCATTTGGAACATGTTCAAGGCCCAATTTCGTGCAGCCTCTTACACCCCACACAAACTTAGTTGGTCTTTAGCAAATTTGCAAAACATGTCATTTAACCAAAATTTGGATTACCACTTTCACTAATCATGTTTAGAACCTTAAACAGCATATATATTCTTCAATTTCTCTCTGCAGAAGCCCTAGCAGCCTCATTCACAAACAGAAAAAAATGCTCTCAAAAACCATTTTCTTCATTTTTCGAAAATTCTGCTGAAACCTAAAGGAACTCGTGCATTGCCTGCTTGTTCCATCATTCACCAACCGATTGTAAGCATTTCCATGCCCTGTTTCTCAACTGTAATCAAAGGCAAACCCTGTTCCATTGAAGAGCATTTCAATGGCAGTCCTCGATTTGAGCTAAGAACAAAGTTGTTGGGCCAAATTCCTTCGACCATTCATCATTTGAAAGCTTGCTGGACATCTGTTTCACCTCAACATAGCCAAACAACATCAGAATTTCAACTGTTCTTCACTTTTGGTAAATTTTCGACTCTCATTATTTGCAAAACCATGCTATGCCTTGTATAGATCCTTTCTTGCTGGTCATTTTGAGCTTTAAAGCATTGAAAATGGTTGAGTAATTATGAAGTTATGTGAAGTTGAAAGTTGATGTTCAAATGAGTTTTTGATTGATGCTTGCTGTGTAGCTCGATTCCATGAAAATGAATGTTAGTTTCATGATGTGTGTTGCTTGCTGAGTCTAATGGTATGCTATTTGTTCATTTCTGTGACAAAAATTTTCCATGATTTCTTGAGGAAGATGATGATACACTGTAGACACAAACCCTATTTCCAAAACCCAGAAACTTTGTTTGCATCGTGTATTTTTTTGTCTTGCATGGAATTGTCCTGTTACATCGCCCATGTCCAATAACCGAGTGCCACGCCCATGACCGCCACGCTGCGTTTCATTAAACGTTCAGCAAAATTACAAATATGCCACGGCCTTACTTATTTGGTTATTTAAATCATTATTTTTGCAATATTCATTTCATTTTGTACTCAAACTTGCAAAATTCATAGCTCATCCATTTTTGATCCAAATTTCATGAGATTTTTTGCTAAATGCTCTGCTTGATCTCTACTTATTTGTCATGATTTTTCCAGAATTTTCGGATGAATGGATTTTAATTTGTGCTAGGGTTTGTGACATGTGCTCATATTTTGTACACTTTGCCAAAACATTTGTGAAATGATGATGCTTTATCCAATGGCTTCCAAATTTTTTGTGCTTAAACTAGACACATTCATGGTGATTTTGGTGTAGAGTTTATGAATTTATCATCTCTGGCTTGTGAGTTATGATTTTTTGAATTAGGGTGTGACAATTTGTGTCACACCATTGATGTCTAACTTCATGATTTTTGATACCATGCTTCTTGAACTCCAATTGCTTTGAATTTTTGCATGAATGTACTCTTGGATGTCTAGTTTACATGTGAATTTATTGGAATTATTTGTGGTATTTCCTAATTGTTTGAGATTTTCTCCCCTGTTTAGTCATATGTTGACTTTTTGTGACACATGTTCTCATTTCATTTGTGAAATTCTCATACATTATTGGATGAACATGAAATTTGACATGTGATTAGTAGACATCTTAAGCTTTGTCATGGTTTTGACCCCATTCATTTCTCATATGTTGTCACTGATTTATGATTTATTGAAGTTGGTGCATGTTTGGTTGACTTCTTTGAGCATGTTTGAAATTGCCTTGCCTTTCTGATTTTCATTTCCCTACTTCCCATGATCCAATTGAGCTGAAATTTGGTGTGCTTACCATGCTATGGATTATGTTTGACCATGATTTATTTGATGATTTTTTAGATTGTTTATGATTGGTTTTGAACTGAGTCTTGCTGTTGACTTCTATGAGCTTCCATATGCCATGACTTGACCTATTTTGCTTATGAAATGATGATGATGGATGATATGATTGTGGAACCAATTGGGTTTGTTTCTTGATTGTTTGAACTTGATTTTGGACACTTTCCACTTGCTGTTTTGACTTTCTCATCCCCTTTTGACCCTAGGCTTGTCCTAGTGATCTCGTTGCTCATGTTTGAGTTTCATTGTTTCAGGTTAAGCAACAAATGCTTCAAAAAGATCAATACAAATTGAATGAGCTTATTTGATTATCATGACTAACTTGTTTGTTTTGTAGGTTGCTTAGCTCACATGCTTAGAGCCTTGTGCATTGCACATTTAACTGACTATGTTGTCTGTTGACTTATGCTGTTTTGTTTTAACTTTGTGTCTGGTATACTAACTGTGCTTGGCTGATTTCAGGTACTTTAGTTGCTTTTAGTTCCTTGTGAACTTTGCTTTGCTTTGCTTGAATAGCAATTTGCATTGAGGTATATTTTCTCATCCTCATGTAGTCTGGAAGACCTGGCCTGTTACTTGGCCAGGCAACTGTCTGAAGTCCTCCTTAAGAGGCAATGTTTGTGATTGTTTACAATTTGTCCTTGTATATAGTCAAAGACCTCCTAAGTGAAGAGGCAATTGGAAGAACCCAAGGGATATGCAATCTATCCCCTGCTATTCTGTGTGTCATCTGCTTTGCTCACACCACTGTGTTGATGCATTGCAGATACCAACCCAAGATCTTGTACAATTGTACAGTTGAGTCAGTATCAAATGTGTAGAAGGGTTCCCACTTTCTGGACCCACACATTCTTGTCTTAAGCTCTCCCAGGCCAGGGATAAGAGCTGTGAAGTCTTATCTTCACTCACCTTTCATCTGCTTCACCTTAGCCCCTCAATGGCAAGGTTAAGAGCTAACACTACCCAATTCCAGTGGTTTGTTTGTTGAGGTTGATATGACCCCTCGACTAAAACCTAACCTTGATTGAGCCCATTGTTTGCATATAGTGTGTGCTACTTGTGCTTTTGTGTTTGTTTGACTTGCTTCCTGTGCAAGTTAGGTTTAGTTTAGCTTGCTTCCTGTGCAAGTTAGGTGTGGCTTGCTTCCTGTGCAAGTCATGTTTAGGATAGGCTTGCTTCCTGTGCAAGTTTAGCTAGAAACCTTAACTTAGGGATGATTTTGCATGACAACATCTAGGCTCGAGACGTAGTCTCCCTAGTGTTGTGTCTCCCTCTGTTATCTGGTTAGGCTAGTCCTTTTTCCCTCCGTAGGGGAACTACGTCGCCCTGATCCTCATACCAGATGAGGTACGTAGGCAGGAGATGAGCAGATCTCTCCGGGCGCCCTTTTTGTTTTGTTTGTGTGAGTTTGTTTCTCCTTTTCTGGTTGGAGTCCGACGTAAGTCCAGCGATTGGCAGTTGGTTTCCTGTGTGTGTTGGTTGGTTCGGATGTTGATGTAAGTCCAGTGATTGGCATTCAGGCTCCACGTTTGCCTTTGCCTGTGTTTGTTTGAGTGTGTGTCAGCCGAGCTACGAATGCTCTGATTCTCCTTCGTCCAAGGAGATACGTATGCATAGGATGCGACATCCTAGCGAGCATGTGTCGTTTCCCCAGTCCGAACTACTTTGACTCTGATGTCTATGCCTGATAGACTAAGTAGGCCCAGGATGCGATATCCTGCTGAGTCAGTTTCAGTCAGTTTTCTTGTGTCTCTTTCAGCCAGTGTGTGTGTGTTTTGAGCAGTGTTTTAGCAACCATTTTCCTTCCTATTGTGCGTGGATCCCGTCGAGTACGACGGATGCGTAGGGGTGCTAATACCTTCCCTTCGCATAACCGACTCCCGATCCCATTCTCTTTGGTCGCGAGACCATGTCTTTTCCAGGTTTACTCTGAGCGTTTCCTTTCCCTCTTTTGGGATAAATAACGCACGGTGGCGGCTCTGTTGTTCTTGTTCTCCCGCCGGTTTTTCGCGTAATGCGACAGCTGGCGACTCTGCTGGGGATATCAGAAGTTGACCTCTTGCTGGTCCATCTTCCCTAAGCGAGTCTCTCCTAGCGCTCTTTAGGTTAGGGCTTTGGTTGCTATTTGCTGTTATTTATTGCATGCATGATTATTATGTTGTATATATGTGCATATCTATTTGCATGCATCATACTATCATGTTGCTGTCCTCTGTACAGGTGGTTCTCTCTGTTGGGGTGGGTGTTCTGAGTGAGGCCCAATACCCAGGCCTGAGTATACACCTAGGATTAGAGTGGTCTCATGTTTCTTCACATGTTGTACGATATGATGAGGAGACATGTCACCACAGCCGGACGAGGTTCATTTGAGAGAGTCCTTCCGGGTGGAGTTATTTCGCTTAGGTCGGATTATCTCTTATGAGCTGTTGACTTCGGTGACCGTTCTTTCCCGGATCTTTGGTTTAGACGATCTTAAGAGAGCTACAACGGCACACCCGAGAGGGCAAACCCGTTGAGTATCTTTGCCCGATTGTTGACACCCTTGTCCGCCTTAGGATGACCTTGTTAGAATTCACCTGTGAGGGGAGGGTTTGATCTCTACAGATACGGTTTCTGCCAGTGATGTTGTGATGGTGACTTTGGTTCAGCCGAATTTATGGACATTTATTTCTGGGACGCCGGAGTTCTGCCCGTGGTTTATCAGCGGGTTCCGTTTACTTCGGATCCCCGGGTTGAATTCGAGAGTACCTGTTCAGAGGATCTGGCTGTCATCCATTCAATGGATGATCCTGTGATGATAGTAATGTAATCTCCAGTTCCGTTTATTTCGGAACTCCAAAAGTCGGATTTATGGTGACTCGGTTCTCCAGATTTGGGTTCAGATGCCAGTTGATCAGATTGACCTTGGGTTTCAGACGAATTGCGACTCCGAGTTCAAACCGAAGCTTCGATCCGGTGTTCTGAGATGCACAACCGGCCAGTCTTGGCTCCATCATTTGCATCATAGCATGTTTATTTTCCGAAAAAAATAATAATGCATGAAAAAAAAAAAAGTTAACTCGCATACGCATATCCTTTTCAGGATCATTCATGACAAAATAATCCCCATATCATGCATATCATGCACATAGCATCCTTGCATTACAGACATGTTTGGAGAGACTTCTCACTTCGGTTCTTGACTGAGAGAGGATTGCTGACCGCCGACCGCATCGTTACTCAACCAGACTCAATCATCAGAAGATTATGGATCAGGTTCAAGCAGAATTGGCCGAGATGAGGGCAAACATGGCCCAGTTCATGACAATGATGCAAGGAGTTGTTCAGGAGCAAGAGGAGCTGCGTGCCTTAGCCCAGAGACAGGAAGCTGTGATTCCAACTGCCAACCGTGCTTCACCAGTGGGTGTTCCTGTGAATGATAATGTTGCTGCTGCCGCTCCCGCCAGTGACTATGATGTGGGTGATGAATTGAGGGGGATCAGAATCAGTGAACAGCCTCTTGCTGCAGAGACTGTTAATGTCAGAGCAACCCGTGCTCCGGTTCGCCATCCTGGCTCTTCAAGTTCTTCCGGTTCTAAGAAGACATACTCTGGGGCACCCAAAAGGGGAGAAAGTGAAACAAATATTGTGCACCGTCGGAGGAGTGCAAACAGAGGACAGAATCGTCAGGCTGCTGCCGTGACTATTCCAGCAACTCAACCTCAACAACAGCAGAGAAGGCCAGCTCAGCAATATCAACATCAGCAACGTCGTCCTCAACAGCAGGCTTACCAGCCTCACAACGATAATCAAGCCAGTACTAGTAATGAGAGGAAGAAGATCATTTTTGATCCAATCCCTATGTCGTATGCAGAGCTGTATCCCTCTTTGATATAGCGGAACTTGATTACTCCCAAAGACCCGCCGGCTATACCCGTCAACCCTCGGTGGTGGTATAGGCCTGAACAGTATTGTGTGTATCACTCGGGTGCTCCTGGTCACGATGTGGAAAGCTGCTTTCAGTTTAAGAGTAAGGTGCAGGACCTTGTCAGATCAGGTATTCTGAGCTTTGAGGACTTGGGTCCCCATGTTAATCAAGCTTGAAGGTAACAAGTCCCGGGCTGGCGTCGACTTGTCTTCTGAGATCTTCAACAAAGAGGGTTGTTTGCTGCTGATGCAAAGGATACTGACAGTTGTCATTGTAGCGGTGTATTCGTCGCTATATGATCTATCGATTAAATCATAAGCAAGAGATACATTGAAATTTTCGAGTCGCCACCGCACTTTTATTTATCCAAAGGACTGGCTAAAAAGCGAACAAAAGCCTAAGAAGTTTTACACATAGAAAACTAATAAAAAGATCAGAGATTCTGGGTAAGGGGTAAATTACGCAATGGGAAGGTGTTAGGCACCCACTACGTCCTAGGTACTCCTAGGGAGCCCTTTTCACACTTGTTGTACTAAATTGTTATTTGTTATGACATAAGTATTGTGCAAACATGATTGGGATGATGAGAAAAGAATATACAATTTTATTATTTTTGTGTTCGAACGGATGAACCCGCTGCCTACGTACCTTCCATCAAAGGTAAGGATCAAAACGCCGTAGTTCGGCTAAAAGATTTCCAAAAGTTGGTGGATTCAGTTTTAAACACAAGCACTGAGGCTTTTCATTATCAATGGGAGAACACTCGACCAAAAACAACATCCACCATGCGAGGATAGCTTCGACGTACTAGAGGGGTTAGCCCTGTTTTCAGTACGGAAGTCTTACTGTCGACTCACTAAGGATAGGCAAGATTTACATCAACCACAAAGATAATTGAAACCTATGGCTAATGCATGAAAAGATTAACAATGGACAAAGCCAAAACAAGTGAATGAGTGAAGTTAATTGATTGTGATTATGAAAATGAAGTCAAAGTATGATTAAGATTGATTCAAAGAAAGTATTATGAAAATGGAGTTTGAAAAAAGTCAAGGACTTGGGTCCAGGTTTTTAGTTAGAAAACATGAAAATGTTTGCACAACACTTATGTCAAGTTTGAAAGATAAAGTGTGAAAAAGGTTTAGGACATAATGAATGATGAATGGATGAAGATGGATTGTAAAACTTCTTAGAAGGTTCACTTCTTGAAATCATATAGCAGATGATTCAAGTGTGTCCTTTGGAATAGCAATGGATAATAATAAACAAACAAAGCAAAGAAAGGCGGATACCGGATGCCAATCGATGGTCTTATACCAATCTCCTAAAACAAAACGGGATATCAGAGGCCACTCTATGGACTTACACTAATCTCCACAGGCAAAGAAATAAAAGCGGATACCGGATACCAATAGATGGATTTACACCAGTCTCCTAAAACAGAAATGGATATCAGATGCCACTCAATGGACTTACACTAATCTCCTCAAAAGAAAAACAAAGATGAGAAATGGAAGTTAACTGCCAATCTATCTGGACTTAGGTTAACTCCACAGTATGGTCCTAGGAAATCCAATGCCACATTGCAGGGACTTACAATGGATCCTCACATACAAGAACAAAAGCAACAATATGGTCATAGGAATGCAAATGCCAACTTGCTGGGACTTATAATTGCAACCTCACATAAACAGAGAAAGCAAAACATGGATGTCAGATGCCAATCTGTCTGGGCTTACTCTAACATACACAGTATGATCCTAGGAAAACAAATGCCAACTTGCAGGGACTTACAGTTGCATCCTCACATACAAACAAACAAAACAACATGTGATCATAGGAGAGCAAATGCCAACTTGCAGGGACTTACAGTTGCTTCCTCACATACAATCAAATAAATGCATCAGGCAAAGATAAGATGAGTGGCCAAGGTGATGGTCTTATACTCACTTCCATATCATAGGAGCAATGGCCAATAAATGGTCTTACAATTGTCCTCAATGGGTAAACAACAATGATAATGTCACAAAGACAAATGAGATGATTATGCATTGATGAGCAATTAATGATGATGAGTGCACAAAGCATGAAAGCAAACATGTGTATATGAAGCAACAATCAGTCAATCAATATCAAACAGCACACTCTATAGCCAAAACAAGGGGGCTCACACAAGAGGGTTTGACTATGAAAGTCCACTGTAATAGGTAAATGTCGCTCTTAACCTTGCCATTGAGAGGCTAAGGTGAAGCAGATGAAAAGGAGATGAGGGGTGTGCCTCATTGCTTCTATCCCTGATCAGGGAGAGCATATAAGAAAGTGTGGGAGCTCAGAAAGATGGAGCTCTTTCCACATTATTGACTCTATAGATCTTGGGTATTTATCTCAATGCTTCAACCATGTAATGGGAGCAAGGAGAGGACTCACTGAATAGTAGGGGATAGGTTGCTTATCCCTTTGATCTACCAATTGCCTTACTTGAAGGACTTTTCCTGCTTGGGACAATTTTAAACACACACAAGCATTGCCTCTTAAGGAGGACTTCAGACAGTTTGCCCGGTCAAATAACAGACCGGGTCTCCAGACTACATGAAGAAGAAGTAATTATACCTCAAAGCAAATGCTAAATAGCAAAGCAAGCAAGTTCAAAGAACTTAAGCAACTAAAGTACCTGAAAAAATCAAACTCATTAGTAAACAAGTCAACAGTTCAAAACAAAAGGATTGGATAAACAACAGTCAACCACAGAGGGACCAATGTGCAAAGCACAAGACTCAACTATATGAGTCACACCTACAAAACAAGGGTTAGCACATGATATATATAATCCAACTCAATCAAATTTGAATGATCTTTGAGGCATTGGTGCTTAACCTGAAACATTAACTCAATTGTAAGCTCAAAAGACCACTAGGACTAGCCTAGGGTCAAAGATGAAAGAAAAGGTCAAAACAGCAAAGGAAAGTCAACCCAATTCATGTTCAAACATTTAAGAAGCTATCTCAATTGGGCCCACATTCAAATCATGCATTATTATCATTTCATGAACATTTGAAGTCAAAGTAAGGCAAATGAAAGCTCAAAGAAGTCAACAGAATGACTTGCATCAAAAGTCAACTCAAACAATTTCAAAAATCACCAAATAAATCACACTCAATCCTAACATCTAACATGGTAAGCATGTCAAATTTCATGGCATTTGGATGAGAGGAAGGCAGTTAATGAAAATCAAGAAGTCAACATAATTTCAAGTAAGCACAATGAAAGTCAACAAACATGGGTCAACTTCAAAAAATCATATCAAATTGAAAACAGATGAGAAATGAATGAGATTAACACCAATGCAAAGCTCAAAATGTTTAGTTATCACATATGAAATTTCATGGTCATACAATAAGATATGAGAATTTCACAAAAGATATGGCAACATGTAGCACAAAAAGTCAACCATTGACTAGGCAGGGAAGAAAATTCTCAAACAAATTGGAAACAGCATGATTAAATCCAATAAAATTCATACACAAACTAGACATGTAATAGATCATTCATGCAAAATTTGGGGTCATTTGGATGTAAGGAAGCTTGTGAACAAAAATCATGAATTGGCACATCATTGGTGTGACACAAATTGTCACACCCTACTTCAGAAATTCATATCTAGCAAACCACAAATGATAAATGCACAATCTTTACATGGAAACAAAGATGAATGAGTCTAGTTTCTCGACAAAAAATCTCAGGGGCATTGGATACATTCTCATCATTTCACAAAGGTTGTGGCCAAAGGTATCAATTAGGCATACATGTTGAGAAACCTCATGCAATTTAAAATCCAACCAACCAAAAATTAATTAAAAATCACAATAAAATACTAGACATTCTTGTGAACATTGTGCAAAAAATTTCAGAATTTTTGGATGAATAATGAAGATGTTATGAATTTTGCAAGATTGGTGAATAATTGAAGCAAACATGAGCAAAAAGCATGGAAGAATGGTCAAACTCGGTTGACCGATGGCAATGTTGTAAATAGCGCATCACTTATCCAAAACTCTGCGTTTTGGCATGGAGAACGAAATGTTCTCATTGGCTGATGGCCAATGGAACAGTACTCGGACCAATGAGCATTCGAATTTCTGGGTTTAAAACCCTAGGGTTTAACAGCAGCCATGGCAAACTCATCTTCATCAAAAATCATCATCAAACAACATTTAAACATCATGGTAATCAGCATGGCAATGATACAACCATGTTCATGCACATCTAAACAGCAATAAACCAACACATTTCAAATGAATTTCTGGATCTTAGGGTTTATGGAACAGGGTTCATCTTCATCAACCAACAATCATCATGAAATTTCAACAAACCCAGAACGATCAACCAAGCATATCATTAGCTTCAGCAAACATCAAGCAACACAAATATGGTATCCATTTTCATTAAATCAACCTAAACAAACCAAATCGAGGGAAAACACATTTGTACATGAAAATGAAAGTTCAGATTTCTTGCAACATGGTTAACCAAATCAAATGATATAAAGCTCACAACATTCAGCAAGGCAAGGACTATCAAAAACATAGCATGGTTTGATGAAAAGAGAGGGTCGAGCACTTACTTGTTTTTGAAGAAAAAACTGGAAATAGTGATGGATTGATGTTGTTATGCTGAAACAGATGAAGACAATGCTTGGTAATGAAGGATCCTTGAAGCTATTTAACTCAGCAAGGCTTGGTATCCTCCAAATTTCGAGTTGCCATGGAGATGTGCTTTGGAAAACAGAACAAAAGCTGAAGTTCCAGCTGGGGTTTGTTGCTTGAATAAGCTTACAACTATTGTCCAGATGATGGAACCATGAAGAAAACTCGAGGTTCTTTTGAAGTTTTGTGCAGAAATTCACTTTTGGTAAAAATGCAAATTGAGAGAGAAAAGAGAATTTGGTCGTGTATGGTTGCAGCTAGGGTTCTGAAAATGTCAGAAAAGTTGCTTATATGTGACTGTTTAGCATTGGTTTAAGAAGTGGTAAACTTGTTTTGTTTTAATGAAGTGATTTGCCATTTGCTAAGTTTGCACCAAATGAACATGGGGAGGTATGGTCTGCCCGAGCTGGGCCTTAAAACAGGCTGCAAGTGACCTTTGTATCTGCTGTTTGACATCTGTTCATGAAGTGCTAACCAAAACTTTGCTCATCTTAACCAATTTGCTATTTTGCACTTTTGGCCAAAAGGGTGGTATAATGGTAGCATGAGCATGAATTAGTGCTTGGAACATGTTGCAAATATCATATGAAACAAATCCCAATTGGCCAAAGTGAGAAAAAGTCAATAAATCAAAAAGTCAAACTTGAGTCAAACTTGATTTTTAAATGAAATAGGTCAAAAAATGCCATTTTGATTGGCAAGGTTTTGGTTCATGAAATTTATATTTTTGGAAAGAGGAGGAAAAATGTGGTTTGTAGGAAAAAACCCCACCAAATTTGGCCTTATGGTTCATGAGTTATAGCTCTTTGAAGTTCACAAATTTTTGAAATTGAATTGATGATATCTTGACAACCACACATGGGATTTGAGAGTTCTTGGACTTTTTGAAAATGGGAGAACAAGATCTTCAACTTTCATGTTGGGCAAAAATTCATTTGAAGCTTGTATCATGATGCAAGTTGAGGATCAAGAAGTTTCCATTTTTGGCAGTTAAAATTACAGGTCCACTTTCTATTTTGGGAAATTTCTGATTTTACTTGATTTTCTTCCATGATGAGGTTGGACATGATATATGAGGCTTGTATAATCATGAATGAACTTCTTCAAATCAATTCTATCCATCAAATCACTGATTAAATCAACAGTTGACCAAGTTTGACTTTTCTAGGGTTTTGGATGATTGAACCACTTCTGATGAATTCCAAACCCTAATTCCTTGAGACCTTGACTTCAAATGATGTCATAAGATGTATGAACTCTTGATTATTGATCTTGGTGCCCAAATTCTGCAAGAATGGACACCATCCACTGCAATGACTGACTGTTGACTGATTTTGACCTAATTGCTGATGATTGCTTCAACTGCAAGCAACAAGGTTAGACTGACAATATTTTTGTACTTTTGAATGATAAACATATGAAAGCAAAGATATACAAATGCAAAGTATGCTTGGTGATCAAGAACCAACCACAAGGCAACCTACCCACTAGGAGGGAAACTAGGGCATGCAGTGATCCTTGAGGTCATGATATGATATGATATGGGCCATGAGGGATCTTAGGGCCCAAAATTGGGGTCTTACAGTCATCCCCGGTGGGATCTATCACAATTGGGTCACTGTGGGCTTTCCTACAGTGTTCATGAGTCAGAGTAATAATCACTTTGTTTAAAAACCCTTCTCCCATGCCAAAAGGAGAAGTGATGACATTGTTGGCAACATTTTGTGCAATGATATTTTCATTCAAATAAATTCATGTTTGAACATTTGTTTTTCCATTTGTTTTCCCTTTTCGCTTTTTGCATGAAATTGGTGATCACAAAAAACCCTAAAAACAAGAATAAAAGCAATCTTTTCATCTGCGTAACGATTGTCTTGTTTGATTTTCAAAGTGCTTTTTATACTCAAAATCTTTATGCAGGTTGTTTCTCAAACCCATTGAATGTAATGATCGGATGTCATCTCCCAATTTTGAATTCCCTATATTCGAAGCGGAAGAAGATGATGCTTGAGGGGATTCCTGACGGTATTTCCCGACTTCTTGAGCAAGAAAAGAAGATCACACTCAGCTGCATCTCGAGAATCAGCAGAACAGCCAACTGGGGCATCAAAAAAAATGTAAAATAAAAAAAATAAAAGAAGAAAAAGAGGGTGCAAAATCAAAAGAAATCAAAAGAAAGAAAAAGAAAGAAAAAAAAACAAAAGAGAAATAGCACCCTCAAAGTCCCAAGTTGACTGATGCTGAATCCGGCTGAAAGAAGGAAGAGATCAACTGCCATGTGTCATGGTCAGTCATATCAGCAGAGAGTGAAAAAGCATTCGATAAGAAGGTCAAGCCTCGTGTGTTCCGAGAAGGTGACCTTGTGCTCAAGAAAGTCTTGTCTTTCGTGCCCGATTCCAGGGGCAAGTGGACTCCAAGCTATGAAAGTCCATGTGTTGTCAAGAGAGCCTTTTCAGGTAATGTTTTGACACTTACAACAATGGATGGAAGTTCACTCGTCCTGTGAATTCCGATGCAGTCAAGAAATACTTCGCCTAAAAACAAAAAAACAAAAAAAGCAGAATAGCTCGCTAAGTCGAACACCCCAAAGGGCGACTTAGGCAAAAAGGAGCGTCTCGGTGGATTGAAAACCCGAAAGGGCGATCCAGGCAAAAGTTAGAGACATTGAAAAAAGAATTTGCATCCCGCTAGATTGAGCACCTCACACTGGGGCAATCTAGGCAAAGATTAGGGATTTGGCAAGTAACTGCATCTTGACAAGACTGTGCTTTATATCTGTCATCCGTCAGGGATTCTCGATTCGTCGTCGACTGAAGCTCCGAATACATTGAAAATTCGGAATGGTAGAGGAAAGGTCATTATGTTCAATGTAGCCCTCTCCAATATATATCACCGATTTCAAACTTGTACAGATCTATGGAGTCTCGCCCTTTGCAGACTACCATTCCATCACATCAATTTGAGCTTTTATCCAATTATTTGCACTCTTATTTGTTTCGACTCAACAAATGTTTTGCATGTTTAATTGATAAAGTATCATTGTTTTCAAAATAAACAAATTTTTTCAAAAAAATTGTTCTTAAACAAAGTGAACATTCACGATGATGGAGGGATACTTAGGAGATCTGCAGTGCTCTCCCGAGGGTGGTATGATTACCAACAGGTAAGACATTTGTTCGTATCTCGAGCATAACCGTATCTTTCTCCTGTCGAACTTCTTTTGGTTTCTCCTCAGCAAGGTTGCTCAGTGCAGTGTTGGTTGAAGTTGTTTATCTTCATGTTCCCGGCAGTACAACATTCTTCCTCCAAGTCCCTGTTAGCCCTATTGTGGGACATCTCCAGTATAGGTTTGTTCGAGCCCTACCGTGGGGCATTCCCAGCAAGGTTGCTGTTGAAATACTTTTGTGGGGCAGTTCCCCAAACAGAGTGTTTACTGAAGACGTTAGCGTTCGTCTCTCCAGCAGAGCAGTCTTCTCCTCTCCCCGCAGGATGGTGTTGTTCCCTGATATCCCAGTCTCCAGTGGATTTTCTTGGCTCTCTGGTGTTTTTGGCCTTCCCTATGGAAAAAGAGTAGTACCGGGTGGTTGATTCCTGGACCTGCGTGTTGAGCATGTCTGTTTGTCAACATTCATCATATATTTTAGGTAGAATGCATACATGCATAATCATAGCATTTGGATACTCATGTTGCAGCTGTTGCCATGTATCTGTTGATTGTTGCCTCTTGCTGTTTGTTGATACAGATCTCTCTAGTAGATCCTCCCTAGCAGATATGGGTGTGTCTGATCTCTCCATGTAGAGCCAACCCCTTAAGCAGAAAGTGTCTATCCTTTCCTGCCATTTCCCCACTGAGATACATCCTCGTGGATGACGGTTGTTTCCGTTCCCTCCCACATATAACGGGATGGGTTTTCCCTATTGAGTTCTTTCCTCATTAGGATAAGTCTTGATTCAGTCTGCCTTTTTGGATCGATCCTAAATAGGCTTCCTGTTGGCTGTCTCTTGTGCTTCCCTGGGGCATAAATGAATAGTCGCTCACTAACCGGCACTCATTCATCTTATCCTCAGCGGAATTTGTTGGCCTCTGCCTACAAACCGGTAGTTGTAAGTCCTATCTTCGTGGTTTTCTACCTACTAACTGGTAGCTGTAAAATCCCACTTTCCTCCCCTAGCAGAGGTAACCTTTGTGGTTCATTCTGTTTGTTGGCCTCTGCCTACAAACCGGTAGTTGTAAGTCCTATCTTCGTGGTTTTCTACCTACTAACTGGTAGCTGTAAAATCCCACTTTCCTTCCCTAGCAGAGTTAACCCTTTGTGCTCATCCTATTGATGACTGGTTACTTTTCTGTGGTTTTCTACCTACAAACCGGTAGATGTAATCCCCTCTTTGCGGTATTGATATTCTTTTCCCCTCTGGATACTTGCCTTGATCAAGCAGTATTGTCCCCATTGGGTCTTCCCCTGCCTTTGGGTATTTGCTCCGAGTTAGCAACTTTATCCCTTTTTGATTGGTCATCTTTTGCATACCTAGTCCTGGTACCCTGATGCCTTTCTTTTCGGTCGTTTATCCATTTAACAACCTCCAACCCGGTTATGGATAATCTTCCATGCGAGTGTATTATCTACGTTTTGACGGCTATAGATAATATATCTCATGCGCTCTTGGGTCGAAGTCGTCCTCCCCAGTCGAGTAAGATTCGTATTCCTTTGTTTGGAATCGAATGTCCATCCTTTAACAAGTTTGCCTTTGCTCTCTTCAGGATGATGTCGGTCGATCTATCCATCTAACAACCACCAACCCGGTTATGGATAATCTACCTTGCGAGTATGTTATCTACGTTTTGATGGCTATAGATGATATATCTCATGCACTCTTTGGTCAATCTTTTGGGGTGAAGCGTAAAGAGGGTTTAAGTCTAATGGTTCAGATTCTGCGGAGATGTTTGAAGGTGGGATATCAGAGGTGTGGAGGTCAGAGGGTTGAGTTTCAGAGGGTTGGTCTTCAGAAGTAATGTTGGTTGTTTGTTCTGGTGGAGGTGAAGTTGCTTCAGATTGTGTTTGTGTTTGTTGTTGTGAAGCAAGGTTTTGAGCATGAATTTGGGCTAAGGTTGGGGAGTCAGGGTCAGAGTATTCTTGGTCAGAGGAGATAGAAAGGTATGGTGGTGATTCTGGTTCTGAAGATGATGAAGAGGAAGTGCTTTGGTTCATTTGTTCAGGTTCAGAAGGAGGTATGAATGTACGGGCGATACTTAGAATTGGTGAAGGTTGTGAAGTTCTGGTGGTTGAAGGTGGGATTTCAGAGGTTGTAAAAATAGGTGGTGTTGGGAGAGGATTAGAGGAAGGGGTAGAGGAAACCATCAGAGGTTCAGAGGAAATAGGAGGAACAGACGTACCAGTAGAAATTTGCAGAGGAGCTGGAGATCTGCTTCCAGAGGATTCTCCAAGTCTTGCCTTCTTTGCCTGTGATGTTATCTTCTTCTCAGAGAGACCTCTCTTGTATCTGACAAAGTCTTCTTCTGAATCTAGACAATCGTCGAGGCTGAAGTCAGAGATGTCAACACCTTCATCCAGCAGACGATTAAGATAGATAGCAACCGCATCTCTGGGTTCATTCTTGTAGAACCTAGCAAGACCATGAGGCAGCTTCCTCTGATCTTTCAAGGAATCCCAGGATGTGTCCAGCGTGGGTCTGACTTGAATCTTCTTTATTATTCCCATACTCTTGAGATTTCTGGCGTTCAGAGGCTTCCCAGTATCTATTGCCAGATCTAGCATCAGCTTGGCCTTCTCCAGATGATCTACCAACCCATTCTCGATGAAAACATCAGATAACAATCTTCCTAGAGGGATGTAGGATCTGGGCTTCATGTTGTTTCTGGTTTCCCTTACAGAATCTCTGAGATATCTGAAGAGAAGTGCAGGAAGGCAGATCTTCACACCCTTCTGAATGCAATACAGAATGCACTTCTGATCTGCATTGATGTAATCAGAGGAGTTAGAGGCTGGGCGGTGGTGAATAGTTCCTAGAATGATCTTGAGCCACACTCTGAGGTTCTGATGCAGCTCTTTGTTCTTTGAAGGATTTCCTTCAGTGTTGGGTTTGAAGATGGTTGGATTGATTACTTCAGCAACGCGCCTTGATCTTGGGTTGATGTTGTAAATCCTTTTTCCTCCATCTTTCTCCATGTTCAACAAGGAAGCAATTGACTCTTCAGTAATTACTATTTTTACTCCCAACACAAAGGAGACGATGAAATGGTCATCAGCATCTGCAAATCTCCAGAACTCCTTGATGAGAAGTGGGTAAACAGGACCATAGAGCCTTTGGAAGTAGTTTTCCCAACCTTGTTTACGAAGTTGTTCAGTAAGATCAACGCCATTTCTCTTCAAGTTGTCGAAATCTACTAGCGTTTCACACAACACGTCTAGTCCTTCAAAAGGGGTTGCTAGGTTTATATGGGGTTCACGGTCAAGAACATGGGGTTCTTTGTAAACAGGGGTGATGGAGACGCCTGTAACCGTTGGAGTTGGAATGCTTGAAGTTTGAGCAGTTGAGCTTGATTCCATTTGTTGAGAAAAGTTAAACACTTCTTGTTGTTGAGCGTCCATGGTGAAGAAGAAGATGAAGATTTTGCAGAAATGCTTCAGAGAGGTTTAGGGTTTTAGAGAGGGTTTGAGAGTGAGTGAGAGTGATAAGTGTGTGAAAAGTGAGAAAAGTGTTTAAATACTCTAAGTTAAAACACATGCAAAACGACACATAATATTGCGTTAGCACAAAGCTCAAGTAAGCACGCTTGGGGGAGAAATGATTAAGGCTAATTAATGAATGTCTAATCCCAACAGTATGCACACTGCTCGAGGAGATCTCAAACGTTTCACCTTTGATCTTCTTTTAGACAGCTGTCTAGAAGTTCTAGGGTTGGACGCTAGGTGCTCCACGTGTTGATGTATCTGATCTTCAGGAATACCAAAGGATTGGTTCCTGGAGATTTCTAACTCAGATATCTTCTTAACTAGTAGAAGTATCAGAGTCAGAGGCAGAAATACATTTGTTTACATCAGAGTCTCATTTTACATTTTCAGAGCCACACTTTATTCTTGGACAGTTTTGAATGTTCAGATTTTCTAAGATAAAAAGAAATCTATCTTCAGCTAGAGGCTTAGTAAAGATATCTGCCCATTGATGATCTGTATCAATGAACTTCAATGTTACTATCCCTTTCTGAACATAGTCTCTGATAAAATGATGTTTTATTTCAATGTGTTTAGCTCTGGAATGTAGAATGGGATTCTTACTTAGACAAATGGCAGCAGTATTATCACAGAAGATAGGAATGTTACTCTCAAAAATTTGCAGATCTTCTAACTGATGCTTCATCCAGAGCATCTGAGTTGTGCACAGTGATGCTGAGATATATTCTGCTTCTGCAGTTGATAGAGCGATAGTTGACTGTCTTTTGCTAGCCCAGGAGATTAGATTGTTTCCCAGAAGCTGGCAATTTCCAGATGTGCTTTTTCGTTCTAGTCTATCTCCTGCATAATCTGCATCACAGTAACCAGAAAGTCTATACTCTGATGTTTTCTTATACATCAGGCCCAGGTTAGGAGTTCCTTTCAGATACTTAAGAATTCTCTTAACTGCTGTTAAATGAGATTCTCTAGGATCTGATTGGAATCTGGCACAGAGACAGACACTAAAGAGAATATCAGGACGAGTAGCAGTCAGATAGAGAAGAGAGCCTATCATACCTCGATAGAGCTTCTGACAAACTTTTTCACTTACTTCTTCTTTTTCAAGAATGCATGTTGGATGCATTGGAGTTTTTGCAGAGTTGCAGTTAGCCATGTCAAATTTCTTCAGAACATCTTTAATATATTTGCTTTGATGAACATATGTAACTTCTGAAGTTTGGTTAATTTGAATTCCCAGAAAGAACTTTAGTTCTTGCATTAGACTCATTTCAAATTCTGCCTGCATTAACTTAGAGAATTCTTGACAAACAGAGGCGTTAACTGAACCAAAAATAATGTCATCAACGTATATCTGGCATATCATGAGATCATTGTTAAGGTTCTTACAGAAAAGTGTGGAGTCAACTTTCCCTCTGATAAAATTGTGTTCCAGAAGAAAGTTGCTTAAACGTTCATACCAAGCTCTGGGAGCTTGTTTAAGTCCATATAAAGATTTTTTAAGTTTAAAAACATGTTCTGGAAAGTTTGGATTTTCAAAACCTGGAGGTTGGTTGACATACACTTCTTCTGATATATAACCATTAAGGAATGCACTCTTGACATCCATTTGATATAATTTAATAGAATGATTAATAGCAAAAGATACAAGAAGACGAATAGATTCTAACCTTGCGACTGGAGCAAAAGTTGCATTATAATCAATACCTTCTTGTTGACTATAACCTTGAGCTACCAGTCGAGCTTTGTTTCTAACGGCTTCTCCTTTCTCATTTAGCTTGTTTCTGAATACCCATCTGGTTCCAATAACGTGAGTGCCTCTGGGTTTTGGAACAAGATCCCAGACATCATTCTTTGTGAATTGATCTAGTTCTTCTTGCATGGCTGAAACCCAGTCGTTATCTTGAAGTGCTTCATCACAGGACATAGGCTCAATCAGAGACACTAGTCCCAGAGGAGTATCTTCAGAGGTTCTGAAGGTAGATCTGGTTCTGACAGGTTCGTCCTTATTTCCCAGAATCAAATCTTCAGATACGTTGATACGACTTTTAACTTTCTTTGGGATTTCTGGGGTTTTAATTTCTTCAGAGTTCTGAGTGACAGTTGCTTCTGGAGCTTTATCAGAACCTGCAAGGGTGATTTCTAAATCTGCAAAATCTTCAACTAGCTTTGACTTTTCAGGGTCAAGCTTATCATCAAATCTGACATGAATTGATTCTTCCACAATTTTGGTTTCTGTGTTGTATACTCTGTAGCCTTTAGAGCGTTCTGAGTATCCTAACATAATACCTTTCTGTGCTTTGGAATCAAACTTGTTCAGATGTTCTTTAGTGTTTAAAATAAAGCAAGAACATCCAAAAGGATGAAAATATGAAATGTTTGGTTTTCTTCCTTTACACAGTTCATAGGGAGTCTTTTCCAGAATGGGTCTTATAGAGATTCTATTCTGAATGTAACACGCTGTATTTATAGCTTCTGCCCAAAAATGCTTTGCCACATTAGTTTCATTGATCATGGTTCTAGCCATCTCTTGGAGTGTCCTATTCTTCCTCTCTACAACTCCATTTTGTTGTGGAGTTCTAGGGCAGGAGAAATCATGGGATATTCCATTAGAGTCAAATAATTCTTCAAAATCTTTGTTTTCAAATTCTCCACCATGATCACTTCTGACTCTAACAATTTTAGCATCAAATTCTTTTTGCACTTTGGAGCAGAAACTAGTGAATACAGAGTGAGACTCACTCTTGTGCTTTAGGAATTTTACCCATGTCCAGCGATTGTAATCATCAACAATGACTAGTCCATACTTCTTTCCATTAACTGATGCTGTTTTCACAAGACCAAATAAGTCAATGTGAAGAAGTTCCAGAGGCTTAGAGGTAGAAACAACATTTTTCTTTTTAAAGGAAGTTTTTGAAAATTTTCCTTTCTGACATGCTTAACACAGAGCATCTGAAGAAAACTTCAGTTTAGGTAGGCCTCTGACTAACTCGAGTTTAGTTAGCTGAGAAAGTTTCCTCATGCTAATGTGGCCCAAGCGTCTATGCCACACCCATTGCTCTTTATGAACAGACATCAGACATTTAACATTTTGTTCTTTTAAATCAGAAAGATTAATTATATAGATGTTGTTTTTCCTCTTGCCTGTGAAAAGGACAGAGCCATCGTTCTGATTAATGGCTTTACATGTTTTTTGATTAAAGATTACATCATAACCGTTATCACTTAATTGACTTATGGATAACAAGTTATGCATTAATCCTTCTACGTAAAGAACATCAGATATAGAGGGAAGAGTACCATTACCAATAGTTCCGGAGCCTCTGATCCTTCCTTTCTGATCTCCTCCGAAACCTACGAATCCAGCATCTCTAAGTTCCAGGCTTTGGAACATAGACTTTCTTCCCGTCATGTGTCGCGAGCATCCAGAGTCCAGGTACCATGACTGGTGTCTGAACTTTGCTGCATAGGATATCTGCAACATACACAATCTTATCTTTTGGTACCCAGAATCTCTTGGGTCCTCTTTGATTAGTCTTCCCAGAGTTTCTCATAACTTTGGGTTTTCTGGCATTTTCAAATTTTTGTTCTTGTGTGTGTGCATAGTGATATGAAAATGGAGATTTAAGTTGGTTACTAGAAGAAGTTTTAACTTCCTTAGGATCATACCCAATTTTCTTTTTATTGTTCTGACTGACTCCATAAATCATGGATGCCATAATACTCCTACCTATTCCATTTTTCAGAAATTCTTGAAAGGCTTCTTCGTATTTATAAATTATTGCATTTGAAGTTTGTGGAGTTTGAGATAACGCTTCTTCTAATTCTAAGCTTTTTCTTTTTGCTCCATCTCTTTCTAATGTTAACAATCTGATTGTATCTTCTTGTGCTAGAATTGTCATCTCAAGCTTGTCACAATCTTCAAATTTTGCTTTAAGACAGCCTTTAATGTTTTTAAACTTTTGTTTTAATTTCTGATATGAGCTAAGAGTTTCTGACAAACAAGATTCTAGATCAGATCGAGAGAGTTCAGAAAATACCTCTTCAGATTCTTCATCTGAGCTACTCCTGGATGTGGTAGCCATAAGTTCCACATTGGCCTGTTCATCAGAGTCAGATTCTGATGATCCAGATTCACTATCATCCCAGGTAGCCATCAGTCCTTTCTTTGTCCTGAAGGTATTTTTCTTGAAGCTTTCTTTTCTAGGGTTGTCTTTCTTTAGCTTGGGGCATTCATTCCTGTAATGACCTGTTTCTTTACATTCATAACAGGTAATATCTTTGTTAGATTTACCTTTTGAAGTTGATTCTGATCGATCCCCTCTGGGTCTTGGTCTTCTGAAGTTGTTGTTCCTCTTTTTCCAAAGTTGCTTAACTCTTCTGGTTAGTAGGGACAATTCTTCTTCATCATCAGAGTCTTCTGGTTCAGAGTTGTCAGCATCTTCAGTTTCTGCCTGGAGAGCTTTGGTTCTGTCAAGTTTGCGTCTTTCAGGTCTGGACTTTAACGCTACAGACTTGTTCCTTTTCTGAGGCTCATCTTCCTCTAGTTCTATCTCATGGCTTCTGAGAGAACTAACAAGTTCTTCAAGGCTAATATTGTTCAGATCCTTTGACAGCTTCAGAGCAGTAACCATAGGTCTCCATTTCTTTGGCAGACTTCTGACTATCTTTTTAACATGGTCTGCAGTTGTGTATCCTTTGTCTAGAACCTTGAGACCTGCAATCAGAGTTTGGAATCTAGAGAACATTGCCTCTATGGCTTCATCATCCTCCATTTCGAAGGCTTCATATTTCTGGATAAGCGCCAGAGCCTTTGTCTCTTTGACTTGAGAGTTTCCTTCATGAGTCATCCTCAGAGAGTCAAGTATGTCTTTGGCTGTTTCTCTGTTGGTGATCTTTTCATACTCGTTGTAAGATATAGCATTTAGGAGTATGGTTCTGGCCTTGTGATGATTCTTGAAAACTCGTTTCTGATCATCTGACATCTTACTTCTGGGAACTTCAGCTCCATCCTCTGTGACAGGAGGTTTGTATCCATCTGTGACAATGTCCCAGAGTTCAGCATCATAACCCAGAAAGAAACTTTCAATTCTATCTTTCCAGTAGTCAAACTTTTCTCCATCAAAAACAGGAGGCTTAGCATTGTAACTATCTTTTTCATTTGAGTGGGCCATAGTTTTTCTCGTACTGGATCTCTCTACACTGTTAAGTGTTTGATTAGAAAATCAATAACAGAGCCGGAGCTCTGATACCAATTGAAGGTGAGAAAAACAAGAAAGAGGGGGTTTGAATTGTTTAGAAAATAAGCGCTTTTTCAAAATGAAAACCACACAATGATTTTATACTGGTTCGCTTATAACACAAAGCTACTCCAGTCCACCCGGCCAAGGTGATTTCGCCTTCAACAAGGACTTAATCCACTAATCTTGAAAGATTACAAACAACGTCTAAGAGAAAGATCTCTTAGTCCTCTCAAGTATACAGACTACACAGAGTCACTTGAGGAAATAAACAAACAATAGATAAAAAAATTATGTAATCTAAAGTGCTTCTAAGAAAGCAAATATTACAATAGTAAGAACAAAGTGATTCACGTTATAAGCAACAGCTTCGTGAAGATTTAGAGAGTACGAGTGTTTTCTTGAGCGTTGATGTTTCAGTATAATTTTTCCTTGTATGTGTTGTTTTTGAATGTTGATTTGCAGTCCTTTATATAGATCAGTGAGGTAGTAGTTGAAACTGATGAGTAATAAGATGAATTTACGCCATAACATAAATAGCTTCTGCAGGATAACTTTCTCTCCTTGAAATGACTACTTACCACATATAGTATCTTCTTTATTGAAATTGGAGATTAACGTCTCTTTTTGTATTAGGAAATCCATTTGCAAATCTTTACTTGACTTTAACGTTACTCTTTCATAATTAGCAATTTTATGATCAGAGTCTTCGTGTATCTGAGAATCTTGGAGTCTTGCTTCTGATGTTGATCTCTTTTGGATTCTGATGGATTCTTCAGATAGCGCTGATAAGTTCTGGAGTTTAGAGATAGCGTTGATCAGAGTCAGAACATCTAGAGCTTTACTTCTTGTTCAGATGCTTCTGATACTTTGCTGTTTTGCTCAGAGTTAGACTTTCTTGAACGTGTTTCCACTTCAGATGCTTCTGATCATTTGATAATTTGTATCTGATCTGGTTCTGTATCTGATGACATCATCAGATCTCTTCCTTCTTTCTTTAGAACCCTGCACACTTAGAAACTTTTCGTTAGGGTGCCATTTTTGGTTTCATCCTTTGTTATCATCAAAATCAAGGAATCTGTTGTAGAACAATTTTTGTTCTTACAGTACGTGCTTGTACACAACATTCAAGTACTTGGGTTGTCGACAGTATCTAGCTTGGGGGCCCGATGCTTGACTTCCTCCTCAAAACATTTAACAATAAAACAAGTTCAATATGGTGCTCTGAGAGAGAGAGAGAGAGAGAGAGAGAGAGAGAGAGAGAGAGAGAGAGAGAGAGAGAGAGAGAGAGAGAGAGAGAGAGAGAGAGAAAGAGAGAGAGAGAGAGAGAGAGAGAGAGAGAGAGAGAGAGAGAGATAGAGAGAGAGAGAGAGAATGGTTAGGATTCCACTGTCCTCTCAACTCCCGAGTATTCTGATTGTTGGTTGTACTTAGCCAAGGCTTAGATACTTGTTTCCATCTAAGTACCAATGATTAAACTTGTCAAATCATTTTACAAATCAAAACTTCTTTTGGATAAAAAAGAGTGGTTAGGATTCCATTGACCTCTCAACTCCTGAGTATTCTGATTATTAGTTGTACTTAGTCAAGGGTTAGATACTTGTCTACCTCTAAGTACTAATGATTAAACTTGCCAAATCATTTCACAAATGAAAACTTCTTTTGGATGAAAAGGAGTGGTTTGGAAGTCACTGTCCTCTCAACTCTCAATTATTCATGTTGTTGACCGTACCTAGCCAAGGTTTTGATACTTGTCTTCGTACTAAAATAAACACAACCAATCAAATCAATTATCTTCCTTAGGGCGTGTTTCAAACCTTTTCAGAAAAGGCGTGTTACTTCCATTCTACCATGAATGACGCTTAAGCCTCCATGCGTGAGCAAGTAATGTTTAACTTCTAGTATGCGATCCAAGCATATCCATTCTATCGCAAACAAACAAACACTTAACGCTCCCATGCTCGAGCATACAAGAAAGTGATCAGTAGAACGTGAACGTCAACATTATTCATAAAAGCAACCAAATAAATACTTCATTTGTGAACCGAACTACAGAGTTCTAACTTCCTTATTGCACGAATGAGGATACGTAGGCACAAGGGTTCAAATTCCTAGAGAGCACACTAATTTAAAACTTATTTTCTCTTCCCATCTTATTCTCCTTATCTCATTTCCTAATAACAACTAACATTCAGATAAACAACATCCATACACATTGATACAAGCTAGTGGTTCCCATGGAGTACCATGGATATAAGGGGTGATAATACATTCCTCTTGCATAACCAACTTCCAATCCGTTCTTGGTTGCGAAGACCGTTATCTTTGGGGTTTTATCGTTATTTATAAATAAAATATGGTGGCGATTCTGTATTTTTCACGGTGCTAAAATCACAAACAACATGAAAGAAGGTATCATCAAATATCATGACCATATAGAGTTTTAAACAAGCTTTCCAACGCATATGACCGTGCATTAATCAGAGTTATAGTTCTCGATTTATGGTGAAAACAAGAATCGACGTATTTTTCTCAGTGCAGATAAGTTCGCTTAGCGAGCTACAACGAATTCCTAGCGAACAGACTTCGCTGAGCGAACTCCTAGCAAACCAAGTCAGTAGAAAACTTCCCTTGACTTTGCTTAACAAACTTTAGCGAACTTGACAGTGTCAAAACACTACCATAAGATATTTTGATGGGGAAAAGGACCAATTTAACATGTATGGGTCATGGAATAGCATATAGAAGCATAAACAACAACAATAACACTCAATCATGTGAATCACAACCATCATAGAGAATATGAGTAAATCATGTGTTCATGGAAATCTTCATAGCCAAGATAGTACATTCATCATGAACCTTACCAACTATTTTATGATTATAACATAAACCATAACTTCTAAAACATAAAAGTTCTAACTAGAACCCACCTTGATGAAGAGATTGTAGAAGATGATAAGATACGATGGTGATTCTGTAACACCCCGATAAAATAAGGCTAATTATTTAATTTGAATTAATATAATATTTATTAATTTAATTAATTAATTGGAAATATTATTGGATTATTATTATTATTTTGGAAAATATATAAGTTGGAATAAGAAAAAGGGTTTTCATTGTTGGTAAAGAGTTTTACGTGAAAAAGCAGAGAAGCGATAGAAAAGTGGAAAAGGGCAAAAGGGAAGAGCAAGAGCAGAGGTTGAAGAACGGAAAGGCTTGAAGCTCAAAGATTTGCCGGATTAACTCAGGTAAGGGGGGTTTATCGTCGTTTAATGGGTATTATAGATTAACATGTCATGGGTAGTGATAGCCGTTGAATTGACCCTAATTGGGATTTAGAATGCTGAGAAAATTTTGATGAATAAGTTGTAGAAAAACTGAAATTGAACCGATAATTGTATGTGTCGTGATTTTCCGATAATGTTGCTTTTTACGGAAATTGAATCGGAGGTCCGGAAGTCCTCCAACGGCGGAAAATGCGGAGAACTCTGCATTCTGCCTTGTGTTAGCGCAGGAACTGCTGTTTTGTCTGCGTTAACCGGTTAACCCAGGGCGTTAACCGGTTAACACTGTTATATTTTGTGAAAATGTGTTGTTTTGCCTGCGTTAACCGGTTAACCCAGGGCGTTAACCGGTTAACACTGTTGCGTTTTGCCAGAAAGTGCCTTGTGTTAGCGCAGGAACTACTGTTTTGTCTGCGTTAACCGGTTAACCCAGGGCGTTAACCGGTTAACACTGTTGGAAATTGGAAAAATTGATATTTTAATGTTGTGAACATAATTGGTGATTGACCTATTATCGTTAATTTTGATGCGTAATTGTGTTGAGTTTATGTTATGAAGTGTTGATACAAATATGTTGATAAGTTGTGTTAAAGTTGTTGAAAATACTGAGTTGTAGGCTTGATGAGCCAAAGTTGATTATAAGTTGATTATGTTGAAAACCTTGTTGTGTTGATATTATTATTTTGTTGTCGAAATTGTAAAGTCGTGTATGCCATGTACATTTCATATGCATTAAGTTTGAGCTTTGCTCACACCACGTTGGCCTGGATTGGCAAAATTTTAAGTTGAAAGTTGAAGGCTTATGCCTTGATGCCCAATAAAATGGCAATGATTTTAAGTTGGGAGTTTTACTCCGATTGGTACCACATGCATGACGAGTCGAGTCTCATTTGAGTTGCATTTTATGTTGTTATTAAGTATGATGTTTGAGTTGATGTGTCGTTACTGGATGTATGTTACGATTAGGGTGATGAAATGTGTGAATTTACTTAGCATTACATGCTGATTTATAATGCTTATTATATCGATTGAAGAACTCACCCTTACAACTATTTTTTTCAGGTAACGAGCAGTGATTGAGTAGAAGCTAGTGCTTGGAGTCTAGTGTAGTCTCCGTAGTGGGTCATGCTCTGATAGATGTAACATCGGGACGGGATGTTTTTAATTGTTGAATAATTTTACATGTAATCTGTTATATGTTTCGAATGGTTGATTTGATTTCTATCCGCTGCGAATTATGCAAAAATGTTATTTTGAATTAAATAATGAGCATGACTGAATTTTATGGTGAAATGTGTGAAGTGTTGTGTGACACCCTTGGTGCATAATTACTCTGATATATATATTTGTTGTTTTTATTAAATATTTGGGGTATTTTAGAAGGGTGTTACATTAGTGGTATCAGAGCAGGTCGGTCTGTCCGGCCAGTTGTCGTGTCGTTACTGTCTAACAATTGTGTAATTGTTACTGGTCTAACTTTAAGTTGTGTTGTAGTGATAAGTTGGAATGGCTGGAAGGAATGACGCTGCAATGGCTGCCGCAATGCAAGCGATGGCACAAGCTGTGCAGAACTTGCCAAATGCTGGTGGAGATGCTGGATCGCGTAGCTTGGCGACTTTTCAAAGAGAGAATCCGCCGGTGTTTAAAGGGAAGCATGATCCAGATGCAGCCTTGGGATGGTTGAAAGAGATTGAGAGAATCTTCCGTGTTATGGATTGCACTCCAGCTCAGAAGGTTCGGTACGGTACTCACATGCTAGCAGTCGAAGCTGATGACTGGTGGCTAGAGACTCACGAGAGGTTGACCGTGGCAGGTGAAGTTGTTACTTGGGATGTATTCCGTAGGGAATTCATGAGAAAGTATTATCCGGAAGATGTCCGTGGTAAGAAGGAAATTGAGTTCCTTGAGCTGAAGCAAGGAAACATGTCTGTCACTGATTATGCTGCAAAATTTGTGGAGCTGTCCAAATTTTATCCTCATTACACTGGTGCTGGTGCTGAATTTTCAAAGTGCATCAAGTTTGAAAATGGACTGCGCTCTGAAATTAAGAAGGTTGTTGGGTATCAGAAGATACGCATTTTTACTGAATTGGTTGATAGCTGCAGGATATTTGAAGAAGACAATAATGCTCATTACAAGATTGTCAGTGACCGTAGGGGCAAGCAACATCAAAATCGTGGCAAGCCGTATGATGCCCCAGTGGGAAAAGGGAAACAAGGAGCTGTTCCGGCTCAGAGGACTAGTAGGGGAGGTGATCCTGCTGGTATAGTTTGCTTCAAATGTGGTCAGGCTGGTCATAAGAGTAATGTATGCACTGCTGAAGTAAAGAGATGTTTTCGTTGTGGTAAGACTGGTCATGCAATAGCTGATTGCAAGCACAAGGAAATGATTTGTTTTAATTGTGGCGAAGAAGGGCATATTGGAAGTCAGTGTCAGAAGCCAAAGAAATCTCAGACGGGGAGGGTGTTCGCATTGACCGGAACTCAAACCTCCAGTGAGGACAGACTTATCCGAGGTACGTGTTATATTAATGGCTTTCCTCTTGTAGCTATTATTGACACAGGTGCGACTCATTCCTTTATATCTTTGGATTGTGCTGTGAAACTTAAGTTAGAGATATCTGAGATGTTTGGTAGTATGGTAATTGATACTCCTGCGAAGGGTTCAGTGACTACTACTTCGGTTTGTTTAAATTGTCCTTTGAGTATTTTTGGTAGAGACTTTGGGATGGACCTAGTGTGTCTTCCACTAGTGCAGATTGATGTTATTCTGGGTATGAACTGGTTGGTGTTTAACCGAGTTTCTATTAATTGTTTTGATAAGACTGTGATATTTCCTGAGGTTGAGGAAGGAAAAAGTTTGTTTCTATCAGCGAGGCAGGTGAATGAGGCAGTAGTAGATGGGGCAGAGTTGTTTATGCTGTTAGCGACTTTGGAGGCTAAAGATAGACTGGTGATTGGCGATCTAGCCGTGGTGTGTGATTTTCCTGATGTGTTTCCAGAAGAAGTGAATGAATTACCGCCAGAGCGCGAAGTGGAGTTCTCAATTGATTTGGTACCTGGTACTAGGCCGATATCGATGGCTCTGTACCGTATGTCTGCTGTTGAGTTAACTGAATTGAAGAGTCAGTTGGAAGATCTGTTGGATAAGAAATTTATTCGTCCGAGTGTGTCACCGTGGGGTGCACCAGTGCTATTGGTTAAGAAGAAAGAAGGTACTATGAGGTTGTGTGTGGACTACAGGCAACTGAATAAAGTGACGATCAAGAATCGGTATCCTTTGTCGAGGATTGATGACTTGATGGATCAGTTGGTTGGTGCAAGTGTGTTCAGCAAAATAGATTTGAGATCTGGGTATCATCAGATCCGTGTGAAAACCGAGGATATTCAGAAGACTGCTTTCAGAACAAGGTATGGACATTATGAGTATTCTGTGATGCCTTTTGGTGTGACTAATGCGCCTGGAGTATTTATGGATTATATGAATAGGATTTTCCATCCGTACCTAGACAAGTTTGTTGTGGTGTTTATTGATGATATTTTGGTGTATTCGAAATCTGAAGAAGAGCATGCTGAACATTTGAGAGTGGTTTTAGAAGTTCTACGAGAAAAGAAGTTATTTGCTAAATTGCCCAAGTGTGAATTTTGGTTAGGAGAAGTGAGTTTTCTTGGTCATGTGATTTCAAGAGGTGGTGTTGCTGTTGATCCTTCTAAGATAGAAGCGGTATCTAAGTGGGAAGCTCCGAAGTCTGTTGCTGAGATTCGAAGTTTCCTTGGTTTGGCTGGTTATTATAGGAAGTTCATTGAGGGATTTTCTAAGTTGGCGTTACCGTTGACGATGTTGACTAGAAAGGGGCAAGCATTTGTTTGGGACTCAAAATGTGAAGAAGGGTTCCAAGAGTTAAAGAGGAGGTTGACTACTGCTCCTATTCTGATATTACCGAGTTCGTCGGAATCATTTGAAGTTTACTGTGATGCTTCATTGTTGGGTTTGGGTGGCGTGTTGATGCAGAATAAGCAGGTTATAGCTTATGCTTCAAGACAGCTGAGGGTTCATGAGAGGAACTACCCGACGCACGATTTAGAGTTGGCGGCTGTGGTGTTTGTTCTGAAGTTATGGAGGCATTACTTGTACGGGTCAAGATTTGAGGTTTTCAGTGACCATAAAAGTTTAAAGTATTTGTTTGATCAGAAAGAGTTGAATATGAGACAGAGAAGATGGTTAGAGTTTCTGAAGGATTATGACTTTGGTTTGAATTACCATCCGGGTAAAGCAAACGTAGTGGCTGATGCATTGAGTCGGAAATCATTACATATGTCTATGCTAATGGTTAAGGAATTGGATTTAATTGAGCAGTTTAGAGACTTGAGTTTGGTGTGTGAGAGTACTCACAATAGTGTTAAATTGGGAATGTTGAAGTTAACAAGTGGTATTCTGGATGAGATCAGAGAGGGTCAGAAATCCGATGTGCTTTTGGTTGATAAGTTGACTCTAGTGAATCAAGGTCAAGGTGGCGAATTCAGAGTTGATGAGAATGGTGTTTTGAGATTTGGTAGTCGGGTGTGCATTCTGGATGTTACCGAACTTAAGAAGAGTATTCTTGAAGAAGGACATCGTAGTGGGTTGAGTATTCATCCTGGAGCTACGAAGATGTATCATGATTTGAAAAAGTTATTTTGGTGGCCGGGAATGAAAAGAGAAATTGCGAGTTTTGTTTATTCTTGTTTGACTTGTCAGAAGTCGAAGATTGAGCATCAGAAGCCGTCTGGGCTAATGCAACCGTTGGCTATTCCAGAGTGGAAGTGGGATAGTATCAGTATGGATTTTGTTTCTGGTTTACCGAGGACAAATAAGAATTTTGAAGCTATTTGGGTGATTGTTGACAGATTGACGAAGTCGGCTCATTTCATTCCGATTAGAATGGACTATCCGTTAGAGAAATTAGCTGAGTTGTATATTGAGAAAATTGTAAGTTTGCATGGTATTCCGTCGAGTATTGTGTCGGACAGAGATCCTAGATTTACATCGAAATTCTGGGAAGGTTTGCAGAAGGCTTTGGGAACTAAACTGAGATTGAGCTCTGCATATCACCCGCAGACTGATGGTCAGACTGAGAGGACGATTCAGTCATTAGAGGATCTTTTGAGAGCTTGCGTTTTGGAAAAGGGAGGTGCTTGGGATTGTTATTTACCTTTGATTGAGTTTACCTACAACAATAGTTTTCATTCGAGCATTGGTATGGCGCCGTTTGAAGCTTTGTATGGTAGGAGATGTCGGACACCGTTATGTTGGTATGAGTCCGGTGAGAGTGTTGTGGTTGGACCAGAGATTGTTCAACAAACTACGGAAAAGATTAAGATGATTCAGGAGAAGATGAGAATTGCTCAGAGTCGTCAGAAGAGTTATCATGACAAGAGGAGGAAATCACTTGAGTTCCGAGAGGGAGATCACGTGTTTCTTCGTGTTACTCCGATAACTGGGGTTGGTCGAGCTTTGAAGTCAAAGAAGTTGACACCTCGATTTATTGGTCCTTATCAGATTTTGGAGAGGATAGGAGAAGTAGCCTATCGTATCGCTTTACCGCCGTCACTTGCGAATTTGCATGAGGTTTTTCATGTGTCTCAGTTAAGGAGGTACATTCATGATCCGTCGCATGTGATCCAAGTAGATGATGTACAGGTGAGAGATAACCTGACTGTTGAAATATCGCCTATGAGGATTGAGGATCGAGAGTTGAAGCAGTTGCGGGGTAAAGAGATTGCCTTGGTGAAAGTAGCTTGGGGAGGACCAGCAGGTGGCAATGTGACTTGGGAACTTGAGAGTAAGATGAAGGAGTCTTACCCAGAGTTGTTCGCTTGAGGTATGTTTTCGAGGATGAAAACTCTTTTAGTGGGGGAGAGTTGTAACACCCCGATAAAATAAGGCTAATTATTTAATTTGAATTAATATAATATTTATTAATTTAATTAATTAATTGGAAATATTATTGGATTATTATTATTATTTTGGAAAATATATAAGTTGGAATAAGAAAAAGGGTTTTCATTGTTGGTAAAGAGTTTTACGTGAAAAAGCAGAGAAGCGATAGAAAAGTGGAAAAGGGCAAAAGGGAAGAGCAAGAGCAGAGGTTGAAGAACGGAAAGGCTTGAAGCTCAAAGATTTGCCGGATTAACTCAGGTAAGGGGGGTTTATCGTCGTTTAATGGGTATTATAGATTAACATGTCATGGGTAGTGATAGCCGTTGAATTGGCCCTAATTGGGATTTAGAATGCTGAGAAAATTTTGATGAATAAGTTGTAGAAAAACTGAAATTGAACCGATAATTGTATGTGTCGTGATTTTCCGATAATGTAGCTTTTTACGGAAATTGAATCGGAGGTCCGGAAGTCCTCCAACGGCGGAAAATGCGGAGAACTCTGCATTCTGCCTTGTGTTAGCGCATGAACTGCTGTTTTGTCTGCGTTAACCGGTTAACCCAGGGCGTTAACCGGTTAACACTGTTATATTTTGTGAAAATGTGCTGTTTTGCCTGCGTTAACCGGTTAACCCAGGGCGTTAACCGGTTAACACTGTTGCGTTTTGCCAGAAAGTGCCTTGTGTTAGCGCAGGAACTGCTGTTTTGTCTGCGTTAACCGGTTAACCCAGGGCGTTAACCGGTTAACACTGTTGGAAATTGGAAAAATTGATATTTTAATGTTGTGAACATAATTGGTGATTGACCTATTATCGTTAATTTTGATGCGTAATTGTGTTGAGTTTATGTTATGAAGTGTTGATACAAATATGTTGATAAGTTGTGTTAAAGTTGTTGAAAATACTGAGTTGTAGGCTTGATGAGCCAAAGTTGATTATAAGTTGATTATGTTGAAAACCTTGTTGTGTTGATATTGTTATTTTGTTGTTGGAATTGTAAAGTCGTGTATGCCATGTACATTTCATATGCATTAAGTCGGAGCTTTGCTCACACCACGTTGGCCTGGATTGGCAAAATTTTAAGTTGAAAGTTGAAGGCTTATGCCTTGATGCCCAATAAAATGGCAATGATTTTAAGTTGGGAGTTTTACTCCGATTGGTACCACATGCATGACGAGTCGAGTCTCATTTGAGTTGCATTTTATGTTGTTATTAAGTATGATGTTTGAGTTGATGTGTCGTTACTGGATGTATGTTACGATTAGGGTGATGAAATGTGTGAATTTACTTAGCATTACATGCTGATTTATAATGCTTATTATATCGATTGAAGAACTCACCCTTACAACTATTTTTTTCAGGTAACGAGCAGTGATTGAGTAGAAGCTAGTGCTTGGAGTCTAGTGTAGTCTCCGTAGTGGGTCATGCTCTGATAGATGTAACATCGGGACGGGATGTTTTTAATTGTTGAATAATTTTACATGTAATCTGTTATATGTTTCTAATGGTTGATTTGATTTCTATCCGCTGCGAATTATGCAAAAATGTTATTTTGAATTAAATAATGAGCATGACTGAATTTTATGGTGAAATGTGTGAAGTGTTGTGTGACACCCTTGGTGCATAATTACTCTGATATATATATTTGTTGTTTTTATTAAATATTTGGGGTATTTTAGAAGGGTGTTACAGATTCCAAGTTTTCTATGTTGCTAAAAGTTTCTTCTTCTTTTCTTCTCTTGACATGCTTTTCTTCTTTCTTTACTAAGTTTTATTTCTTTCCCCACTCCAACTTTTCCTCTGTTATGTTTATTGATAAGAAGAAATGATACTTAGGGAAAGTATCACAACATGTGGTGGTAATGGCAAGTGGGTGTAATAACATGTGGTGGAGGATTGGTCATTAAGAGAAAGAGATTTGTATGGACAAAATGAAGAGGACTTGTAGAAAATATCCCAAATGACATTACACTTATAATATTTTTTCTACTAGAGTAATTGACCCATTATTAATATTATCAAAATATCACTTTTGTATCAATTAATAAAAGGTATGTCTTAATTAATATTAATTAAGTCAATTTGAGTTCACTAACTACTTTATTTATCCCAACTGATAACTTTCAGAGCACATAGGAACTCATTTGATCTCAACTGATATGAATTTGAGTATTTAAGGAAACACAGGGTATTACATTAACTTTGTTAAAAAAAAATTGTAAACTTATGGATAAATGCTTTTGTACGTTAATTATGTGATTACCCTGTCAATTCAAGTGAACAAAGGTGAGATGAGAGACAAGATAAGTACTTGTGATTTTAGAAGAAACTTTTAGAATTATTTGGATTAAGCGGGGAATAGACGTGTTGGTTAGAAAAGAAAAAAAAAGGAAAGGTGATGTTCATTGGTAAGGGTAAGGTTTTGTTTTTGTTGAAAGGATGGAATTGTAAGGGGACATGTCTTCTACCACGAGATACATCACTTCGATGGTTCTAGCGCCCGTCCTTGAGTCAATCATTATTTTGAGTGTGGTGTGACCTTGACATGCTCGTGCTTGCCCGAAAGGCCAATCAGGGACCCTTGGAAAGCTCTGATGTTATTTGGGATCAAGTTGGATACTTTGGAAGGCGCTCCATAGCAAGACATTTGTTGAGTTGTCAAGGTCGATAAACACTCATTTCAAATCCCAATTGGTGTACTGGAATGTGATGACCATGAGATCATTTCATTGGGGAAGAATATTGATTGCGTCATCCTTTGAAAAGGTGATTGTGGGCTCTTACTCTCTCCCTGAGGTCTTAGTTGCCTTAGCGGGTGCGATGCTTACTATTACACCTGTCGAGCATGCTTTATACGGGAAGAGCTAGATTATCCTCCCAAGACAAAACATCCAACAATTGTGTTGATGGTCTTCTTGAAACTTTGGTCGAACACCCCCATGAAAAGATGGTGAAAGTAATAGTGAGTAACAATGAGTGTATTCCAGGTTAGTTTTAACGAGGTCTCACGGTGGGCGCCAATTGTACTTGCTGAAAATACAAATGTGTGATAATCCCTAGTGATTAAGAGTTGTCAGAAACTTTAAGATTTTTTTGTGAGATTGAGAGCTAGCTCACGTAGGGTGAGAAGCATTATGCGCGTATATTTCTATATTCGAGTTAACTTGTTTCTCAAGTGTGATATTGATGTATTTATAGTCAGGTTATGCCTATATCAAAGGCATCCTTGAAATAGTAACCTCATAGGAAATGAATAGATGGTTCTCTAATATTCAAGAAACATGATTAACTCCCACGACTCCTTCAGCATCGTTGTGGATCAAACACACGTCATCTCCACGACCATGAAATATGGACGGAACATGACCGACGTATTTAAAGAAACGGATGTATTTGAAGAAGAGGTTTAATCCCATAAATAGCCACTCAAACCATATTTATGAAAAAAAATTAAGAAAAAAAATAAATGAACATTAAAAAAATATTTTACTAACGTTTTAAAATCATATAAACACTTATGATATTCTTAAGTCTAAGAATAAGTAATTATAAAATAAAAAACATTGACTAAAGTTTTAGAATATATGTAATTATAACAATCATGTGGACCAACACATAAGAAATTAGTATATATTGAGAATTAAAGAAAAAAAAGACTATTAAACCCCTTTTAATTTGTTGTGCTTATTTTTCTCTACTAATATCCATATTGGGGAGGATTCAAAGAAAATACATGTAATTTTCATAAAATGATAACCAAGTTATTTCATAGAATTTGATTCCTTTTCTGCCTTTGTCATCATTGTTTATTTGGAGAATGAATGGATTTAAGAATAGAACTTATAAGTCTTGGCATTAAGTATGATTGTCCTCAATCCTCCAATTGGTGATAAAATCATCAAACATAGGCCAAGGGCAATGCAAACCTATAAGCAATGAATGAAACAAGATTAAAACAAAATTAATTTAAACAAGAGTATTTAAAATGATAATAAAAATCAAACATACATAGTTACAACACCAAGACAAGCTGAATCTTCTTGGTTTGTAGATTGCTAGCCACATGATGCATGGTAGCTGGAAATATAACAAAAAAATAAACATTAGTTGAATTGATTTTATCATAAGAACTTTTACAATATCAAACTTGAGTAATTCTATGCTTACGAAGTATGTTGTTGGAGCAAAAGCAAATCCTCCAAAAAATCCAAGTAGACCACCAAAAAACGGAAAGGTAATAGCAATAAACATTGTAAATGCTACAAAAATAAAGAACGTTATGTGAATGCATATTGGAGCTACAAAAAGAATTCAACTACATTACATCAAAAATTATTTTGATTAAGAAGATAATTTACTTACCAACATACACATTTCGTACTATAAATCGAAGTATTGTGCTAGGTTTGAAATTTAACTTTTTCACCATCACAGTTTCAATCATGTCAAACACTGGCATTGCATAAATCTACATTTACAAAACACTATTAATTTTATGAAACCTTATATATAAAGGTTTTAAAACAATTATGAAGGGTTAAAAATGAGTGAATTCACCTGATAACTTCCGATAACATGGATAACAACAAACATGTTTGCCATTGCAATAAGCCATTTTGGTTTCTCTAAGGTGACGAGTATGTTGTCTTGAACGGTATTACCAAACATCCAATAACCGATTAGAGCAACCGGAAAGTAGCACAAAGCCACAACTATGTAGGCAACAATCACTCCTCTCCACATAGGACCTTTGGAGGGATTTTCTGGCGTAGATGGAATTGTTGCTTGAATTTCTAGCACTACATTGTGTCCGGCATATGCAAAAGCCACATCACCAAGGGCATTGAAGAAGCCAAACACGGTTCCTGGTTTAGTCGTAGCTCTGTAACCATATTCAACATTTTCTATAACACCTTTATGTGCAGAAGCTGACCAAGCAATTGTAGAGTAACTGCAAGGAAAATAAACACAAATGCCAGTTTAACATGTGAAAATTATATTTCGTCAAAAATTCATTCTCACTGGATCATAGACTCCAAGAAGGTCGATGACCGATAACAAAAACACTAAAGTTAGTTAGAATCGGTTAGTTAACTATATATACAAAAAATAACATATAATTCATTTACCATATTTAGTGAATCAATATAAACTTAAAAATAACTTATACCTCAATGACATGACTGCAGCGGCCAAAGACACACCAGAAATAGAGTTCAAGTTGGGTAGATGAGACAAGACAAAGTGAACTGAGGCAAAAATCATAATGAAAAATGTTAACTTAATCTTTTTACAGTCGTGACACACAGTATCATGAAACTTCTGCAAAGATTTTCCTCCGGTCACCATGTATACAATGTTAACCCCAACTTCAACGATAAGTTGTTGTGGAACCACAATATAAAGGCCCAACTTTTCACCGAAAGCATATTGACCCAGTTCATGATATCTATCAAAGCGTTTTCCTGGAACCATTTCATGCATCTCGACCATTTGCCATAGAGTGTAGAGTGTGATGAACCATGAGAGGACTAGTATTGTCACCCCAGGACCCCTAAATAAACATTGTGGTTCTTAAGTCAAGAAAGGTAAATAATATTTATTAAAAATTAATCATAGAAAATGAAAAAAATATACCATCCAAGTTGAGACATGGCATAAGGGAGACTAAGAACACCAGCACCAACCATGGCTGTGACATTATGAAAAGCAGAGTACCACCATTTTGCATTTCTTGAAGAACTAATTGGAAGCCAATCATCAATTGCTTTCTGCCTTTTTAATTCTTCATCAATCTGGTTCATTAATAGCAACAAGTTAAATTAAATTAGCTAGTAACATAAAAATAAGTGATTTTTTCCAAATGAATCAATCAATAAAATTGACTTTATGTTTGAAAGGTCTTTTTGATTTAATGGATGGGCACCAAAAGGGGCAAGTGGAACACAAATAGTACTTCCTAACTTGTTGAAAATTTCATACTTCCTCACATCTATCTCATAAATAGTGTTTCATTTACATTTTTTCTTTGTCTCAAAATAATTGTCCTTTTACGATATCAATGCAGCATTTATTATCCCTATTTATTACTAATTTTCACTTTATCCAACCACTCTTTTAACTACAATTAATCGGGGTATTCTAATAAATAATATTAGTTTTAAAATCAAAACCAACGCATCCAACCATTTTTTTAAGAACCGTAAATTGTTCAAATAAAACATTTTTTATGAGACGGAGGGTACTAATAGCTACTAGTGTCTATCTTTATCTTACCTTGACTTTTGTGCAATGCACCAATTTAACTAATTATAATTGCAATTTTTTAATCTTCTTTTTACTCGTTAAATTTCAATTTTAGGATAAATATTTTATAATTATGCTCGATGACACAAATAAAAAAGAAGAAAGAAGAAGAAAGAAATGCTTCAATTGATAGTGTCTTAAGTGAGGAAATGATATTGTACTAGTACCTCTGTTCCACGATGAATGATTTTGTTGAAGATTAAGAAAAAAGAATAAATGAAAGAGAAAGAATATTACTTTTACTAAACTATCCTTATTGTATATTAAAAATGATGAAAGAAATATTAATTAGAGATTAAAATTACAAAAAATGCATTTGAAATTGAAATGAAATATTTATTTTAGGATACTCTTTTAATCTAAATAGATCACTCATTATGGGACGAAGATAGTAATAGCTATCATTAACCATACCAAAGTTGATTTACATTTTTTTTTATATCACCCATTCAATAATCAAATTATTAACTACATTAACCCACTTATTATATTTAATTAATCAAATTTGTTTTTCTACTTCAAATTACTGTTTAATATTAAGGCACATGATAACCAAACTACAAATTATATTAATCAAACTTTTATATATCAAAGTTATTTTGGTGAAAGAAATAATCAAAGTTAAAATAAATATCTAGTTTACATATCTATGTACTACTTGACTAGTGATGGGAACATGCTTAGATTCATCAAATGAAAGGACTATTCTTAAATAATTCTAGCTGTGAAAGTGTGACTTATTCAAACAAAAAACTAATTAACAGCTAATAGTATTAAATAATTATAATTGTAAGTTAGATATCTTAGAACACATATTTGTTTATTTCAGCCAGTTGTATTTAAGTATGTGATTACAAAAAATTATAGTCTATTACATTAGTTTAATAAATTAAAATTTTAATAATACAAGTGAAAAATACTCTTTTTATTTCAAAATACTGAGTTTTAAAGAAAAAATGTATTTTAAAATAAATGTCAGTTTTATTTTTTAACGTAAAAATAATGATTATTTTCTTATTGTATCTTATAATTATCATTCTACTATTCTGCACACTACTTATAATATATTAATAAAATTAATTTAATAAAAACTAATTTTTAATAATAATATTATCTTATTCTGAACTTTAAATAACATTATTTTGACTCTGATGGAGTATATAATATTGTAATTTCTTATTATTATAAGAAGGAAAATACTAATCTGTATCTTAAAAATATAAGTTAAGAGATAAATATAAAAAGAAAATTCTTAAAAATTATATATTAATTTTATTAAAAATTTATAATTAAATTTTTTTTAAATATAAATTTTCTATTACATATATTAAAATATGTTATTTTAATATATGTAATTTATAATTCACAAGTTATCATTACATATATTAAAATATGTTATTTTTCAATTATAAAAGTCCTGCCGTTGAAATAGTGTAAGAAACAAACAGAAAGAAAAACTTGTAAATTGGAAAGATGTTACGAAGGAGAAGCATGTGGAACGATAACCGGTGCAATTAATGCAAAGTTTAATTAGTTATGGGTGACTTTAAAGTTTCCATTAAAAGCCAATCACGGATATCTCGTAGATGTACACTTTAAAGTTTAATCTCTCTCAAATTTTCCAAACCACTTGAGATCTTAGAAAACACCAAGAGATGATCATGAATAGGATTTGTAGAAAAAAAATGAAAAAAGAGATGATCATGAATAGGGTTTGTAGAAAGAGAGTAGTATATGAAACACAATTGCAAGCAAATAAATAAAACATGGTTGTATGAGTTTGAGTAATAATAAGTAGAGAGGAGAAGAAAGAGAGAAACTTACAGATCTGGGTGGTGTTTGTTGGGTTCCCATTATTTGATGTATTTCTTTTCTTTCTGTGTACTTGGAATTTTGCCAATACTCATGTATATATATTGAACAAGTCAAATGTCAATGTGCTTATAAAAAAAAAAGTCAAATGTCAATGTGCTTATAAAAAAGAAGTCAGATGTCAATGTATAACATCACATAGAGAGAGAGAAAATGAAATAACGCGTAAGAGAAGGAACTAAGGAAAAACGGTAGGAGACTTTTCTTCGTAAGAAGAGAATTATATTATTGCTGTCTTTCTTTTTTATTAGGGAGGTAGGTTACAATTCTATTTACTCTTTCCATCTTATAATAAATTATCTATTTATAATAAAAAAATGTTTTAAAATTTATAATTTATTTCAATTTCAAATACATTTACTTTTAACTTTATCATTTAATTAATATTATTTTTAGTATTTTCTATATTTGATAAGATACTTTAATAAAAATATAATGTTTTTCTTAATCAGGATGAAATTGTCAATTGATGAATGACACTTGATGATTGATTATCTCCTGAACTTAATTTTAGTATTTGATAAATTATCTAATATTTATAAATATAAAATAACATAAAATAGCATTTTTAATTAAATTTTTTATCTTATTATATTATATTATTAAATTTATTTTTATTTAACAAAAATAAATAATAATTAAATTAAATTTATTGTCTAATCTACAATAAAATTGTATGGATATTCTTAAATTTTTTTGTTATTGTTAACATCATTTATTTTACTTCGACATTTCATTAACTTAAGAATTATTAATATTATTTTGAAATTCATTATGTAATTTAGATATTACTCAAAAAGGAATAAAAAGTAATAATCATGCTTATCAAACAGAAAAAAAATATAAATAAAAAAATAACAAATTCAAAACTACAAATTCAAAAATTACTTCAAATAATTTTTGAGAAAATATATAACCTAATAAAAAAATTAAAAACTAAAAATTAAATAAGATTATCAAACATAACTTTTTCATTAATGTGAATATTCTGATCTTCAATAAATTTATCTAGGGATGGCAATTTGACTCATCCCCAATGGGCACCCGCAAATTTACCCACAATGGGTAGGGTAAAAACCCGTAAAAATGGGTACGGATATGGGCTCGGGTAATTACCCATAAAAATAAGCGGGTACGGGTGCGGGCATACGCGCACATTATATATTTATGTATTTTTATTTTGAATTACATATTTTAGTTTATATTATTATATAAAAATGTATGTCTATCAATTATAAAACGTATATCAATGTTAAACCATTAAATATTTAATTAAGTGTTCGTTTATTTCAAATAAGTGTTCGTTTATTTTGAGAAATATAATGGCAAATCTTGTCCTTTGAGTCATTTGGCGATGTATACTCGCAAGATGTCGACTCAAACTGATAACCATCAATTGTTGATTCATTACTTTCAAGATAGTTTGACTGGTGCTACTTTGAAGTGGTACATGAGAATTGACAGTACCCAGATTCGTACTTTCAATGATATAGGTGAAGCTTTTGTTCATCAGTACAAGTATAATGTTGACATGGCGTCAGACCGAGATCAACTTCGTGCTATGTCCCAAAAGGATAAGGAAACTTTCAAAGAATACACGTAGATATGTCACAAGATTGTCACGCAGGTCAGTTCTCCATAAGAAGAGAAAGAGATGACAAAGCTATTTTTGAAGACTTTAAGTCCGTTTTACTGTGACCGAATGGTTGCAAGCGCTCCTAGTGATTTTACCGAGATGGTCAACATGGGGATGAGACTAGAAGAAGGCGTCCGTGAGGGACGATTGAAAGAGAGTGGTTCTTCTGACAGTTCCAAGAAGTATGGGAATGGTTTTTCCAAAAATAAGGAACATAATGTTGATGCTATTTCACAAGAGAAGCATATGAGATCTCCGAGAAGCGGTCAACGTCATCAGCATGTGGCGTCAGTTACCCCGATTATTAATCCTGCTCCAATTATTCAAGTAGCATTAAACTATCAACCACGTTTTCAACAACGTATTCATCAACATAACCGTGTCCCAAGACAAGCATAATTTGATCCCATTTTGATGTCTTATGCAGAGTTACTTCCTGCTTTGATACAAAATAATTTGGTACAGACTATAACTCTGCCAGCTATTTCGAAGGAGCTCCCATGGTGGTATAAATATGATCATCATTGTGCATTCCATCAAGATGCACCCGATCATGATATTGAAAACTATTTTGCTTTGAAATCTGAGGTGAGGAGACTAGTACAAAATGGTATTTTGTCATTTGAAGACTTTGGTCCTAATGTGCAAGCCAATCTGTTGTCTAAACATGGTGGTGCAGCTATGAATATGGTTGAGGGATGTCCTGGAAAGTATTGTCTTTGATGTCAATCTGATTAGAAGACCCTTGGTCGAGATGAATGCGAATTTGTGCGAGCTGAGTTATTATGAGCATGATCATGTTTCTTACTATATCTGTTCAAGAAACCCTCAAGGGTTTTCTGTGGTGAAGAGAGATTTGCAAGAGATGATGGATCAAAATCTTATTCAGATTATAAGAGATATGGATGAAGATGAGCATGATGTGAATGTATTAATTCCCCATTTCAATATCCCCGAGCCTGTTACGATTGCCTATAATGGTCAAAAGTCTATCGGTTCTCCTTTGGTTATTCGTTTGGCGGGTCCTACACCTTATGAATCCGATAGAAAATGGAAAGGAAGTTCTCATTCCTTCCCTTTCTTTTGTTGTGAATATTGCTGATGTAAGCGGTGTAACCTGAAGTGGTCGAGTATTTGCTTTTGTGTCCCCTAAAAGAATTGAAGATACATCGGTGGGTAAGCAAGCTTAGATAGAAACTCCGGCTATGCAGTCTGGTTAGTCCAGTGGTGTGAACCATAGATCTTATCAGGATGAAATGCTAAAGTTGATTAAGAGAAGTGAATTCAATGTGGTGGATCAATTATTGCACACCCCGTCCAAAATATTTGTTTTATCTTTGCTGATGAATTCGGAAGCTCACAGAAAGGCTTTGCAGAAGGTCTTAGAGTAAGCCTATGTGGATCATGATGCAATAATTGGTCAATTCGATGGAATTGTGGCTAACATTACTACGTGTAACAACTTGAGCTTTAGTGATGAAGAATTGCCTGAGCAAGGGAGGAACCATAATCTGGATTTACACATTGCCAAGAATTATCAAGAAGACGTTTTATCCAATGTGTTGGTTGACACTAGCTCTTCTCTGAATGTTATGTCGAAGTCTACTTTATCCAAGCTCTCTTATCAAGTTGCTCCGATGAGGTTTAGTGAGGTTGTTTTGAAATCCTTTGATGGCTCGAGGAAAACTGTGATTGGAGAAGTTTATCTCCCGTTGAGGATAGGTCTGTGCTTATTTTAGATTACGTTTCAAATGATGGATATCCACCCTGCCTATAGTTATCTCCTAGGCCGTCCATGGATTCATGAACCTGGGGAAGTAACATCAACTCTCCATTAGAAGTTGGAATTTGTGAAAAATGGAAAGCTAGTGATTGTGGGTGGAGAACATTCCATGTTGGTGAGTCATCTCTCTTCATTTTCGTATATCGATGTTGATGAGGTTGTGGGAACTCCTTTCTAACATCTTTCTGTTATTGGTAATGATGTTAAGAAGAATGGAAACTCCTTTCTAACATATTCTAAAATTCAGCATAAAATCATTGTGCAGATCGATTGTTAAACCCATTGAAAACAATGACCATATGCCCTCTCCCAACTTTGAGTTCCTTGTGTTTGAAATAGAAGAAGATGATGTTGAAGAGATTCCTGATGAAATTTCCCGTTTGCTTGAGCACAAGGAGAAGGTCATTCAGCCTCATAAAGAGCCATTGGAAGTGATTAATTTGGGTTCTTAAGAGAACAAGAAAGAAGTCAAGATTGGGCCACTGCTTTATCCAAATGTTAAGAAGAGGATGGTAGAGCTTCTTAGGGAATATGTGGATGTGTTTGCTTGGTCTTATCAAGATATGCCACGTCTTAATACTGATATTTTAGAGCATATATTACCCTTGAAGCCAGAGTGTTTGCCAGTTAAATAGAAGTTGAGAAGAACTCATCTTGATATGGTTGTTAAGATCAAAGAGAAGGTTCAAAAGCAGATTAGTGCGTGTTTCCTTGTTACTTCCGAGTATCCTCAACGGGTAGCCAATATGGTACCTGTTCCGAAGAAGGATGGAAAATTTCGAATGTGTGTTGATTATAGAGATTTGAACAAAGCTAGCCCAAAGGATAATTTTCCTCTGTCACACATTGATATGTTGGTAGATAGTACAACTAGGTTCAATGTTTTCTCCTTTATGGATGGTTTCTCCAATTATAATCAGATCAAGATGGCACCCGAGGACATGGAAAAGACAACATTTATTATACCCTGGGGAACATTCTTCTAAATAGTGATGCCTTTCGGTTTAAAGAATGCAGGTGTGACGTACCAGAGAGTCATGACTACTCTTTTCCATGACATGATGCACAAAGAGATAGAAGTCTATGTCAATGATATGATTGCTAAGTCGAAGACTGAAGAAGATCATGTTGAGTATATGTTGAAGTTGTTCCAGCGTTTGAGAAAGTTTAAACTCCGCTTGATCCTAATAAGTGTATTTTTGGTGTACGTTCAGGAAAGTTGTTGGGATTCATTGTCAACTAGAAAGGTGTTGAAGTAGATCTTGATAAAATCATATCTATTCAAGATATGCTTACAACAAAGACATAGAAATAAGTCAGAGGATTCCTCGAGCATCCTAATTACATCTCTAGGTTTATATCTCACATGACCGCCACATGTGGGCCAATCTTCAAGATTCTCCATAAAGATCAAGGTTGTGTTTGGACATAAGACTGCAGAAAGCTTTTGAGAATATCAAGGAGTATTTGCTTGAACCTCCTATATTGTCTCCCCCAGTAGAAGGAAGACCATTCATCATGTAATTAACTGTGTTAGAAGAGTCCATGGGTTGTGTATTTGGACAACCAGATGAAACTGGTAGAAAAGAGCATGCCATCTACTATCTGAGTAAGAAGTTTACAGATTGTGAGTCTTGGTACTCCATGCTTGATGAGACTTGTTTTGCTTTAGCTTGGGCTTCCAAACGCCTATGCCAGTATATGATTAATCATACCACTTGATTGATATCCAAAATGGATCCAATTAAGTATATTTTTGAAAAGCCTGCTTTGCTTGGGAGGCTTGCTCGTTGGAAAATGCTATTGTCTGAATATGATATTGAGTACCATACTCATAAGGAAATTAAAGGAAGTATTCTTGCAAATCACTTGACTTGCCTACCAATTGCTGATTATCAATCTATCAGGTTTGGCTTCCCTGATGAAGATGTTATGTACTTAGAAGCTAAAGATTGTGATGAACCATTGCCTGAAGAAGAACCAGAGCCTGGATCCCGATGGGTTTTAGTGTTTGATGGAGTTGTTAATGCTTATGGTAATGGAATTGGGGAAATCATCATTACTCCTCAGGGTTCTCATATCCCTTTCACTTCAAGATTGATGTTTGATTGTACGAACAACATTATAGAGTATGAAGCTTGTATAATGGTTCTTGAAGAAGCCATTGATTTGAGAATTGTGATCATTGATGTATATGGAGATTTAGCCTTGTTGGTTAATCAGATTAAAGGAGAATGAGACACTCATCATCCTGGCTTGATCCCTTATAAAGATAATGCAAGGTGATTGTTGACTTTCTTTAACAAAGTTGAGTTTCATCATATACCTCGTGAAGAGAATCAAATGGTGGATGCTTTGCTTACTTTGTCTTCTATGTATAAAGTAAATCATTGGAATGATGCGCCTCATATCAGAATCATGCGCCTTGGTAGGTCTGCTTATGTGTTTGCAGCAGAATAAGTCACAGATGATAAAACTTGGTATAATGATATCATGTTTTTTCTCCAAAATCAGGAGTACCCGCTTGGGGTACCCAACAAAGATAAGAAGACTTTGAGAAGACTGATTGGCAACTTCTTTCTGAATGAAGATGTGTTGTATAAGAGAAAATTTGACATGGTCTTGCTTAGATGTGTGGATAGACACAAAGCATACATGTTAATACAAGAAGTTCATGAGGGATCCTTTGGTACTCATGCCAATGGACATGCAATGGCTAAAAAGATGTTAAGGGTAGGTTACTATTGACTGACAATGGAATCTGATTTCTGTAAATATGTGAAGAATTGACATAAATGTCAGATTTATGCTAATAAGATTCACGTGCCTTCGATGCTTCTCAATGTTATTTAATCCCCATGGCCTTTCTCTATGTGGGGAATGATTGGTATGGTTGAACCCAAAGCTTTAAACAGACATCGTTTCATTCTGGTGGTTATTGATTACTTCACCAAATGGGTCGAAGCAATATCTTATACTAATGTGACCAAGCAGGTTGTGGTCAGATTTATCAAGAATCAGACTATTTGTTGATATGGTGTTCCAAGTAGGACCATCATTGATAAGGGTTCTAACTTGAATAATAAAATGATATAAGAGCTTTGTGAGGACTTCATGATTGAACGTCATATATCTTCTCCTTACAAACCTAAGATGAATTGGGTTGTTGAAGCTACAAATAAAAATATTAAGAAGATTATCTAGAAGATGGTTGTACATATAAGGATTGGCATGAGATGCTACCTTTTTCTTTGCATGGTATCGTAAACTCGTTTTCACTTCAATAGGGGAAAACCTTTATGTCTTGTGTATGGAATGGAAGAAGTGCTCCTCGTAGAGGTTGAGATCCCATCAATGTGAGTCTTGATGGAAGCCAAATTGTCTGAGGCTGAATGTTATCAAAGCATATATGATCAATTGAATTTGATTGAAGAGAAGAGGATGACAACTTTGTGTCATGGCCAGATATATCAAAAGAGAATAAAGAAAGCATTTGACAAGAAGGTTCGACCCCACGTATTCAGAGAAGGCGACCTCATGCTCAAAAAGATCTTGTCTTTCAACACTGATTCTAGGGGAAAGTGGACTCGTAATTTTGATGGACCATATTTTGTTAAGAGAGCCTTCTCTGGCAGTGCAATGACTCTTAAAACTATGGATGGTGAGGAGTTCCCTCGTCCTATGAACATTGATGCAGTCAAGAAATATTTTGCCTAGAAAAATAAAAGAATAACTCGCTAAGTTGAAAACCTAAAAGGGCGGCTTAGGAAAAAATGAGTGTCTTAGTGGATTGAAAACTCGAAATGGCAGTCCAAGCAAAAATTCGAGACATAAATAGAAAATAATCATCCCGGTAGATTGAATACCAGAGAGGGAAATCTAGGAAAAAGTTAGGGATTATGGCAAGTAACTGCATCAGGCCAGACTTGAGCATTTGAAGCAACAATGCATATCAAATATTCTCATTCAATCATCCTTGACCAAAGTTTCGAGCATAGCGGAGTTCAAAGTTGTTAGGGAAAATATTGGTCATTGTATTTCAATGAAGCCCTTTTTCATGTATTTACCATTTTTTTCAACTTTGTAATGATCCATGGAGTCACGTCATTTGCAGACTACCATTCTATCAATAAAATTTGAGCCTTTTGCCCATTTGTTTTCTTTTCTTATCTTGTTTCAGTTTACAAATTTTCATTTATTTTTTATAATAAGTTTTGAAACAAAATATATATAAACAATCATGTTTTTGAAATTTACAAAAAAAATATTTTCCTCGATTTGTGAATATAAAAGAGGAATGTCAACAGTGATCTCAAGGATGGTAGGATATTGAATAGCGAAACTCAGTGTTCCCCTAAGACAGGATTTTCCTTATGAATGTATACAGGATCATCAGTTTCCCCAACATGAGATTGCAGGATTGGTAGATCCTCAGTGAAGATTCCCGCAGGTCTTCGTACTAAAGTTTGTTAAGATGTTTCTTATCCCTGACAAGCCTTTCATTCCCTCGGAATGGAGTTTCATGCTTTTATAAGATTAATTTTGGGTCTCCAAGTAATATCTTTTTTTATCTCGAGAAGGATTTAGGCCTTTTATTAGGATTTAGATCCTTTGATGGCTTATGATCATTCATTGTAGGGTTCTCTTTGGCTGAATCCTAGCGAAATCTCTAGTATTATCTCCACCTTGTGGAAATTAGTCGAGTATCCAGTTATATTGTGTTATCAATCTACCCTTTTGTGCCTATTTTTTCAGTATATTCACGCACATATTCATAGACATATGCAATGCATCATGATGTTTTATTTGTGCATCTTGCATTTCTTGGTGCATTCCCCGCTCTTTGGTGATTTTTCTCCCCGGAGAGTGTGTGCGTCCTCTCTACAATAGAGTGTCGATCTTAAGCAAAAAGCGCTTAGCCTTTCTAATTCCCCATGGAGTTTGATCCTCGTGGAAGGTTTTGTTTCAGTTTTTCTTTTCAATTCATTATCTGGAATGGAATTAATCCCCAATTGAGTTTACTTCCTCAAGGGTTGAGTCTTTGTTGGCCGTTTCTCTCCAATTCATTCCTGGGTTGAACTTTGGTCTCTGGGGCTTATTACCTTTGTTAAGCTATCACTTAGTTGGTATTAGGTAATATCTCATTTACCTTTGTTAAGTTATCACTTCGCTAGTAGTTGGTAATCTTTCCCTTTGGCTTACTACCTTTGTTAAGCTATCACTTGGTTGATAGTGGGTACTATCTCCTTTAACTTTGGTTGATTACCTTTGTTAAGCTATCACTTGGATGATATTGGTAATATTTCCCTTTGTCTTATTACCTTTATTAAGCTATCACTTGGTTGATAGTAGGTAATATCACCTTTACCTTTGGTTGATTACCTTTTGTAGCAACCTGAAAAATACAGTGCGCGAAAAAACAACCGGCGAAAGAAAATGACAGAAGAGTCGCCACCGTGCGTTATTCATCCCAAAGGAGGGAAAGGAAACGCTCGAAGTAAACCTGAAAAAGGAAAGGACAAGATGGGGTCTCGCAACCAAATCTTGGGTTCGGGAGTCGGTTATGCGAAGGGAAGGTATTAGCACCCCTACGCATCCGTAGTACTCTACGAGATCCACTTTTGTAGTTCTTGTCTAAAGGGTGTGAGTTTATCTTGTGCTGTTTACTAAAAAAAAAGGGTTAAATGAAAATGACTCACGCGGATGTCGCATCCACTGCATACGTATCTCATCTGAATATGAGAATCAGAGTCTTCGTAGCTCGGCTGACCTATGGGTTGGGTAATTGTGCTCGCTAAGACATCGCGTCTTATGCCTACGTATCTCATCTGGCCTGAGAATCAGAGTAAAACGTAGTTCGGCTAACTACGGGGTTATGGATTGGGTTTTGGACGAACGACGTCACTACGCAATCTACCGGATGCTCGACCTTTGGAGACTTACTCGCCTGTAGTAGAAGGAGTTAACGTGTTGCTTTGCGTTTTAGGGTTTGGGATGCTCAAGGGCAAAAAGGCAGTCCTTGACGAAGGAACCGCGCTACCTGTGGGGATACGAACACATACAAAACAAACATGTATAAAGTAAATGTGCCAACAAGGAGCTCAGAAGTAAATAAACAAAAGAAAACAAATGCCTCCTATCGAGGTCTTCCAGCTAAGAAAGCGATAAAATGCGGAAAAGAGGTAAAAGTACCACACGGATGAAGATCCGAAGTAACAACAATTAAAGGAGTAAGAAACCCAGGGATCTCCCAAGCTAATGCAATCAAAGAAAGGTGAGTCAGTACAGGTAATCGGAATGAACCTCCAAGGGGTATCCCACAAATAAAGTGGGAAAACCACGCAAACCATCTCTGCAAGAGTCTGTGAGCCCTCACAAAAAACTCAACAAAAGGGTTAGTGAAACACGATAAGCATTTTTTTCATGGATAATAGCAGAAACCTCAAACCCTGTGGCATACATTTCAGAAATCATGTGATTAAACATTCAAGGCATATGTTTCACCCATTCATGCATAATTAAACCCGTGGGCAAAAACATAATGAAATTCATCCATCATACCTCATACATTCAGATGATCCAAATTAAGAGCATAAAATCATGGGAATGAGGCAAACCTGATGGGAGAGACCGGTTGAAATGTTAGGGTTTGCGTGAGATGAAAGTGTGTGAGTCAGATTGAATTTTTCAGAGCTGCCTGGGGGTTGCTCTGAGTTCTCTGTCAGATTTCTCTCCAGGTTTTGTCAAGGGTTTTGTTTCAAGGAAACCTCAGAGTATTTTGCTTCTCTTCCTTTTTCTGTCTGATCTCCCTCTTTTATAACCTGATTTTCATGACTTTATGGGCTCAAATGAGAGAGGTCCAAGTCCAAGTTTTTCTATTATATTTTATTTATTTATTTATTATTATTTTTATTTATTTATTTTTTTTGTAAATTTTTTTTTCTTTTTTTTTTTTAAAAATTTTTTTTTCGTTTTTTTTTTTCGTTTTATTTTTCGTTTTATTTTTTTTTGGTTCTAATTCTGATTGACATGATGAAATGCAATATGAAATGCTAAATGAATGCATGAATGAGGGGGGCAAATTTTGGGGTGTTACAGCTGCCCCTATTCAATCATCAGCTAACCCGAGTAGGATGAAAGCGAACAACTTATCAGACAAACGGGGTGAGCTGTGATTGAATACCAAAGACAGACCGAAAATTTACGCTCCGAGAACACCACAAAATCGCGGAAATACACCGCGTTGTTTATTTTTCTTCCGATCCTCTGGCTGGATCTGAATCAGTCTTCTGGCTTAATTTGGAGTTTCGATCCTCTGGCTGAACCTATACTCAATTTAGTCCTCTAGTTGGATATTAATTTTGATCCTTGGGCTGGATACGATTTTGATCTTCTGGCTAGATCTTCTTCGATCTTCTGGCTAGATCTCCTTCTGGCTGAATCTATTTCCTTTGATTCTCTGGCTGAATCTACTTCGATCTTCTGGCTAGATCTAAATTGTTGCGATTTTCGATCTTCTGGCTAGATCTTCTTTGTTTCGATTCTCTGGCTGAATCTACTTCGATCTTCTGGCTAGATCTGGATTGTTTTGATGATAAATTCCCATCATTAGTATCCCGCATCTGAGGCATGCGCTGGTTGACCCTCTTTTGAAATCTACACCCAACCTTCATATTAAATATGCAGCTTCGAGAATATTCCACTTTTGGGCTTCGTACATATTCTTCGGGCTAGAACATGTTGTAACGACTCCTCAATTAGACTTAGGCTTGCTGGGGAAATAAAGCTTGTAGGCGACTTCACTGGGGAATCTTCAAATTGAGTCTTAAGCTGGCTTACTGGAACATAATTCTCAGGCTGAATCTTCGAAATGACCCTCAGGCTGGATCACTGGAACACGATTCTCAGGCTGAATCTTCGAAATGACCCTTAGGCTGGATCACTGGAACATAATTCTCAGGCTGAATCTTCGAAATGACCCTCAGGCTGGATCACTGGAACACGATTCTCAGGCTGAATCTTCAAAATGAACCTCAGGCCGGATCACTGGAAAACGATTCTCAGGCTGAATCTTCGAAATGACCCTCAGGCTGGATCACTGGAAAACGATTCTCAGGCTGAATCTTCAAAACGACCCTCAGGATGGATCACTCACGCTTGATCCTCTGGCTGGATCTCATGACCTTGGTTGTAAAGTAATTCTTCAGTCTGCTTGGAAGAACCTGTTTATCAGCTTATGTGTATGCTTGATATGATATGCATGCAAATGCAAATGTTATGCATGGAGTAAAAAGAAATCTGCTTGGGGAAGCAAACTCCGGTAGGGAACAGATCGTTGTATCAATCCTTGAATGCTCTGTGGGGAATGATCCGTTTGCCGGGACCAACGAGCCACCAAAAATAAATTGGCTGCTTGAAAAGTTGACCTTGCGGGGGGAGTATCAACTATGGAAACTTTGTTCGGCGAGGCTCTGTGAGGAGAGTCTGTGGGGAAAACACTTCCTGGGGAAATGTCATAGGAAACGACCTTTGCTGGGGATATGAACTTGCTAATCGCCCTCAAGATGGGGATTAACAAATCTGTTAAAGATAATCTGCTAGGGAATGAGATGAACACTGGGAACACCACCCTCTCATCTGTTGGTTATGCAACCACTCCGCTGTTGCTAGGAAGATACAGTCTGACATTGTCAACTCCGCTGGGGATATATAGTCTGGATACTGTCAACTCTGCTGGGGAACATGCTCTGCTGAGGAGAGACTTTGTCAACCGCTTGGGGATGAGGATTCATGACTTGGCATCCGGTTCCTGTGACCTGCAACCAAAAATACACGTATGCCTCGGGGGAATTACTCGGTTTGAATTCACCGTCCGGGATTAAGCACATTCAAAGCAATTTTAAATGTTTTCCTGTGCAAATCATCTGCAAAAGCCACCATTATGTTCATATGCAATATGTTTTATCAAAAATTCGGACATTTTTGCAAACAAACTGATAAATGAAAAATAAAGAGGCTCTTTAACTGAATTATTCGACTCTTACTGGGGAGAAAATTTGTGCCAGGAATAGGCGAGGGTATCAGGAAGCTGATCCCTGAAAAGAGGTGATCGATATAAAAAGGGAACTATCCTAATGGCAATGGGGATACGGGGTCCCACCGAGTTTCGACTCTGCTATGGCTCGTATGTCCTCAAGACGCTCTGCTCATCTTGCTTTCTGAAGTGGATGATTAGTCGATCTTTAACCTTCGAAGATTGCCGGATTGAATGAAACAGTGATATAACACTGATGAACTCGGATCACAGTCATTCGCTTATTCCCTAACTTTTGCCTGGATCGCCCCCTTTTCGGGTTTTCAATCCACCGGGATACCCATTTTTGCCTGAGCCGCCCTTTTGGGTTTTCGACTCACCGGGTGTACTCTTTTTTTATATCCCTAATTTTTGCCCGAACCTCTTTATTCTTTTTTGGTTCGTCGGGATGCCCTTTTTTTGCCTGGACTATACTTTTTATCGTCTAGCGGGTCTATTTTATGCGAAGTATTTTTTTTAACTGCGTCTGAGTTAATAGGGGACGGGAATCCTTCGCCATCCATGGTTGTTAGCATCAAAGCTCCGCCATAGAAAATCCTTTTAACCACGTACGGACCCTCATAGTTCGGTGTCCATTTGCCCCTATGATCTGTGTTGGGAGGAAGAAATCTTTTGAGTACCAATTCACCAACTTGATACCCCCGAGGGCGCACTTTCTGACCAAATGCTTTCTTCATTCGTCTCTGACCGAGATACGTCAATTCTGGGTACGTAGTTCCAGCATAGCACCATTTCCCGTTGGTTTGATTGATGACCAAAGTTGAATCCCCGTATACATCCAGGGTTTTAATTTGTATATTGACGGCTTCCTCAAGTCTTAGGATACAAGCTTCGTATTCGGCTTCATTGTTGGTGCAGGGAAAAGTTATTCTGGCACCAAATGGCATATGAACCCCCTTACGGTGTGATCAACACTATACCAACTCCGCGACCATTGACGTGGACCGCCCCATCAAACATCATAACCCATTTGGATTCAGGGTCAGGCCCCTCCTCCGGGAGTGGTTCCTCTCAATCTTTCGATTTGAGAAACATGATGTCCTCATCAGAAAAGTCAAACCTCATAGGTTGGTAATCATCAACCGGTTGCTCTGCAAGATAGTCTGACAAGACACTTCCCTTGATGGCTTTTTGTGAAGTGTATTGGATGTCATACTATGTCAGTATCATTTGTCACCTAGTAACCTTTCTGGTAAGTGCTGGCTTTTCAAAAATATACTTGACTGGATCCATTTTTGATATCAATAGAGTCGTGTGAGTCAACATATACTGTTTTAGTCGGCGAGCAACCCATGCCAAAGCGCGGCAAGTTTTCTCGAGCAATGAGTATCTTTGTTCACAGTCGGTAAACTTTTGCTAAGGTAGTATATTGCATGCTCTTTTCGACCTGACTCGTCATGCTGACCGAGCACACAACCCATTGACCTTTCTAACACAGTCAAGTACATGATCAACGGTCTTTCCTCTCGGCCTGTAGACTTGCCCCGATCTTGATCTCTTTCTTGTCGTCTGCGGTACCGATGTTGACGGTCTCAATCACCTCCTGATAAGGTGTAATAGCTCGGTCCTCCTGTTTCAACCATCTGGCTACCCCTTCAGGCAATTCACAATCTTCCTCAACCCCTTCTTCGGCTTAATAGATAGGATTGTCGAAGTCATACTTGGCCATAGCAGTGTCGTTAGTAGTGAGATCCGGGTGGTCAGCTCTGCATGATGGAGGATCATGCTTTACCTTAGAATGAGAGATTTTTTTTTTGGAAAGAAAGAAAAAACGAAAAAAGAAACATTGCCATTTTTTTTTGTAAAAGTAGAAAAAAAACTGAAAGAAAGAGAACACAAAATTGTTTGCAAAAGCCGTCCTTTATTGATGATAAAAATAATTGCGAAATGTAACTAAATGGATGGCTCTACAAATGAGCCGTTACACCTTGGGCAAAGTGTAAGACTTTATTATGCATGTAATAAAGGAAAACAATAAAAATCACTCTTTCGGTAGAGTAACCCGGACGGTTTTTTTCAGACGACCAATTGTCGAGCTTTTCTCCCGGGACACACGGGCGAATCCAGCTATCTAAGTCACAGTCGCTGTCAGCCTTGTCTTCATCTGCAGCATTGACGATGTGGGGAGAAACCAAACCCCCGCTGGAGAGAGTACCGGTTTCATTCTTCTGAGATCCCAGAGCATACCCCAATCCAAACTTGTCTTCTTTGATGACTGGCTCCACAAATTTGCCCCAGCCTTGGGCATTACCAGCTTTAACGACTTCGACAGCTTGCTTGTATGAAGAGATAGAAGTCCCGACCTTCTCAAACTCAGGTGAAAAGACAGCTTCGGGCGCGACCTCATTGATGTTTATGGCTTCGAAGCCCTGACACAGCATCTCGTGCATCTCGCCGTCCATCTCTACATACTTAAATGTAGACAGGTGGCTAACAAAAATATCCTCTTCACCACAGACAGTGACGACCTGACCTTCTAGTTCATATTTGAGCTTCTGGTGGAGGGTAGAAGTAACAGCACCGGCAACATGAATCCAAGGCCGACCTAGCAGACAGCTGTAGGCAGGCTGGATATCCATCACATAAAAGGTACTCTTGAATACCTGCGGTCCAATCTTAACTGGCAACTCAACTTCGCCACAAACAGCTCGCTTAGAGCCATCAAAATCCCTCACAACTAAGTTACTTGGCCTCAGGATGGTGTCATCGCAATCCAACTTCATTAAGGCTTTCTTTGGAAGAACATTCAGAGAAGAGCCTGTATCAACCAAAACATGGGAAAGCATCACCCCTTTTCACTCCATTGTGATATGCAAGGCTTTGTTGTGATTCCTGCCCTCAGATGTCAGGTCATTATCGGTGAAACCTAGCCCCCGGCTAGCGTTTACATTGGAAACTACCGACTCCAGCTGGTTAACAGTTATCTCCGGTGGAACATAGGCCATATTCAGTACTTTCAACAAGGCTGCTCTGTGCGCCTCAGAGCACAACAATAGTGAGAGAATGGAGATCTTTGAGGGTGTCTGATTTAGCTGGTCGACTACCTTGTAGTCACTTTTTTTGATAATCCTCATAAACGCATCCACTTCCTTCTCGAATGCGGTCTTAGAAGGATCTTCCTCAGTAGTAACCTCTTCGGCGACCATCTGTTTCCCTTTAGCCTTGGCAGCTGCCTCGGCTTCAGTATTCGCGCGTAATGTTGATGGTGCAAATAGGCGTCCACTGTGAGTGAAGCCACCAACCCCTCCAACATTGTCTACAACGGAGCTACCAATGTCAATGTCTTCTTCGTTAACTTTCTGCCCCTGGCAGTAGATATCAGCCCCATAGTGCCACAGGATAGCACTGTCTTTCTCATATGGAACGGGCCCTGGTATTGTGATGGTGATCGAACCAACCAAAGTCGGTTGAGGGCTGTCAGAGTAAATTGCAACTGGTGCTGAACTTTCGATGTTCACCGCTGCTGGTTCTGTACTTTCTGGGAAATATATTATTGTCGGAGCGAGTCTCTCGGGAACACATATTTCTCCAGGAGTGAAATAAAATGTCACCGTCGATACATCATTCTTCACTGGACGGGCCTGATCGAACTGAAGACAACCTTCATCTATCAGTTGCTGAATACCCATTCTCAAACTGTCACATCCGTTTTCGGCAGCTTGACAATTTCTGCATTCTTCCCCACAGCCCGGGAAAATCTGTCCTTTCAGAAGTCGGTCTTTAACCACCGATAGCGAAGTCTTCACCTTAGTTACATCAGAAACCAAATTCAAAGTTTCCCCACTATCAACAGCGTTAATCCTATGCCCGCCGTGAGCCGGCATCGGGTTCTGGATAACATTAGGCACCGGAGCAAAATTGATAGCCTGGGCATCTCTCAAATCTTGTACCTTTAACTGGAGAGCCTTGCAATTATTTGTAGTATGGCCAGGTGCGTTGGAGTGAAAAGCACATCTGGCGTTGACATCATAACCTCTAGGCAAATTATTGGGATTGATTGGTGGGGCCAGAGTTCTCAACGTAACCAGATTCATGTCAATCAGCTTGGGAAGTAATACTGAATAAGGCATTGGGATTGGCTCGATGACCCGGTCCGTCTGCCTTGGACGTTGTTGATAGTGTCTCTGCTGACCCGGATTACCTCCTTGTTGTTGATTGTTGTACCTGGGTTGTTGTTGCGGATGATATTGCGGTTGAGGAACAGGTGTTGGAATAGTGACTGCGGCTACTTGATCTTGATAATAATTAGAGCGTCCTCTACCCCTGCCTCTACCGGCATACACAACGCTTGCCTCGCCTTCTTTTCTTCGCTGACCGTTACCAGCAAACGGTCTCTTGGGACCTGATGAGTTTGAAGCACTATTGTCTTGAATTCGGCCCATCTTCAACAGACTCTCGATTCTTTCTCTAGCAATTACTATTTCTGCAAAGTTGATTGACGGGCAAGCAGCCAATCTTTCAATATAATTGCCTTGAAGAGTGTTCATGAACATGTCCGCCATCTCCCTTTCAAAATAGTATATCCACAGCTTTTCATCTTCCGTGTGAGCTCCCAACCTTCCTAGATAAGATTGGAGATGAGTGCGTGGGCAAGAAGCCCTGTTGTATTTCTCAAAAGTAGGGGGTTTGAACTTGTGAGGAATCCTTACTCCCTGAACCAGACCAAGATTTGTGACATCAAAGCCTAAGGAATTTTGAGACTCCAAAGATTTGAGCTTCTCAGCAAGCTCATCCATACGGCGAGTGGTCTCGAGGGCCTTGTCGTGCAAAGAAAATTGATCATACTAATAATCTTCAGTAACGGAGCGCCCGTTAATCTAAATTCCTTGATTCACATTGTACCTTCCGCCAATACCATTTCCAACATTCCCTGTGTTGCCAACATTACCCGGGTTTCCATCAGCATTTGCGTTACCCGCGTTACCAGTGTTCACAGGGTTATTAGCGTTCCCAGGGTTACCAGGGTTTCCCTCAGCATTTGGTATCTCCACCTCCGGATCGGGTCTCGATTGCTTAACCAATTCCCTCAGCTTTTCCTGGCCTTCTGCCATACCAGTCATCAATGTCATGAACTGATCCATCCTTTCACGCATATCAGCCAGCTCTTTCTGTACTTGGTCCATCGCTAGCTGTGGACGATTTTCCTTTGTCGGGTACCTGTGGACTCGCTTGGGACCAATAACTGCCTGATACAGGGAACAAACATTAGACACTGCGGTGACACCTGCAAAACAGACAAGGGTTAATATGCATGGTATGCGACGCACTGCTTGTTCAGTTTTAAGGCACCCCCGTTTTGAAAGGGAATACCCTGCAAATGAATAAGCATGAGATGTTGGATGCAAATATGCAGATGATGTTATGCAATACAAAGGCATGTCAATCAGAATTGATGGATCCGCTTGAACATCTGGAGAGAAATTCACTGAGGAATATAATACAAGACCAAAACTCTGCTCCAGAAAACCGGGTTGGTTGGAGGTTAAGATTTCTTGAATTTAGCCCGCCCCTCACTGGTAGGTTCTAAGAACAGAAGTTCGTCAGCTTCAGCCCTTCAGTCGCGAATAATACGTTTACCACTGAAGGTTTGGTATTATTACGGGACAAAAGACCTCCATTGACTCCCCTCAACAGGACATCCTAATAGCAAGTTCCCAGTCTCGGGATCCTCGGATTGAGCAGCGAGAATGCGCCCACCAGAGCTAACATAATCACGTCTCGGAGGAGAGGCCTCGACTGAGTTCTCGGGAAATGGTCACCAGAGTCGACGATTTCTAGAGGAACATCCTGCCGTTGCGGAACACCCGTAAGACATAATATATCCAAAAGGAACCTCGTCTGGGTGTAGTTCTTCACGAACGACTTAACGTAGCAACACGCCACGCAAGCCTCATGATTATCCACTCTAAAACCTATGTGTACACTCAAGCCTGGGTAATGGGCTTATCTCTCATAGAACACCCCATCCCAACAAACAAACAAACAGATCCAACAGATACAACAGATGCATGCAAGCAGGTAAGCAAATAAAGGTACAAAAGCATGAACACCCAATAAACAAGAAATCACACAAGCTATGAGGGACTCGCTTAGGGAAGATGGACCAGGAAGAGGTCAACTTCTTAGCATGTTCCCCAGCAGAGTCGCCAGCTGTAGCAACCTGAGAAATACAGTGCGCGAAAAAACAACCGGCGAAAGAAAATGACAGAAGAGTCGCCACCGTGTGTTATTCATCCCAAAGGAGGGAAAGGAAACGCTCGAAGTAAACCTGAAAAAGGAAAGGACAAGACGGGGTCTCGCAACCAAATCTTGGGTTCGGGAGTCGGTTATACGAAGGGAAGGTATTAGCACCCCTACGCATCCGTAGTACTCTACGGGATCCACTTTTGTAGTTCTTGTCTAAAGGGTGTGAGTTTATCTTGTGCTGTTTACTAAAAAAAAAGGGTTAAATGAAAATGACTCGCGCGGATGTCGCATCCACTGCATACGTATCTCATCTGAATATGAGAATCAGAGTCTTCGTAGCTCGGCTGACCTATGGGTTGGGTAATTGTGCTCGCTAAGACATCGCGTCTTATGCCTACGTATCTCATCTGGCCTGAGAATCAGAGTAAAACGTAGTTCGGCTAACTACGGGGTTATGGATTGGGTTTTGGACGAACGACGTCACTACGCAATCTACCGGATGCTCGACCTTTGGAGACTTACTCGCCTGTAGTAGAAGGAGTTAACGTGTTGCTTTGGGTTTTAGGGTTTGGGATGCTCAAGGGCAAAAAGGCAGTCCTTGACGAAGGAACCACGCTACCTGTGGGGATACGAACACATACAAAACAAACATGTATAAAGTAAATGTGCCAACAAGGAGCTCAGAAGTAAATAAACAAAAGAAAACAAATGCCTCCTATCGAGGTCTTCCAGCTAAGAAAGCGATAAAATGCGGAAAATAGGTAAAAGTACCACACGGATGAAGATCCGAAGTAACAACAATTAAAGAAGTAAGAAACCCTAGGATCTCCCAAGCTAATGCCATCAAAGAAAGGTGAGTCAGTACAGGTAATCGGAATGAACCTCCAGGGGGTATCCCACAAATAAAGTGGGAAAACCACACAAACCATCTTTGCAAGAGTCTGTGAGCCCTCACAAAAAACTCAACAAAAGGGTTAGTGAAACACGATAAGCATTTTTTTCATGGATAACAACATGGTTTCAGAAACCTCAAACCCTGTGGCATACATTTCAGAAATCATGTGATTAAACATTCAAGGCATAGGTTTCACCCATTCATGCATAATTAAACCCGTGGGCAAAAACATAATGAAATTCATCCATCATACCTCATACATTCAGATGATCCAAATTAAGAGCATAAAATCATGGGAATGAGGCAAACCTGATGGGAGAGACCGGTTGAAATGTTAGGGTTTGCGTGAGATGAAAGTGTGTGAGTCAGATTGAATTTTTCAGAGCTGCCTGGGGGTTGCTCTGAGTTCTCTGTCAGGTTTCTCTCCAGGTTTTGTCAAGGGTTTTGTTTCAAGGAAACCTCAGAGTATTTTGCTTCTCTTCCTTTTTTTGTCTGATCTCCCTCTTTTATAACCTGATTTTCATGACTTTGTGGGCTTAAATGAGAGAGGTCCAAGTCCTAGTTTTTCTATTATATTTTATTTATTTTTTATTATTATTTTTATTTATTTATTTTCGTTTTTTTTTCGTTTTTTTTTTTTTGATTTTTTTTTGATTTTTTTTTTTGGATCTAATTCTGATTGACATGATGAAATGCAATATGAAATGCTAAATGAATGCATGACTGAGGGGGGCAAATTTTGGGGTGTTACACCTTTGTTAAGGTATCACTTGTCTGGTAGTTGGTAATCTTTCCCTTTGGCTTATTACCTTTGTTAGGCTCTCACTTGGTTGGTAGTAGGTAATATCTCCTTTACCTATTTGGTTGATTACCTTTGTTAAGCTATCACTTGGCTGGTAGTTGGTAATCTTTCCATTTGGTTAATCACCTTTGTTAAGCTATCGCTTGGTAGGTAGTAGGTAATATCTCCTTTACCTTTGGTTGATTACCTTTATATAGCTATCACTTGGATGGTAGTCGATAATCATTCCCTTTAACTTATTACCTTTTTTAAGTTATCACTTGGCTGATAGTAGGTAATATTTTCCTTTATCTTTGGTTGGTTACTGTAGCGGTAAATTTGTGACCATCAAGCTATGGATAAGTTTGACGTCAGAAAACCAGAGTAGCCACTGCGCTTTTATTGTATCCAAAGGAAAAGGGAAAAGTACGAACAAACCCCAAAGATATGAAGTTTTCAAATCAAAACTAATAAAATGCCAGAGATTACAGGTAAGGGGGTTGGTTACACAGAGGGAAGGTGTTAGCACCCAAAGTATCCTAGGTACTCCTAGGGAGCCCTTTTTGTGTGCATATGTCTTTGGTATAAAATATGTTTGATAAAATAAAGAGTGTATGGATGAGAACATAATTCATTCATCATATTTTTGTGTTTGACAAGACCTTCGGTCTTATGTCTACGTACCAACTATAACACCTCAAAATTTGCCCTCCTCTCTTGGGACTAGCTTAACATATTGCATATCATTCTTAGGGCATTAGTCATTTCACTTTGCATAGCATGTGGCTACATCAAGCAAGTCATCCTCCTAGGTCTTGATCAGAAGATAAAGAGGTTGAGATTCAAGCTAGGGTTTCATTGGATTGATCATTAACCATCTGAGGATGTGTGATTCAAATTAGGGTTTCATGGTTCCTCAAGGAGATTGAGCATCATCTTGGTTGAAATGGTACCTCATCATCATCATGGTTTTGTCATCACCAAGAGATTCATCATGCTTGATCAGATACCTTGAGATTAGGGTTTTGACCTCTGGTCAACCCTAATCATCTGCATTGGGCCAATCAGGGCTTGTCAAGGAAATGAGGTCTTCATTGAGATGGGAGATCATCATATGATTATGTTGAGCTTATGGAAGCTAGGTTTTCATCATTGAGCCATTTCATCAGGAGATTGAAGCTCAAGATCATCAGTACATGGCCAATTCATCTATCAGTCAGAAAAAGTCAACCACAAGTCAACTGATGGATTTGGAGGTGGGAGAGGGTTAGAGACACTTCATTCATGTCCAAACAAGTTTCATTTGACATTGAAAATATCAACAATGAAGAAAATAAAGTCAGATGAACACTTTCCAAAAATAGAAAGTGACTTGTAATTCAGAATTGCCAAAAATGGAAAGGTTTTCTCCTTAAGATTACATGTCCAAAAATGCTTCAAATGAAATTTTGTCCAACATGAACGTTGAAGATCTTGCTCTCACCTTTCCAAAAAGTCCAAGAACATGAATTTCTCATTTGTGGTTGGCAAGTTATGATCAAATCATTTTCCAAAAAAGTTGAACTTCAAAGGTGCATAACTTTTGATTCACAAGGCCAAATGGAGTGAGACCTTTTTGAGAAAAATTCTTTTGATGTCCTCTATCCAAAACAAGCATTACCTGTCATGAAAACTCATCACATAAAAAGTCCATTTTTCAGTAGACTTAATTTGAATTTTGGAGGGAAAAAGGTGTTTTTGCAAAATAAGTCTTGTTTTCACATGATTCCACTTGTACTAGCTCACAAATATCATTTGAAACTTGCTCAAACCAGAAATTGGCACTGTTACATTGCATTGCACATGTGTGGGTGAATTGACCAAATTACCATTTAGCATGAAAATGCATTTTCACTAATCACTTTGGTTTTGGCTAATTAGGATTAAGGAAATGATTAAGCCATGCTATATATTGCTAATCCTAACTGTTTTTCAGATTAACACTTCATTCTAACAGATCTAGATCTGAAAATCACAAAATTCTTCAACTTCTTCTCTCACTTTTTTGCAATTTTCTTCAAAAGCCTTGCCAAGATCTTCATCAATTCATCATTTACATGCATAATTGAAGTGGATTGGAGCAAGAACTAGTGGAATTCGAGCTCAATTTGGAACTGTTGAAGTGAAGGTCATCCATGGCAATTTGAAATTTCATCAAGATCGTGCATAATCAACACACAAACCTTGTTCCATTCATCAATGCTAGCATCATAGAGTTTCTGTTTTGCATTTTCAAAGCTTGATACGCGCGATTCAACACTTGTGCTTCAAAGAAGGTCAGATTTCGAGTTTGATAATTCATGAAATTAATTGATGATTCTTGTAGATCTTGCTTAGTAGATAATTTTCTGCACTTTGAACCATTGGATTTGGTTGAGAAACGAGGAAGTTATGTGGATTAGAACTTTGGTGCATGATTATGTTTTGCTTCGATTCTCTTAAATTAGGAGGAATTAGGCTTAATTGATGTGATATTCATGATGTGCTTGGAAAGATCTTTCTAGTGATATATGGTTTGTAGATTTTCGTGACAATTTGTTCATGTGCTGGGATTTGATGATGAACACGGTTGAATGTTTAATTTTTTTTCCAGAAAGTGTAGTTTGATCCGTGTTTACGCGTACTGTGCATGTGAAGGTGTTAGCGCGCGCTCAGTTTAAAATTGCACCTGCTTCGATCCTTGCTTACGCCAATTCCACTTTTTCCTTTTTGACATTTATTTCAACCATGCCTTACATATTTCACATGCTTCCATTTCATTTTTTTGTTTTTTTTCCTCATTCAATAATTCATATCTCATGAAATAATTGTCCAAATTAACTGAAATTTTTTTCACCATGATCCTTGCCATGTCTACTATTTTATGGTGATTTTTATTAAAATTGTGCACGTGTGATTTTTTGAATGGCCTAGGGTTTGTTCATATGTGTTCTTGCTTGCACCTTGCTTGATCTTTTGATCATGAAATGATGATGTTTAATTGGATGGAGCTGAAATTTTACATGTGCAAACTAGAGAACTTAAGTGACATTTTGGCTTTGAGTTTGTGATTTTTGCATTTCTGGATTGTGAGATATGCTATGATCTTTGGAGGTGTGACAATTTGTGTCACACCATTTCTTGTCCAGTTTGTGGATTTTTGTTACCATGCCATATGAACTTGAAATGAGCTGGATTTTTGCATGTTGATGATTAGGGATGCTAAGTTCGCTTGAGAATGTTTCTGGAATTTTTGAATGCATTTCCTATTTGTTTGAGAATTTCTCCCCTGTTTGACCAATTCTGAACCTTTTGTGAGTCATGATCTCATATGTTTTGTGAAATTCTTGTGGTTTATTGGATGGACTTGAAATTTGGCACGTGTATTATAGACACATTGAAGTTTGTCATGGTTTTGGTTTGGTGCATTTATCATGTTCCTACTCTGTTTTATGCTTGCTTGAAGTTGATGCATGATTTGGTGCCTTGTATGAGCTTGTTTGAACATACCTTGACTTTATGAATTTAATTGACTTGCTTCCTTTTGTCCAAATGGCCTGAAATTTGGTGTGATGATCCTTTAATGAGTGCTGTTTAGCCATGAATGGTTTGGGAATTTATTGAAATGTTTGTGAGTTGATTTGAATTGGATCTTTCTATTTGGTCCTATGAGGTTCTAAATTGCATGCTTTGTACTCTTTGCTTCATGAAATGATAATGGTTGATGATATGAATGTGAGACCACTTGGATTTGATTCTTATTTGATTGATCTTGATTTTTGATAAGTTTCATGTTCTGTTTTGGTTTATTGCTCTCATTTTGACCCTAGGCCATGTCCTAGTGGTTAGTACTTAATGTTTGAGCTTTGTTTCAGGTCAAAGAGCACAATTGCTTATGCTTGATGATGTGCACTCAATTGGAGTTGGTTTATTGATTGGTTATGACTAACCTTGAGTTTGTTTTGTAGGCTTTGAGACTTGTACTTAGGCCTTGTGGATTGCACCTTTGTGCATTGCTTTGCTTGTTTGTCTGTTTATGTACAGTTAACTATTGACTATTAGCTTATCTGTTTGACTGCCTGAGTTGAATACTAACTGAGCTAGATTGATTTCAGGTACCTTAGTTGCTATAGTTCATTTTGAACTTGCTTGTGTTGTTGCTTGGTTGTATAAACCAATTGAGGTATAGCATCACTAACTCCATGTAGTTTGGAAGACCTGGCCTGTTACTTGGCCAGGCACCTGTCTGAAGTCCTCCTTAAGAGGCAATGCCTGTGATTGTTTATATTTGTCCCCAAGCAGGAAAAGACCTTTGTTAAGGCAATTGGCAGATACAAGAGATGTGCAATCCATCTCCTGCTATTCTTGTTGAGTCGTCCCTCTGCTCACACAACTGGTGTTGATGCATTGTGGACATTAACCCAAGATCCTTGTACAATTGTACAGTTGAGTCAGTGTCATAAGTGTTGAAGGGTTCCCACTTTCTGGACCCACACTTCATTGTCTTAAGCTCTCCCTGGCCAAGGATAAGAGCTGTGAGGCACACCCCTCACTCCCATTTCATCTGGCTTCACCCTAACTCTCAATGTTAGGGTTAAGAGCTAACATCACCTGATACAGTCGGTTTGCTTTTGCAGTCTAACCCTTTGTTTGAGACCACTTTGTCTGGATATAGTGAGTGCTAATTGTGAATGTTTGCTTTGTTTTGATTATGCTTGAATGCTTTGCTTTACCTATTTAGGATTAGCTTGCTGCCTGTGCAAGTTAGGATAGAAACCATAACTTAGGGATGATATGCATGATAACATCTAGGCTTGAGTCCAGCTCCCTAGTAGTGTGTCTCCCTTTGTATCTGGTTAGAATTTCTTTCCCGTTCAGGGGAACTACGTTGCCCTGATCCTTATACCAGATGAGATACGTAGGCAGGAGGTCGCACGAGATCTCTCCGGGCACCCTTTTTGTTTTTCACCCTTGTTCTTTTTGTGTGTGTTTGCTTGACAGTTGCTAGGCTCGAGTTCCCGACTCCTTAGTAACTTGTTTGTTTGTTAACCTTCTTGTGTGTGTAGGAGATGGATGTAAGCCCAGCAATTGGCATTCCGTATCCTCTTGTTGTGTGCTTGGAGTCCGGTATAAGTCCATCAAGTGGCATCTGGTTTCCAGTGTGGGTTTGTTTGGTTCGGAAGCTAATGTAAGTCCAGCGATTGGCGTTCGGGTTCTATGTTTGCCTTTTTGTGCGTGTGTTTTGTTTCGGCGTGCGTGAGCCGAACTACGGTAGCTCTGATTCTCGTTCCAGACGAGATACGTAGGCATAGGATGCGATATCTTAGCGAGCCCTCTCCCCTCTTCCTCCACCTGTGTTGTTTTCAGTGTGTGTGTGTGATGTTTGTTTTAGCAACCTTTTCTTTCTTTTAGAGCGTGGATCCCGTCGAGTACGACGGATGCGTAGGGGTGCTAATACCTTCCTTTCGCATAACCGACTCCCGATCCCATTCTCTTTGGTCGCGAGACCATGCTTTTACCAGGTTTACTTCGAGCGTTTCCTTTCCCTCTTTTGGGATAAATAACGCATGGTGGCGGCTCTGTGTTGTTTTGTTTTAGCCCGCCGGTTGTTTTTCGCGGATGCGGCAGCTGGCGACTCTGCTGGGGACTAGAAGTTGACCTATCGCTGGTCCATCTTCCCTAAGCGAGTCTCTCCTAGCGTTCTAGGATAATTTAGGTTGCTTGTGTTGCTTTATTTATGGCATTTATTATTCTGACTGTGTATATATTTGCATAAATATTTGCATGCATCATACTATCATGTTGCCGTCTTCTGTGCAGGTGGTTCCTCTGTTTTGGGGTGGGTGTTCTGAGTGGGGCTAAAACCCAGGCCCGAGTATACACCTAGGGTTAGCGTGGTCTCACGTTCCTTATTTGATTTATCAGCATATTGTTGTAACGTGACATACCACAAGCCGGACGAGGTTCATTGGAGAGCTTTTCCATTGTGGAGTACTCCACTTTGGTCTAGTTACCTCTTTTGAGCTATTGACTTCGGTGACCGATCTTTCCCGGATCTCTGGTTTAGACGATCTTAGGAGAGCTACAATGGCACACCCGAAAGGGCAAACCCATTGAGTATCTTTGCCCGATTGTCGACACCATTATCCGCCTTAGGATGACCTGAGTAGAATTTACCTGTGAGGGGAGGGTGATTCTTACAGATGCATGTGCAGATGGTGACTTTGATGTTGACTGATGGTTCCGTTGATCAGAGTCATATTCATAAGTCTGATTTATGGTAATTTATTGCTGAGACGCCGGAGTGCTGTCTGTATTATTTATCAGTGGGGATCCGTTTATTTCAGGATTCCCCGGGCCGATTCAGAGATTTGTGGTTGTCAGATCAGTGAATCTCTGGTGATGATGGTGATGTATCTTTCAGTTCCATTTATTTCGGAACCCTTGAGTTGGACTTATGATTGCTCAGTACCTCAGATGGTTGTGATCAGTTCAGAGATCAGGCTTCAGTGCAACAGATGCTCAAATGACTTGGAGGATGGCACAATGCATTGCATTCATTCATCAGCATCATTCACATTTTGCATTTACCTGCATCTAACACATGTTTATCCAGATGCAGGGACATTTTTGATCGAGATCCCGGTTGAGAGACTTCTTTGCTCAGATATGAGGACCGGTTTGAAAGACGATGTTGTCTACAGTTTCTTCAACCCAGAGATTGATGAGTTGAGAGATATGATAGCATTGATTACGCCCGACCATGTGGGGATGTTCAGAGAGGCATACGGTGGTATTCTGAAGATGGCTTTCAGATTCACTGACAGCGACAGGAGCGCCATCCATACTCTTCTCTAGTTCTATGACCCGGGTCTGAGATGTTTTGTGTTCCCGGACTATTTGTTAGGGCCTCTGATGGAGGACTATGCCAGCATTTTGGGTATGCAGATCCGAGATCAGATTCCTTTCTGTGCCATTAGGGGAGAGCCTGACATCCTTGGGATTTCCCGTGCTCTTTATTTGAGTCCGGAGATGACCAAGGAAGGTTTGAAGGAGAAAGGAAAGTTACCGGGTTTTCACTTGAGTTTCTTGGAAGCCAGAGCCAAGGAACATGCTGCTGTGGGTAATTGGAAGACGGTCTGTGCCTTGATTGCTATGAGCATTTATGGGACCATCCTGTTTCCTAATCAGAAGAGCTTCGTGGATCATAATGCCATCAGATTGTTCATACAGAGGAACCCTATTCCTACTCTGATCGGAGATGTTTATTACTCGGTTCATAACAGGAACGAGAAGCGGTGTGGTGGATTGATCCGGTGTTGTGCTCAGCTGCTATTCAAGTGGTTTATGGGGTATTTGCCTTCCAGAGGAGCTTTTGCTGCTCTTGATCCTACGGTCAAGTGGTCGGTCAGGTTGATGGGTTTGCGAGCCACTGACATAGCTTGGACTCATAACGGACTGGCTGGACGGGATTTCGTATATAGCTGTGGGAGCTTTCCCAATGTGCCTCTCATAGGAATTCAGGGTTGCATTAATTACAATCCAACGCTTCTTAGGAGACAAATGGGGTTTGCCATGGAGGTTCCTCCTCTCGAGCGTGAGATTCAGGAGTCTTTCTATTTCCCAGTTGAGGGCAATCGGGCCAAGTTGAGACAAGTGTCTGGGTCATGGCGTAACATTCAGAGGAAAGGAAAGGTTCCTTTTGGCAAGGTTAACAGCATGTCTTTTCCTCCATTTGATGATTGGCTTCAGAAGAGGATTGAGCTCACACATCTACCATTTCCCGGAGGCGATCCTTGGTGTCCTATGATTGAGGGTCCGCGTTCTTCTGTCAGTATGGAAGAATTCCTCGAGATGAAGAGAGCCAGAGATCAGTTGCAAGCGGAGAAAACTGAATTGGAGATGAGTGTTGCTCGTATTCAGACGACTAATCAGGAGATCAGAGTAAGGATGGAGGATCAGGATAAGCGACATGCTCTGGAAGCAGAGCGCTTTGAGATGGATACTGCCTACTATGGGAAGATCAGCCAAGCCTTAGCGTCATCCACAAAGGAGCACGACATCACTAAGGAGAAGCTAGCCAGAGCTGCAAAGGTCATTGAAGATGAGAAGAGGAGGCAGATCCTTGTGAAGGCACAGAGAGATGACAAAGTCAGAGTTCTTATTGCTGAGTGGGAAGCAAAGCTGAAGACCAAGGAAGCAGAGAATATGAAGATCACCGCTGAGAGAGATCATTGCATTGCCGAGAGAGATCATTACTTCAGGCAGATGAAGATTCACCAGAAGGAGGTGGGGAGATTACAGCAGGAGAACACTGAGCTCAGGTTCACCGCAGAGTTTGCGAAGATGGTTGATGATGTAGGGCCTGCTGTGGGACCTTCATCAGATTAGACCTTTCTTATTTGCGTGGATTACCGTCAGGCATGTTTACGGAATTCATTTGCTTGTATTTCCTTGCTGATTCTGGGGAATTGTATTTGATTTGTATCAGCTTTGATGTATGACTATGGCGCTTATTGTGCATTTTGATATGCGATGATTGTTTTCATTCAGTGATCAATCTTCAAGCTTTATTTGCTTTACCGTATGCACTCACACGACACACACATGGTTGGGGGGTATTTTGCTAAATCATATATCTCTGATCTGTATGATGAAATCAAATGCTGAATGTCAGAATATTGCTGCCGGATTATTATTTGTCTCGATGAAGCCAGGATCGAGAAACAAAGTGTTCCTCATGTGGATAAACACTGCATTCATGCATGATCATAATAACTTTTGTTTTTATTTTGCAGGTATCAGTTCTAACGTGCTTGATTGTTTCAGGAATCATTGCTCGTGCTCGCAGAGTTGTACCTTTGCACTCAACACGTCCTCACAGATACTTCACTAGACGCAACACTCCAAGGCTGATGGATCTCCCTAACGTAGATATTCTCGAGCTGAAAGATAAAATGAGCGAACTGATCAACATCATGCAAGGGTTTGCAGTTGGTCAGAAAGCTTTGGCTGACAAAGTTGAGAAGCTCGAGCGAGCTTCAGCGGCTAACAGTGGTGTAAACCTGGATGGTGTCTCCAACCAGGGGCTGGGTGGTTCCAGAGATGGAGGAAAGAGAACGACCGTGGGTATAGTGAACAATGCCGGTGGTTTTGGTGCTGCCACTGGTGGTCAACCTGTTCAGATGGGCAATAACATGAAAGATAGTCTGTTCCCGCCATTTTTCGGGGTTGAAGATGACAGAGAGGAAGACCGAGAAGCTGATCAGTTCTCCATGCACAACGAACCGTTCGGTCAGTATGGTGCCCAACCACAGAATAAAGAGATACAACTGCTAGCAGAAAAGATCAGAGCTTTGGAGAGCTATGCCACTCCCGGAGTCGTGAACATGTCAAACATGGGGCTAGTCGAGGGGATTGTGATCCCACAAAAGTTTAAAGCGCCCGCTTTTGATAAGTACAATGGGAATTCCTGCCCGGAAACTCATCTGCAAGCATTCGTCCGCAAGATCTCTGCATATACCATGGACCAAAAGCTCTGGATGTACTTTTTCCAAGACAGTCTGTCCGGAGTCTCCTTGGAGTGATACACCAAGCTTAAGTCGTCCGATATAAAGAGCTGGCAAGATCTTGGTGACGCATTCTTTAAACAGTATCAGTTCAACGCTGATATGGCTCCGAGTCGTACCCAGCTACAGGGTATGTCTCAGAAGAATAACGAAGGGTTTAAAGAATACGCTCAAAGGTGGAGGGAGTTGGCTGCCAGAGTGCAACCTCCATTAGTGGACAGGGAGATGTCTGATCTCTTTATGGGTACCCTGCAAGGGGCGTTTGCTGAGAGGATGGTTGGTTGTCCGGTGACCAACTTCGCAGACATAGTGGTGGCCGGAGAGAGAATAGAGAGTTGGCTGAAGCTTGGAAAGATTCAGGGTAATGCTTCATCGTCAGGATCGAAGAAGCCCTTCAGTAATGGCCAGAGGAAGAAAGAGGGTGATACCAGCGCAGTATATGCTCAAAGAGGACCCAGTAGGGATCGTTACTTTCAGCACACTGCTGCGGTAACTATTCCTGCTGATAATCAGCCTGCACAACAGCAACAACAACCGCAGCAGCAGCGTCAACCATTTCAGCAGAGGCCTCAGAGGGCTGGTTATCAGGTGCGGGGAAGAATGAATGACCGTCAGTTTGACAGGCCTCCTGTGACTTACTCCTTCTTGTTGAAGAAATTACAAGACTTGGGGTTGGTACAAATGAGAACTTTGGCACCTTTGAGACCTGATCAGAGGCCAGCCAATTATGATGAGAATGCAAAGTGTGAATTTCACTCAGGTGCACCCAGACACAACATAGAGAACTGCAAAGCTTTTAAGCACGTAGTTTAAGACCTGGTGGATTCAAAGGCAATCAACTTTGCACCTTCTCCGAACGTTAATGCTAATCCCATGCCCGCGCATGGTCAAAGGGGGGTGAATGCTATCTCTGAGGAGAACAGAATTGGGCTGTTGTCTGTTAATCAGTTGAAGACTCCCTTGGCTGAGGTCAAGAGACAGTTGTTGAAGAATGGGGTTTATCCGGGCTGTGGTAATGTTTATGCTGAGTGCATGGTTGTCCCTGAGGGGTGTATACTCTTGAGAGAGGCTGTCCAAAGGCTGATGGACGATGGAAGTATTCAGTTTGAGAGGGCTGATATGGGGGAAGATGAGGTCTCCACCATAACAATTTACTTTGATCTGGTTGATTTGTCGACTCTAGCTGAGGCGGCTCCAGTTACCGTCACGGTACCTGGGCCAATTCCCTATGACAAAGATGATGCCGTGCCGTGGCATTATGGTGGAGAGGTTTATTGCAATGGAGAGAAAGTAGAAGATCAGACTGCGGGTGAAACCACCGTTTCAAAGGTGGATAATGCCGGTCCCAGCGGTTTCACTCGCAGTGGAAGATTGTTTGCTCCTGATGCCTTGAGGGGAGGAGAAGGAGAAAAGGAGAAAAAAGAAAAGGCCGAGGCTTTAGCCAGGGCGAAAGGAAAACAAGTGATTAGTGATGGTACTCCAGTGGTGACACCGGCGCCTGGTGGGCCGAAGAGAGAACTTGATGATGAGGCGGAAGAATTCCTCAAAATAATCAAGAAGTCTGAGTACAAGCTTGTGGACCATCTACAGCAGACTCCTTCCAAGATATCGATTTTGTCGTTGCTGTTAAGCTCTGAGGGTCATAGAGAGGCTTTGATGAAGATTCTGAAGAAAGCCTATGTTCCTCAAGAGATCACTATTAATCAGTTGGAGACGGTAGTGTCTAATGTGCATGCCAGCCATGGGCTGGGTTTTACTGACATGGATCTGATGTAGATGGGAGGAATCACAACCGGGCATTACACATTGCGATGGAATGTAAAGGAGTTGTGCTTTCGCATGTGCTGGTTGATACCGGCTCCTCTTTGAATGTGTTGCCGAAGAAAGCTCTGGCAAAGTTGAATTGCGAAGGATTGATCCTGACGCCCACAGACTTGATAGTACGGGCTTTTGATGGGTCGAAGCGGGCTGTATTTGGAGAAGTTGAGCTTCCAGTGAAGATAGGCTCTGAGGTGTTTAAGTCGACTTTCTACGTCATGGATATTCAGCCGGCATACAGTTGCCTGTTGGGTCGCCCATGGATTCATGCTGCTGGGGCAGTGACCTCGACTTTGCACCAAAAGTTGAAATATATCTGGGAAGGGCAGGTTGTCACCGTGTGCGGAGAAGAAGATATCTTTGTCAGCCACCTTTCGTCTTTCAAGTACGTGGAGATGGACGGTGAAATACGGGAGACGCCTAGTCAAGCATTCGAAACTGTTAAAGTGGAGAATGCTCTTTTTGCAAAAGAAGAGGAAAAACCGTCCATATCTTCGTACAAACAGGCCACCGAGGTGGTGAAGAATGTAGAAGCTCCTGGTTGGGGTAGGATGATGGATATCTCCGCCAAAAAAGACGGCTTCGGAGTGGGGTATCAGCCGAATAGAGGCTCATCAGGACAAGGCAGAGGACGCCGTACGTCAGTCACGTTCACTAGTGCCGGAATGCTGGATCCGGATCACATCTGCATGATGGGTGATGAAACTGATAGCGACTGCGAAATTGACCGATGGATAAAGCCGTGCGCGCCAGGGATGGGAATCCAGAACTGGAAGGCTGAAAAGATCATCACGGTCACTCTGCTCGAAGAGTAATATTTTCCTGTTTTCGGTTTTATTTGCATGAAAGCCATACGTGTTGCCCGACACGTAATGGTTCATTATAAGGGCCACCTCATGTTTAATTTTGCAAGTTTTGCATTATCAATAAATGGATGTTTTTCAGTTAAAAGCGGTGTTCCTTGTTTTTCATTTATTTTTACAGTTTAAAAATAAAAACAAAATAAAAATGGCAATGTTTTCGTTTTTCTTTTTGATTTGTCTCGCTCCGGTTCTAAAGCAATGCATGAATCCACATTCATGCAGATGTGATTTCTCGCCGGATCTCATTGATAACAATCCTGTTACACCCTCATATGACTTCGACAATCCGATCTATCAAGCCGAAGAAGAAGGCGAAGAAGATTGTGAACTGCCAGGGGAGTTAGCCAGGTTGTTAAAACAATAGGAGAAGGTGATTCAGCCGCACGAAGAGCAAATTGAGGTTGTGAATCTGGGTACCGACGAGGTCAAGAAAGAAGTGAAAATCGGGGCTGCTTTGGAGGAGAGTGTCAAGAGCAGACTGGTAGCATTGTTGAAAGAGTATGTTGACATATTTGCCTAGTCTTATCAAGATATGCCAGGGTTAGATACCGATATCGTTGTGCACAAGCTACCGTTAAGAGCAGATTGTCCTCCAGTGAAGCAGAAGTTACGCAGAACTCGACCTGACATGGCAATGAAAATCAAAGAGGAAGTGTAGAAGCAGTGGGATGCTGGTTTCCTTGCTGTCGCTAATTATCCGCCGTGGGTCGCGAACATTGTGCCAGTCCCGAAGAAAGATGGGAAGGTGAGAATGTGTGTGGACTACCAAGATCTGAATAGAGCTAGTCCGAAAGATGATTTCCCACTACCTCACATAGATGTGTTGGTAGATAATACAGCTCAATTCTCGGTGTTTTCCTTCATGGATGGCTTTTCTGGCTATAATCAAATTAAAATGTCGCCAGATGATATGGAGAAAACAACGTTCATCACGCCATGGGGCACCTTTTGTTACAAGGTGATGCCATTCGGTCTCAAGAACGCCGATGCTACTTTTCAGAGAGCTATGGTGACTTTGTTTCATGATATGATTCATCATGAAATTGAATGCTATGTTGATGACATGATAGCAAAGTCCCAAACAGAAGAGGGGCATTTGGTAGATCTGGCCAAGTTGTTCGACCGGCTGAGACAATTCAGACTGAGGTTGAATCCAAACAAGTGCACTTTCGGAGTGCGGTCCGGTAAATTGCTGGGGTTTATTGTAAGTGAGAAAAGGAATCGAGGTTGATCCTGCTAAAGTAAAAGCAATAAGAGAAATGCCTGAACCGAGAACGGAGAAGGAGGTTCGTGGTTTCTTAGGTAGATTGAACTACATTTCACGGTTCATATCTCATCTAACAGCCACGTGTGAACCGATATTCAAGTTGTTGAGAAAAGATCAAACGGTCAGGTGGAATAATGATTGCCAAGCGGCATTTGAAAAAATCAAAGAATATTTGCAGGAGCCTCCGATTCTGATGCCTCCTGTGGAGGGAAGACCGTTAATTCTATACTTGACGGTCCTCGAGGGGTCTATGGGGTGTGTATTGGGGCAGCATGACGAGTCTGGTCGAAAAGAGCATGCCATATATTACCTTAGCAAAAAGTTTACCGACTGTGAAACAAGATATTCACTGCTCGAGAAAACTTGCTGTGCTTTGGTCTGGGCTGCTCGCCGACTAAGGCAGTATATGCTGGTTCATACCACTTTATTGATTTCCAAGATGGATCCAATCAAGTACATTTTTGAGAAGCCAGCATTGACCGGACGGGTTGCGAGGTGGCAAATGATTTTGACAGAATATGATATTCAGTATACCTCTCAGAAGGCGATCAAGGGGAGTGTATTGTCTGATTACCTCGCTCAGCAACCCATTGAGGATTATCAACCGATGAAGTTTGAATTCCCTAATGAGGACATCATGTTTCTCAAATCGAAAGATTGTGAGGAACCAATCTCGGAGGAGGGGCCTGACCCTGAATCCGAATGGATTCTGATGTTTGATGGGGCCGTTAACGTGAATGGTAGCGGAGTTGGTGCTGTTTTGGTTACGCCGAAAGGATCCCATATTCCTTTTGCTGCCCGGCTAACATTTGAGTGCACCAACAACGTGGCTGAATACGAAGCTTGCATATTGGGGATTGAAGAGGCGATTGATTTGAGGATCAAGAACCTTGTCATATATGGAGATTCAGCTCTGGTTGTAAATCAAGTTAACGGAAAATGGTATACGCATCAGTCTCATTTAGTTCCATATCGGGATTATACGAGGAGATTGTTGACGTTTTTCACCAAGGTGAAGATGCATCATGTGCCGAGAGAGGAGAACCCTTTGGCAGATGCTTTGGCTACTCTCGCGGCCTTGATTAAGGTGCAGTGGTGGAATCAGTTCCCGAGTGTTGAAGTGGGACGTCTGGATAGACCAGCTTATGTGTTTGCTGTTGACACAGTGCCTGATGATGAGAAGCCGTGGTATTACAATATCAAGCGCTATCTAGAAACTCAAGAGTATCCTGAGGGAGCATCGAAGAAGGACCGAAAGACTCTGCGGAGGTTGGCCATGGTGTTTTACCTAAACAAAGATGGGGTTTTGTACAAGCGGAATTTTGATTGGGTCTTGCTCAGATGTGTTGATGATAGAGAAGCAAGCCAATTGATGAAAGAGGTTCATGAAGGATCGTTCGGTACCCATGCCAGTGGGAATGCGATGGTAAAAAAGCTGCTGAGGGCAGGTTATTATTGGATGACAATGGAGGCCCAATGTTTCAATTTCGTGCGGAAGTGTCATAAATGCCAGATTTATGCTGACAAGGTGCACGTGCCTCCAAATCCGTTGAGTTTGATGTCGTCTCCATGGCCGTTCGCTATGTGGGGCATTGACATGATTGGAAAGATTGAGCCTACGGCTTCGAACGGGCATCGGTTCATATTAGTGGCTATTGATTACTTCACCAAGTGGGTAGAAGCAGCCTCTTATACGAACATGACGAAGCAGGTCGTTGCCAGGTTTCTCAAGAGAGACATCATTTGTAGATATGGGGTTCCCGAGAGGATCATTACTGATAATGGTTCTAATTTGAATAACAAGATGATGGCAGAATTGTGCCGGGAATTCAAGATCGAACATCACAATTCTTCTCCCTATCGTCCGAAGATGAATGGGGCGGTTGAGGCAGCCAATAAGAACATAAAGAAGATTTTGCAAAAAATGGTGGTAACCTATAAAGACTGGCATGAGATGTTGCCGTTTGCATTGCAGGGGTATCGAACTTCGGTGCGCACATCTACTGGGGAAACGCCTTTCTCGTTGGTATATGGAATGGAAGCGGTGCTACCAGTTGAGGTCCAGATTCCCTCTTTGAGAGTCCTGAGGGATGTGAAATTGCAAGAGGCTGAATGGGTAAGGACCCGGTATGAAGAGTTAAGCCTGATTGAGGAAAAGAGGCTGGCAGCCATTTGTCATGGACAATTGTACCAGCAGCGGATGAAGCGTGCTTTTGACCGAAAGGTACGACCTCGGGTATACCATGTGGGCGATATGGTGTTGAAAAGGATCCTTCCTCCTCAAAACGATCGAAGGGGCAAGTGGACACCCAATTATGAAGGTCCGTTCGTGGTCAAGAAGGTTTTCTCTGGAGGAGCCTTGTTGTTAACGACCATGGATGGCGAGGATTTTCCATCCCTTGTGAATGCAGACGCAGTTAAAAAATACTTCGTATAATAGACCCGCTGGACGAAAAGAATAAAATAGTCCAGGCAAAAAGGGGCATCCCGGCGAACCAAAAAACAGAAAGAAAGGTTCGGGCAAAAATTAGGGATAAAAAGAAAAGAATGTACACCCGGCAAGTCGAAAACCTGAAAAGGCGACTTGGGCAAAAAAGGGTATCCCGGTGGACTGAAAACCCGAAAGGGCGGTCCAGGCAAAAGAGGGATTGAAACGAACAACTGCGTCTGGCATGATCGTTTGTGCTTTGGTTAAAGCATAATGGATAATACCCGGTGGGGATCAATCAGAAACGTCTTGTTCAGAAGACAGAAAGCACGGAGAGTCTGAGGACATATGGGGTGTAACCGAGTTGGAACTCGATGAGATTACGGGTTTCACATTGCCATTAGGATAGATTTTTCCTTTTGTGCGCAATTACCTCTTTTCATGAATTGCTTCCTTTGTATTGCTCAATTTGAGCCACACTTTTCAATCAATAAAATGCATATTCAGTCAAATAATTTTGTTTTTGTTACCGCTTTGATTGCAAAAACATCCGATTATTTTTGATAAAGAATCTTGCATTTTTTAGACATACAGGTCCCTTCCAATGCATGTTTATAAGATTGAAAGCTTGAAATCTTATTCGGAAGGTTGAGTGACCCAAGTGTTGAAATCTTGACACGTCTGGGGCACGGTTTTATCTAACGATCTCTTTTGCAGGTGCTGTTAGATATTTTTCACTCACTTGCAGGCTGTGATGTGGAAGCTTTTGACGAAACAAATCCCCACGGAGTCCAATCAGGGACAAATGAATAGAAGAACGATGACAAGACGGCGAGACGTACGACGATCCTTGAGAATCAATCAAGAAGACTCTTCAAAGTTTGAAAATTGAAAAGTATGTATCAATCCCCGGCGTTCGCTCTCCGTCGAGTGCGGACCGGTCGGGAATACAAGATGATGGAGCAGAAAAGGTCCAGATGAGTCTGGGAGTTCTCAAAATTGGAAAGCTGACAGTGGATTTAGATGATGAATACCAATGGGTCGACGCGTCGACGGGTGTTCAGTATCCACATTTCCTCGTATCGCCAAGCAGAGTCGGAATGACTAATTCTCCAGCAGGTTCAAGGTCTGTGGATTCCCTAGCAGGGTCAGGATGGTTATCCCCAACAGGTTTTAGATTGATGCTTCCCCAGTCGCCAGGACTGAAGGTGGAAATTTCCCCAGCAGAGGTATCTGTGAGCGGTGGTGTACCGAGCAGAGTCTGGAGTGTTATATCCCCAGCAAGTCAAAGACTGTTGTTTCCCCACAGAGTGCATTGGTGATTTCTTCCCCCAGCGATATCCCCAAGCGGATTGGGTGCAAAAAAGAAGGTTATCCCCAGCAAGGGTTGACTTTTCCCAGCAGCAGTGCTATTCCCCATCAGGGTGGAGATCGGAGTGTTGACGAGTTCCTCAGCAGAGTGTCTCGAGCTCCCCGGAAGAGTCCCTTGAGGGGGATACCTTTTTATACATTCATCATGAAAAATAAGCATAGCATATTACATAATAAATCGCGTAGCATTTCCATGATTATGGAGCATTACGCTGAAAAAATCAATCATGCATCATTGTTGCAAGCATAGGCTAGTCTCAAACCGTGGTTACCGTTTGAGAAGTGGTTGTGCCCGAAAGTGAAGGTGTTACTCCGAGGAGTTTAGCATCATGATTTTGAATCAGAGGTATTCCCCAGTAGTGCGATATTGGAAGAAGAGTTTCTGCCAAGCAGAGATGGGAATGTTAATCAAGAAATTCTCGGGGTCCAAAAAGAAAAAGAGATAATCCCCAACTAAGCGCGAAGTGTTCGTTGGCTAGGGTGGAATAGAGAATGGCCAGCTCGTGGCTTGTTATCCCCAGCATGGGTCATTGGCATGCGTGTCAACTCACTTATCACTGTTTTGTTATCTTCGCCGATGCTGACAAGCATAAAGAGTTTTCCGGTGTTCAGGCCGAAATGGTGTTCAGACCAGTTTTCCGGTGTTCAGGCCGAAATGGTGTTCAGACCAGTTTTCCGGTGTTCAGGCCGAAATGGTGTTCAGACCAGTTTTCCGGTATCTAGACCGAAGTGGTGTTCAGACCAGTTTTCCGGTATCCAGACCGAAGTGGTATTCAGACCAATTTTCCGATTTTCAGATCGAAGAAGTTCTCAACAATCAGGACGAAGAACTTGTGGCGCTCAGGCCAGTTTTCCGATTTTCAGATTGAAGAAGTTTCCAACTAATCATGTTGAAGTACTTGTGGCATCCAGGCCAATTTTCCGGTATTTAGACCGAGGCGGGTATTCAGACCGATGCGGCGTTCAGGCCAGTTCCAATTTTCAGATTGAAGAAGCTTCCGATGATTAGATCGATGCAGCTTGCGGCAGTCAGGCCAATCTCCCGGTATCCAGACCGAAGTGGTGTCCAGACCAAAATGGTGTTCATACCAAAGTGGTGTTCAGACCAAATTGGTGTTCAGGCTAGTCTTCCGGTATTCAGACCGACATTAATACTCTCAGATATTCTGTCCGGTATTCAGGCCGACTTTCTCCGTGCCAGACGGATTTTTCTTCAAGATTGTTTCTTTGCCGATTCTGACAGGCACTGTTAATTATTTTCCCATCAGAGTGCAAATTGTTCGTCTGTTCTTGGTATTCAATCACTCTTCATCCTGATCATCTGAAATCCGAGGCTATTCATATCGACAGGTTCATAGTGGATTGAATAGGGGCAGCTGTAACACCTCAAAATTTGCCCTCCTCTCTTGGGACTAGCTTAACATATTGCATATCATTCTTAGGGCATTAGTCATTGCACTTTGCATAGCATGTGGCTACATCAAGCAAGTCATCCTCCTAGGTCTTGATCAGAAGATAAAGAGGTTGAGATTCAAGCTAGGGTTTCATTGGATTGATCATTAACCATCTGAGGATGTGTGATTCAAATTAGGGTTTCATGGTTCCTCAAGGAGATTGAGCATCATCTTGGTTGAAATGGTACATCATCATCATCATGGTTTTGTCATCACCAAGAGATTCATCATGCTTGATCAAATACCTTGAGATTAGGGTTTTGATCTCTGGTCAACCCTAATCATCTGCATTGGGCCAATCAGGGCTTGTCAAGGAAATGAGGTCTTCATTGAGATGGGAGATCATCATATGATTATGTTGAGCTTATGGAAGCTAGGGTTTCATCATTGAGCCATTTCATCAGGAGATTGAAGCTCAAGATCATCAGTACATGGCCAATTCATCTATCAGTCAGAAAAAGTCAACCACAAGTCAACTGATGGATTTGGAGGTGGGAGAGGGTTAGAGACACTTCATTCATATCCAAACAAGTTTCATTTGACATTGCAAATATCAACAATGAAGAAAATAAAGTCAGATGAACACTTTCCAAAAATAGAAAGTGACTTGTAATTCAAAATTGCCAAAAATGGAAAGGTTTTCTCCTTAAGATTACATGTCCAAAAATGCTTCAAATGAAATTTTGTCCAACATGAAAGTTGAAGATCTTGCTCTCACCTTTCCAAAAAGTCCAAGAACATGAATTTCTCATTTGTGGTTGGCAAGTTATGATCAAATCATTGTCCAAAAAAGTTGAACTTCAAAGGTGCATAACTTTTGATTCACAAGGCCAAATGGAGTGAGACCTTTTTGAGCAAAATTCTTTTGATGTCCTCTATCCAAAACAAGCATTACCTGTCATGAAAACTCATCACATAAAAAGTCCATTTTTCAAGTGGACTTAATTTGAATTTTGGAGGGAAAAAGGTGTTTTTGCAAATAAGTCTTGTTTTCACATGATTCCACTTGTACTAGCTCACAAATATCATTTGAAACTTGCTCAAACCAGAAATTGGCACTGTTACATTGCATTGCACATGTGTGGGTGAATTGACCAAATTACCATTTAGCATGAAAATGCATTTTCACTAGTCACTTTGGTTTTGGATAATTAGGATTAAGGAAATGATTAAGCCATGCTATATATTGCTAATCCTAACTGTTTTTCAGATTAACACTTCATTATAACAGATCTAGATCTGAAAATCACAAAATTCTTCAACTTCTTCTCTCACTTTTTTTGCAATTTTCTTCAAAAGCCTTGCCAAGATCTTCATCAATTCATCATTTACATGCATAATTGAAGTGGATTGGAGCAAGAACTAGTGGAATTCAAGCTCAACTTGGAACTGTTGAAGTGAAGGTCATCCATGGCAATTTGAAATTTCATCAAGATCGTGCATAATCAACACACAAACCTTGTTCCATTCATCAATGCTAGCATCATAGAGTTTCTGTTTTGCATTTTCAAAGCTTGATACGCGCGATTCAACACTTGTGCTTCAAAGAAGGTCAGATTTCGAGTTTGATAATTCATGAAATTAATTGATGATTCTTGTAGATCTTGCTTAGTAGATAATTCTGCACTTTGAACCATTGGATTTGGTTGAGAAACGAGGAAGTTATGTGGATTAGAACTTTGGTGCATGATTATGTTTTGCTTCGATTCTCTTAAATTAGGAGGAATTAGGCTTAATTGATGTGATATTCATGATGTGCTTGGAAAGATCTTTCTAGTGATATATGGTTTGTAGATTTTCGTGACAATTTGTTCATGTGCTGGGATTTGATGATGAACACGGTTGAATGTTTAATTTTTTTTCCAGAAAGTGTAGTTTGATCCGTGTTTACGCGTACTGTGCATGTGAAGGTGTTAGCGTGCACTCAGTTTAAAATTGCACCTGCTTCGATCCTTGCTTACGCCAATTCCACTTTTGCCTTTTTGACATTTATTTCAACCATGCCTTACATATTTCACATGCTTCTATTTCATTTTTTTATTTTTTTTCCTCATTCAATAATTCATATCTCATGAAATAATTGTCCAAATTAACTGAAATTTTTTTCACCATGATCCTTGCCATGTCTACTATTTTATGGTGATTTTTATTAAAATTGTGCACATGTGATTTTTTGAATGGCCTAGGGTTTGTTCATATGTGTTCTTGCTTGCACCTTGCTTGATGTTTTGATCATGAAATGATGATGCTTAATTGGATGGAGCTGAAATTTTACATGTGCAAACTAGAGACCTTAAGTGACATTTTGGATTTGAGTTTGTGATTTTTGCATTTCTGGATTGTGAGATATGCGATGATCTTTGGAGGTGTGACAATTTGTGTCACACCATTTCTTGTCCAGTTTGTGGATTTTTGTTACCATGCCATATGAACTTGAAATGAGCTGGATTTTTGCATGTTGATGCTTAGGGATGCTAAGTTCACTTGAGAATGTTTCTGGAATTTTTGAATGCATTTCCTATTTGTTTGAGAATTTCTCCCCTGTTTGACCAATTCTGAACCTTTTGTGAGTCATGATCTCATATGTTTTGTGAAATTCTTGTGGTTTATTGGATGGACTTGAAATTTGGCACGTGTATTATAGACACATTGAAGTTTGTCATGGTTTTGGTTTGGTGCATTTATCATGTTCCTACTCTGTTTTATGCTTGCTTGAAGTTGATGCATGATTTGGTGCCTTGTATGAGCTTGTTTGAACATACCTTGACTTTATGAATTTAATTGACTTGCTTCCTTTTGTCCAAATGGCCTGAAATTTGGTGTGATGATCCTTTAATGAGTGCTGTTTAGCCATGAATTGTTTGGGAATTTATTGAAATGTTTGTGAGTTGATTTGAATTGGATCTTTCTATTTGGTCCTATGAGGTTCTAAATTGCATGCTTTGTACTCTTTGCTTCATGAAATGATAATGGTTGATGATATGAATGTGAGACCACCTGGATTTGATTCTTATTTGATTGATCTTGATTTTTGATAAGTTTCATATTCTGTTTTGGTTTATTGCTCTCATTTTGACCCTAGGCCATGTCCTAGTGGTTAGTACTTAATGTTTAAGCTTTGTTTCAGGTCAAAGAGCACAATTGCTTATGCTTGATGATGTGCACTCAATTGGAGTTGGTTTATTGATTGGTTATGACTAACCTTGAGTTTGTTTTGTAGGCTTTGAGACTTGTACTTAGGCCTTGTGGATTGCACCTTTGTGCATTGCTTTGCTTGTTTGTCTGTTTATGTACAGTTAACTATTGACTATTAGCTTATCTGTTTGACTGCCTGAGTTGAATACTAACTGAGCTAGATTGATTTCAGGTACCTTAGTTGCTATAGTTCATTTTGAACTTGCTTGTGCTGTTGCTTGGTTGTATAAACCAATTGAGGTATAGCATCACTAACTCCATGTAGTCTGGAAGACCTGGCCTGTTACTTGGCCAGGCACCTGTCTGAAGTCCTCCTTAAGAGGCAATGCCTGTGATTGTTTATATTTGTCCCCAAGCAGGAAAAGACCTATGTTAAGGCAATTGGCAGATACAAGAGATGTGCAATCCATCTCCTGCTATTCTTGTTGAGTCGTCCCTCTGCTCACACAACTGGTGTTGATGCATTGTGGACATTAACCCAAGATCCTTGTACAGTTGTACAGTTGAGTCAGTGTCATAAGTGTAGAAGGGTTCCCACTTTCTGGACCCACACTTCATTGTCTTAAGCTCTCCCTGGCCAGGGATAAGAGCTGTGAGGCACACCCCTCACTCCCATTTCATCTGGCTTCACCCTAACTCTCAATGTTAGGGTTAAGAGCTAACATCACCTGATACAGTCGGTTTGCTTTTGCAGTCTAACCCTTTGTTTGAGCCCACTTTGTCTGGATATAGTGAGTGCTAATTGTGAATGTTTGCTTTGTTTTGATTATGATTGCATGCTTTGCTTTACCTGTTTAGGATTAGCTTGCTGCTTGTGCAAGTTAGGATAGAAACCATAACGTAGGGATGATATGCATGATAACATCTAGGCTCGAGTCCAGCTCCCTAGTAGTGTGTCTCCCTTTGTATCTGGTTAGAATTTCTTTCCCGTTCAGGGGAACTATGTTGCCCTGATCCTCATACCAGATGAGGTACGTAGGCAGGAGGTCGCACGAGATCTCTCCGGGCACCCTTTTTGTTTTTCACCCTTGTTCTTTTTGTGTGTGTTTGCTTGACAATTGCTAGGCTCGAGTTCCCGACTCCTTAGTAACTTGTTTGTTTGTTAACCTTCTTGTGTGTGTAGGAGATGAATGTAAGCCCAGCAATTGGCATTCTATATCCTCTTGTTGTATGCTTGGAGTCCGGTATAAGTCCATCAAGTGGCATCTGGTTTCCAGTGTGGGTTTGTTTGGTTCGGAAGCTGATGTAAGTCCAGCGATTGGCGTTCGGGTCCTATGTTTGCCTTTTTGTGCGTGTGTTTTGTTTCGGCGTGCGTGAGCCGAACTACGGTAGCTCTGATTCTCGTTCCAGACGAGATACGTAGGCATAGGATGCGATATCCTAGCGAGCCCTCTCCCCTCTTCCTGCACCTGTGCTGTTTTCAGTGTGTGTGTGTGATGTTTGTTTTAGCAACCTTTTCTTTCTTTTAGAGCGTGGATCCCGTCGAGTACGACGGATGCGTAGGGGTGCTAATACCTTCCCTTCGCATAACCGACTCCCGATCCCATTCTCTTTGGTCGCGAGACCATGCTTTTCCCAGGTTTACTTCGAGCGTTTCCTTTCCCTCTTTTGGGATAAATAACGCACGGTGGCGGCTCTGTGTTGTTCTGTTTTAGCCCGCCGGTTGTTTTTCGCGGATGCGACACCAACATAAAAATGAGGGATCAAAACCCCGTAGTTCGTGGTAAAAATTTCAAAGATATTACTGAATTGATTTTAACAAAAGTTTAACAAGGAAAAGGCACAAAAGGGCCAAACATTTTGGAATTTAAGGAGTGGGAGGAGATGAAGAGATTACCCTAAGCAAAAATTAAAAGTTAAGGGTTGAAAAGATCTGACCAATGGGATGCAGTCCAACAGACAAGAATGTCATATAGAAACCCATTTTCCTTTGGACTTTTACAATCAATAAGCAATAAGCAATAAGAAATATCCAAGCATCATCAAGATCAAGGCATCAAATAAAGATAGCCATATCCAAGAAAGCACTCCAATAGCTAGCAATCTTTAGTGTCTTCCAATGTATCATATGAAATATTCCTTGATCAACTTAGAAAAAAAAACATCAGACATAGGCAATAATAGCAAACTAACAATTAAGCACAAAGACAGAGTAATAGATGAATCAAGGGCACTCAAAGGTCTTACATCAGATGAAGGCACATTTAAAGATAACTCAGTCTCTGATGTTGGCATTGGCCAAGTCCTTTAGCATAGGGAATGTTTCCTAATTCTAAGTCCAAAAGCTCAAATCAAGTCCCAACGGTCCTACAAATGTTTTTTAGGGTTTTTGTTATCATTAGGTGTTTTAAAGTCCTAAGACCACAAACAAAATAAAAGCAAGCAAACAATATATACAATCACAAGATATGACTCAAATGAGCAAAGTGAAAATGGCTTGAAACATAAACAAGTTGCATGAAATGTAAATGGCAATGAATGATAAAGGTACTGAAATTTAAAGTGCATAAAGTAAATGACTTGAAAGTAAAACAATATTATTAAGAGTTAGTCAATGGTTAGTTAAATGTTAGTGTTGAGTTTAAATTGATTAAGTCATTCTTTGGAGAACATTAAACCATTCATTCACAAGTATGAAGCCTTAAACCAAGACACCTTTCATGAGAAGGGCTACAACTTAGATAATTCAACAAGTATGTGTAAGACCCCAATTTTGACCCTAAGATTCCTCATGTTATCTCATCATATGCATTAGCATTGGGATCACACCTTGGCATTCTCCTTACCCATCATTCATTGGGATTGGGAGAGGTCACCAAGCACTTTAGATTGTATCATACATCATTTTTATTTGTTTACTAACCAAAATACCAAAAATATGTCAATGTATAGTTTAACTCTTTTGTAGGTAGTGTGTATGCTCACCTATGCTCTATCAAGCTCATATCTAGGGTTTGAGACCCTCAATACAAGGAGCTCAATCAATACATGGTTTACTATGGCTCTAATTATCATATATGTATCCCCATGATTTTCACATTTTATTTTGATCAAGAAATCATCAAGAGTTTGGAGTTGGTTTGCCTTGGAAACCCTAATCCATCTGGGTATCTTTTGTGACTTCTTCAGCAAGTTTCTTCAACAATTGATCAAATATTTCAAGGGATACTTCACATTACATAATATTATGCATATATGATTCTCCATGAGTCCTAAAAGTCAAGAGAATGTCAAGCTAGCAAGTTGGTTCATGATGGCTGACCAGAGAAAGTCAATTGGTCAAAACTGGGGTTCCCTAGACCCTATCTCCTACAATTTTTGTCATATGAAAATTATTACAAGGGAAACGTTACTCAAAATTACATTACAAACAACTTTCATGTTGAAGTCAAGAGCTATTTTTGCTTGGAAATTCATTGTTTATGTTGAAATATTATAGGTCATTTTGTCTGAACCCTAGTTTGGAGGTCAACTTCCCAAGACCATAACTTGCTCAATGTTTATGATATGAAAGCCATTAAAATTTTATGATCAAATTCAAGATGTCTATGTCAACTTTTATGTTTGGAGGAAGTGCAAATTCAACTTTCAAATGCATGTGCCAAGAGGAAAGATTATAGGTCATTTTGGGTCAATACCATTGAACAAGTGATTTTCCTCAACTTCTAAAATGCATAACTACTTCATGCCAAATCCAAATCAGGTCAAATTTGTGACCAAATTAAATAGGTTTGAAATAGATACAACTTTAATGAAGGAACTTTTCTCATTTTAAGTGTAACACCCCAAAATTTGCCCTCATCTCTTGGGACTAGCATTAACACATTGCATATCATTTTAGGTCATTAGGCATTGCATATTGCATATCATGAGGTTACATTGTGCAAGCCATCCTCTCAAGTCTTGTTCAGAAGATGAGGAAGTCAAAGTGCAAGCCTAGGGTTTATTGACTGATCATAATCATCTGAGGATTGGACTGTGAATTAGGGTTTCATGATTCTCAATGGATAGAGGTCTTCGTCTTGGTTGCAATGATACATCATCATCGTCATGGTTGGATGTCATCAGAAGATTGAAGCTCATTCCTTGAGATTAGGTTTTTGACCATTGGTCAACCCTAATCAGTTGCATTGGGCCAATCAGGGCATAATCAGGAGATGGGGTCTATGATGGATATGGGGTTCATTATGTGATTATTTTGTGCTTATTGAGGCTAGGGTTTCACCCTTGAGCCATTTCAGTTGAAGATTGGGGCTCAGATTGATCTATGCATTGCCTGATTCGTCTATCAGTTGAAAAGTCAACTGTGGTCAACTGTACATGATCTGGTGGATTTGGAGGTGGAAATGAGTTAGATACACTTCATTCATGTTGGAACAAGTGTTAAATGACATTGCAAAGCTTAAGAATGGAGAAAATCAAGTCAGAATAAAAACTGCCAAAAATAGAAAGTGACTTGTAATTGAAGTTTCCAAAAATGGAAAGTTTTTGACCTCAAAGCCACGTGTCCAAGGAAGCTTCAAATGAAAATTTGCTCAACATGAAAGTTGTAGATCTTGTTCTCACCTTTCCAAAAAGTCCAAGAACTTGGAAATCCCATGTATGGTTGGAAAGTTGTGGCTCAGTGAAATTCAAAAATGACCCATAATCAGGAGGCCATAATTTCCACATGGTTTGTCCAAATTGCAAGTTCTTTATATGCACAAACTCCATTTGACATGTACTTTCATGGTGCATAATTGGATTTTTCCAAAAATGGTCAATGCAAAAAGTCAAATTTCAACTGGACAGTTAAATGGACCAAGGGCAAAATTGTCCAACTTGTGAAATAATTGGAATTTTTGAGTGGGGATTTTTGCAACACCTTATAAATGGCATTTGAAATTTGTTGGAACTATCATTTCATGGCAAAGGCTTGTAATTTGAGAATTGGCTTGAAAAATGAAAGTGCAAAATTGGACATTAAGCTACCATATGGTGAATTTCAAAAATACTCATCCAATGAGAGTGCACCAAGTTGCAACAGCTCACACATGTCATTTAGAGAGTGTGTGAGCTGTCAAATAGGTGGCAATGAGCTGGCATGTGAAATTCCTTTTTTGCCCTCACTTGAAAAAACCAATTTCACTAATCATCTCCAAATGGTTAATTAACATGATTAAGTGATGATTAAGCACACATATATAATCTTAATCTCATTCTAATCATAACAGAATACACACTTTCCAAAAACTAGATCTGAAAATTCATCACATTCTCTCAAACTCCTCAAGAACACAAAACCTTCAAACTCATCAATCTTCCTCAATCTTGGATCAAACTTCGAATTTCTTGTTGCATCAATCTCCTTTCATCATCCTCATCAACTGTTTTTGGTCATTGGAGCACAAGGAGTGGTAAATCTCAACTGTTCATACCAACACCATCCATGGTGAATCACAATTGTGTGCAATAGGAGTGGAGTTGTTCGAACCTGAGCGCATCATTCCATTCCCTGGAGCTTCTAGTTGAGCTGTTTGAAGCCAAAACGCACGAATCCCGTCCAGAACATCATAGCACTCCAGGTATGTGATTTTTTTCGAGTGTCACGATTCTTCAAGTGGTTATATGCGTTTGAAAGGTCATGCTATGTAGAATTCAGTGATGTGTTTAGTTTTGACTATAGATGACTGTAGGTGAAGAAATCTGGAAATTAAGTTTCGATCCAAAACCCTAACATGATCGATTCGTGTGATATAGCAACTGTTAGGTTAATTCGAGTTCGTATTTGGATTGTGCATGTTCATACGGTTCTAACGAGTACTCATTTGCGCATTTTGGTGTTGGTTTGGAAATTCCATGTTCTTGCGTGTTCTGGTGATTTCTGGTTGGAAGACGATGATGAAAGCTAGTTTGATCTGAAAATTCGTTTGAAATTTTGAATAACTTGTTTCCCTCCCCCGCGCAATATAATTACCAGAATGCCACTGTTTAATTTTAATTAATTAAATTAATTCATAAAAATTGTTAAAAATTCATTTCAACCTTAGAAAATTCACCAAAAATCATAGAAAATTCAGAAAAATATGAGGATTGTTTCTTTGACTTCCTTGTTGACTTTAGGATTTGTTTGACCTATTGGTCAAAGTTGTGCATGGAAGAAATAATATTTGACTTAGGTTTGTTTCACATGTGTTCATTTTTGATACATGCTACCATTTTAATTGTGAAATGCACATAATGTAGAGTAAATTCTTGACAATTTTTGTGAGGATTGTTGACTGGCTGATGTTCATTTATATGTAAATTTCATGAATTTTTGATACCTGATCATTGAGTTATGAATTATTGAACTTAGGTGTGACAATTTGTGTCACACCTCATTGTGTCAACTTGCTGGATTTAATTGAGTGACCTAGGCTTGGTAGAATGAAATGAAATTTTGCATGGTGAATCATTAACATGTTAAGAGGTTATGTGATTTTTTGTGGAAATTTATGTGGCATTTTTAAATTGATTGCTATTTTTCATCTCTGGTGGTCAAATTTGCAAGTTCATGTGACATAGGTTGGTAGATCTTGTGTGGAATGCTCATATGGTATTGAATGATCATGAAATTTGATATGCTTGTAATAGACACATGATGTGACATCCCTGTTTTGGTCTCACTCATTTCTTTACTGTTTTCATTGAGTTATGAATTTTTGAAGTGGCTGCATATGTTGATGTTGTGATTTGGGGCATGTAATTGTGTCTGTTTTTGTTGATTTTCATTGACATAGTTATCTTGGTCCAATTAGGCTGAAATTTGGTGTGCCATACTTTGAATATCCCCTGTTTAGGAGTAATTTATTTGAGAATTTTTGGATTTGTTTTGATGTGGATTTGAATGCAATAGTTCTGTTTGCATGTTTGGTGCTTCATTTGAACTAATTTGCCTTGTTTTGTGCATAACATGAACATGATGAATGATATGGACATGAGACTAATGGTGTTTGCTCTTGTTTGACATTAATTTGACTTTGATTGGTGAATACCTTGCTGTTTAGGAATTTTTCTTGCCTTTGGACCCTAGGCTTAGCCTAGTGGTCTTGTTGCTAATATTTGCTTGATTTTTCAGGATCAAAAGCATAATGCACATGGAGAATGAATCAAGTTAAATGCAATTGATGTTGTTTGATGTTTGTACACTAACATAACATTGTTTTGTAGGTTGTGAAGTTTGGGCTTGAACTTTGAACTTGCTTTGTTATGCATTGATCTGTATAGATTAACTGATTAAACTTTTGCTGTTTAGTTTTGTCTGTCTGAGTACTAACTGTGTTTGACTGTTTCCAGGTACTTTTAGTTGCTCAGTTCCTTGTGAACTTTTGCTTTGCTTTGCTTAGGCAACTTGCATTGAGGTAGGTCCTCTTGACTTCATGTAGTCTGGAGACCCGGCTGTTACCGGGCCGGGCAAATAAATGTCTGAAGTCCTCCTTAAGAGGCGATGATTGTGATTGTTTAATTTTGTGCCTAAGCAGGTAAAGTCCTTAATCAAGGCAATTGGTGGAAGGTAGGGATAAGCAATCTATCCCCCACTATTCAGTTGAGTCTTCTCCTTGCTCCCATTACATGGTTGTAGCATTGAGATCCAAGCCCAAGATCCTGTGCAGTGCACATTGTGTCAGAGTCTCTGAGTATAGAAGGGTTCCCCCATTCTAGACCCATGCTCATTTGTCAGAAGCTCTCCCTGGTTAGGGATAAGAGCTGTGAGGTCTGATCCTCACTTCACCTCTCATCTGCTTCACCTTAGCCTCATAATGGCAAGGTTAAGAGCAAACCCAGCCCGTACAGACGACTCGCTTCGGCAGTCAAACCTATTGTGTGAGCCACTTGTTTGGTTATAGTGCGTGCTGTGTGAATATCTGTTTGAGATGCTTGTTCTCATTTGATGTATGCTTGAATTATTCTGTATGCTTGTGTGCTTGCTTCTTTCCTGGATAGGAGTAGTTTGCTTATGCAAGTAGGATAGAAAACCGAACTTAGGGTAAACGATGCATGACAACACTAGGCTCGAGTCCAGCTCCCTAGTAGTGTGTCGTTCCCCGGTTTCTGGCTGAAATCTTTTTCCCTTTCAGGGGAACTACATCGCCTTGATCCTCGTTCCAGACGAGGTATGTAGGCAGGGGGTCGTGCGAGACCTCTCCGGGCAACCTTTTTCTTTTTTGCGTGTGTTTACTTATTATCTGACTGTGTGTTTTGGTTCGGATGCCGACGTAAGTCCAGTAAGTGGCTGTTGGGCTCCACGTTTGCCGTTGTGTGCACGTTTTGGTTCGGATGCCGACGTAATTCCATCCAGTGGTTGTCGGGCTCCATGTTTGCCACTCTTGCTTGTTTGTGTTGTTTTGTGTTGTTTGGCGTGCGTAAGCCGAACTACAGTGGCTCTGATTCTTGTTCCAGACAAGATATGTAGGCATAAGGTGCGATACCTTATCGAGGTCGTTCCTCCTAACCCCACCTGCGTTCCCTGTGTGTGTGTGTGATGTTTAGCAACCTTTTCTTTTCTTAGAACGTGGATCCCGTCGAGTACGACGGACGTGAGGGGTGCTAATACCTTCCCCTTGCGTAACCGACTCCCTTACCCTTTCTCTCTGGTCGCGAGACCATGTTCTTTCCAGGTTTCTCTGAGCGTTTCCTTTCCCTATTTTGGGATAAATAACGCGCAGTGGCGGCTCTGTGTGTGTTTTGTTTTTAGCTCGCCGGTTGATTTTTCGCAGGATGCGACAACTGGCGACTCTGCTGGGGATTCCGATGTAGACCTGTGCTGGTCCATCGTCCCTAAGCGAGTCCTTCCTAGCGTTCTAGGATTAGTTTAGGTTGCTTGTGATGCTTGATTTATTGCATTTATTATTCTAACCTGTATATATTTGCATTAATGTCTGCATGCATCATACTATCATGTTGTTGCCGTCCTCTGTGCAGGTGGTTCCTCTGTGTGGGGTGGGTGTTCTGAGTGGGGCTAAAACCCAGGCCCGAGTATACACCTAGGACTAGTGTGGTCTCATGTTCCTCATTTGCTGGATCAGCATATTGTTGCAACGTGACATACCACAAGCCAGACGAGGTTCATTTGATAGTGCTTTCCTCTGTGGGGTACTCCACTTTGGTTGAGTTACTTCATCTGAACTATTGACTCTGGTGACCGATCATTTCCCGGATCTTTGGTTTAGACGGTCTTAAGGGAGCTACAATGGCACACCCGAAAGGGCAAACCCATTGAGTATCTCCGCCCGATTGTCGAGACTATTATCCGCCTTAGGATGACCTGTTTAGAATTTACCTGTGAGGGGAGGGTGATTCTTTCAGATGCATATTCAGATGGTGACTTTTTGATCTGTGATTCAGAGTCCTATTTATAAGTCGGATTTATGGCCGTTTATTTCTGAGACGCCGGAGTGCTGTCCGTGATTTATCAGTGGGGATCCGTTTATTTCAGGATTCCCCGGGCCGATTCAGATGTTGTGGGTATCTGCTCAGAGTTTTGTCTGGTGATGATGATGATGTATCTGTCTTCCGTTTATTTCGGAACCCTTGAGTCAGATTGGTGGTTACAGTTTCCTCAGATGGTTATGATCAGTTCAGAGACCAGGTTTCAGTACAGATGATCAGATGGCTTGGAGGATGGCACAATGCATTGCATTCATTCATCAGCATCATTACATTTTGCATTTACCTGCATCTAACACATGTTTATCCATATGCAGGGACATTTTTGATCGAGATTCTGGTTGAGAGACTTTCTGCTAGAGATGAGAACCGGCTTGAAGCATGATGTTGTCTACAGTTTCTTCAACCCAGAGATTGATGAGTTGAGAGACATGATTGCATTGATTACACCTGACCATGTGGGGATGTTCAGGGAGTCATACGGTAGTATCCTGAAGGTGGTTTTCAGACTCACTGACAGTGACAGAAGCGCCATTCATACTCTTCTCCAGTTCTATGACCCGGGGCTGAGATGCTTTGTATTTCCGGACTATTTGTTGGGACCTCTGATGGAGGATTATGCTAGCATCCTGGGTGTTCAGATCCGCGATCAGATTCCTTTTTGTGCTATTAGGAGAGAGCCTGACGTCCTTGGGATTTCCCGTGCTCTTTATTTGAGTCCGGAAATAGTCAAAGAGGGTTTGAAGGAGAAAGGAAAGTTACCAGGTTTTCACTTGAGTTTCTTGGAGGCTAATGCCAAGGAACATGCTGCTATGGGTAACTGGAAGACGGTTTGTGCTCTGACCGCTGTGAGCATTTATGGGATTGTTCTGTTTCCTAATCAGAAGAATTTTGTGGACCATAATGCTATCAGATTGTTCATGCAGAGGAACCCTATTCCTACTCTGGTCGGAGACGTTTACTACTCGGTGCATAACAGGAATGAGAAGAGGCGTGGTGGTTTGATCAGATGCTGTTCTCAGTTGCTCTTCCGATGGTTTATGGGGTATTTGCCTTCTCGGGGTGCCTTTGCTCATATTGATCCCACTGTCAAGTGGTCATTCAGGTTGATGGGTTTGCGGGCTGATGATATCGCTTGGACTCATAATGGTTTGGCTGGACGGAATTTTATATATAGCTGCGGGGATTTTCCCAATATGCCTCTCATAGGAGTTCAGGGATGCATTAATTACAACCCAACGCTTCTTAGGAGACAGATGGGATTTGCTATGGAGGTTCCTCCCCTTGAGTGTGAGACTCAGGAGTCCTTTTACTTCCCGATTGAGGGCAATCAGGCCAAGCTGATGCAGGTGTCCGGGGCATGGCGCAACATCCAGAAGAAGGGTAAGGTTCCATTTGGTAAGGTCAACTGTCGGTATTTTCCTCTATTCGAAGATTGGTTGCGGAAGAGGATTGAAGCCACATTTCTACCATTTCCGGGGGGTGATCCTGTGTGTCCTATGATTGAGGGTCCAAGTTCTTCTGTCGGCATGGAGGAATTCCTCGAGATGAGGAGAGCCAGAGATCAGTTACTTGCAGAGAAAGCTGAATTGGAGAGGAGTGTTGCTCGGTTTCAGACAGCTAACCAGGAGATCAAAGGGAAGATGGAAGATCAAGACAAGCGACATGCCCTGGCAGCCAAACGCTTTGAGATGGATACAGCCTACTATGGGAAGATCAGCCAAGCTTTAGCATCATCCAACCGGGAGCACGACATCACTAAGGATAAGCTGTTCAGAGCGTCGAAAGTTATTGAAGATGAGAAGAGAAGGCAAATACTTGTCAGAGATCAGAGGGACGACAGAGTCCGAGTCCTCATTGCTGAGTGGGAGACCAAGCTGAAGGTCAAGGAAGCAGAGAATCTGAAGGTCACCGCTGAAAGAGATCACTACATGGCAGAGAGAGACCATTACTTCAGGCAGATGAAGATTCATCAGAAGGAAGTGGGGAGACTACAACAGGAGAATACCGAGCTCAGGTTCGCCGCAGAGTTCGCGAGGATGGAAGATGAGATAGGGCCATCTGTGGGACCCTCATCCAGTTAGATCTTTCATTTGTGTTGGATTACCGTCAGGCTTGTTGACGGAATTCACTTGTCTGTATTTCTTTCCTGATTCTGGAGGATTGTATTTGATTTTATCTGGTTGATGTATGACTATGGCACTGTTTGTGCACTCTTTGGTTATGGGATGGTTATTTTCAGTCAGTGATTAATCTCCAAGCTTTATCTGCTTTACCGTATGCACTCACACAAGCACACACATGGTTGGGGGTATCATGCTGAATCACATATCTCCGATCTGCACGATAAATCAAATGCTAAATATCAGAATATTAGTGCCGGATTATTGCTTGTCTCAATGATACCAGGATCGAGAGACAAAGTGTCCTTCATATGGATAGACACTGCATCCATGCATAATCATGATAACTTGTGTTTTATTTTGCAGGTGTTTGTTACTAACGTGCTTGTTTGTGCCAGGAATCATTGCTCGCGCTCGAAGAACAGTACCTTTGCACTCAACACGCCCTCACAGATATTACACCAGAAGAAATACTCCCAGACTCATGGAGCTTCCCAGTGCAGATATGCTTGAGCTAAAGGATAAAATGAATGAGCTGATCAACATAATGCAAGGCTTCGCAGTTGGTCAGAAGGCTCTGGCAGATAAAGTTGAGAAGCTCGAGCGGGCTTCTGCAGCAAACAGTGGGGTAAACCTGGATGGAGTCTCCAACCAGGGGCAAGGATCCCGAGACGGTGGAAAGAGGACGACTGTGGGTCTCGTGAACAATGCCGGTGGTCTTGGTGGTGCTGGTGGCCAACCGGGTCAGAATATGAAAGATAATTTTGTGCCTCCGTTTTATGGGTTCGACGAAGATCAGGAGGAAGACAGGGAGGCTGACCAGTTCTCGATGCAGAACGAGCCGTTTGTGCCGTACAACACTCCGCCTCAGAACAGGGAGATTCAGCTGCTGGCTGAGAAGATAAAGGTGCTTGAGAGCTATGCCACGCCAGGAGTGGTCAATATGTCAAACATGGGGCTGGTAGAGGGAATTGTTATTCCACAGAAATTCAAAGCGCCGGCATTTGACAAGTATAACGGTAGTTCCTGCCCGGAGACGCACCTACAAGCTTTCGTTCGCAAGATCTCTGCGGACACGACGGATCAGAAGCTGTGGATGTACTTCTTCCAGGACAGCCTGTCCGGAGGCTCCTTGGAATGGTACACCAAGTTGAAGTCTTCTGACATCAAGAACTGGAAGGATCTTGGGGATGCTTTCTTCAAGCAGTACCAGTTCAACGCTGACATGGCTCCGAGCCGTACCCAGCTGCAGGGTATGTCTCAGAAGCATAATGAAGGATTCAAAGAGTATACTCAGCGGTGGAGAGAACTGGCTGCAAGGGTGCAACCCCCGCTTGTGGATCGTGAAATGTCCGACTTGTTCATGGGGACCCTGCAGGGGCCGTTTGCGGAAAGGATGGTGGGTTGTCCTGTCACCAATTTCTCTGACATTGTGGTGGCAGGAGAAAGAATAGAAAGTTGGTTAAAATTGGGCAAGATTCAGGGTAATGCGTCTGCTTCTTCTTCGGGGTCTAAAAAGCCATTCGGTAACAATGGGGGTCAGAGGAAAAAAGAGGGCGATACCAGCGCCGTGTATACGCAGCGTGGAGCCAGTAGGGACCGTTACTTTCAGCACACTGCTGCGGTAACAATCCCTGCTGAGCCGCAATCCGCACCGCAACAACAGCAACAACAGCAACAGAGACAACAACCCTTTCAGCAGAGACAGCAAAGGGCTGGTTATCAAGTTCGGGGCAGAGCACAGGACAGACAATTTGATAGGCCTCCGGTGACCTATGCTTTCTTGTTCAAGAAGCTGCAGGATTTGGGCCTAGTGCAAACCAGAACTCTGGCACCTTTGAGACCTGATCAAAGGCCAGCCAGCTATGACAAGAACGCGAAGTGTGAATTCCACTCTGGTGCGCCTGGGCATAACATTGAAAACTGTAAAGCTTTTAAGCACACAGTTCAGGACTTAGTGGATTCCAAGGCGATTAATTTTGCGCCATCTCCCAACGTCAATGCAAATCCCATGCCTGCGCATGGCCAGAGGGGGGTGAATGCAATCTCCGAGGAGGATAGAGTTGGGCTGTCTGATGTTGATCAGCTGAAGACGCCTTTGGCCGAAGTCAAGAGGCAGTTGTTAAAGAATGGGGTTTATCCGGGCTGCGGGTCTGGTTGTGCTGAGTGCACTGTTTCTGTGAATGGTTGTGAGCTTCTGAGGAAGTGTGTCCAGGGGCTGATGGACGAAGGGGTTATCATGATTGAAAGGGCTGACAAAGAAGGAAAAGAGGAGGTCTCCACCATAACAATCTATTATGATCCGGTTGATTTGTCGAACCTTGTGGAGGAGGCTCCAGTTACCATCACGGTACCTGGGCCAATTCCCTACGACCAAGATGATGCCGTGCCATGGCATTATGGTGGGGAAGTGTATTGCAACGGTGAGAAGTTGGAGGAACAATCTGCAGGTGAAACCACCGCGCTAAAGGTGGATAATGCCGGTCCCAGCGGTTTCACTCGCAGCGGTAGGCTGTTTGCTCCTGATGCATTGAGAAGAGGGGAGGAAGAAAAAGATAAAAAAGAAAAGGCCGAGGCTTTAGCCAGGGCAAAGGGAAAGGCTGTGGTGGATAGGGGAAGTACTCCTGTGATGACACCGGCGCCTGCGGGGTCGGATAATAAACTTGATGATGAGGCTGAAGAGTTCTTGCGAATCATTAAGAAGTCGGAGTACAAACTGGTTGATCATTTGCAGCAAACTCCTTCCAAGATCTCAATTCTTTCACTGTTGCTGAGCTCAGAGGGGCATAGGGAGGCCTTATTGAAAATTCTGAAGAAGGCCTATGTTCCTCAGGAGATCACCATCAATCAGCTGGAGACGGTCGTATCCAATGTGCATGCTAGCCATGGGTTGGGCTTTACGGATATGGACCTGACGGTGGACGGCAGAAATCACAATAGGGCGCTACACATAGCGATGGAATGCAAAGGAGCCGTGCTTTCGCATGTGCTGGTTGATACCGGCTCCTCATTGAATATGTTGCCAAAGAAAGCCCTGGCGAAGCTGAACTGTGATGGGCTGATTTTGACCCCGACTGATTTGATTGTGCGGGCATTTGATGGGTCAAAGCGGGTCGTGTTCGGGGAAGTTGAATTGCCGGTGAAGATTGGACCCGAGGTGTTCAAGTCGACTTTCTATGTCATGGACATTCAGCCGGCATACAGTTGCCTGTTGGGTCGCCCATGGATCCATGCTGCGGGAGCAGTTACTTCGACTTTGCACCAGAAACTGAAATATGTCTGGGGAGGTCAGGTTGTCACCGTCTGCGGAGAGGAGGACATTTTTGTCAGCCACCTGTCTTCATTCAAGTACGTGGAGATGGATGGAGAAATATGGGAGACGCCTAGCCAGGCATTCGAAACCGTTAAGGTGGAGAATGCTCTGTTCGCAAAGCAGGAAGAAGAGAAACCATCCATCGCTTCATACAAACAGGCTGCTGAGGTGGTAAGAAGTGGAGAAGCTCCTGGTTGGGGCAAGATGATGCAGGTCCCTGAGAAGAAGGACAGGTTCGGAGTTGGGTATCAGCCTGGCCGAGGCTCAGAGCGAGGAAGAGGACGTCGTACGTCAGTAACCTTCACAAGCGCCGGAATGCTGGATCCGGACCATATCTGTATGATGGGTGAAGATGCTAATAGTGACTGCGACATCGACCAATGGATAAAGCCGTGCACACCAGGGATGGAAATCCAGAACTGGAAGGCCGAAGAGATCATCCGGGTCACTCTCCTTGAAGAGTAATATTTTTCTTGTTTTCATTCTTATATGCATGAAAGCCTTACGTGTTGCCCGACACGTAATGGTTCATTGTAAGGGCCACCTCATGTTCATAAATTTGCAAGATTTTGCATCATTAATAAAAGGATGATTTTCAATCAAAAGCGGTGTTCCTTGTTTTTCATTTATTTTTGCAGTTTAAAAATAAAAACAAATAAAAAATGGCAATGTTTTCATTTTTCTTTTTTTAATTTGTCACACCGGTTCTAAAGCAATGCATGAATCAACATTCATGCAGATGCGATTCCTCTCCGGATCTCATTGATAACAATCCTGTTACACCCTCATATGACTTCGACAATCCGATCTATCTTGCTGAAGAAGAAGACGAAGAAGATTGTGAACTGCCAGGGGAATTAGCCAGGTTGTTAAAACAAGAGGAGAAGGTGATTCAGCCGCATGAGGAACAGATTGAGGTTGTGAACCTGGGTACCGATGAGATGAAGAAAGAAGTGAAAATCGGGGCTGCTTTGGAGGAAAGTGTAAAGAGCAGAATGGTGGCATTGTTGAAAGAGTATGTCGACATCTTTGCCTGGTCTTATCAAGATATGCCAGGGTTGGATACCGATATTGTTGTGCACAAGCTACCGTTGAGAGCAGATTGTCCTCCAGTGAAGCAGAAGTTGCGCAGAACTCGACCTGACATGGCGATGAAGATTAAGGAAGAAGTGCAAAAGCAGTGGGATGCTGGTTTCCTTGCTGTCACTAATTATCCGCCATGGGTCGCGAACATCGTGCCAGTCCCGAAGAAAGATGGGAAAGTGAGAATGTGTGTGGACTACCGAGATCTGAACAGAGCTAGTCCGAAGGATGATTTTCCATTGCCTCACATTGACGTGTTGGTAGATAATACAGCTCAATTCTCGGTGTTTTCCTTCATGGATGGCTTTTCTGGCTATAATCAAATCAAAATGTCGCCAGATGATATGGAGAAAACAACGTTCATCACACCGTGGGGTACCTTTTGTTACAAGGTGATGCCATTCGGTCTCAAGAACGCCGGTGCTACTTATCAGAGAGCCATGGTGACTTTGTTTCATGATATGATTCATCATGAAATTGAATGCTATGTTGATGACATGATAGCAAAGTCCCAGACAGAAGAGGGGCATTTGGTAGATCTGGCCAAGTTGTTCGACCGGCTGAGACAGTTCAGACTGAGGTTGAATCCGAACAAGTGCACATTCGGAGTGCGGTCCGGTAAATTGCTGGGGTTTATTGTAAGTGAGAAAGGAATCGAGGTTGATCCTGCAAAGGTGAAAGCGATAAAAGAAATGCCTGAACCGAGAACAGAGAAGGAGGTTCGTGGTTTCTTGGGTAGATTGAACTACATTTCACAGTTCATATCTCATCTAACGGCCACGTGTGAACCGATATTCAAATTGTTAAGGAAAGATCAAACGGTCAGGTGGAATGATGATTGCCAAGTGGCATTTGAAAAGATAAAAGAGTATTTGCAGGAGCCTCCGATTCTGATGCCTCCTGTGGAGGGAAGACCGTTAATTCTGTACCTGACAGTCCTCGAGGGGTCTATGGGGTGTGTATTGGGGCAGCATGACGAGTCTGGTCGAAAAGAGCATGCCATATATTACCTTAGCAAAAAGTTTACCGACTGTGAAACAAGATATTCACTGCTCGAGAAAACTTGTTGTGCTTTGGTCTGGGCTGCTCGCCGACTAAGGCAGTACATGCTGATTCATACCACTTTATTGATTTCCAAGATGGATCCAATCAAGTACATTTTTGAGAAGCCAGCATTGATCGGACGGGTTGCGAGGTGGCAAATGATTTTGACTGAATATGATATACAGTATACCTCTCAGAAAGCGATCAAGGGGAGTGTATTGTCTGATTACCTCGCCCAGCAACCCATTGATGATTATCAACCGATGAAGTTTGAATTCCCTGATGAGGACATCATGTTTCTCAAATCGAAAGATTGCGAGGAACCGATCCCGGAGGAGGGGCCTGACCCTGAATCCGAATGGATTCTGATGTTTGATGGGGCCGTTAACGTGAATGGAAGCGGTATTGGTGCTGTTTTGGTTACGCCGAAAGGATCTCACATTCCTTTTGCTGCTCGGCTAACATTCGAGTGCACCAACAACGTAGCTGAATATGAAGCTTGTATACTGGGTATTGAGGAGGCGATTGATTTGAGAATCAAGAACCTTGTCATATATGGAGATTCAGCTCTGGTGATAAATCAGGTTAACGGAAAATGGTATACGCATCAGTCTCATTTGATTCCGTATCGAGATTATACGAGGAGATTGTTGACGTTTTTCACCAAGGTGAAGTTGCATCATGTGCCCAGAGAGGAGAATCCTTTGGCAGATGCTTTGGCTACTCTGGCTGCCTTGATTAAAGTGCAGTGGTGGAATCAGTTCCCCAGTGTGGAGATTGGTCGTCTGGATAGACCGGCTTATGTGTTTGCTGTTGATACAGTGCCTGATGATGAGAAGCCGTGGTATTTCGATATCAAGCGCTATCTTGAGACGCAAGAATATCCTGAGGGAGCATCGAAGAAAGATAGAAAGACTCTGCGGAGGTTAGCCATGGTATTCTACCTGAATAAGGATGGGGTTTTGTACAAGAGGAACTTTGATTGGGTCTTGCTCAGATGTGTTGATGATGCAGAAGCAAGCCAATTGATGAAAGAGGTTCATGAGGGATCGTTCGGTACCCATGCCAGTGGGAATGCAATGGTAAAGAAGTTGCTGAGAGCAGGTTATTATTGGATGACAATGGAGGCCCAATGTTTTAATTTCGTGTGGAAGTGTCATAAATGCCAGATTTATGCTGACAAGGTGCACGTGCCTCCAAATCCGTTGAGCTTAATGTCGTCTCCATGGCCGTTTGCTATGTGGGGCATTGATATGATCGGAAAGATTGAACCTACGGCTTCGAATGGGCACAGATTCATATTAGTGGCTATTGATTACTTCACGAAGTGGGTGGAAGCTGCCTCTTATACGAATGTAACGAAGCAGGTCATTGCCAGATTTCTCAAGAGAGACATCATTTGCCGATATGGAGTTCCCGAGAGAATCATTACTGATAATGGGTCTAATTTGAACAATAAGATGATGGCAGAGTTGTGCCGGGAATTCAAGATCGAGCATCACAATTCTTCTCCCTATCGTCCGAAGATGAATGGGGCGGTTGAGGCAGCCAACAAGAATATAAAGAAGATTGTGCAGAAAATGGTGGTAACCTACAAAGACTGGCATGAGATGTTGCCATTTACATTGCATGGGTATCGAACGTCGGTACGCACATCTACTGGGGCAACTCCTTTCTCGTTGGTGTATGGGATGGAGGCTGTGCTACCTGTTGAGGTTCAGATTCCCTCTTTGAGAGTCCTGATGGACGTGAAGTTGCAAGAGGCTGAATGGGTAAGGACCCGGTATGAAGAGTTGAGCCTGATTGAAGAAAAGAGGCTAGCAGCCATCTGTCATGGGCAGTTGTACCAGCAGCGAATGAAGCGTGCTTTTGACAAGAAGGTGCGACCTCGGGTATATCACGTAGGTGATATGGTGCTGAAAAGGATCCTTCCTCCTCAAAACGATCGAAGGGGCAAATGGACGCCGAATTATGAAGGTCCATTCGTGGTCAAGAAGGTTTTCTCTGGCGGAGCCTTGTTGTTAACGACCATGGATGGCGAGGATTTTCCATCCCCTGTGAATGCGGACGCAGTTAAAAAATACTTCGTATAAAAGAGACCCGCTGGACGAAAAGAACAAAATAGTCCAGGCAAAAATGGGCATCCCGGCGAACCAAAAACAGAAAAAAGGTTCGAGCAAAAATTAGGGATATAGATGAAAAAATGTACACTCGGCAAGTCGAAAACCTGAAAAGGCGACTTGGGAAAAAAAGGGTATCCCGGTGGACTGAAAACCCGAAAGGGCGGTCCAGGCAAAAGAGGGATTGAAACGAACAACTGCGTCCAGCATGATCGTTTGCGCTTTGGTTAAAGCACCATGGATAATACCCGGTAAGGATCAGTTGGAACCGTCTTGTTCAGAAGGCAGAAAGCAAGGAGAGTCTGAGGACATATGGGGTGTAACCGAGTTGGAACTCGAGGAGATTGCGGGTTTCACATTGCCATTAGGATAGATTTTTCCTTTTGAGCGCAATTACCTCTTTTCAGGAATTGCTTCCTTTGTATTGCTCATGTGAGCCACACTTTTATTTAATCAATAAAATGCATATTCAGTCAAATAATTTTGTTTTTGTTTTTCATTACCGCTTTGATTGCAAAAACATCCAGATATTTTTGATAAAGAATCTTGCATTTTAAGACATACAGGTTCCTTCCAATGCATGTTTATAAGATTGAAGGCTTGAAATCTTATTGGGAAGGTTGAGTGACCCAAGTTTTGAAATCTTGACACGCCCGGGGCACGGTTTTATCTGACGATCTGTTTTGCAGGTACTGTTAGATATTCTTCACTCACTTGCAGGTTGTGATGTGGAAGCTTTGTCACAGATCCCCAGAGAGTTCGCTCAGGAACTAATGAATGAAAGAATGACGAAGACGTTGCGGCGTACGGCGATCCTTGATGTTAATCAAGAAGACTCTTCAAAGTCGAAAGATTTGAAAGTTTGTAGCATATCCCCGCAGAGTCCGACCAGGGATGAGTGCATGAAGAAAGAACGGTAGGGAGAGACGTTGAGACGCTCGACGACCTTTGGAATTAATCAAGAAGACTCTTCAAAGTCGGAAAATCGAATTTCTGTATTACTCCCAGGAGCACGCTTTCCGTCGAGCGCGGAGCGATTTGGAATACAAGATGATGGAGCAGAAAAGGTCCAGACGAGTCTGGGAATTTTCAAAAGTGGAAAGCTGATACGAGATTGGGAGGTGGATACCGTGGTTCGACGAGTCGACAGGTGTTTTGTACCAACTTTTCTCATTTCCCAGCTAGGTCCCCAAGCAGAATCGGAGGGCTAGCCCCCCAGCAGATCCAATGTCTGTGAATTCCCCAGCCGAGTCAGGGTGGTTATCCTCGTCAGGTTTAAAGTGGTGTGTCCTCAGCAGCCAGGTCTGAAGGTTGCTAATCCCCGAGTGGAGTAGGTCTTTTGTAAAGAAATATATCTCCAGCAGTGTTCATCCTGCCAGAGGATTGAACAAGTTCCCGCAGTGGACAGATATCGGCATCCCCAGCTGAGCTGATTCTACCTATGGATTGCATGGGTTGTCCCCAGCGGAGTAGTGTTCGTTTCCCTAGCAGGGTCAGGATGGTTGCCCAGCAGGTGTTAGAGTGATGCATCCCCAGATGAGTCTGGAGATTGCTATTTCCCCAGCGGAGTATCTGTGAGCATTTCCCCAATGAAGTCAGCAGGTATCTGTGAGGGTTTTCCCGAAGCAGGTTCGGGATTGATATTCCCAGCAAGTAAAGACTGTTGTATCCCCACAGAGCGTTGGTGGTGCTTGTCCCCAGCGGTTTCTCGAGTGGGTTAGGGTGCAAAGGAGGTTCTTCCCCAGCAAGGGTTGCCTTATTCCCAGCAGCAGTGATTCCCCAGCAGGGTGGAGTTGGAGTAGTGGCGAGTTCCTCAGCAGAGTGTCTCGTATTCCCCAAAGGAGTCCCTTGAGGGGGATATTTCTTTTTTATGCATTCATCATGAAAAAATAGCATGGCATATTGCATAGAAAAATAATAATCGCGTAACATTTCCATAATTATAGAGCATTACGCAGAGAAAAATCGATCATTCATCATTGCAAGCATAAGCTAGTCTCAAACCGTGGTTACTGTTCGAGAAGTGGTTTTGCCCAAAGGTGAAGAGGTGTTACTCCGAGGAGTTCAGCATCGTGATTGAATCGAAGATATTCCCCAGTAGTGCGATACTGGAGTAATTGTTTTCCGTCAAGCCGAGATGGGAAATGTTTGGCGTTCAGCGCAATTCAAGCCGTGGTTACCGCTTGAAGCTTTGGTGCACCAAGTGGTGAGGATGTTACTCTGAGGAGTCTAGCATCATGACGTCAGATCAGCAGTGTTCCCCAGTAGTGCGATATTGGAGGAAATGTTTCCGTCGGACGGAGATGGAAATAAAACCAGAGGACGTTACGCGATCAGCGCGATTTCCGGGGTTCAAATGGAGAAAAGGAGATACTGAGGTATTTTCTGGGGTTCAAATGGAGATTGGAGTTGAAGATTATATCCGGGATGAGGTCCTTAGGATTATCTTCTGTTCATGTGTCGCCTTAGACTCTGGCTGAGGCCAATGGAGGTCGTTATAGGTGTCTTCTGAGGAAGAGATACACGTGCTACCTTCCTTTGTGAAGGTTTACCCTCTGACATGTCGCCCTCAGAGTGGTTTGGTGTTATTTCCGATGTTGCCAGCGGAATTATCACGGGAGAAGGGAGAAAAGGATATGCTGAGGCATTGTCCTGGGGTTCAAATGGAGAAAAGAAATGCTGAGGCATGTTCTGGGGTTCAAATGGAGAAAGGGAGATGTTGCGACATTTTCTGGAGAACGGGGTTCATATTGGCGATCGCGAGTTATCGTCAGGCGACTGGGGTTCAAACTAGAGATTGGGGTTCATTATTTTGGCAAAAAGGAGTGCTGAGGCATTTTCCGGGGTTCAAATACAGAGATCCGAGGATCGTTTGCGCAAAGAAAAATTCTGGGGTTCGAGAAAAGCATAAAAAGAAGAGAGATGATAATCCCGCGTGGATGTGTGGTGATCAGGCCATGGTTATCCCTGCGTTACCATTTATTTTGGTATCCAGGTCGACGTTTCTTTCGAGTTTGTTTCTTCGCTGATGCTGACAGGCGCTGTTAATTATTATCCCATCAGAGTGCAAATTGTTTGTCTGTTCTTGGTATTCAATCACTCTTCATCCTGATCATCCGAAAGCCGAGGCTATTTCGTATCGACAGGTTCACAGTGGATTGAATAGGGGCAGCTGTAACACCCCAAAATTTGCCCTCATCTCTTGGGACTAGCATTAACACATTGCATATCATTTTAGGTCATTAGGCATTGCATATTGCATATCATGAGGTTACATTGTGCAAGCCATCCTCTCAAGTCTTGTTCAGAAGATGAGGAAGTCAAAGTGCAAGCCTAGGGTTTATTGACTGATCATAATCATCTGAGGATTGGACTGTGAATTAGGGTTTCATGATTCTCAATGGATAGAGGTCTTCGTCTTGGTTGCAATGATACATCATCATCGTCATGGTTGGATGTCATCAGAAGATTGAAGCTCATTCCTTGAGATTAGGTTTTTGACCATTGGTCAACCCTAATCAGTTGCATTGGGCCAATCAGGGCATAATCAGGAGATGGGGTCTATGATGGATATGGGGTTCATTATGTGATTATTTTGTGCTTATTGAGGCTAGGGTTTCACCCTTGAGCCATTTCAGTTGAAGATTGGGGCTCAGATTGATCTATGCATTGCCTGATTCGTCTATCAGTTGAAAAGTCAACTGTGGTCAACTGTACATGATCTGGTGGATTTGGAGGTGGAAATGAGTTAGATACACTTCATTCATGTTGGAACAAGTGTTAAATGACATTGCAAAGCTTAAGAATGGAGAAAATCAAGTCAGAATAAAAACTGCCAAAAATAGAAAGTGACTTGTAATTGAAGTTTCCAAAAATGGAAAGTTTTTGACCTCAAAGCCACGTGTCCAAGGAAGCTTCAAATGAAAATTTGCTCAACATTAAAGTTGTAGATCTTGTTCTCACCTTTCCAAAAATTCCAAGAACTTGAAAATCCCATGTATGGTTGGAAAGTTGTGGCTCAGTGAAATTCAAAAATGACCCATAATCAGGAGGCCATAATTTCCACATGGTTTGTCCAAATTGCAAGTTCTTTATATGCACAAACTCCATTTGACATGTACTTTCATGGTGCATAATTGGATTTTTCCAAAAATGGTCAATGCAAAAAGTCAAATTTCAACTGGACAGTTAAATGGACCAAGGGCAAAATTGTCCAACTTGTGAAATAATTGGAATTTTTGAGTGGGGATTTTTGCAACACCTCATAAATGGCATTTGAAATTTGTTGGAATTATCATTTCATGGCAAAGGCTTGTAATTTGAGAATTGGCTTGAAAAATGAAAGTGCAAAATTGGACATTAAGCTACCATATGGTGAATTTCAAAAATACTCATCCAATGAGAGTGCACCAAGTTGCAACAGCTCACACATGTCATTTAGAGAGTGTGTGAGCTGTCAAATAGGTGGCAATGAGCTGGCATGTGAAATTCCTTTTTTGCCCTCACTTGAAAAAACCAATTTCACTAATCATCTCCAAATGGTTAATTAACATGATTAAGTGATGATTAAGCACACATATATAATCTTAATCTCATTCTAATCATAACAGAATACACACTTTCCAAAAACTAGATCTGAAAATTCATCACATTCTCTCAAACTCCTCAAGAACACAAAACCTTCAAACTCATCAATCTTCCTCAATCTTGGATCAAACTTCGAATTTCTTGTTGCATCAATCTCCTTTCATCATCCTCATCAACTGTTTTTGGTCATTGGAGCACAAGGAGTGGTAAATCTCAACTGTTCATACCAACACCATCCATGGTGAATCACAATTGTGTGCAATAGGAGTGGAGTTGTTCGAACCTGAGCGCATCATTCCATTCCCTGGAGCTTCTAGTTGAGCTGTTTGAAGCCAAAACGCACGAATCCCGTCCAGAACATCATAGCACTCCAGGTATGTGATTTTTTTTGAGTGTCACGATTCTTCAAGTGGTTATATGCGTTTGAAAGGTCATGCTATGTAGAATTCAGTGATGTGTTTAGTTTTGACTATAGATGACTGTAGGTGAAGAAATCTGGAAATTAAGTTTCGATCCAAAACCCTAACATGATCGATTCGTGTGATATAGCAACTGTTAGGTTAATTCGAGTTCGTATTTGGATTGTGCATGTTCATACGGTTCTAACGAGTACTCATTTGCGCATTTTGGTGTTGGTTTGGAAATTCCATGTTCTTGCGTGTTCTGGTGATTTCTGGTTGGAAGACGATGATGAAAGCTAGTTTGATCTGAAAATTCGTTTGAAATTTTGAATAACTTGTTTCCCTCCCCCGCGCAATATAATTACCAGAATGCCACTGTTTAATTTTAATTAATTAAATTAATTCATAAAAATTGTTAAAAATTCATTTCAACCTTAGAAAATTCACCAAAAATCATAGAAAATTCAGAAAAATATGAGGATTGTTTCTTTGACTTCCTTGTTGACTTTAGGATTTGTTTGACCTATTGGTCAAAGTTGTGCATGGAAGAAATAATATTTGACTTAGGTTTGTTTCACATGTGTTCATTTTTGATACATGCTACCATTTTAATTGTGAAATGCACATAATGTAGAGTAAATTCTTGACAATTTTTGTGAGGATTGTTGACTGGCTGATGTTCATTTATATGTAAATTTCATGAATTTTTGATACCTGATCATTGAGTTATGAATTATTGAACTTAGGTGTGACAATTTGTGTCACACCTCATTGTGTCAACTTGCTGGATTTAATTGAGTGACCTAGGCTTGGTAGAATGAAATGAAATTTTGCATGGTGAATCATTAACATGTTAAGAGGTTATGTGATTTTTTGTGGAAATTTATGTGGCATTTTTAAATTGATTGCTATTTTTCATCTCTGGTGGTCAAATTTGCAAGTTCATGTGACATAGGTTGGTAGATCTTGTGTGGAATGCTCATATGGTATTGAATGATCATGAAATTTGATATGCTTGTAATAGACACATGATGTGACATCCCTGTTTTGGTCTCACTCATTTCTTTACTGTTTTCATTGAGTTATGAATTTTTGAAGTGGCTGCATATGTTGATGTTGTGATTTGGGGCATGTAATTGTGTCTGTTTTTGTTGATTTTCATTGACATAGTTATCTTGGTCCAATTAGGCTGAAATTTGGTGTGCCATACTTTGAATATCCCCTGTTTAGGAGTAATTTATTTGAGAATTTTTGGATTTGTTTTGATGTGGATTTGAATGCAATAGTTCTGTTTGCATGTTTGGTGCTTCATTTGAACTAATTTGCCTTGTTTTGTGCATAACATGAACATGATGAATGATATGGACATGAGACTAATGGTGTTTGCTCTTGTTTGACATTAATTTGACTTTGATTGGTGAATACCTTGCTGTTTAGGAATTTTTCTTGCCTTTGGACCCTAGGCTTAGCCTAGTGGTCTTGTTGCTAATATTTGCTTGATTTTTCAGGATCAAAAGCATAATGCACATGGAGAATGAATCAAGTTAAATGCAATTGATGTTGTTTGATGTTTGTACACTAACATAACATTGTTTTGTAGGTTGTGAAGTTTGGGCTTGAAATTTGAACTTGCTTTGTTGTGCATTGATCTGTATAGATTAACTGATTAAACTTTTGCTGTTTAGTTTTGTCTGTCTGAGTACTAACTGTGTTTGACTGTTTCCAGGTACTTTTAGTTGCTCAGTTCCTTGTGAACTTTTGCTTTGCTTTGCTTAAGCAACTTGCATTGAGGTAGGTCCTCTTGACTTCATGTAGTCTGGAGACCCGGCTGTTACCGGGCCGGGCAAATAAATGTCTGAAGTCCTCCTTAAGAGGCGATGATTGTGATTGTTTAATTTTGTGCCTAAGCAGGTAAAGTCCTTAATCAAGGCAATTGGTGGAAGGTAGGGATAAGCAATCTATCCCCCACTATTCAGTTGAGTCTTCTCCTTGCTCCCATTACATGGTTGTAGCATTGAGATCCAAGCCCAAGATCCTGTGCAGTGCACATTGTGTCAGAGTCTCTGAGTATAGAAGGGTTCCCCCATTCTGGACCCATGCTCATTTGTCAGAAGCTCTCCCTGGTTAGGGATAAGAGCTGTGAGGTCTGATCCTCACTTCACCTCTCATCTGCTTCACCTTAGCCTCGTAATGGCAAGGTTAAGAGCAAACCCAGCCCGTACAGACGACTCGCTTCGGCAGTCAAACCTATTGTGTGAGCCACTTGTTTGGTTATAGTGCGTGCTGTGTGAATATCTGTTTGAGATGCTTGTTCTCATTTGATGTATGCTTGAATTATTCTGTATGCTTATGTGCTTGCTTCTTTCCTGGATAGGAGTAGTTTGCTTATGCAAGTAGGATAGAAAACCGAACTTAGGGTAAACGATGCATGACAACACTAGGCTCGAGTCCAGCTCCCTAGTAGTGTGTCGTTCCCCGGTTTCTGGCTGAAATCTTTTTCCCTTTCAGGGGAACTACATCGCCCTGAACCTCGTTCCAGACGAGGTATGTAGGCAGGGGGTCGTGCGAGACCTCTCCGGGCAACCTTTTTCTTTTTTGCGTGTGTTTACTTATTATCTGACTGTGTGTTTTGGTTCGGATGCCGACGTAAGTCCAGTAAGTGGCTGTCGGGCTCCACGTTTGCCGTTGTGTGCGCGTTTTGGTTCGGATGCCGACGTAATTCCATCCAGTGGTTGTCGGGATCCATGTTTGCCACTCTTGCTTGTTTGTGTTGTTTTGTGTTGTTTGGCGTGCGTAAGCCGAACTACAGTGGCTCTGATTCTTGTTCCAGACAAGATATGTAGGCATAAGGTGCGATACCTTATCGAGTTCGTTCCTCCTAACCCCACCTGCGTTCCCTGTGTGTGTGTGTGATGTTTAGCAACCTTTTCTTTTCTTAGAACGTGGATCCCGTCGAGTACGACGGACGTGAGGGGTGCTAATACCTTCCCCTTGCATAACCGACTCCCTTACCCTTTCTCTCTGGTCGCGAGACCATGTTCTTTCCAGGTTTCTCTGAGCGTTTCCTTTCCCTATTTTGGGATAAATAACGCGCAGTGGCGGCTCTGTGTGTGTTTTGTTTTTAGCTCGCCGGTTGATTTTTCGCAGGATGCGACATTAAGTCCATAGAGAAAGTTATTCAAGGTGGAAGAAGTGAACATTTGACTTGGGACTTAGAAAATTTTCAAATATGTTTGATTTCCTAAACTTCCACCTCAAAATTCCTCATGATCCAAGCTTCACATGAAAGAGTGTTCAACATTAAAGTTGTTCCCCTTGATCTCACCTTTCTAAATCATCCAAGATCATCTCATTTGGATTAAAATTGAGGGACTTGCGCATGGGTGTAAGTTGAAGCACCATTTGGATAATTTCAAGTTCCAATTTTAATACACACTTGCATGAGCTTCTAACATGATTTCAGAATATTGTATATTGGACTTTGGATTCAAACACATCATTTCATGGGCCTAATGCACGCCCATGCATCCATGCAAGGGAGAATTTGAAAATTTTCCAAATTTGGAAGTGTGCAAATATCATTCATATTGGCTATAAATAGGACCCTTCATGATCAGAAATGGGATCCCTCTTGCCCAAGCTTCGACCCCATTCTTCCCCAAACACCATTGAAAGGATAATCTTAAGAAACTGAGTTTCAATCCTCCTTCTGTTTTAGGATTGTAACTCCAAGAGTCCAAGCTTTTTAACCATTCAAATCATCTTCTGCAAGCTTCTAGAGTCAAGCCAAGCCAAATTGGAAGCAAGATCAAGCTAATCTGAAGCTCCTCGAAGGTGAGATTTCAGAAACTTTTCTTCTTTGATTCTCTCTCATTTCTTATCCGTTTTGACTGATTGTTGGTTTGCTGAAGTCCTACCAATGTAGGAAACAAGATTGAGTTGCTTTGAGGTCAAATCGAAGCAACTCATTTCATGGTCCTCAAAATTCAAATCCCTGTATCTTCATATACTTGGAATTGGAAAAACTTGAGGTCAGATTCGAGCTCCTAGGCATTTTTTCTTTAAATCCATGTCTTGCTTTTTCATTTTGGTGCTGGTTGATGATGGACCAGTCCGGTGAGGTCCACCGGAGAAGAAGATTAGAGCTCTGACTCCGGTGATGAGGTGTCTTGCTTCCCAGCCACATGATCCATTTAAAATGTTTCAATCTCAGCATTTGGTTCTGATTACCATTGTTGCAGCACGCTTGACTTGGTGCATGATGGAACGCGTGTTTCTCACCATCTGATTTGCCACCTCAATTAATGAGGGAGATCATATGGTTCTCATTTTTTTGAATTTCTGTTTATTTCTTTTAATTGCTTATTTTTAATTAATTCATATTAATTTCATTATTGATCCAAAAAATATGGGACTTTCGCCAAAAAATTTCAAGTATTTTTCTCTTTCATTTTCTGAATTAAAATTATTTTTTAGATTAATATTGATATTATTCATGATTTAATTGTTTTTGTGCATATTTTTAATTGTTTAAAAATACTTCTGACTTTTCAAAAAGAAAAAAAATTCTCCAAGGTCCTTTGACCTTGTTTGACCTATGATAAATCTCTTGGCTATTTATTTGGTGTTTTCAAGAAGTTTTAGGTTTTTGATAAAACATAACTTAATTTAAATGCATTTTAATTGGAATTTTAATTGTTTAATTGTGTTGAGCCATTTTTATTGACTTATGAAGTTTGACTATGTGTTTGAGCCTTAGTCAAGGTTGATTTGACTTTTGTTGGATTAAAATCATTGAATTTAGGGGATTGATGAAATGTACATTTCATCTCCCAAAATGAATGAATGATTTTAATTTGATAAAATTCCTCCCATTACCAATTTGTGTTTGTCTCATTTCCCCTCCCTCTTCATCTTCAATCCCATTATATCCCATCTCTTTCATTGACCAATGAAGTCTCAATATCCTAAGGCTAATTGGTTCATCAATAACTTTGTGTTAGACGAACCAATACAAGTATGAATGAGATTAGGTCCATCCTTTGATCATTTTCTTTTTGTGTGGTAAGTTTTAGGAGTATGGTCCATCATACCATGTGTCTAACATGCATTAACACCAAAATTTCTATTGCCCGGCCTCAAATAGTTGTGACTTCTACATAAGTCCACTTACGATTGCTTAAAATAACGCAAATTTTTGACCCAAAGGCATAGCATTCTAGTAAGTAAGATTGTAAGTCTCCCCCCTTTCATGGTATTGTGTGGAAACATGGCCTTTTTTCCTTCCTTTGGAAGATGTTTTGGTTCAAGGATCCATGCTTGTGAATAGAGGGTTGAGTGTTCTCCAAAGAATGACTTAAACAATTGAAAATCAAAACTCCACTAACATCTAATCAACTAACATTTGACTAACTTTTAATTTCAAGTCATTTACTTTATGCCATTTAAATTTAAGCCATTTATCATTTTTCCATTTTACATATCATTTAACTTGTTTATATTTATGTCATTTTCACTTTACTCACTTGAGCCATATATTGTGATTGTATATATTTGTTTATGTATCTTGATTGTATTTGTGGTCTTGGGACCTTAAGATACTTAATAAACCACAAAAACCTTAAAAAATGCTTGTGTGGACTGTTGGATTTGATCTGAGCTTTGGACTTAGAATTAGGCAATATCCCCTATGAAAAAGGATTTGGCCAATGCCAACATTTCTGAAACCAAGTTTGTGAATTGAGATTCCACTTGATGCAAGTATTGAGATCCATTTTGAGTTTATCTGCTACATGGTCTTAATGCAAATGTTACCTTGAATCTGTGTCTAATGCCTTATTTTGAGCCATTCAAGGAGTATGTCATCTGATACATGGGAAGATTGACAGAAGACTACGAAGTTGCTTGCTTGGATGTGGTTATCTTTATTTGATGCCTTGCTCTTCATCTTGCTACTTGTTTATTGATATTGTATGATTCTAAAGTCCAAAAGAAAAGTGGATTTCTATATGACATTCTTGTCTATTGGATTGCATCCCATTTGTCAGATCTTTTCAAGTCTTAACTTTTAATTTTGTGCTTAGGATTAGTCTCTTCATCTCCTCCCACTTCTTAAATTTCAAATCTCTCCCTCTTTTTAAAATATTCTTTGCTTGGGATTTCTAAACTTAGACTTGATTGTAAATTAGAAACTTTGGCCTTATGCCATTGCATTTTTGAACTTCTTTCTTAAATCAAACTTGTAAATGAATCTAACCATATTGACTTAAAATTTCAAAAGACAAAAAGACCTAACATTCATTCAAGGACAAAGAGACGTTCAAAGAGTAGGCCCATAGGTGGAGAGAGCTTGCTGCTCAGATCAATCCTCCGTTAGAAGAAAAATAGATGACAAAGATTTTCCTTAAGACCCCGAGTTCGTTCTATTACAAGCGCATGATTGGTAGTGCCCCTAGAGACTTTACCGAGATGGTAAACATGAGGATGAGGTTAGAAGAATAAGTTCGTGAGGGACATTTGTCTAAGGAATAGGTGTCGTCCAGTAAGAAGTATGGAAGTAGTTTCTCTAGAAAGAGGGAAGGTGAAACCAACGCAGTATCAGTGGGGAGGCAGAGGAGGCCTCATGTTAAAAGAAATCTGCAACCACGTGAGCATCATCATCAAGTTTCATCAGTTATTCCAGTATTTTATAACAATCAATCAACACCAGTTCAACAACAACGTCAACAACAGTCGTAACAAAGAACAAACAACTACAACAACACCAACAATAATCAGCAACAACCGAATTTCGAGAGGAAGAAGGTCTCTTTTGACCCTGTTCCTATGTCATATGCCTAACTTTATCCATCCATGGTTCTCAAGAACCTACTTCAACCACGAAATCTGCCACAAATTCCAGAACCACTTCCATGGTGGTATAAGCCAGAACTCCGTTGTGCCTTTCATCAAGGAGCTCCCGACCATGATATTGAAAATTGTTACCCGTTGAAGTATGAGGTCTAGAAGCATTACAAAGAGTGTTGGAGTAAGCCTATGTGGAACGTGATGTATCTATGGATCAATTTGACCATATTGTGGCTAACATCACTTCCTGCAACAACTTGAGTTTTTGTGATGAAGAACTTCCCGAGGAAGGCAGAAATCACAATCTGGCACTGCATATATTGATGAATTGCAAGGAAGACGCATTGTCAAATGTGTTGGTTGATATCGGTGCTTCTTTAAATGTACTCCCCAAGTCAACTCTGTCAAGGTTATCGTATCAAGGCGCCCCGATGAGGTACAGTGGTGTGATCGTCAAAGATTTTGATGGTTCTCGCAAGACCGTTATAGGAGAAGTGGACCTTCCAGTGAAGATAGGTCCGAGTGATTTCCAGATTACTTTTCAAGTAATGGATATCCACCCAAGCTATGGCTGCTTGTTGGGAAGGCCATAGATACATAAGGCTAGAGCTATGACATCCACTCTACATCAAAATTTGAAATTTGTAAAGAATGGAAAGCTTGTCATTGTTGGTGGAGAGAAAGCGCTGTTGGTAAGTCACTTGTCGTCTTTTTCGTATGTGGAAGCTAAGGATGAGGTTGGAACTCCGTTCCAAGCTCTATCTATTGTTGAAGTAAAGAAAACTGGGGCACCCATGTCTTCTTTCAAGGACGCGCAAAAGATTAATGAAGATGGCAATTCAGATCAGTGGGGTCGTATGGTAGAGGTCGCCGAGAACAAGAACCGAGCCGGTTTGGGATTCCAGCAAGGGTTGTCTTATGTCAAGGCTGAAGATGTGCAACCTAGTTTCCATAGCGGAGGGTTCATCCATGGTAATGAACAACACTCAGCTGCCGTAATCGAGGGTGATGAAAATGAAGACTGCGCCAATTTTGTGACGCATGGAAAGGCTTGCAACAATTGGGTTGTTGTTGATGTTCTTGTTATTATCCATCGCTCTAAGTAAATTGTTTTTCATTATTTTAGGAAAAAAATCCATCTCCTATGCCTAAGGGAGAAGTGAACATTGTTGGGCATATTTCAAATTAAGCATCAATAAAATGCAATTCTATTCATCCACATCTATGATGTTTTTATTTTACTTTTTGCTTTTCTGAAAATGGTAATCACATAACGCATAAGTAAATAAATAATAATTATCCATCTGCATAATATTTGGTCAAAATTCACGTCTCTAAAATCAAAACATCAAATCATTATGCAGGTTGGTTTCTAAACCCATTGAATACAATTATCCTACTCCTTCTCCAAACTTTGAATTCCCTATGTTTGAGGCCGAGGAAGAAAGTGATGAAGAAGTGTCTGATGAATTATCTCATCTACTTAATCACGAGGAAAAGCCATTCAGCCATTCGAAGAGCAGATTGAGTTAGTCAACTTGGGTTCCGAAGATGATGTGAAGGAAGTCAAGATCGGGTCTCGACTGTGTCCAGAGGTTAAGAAGGGGTTGATTGATCTTCTTCGAGAGTATTCAGATGTGTTTGCTTGGTCCTATCAAGACATGCCTGGTTTGGATTCTGAGATTGTGGAGCATAGATTGTCATTGAAGCTAGAATGCCTGCCAGTCAAGCAGAAGTTGAGGAGGACTTATCCTGATATGGTAGTGAAGATCAAAGAAGATATGTAAAAGCAGATCGATGCCGGTTTCCTGGTTACTGCTGAGTATCCGCAGTGGGTGGCTAATATTATGCCTATTTCGAAGAAGGATGGAAAAGTCCGTATGTGTGTTGATTATAGGGATTTGAACAAAGCTAGTCTGAAGATGATTTTCCTCTGCCACACATTGACATGTTGGTAGACAATACAACTAAATTCAAAGTCTTTTCGTTTATGGACGGATTTTCCGGATATAATCAGATCAAGATGGCACCCAAGAATATGGAGAACACCACATTCATTACACCTTGGGGAACATTCTGTTATAGAGTGATGCCTTTCAGTTTAAAGAATGCTGGTGCAACCTACCAGAGAGCTATGACCACTCTTTTTCATTATATTATGCATAAAGAGATTGAAGTGTATGTTGATGACATGATTGCTAAATCCAGTGATAAAGAAGAACATATTGAGCATTTGTTGAAGCTATTCCAGCGTTTGAGGAAATACAAACTCCGCTTGAATTTCAATAAGTGTACTTTTGGTGTTCGTTCTGGTAAGTTGTTGGGCTTTATTGTCAGCAAGAAAGGTATTGAAGTTGATCCTGCCAAGGTCAAAGCGATACGAGAGATGCTTGCGCCCAAAACTGAGAAGCAAGTCAGAGGTTTTCTCAGCCGTTTGAATTACATCTCAAGATTTATATCGCATATGACTGCTACATGTGCGCCTATATTCAAGATTCTTCGGAAAGATCAGTCTTGTGATTGGACCGGAGATTTCCAGAAAGCTTTTGACAGTATTAAAGAATATCTGCTTGAACCTCTGATTTTGTTGCCGCCTGTTGAAGGAAGACCATTGATCATGTATTTGGTTGTGCTTGAAAAGAGTATGAGTTGTGTTCTTCGTCAGCAAGATGAAACTGGAAAGAAAGAATATGCAATTTACTACCTCAATAAGAAATTCACCGACTGTGAGACTCGATATTCTATGCTTGAAAAGACTTATTGTGCATTGGCTTAGGCTGCTAAGCGTCTGTGTCAGTATATGTTGAATCATACCACTTGGTTGATATCTAAAATGGATCCAATCAAGTACATTTTTGAGAATCCTGCTTTAAATGGGAGGTTTGCGCGATGGCGGATGTTGTTATCAGAGTATGATATTGAATACCGATCTTAAAAAGCAGTTAAAGATTGAAGATTATCAGTCAGTGCAATATGACTTTCCTGATGAAGAGATCTTGTACTTGAAGATGAAATATTGTGATGACTCATTGCTTGAAGAAGGGACAAAACCTGGTTCCCATTGGGGCATGGTATTTGATAGAGCTGTTAATCAGTATGGTAATGGCATTGGGGCAGTGATTATTACTCCCCAAGGCACGCATTTTCCGTTTACAACTAGATTGACTTTCAAGTGTACGAATAATATGGCTGAGTATGAAGCTTGCATTATGGGGCTTAAAAAGGCCATTGATCTCAGAATATAATATATTGACGTCTACGGAGATTCAACTTTGGTTGTGAATTAGATCAAAGGTGAATGGGAGGCGAACCAACCCATTTTGATACCATATAGAGATTATGCGAGGAGGATTTCAACTTTCTTTACAAAGGTTGAGTTTCATCATATCCCTCTAGATGAAAACCGGATGGCAAATGCTCTTGCAACGTTGGCTTCAATGATTGTGGTGAAGTTTTGGAATGAAGTTCCTAATTTGACTGTGATGCGTCTTGATAGGCCAACTCATGTGTTTGCTGTTGAAGAGGTCAAATATGAAAATCCATGGTATTTTGATATCAAATGTTTCCTCCAAAGTCAAATTTACCCGTCTGGGGCATCTTTGAAAGATACGAAGACTTTGCGGAGATTAGCCGACAACTTTTACCTGAATGGTGATGTGCTTTATAAGAGAAACTTTGATGTGGTTTTGCTCAGATGCATGGATAGACACGAAGCAGACCTGTTGATGACCGAAGTCCATGAAGTTTCCTTTAGTACTCATTCCAATGAACATGCTATGGAAAAGAAGATGTTGAGAGCAGGTTACTATTGGATGACAATGGAATCTGACTGTTGCAAGTTTGTGAAGAAATGCCACAAGTGTCAAATTTATTCAGATAAGATTCATGTTCCTCCGACACTGTTGAATGTAATTTCCTCTCTATGGCCCTTCTCCATGTGGGGAATTGATATGATCGGCATGATTGAGCCTAAAGCGTCGAATGGACATCATTTCATTTTGGTGGCTATTGATTACTTCACAAAGTGGGTTGAAGCGACATCATATGCGAATGTGACCAAGCAAGTTGTTGAAGGTTTATCAAGAATTAGATTATATGTCGGTATGGTGTGCCACGTAAGATCATTACTGATAATGGATCTAACTTGAACAATAATATGGTGGAAGCTCTTTGCAAAGACTTCAAAATTGCACATCATAATTCTTCTCCCTATAGACCTAAGATGAATGGGGTTGTTGAAGCTGTAAACAAGAACATTAAGAAGATCATCCAGAAGATGGTTGTGACCTACAAGGATTGGCAGGACATGCTCCCATTTGCTTTGCACGGGTATAGTACATCCATCCGCACTTCAATAGGGGCAACCCCTTTCTCACTTGTTTATGGCATGGAAGTTATGTTCCCAGTGGAGGTTGAAATCCCATCATTGCATGTTTTGATGGAAGCCAAGTTGACTGAAGTTGAATGGTGTCAGACCAGGTATGACCAACTGAATTTGATTGAAGAGAAGAGGTTGACTGCCTTGTGTCATGGCCAGTTATATCAGCAAAGAATGAAGAAAGCATTCGATAAGAAGGTCAGACCTCGTGTGTTCAAAGAAGGTGATCTTGTGCTCAAGAAGATCTTATCTTTCAAGCCAGATGCTAGAGGCAAATGGAGTCCTAATTATGATTGCCCATATGTTGTCAAGAGAGCCTTTTCAGGAAGTGCTTTGATTCTTACAACTATGGATGGTGAAGAGTTCACACGTCCTATGAACGCCGATGCAGTCAAGAAATACTTTTCCTAAAAAGAAAAGAACAACTCGCTAAGTTGAAAACCCGAAAGGGCGATCCAGGCAAAAGTTAGAGACATAAAACAGAAAAATTTATCCCGATAAATCAAGTACCCCACCTTGGGGAGATTTATGCAAAAATTAGGGATTATGGCAAGTAACTGCATCCTGTTAATCTTCAGTCTTGAAGACATTCTTGAGCACAACGTTTGATTCTGATTCATCTTCAACCAAAGCCAAGAGCATAGTGGATATTGAAGACAGTAAAAGTATTAGTGATCATTGTATTTAATGTAGCCCTTTTCCATGTAAATTACCATTTTTCAGCTTTTGTAAAGATCTATGGAGTCTTGTCATTTACAGACTACCATTCTATTAAATAAAGTTGAGCTTTTTATCCAATTGTTTCTACTCTTATTTATCTTTCAGCCAAATAGAATTCAATTTTATGATGATCATTTTGAAATTGAATTTTAAAAATCAAAATCTTATTTTCTTAAATAATAAAAGCAGTTACTTTTTAAAGAGCAATTGATTCCATTCAAGGAACATCAACAGCGGCCTGAGAACAAGTGAGCCCTAAAATGCGAAGCATTGTTGGTTTTCTCCAAGTAGTTGGCGTGATCTCTGTTTCATCGCCAACAACATTTCATCATCTTCAGCCGAGTTTTATTAGTTTCCCCAACTGAGTTTGTAATTGCCCCCTTTGGTTTGTAGGTGCATTTTCTAAACAATTTGCATAGATCCAACACAAGATTTTTATTTCCCCTCAAGTCTCCCGCAGATTTCATTCAACATTGAATCTAGAGCAGTATGTCTGGTCCTCTGTAAGGTTGTCTCCCATTTTGATATGGTGTTGACCTAAAATTCCCTGCAGAGTGGATGGTGTAGACCTTCGGCAAATCTTTTCCTTTTCCCCAGCCAGGTTTAAGCCTTTGAGATGAATGATTTGCGTTCATCCTTTACCTCTCTTTCTCCAGTGGATTCCCTCCTTTTGAGATTGGCTAAGTGTTGTATTAATGATTCAGATCAGTGACATTTGTATCCTTTGTGATCGTTTGGTCAGCATAAATTTCATTATTACATTATCACACTTTGTGATTCATTATTTCTATGATCCCTTGCTATGATGGTATCCTTCCCCCCGCGCAGGTTCAATATGTCTGTCCTCTTTCAATTGTAGAGTGTCAACCCCCTTAAGCAGAAAGAATTTAATCTTTCTCATTCCCCACTGAGTTATTTCCTCGTGGATGATTATTATTTCAGCTTCCTCCCTAGTTGATTATCTGGATGGAGTCACTCCCCCTGAGTTATATCCTCATTGGGTTGAGTCTTTGATTGACCTTTCTTTCTAGATCTTGCCTAGATAGATGATTTTGGGCCTCCTGAGAGTCTATTACCCAGTAACTGGTAATATTCTTCTCAATTTGCGAGTACTTTACTTTTTCCCAATACTCGGTAAAAAGTAATCTAGTCTCTTATTTTCTCCCCAGCGGATTCGTTTTCACGTTTCCCCGGGAATGTCTATCCTTGATATGTTCATCCTAATCGATTACGGGTATTCTTTCCTCTGATTCTATCCTTGATATGTTCATCCTAATTGGTGACAGATATTCTCTTTTTGGTATTCTTCCCAGTAAAAAGGTAGTTGTAATCCCTATTTCATTCCCTAGAGGGTTAATCCTTGATATGTACATCCTAATCGATGATGAGTTGCCTCCTATTTACGGTCTTCTTCCTAGTAACCGGTAGTTGTAAATCATGTTTCCCCTTTTTGCGGAGTCTATCCTTGATATGCTCATCTTAACCGGTGACAGATGTTCTCTCTTTTGGTTTTCTATCCAATAGCTGATAGATGTAATTCCTATTTCTCCCCATGGAGTCTATCCTTGATATGCTCATCTTAACCAGTGACAAATATTTTCTCTTTTGGTATTCTATCCAGTAACCCATAGATGTAATTCCTACTTTTTTCGGCAGTCTATCCTTGATATGTTCATCTTAACCGATGACGGATATTCTTCCCTTTGAGTCTATCCTTGATATGTTCATTCTAATCAGTGACAAATATTCTCTTTCTTTAGTCTTCTGCCCAGTAACCAGTAGTTATTGAAATTCTGGTATCAGATATGAGATGTCGAAGGTGATGTCACGACACTAATATCTGAATAATACAAATAGGATAAAGATAAAGAACAGTAATGCAAGAGACACAAGCAATTGTTAACCCAGTTCGATGCAACTCACCTACGTCTGGGGGATACCAAGGCAGGAAGGAAATCCACTAAAATAGAATCAGTTCAAAGACTCTCAGTAAATTGCACAAGTTACAATCTTTTTCACCTAATCTCTACCCGTGTGACTTCTACCTAAGAACTCTTAGATATGAGATCCCACTCACTCCCCCTCAATCACACCAGTGATATTAAATAAGAATTACAATGAAAAGAAGACACTCTTCAAAGACACACACTTGATCTTACTTAGAAGCTTCAATCAAGTAGACACACACTCATGCTTAAAAGCTTTGAGTGACAAATTACAACTCAAAAATCAGACCAATTCAATCATCTATGGATGAATTGAATGGCTTACAAGTCACACGACCACACAAGACTTAAACCCTTATTCTCTCTGAATATTTCGCTCTGTATTTCTTTTGTAACAAATCAGGTTTTCCATGTTCTTTTTAAAGAAGCATTTGGCTGGGCTTGGACATCATAAAACCCTAAAACTATTTTCCTTTTAAATCTTCTCATGACAGTTGGTTAGATCTTTTTGGAAAATAAGTTAAATCACGTTGTAATCTTTGATTAATTGCGTTTGCAATTAACTCATCAATCAAACATAGATTGCCATTAAAAGCGCAATCACATAACACATAACATTCAGACTGAATGTTCTGTGTACAGATGTCATGACATCGGGTCTGACATCCTGGAACAATCCTGCATAATTCCTTTTTAAATATCCAGCAGGTACATTATATCAGATGTCATGACATCGGGTATGACGTCCTGAAACAATTCTGCATAATAATATTTTAAACCTCCAGCAGGTACAAGATATCTTATTATAAGAGATCACATGTAACATCTTATGAACACTCTTTGATTTTACCAAAATTGCTGCCAACACTTAGAACCAACAAACTCCCCCTTTGGCAAATTTTGGCTAAAACATATATCAGTCCATTTTGCTCACAAGTAAAAAAACACATCAGCAGTTAAACAACATAACAGTGTTTAAGCAGCAACAGAAGCAAACAGAATTACTAGCTATAATAGCAACTAGTAAAACACACATAACAAACATGGGTACTTCTTCTCCCCCTTAGTTTGTACAACACAGACACCTTCTTCAACAATAACAACACCTGTAATAACATTCAAAGTTACCCTCTGACATCTCCTTCAACATCACCTGTGCATACCAGACCATGCACAGAACATCAGACATCTCCTCCAACATCACAGAACAAAATAACATTCTGTCTCACATCAAACATCTCCTTCATCTGTTTAGCGTAGCTAGCTTCATCAACACTCACATCTCCATTTATTAACTGCAGCTCTCCACATAACTCCTCATAATCACTTCTCCCCATTTTTAGTCAAAATAGACCAAAGGTGACCAATAAGACAAAATAAATGTCAATTAGTCTAGCAGAGAATGTCACAAGAGATGTTATAACATATAAAATGTTAAAACACAATGTCAGGAGATACAAAACATAATTATACACAGCTGCAATAGCTGAGATAATCAGAAATCAAGGGAACTCATAAAGAGCCCAAATATTACATCATGGCATCAGAAAGACTGCCAAAAAATACAACCATTAAACAGAAAAACATCACAACATCCAAGCTTCCAAAATATCCAAAACAGCATCCAGAACAACACAGTCTTCATAACAGGGGGACCATTACACCTTATTCTGAGGAAGTAGCATCTTCTTCACCTTCAGATTCAGAACTGCCACTAGATTGATCTTGAGAATTGGACCTCTCACTTGAGGTATGGGCATCTGACTCCTTGGCTTCACCAACCTTATCCAGCTCTTCCGGCTCCAAGCTACTAATGAGAACCTCTAACGCCTCTTTCCTAGCCTTGGCAACCCTAATCCTAGTTTCCAGCTCCTTACAAGTTTCCTTCAATTGAGAAATCAAGCCACCTTGAGAGGCTGGCTCCTTCTTTGCAGATGTCATGACAATATCATTGACATGGCTTCCTTCAAACAACTTGTAGTGAATGGACAATGGAGGCTTCCTTCTGCTGGGAATATCACTTGTGTTTAGAATACTAGGTTGCTGGCTTAAAATAATTCCATAAATAATAGAGGGAAAGGCAATAGGCAACTTTACTGCATTAGTGGAGGCATGCCTAACAATTTGTTCAAACATGAACCTTCCAAAATTAAAGTTAAGCCTGGTTCCAATAGCATATATAATCCTTCTAAGACCATTAGAGATAGTTGAGATATGGTTTGTTGGCACCCAGTTGGCTGAACCAATCTTATGCAAGATGGCATATTTAACAGTTGATTTGCCAGCTGAAAGATGCTTCTTGCTAGGCCATTCCTTGACTTAGCTAGTAGTGATTGTCCTATAGACTTCATTGTCTGTGGCTTCTAACTCAACACCTCCTTTAGTTCCTCTTTCTAGGAACTTATTGATAACAGCAGAGGAGAACCTTACACACCTTCCTCTCACAAAGACCTTGCATAATTCCTTGCTACTCTTGTCAGAAATATCCTCTGGGATATTCACAACAAATTCCTTCACTAAACCTTCAAAACATTAGGGTAGTGAAAGAATTGTTTTCATCAAACCAACAGTCTTGATCAATTCCATAACCTCCTTCACTTATACAAATTCCTTCCCTAGCTCTCTCTCCACAACAACTCTTCTTTGAATAACAAACTTCCACTTGGCAACACCATCTTCCAGACGGAAGGAAATGTTGTCCAAATGGACAGCTGCAACCTTAGCTAGAGACTTTTTAACAATCTTCCTTTTAGCAGGAGAGATGTATGGGACATCGTCTTCGACATCATCTTCAAAATTAGAGCTTTCTCTGATCTTCCTCTTCTTGAACTCTACCTTACTCCATGATTTAGAGGGTCCTACAGCAGCAGTCTTCTTCCTAGTTCTGGCTGTCAACATCTCAGCCACAGTCTTACCTTTCCTGGTCTTCATTTTCCTTGCAACACTTGGTTTAAAATGATGGACCAAGGTGTCATCTTCTTCTTCTTCTGAACTTTCTTCCTCCAAATTAATTACTCTCTCAGCAGTGTCAGGTTTCTTAGAATGAGAAGCATCTATAGGATCTTTGCTCGACATGTTTTTTCTTAGAGAGCACAGTCCCTCAGCAACAGTGTTTTTTTATGATCTAGATGAATCATCATCTTTCTCAGTTTGAGGTTCCACCTCAGGAGAGGGGTCCCTTATAGACAGAGGGGTCGAAACACCCTTGACTGCATGCCCTTCATTTAGAATCCTAGTTACCAGGTTCCTAATGACACGGTCTGTTTAATGCATGTCATCCTTAGGAGGAGGGTTATCAGGAATGTTACCTTCATTGTTTCCAGCTGTGGAAGAAGGACCAGGGGAATCACATGGGATTACAGAAAGTAGAATAACGTCCAACACGTCTTCATCTAGAAACTCCATGGAGGGAGTCCTTGCTTTGTGAGTGGGTTTTGAACCAGAGGATGAGGGATGTTGAGACATTTTGTTGAACTTTTAAGAAAAATCTTATTGCCCTAGCAAAGATGGTCTGAGCAGTTTTATGAAGATGGAAGTTGTTGTGTTGAGGTAGCATGTAGAAATGGTGTAGATACTAGTTACAATACTAGGTAATGATTTACCATAAATGAGGCACTTTATTTTAAGTGGGCAGACAATATTTTTATTACCTTTTCCACTCCACTTTAATTGCTATAAATTCTCATAAATACAAATCCTCAATTTCCCTCTTAAACATTCAAACTGATTAGCATCCAAAGCTTTTGTGAATATGTCAGCTAATTGCATTTTAGTAATAACATGCTCCAGTGCTATGATTTTCTCTTCCATAAGTTCTCTAATGAAGTGAAGATCAATATCAATGTGCTTAGTCCTGTTGTGCTGAATAGGATTCTTGGAAATGTTTATTGCACTCAGGTTGTCACAGTACAATGCCATGACATCTTGTGTGACACTATATTCAGTCAACATTTGTTTCATCCAAACCAGTTGAGAACATCTACTTCCAGCTGCTATGTATTCAGCTTCATATCCAGCACAAACACCTACATCAAGTGCAATGTCAGGTCTGCTTGCTGTGAGATATAGCAGACTTCCTATCATGCTTCTGTACAGACTTTGATCTTTATTAACTCCATTTTTATCTTTGGAGACTTTCAAATATGTAGGAGCAGGTGTCCTTTTATGACTTGCTTTCTCCATGCCAAACTTCTTAACAATGTTCTTGGCATATTTGCTTTGAGATAGAAAGATAGAATCTTTTATCTGTTTGACTTGTAGCCCAGGGAAATAGGTCAGCTCTCCAACAAAACTCATCTTAACCTTAGACTGCATCTGTCTAACAAAAAGTTCCACCATCTGATCTGACATCCCATCAAACACAATATCATCCACATATATTTGAGCCACCATGAGCTTTCCTCCTTCATTTTTCACAGACAGGTTCTTGTCAATTCCTCCCCTCCCGTAGCCATTGTTAGTGAGGAACACTATGAGTCTCTCATACCAAGCCCTAGGAGCTTGCTTCAAACCATAGAGGGCTTTCTTCCATCTGTACACATGCCTTTTAGGCTTTTCAACATATACTTCCTCTTTCAAGTAGCCATTTAAGAAGACATTCATTTGGAACAGTTTGAACTTCAGAGTACATGCCACTCCATGCAATAATCTAATGGACTCAAGGCGAGCTATGACATTTATTCTTTCAGGTCTAGGAACCAGTTCCCACACTTCATTCCTCTTGAATTAACCTAACTCATCTTGTATGACATTAATCCAGAACTCATCAGTCAAGGCTTCCTTGACATTCCTAGGCTTAATCTTGGATATAAAGCAACCATGTGAGATCACTTCCCTTGATCTAGTTGTGACCCCTTTATTTGGATCTCCTATGATGAGATCTTTGGGAAGATCCTTCTGAACCCTGATGGAGGGTCCCTTGTTGATTTTGTCATCTTCAGGTTCAGCTTGAGAGGGTTCACTCTCCTTATTTTTGTCTGAGAAGTCAGTTGGGGGATCATTCAGAGATGTCTCGACATCGTCTGTGACATCAGTCTGTTAGTCATCAACCACAACATTAATAGATTCCGTCATTACTTTAGTTTTGGAATTAAAGACTCTATATGCTCCGCTGTAGCCCCGAAACAATCCTTCATTACTTTTGGGATCCATCTTCCTTCTTTGCTCACTTCTAATTTTGATAACTTGACTTTCCTTTTCTCCTTGAAGTTTTAGACAAAGATCTTTGAAGACTTCAGACACATCAGATTTGTTTCTTATAAAGTTGATTTCAGTGTATCTGGAGAAGTCATCTACCACTACATATGTATACTTCTTCCCACCAAGGCTTTCCACCTGCACGGGTCCCATCAAATCCATATGGAGGAGTTCCAAACCTTTGAAAGTGGTGTCATGTCTGAGTTTCTGGTGTGACATCCTTGTCTGACATTCCCTACAGACTTTTCTTTCATCAATCTTCCAGTTGGAAATTCCTCTAACAGCTTCAACAGATATATCCTCTTCATACCCTACAGATGGCTCAATCTTTGATGTCATGTCTTCACTTCTTCTTCTTTGACTAAGGTACACTTTGAAGAATCACCAATTTGAGAACTCCATATGTAGTAGTTGTCTTTGGACCTGACTCCTTTCATGATCACTTCACTTTCTTTGTTAGTAATCAGACATTCATTTTTAGTGAAGTTAGCATTTAGACCTTGGTCACACAGTTGACTGATGCTTATTAGATTTGCAGTCAAGCCCTTAACAAGTAGGACATTGTCAAGATCAGGAACTCCAGGGCAATCAAGCTTACCAATCCCCTTGATTTCACCCTTTTCTCCATCACTAAAGGTTACATAGCTTGTGACATGAGGATGAAGGCCAGTTAGTAGGTTTTTGTTTCCAGTCATGTGTCTAGAGCACCCACTGTCAAAATACCGATCTTCTTTGGCTGAAACTCTGAAGGGAGTGTGAGCTATTAGACTTGTAACATTAGTCTTAGGAACCAATTGCTTTTTGTTGGCAGGCCTGTGATGTTTGGGTCTAGGTTGATGGTGAGTCTGATGTTGAACAAGACTAGGATAACCATACAACTTATAGCAGAAGGGCTTTATGTGACCAAATTTTCCACAGTAATGACATCTCCATCTTTGGTGTTTCCCTTTCTGCTATCTTCCCTTACGATGTTGTGACATCTCAGGTTTGCTTTTAATATGGCTGCACTGAGGTTTGGATTTAAGTTTGCCACCAGTGTAACTGCACTCAGGCTTAGATTCATTGAACCCAATGCCAGATTTGTCTCATGTTATTTGTCCAGTCTGGAGAATCTTGTCTAAGGAGTCAGATCCATTGTTTAGCATTCTTACATACTTGGTCATCTCAGCCAGTTTAGAATTCAAGAAAACAGCTCCAGTCTTTAACTTGGAGATGGTTTCCACATGTTCTGCCTTCTCATTCTCCAGTTGTGTTATCACTTTCTTCTGGCTGTCAACTGGTTGACTTTCATCTAGTTTGGAATTCAGTAACACAACTTTAGTTTTTAATTTAGAGATGGTTTCCAAGTGTTCTACCTTCTCATTCTCTAGTTGAGATATCACCTTCTTCTGTCTTTCAACCTGTTTACACACTTCTGCACTTCTGTGACATAACTTTCTGTAAGTGGTGGCCAACTCTTCAAAGGTTACTTCATCATCACTTGAGTCTTCATCAGAACCCCATCTTCCAATCAAGGAAGTCACCAGATTTGCACTCTCTTCTGTTTCACTTTCATCAGACCAAGTGGCAGCAAGACTCCTCTTCTGTTTCTTGAGGTAGGTTCCACATTCAGTTATAATGTGTCTACACCCATCACATTCATGGCACTGAACTCCTTTTCCTTCCTTGAGCTTTTCATCTGACCTTGTTCTTCTTCCAGCATTGTTGGATTTACTGATGTCAGATGTGATGTTCTTGACATTTGCCTTAGATCTTACATCCATCTTTTTCAGAAGTCTGTTGAACTGTCTTATCAGCATTGCTACATCATTTTCCAGATCTTCATCAACATCCTGACTACTTTCCTCCTCTTCCTCCTAAGTGTTTGACATGAAGGCTATGCTTTTGGCTTTATTTTCAGATCCATCACACATTTCCATCTCAAATGTTTGGAGGGAACCAATTAGCTCATCAACTCTCATATTGGAGATGTCTTGAGACTCTTCTATGGCTGTCACCTTCATAGCAAATCTCTTAGAGAGTGACCTGAGTATTTTCCTTACTAATTTTTCATCTGACATCTTCTCTCCCAGGGATCCTGAGGCATTAGCAATTTCAAGGATACTCATATGAAATTCATGAATATTTTCATCTTCTTTCATCCTCAAGTTTTCAAACTTGGTGGTGAGCAGCTGAAGTATAGACATCTTCACTCTAGAGGTGCCTTCATGAGTGGTTTTGAAAATGTCCCAAGCATCTTTAGCCACCTCGCAGTTGTTTATCAATATGAAGATATTCTTGCATACTCCATTGAATATATCATTCAATGCCTTAGAATTTCCAAGGGCTAGATCATCCTCCTCCTTGGTCAATTGTTCTTCAGGTTTTTTATCAGTTGTAGCTTCTCCTTCCTTAGTAACTACTGGATGTTCCCAACATGTTAACACAGCCTTCCAAGCCTTATTATCCAGAGATTTTAGGAAGGCTACCATTCCAGGTTTCCAGTAGTCATAGTTTGATCCATCCAAAATAGGTGGCCTGTGAACATATCCTCCATCTCTCTCCATAGTACCAGAAAGTATCATCCCTAGATCTCACCCAGAACTAGAGCAGGATGCCTGCTCTGATACCAATTGAAATTCTGGTATCAGATATGAGATGTCGAAGGTGATGTCACGACACTAATATCTGAATAATACAAACAGGATAAAGATAAAGAACAGTAATGCAAGAGACACAAGCAATTGTTAACCCAGTTCGGTGCAACTCACATATGTCTAAGGGCTACCAAGCTAGGAAGGAAATCCACTAAAATAGAATCAGTTCAAAGACTCTCAGTAAACTATACAAGTTACAGTCTTTTTCACCTAATCTCTACCCGTGTGACTTCTACATAATAACTCTTAGATATGAGATCCCACTCACCCCCCCCTAAATCACACCAGTGATATTAAACAAGAATTACAATGAAAAGAAGACACTCTTCAAAGACACAGACTTGATCTTACTTAGCAGCTTCAATCAAGTAGACACACACTCATGCTTAAAAGCTTTGAGTGACAAATTACAACTCAAAAATCAGACCAATTCAATCATCTATGGATGAATTGAATGGCTTACAAGTCAGACGACCACACAAGACTTAAACTCTTATTCTCTCTGAATATTTCACTATGTATTTCTTGTGTAACAAATCAGGTTTCCATGTCCTTTTTATAGAAGCATTTGGCTGGGCTTGGACATCATAAAACCCTAAAACTATTTTCCTTCTAAATCTTCTCATGACAATTGGTTAGATCTCCTTGGAAAATAAGTTAAATCACGTTGTAATCTTTGATTGATTGCGTTTGCAATTAACTCATCAATCAAACATAGATTGCCATTAAAAGCGCAATCACATGACACATAACATTCAGACTGAATGTTCTGTGTACAGATGTCATGACATCGGGTCTGACATCCTGGAACAATCCTGCATAATTCCTTTTTAAATACCCAGCAGGTACATTATATCAGATGTCATGACATCGGGTATGACATCCTGAAACAATCCTGCATGATAATATTTTAAACCTCCAGCAGGTACAAGATATCTTATTATAAGACATCACATGTAACATCTTGTGAACACTCTTTGATTTTACCAAAATTGTTGCCAACACTTAGAACCAACAGTTGTAAATCCTATTTTGGCTTTTCTTCAGCAGTTTATTCTTACCCCATTAATTGGTAATTAATACACCTCCAAATTGCCCTCAACGAGTCATCTTTGATATGTTTACCTTGGCCGGTAATGAATGTCCTCTCTGGAAGAATATGTTATTTCCTTATCCAGTAACCGGTAATGGAAAATATACTTCAGGTACTCCTGTGTTGAAGTTCATTTCTTCCCCAGTTGAGTTTGAGTGCGTATTTCCTCAATGAAATCGCCACTTCCCGTTTCCCCTGCAGATTTTCCTTTTTATCCCCGACTGAGTCTTTCCATCGATTTATCTTCGTGGAATCCCTCGTGTCCCCCAGCAGTTTTAAGTCGTAGTCTGGCCTACATAACCTTTTTATCTCCCCAGAGTCTCTGTCTCCCTAGTGAGTTTTCATTATGGAATGCATTATGCTCCTGCAGACTTTCAGTCTCTCCAGATTCTTTTCCTTTGTGGCAACATTTTCCCCACAGAGATTATTTTTAACATTTCATATCATATGCATCATGAGGTCTCTTGGGACCAAAATTTGTTTCTATTGTTGTTATTTAAGTCCATTCTACTGAGTTGATATGAAGATTTTAACCTTTACCTCCTCAGCTAAAACGTCCTTAAATAGGGGCAGCTGTAAGACCCCAATTTTGACCCTAAGATCCCTCATGTTATCTCATCATATGCATTAGCATTGGGATCACACCTTGGCATTTTCCTTACCCCTCATTCATTGGATTTGCATTGGGAGAGGTCACCAAGCACTTTAGATTGTATCATACTTCATTTTTCTTTGTTTACTAACCAAAATACCAAAAATATGTCAATGTATAGTTTAACTCTTTTGTAGGTAGTGTGTATGCTCATGTATGCTCTATCAAGCTCATATATAGGGTTTGAGACCCTCAATGCAAGGAGCTCAATTAAGAAATGGTTTACTATGTCTCTAAGTATCATATATGGATCCCCATTATCTTCACATGTTATTTTGATCAATAAATCATCAAGAGTTTGGAGTTGGTTTGCCTTGGAAACCCTAATTCATCTAGGTATCTTGTGTGACTTCTTCAGCAAGTTTCTTCAACAATTGATCAAATACTTCAAGGTATAATTCACATTACATCATCTTATGCATATATGATCCTCCATGAGTCCCAAAAGTCAATAGAATGTCTGCTAGCAAGTTGGTTCATGATGGTTGACTAGAGAAAGTCAACTAGTCAAAACTAGGGTTCCCTAGAACCTATCTCCTACAATGTTTTTCATATGAAAATGATTCCAAGAGAAACTTTACTCAAAACATATTCCAAACAACTTTCATGTTGAAGTCAAGATCTAGTTTTGCTTGGAAAGTCATTTTTTATGGTGAAAGATTATAGGTCATTTTGTCTGAACCCTAGTTTGGAGGTCAACTTCCCAAGACCATAACTTGCTCAATTTTTATGAGATGAAAGCCATTAAAATTGCATGATCCAATTCAAGATGTCTTCTTCAACTTTTATGTTTGGAGTAAGTGCAAATGCAACTCTCAAATGCATGTGCCAAGAGGAAAGATTATAGGTCATTTGGGGCCAATACCATTGAACAAGTGAACATTTGACTTGGGACTTAGAAAATTTTCAAATATGTTTGATTTCCCAAACTTCCACCTCAAAATTCATCATGATCCAAGCTTAAAATGAAAGAGTGTTCAACATGAAATTTTTTCCCCTTGATCTGACCTTTACAAAACATCCAAGATCATCTCATTTGGATTAAAATAGAGGGACATGCGCATGGGTGTAAGTTGAAGCACCATTTGGATAATTTCAAGTTCCAATTTTCACACACACTTGCATGAGCTTTTAACATGATTTCAGCATATTGTACGTTGGACTTTGGATCATAACACATCATTTCATGGGCCTAATGCACGCCCATGCATCCATGCAAGGGAGAATTTGAAAATTTTCCAAATTTGGAAGTGTGCAAATATCATTCATATTGGCTATAAATAGGACCCTTCATGATCAAAAATGGGATCCCTCTTTCCCAAGCTTCGACCCCCTTCTTCCCCAAACACCATTGAAAGGATAATCTTGAAAGTTTCTTAAGAAACCGAGTTTCAATTCTCCTTCTGTTTTAGGATTGAAACTCCAAGAGTCCAAGCTTTTTAACCATTCAAATCATCTTCTGCAAGCTTCTAGAGTCAAGCCAAGCCAAATTGGAAGCAAGATCAAGCTAATCTGAAGCTCCTCGAAGGTGAGATTTCAGAATCTTTTCTTCTTCGATTCTCCCTCATTTCTCATCCATTTTGACTGATTGTTAGTTTGCTGAAGTCCTACCAATGTAAGCAACAAGATTGAGTTGCTTTGAGATTAAATCGAAGCAACTCAGTTCATGATCCTCAAAATTCAAATCCCTGTATCTTTTCATATACTTGGAATTGGACAAAATTGAGGCCAAATTCGAGTCCCTGAGCATTTTTTTCTTTAAATCCATGTCTTGCTTTTTCATTTTGGTGATGGTTGATGGTGGACTAGTCCGGTGAGGTCCACCGGAGAAGGAGACCGAAGCTCTGGCTCCAGTGATGAGGTGTCTTGCTTCCCAGCCACATGATCCATTTAAAATGTTTTAATCTCAGCCTTTGGTTCTGATTACCATTGTTGCAACGCGCTTGACTTGGTGCATGGTGGAACGCGTCTTTCTCACCATCTGATATGTCACCTCAATTAATGAGGGAGATCATATGGTTCTCATTTTTTTGAATTTCTGTTTATTTCTTTTAATTGCTTATTTTTAATTAATTCATATTAATTTCATTATTGATCCAAAAAATATGGGACTTTCACCGAAAAATTTCAAATATTTTTCTCTTTCATTTTCTGAATTTAAAATAATTTTTAGGATCAATATTGATATTTTCATGGTTTAATTATTTTTGTGCATTTTTTTAATTGTTTAAAAAATACTTCTGACTTTTCAAAAATAATGAATTTTTTTCTCCAAGGTCCTTTGACCTTGTTTGACTTATGATAAATCTCTTGGCCATTTATTTGGTGTTTTGAAGAGGTTTTAGGTTTTTGATCAAACATAACTTAATTTAAATGTATTTTAATTGTTTAATTGTGTAGAAATTGTGTTGAGCCATTTTTATTGACGTGTGAAGTTTGACTATGTGTTTGGGCCTTGGTCAAGGTTGATTTGAATTTTGTTGGATTAAAATCATATGATTTAGGGGATTGATGAAATGTACATTTCATCTCCCAAAATGAATGAATGATTTTAATTTGATAAAATTCCTCCCATGACCAATTTGTGTTTGTCTCATTTCCCCTCCCTCTCCATCTTCAATCCCATTCTATCCCATCTCTTTCATTGACAAATGAAGTCTCAATATCCTAAGGCTAATTGGTTCATCAATAACTTTGTGTTAGATGAACCAATACAAGTATGGATGAGATTAGGTCCATCATTTGATCATTTTCTTTTTGTGTGTGGTATATGTTAGGAGTATGGTCCATCAAACCATATCTCTAACATGCATTAACACCAAAATTTCTATTGCCCGGCCTCAGATAGTTGTGACTTCTACATAAGTCCAATTAGGATTGCTTAACATAGCGCTAAATTTTGATCCAAAGGCATAACATTCTAGTAAGTGAGATTGTATGTCTCCCCCCTTTCATGGTATTATGTGGAAACTTGGCCTTTTTTGCTTCCTTTGGAAGATGTCTTGGTTCAAGGATCCATGCTTGTGAATAGAGGGTTGAGTGTTCTCTAAAGAATGACTTAAACAATTGAAAGGCAAAAATCCACTAACATCTAATCAACTAACATTTGACTAACTTTTAATTTAAATTCATTTACTTTATGCCATTTAAATTCAAGCCATTTATCATTTTGCCATTTTACATATCATTTAACTTGTTTATGTTTATGTCATTTTCACTTTGCTCACTTGAGCCATATATTGTGATTGTATATATTTGTTTGTGTATCTTGTTTGTGTTTGTGGTCTTAGGACCTTAAGATACTTAATAAACAAGAAAAACCTTAAAAAAAATGTTTGTGTGGACTGTTGGATTTGATCTGAGCTTTGGACTTAGAATTAGGCAACATCCCCTATGAAAAGGACTTGGCCAATGCCAACATTTCTGAAACCAAGTTTGTCAATTGAGCTTCCACTTGATGCAAGTATTGAGATCCATTTTGAGTTTATCAGCTACATGGTCTTGATGCAAATGTTACTTTGAATCTGTGTCTAATGCCTTATTCTAAGCCATTCAAGGAGTACGTCATCTGATACATGGGAAGATTGAAAGAAGACTATGAAGTTGCTTGCTTGGATGTGGCTATCTTTATTTGATGCCTTGCTCTTCATCTTTCTACTTGTTTATTGATATTGCATGATTCTAAAGTCCAAAAGAAAAATGGGTTTCTATATGACATTCTTGTTTATTGAATTTTATCCCATTGGTCAGATCTTTTTAACTCTTAACTTTTAATTTTGTGCTTAGGATTGGTCTCTTCATCTCCTCCCACTTCTTAAATTTCAAGTCTTCTTTGGTTGTGATTTCTAAACTTATACTTGTTTGCAAATTAAAAACTTTGGCCTTATGCCATTGCATTTTTGAGATTCTTTGTTAAATCAAACTTGTAAATGAATCTAACCATATTGACTTAAAATTTCAAAAGACAAAAAGAACTAACACTTATTCAAACTCTTTTAGGCCCTTTGTGCCTCTTTCAAATTTTAAATTTTTGTTAAAAGCAATCCACTCATTTTGAAATTGACACCACGAACTACGAGGTTTTGATCCCTTATTTTATGTTGGTACGTAGGCACAAGTCCGAAGGTATTGTCAAACACAAAAGTATAATTAATGAATTCTTTGCTCATCCCCACAATCTACTTATTGCAAACATCATTTTATACCAAAAACACATATACACATAAAAAAGGGCTCCCTAGGGGTACCTAGGACACTTTGGTTGCTAACACCTTCCCTCTATGTAACCAACCCCCTTCCCTGTAATCTCTGGCATTTTATTAGTTTTGATTTGAAAATTTCTTATCTTTGGGTTTTGTTTGTACTTTTCCCTTTTCCTTTGGAAACAATAAAAGCGCGGTGCGACTCTAGTTTTATTGACGGTAAGTTTATCCATAGCTTAATGGTCATGAGTTTATTGCTACAGTATGCCACTAGCTCTCATGAAAGGAAAAAAAGGTCAAGTTTTCACACAATGCCATGAAGAATGGGAGACTTACAATCTCACTTACTAGAATGATATGCCTTCTTGATCAAATTTAGCTATATGTTAAGCACTTGTAATTGGACTCATGTCGAAGTCACAACTATCTGAGGCCGGGCAATAAAAATATAGATGTTAATGCATGTTAGATATTTGGTGCGAAGAACCAAACTCCTAAAACATACCACACACTAAAAGAAAAATGCGAAGGACCTATCTCAGTCAGACTTGTATTGCTTCATCTAACACATGGTCATTAATGAATCAATTGACATTTAGACATAAAGAGATTTAATTGGTCAATGAGGGAATGGGGAAGAATATGGATGAAGATGAAGAGGGAGGGGGAAATAGAAACACAAATTAATCATGAAAGGAATTTCATCTGATCAATACCATCTGTTCGTTTTGGGAGATGAAATGTACATTTCATCATTCCCCTAAATCTAATCGTTTTAATCAAACAAAAGTCAAATCAACCATGACCGTTGGAGCAAAGTGTGCACTGGCCGCAGGCACGGTTGAGGAGACAATCTCAGAAATGACTGTCCTCTGGGGAGGAGTTGAAGGTGTTGGAGAAGACTGGCTCTGGGCAGCCAAGAATGATTCCATCAAGGCACTCAATCTGGCTACTTCCTCTTTCAGCTCGCGGTTCTCTTGTTCCAGATGATCCATCAGTCTTGAAATGTTGGCTCTGGTGTAGTACCGGTGAGTCAGCTTGTCTTTGAAATAAATGAAGAACACAGATTTAGACCGTAGGACAAGAAGCCGGGAATAAAACCTGCTTATGTACATGATGCATGCAATGCTCGTGCGTACGATTTTTCTTTTATTTTCAAAGGAACTTTTAGGGTTCTATTTGCAAAAAAAATTGGAAATATTAAACATTTATCTCATATGGAAACATCTCATCAAATAATATCGGGGAAAAGAAGTACACCATTGTCAATCATATACAAGAGAAAAGGAAAATAATCATCCTATGGATCCCTAGAAACAATCATCCAAAGCTCGGGACACAGGAAGATAGGATGCACGAAGCCTCTTCACCTCTCTCTCGTAGGCTGCCTCCATATCTGCCTTCTCTTTGGCGAGTTGATCATACTTCCTCTTCCAAAACCTGGAAGACTGAGGAAGTAGGGAAGTCCATGCATCATCAGGATCATCAATAACCCGATGTTCGAGGAACTCTATCAAAGCATCCTTCTCCTTGATCTGCTGAAGCAACTCCTCCCTTTCACAGATCCAAGCACGTGATCGGTCTTCGTCTCTCAACTCATCTACTCCTTGGTTAGGGAGGGTTGAAGGCCCAGCCATAACCAAAGGTGTAGGTCTCGGATACTCGTAAGGCATGAGATACTCAGACGCTCTCTTCCTAACCCAAGCAGTGTATGGCTCCATAGCAACACAATTCTTAGGACCCAACTCTTTCCTTCCTTTCCTATGAATCTTGTGCCAAGCGCGGACCATTCTGCCCTTCAAGCCTTGGGGATCTTTACCCTCCTGAAAGAACACACCCTCTAACAGAATGTTATTGGTTTTATCCTTTAGGGGGAACCCAAGCTGACGACGTGCCAAAACAGGGTTGTAGTTAATCCCACCAGATGTACCAAGAAGAAGTACATTGGAGAATTCACCACAAGAGTCAATAATCTGCACACCATCATACACACGGTTATACCAAGAGATATCATCATTAGTGAGAGACATGAGTCTCGTGGACCACCGTAGACATCCCTTGTTCTCCTTGAAGGCGACCGTTGCGGTAAGTGAGAAATAAACCACTTATACAACAGGGGAAAACAGCATACAATGGTGCCACCACCCTTTGCATTCCTCATATGCAAAGAGAAATAGGTATCACCCAACAGAGTCGGAATGGGATTAAGAGTAGAGAAGATCCTAATAGCATTCACATCCACAAACTTGTCGATGTTGGGGAACAATACCAATCCATAGATGAGAAGTACAAATATGGCTTCGAAGGCATCCTCACTCATGGCCTTCCCATACACAATAACTTGAGCAATGAGGAACTCAGAAGGGATACCTTGAATTCCACCTTTGGTAGTCATATGAGCACCAACCAGAGATTCATCTATGTGCAACATGTCTGCTATCTCTTGAGAAGTAGGAATACTCTCTAAGCCACTGAACGACAACTGGATGTCAGGTTCCTTAACTCTTTCAAATCTGGTTGTCTGAAACTGTACTTCTTCGTATTCCTTCTTTGTCTTTCCATGTCTAAAGATTTCGCAAATAAACCCCTTAAGTTCCTTGATAATTTTCTTCATTAATGATGATATGGATGCAAATGATTGCATGAATGCAACAATCACACTCAAGGATCAGGCAAAGCACGCCAAACAAAGGTCATGGGATGGATCATATTATCCTTAATATCAATCATCCATTTTGGTGGATTATGGTTTACACCTTATCAACACCCAAGTTCCATTGATATTAAGGATACAGGAACGAATCAACCACGAATCAAGGGTTTGTTGCAAGTCACGAGCATGGAGTCTCGGTTAAGAACCACCCAAAGGGAATGTACTATGGTTTAAACCTGCCAAACATGTTCTACAAGAGGTTCCCATAGTCATTACGCCATCTTTCGGATATTATCGGAGAAACGACTACTCGTATTCCAAAAATATTCTCAAGAGAGACTCTTATGAGTGTAGTATCGCGTAACAATCGTATCAAATCTTACATCTGAACGACTTTCGCACTACATCCTAAGAATAGGCCAAGATGGGCTTGGTAAACTAAGGTCCTTGGCTTCTAAGGTCTATATTGGAAAGAGTAATGTCTAACCACAACTTACTTGTGTGACATTATTGATCCCAACATGACCTCCACCAAGTGAATGGACTTGCAAGTCAACTTGCTAAGGAATAACTCCACACAAGTCAACAAGACTACGCCATTCTCCTATCCTAAGTGCACTCGAGTCCGGGTATATAACTCATCTCACAAAGATCACCAAGCATACGAGGAATTAATATCAAGCAAATCATTCATTACACACAATACAGTAATCCCAAATTGCACCAAAATATGTCACAAGACAATACAATACAACAAGCGTGAAAAGTTGGCAAAACCCACTAGGTATCTTTGATCCCAAGCAGAGTCGCCACTTTTCTGTAGCGGGGTATTCGTTACCATTAGAGATATGGACTAAATCCAAGGTAAACCATACAAGTCGAGTCGCCACCGCACTTCTATTTATCCAAAGGAATGGTTAGAAAGCGAACAAAAACCTAAAAGTTTTAACAAAAACTAGTAAAAGAGAAACATAAATCTGGGTAAGGGGGTTGGTTATGCAATGGGAAGGTGTTAGGAACCCAAAACATCCTAGGTACTCCTAGGGAGCCCTTTTCATACTTGTTGTAAGGTTATTGTTTTGTGAGAATTTGTTTGTGCAAACATGATTGAAGAGATGAGAAGAGAATATACAAATTTATTTACATTTTGTGTTTGAATGGATAAACCCATTACCTACGTACCATCTTATAAAAAGATTAGGATCAAAACCTCGTAGTTCGGGATAAAAATCTCAAAAATGAGTTGGTAAATTGATTGGTCCAAAAGCCTTAAGGTCTTTTGTTATCAAAGGGAGAAAACTCAACCAAAACCACAAATCCACCATGTGAGGATAGCTTCAACATGCTAGTGAGGGGTTAACCCTATAATAAGCAAGGAAGACTCATTGTCCATCACTAAGGATATAGGTGAGTATTATATCTACCATAAGGATAACTCAAACCTAATACCTAAAGGTTATGAAAGATTTGATTAAGAAAGTGGCCATTGGAACCATAAAAGACATTTGAATGGGTTATATTTACCAATTAGAAGTATATACAAAAATGGTCAAAGTTGATTTAGGTTCAATTCAAAATAAGTGTTATGAAAAGAAAGTTTGAAAATCAAAAGCATAAGGCTTAGGTTTCTAATGTTGAAAACAAATATTAAATGTTTGCACAAAAGTTTTGGCTTGCGTTAGAGTGGAGAGAAGAAGAAGAAGGGCTAAGTCTTAAGCAAAACAAAAGGTGAGGGATAAAGAAACAAAACCACAATGGGGTTCCTCTCTTGAGATCATATCGATGATCCAAGTAGCTCCCATTCTTTGGAATAGGCAATCACAAAAAGCATAAGCAATCATCAAACAAGCCTCTTAAGAGATCCTCAATGTATCTTGTATCTTTCACTTAGGATGAACATATCAATGGTTCTTCAATTTGAGCTCATAGAATCCCCTAGCACAAAAGCACACACATCAAAAGTTTCATGAAGTAAACCAAAAATGGACAAGAGTGAGTTTAGAGATTTGGTCCTTCCAATCCATCTTCATATTAGGATCCTTTTACTCCAATTTTGCATAAGGAAAGTCCTAGAATCTAAGTCCATTTCTTTGCATTTGGTTCTCAACAATCAAACAAAACACAAACACAATAGTATATACACAATTATATGCTCAAGTGAGCAAAAGGCAAATGGCATTAACATAAACATGTGCTCAAATGAGCAAAGAGAAAAAGCAAATGGATAATATGTGCAAGAATAGTAAATTGCATAAAAGTAAAGAGCAAAAAGTAAATGTTAATTGTCAATAGTTAGTGTTAGTAGTTAGTGTGCCATAAGGCAAATTTAGCGCTATGTTAAGCAATCATAATTGGACTTATGTAGAAGTCACAACTATCTAAGGCCGGTCAATAATAATATAGGCAACAACACAAGTTAGAAGTCTTGATTAGTGAACCAAGTTCCAACAACTTGCCATGCCAAAAAGAAAATGAGAATTGATCTTGTATTGGTTTAAGCCTTTTGCCTGATTTAGAAAACAATCTATCCTTAATGCAAAACCATTCACTTGATCAATTCATCAAGATGAATTAGATTTGAATCAAGGAAGATTAAGTCTCCCTAATCAATGCTAACTTATCAACCTTCAACTCATTGATCAAAAAGAAAGAAGAAGAAGAAGAAGGAGATGGAGAATGGATAATGAAAATGGAAAGATCAAAATGCATGAAGTGCAATAAGATGTACCAATCCATATGTATTGACCAAATGACATTGAAAGTCAAAGTCAAACAATGATAAATCAGAAATGAGATGAAGATTGGAGGTCAAACAATAAGCAAAATATTTTTTGGCATTTTCAATATTAAAATAAACTTGAATTAAAAATAATGGAAAGGTCAAACTTCAAAATCACTTCAAATCAACCTTGAAAGGTCCAAGTAATTTATCCCAAGTTAACCAAGGTCAAACTAAGTTTGACAAAAAATTTCAGTATTTTTAAAAGTCAGAAACTATTTTTAATCAATTAAAAATGAATAAAAATAACCTAATTGAACTAAAATCTCAAATCAATTAAAAAATTGATGAGAATATTTTTCATAGATTCATCATCATTCAAATAGGTTAGGAAAATATTTTTGTATTTTTTGAATATCAAAAACTATTTAAAATGAATTAAAAACAACCAGAAAAGAGAAAATTCACCAAAAATATCAAATGATGAAATAAAAAATATTAAAAATCAGAAATAGAAACTAGAATTTATTTGGAGACTAATGCAATTGGTCCCATAATTTTTGGATTAAAAATGAAAGAGTTATGAATTTTTGAAATAAATGGAAATAAAAGAAATTAAATCAGAAAAAATAAAAATTAGAAAAAACGAGGAGCGTTAGATCTGAGCTCATTAATTGAGCTGGCAGATCACACGCTCCAGATGCGCGCTCCCACCATAGGCCAAAGTCAAATGCGCTGCACAATGTATTAAAACAAGTCATAACAAACAAGGGTCAGGATTAGATCTGGAAATTCAATCCAACGATCCACAACACATCTGGCAATGGCACGGCCACCGGAGCCACCGTCTTCTCCGGTGAGCCTCATAATTCCGGCCAAAGTTGCAGAGAAAAAATATTAACCAAATGAGGCGATCTAGGCATCAATCAAAAGAGGAAGTGATGTACATCACTCCTATACCATTCACTTCCACTCTAGATTCCTATAAATGGAGAAATCAGAGATGGAAGTATGATGGTGTTCATCATGAACTTCATGTTTTTGCAAAATTGAAAGCACAAATCAGTTGCCTCTATTGAGAGGACTTCAGCCAAACCAAGGAACTCAAGAAATAAGCAAGGATCAAAGAGTTTCGAAGAGAAAAAGTTCTGATATCCACCTTTGAAATGCAGATATGGAGAGCACGATCCTTCACAACCAAAGCTTGCAATGAGATCTAGTGATGAAGAGGAAGCAAGGCTGAGGAATTATAGGTCTGAAAATCAACCAAGGTAGTTGAAATTCAGATCTGAATTATTTAGAAGAAAAATGAAATTCCTTTGGTGATGGCTATGGAGAGATTTGTGCAGCATAACAGGTTGAATCAGGGATGAATTTTGAATGGAATAGGGTCTCTATTTATAGAGGGAATGGCAAGGAAATGATGAATTAATCAGTGTGCATGAACATGGATAATCCTTGCATGGGCTTGCATGACCATGCACAAGGCCCAAAAACAATGCCAAATGCATGCTGAGCTCAGTCTGGACTGAAATGGACGTGTGATTTGCTTTGAATTTGCTTGTGTATCAAGATTTCATGTGCATTCCAAAATTGAACCTAAACATTCATCTCTTCGAAAATGCCAATTAGAAAATCCAAACATAAGCATGTGGGTAATGGTTGGAAAGGTCTTGATGTAAGGAACAATTGTTATGTTGGGCAAAAATCCATTTGATGTGTGGAAATTAGTGAATTTTGAGTTTAAAGTGTGATGTGCAAAACATGTCAATGCAAGGTTTCCAAATTTGGCCAATGTTCAAGCCCTTTTGTTTTGATGATGCAAGATTCAAATGAAAAAACCTCCAACATTAAAGTTGTAGATATTTTCAAGGAAATCAAAATGGACTTAAATTTTTCATCATTTGGATTTTTGATGAAAGAGTTATGGGCATTTGAAGTTGGACTTTTTTGCCTTTTAATGCATTTGGCCCAAAAGGACCTATAATGTCTTGCATTATCACACGTATTTCCTTTGAGATTTTGAAATTTTGTTCAACATAAAATTTGAAATAGTCATCTTAATATTTCCAATGCACTTGATCCCACCTCAAAATCATAAAAAATGAATGAGTTATGTCCTTGGGAAGTTGACCCAAAATTAGGGTTTCAGTCAAAATGACCTATAATGTATTGGAATGGGAGATGACCTTCCAAACTTCAAATCAATTTTTGATGAACATTAAAGTTGTTCATATTATCCTTAGGAACATTGTTTATTTTGGAACCATCTCCATTTGACCAACACATAAAAAGGTAGGTCTCAGTGCATTTCAAAATAGTGAGATGAATTGACTGATCAACTTCTCAAGTCCATGAATCATATCTTGATGAATTGATGATTGAGGATACTCAAATAAGTTCAAATATGCATGAAATGATGAATTAAAGAACTTACCTTGATTGTATTTGACCATGGGCTGAGGTTGCTTCAAGAGCAAGGCATTGTGGTGCACAGATGAATTAGGGTTTCTTTGGGGGGACAAACCTCAAACCCTTTCACTTGCTTTGATCAAAATGATGAATTGAGATGCTAGGGAGGAATATTTTATGGATGAGATCTTTGGGAACCATTACCATGCTTTCTATCATCTTCTCCTGACTATATCATTGCACAAAGGATCTCCTTGAAGCTCTTGACCTGGTGATTGCTTAAGCTACAAAAAAAAAAGATGTTAGTGACATATTTTTGTGCTTTTGGTTAGTAAAAAAAATGAGAAAATCAAGGATATGCAATTCAAGCATGCTTGGTGATCTCAATCCACTCACAAGAAGTCCCACCCAAAGGTAAAGGGACCCAAGATGCTAATGATCCTTGAGGAAATGCAAATGCAATGTTATGATTCCATGAGGGATCTTAGGGACAAAATTAGGGTCTTACAGATGCCCCTATTTAAGGTCATTCTAGCCGGAGAAGTGAAGGTTAAAATCTTCGTCTCGACGGGGTAGAATGGACTTAAATAATAACAAAGAGACGAATTTTGGTCCCTAAGAGACCTCATGATGCAGATGTGTGCATGCAAAATGGTAAAAACTCTGTGGGGATAGGCGTCCACAAAAGAAAAAAGAAATCCGGAGAAACTAAAAATCTACAGGAGTAATACACTCACTAGGGATACAGAGACTCTGGGGGAGTAAAAGGGTGAAAATGCGTGAGCAGGTCACGACTTGAGACTTACTGAGAGACACGGAGAGAATCCATAAATCAATGGACGGACTCGGGCTGACTCGAAGATGTATGTATTGGGGAATATGCCAATACAGCCAAAAACTTATCCGCAATGGATACTTCGGATGAAAATCCGGACTCAAGTGGGGATGTCCCCTAAGGACTCAACTGAGGGAGATCCCAACAGAAAAATCTCCGGGGGAAGCAACGGGATGAGGTATTACCGGTTACTGGGTAATAAGCTCAAAGAGACGTGTGATCTGAACACTGGTATAAGGGTGAGAGAACAACATGCTCGGGAAGAATGAATATCTAAGATTGGTATAAGGGTGAGAGATATCAATCAACCAAATCATCTGAGGAATACCTAAAAAGGTATATTTCAACTCAGGAAAATCTGACTCCACAGGGGACAAAAAGTCATAATAGGGAGCAGAAGGAACGAACACCTGGGATGCCGGTTACTGGGCATATAATAGGTGACCAACCAAAGCGTGAATTGGGGAATATTCCCAAAACGCTCATCATCCAAAAAGAGGGCAAAAAGCAAACTCGATTATGGGATGGACATTCGATTCCAAAACAGGGATACGAATCTTACTCAACTGGGGAAGAACAAACGACTTCGACCAAAGAGTGCATGAGATATATTATCTATTACCGTCAGAACATAGATAATATACTTGCATGGAAGATTATCCACAACCGGCTACTGGGTTAATAAAGGATAAATCGACCGAGAGAAAAAGGCATCGGGATACCGAAACTAGGTATATAACGATGACCATTCAAGGGGAGCAACAAACATTACCATCTGTAACACCTCAAAATTTGCCCTCCTCTTCTTGGGACTAGTTTGGCACATTGCAATCCATATTTTAGGGCATTAGGCATTGCATTTTGCATATCATATGAAAATAAAGAGATCATCCTCCAAAGTCTTTTCAGAAGATTGGAAGTTACATGATTCAAGCCTGAGGGTTTCTTTAAATTGATCATCAACCATCTGAGGGTTTGTGCTTCAATTAGGGTTTCTTGGTTCTTCAAGGAGAGTGAGAATTATCTTGGTTGAAAGGGTATATCATTATCATCATGGTTATGTCATCACCAGGGGTTTCATGATTCATCCTCCATTTCCTGGGGATTAGGGTTTTGACCTCTGGTCAACCCTAATCAATGACAGTTTTCCAGCCAGGGTTTCTCAAGGAGATGAGACATTCTATTGATATGAGGATCACATGAGTATGATATTGAGCTTACAAGAGTTAGGGTTTCATTTCTGAGCCATTTCCTCAAATGGTGGAGGCTCAAGCTGATCAGAGCATTTCAAGGTCATCTAAGGACCATAGAAAGTCAATTGTGCAAGAGCTGAGGGCTATGAGGTGGGGAAATTAGTTTCAACATCTCAATCATATTCAAAAGAGGTCCATTTGTCATTTCAAACATCTATCTTGAAGATTTTGAAGTCAGGGCAAAAGTTTCCCAAAAAGGAAAGTGACCTGTAATTGAAAGTTTCCAAAAATGGCAAGTTTTTGGTCCACATTCAACTTGACTTATAAACATCAAAGAAGCTTCAAATGGATTTTTCGTGAACATGAAAGTTGAAGATCTTTCTCTTTCCTTTCCAAAAAGTCCTATTTCATGTCCATCTGATGAATGGTTGAGAAGTTATGGCCAAATGATCACAAAGTATACATGGAATTTCAAAGTGGCATAAGTTTTGATTCAATACTCCAAATTAATCCACTCTTTTTGCAAAATGCTTGTCTTGACCAATGCTTTCCAATTCTATCATTGCCTTGCATGGAAATAGCTCATGTGATAACTTGTTCATTCATGTGCATTTTGGAGGGAAATTGGAGAATTCAAAATTGGTTGATGCTACAAACAAAATACCACTTCCATTGTGTTTATTAGATGATTTTAAGTGGATTTGGACCAGTGCATGGCACTATTCACGTATGGTTTATGCATGCTACCTCATTTTTCATTTTTTGCAAAATACTCCATATCTCACTAATCTCAATTAGCCCTTGCCTAATCCTAATTGCAGCATGATTAGCACATGATATAAAAGCTAAATCCTAACAGAATTTGCCATAATCACATTCTAGATCTGAAATTTCATTTCCCTCCAAAAATTCTCTCAATTGAAACTTGAATTTTCTTCACATAACTCATCAATATTATTGCATAATCGTGTTCAGCATGGATCATTGATGAAGAATCAAGGTTTGGTTTGAAGAATTTGGCCAAGAATCAAGCAAATCGAACACAAACTCATGAAGATGGATCTTGAAAATTAAGCTTCATTCAAGTGGATTCAGCTGATATTTCTTGCATCAAGCTTCCAGATACAAGTAGAGGAGAAGATCTGGAAGATTTGAGGCCTTGAACACACGATTTCAACTCACTGCTCTTCAAAGAGGTTGGAATTCGAATCTCTTGTTTTGCCTTTTTATGCACATGATTAGGTAGAGTTTTCGGTGCTGACGATCCTGATATGATTAGATCATGATTTGGTTAAGAATTGCATTAATTAGGTTGACTGGAAGTTTTGTTGTATATAATGTTTCTGTTCGATCCGCTCGATTCGTTAGGTTTTAGGCTTAGTGATTGTTAGATTCGTGTTCTACGTAGAAGGACGGTTCCAATGATGTATATTTTGCTAGGTTCTGGAAATTTTTTGAAGCATGTCGTCGGCGTATTGGCCGGAGTAGACGACCGGAATTACTATTTCGGCCGTCTAGTTCGTTAGTCTAGGGTTCACTGTGCGCGCGCCTTGAACGTTCCTTGCTTCAGTTCGATTCCCTGGCGTGGATGTTTTGAAAATCCATTTGATTTTTCTTCATTTATCCAAACGCAGCGTTTGATGCTTGCCGCGCCTATAACCACACAAACCTCAGTTCGGTCCTGGCATGCGTACATTTGTTTTATTTGTTTTCATTAAGCGCTCCTGGAACCTCACAAGCCTTGGTTCGAGCCTTGTCTAGCGCGTTTCTGATTTTATTTTCCTTTGAGTGCTTCATTGACATTGCCTTACCTGTGTTCGATACTGGCCTGACGCATGTTGCTTATCTTCATCTCACATTTCATTTTCCTTATGATTTTCATTATTTCTTTTTATTTCATTCAAATTCTAAAAATCATAAAAAATAGAATATGTATCCAAATTAATCCAAACTTTTTTTCACTTTCTTGTTTGAATGTCTATTATTTTGTGATGTTAATTTCCTAATTTTTGTGTTTCTGGAATTTTAAATGTGTTTGATTGTTTGAACATGATACCAAAATGACATGTTGTGCTAATTGATTTGTGAAATGCTCATAGTTTATCCAATTGCCTTGAAATTTGACATGCTTATTCATGACATGTAACATGATCTTTTGGCTTTTGTTTGGCATTTTTACCATTTAATACCACTGTTTTAGACACATGGACATATGTTGTAACATCTGGTGTCACATTCTTGACCTTATACTTGTGCATTTTCATTCATATGCCATTTGTTATCTTCTGGACTTAATTTTTGGTATGATGCTTGTTCATAACATGTTTAGTGCACATAAAAAGTTTCATGATCATTGGATTCATTTCTGTTTTAATGTGGATTTTCTATTCTTAATGTCCAATTTTGATCACATTGTTTGCCTTTGCCTTATCTTGATTATGTGATGGCTTTACTTAATGATTTGGCTTTGGTCCTTTTGAGGCTTTCTTCTTGTTTGATTGATTGTGCTTCATATGAAATATTGACTTCTGTTTTGGTCATTTGACTTGTCTTTGACCCTAGTCTTTGTACTAGTGGTTTGTACTCACCAATTGTGTTTGTGTTTCAGGTATCTAGCACTAATGGTTGGTTTGCTCATTATTTGAGATGCAAGTTACTTTGTTTACTAACTATTGTTGTGTTGTAGGTCCATTGGTGTGATGGACTCACTTGAGTGATTGCATTTATGACTTGCATTGTGTACATATTGGAAAGTCCTGTTGTTGTCTGTTTGTTTCTCTGAATACAATACTAACTGTTTGGCTTTTTGCACAGGTACATTAGTCGCTATTAGCTTGCTTTACTTTTGCTTTGGAGTGTGGTCGGTACACCACTGAGGTAGTTTAGCCTTCTAACTCCATGTAGTCTGGAAGCCCTGACACTTTTTTGGCAGGCATTTGGCTGAAGTCCTCCTTAAGAGGTAATGTTTGTGATTGTTTATGTTTGTGCTAAAGACCTCCTTATCGAGGCATGTTACTTGTTAAGTCCTCCTAAGTGAAGAGGCAATTGACAGATAGAAGGGATTAGCAGTAAATCCCCTGTTAGCCATTGAGTCGTTCATTATGCTCGCACTACGTGCTGACGCTCTTGAACCTAACCCAAGATCCTTGTATAGAGTCGGTCAAGTGGAATAGGGTCCCCCTTTTTGGAACCCACATTTTCATTGATTCAAGCTCACCTAGGCCAGGGTTAAGAGCTATGAGGTCTAATCCTCATTACCTTTCATCAGCTTCACCCTAACTCTCAATGTTAGTGGTTAAGAGCTTCAGAACACCCCTACAGTTTTGGCTTATTTGTCGAGGTTGATATGACCCCTTGACTAAAGCCCAACCATTTGTCTAAGCCTCTTGTTTGTGTATATAGTATGATGATTGCTTGTGTGTTTGCTTTTGGTATGTTTATTTACTGTTTGAATTGACTTGCTTCCTGTGCGAGTTAAGTTCTGTTTAGATACCTCAACCTAGGGCTATTGTGGATTGCATGACAACTATTAGGCTCGAGTCAGTCTCCCTTTTAGTTTGTTATTCCCCGGTCTCTGGTTAGGAGACAGTTTCTCCTCTGTTAAGGGGAACTACGTCGCCCTGATTCTCATACCAGATGAGATACGTAGGCAGGAGATCGTGCGAGATCTCTCCGGGAAACCTTTTGTTTTTTTCAGTGTGTTCACCCTTTTTCTTTTTCAACCTTTTTTTCTTTTTGTGTGTGTTTTGTGTGACAACTATTAGGCTCGAGTTCCAGACTCCCTATTAGCTTGTTGATCTGATACCCTTTTGTTTTGGTGTTCGCTGGTTAGCGTGTGCTTGTTTGGAGTTAGATGTAAGTCCAGGTTTGACATTATGTTTCCTTGTTTTTGGTGTTTGTTTGGAGTCGGATGTAAGTCCATGTATTGGCATTTTGTTTCCTTGTTTTTGGTGTTTGTTTGGAGTCGGATGTAAGTCCATGGATTGACATTCTGTTTCCTTGTTTTGTGTGTTTGGAGTCGGATATAAGTCCAGCTATTGGCATTCTGTTTCCTTGTTTGCTTTTGTTTGGAGTCGGATATAGGTCCATCTATTGGCATTCTGTTTCCTTGTTGAGTTTTATTTTTGACGTCTCAGCGTCTTTTTTTAGTGTTTGTTTCGGCGTGCGTTAGCCGAACTACGAGTGTTCTGATTCTTCTCTGGATAGAGAAGATACGTAGGCATAGGATGCGATATCCTAGCGAGCATGTTTCCCATTTCCCCGAACTACGTCGACTCTGATGTTTGTTTCTGACAAACTACGTAGGCCCAGGATGCGACATCCTGCCGAGTCCGCTTCCTCCATCTTCTTTCACCTATTTTATTCCATTGTATGTGCATTCTCTTTGAGCAATTATTTAACAACCTTATTCTATTCTTTTGAGCGTGGATCCCATCGAGTACGACGGACGTGAGGGGTGCTAATACCTTGCCCTTGCATAACCGACTCCCGTACCTTGTAATCTCTGGTCGTAAGACCGTTCCTTTCCCTCTTTTAGGTTTACTTCGAGCGTTTCCTTTCCCTCCTTTGGGATAAATAACGTACGGTGGCGGCTCTGTTTTTTCCGCCGGTTTTTTTCGCGTTGCGACAGCTGGCGACTCCACTGGGGATTGAAGTTGACCTCTTGCTGGTCCATCTTCCATAAGCGAGTCAATCCTAGCGCTCTTTAGGGTAGTTTTGGTTGCTTTTACTGCTTTATTTATTGCATTTGTGATTATTATACTGTGTATATATTTGCATATATGTTTGCATGCATCATATTATCACTGTGCTGGATTCTGGATAGGTTTGGTTCCTTTGATTTGGGGTGGGTGTTCTGAGTGGGGCTAAAACCCAGGCCCGAGTATACACCTAGGATTAGCGTGGTCTCACGTCTCCTCACATGTTGGATCAGCATGTTGTTGCGACGGGACATACCACAGCCGGACGAGGTTCATCTGAGAGAGCTCTTCCGGGTGGAGTAGTCCACTTTGGTTGGGTTACCTCTTTTGAGCTGTTGACTTCGGTGACCGTTCTTTCCCGGATCTTTGGTTTAGATGATCTTATGAGAGCTGCAACGGCACACCCGAAAGGGCAAACCCGTTGAGTATCTTGTCCGATTGTCGAGACCATTATCCGCCTTAGGATGACCTTGTTAGAATTCACCTGTGAGGGGAGGGGTTGATTCTTACAGATACAGGTTCTGTTGGTGACTCTTTGATGGTGACTTTGGTTCAGTTGGATTTATGGATATTTATTTCTGAGACGTCGGAGTTCTGTCCGTGGTATTTATCAGCGGGTTCTGTTTATTTCGGATCCCTGGGTTGAATTTGAGGGTACTTGTTCAGAGGATCTCGTTGTTATTTGGTCAGTGATTTTTCTGTGATGATGGTGATATATCCTCAGGTTCCGTTTATTTCGGAACCCCCCGAGTTGGATTTATGGTTACTCAGTCCCTCAGATGGTTGTGATCAGTTCAGAGACCGGAACTCAATGCAGTGGATGTTCAGAAGACTTGGAGAATGATACTGTGACTTGCATACATGCATCTGCATCATTCCCATTTTGCATTCATTCGCATCTAACTCATATCTATCCGTACTCAGGGTACATTCTCGATTGAGATTCTGGTTGAGAGATATCCTGATGTCAGAATGTTATTGTCAAAAGTATTATCCGTCTTGATGAAGCCAGAGTCAAAGGACAAAACGTTCCTCATGCGGATAGACATTGCATTCATGCGTGAGTCATAATAACCTGTCTTCTGTTTTGCAGGTGTCAGTTTCTAACATGTTTGATTGACTCAGGAATCATTGCTCGCGCACGCCAAATCATCCCTTTGCACGTAGCTCGTCCGCACAAATACCCTACCAGACGCAACAAATCCAAACTGATGGATCTACCCAACACAGATATTCTCGAGCTGAAAGAGAAGATGGGAGAGCTGATCAACGTTATGCAAGGGTTCGCCTTGGGGCAGAAGGCACTGGTTGAGAAGGTGGAAAAGCTTGAGCGGGCTTCGGCTGCCAACAGTGGTAATAATCAAGAGGGGGTTTCCAACAATGGTCTTGGTGGTTCTAGGGATGATGGTGATCCCAGAAGGATGGCAACCACTGTTGGTGTAGTCCTCACCAATGATGGAGGTTTTGGTTTCGCTGCAGGCAACAATTTGAAGGATAATTAGTTTCCTCATTTCTTTGGGGCTGAGGAGGATAGAGAGGAAGACCAGTTCTCTGTGCTAAATGAGCAATTTGGTCAGTACGGTGTTCCACCGCCAAACAAGGAGATTCAGGCGCCGACAGAGAAGATCAGGGCTCTGGAAAGCCATGCTACTCCTGGGGCTATCAAAATGACAAACATGGGGCTAGTTGAGGGGATTGTGATCCCGCAAAAGTTTAAAGTGCCCACGTTTGATAAATATAATGGGAGTTCTTGCCCGGAAACTCATCTCCAGGCCTTTGTCCGGAAGATATCTGCCTATATAATGGATCAGAAGCTCTGGATGTACTTCTTCCAGGATAGCTTGTCTGGGGGATCTCTTGAGTGGTATACTAAATTGAGATCATCAGACATTAAGAGCTGGCAGGATCTTGGAGATGCGTTCTTTAAACAGTACCAATTCAATACTGACATGGCTCCTAGCCGTACCCAACTGCAGGGTATGTCTCAGAAGCCAAATGAAGGGTTTAAAGAATATGCACAAAGGTGGAGGGAGTTGGCTGCCAGAGTTCAACCTCCGCTGGTGGATCGAGAGATGTCTGATATGTTCATGGGTACCCTGCAGGGGATTTTTGCAGAAAGGATGGTGGGTTGTCCCGTCACTGGCTTTGCAGACATAGTAGTGGTTGGTGAGAGAATTGAAAGCTGGCTGAGAATGGGGAAAATACAGGGAAATGCTCCGTCAGCTGGAGTAAAGAAGCTATTTGGGAATGGTCAGTGCAGGAATGAGGGTGAATCGAGTGCTGTGTATGCCCAAAGAGGACATGGTAGGAATCATTACTACCAGCATACTGCTGCAGTAACGATTCCTGCTGGTAATCAACCGGTACAACAGCAACATCAGCCGCCTCAACAGAGAGCACAGAGAGCTGGGTACCAAGTGAGAGGACGAATGACTGATCGTCAGTTTGATAGGCCACCCATGACATATGCTTTTCTGTTTAAGAAGTTGATGGATCTTGGGTTGGTTCATCCGAGGACGATGGCTCCGGTAAGACAAGATCAGAGGCCTGCCAATTATGATGAGAACGCCAAGTGTGAATTCCATTCAGGTACACCAGGGCATAACATTGAGGGTTGTAGAGCTTTTAAGCATGTTGTCCAAGACTTGGTAGACTCCAAGGCCATCAATTTTGCACCATCACCGAATGTCAATGCTAATCCCATGCCGGCGCATGGTCAGGTGTTGGTGGGTGTACTTGCTGAAGATCCAGATCAAGTCTGTGTGGTGGGTGAAGAGATTGACAGTGACAGCGAGCTCGATGGTTGGATAAAACCGTGCGTACCAGGGATGGAGGTCCAGAACTGGAAGGCCGAAAAGATCATCACTGTCACTCTACGTGAAGAGTAATATTTCTGTTTTTCAATTTTGTTTACATGAAAGCCATACGTTTTGCCCGAAATGTAATGGTCCATTGTAAGGGCCACCTCATGTATTTCATTTTGCATTGATTGCATCATTAATAAAAGGATGTTTTTCACATTAAAAGCGGTGTTCCCTGTTTTTCATTTATTTTTGCAGTTTAAAAAATAAACAACAAAAATGGCAATGCTTCTTTTCATTTTCCTTCTTTTTGTTTGTCTCGTCTCGACTCTAAAAGCAATGCATGAATCAACATTCATGCAGATGCGATCATTCTCCGGATCTCATTGATAACAATCTTGTTACACCCTCATATGACTTCGACAATCCGATCTATCATGCCGAAGAAGAAGGCGAAGAAAATTGTGAACTGCCGGAGGAATTAGCCAGGTTGTTGAGGCAAGAGGAGAAGGTGATTCAACCGCACGAGGAGCAAGTCGAGGTTGTGAATCTGGGTACCGAGGAGGTCAGAAAGGAAGTGAAAATTGGGGCCTCTTTGGAGGTAAGTGTCAAGAGCCGAAGAAGGATGGAAAGGTGAGGATGTGTGTGGACTACCGGGATTTGAATAGAGCTAGCCCGAAGGATGATTTCCCATTACCTCACATTGATGTGTTGGTAGATAATACAGCTCAATTCTCGGTGTTTTCCTTCATGGATGGCTTTTCTGGATATAATCAAATCAAAATGTCGCCAAATGATATGGAGAAAACAACATTCGTCACACTGTGGGGCACTTTTCGTTATAAGGTGATGCCATTCGGTCTCAAGAACGCCGGTGCCACGTATCAAAGGGCTATGGTGACTTTGTTTCATGATATGATTCATCATGAAATTGAATGCTATGTTGATGACATGATAGCAAAGTCCCAAACAGAAGAGGGGCATCTGGTAGACTTGGCCAAGCTGTTTGACCGATTGAGACAATTCAGACTGAGGTTGAATTCGAATAGGTGCACTTTCGGAGTGCGGTCCGGTAAATTGCTGGGGTTTATTGTAAGCGAAAGAGGAATCGAGGTTGGTCCTGCTAAAGTAAAAGCAATACAAGAAATGCCTGAACCGAGAACAGAAAAGGAGGTTCGTGGTTTCTTAGGTAGATTGAACTACATTTCATGGTTCATATCTCATCTAACAACCACGTGTGAACCCATATTCAAGCGGTTAAGAAAAGATCGAACGGTCAGGTGGAATAATGATTGCCAAGCGGCATTTGAAAAGATAAAAGAATATTTGCAGGAGCCTCCGATTCTGATGCCTCCTGTGGAGAGACGACCGTTAATTCTGTATTTGACGGTCCTCGAGGGGTCTATGAGGTGTGTACTGGGGCAGCATGACGAGTCTGGTCGAAAAGAGCATGCAAATTACTACCTTAGCAAAAAGTTTACCGAATGTGAAACAAGATATTCACTGCTCGAGAAAACTTGTCGTGCTTTGGTATGGGCTGCTCGCTGACTGAGACAGTATATGCTAGTTCATACCACTTTGTTGATTTCCAAGATGGATCCGATCAAGTATATATTTGAGAAGCCAGCATTGACCGGACGGGTTGCGAGATGGCCAATGATTTTGTCTGAATACGATATTCAGTATACCTCTCAGAAATCAATAAAGGGGAGTGTATTGTCTGATTACCTCGCCCGACAACCCATTGAGGATTATCCACCGATGAAGTTTGAGTTCCCTGATAAGGACATCATGTTTTTCAAATCGAAAGATTGTAAGGAACCGATCCCGGAGGAGGGGCCTGACCCTGAATCCGAATGGATTCCGATTTTTGATGGGGCTATTAATGTGAATGGTAGTGGAGTTGGAGCTGTCTTGGTTACGCCGAAGGGATCCCACATTCCTTGTGTTGCCCGACTAACATTTGAATGCACCAACAATGTGGCAAGTACGAAGCTTGTATCCTGGGTATCGCACCTCGGTGCATACATCTACTGGGCAACGCCTTTTTTGCTTGTGTATGGGATGGAAGCCGTGCTACCAGTCGAGGTCCAGATTCCGTCATTGAGAGTCCTGATGGACGTGAAATTAAAAGAGACGAAATGGGTAAGGACTCGGTACGAAGAGTTAAGCCTGATTGAGGAAAAGAGGTTGGCAGCCATTTGTCATGGGCAGTTGTACCAGCAACGGGTGAAGCGTGCTTTTGACCGGAAAGTGCGACCTCGGGTATACCATGTGGGAGATATGGTGTTGAAAAGGATCCTTCCTCCTCAAAACGATCGTCGGGGCAAGTGGACACCCAATTATGAAGGTCCATTCGTGGTCAAGAAGGTTTTCTCTGGCGGAGCCTTGTTGTTGACGTCCATGGATGGCGAGGATTTTCCATCCCCTGTGAATGCGGACGCAGTTAAAAAATACTTCGTATAAGAGACCCGCTGGACGAAAAGAATAAAATAGTCCAGGCAAAAATAGGCATTCCGGCGAACCAGAAAAAATGAAAAAGGTTCGGGCAAAAATTAGGGATAAAAGGAAAAAACTGTACACCCGGGAAGTCGAAAACCCCACAAGGGCGGCTTGGGCAAAAAAGGGTATCCCGGTGCACTGAAAACCCGAAAGGACGGTCCAGGAAAAAGAGGGAATGAAACGAACAACTGCGTCTAGCATGATCGTTTGTGTTTTGGTTAAGACACGTGGATAATCCCCAACAGGGATCGGTCGGAAGCGTCTGGTTCAGAAGGCAGAAAGCACGGAGAGTCTTGAGGACATATGGGTTGTAACCGGATTGGAACTCGATGAGATCACGGTTTCACATTTCCATTAGGATAGATTTTCCTTTTGTGCGCAATTACCTCTTTTCAGGGATTGCTTCCTGTGTATTGCTCAGTTACGAGCCACCTTTTTCAATCAATAAAATGCATATTCAGTCAAATAATTTTGTTTTTGTTTTCATTACCGCTTTGATTGTAAAAACATCTGTTTATTTTGATAAAGAATCTTTGCATTTTAAGACATACGGGTCCCTTCCAATGCATGTTTATAGGATTGAGAACTTGAAATCTTATTTGGAAGGTAGAGTGACTCGGGTGTTGAAATTTTGGCACGCTTGGGGCACGTTTTTATCTAACGATCTCTTTTGCAGGTGCTGTTAGATATTTTCACTCACTTGCAGGTTGTGAAGTGAAGCTTTTTAATGAAAGATTCCTTTGAGGTCCGAACAGGGACAAGAAATTGTGGAATGGTGAAAAGACGGCGAAAGGATTGCGACGATCCTTGAGGATTAATCAAGAAGACTCTTCAAAGTCTGAAAGTGGAAAGTTGACACCATGGTTAGATGGTGGGTACCAGCGTTCGATGAGTCGACAGGTGTCCCGTGTCATATTCCGTATCTCCCCAGTAGGTTCGAGGTCAGTATTTCTTCGGCAGCCAGGCCTGAAGGTTATTGTTTCCCTAGCAGGGTTGAGATTGTTATATCCCCAGCAAGTTGGAAGGTTTTCGTTTCCCCAGCGGAGGTGTGCGTTGGTAGCTGTTTTCCCCAGCGAAGTCCCCAAGCGGACCGAGTTCAGTGGAGGTCATTCCCAGTGAGGATTATCCTTTCCCCAGCAGCTGTGCTATTCCACAACAGGGATGGAGATTGGAGCGATATCGAGTTCCTCGAGCTCCCCAGTAGGGTCCCCTGAGGGGGATACTTTTTATGCATTCATCATTTAGAGAAGCATAGCATATTGCATACCTAATTGTGTAGCATTTCCATGGTTATGGAGAATTACGCTAAAAAAAACTCATGCATCAACATTGCAAGTATAAGCTAGTCTCAAGCCGTGGTTACCGTTTGAGAATTGGTTTTGCCGGATGGTGAAGATGTTATTCCGAGGAGTTTAGCATCATGACGCGATCATCCCGACTCAAGCCATGGTTACCGTTTGAGGATTGGTTTCGCCGGAAGGTGAAGATGTACTCCGAGGAGTTTAGCATCATGCAGTTGGATCAGCGCGACTCAAGCCGTGGTTACGGTTTGAGGATTGGTTTCACCGGATGGTGAAGATGTTACTCTGAGGAGTTTAGCATCGTGATTTTGGATCAACAGTATTCCCCAGTTAGTCCCCGGCAAGTGTCTTCCTTGTTTTGACATATGTAGATGTCATCCCTGCGATACCGGTAAGTGTCGTGTCGATCCCCGTGATGTCTGTTTTCTTTGGTGTCGGTAAACATCATTGTTCGATGTCGGTAAAGGTCGAGTTCCTTCCCAGTCATCGGTAAATGTCTGGTCGTGTGTCCTTTCTTTGGTGTCGGTAAACATCATTGTTCGATGTCGGTAAAGGTCGAGTTCCTTCCCAGTCATCGGTAAATGTCTGGTCGTGTGTCCTTTCTTTGGTGTCGGTAAACATCATTGTTCGATGTCGGTAAACGTCGAGTTCCTTCCCAGTCATCGGTAAATGTCTGGTCGTGTGTCCTTTCTTTGGTGTCGGTAAACATTATTGTTCGATGTCGGTAAACGTCGAGTTCCTTCCCAGTCATCGGTAAATGTCTGGTCGTGTGTCCTTTCTTTGGTGTCGGTAAACATCATTGTTCGATGTCGGTAAACGTCGAGTTCCTTCCCAGTCATCGGTAAATGTCTGGTCGTGTGTCCTTTCTTTAGTGTCGGTAAACATCATTGTTCGATGTCGGTAAACGTCGAGTTCCTTCCCAGTCATCGGTAAATGTCTGGTCGTGTGTCCTTTCTTTGGTGTCGGTAAACATCATTGTTCAATGTCGGTAAACGTCGAGTTCCTTCCCAGTCATCGGTAAATGTCTGGTCGTGTGTCCTTTCTTTGGTGTCGGTAAACATCATTGTTTGATGTCGGTAAACGTCGAGTTCCTTCCCAGTCATCGGGAAATGTCTGGTCGTGTGTCCTTTCTATGGTGTCGGTAAACATCATTGTTCGATGTCGGTAAACGTCGAGTTCCTTCCCAGTCATCGGTAAATGTATGGTCGTGTGTCCTTTCTTTGGTGTCGGTAAACATCATTGTTCGATGTCGGTTAACGTCGAGTTCCTTCCCAGTCATCGGTAAATGTCTGGTCGTGTGTCCTTTCTTTGGTGTCGGTAAACATCATTGTTCGATGTCGGTAAACGTCGAGTTCCTTCCCAGTCATCGGTAAATGTCTCGTCGTGTGTCCTTTCTTTGGTGTCGGTAAACATCATTGTTCAATGTCGGTAAATGTCGGGTTCCTTCCCAGTCATCGGTAAATGTCTGGTCGTGTGTCCTTTCTTTGGTGTCGGTAAACATCATTGTTCGATGTCGGTAAACGTCGAGATCCTTCCCAGTCATCGGTAAATGTCTGGTCGTGTGTCCTTTCTTTGGTGTCGGTAAACATCATTGTTCGATATCGGTAAACGTCGAGTTCCTTCCCAGTCATCGGTAAATGTCTGGTCGTGTGTCCTTTCTTTGGTGTCGGTAAACATCATTGTTCGATGTCGGTAAACGTCGAGTTCCTTCCCAGTCATCGATAAATGTCTGGTCGTGTGTCCTTTCTTTGGTGTCGGTAAACATCATTGTTCGATGTCGGTAAATGTCGAGTTCCTTCCCAGTCATCTGTAAATGTCTGGTCGTGTGTCCTGTCTTTGGTGTCGGTAAACATCATTGTTCAATGTCGGTAAACGTCGAGTTCCTTCCCAGTCATCGGTAAATGTCTGGTCGTGTGTCCTTTCTTTGGTGTCGGTAAACATCATTGTTCGATGTCGGTAAACGTCGAGTTCCTTCCCAGTCATCGGTAAATGTCTGGTCGTGTGTCCTTTCTTTGGTGTCGGTAAACATCATTGTTCGATGTCGGTAAACGTCGAGTTCCTTCCCAGTCATCGGTAAATGTCTGGTCGTGTGTCCTTTCTTTGGTGTCGGTAAACATCATTGTTCGATGTCGGTAAACGTCGAGTTCCTTCCCAGTCATCGGTAAATGTCTGGTCGTGTGTCCTTTCTTTGGTGTCGGTAAACATCATTGTTCGATGTCGGTAAATGTCGAGTTCCTTCCCAGTCATCGGTAAATGTCTGGTCGTGTGTCCTTTCTTTGGTGTCGGTAAACATCATTGTTTGATGTCGGTAAACGTCGAGTTCCTTCCCAGTCATCGGGAAATGTCTGGTCGTGTGTCCTTTCTATGGTGTCGGTAAACATCATTGTTCGATGTCGGTAAACGTCGAGTTCCTTCCCAGTCATCGGTAAATGTATGGTCGTGTGTCCTTTCTTTGGTGTCGGTAAACATCATTGTTCGATGTCGGTTAACGTCGAGTTCCTTCCCAGTCATCGGTAAATGTCTGGTCGTGTGTCCTTTCTTTGGTGTCGGTAAACATCATTATTCGATGTCGGTAAACGTCGAGTTCCTTCCCTGTCATCGGTAAATGTCTGGTCGTGTGTCCTTTCTTTGGTGTCGGTAAACATCATTGTTCAATGTCGGTAAACGTCGGGTTCCTTCCCAGTCATCGGTAAATGTCTGGTCGTGTGTCCTTTCTTTGGTGTCGGTAAACATCATTGTTCGATGTCGGTAAACGTCGAGATCCTTCCCAGTCATCGGTAAATGTCTGGTCGTGTGTCCTTTCTTTGGTGTCGGTAAACATCATTGTTCGATGTCGGTAAACGTCGAGTTCCTTCCCAGTCATCGGTAAATGTCTGGTCGTGTGTCCTTTCTTTGGTGTCGGTAAACATCATTGTTCGATGTCGGTTAACGTCGAGTTCCTTCCCAGTCATCGGTAAATGTCTGGTCGTGTGTCCTTTCTTTGGTGTCGGTAAACATCATTATTCGATGTCGGTAAACGTCGAGTTCCTTCCCAGTCATCGGTAAATGTCTGGTCGTGTGTCCTTTCTTTGGTGTCGGTAAACATCATTGTTCGATGTCGGTAAACGTCGAGTTCCTTCCCAGTCATCGGTAAATGTCTGGTCGTGTGTCCTTTCTTTGGTGTCGGTAAACATCATTGTTCGATGTCGGTAAACGTCGAGTTCCTTCCCAGTCATCGGTAAATGTCTGGTCGTGTGTCCTTTCTTTGGTGTCGGTAAACATCATTGTTCGATGTCGGTAAACGTCGAGTTCCTTCCCAGTCATCGGTAAATGTCTGGTCGTGTGTCCTTTCTTTGGTGTCGGTAAACATCATTGTTCGATGTCGGTAAATGTCGAGTTCCTTCCCAGTCATCGGTAAATGTCTGGTCGTGTGTCCTTTCTTTGGTGTCGGTAAACATCATTGTTTGATGTCGGTAAACGTCGAGTTCCTTCCCAGTCATCGGGAAATGTCTGGTCGTGTGTCCTTTCTATGGTGTCGGTAAACATCATTGTTCGATGTCGGTAAACGTCGAGTTCCTTCCCAGTCATCGGTAAATGTATGGTCGTGTGTCCTTTCTTTGGTGTCGGTAAACATCATTGTTCGATGTCGGTTAACGTCGAGTTCCTTCCCAGTCATCGGTAAATGTCTGGTCGTGTGTCCTTTCTTTGGTGTCGGTAAACATCATTATTCGATGTCGGTAAACGTCGAGTTCCTTCCCTGTCATCGGTAAATGTCTGGTCGTGTGTCCTTTCTTTGGTGTCGGTAAACATCATTGTTCAATGTCGGTAAACGTCGGGTTCCTTCCCAGTCATCGGTAAATGTCTGGTCGTGTGTCCTTTCTTTGGTGTCGGTAAACATCATTGTTCGATGTCGGTAAACGTCGAGATCCTTCCCAGTCATCGGTAAATGTCTGGTCGTGTGTCCTTTCTTTGGTGTCGGTAAACATCATTGTTCGATGTCGGTAAACGTCGAGTTCCTTCCCAGTCATCGGTAAATGTCTGGTCGTGTGTCCTTTCTTTGGTGTCGGTAAACATCATTGTTCGATGTCGGTTAACGTCGAGTTCCTTCCCAGTCATCGGTAAATGTCTGGTCGTGTGTCCTTTCTTTGGTGTCGGTAAACATCATTATTCGATGTCGGTAAACGTCGAGTTCCTTCCCTGTCATCGGTAAATGTCTGGTCGTGTGTCCTTTCTTTGGTGTCGGTAAACATCATTGTTCAATGTCGGTAAACGTCGGGTTCCTTCCCAGTCATCGGTAAATGTCTGGTCGTGTGTCCTTTCTTTGGTGTCGGTAAACATCATTGTTCGATGTCGGTAAACGTCGAGATCCTTCCCAGTCATCGGTAAATGTCTGGTCGTGTGTCCTTTCTTTGGTGTCGGTAAACATCATTGTTCGATGTCGGTAAACGTCGAGTTCCTTCCCAGTCATCGGTAAATGTCTGGTCGTGTGTCCTTTCTTTGGTGTCGGTAAACATCATTGTTCAATGTCGGTAAACGTCGAGTTCCTTCCCAGTCATCGGTAAATGTCTGGTCGTGTGTCCTTTCTTTGGTGTCGGTAACATCATTGTTCGATGTCGGTAAATGTCGAGTTCCTTCCCAGTCATCAGTAAATGTCTGGTCGTGTGTCCTATCTTTGGTGTCGGTAAACATCATTGTTCAATGTCGGTAAACGTCGAGTTCCTTCCCAGTCATCGGTAAATGTCTGGTCGTGTGTCCTTTCTTTGGTGTCGGTAAACATCATTGTTCGATGTCGGTAAACATCGAGTTCCTTCCCAGTCATCGGTAAATGTCTGGTCGTGTGTCCTTTCTTTGGTGTCGGTAAACATCATTGTTCGATGTTGGTAAACGTCGAGTTCCTTCCCAGTCATCGATAAATGTCTGGTCGTGTGTCCTTTCTTTGGTGTCGATAAACATCATTGTTCGATGTCGGTAAACGTCGAGTTCCTTCCCAGTCATCGATAAATGTCTGGTCGTGTGTCCTTTCTTTGGTGTCGGTAAACGTCGAGTTCCTTCCCAGTCATCGGTAAATGTCTGGTCGTGTGTCCTTTCTTTGGTGTCGGTAAACATCATTGTTCGATGTCGGTAAACGTCGAGTTGCTTCCCAGTCATCGGTAAATGTCTGGTCGTGTGTCCTTTCTTTGGTGTCGGTAAACATCATTGTTCGATGTCGGTAAACGTCGAGTTCCTTCCCAGTCATCGGGAAATGTCTGGTCGTGTGTCCTTTCTTTGGTATCGGTAAACATCATTGTTCGATGTCGGTAAATGTCGAGTTCCTTCCCAGTCATCGGTAAATGTCTGGTCGTGTGTCCTTTCTTTGGTGTCGGTAAACATCATTGTTCGATGTCGGTAAACGTCGAGTTCCTTCCCAGTCATCGATAAATGTCTGGTCGTGTGTCCTTTCTTTGGTGTCGGTAAACGTCGAGTTCCTTCCCAGTCATCGGTAAATGTCTGGTCGTGTGTCCTTTCTTTGGTGTCGGTAAACATCATTGTTCGATGTCGGTAAACGTCGAGTTCCTTCCCAGTCATCGGTAAATGTCTGGTCGTGTGTCCTTTCTTTGGTGTCGGTAAACATCATTGTTCGATGTCGGTAAACATCGAGTTCCTTCCCAGTCATCGGGAAATGTCTGGTCGTGTGTCCTTTCTATGGTGTCGGTAAACATCATTGTTCGATGTCGGTAAACGTCGAGTTCCTTCCCAGTCATCGGTAAATGTCTGGTCGTGTGTCCTTTCTTTGGTGTCGGTAAACATCATTGTTCGATGTCGGTAAACGTCGAGTTCCTTCCCAGTCATCGGTAAATGTCTGGTCGTGTGTCCTTTCTTTGGTGTCGGTAAACATCATTGTTCGATGTCGGTAAACGTCGAGTTCCTTCCCAGTCATCGGTAAATGTCTGGTCGTGTGTCCTGTCTTTGGTGTCGGTAAACATCATTGTTCGATGTCGGTAAACGTCGAGTTCCTTCCCAGTCATCGGTAATTGTCAGGTCGTGTGTCCTTTCTTTGGTGTCGGTAAATATCATTGTTCGATGTCGGTAAACGTCGAGTTCCTTCCCAGTCATCGATAAATGTCTGGTCGTGTGTCCTTTCTTTGGTGTCGGTAAACGTCGAGTTCCTTCCCAGTCATCGGTAAATGTCTGGTCGTGTGTCCTTTCTTTGGTGTCGGTAAACATCATTGTTCGATGTCGGTAAACGTCGAGTTCCTTCCCAGTCATCGGTAAATGTCTGGTCGTGTGTCCTTTCTTTGGTGTCGGTAAACATCATTGTTCGATGTCGGTAAACGTCGAGTTCCTTCCCAGTCATCGGTAAATGTCTGGTCGTGTGTCCTTTCTTTGGTGTCGGTAAACATCATTGTTCGATGTCGGTAAACGTCGAGTTCCTTCCCAGTCATCGTAAATGTCTGGTCGTGTGTCCTTTCTTTGGTGTCGGTAAACGTCGAGTTCCTTCCCAGTCATCGGTAAATGTCTGGTCGTGTGTCCTTTCTTTGGTGTCGGTAAACATCATTGTTCGATGTCGGTAAACGTCGAGTTCCTTCCCAGTCATCGGTAAATGTCTGGTCGTGTGTCCTTTCTTTGGTGTCGGTAAACATCATTGTTCGATGTCGGTAAACGTTGAGTTCCTTCCCAGTCATCGGTAAATGTCTGGTCGTGTGTCCTTTCTTTGGTGTCGGTAAACATCATTGTTCGATGTCGGTAAACGTCGAGTTCCTTCCCAGTCATCGGTAAATGTCTGGTCGTGTGTCCTTTCTTTGGTGTCGGTAAACATCATTGTTCGATGTCGGTAAAACGAGTTCCTTCCCAGTCATCGGTAAATGTCTGGTCGTGTGTCCTTTCTTTGGTGTCGGTAAACATCATTGTTCGATGTCGGTAAACGTCGAGTTCCTTCCCAGTCATCGGTAAATGTCTGGTCGTGTGTCCTTTCTTTGGTGTCGGTAAACATCATTGTTCGATGTCGGTAAACGTCGAGTTCCTTCCCAGTCATCGGTAAATGTCTGGTCGTGTGTCCTTTCTTTGGTGTCGGTAAACATCATTGTTCGATGTCGGTAAACGTCGAGTTCCTTCCCAGTCATCGGTAAATGTCTGGTCGTGTGTCCTTTCTTTGGTGTCGGTAAACATCATTGTTCGATGTCGGTAAACGTCGAGTTCCTTCCCAGTCATCGGTAAATGTCTGGTCGTGGTGTCCTTTCTTTGGTGTCGGTAAACGTCGAGTTCCTTCCCAGTCATCGGTAAATGTCTGGTCGTGTGTCCTTTCTTTGGTGTCGGTAAACATCATTGTTCGATGTCGGTAAACGTCGAGTTCCTTCCCAGTCATCGGTAAATGTCTGGTCGTGTGTCCTTTCTTTGGTGTCGGTAAACATCATTGTTCGATGTCGGTAAACGTCGAGTTCCTTCCCAGTCATCGGTAAATGTCTGGTCGTGTGTCCTTTCTTTGGTGTCGGTAAACATCATTGTTCGATGTCGGTAAACGTCGAGTTCCTTCCCAGTCATCGGTAAATGTCTGGTCGTGTGTCCTTTCTTTGGTGTCGGTAAACGTCGAGTTCCTTCCCAGTCATCGGTAAATGTCTGGTCGTGTGTCCTTTCTTTGGTGTCGGTAAACATCATTGTTCGATGTCGGTAAACGTCGAGTTCCTTCCCAGTCATCGGTAAATGTCTGGTCGTGTGTCCTTTCTTTGGTGTCGGTAAACATCATTGTTCGATGTCGGTAAACGTCGAGTTCCTTCCCAGTCATCGGTAAATGTCTGGTCGTGTGTCCTTTCTTTGGTGTCGGTAAACATCATTGTTCGATGTCGGTAAACGTCGAGTTCCTTCCCAGTCATCGGTAAATGTCTGGTCGTGTGTCCTTTCTTTGGTGTCGGTAAACATCATTGTTCGATGTCGGTAAACGTCGAGTTCCTTCCCAGTCATCGGTAAATGTCTGGTCGTGTGTCCTTTCTTTGGTGTCGGTAAACATCATTGTTCGATGTCGGTAAACGTCGAGTTCCTTCCCAGTCATCGGTAAATGTCTGGTCGTGTGTCCTTTCTTTGGTGTCGGTAAACATCATTGTTCGATGTCGGTAAACGTCGAGTTCCTTCCCAGTCATCGGTAAATGTCTGGTCGTGTGTCCTTTCTTTGGTGTCGGTAAACATCATTGTTCGATGTCGGTAAACGTCGAGTTCCTTCCCAGTCATCGGTAAATGTCTGGTCGTGTGTCCTTTCTTTGGTGTCGGTAAACGTCGAGTTCCTTCCCAGTCATCGATAAATGTCTGGTCGTGTGTCCTTTCTTTGGTGTCGGTAAACGTCGAGTTCCTTCCCAGTCATCGGTAAATGTCTGGTCGTGTGTCCTTTCTTTGGTGTCGGTAAACATCATTGTTCGATGTCGGTAAACGTCGAGTTCCTTCCCAGTCATCGGTAAATGTCTGGTCGTGTGTCCTTTCTTTGGTGTCGGTAAACATCATTGTTCGATGTCGGTAAACGTCGAGTTCCTTCCCAGTCATCGGTAAATGTCTGGTCGTGTGTCCTTTCTTTGGTGTCGGTAAACATCATTGTTCGATGTCGGTAAACGTCGAGTTCCTTCCCAGTCATCGGTAAATGTCTGGTCGTGTGTCCTTTCTTTGGTGTCGGTAAACATCATTGTTCGATGTCGGTAAACGTCGAGTTCCTTCCCAGTCATCGGTAAATGTCTGGTCGTGTGTCCTTTCTTTGTGTCGGTAAACGTCGAGTTCCTTCCCAGTCATCGGTAAATGTCTGGTCGTGTGTCCTTTCTTTGGTGTCGGTAAACATCATTGTTCGATGTCGGTAAACGTCGAGTTCCTTCCCAGTCATCGGTAAATGTCTGGTCGTGTGTCCTTTCTTTGGTGTCGGTAAACATCATTGTTCGATGTCGGTAAACGTCGAGTTCCTTCCCAGTCATCGGTAAATGTCTGGTCGTGTGTCCTTTCTTTGGTGTCGGTAAACATCATTGTTCGATGTCGGTAAACGTCGAGTTCCTTCCCAGTCATCGGTAAATGTCTGGTCGTGTGTCCTTTCTTTGGATGTCGGTAAACGTCGAGTTCCTTCCCAGTCATCGGTAAATGTCTGGTCGTGTGTCCTTTCTTTGGTGTCGGTAAACATCATTGTTCGATGTCGGTAAACGTCGAGTTCCTTCCCAGTCATCGGTAAATGTCTGGTCGTGTGTCCTTTCTTTGGTGTCGGTAAACATCATTGTTCGATGTCGGTAAACGTCGAGTTCCTTCCCAGTCATCGGTAAATGTCTGGTCGTGTGTCCTTTCTTTGGTGTCGGTAAACATCATTGTTCGATGTCGGTAAACGTCGAGTTCCTTCCCAGTCATCGGTAAATGTCTGGTCGTGTGTCCTTTCTTTGGTGTCGGTAAACATCATTGTTCGATGTCGGTAAACGTCGAGTTCCTTCCCAGTCATCGGTAAATGTCTGGTCGTGTGTCCTTTCTTTGGTGTCGGTAAACATCATTGTTCGATGTCGGTAAACGTCGAGTTCCTTCCCAGTCATCGGTAAATGTCTGGTCGTGTGTCCTTTCTTTGGTGTCGGTAAACATCATTGTTCGATGTCGGTAAACGTCGAGTTCCTTCCCAGTCATCGGTAAATGTCTGGTCGTGTGTCCTTTCTTTGGTGTCGGTAAACATCATTGTTCGATGTCGGTAAACGTCGAGTTCCTTCCCAGTCATCGGTAAATGTCTGGTCGTGTGTCCTTTCTTTGGTGTCGGTAAACGTCATTGTTCGGTGTCGGTAAACGTCGAGTTCCTTCCCAGTCATCGGTAAATGTCTGGTCGTGTGTCCTTTCTTTGGTGTCGGTAAACATCATTGTTCGATGTCGGTAAACGTCGAGTTCCTTCCCAGTCATCGGTAAATGTCTGGTCGTGTGTCCTTTCTTTGGTGTCGGTAAACATCATTGTTCGATGTCGGTAAACGTCGAGTTCCTTCCCAGTCATCGGTAAATGTCTGGTCGTGTGTCCTTTCTTTGGTGTCGGTAAACATCATTGTTCGATGTCGGTAAACGTCGAGTTCCTTCCCAGTCATCGGTAAATGTCTGGTCGTGTGTCCTTTCTTTGGTGTCGGTAAACATCATTGTTCGATGTCGGTAAACGTCGAGTTCCTTCCCAGTCATCGGTAAATGTCTGGTCGTGTGTCCTTTCTTTGGTGTCGGTAAACATCATTGTTCGATGTCGGTAAACGTCGAGTTCCTTCCCAGTCATCGGTAAATGTCTGGTCGTGTGTCCTTTCTTTGGTGTCGGTAAACATCATTGTTCGATGTCGGTAAACGTCGAGTTCCTTCCCAGTCATCGGTAAATGTCTGGTCGTGTGTCCTTTCTTTGGTGATGTCGGTAAACGTCGAGTTCCTTCCCAGTCATCGGTAAATGTCTGGTCGTGTGTCCTTTCTTTGGTGTCGGTAAACATCATTGTTCGATGTCGGTAAACGTCGAGTTCCTTCCCAGTCATCGGTAAATGTCTGGTCGTGTGTCCTTTCTTTGGTGTCGGTAAACATCATTGTTCGATGTCGGTAAACGTCGAGTTCCTTCCCAGTCATCGGTAAATGTCTGGTCGTGTGTCCTTTCTTTGGTGTCGGTAAACATCATTGTTCGATGTCGGTAAACGTCGAGTTCCTTCCCAGTCATCGGTAAATGTCTGGTCGTGTGTCCTTTCTTTGGTGTCGGTAAACATCATTGTTCGATGTCGGTAAACGTCGAGTTCCTTCCCAGTCATCGGTAAATGTCTGGTCGTGTGTCCTTTCTTTGGTGTCGGTAAACGTCGAGTTCCTTCCCAGTCATCGGTAAATGTCTGGTCGTGTGTCCTTTCTTTGGTGTCGGTAAACATCATTGTTCGATGTCGGTAAACGTCGAGTTCCTTCCCAGTCATCGGTAAATGTCTGGTCGTGTGTCCTTTCTTTGGTGTCGGTAAACATCATTGTTCGATGTCGGTAAACGTCGAGTTCCTTCCCAGTCATCGGTAAATGTCTGGTCGTGTGTCCTTTCTTTGGTGTCGGTAAACATCATTGTTCGATGTCGGTAAACGTCGAGTTCCTTCCCAGTCATCGTAAATGTCTGGTCGTGTGTCCTTTCTTTGGTGTCGGTAAACGTCGAGTTCCTTCCCAGTCATCGGTAAATGTCTGGTCGTGTGTCCTTTCTTTGGTGTCGGTAAACATCATTGTTCGATGTCGGTAAACGTCGAGTTCCTTCCCAGTCATCGGTAAATGTCTGGTCGTGTGTCCTTTCTTTGGTGTCGGTAAACATCATTGTTCGATGTCGGTAAACGTCGAGTTCCTTCCCAGTCATCGGTAAATGTCTGGTCGTGTGTCCTTTCTTTGGTGTCGGTAAACATCATTGTTCGATGTCGGTAAACGTCGAGTTCCTTCCCAGTCATCGGTAAATGTCTGGTCGTGTGTCCTTTCTTTGGTGTCGGTAAACATCATTGTTCGATGTCGGTAAACGTCGAGTTCCTTCCCAGTCATCGGTAAATGTCTGGTCGTGTGTCCTTTCTTTGGTGTCGGTAAACATCATTGTTCGATGTCGGTAAACGTCGAGTTCCTTCCCAGTCATCGGTAAATGTCTGGTCGTGTGTCCTTTCTTTGGTGTCGGTAAACATCATTGTTCGATGTCGGTAAACGTCGAGTTCCTTCCCAGTCATCGGTAAATGTCTGGTCGTGTGTCCTTTCTTTGGTGTCGGTAAACGTCGAGTTCCTTCCCAGTCATCGGTAAATGTCTGGTCGTGTGTCCTTTCTTTGGTGTCGGTAAACATCATTGTTCGATGTCGGTAAACGTCGAGTTCCTTCCCAGTCATCGGTAAATGTCTGGTCGTGTGTCCTTTCTTTGGTGTCGGTAAACATCATTGTTCGATGTCGGTAAACGTCGAGTTCCTTCCCAGTCATCGGTAAATGTCTGGTCGTGTGTCCTTTCTTTGGTGTCGGTAAACATCATTGTTCGATGTCGGTAAACGTCGAGTTCCTTCCCAGTCATCGGTAAATGTCTGGTCGTGTGTCCTTTCTTTGGTGTCGGTAAACATCATTGTTCGATGTCGGTAAACGTCGAGTTCCTTCCCAGTCATCGGTAAATGTCTGGTCGTGTGTCCTTTCTTTGGTGTCGGTAAACATCATTGTTCGATGTCGGTAAACGTCGAGTTCCTTCCCAGTCATCGGTAAATGTCTGGTCGTGTGTCCTTTCTTTGGTGTCGGTAAACATCATTGTTCGATGTCGGTAAACGTCGAGTTCCTTCCCAGTCATCGGTAAATGTCTGGTCGTGTGTCCTTTCTTTGGTGTCGGTAAACATCATTGTTCGATGTCGGTAAACGTCGAGTTCCTTCCCAGTCATCGGTAAATGTCTGGTCGTGTGTCCTTTCTTTCGATGTCGGTAAACGTCGAGTTCCTTCCCAGTCATCGGTAAATGTCTGGTCGTGTGTCCTTTCTTTGGTGTCGGTAAACATCATTGTTCGATGTCGGTAAACGTCGAGTTCCTTCCCAGTCATCGGTAAATGTCTGGTCGTGTGTCCTTTCTTTGGTGTCGGTAAACATCATTGTTCGATGTCGGTAAACGTCGAGTTCCTTCCCAGTCATCGGTAAATGTCTGGTCGTGTGTCCTTTCTTTGGTGTCGGTAAACATCATTGTTCGATGTCGGTAAACGTCGAGTTCCTTCCCAGTCATCGGTAAATGTCTGGTCGTGTGTCCTTTCTTTGGTGTCGGTAAACGTCGAGTTCCTTCCCCAGTCATCGGTAAATGTCTGGTCGTGTGTCCTTTCTTTGGTGTCGGTAAACATCATTGTTCGATGTCGGTAAACGTCGAGTTCCTTCCCAGTCATCGGTAAATGTCTGGTCGTGTGTCCTTTCTTTGGTGTCGGTAAACATCATTGTTCGATGTCGGTAAACGTCGAGTTCCTTCCCAGTCATCGGTAAATGTCTGGTCGTGTGTCCTTTCTTTGGTGTCGGTAAACATCATTGTTCGATGTCGGTAAACGTCGAGTTCCTTCCCAGTCATCGGTAAATGTCTGGTCGTGTGTCCTTTCTTTGGTGTCGGTAAACATCATTGTTCGATGTCGGTAAACGTCGAGTTCCTTCCCAGTCATCGGTAAATGTCTGGTCGTGTGTCCTTTCTTTGGTGTCGGTAAACATCATTGTTCGATGTCGGTAAACGTCGAGTTCCTTCCCAGTCATCGGTAAATGTCTGGTCGTGTGTCCTTTCTTTGGTGTCGGTAAACATCATTGTTCGATGTCGGTAAACGTCGAGTTCCTTCCCAGTCATCGGTAAATGTCTGGTCGTGTGTCCTTTCATCATTGGTGTCGGTAAACGTCGAGTTCCTTCCCAGTCATCGGTAAATGTCTGGTCGTGTGTCCTTTCTTTGGTGTCGGTAAACATCATTGTTCGATGTCGGTAAACGTCGAGTTCCTTCCCAGTCATCGGTAAATGTCTGGTCGTGTGTCCTTTCTTTGGTGTCGGTAAACATCATTGTTCGATGTCGGTAAACGTCGAGTTCCTTCCCAGTCATCGGTAAATGTCTGGTCGTGTGTCCTTTCTTTGGTGTCGGTAAACATCATTGTTCGATGTCGGTAAACGTCGAGTTCCTTCCCAGTCATCGGTAAATGTCTGGTCGTGTGTCCTTTCTTTGGTGTCGGTAAACATCATTGTTCGATGTCGGTAAACGTCGAGTTCCTTCCCAGTCATCGGTAAATGTCTGGTCGTGTGTCCTTTCTTTGGTGTCGGTAAACATCATTGTTCGATGTCGGTAAACGTCGAGTTCCTTCCCAGTCATCGGTAAATGTCTGGTCGTGTGTCCTTTCTTTGGTGTCGGTAAACATCATTGTTCGATGTCGGTAAACGTCGAGTTCCTTCCCAGTCATCGGTAAATGTCTGGTCGTGTGTCCTTTCTTTGGTGTCGGTAAACATCATTGTTCGATGTCGGTAAACGTCGAGTTCCTTCCCAGTCATCGGTAAATGTCTGGTCGTGTGTCCTTTCTTTGGTGTCGGTAAACATCATTGTTCGATGTCGGTAAACGTCGAGTTCCTTCCCAGTCATCGGTAAATGTCTGGTCGTGTGTCCTTTCTTTGGTGTCGGTAAACATCATTGTTCGATGTCGGTAAACGTCGAGTTCCTTCCCAGTCATCGGTAAATGTCTGGTCGTGTGTCCTTTCTTTGGTGTCGGTAAACATCATTGTTCGATGTCGGTAAACGTCGAGTTCCTTCCCAGTCATCGGTAAATGTCTGGTCGTGTGTCCTTTCTTTGGTGTCGGTAAACATCATTGTTCGATGTCGGTAAACGTCGAGTTCCTTCCCAGTCATCGGTAAATGTCTGGTCGTGTGTCCTTTCTTTGGTGTCGGTAAACATCATTGTTCGATGTCGGTAAACGTCGAGTTCCTTCCCAGTCATCGGTAAATGTCTGGTCGTGTGTCCTTTCTTTGGTGTCGGTAAACATCATTGTTCGATGTCGGTAAACGTCGAGTTCCTTCCCAGTCATCGGTAAATGTCTGGTCGTGTGTCCTTTCTTTGGTGTCGGTAAACATCATTGTTCGATGTCGGTAAACGTCGAGTTCCTTCCCAGTCATCGGTAAATGTCTGGTCGTGTGTCCTTTCTTTGGTGTCGGTAAACATCATTGTTCGATGTCGGTAAACGTCGAGTTCCTTCCCAGTCATCGGTAAATGTCTGGTCGTGTGTCCTTTCTTTGGTGTCGGTAAACATCATTGTTCGATGTCGGTAAACGTCGAGTTCCTTCCCAGTCATCGGTAAATGTCTGGTCGTGTGTCCTTTCTTTGGTGTCGGTAAACATCATTGTTCGATGTCGGTAAACGTCGAGTTCCTTCCCAGTCATCGGTAAATGTCTGGTCGTGTGTCCTTTCTTTGGTGTCGGTAAACATCATTGTTCGATGTCGGTAAACGTCGAGTTCCTTCCCAGTCATCGGTAAATGTCTGGTCGTGTGTCCTTTCTTTGGTGTCGGTAAACATCATTGTTCGATGTCGGTAAACGTCGAGTTCCTTCCCAGTCATCGGTAAATGTCTGGTCGTGTGTCTTTGGTGTTCTTTGGTGTCGGTAAACGTCGAGTTCCTTCCCAGTCATCGGTAAATGTCTGGTCGTGTGTCCTTTCTTTGGTGTCGGTAAACATCATTGTTCGATGTCGGTAAACGTCGAGTTCCTTCCCAGTCATCGGTAAATGTCTGGTCGTGTGTCCTTTCTTTGGTGTCGGTAAACATCATTGTTCGATGTCGGTAAACGTCGAGTTCCTTCCCAGTCATCGGTAAATGTCTGGTCGTGTGTCCTGTTCATTTGTTCGTGTCGGTAAACGTCGAGTTCCTTCCCAGTCATCGGTAAATGTCTGGTCGTGTGTCCTTTCTTTGGTGTCGGTAAACATCATTGTTCGATGTCGGTAAACGTCGAGTTCCTTCCCAGTCATCGGTAAATGTCTGGTCGTGTGTCCTTTCTTTGGTGTCGGTAAACATCATTGTTCGATGTCGGTAAACGTCGAGTTCCTTCCCAGTCATCGGTAAATGTCTGGTCGTGTGTCCTTTCTTTGGTGTCGGTAAACATCATTGTTCGATGTCGGTAAACGTCGAGTTCCTTCCCAGTCATCGGTAAATGTCTGGTCGTGTGTCCTTTCTTTGGTGTCGGTAAACATCATTGTTCGATGTCGGTAAACGTCGAGTTCCTTCCCAGTCATCGGTAAATGTCTGGTCGTGTGTCCTTTCTTTGGTGTCGGTAAACATCATTGTTCGATGTCGGTAAACGTCGAGTTCCTTCCCAGTCATCGGTAAATGTCTGGTCGTGTGTCCTTTCTTTGGTGTCGGTAAACATCATTGTTCGATGTCGGTAAACGTCGAGTTCCTTCCCAGTCATCGGTAAATGTCTGGTCGTGTGTCCTTTCTTTGGTGTCGGTAAACATCATTGTTCGATGTCGGTAAACGTCGAGTTCCTTCCCAGTCATCGGTAAATGTCTGGTCGTGTGTCCTTTCTTTGGTGTCGGTAAACATCATTGTTCGATGTCGGTAAACGTCGAGTTCCTTCCCAGTCATCGGTAAATGTCTGGTCGTGTGTCCTTTCTTTGGTGTCGGTAAACATCATTGTTCGATGTCGGTAAACGTCGAGTTCCTTCCCAGTCATCGGTAAATGTCTGGTCGTGTGTCCTTTCTTTGGTGTCGGTAAACATCATTGTTCGATGTCGGTAAACGTCGAGTTCCTTCCCAGTCATCGGTAAATGTCTGGTCGTGTGTCCTTTCTTTGGTGTCGGTAAACATCATTGTTCGATGTCGGTAAACGTCGAGTTCCTTCCCAGTCATCGGTAAATGTCTGGTCGTGTGTCCTTTCTTTGGTGTCGGTAAACATCATTGTTCGATGTCGGTAAACGTCGAGTTCCTTCCCAGTCATCGGTAAATGTCTGGTCGTGTGTCCTTTCTTTGGTGTCGGTAAACATCATTGTTCGATGTCGGTAAACGTCGAGTTCCTTCCCAGTCATCGGTAAATGTCTGGTCGTGTGTCCTTTCTTTGGTGTCGGTAAACATCATTGTTCGATGTCGGTAAACGTCGAGTTCCTTCCCAGTCATCGGTAAATGTCTGGTCGTGTGTCCTTTCTTTGGTGTCGGTAAACATCATTGTTCGATGTCGGTAAACGTCGAGTTCCTTCCCAGTCATCGGTAAATGTCTGGTCGTGTGTCCTTTCTTTGGTGTCGGTAAACATCATTGTTCGATGTCGGTAAACGTCGAGTTCCTTCCCAGTCATCGGTAAATGTCTGGTCGTGTGTCCTTTCTTTGGTGTCGGTAAACATCATTGTTCGATGTCGGTAAACGTCGAGTTCCTTCCCAGTCATCGGTAAATGTCTGGTCGTGTGTCCTTTCTTTGGTGTCGGTAAACATCATTGTTCGATGTCGGTAAACGTCGAGTTCCTTCCCAGTCATCGGTAAATGTCTGGTCGTGTGTCCTTTCTTTGGTGTCGGTAAACATCATTGTTCGATGTCGGTAAACGTCGAGTTCCTTCCCAGTCATCGGTAAATGTCTGGTCGTGTGTCCTTTCTTTGGTGTCGGTAAACATCATTGTTCGATGTCGGTAAACGTCGAGTTCCTTCCCAGTCATCGGTAAATGTCTGGTCGTGTGTCCTTTCTTTGGTGTCGGTAAACATCATTGTTCGATGTCGGTAAACGTCGAGTTCCTTCCCAGTCATCGGTAAATGTCTGGTCGTGTGTCCTTTCTTTGGTGTCGGTAAACATCATTGTTCGATGTCGGTAAACGTCGAGTTCCTTCCCAGTCATCGGTAAATGTCTGGTCGTGTGTCCTTTCTTTGGTGTCGGTAAACATCATTGTTCGATGTCGGTAAACGTCGAGTTCCTTCCCAGTCATCGGTAAATGTCTGGTCGTGTGTCCTTTCTTTGGTGTCGGTAAACATCATTGTTCGATGTCGGTAAACGTCGAGTTCCTTCCCAGTCATCGGTAAATGTCTGGTCGTGTGTCCTTTCTTTGGTGTCGGTAAACATCATTGTTCGATGTCGGTAAACGTCGAGTTCCTTCCCAGTCATCGGTAAATGTCTGGTCGTGTGTCCTTTCTTTGGTGTCGGTAAACATCATTGTTCGATGTCGGTAAACGTCGAGTTCCTTCCCAGTCATCGGTAAATGTCTGGTCGTGTGTCCTTTCTTTGGTGTCGGTAAACATCATTGTTCGATGTCGGTAAACGTCGAGTTCCTTCCCAGTCATCGGTAAATGTCTGGTCGTGTGTCCTTTCTTTGGTGTCGGTAAACATCATTGTTCGATGTCGGTAAACGTCGAGTTCCTTCCCAGTCATCGGTAAATGTCTGGTCGTGTGTCCTTTCTTTGGTGTCGGTAAACATCATTGTTCGATGTCGGTAAACGTCGAGTTCCTTCCCAGTCATCGGTAAATGTCTGGTCGTGTGTCCTTTCTTTGGTGTCGGTAAACATCATTGTTCGATGTCGGTAAACGTCGAGTTCCTTCCCAGTCATCGGTAAATGTCTGGTCGTGTGTCCTTTCTTTGGTGTCGGTAAACATCATTGTTCGATGTCGGTAAACGTCGAGTTCCTTCCCAGTCATCGGTAAATGTCTGGTCGTGTGTCCTTTCTTTGGTGTCGGTAAACATCATTGTTCGATGTCGGTAAACGTCGAGTTCCTTCCCAGTCATCGGTAAATGTCTGGTCGTGTGTCCTTTCTTTGGTGTCGGTAAACATCATTGTTCGATGTCGGTAAACGTCGAGTTCCTTCCCAGTCATCGGTAAATGTCTGGTCGTGTGTCCTTTCTTTGGTGTCGGTAAACATCATTGTTCGATGTCGGTAAACGTCGAGTTCCTTCCCAGTCATCGGTAAATGTCTGGTCGTGTGTCCTTTCTTTGGTGTCGGTAAACATCATTGTTCGATGTCGGTAAACGTCGAGTTCCTTCCCAGTCATCGGTAAATGTCTGGTCGTGTGTCCTTTCTTTGGTGTCGGTAAACATCATTGTTCGATGTCGGTAAACGTCGAGTTCCTTCCCAGTCATCGGTAAATGTCTGGTCGTGTGTCCTTTCTTTGGTGTCGGTAAACATCATTGTTCGATGTCGGTAAACGTCGAGTTCCTTCCCAGTCATCGGTAAATGTCTGGTCGTGTGTCCTTTCTTTGGTGTCGGTAAACATCATTGTTCGATGTCGGTAAACGTCGAGTTCCTTCCCAGTCATCGGTAAATGTCTGGTCGTGTGTCCTTTCTTTGGTGTCGGTAAACATCATTGTTCGATGTCGGTAAACGTCGAGTTCCTTCCCAGTCATCGGTAAATGTCTGGTCGTGTGTCCTTTCTTTGGTGTCGGTAAACATCATTGTTCGATGTCGGTAAACGTCGAGTTCCTTCCCAGTCATCGGTAAATGTCTGGTCGTGTGTCCTTTCTTTGGTGTCGGTAAACATCATTGTTCGATGTCGGTAAACGTCGAGTTCCTTCCCAGTCATCGGTAAATGTCTGGTCGTGTGTCCTTTCTTTGGTGTCGGTAAACATCATTGTTCGATGTCGGTAAACGTCGAGTTCCTTCCCAGTCATCGGTAAATGTCTGGTCGTGTGTCCTTTCTTTGGTGTCGGTAAACATCATTGTTCGATGTCGGTAAACGTCGAGTTCCTTCCCAGTCATCGGTAAATGTCTGGTCGTGTGTCCTTTCTTTGGTGTCGGTAAACATCATTGTTCGATGTCGGTAAACGTCGAGTTCCTTCCCAGTCATCGGTAAATGTCTGGTCGTGTGTCCTTTCTTTGGTGTCGGTAAACATCATTGTTCGATGTCGGTAAACGTCGAGTTCCTTCCCAGTCATCGGTAAATGTCTGGTCGTGTGTCCTTTCTTTGGTGTCGGTAAACATCATTGTTCGATGTCGGTAAACGTCGAGTTCCTTCCCAGTCATCGGTAAATGTCTGGTCGTGTGTCCTTTCTTTGGTGTCGGTAAACATCATTGTTCGATGTCGGTAAACGTCGAGTTCCTTCCCAGTCATCGGTAAATGTCTGGTCGTGTGTCCTTTCTTTGGTGTCGGTAAACATCATTGTTCGATGTCGGTAAACGTCGAGTTCCTTCCCAGTCATCGGTAAATGTCTGGTCGTGTGTCCTTTCTTTGGTGTCGGTAAACATCATTGTTCGATGTCGGTAAACGTCGAGTTCCTTCCCAGTCATCGGTAAATGTCTGGTCGTGTGTCCTTTCTTTGGTGTCGGTAAACATCATTGTTCGATGTCGGTAAACGTCGAGTTCCTTCCCAGTCATCGGTAAATGTCTGGTCGTGTGTCCTTTCTTTGGTGTCGGTAAACATCATTGTTCGATGTCGGTAAACGTCGAGTTCCTTCCCAGTCATCGGTAAATGTCTGGTCGTGTGTCCTTTCTTTGGTGTCGGTAAACATCATTGTTCGATGTCGGTAAACGTCGAGTTCCTTCCCAGTCATCGGTAAATGTCTGGTCGTGTGTCCTTTCTTTGGTGTCGGTAAACATCATTGTTCGATGTCGGTAAACGTCGAGTTCCTTCCCAGTCATCGGTAAATGTCTGGTCGTGTGTCCTTTCTTTGGTGTCGGTAAACATCATTGTTCGATGTCGGTAAACGTCGAGTTCCTTCCCAGTCATCGGTAAATGTCTGGTCGTGTGTCCTTTCTTTGGTGTCGGTAAACATCATTGTTCGATGTCGGTAAACGTCGAGTTCCTTCCCAGTCATCGGTAAATGTCTGGTCGTGTGTCCTTTCTTTGGTGTCGGTAAACATCATTGTTCGATGTCGGTAAACGTCGAGTTCCTTCCCAGTCATCGGTAAATGTCTGGTCGTGTGTCCTTTCTTTGGTGTCGGTAAACATCATTGTTCGATGTCGGTAAACGTCGAGTTCCTTCCCAGTCATCGGTAAATGTCTGGTCGTGTGTCCTTTCTTTGGTGTCGGTAAACATCATTGTTCGATGTCGGTAAACGTCGAGTTCCTTCCCAGTCATCGGTAAATGTCTGGTCGTGTGTCCTTTCTTTGGTGTCGGTAAACATCATTGTTCGATGTCGGTAAACGTCGAGTTCCTTCCCAGTCATCGGTAAATGTCTGGTCGTGTGTCCTTTCTTTGGTGTCGGTAAACATCATTGTTCGATGTCGGTAAACGTCGAGTTCCTTCCCAGTCATCGGTAAATGTCTGGTCGTGTGTCCTTTCTTTGGTGTCGGTAAACATCATTGTTCGATGTCGGTAAACGTCGAGTTCCTTCCCAGTCATCGGTAAATGTCTGGTCGTGTGTCCTTTCTTTGGTGTCGGTAAACATCATTGTTCGATGTCGGTAAACGTCGAGTTCCTTCCCAGTCATCGGTAAATGTCTGGTCGTGTGTCCTTTCTTTGGTGTCGGTAAACATCATTGTTCGATGTCGGTAAACGTCGAGTTCCTTCCCAGTCATCGGTAAATGTCTGGTCGTGTGTCCTTTCTTTGGTGTCGGTAAACATCATTGTTCGATGTCGGTAAACGTCGAGTTCCTTCCCAGTCATCGGTAAATGTCTGGTCGTGTGTCCTTTCTTTGGTGTCGGTAAACATCATTGTTCGATGTCGGTAAACGTCGAGTTCCTTCCCAGTCATCGGTAAATGTCTGGTCGTGTGTCCTTTCTTTGGTGTCGGTAAACATCATTGTTCGATGTCGGTAAACGTCGAGTTCCTTCCCAGTCATCGGTAAATGTCTGGTCGTGTGTCCTTTCTTTGGTGTCGGTAAACATCATTGTTCGATGTCGGTAAACGTCGAGTTCCTTCCCAGTCATCGGTAAATGTCTGGTCGTGTGTCCTTTCTTTGGTGTCGGTAAACATCATTGTTCGATGTCGGTAAACGTCGAGTTCCTTCCCAGTCATCGGTAAATGTCTGGTCGTGTGTCCTTTCTTTGGTGTCGGTAAACATCATTGTTCGATGTCGGTAAACGTCGAGTTCCTTCCCAGTCATCGGTAAATGTCTGGTCGTGTGTCCTTTCTTTGGTGTCGGTAAACATCATTGTTCGATGTCGGTAAACGTCGAGTTCCTTCCCAGTCATCGGTAAATGTCTGGTCGTGTGTCCTTTCTTTGGTGTCGGTAAACATCATTGTTCGATGTCGGTAAACGTCGAGTTCCTTCCCAGTCATCGGTAAATGTCTGGTCGTGTGTCCTTTCTTTGGTGTCGGTAAACATCATTGTTCGATGTCGGTAAACGTCGAGTTCCTTCCCAGTCATCGGTAAATGTCTGGTCGTGTGTCCTTTCTTTGGTGTCGGTAAACATCATTGTTCGATGTCGGTAAACGTCGAGTTCCTTCCCAGTCATCGGTAAATGTCTGGTCGTGTGTCCTTTCTTTGGTGTCGGTAAACATCATTGTTCGATGTCGGTAAACGTCGAGTTCCTTCCCAGTCATCGGTAAATGTCTGGTCGTGTGTCCTTTCTTTGGTGTCGGTAAACATCATTGTTCGATGTCGGTAAACGTCGAGTTCCTTCCCAGTCATCGGTAAATGTCTGGTCGTGTGTCCTTTCTTTGGTGTCGGTAAACATCATTGTTCGATGTCGGTAAACGTCGAGTTCCTTCCCAGTCATCGGTAAATGTCTGGTCGTGTGTCCTTTCTTTGGTGTCGGTAAACATCATTGTTCGATGTCGGTAAACGTCGAGTTCCTTCCCAGTCATCGGTAAATGTCTGGTCGTGTGTCCTTTCTTTGGTGTCGGTAAACATCATTGTTCGATGTCGGTAAACGTCGAGTTCCTTCCCAGTCATCGGTAAATGTCTGGTCGTGTGTCCTTTCTTTGGTGTCGGTAAACATCATTGTTCGATGTCGGTAAACGTCGAGTTCCTTCCCAGTCATCGGTAAATGTCTGGTCGTGTGTCCTTTCTTTGGTGTCGGTAAACATCATTGTTCGATGTCGGTAAACGTCGAGTTCCTTCCCAGTCATCGGTAAATGTCTGGTCGTGTGTCCTTTCTTTGGTGTCGGTAAACATCATTGTTCGATGTCGGTAAACGTCGAGTTCCTTCCCAGTCATCGGTAAATGTCTGGTCGTGTGTCCTTTCTTTGGTGTCGGTAAACATCATTGTTCGATGTCGGTAAACGTCGAGTTCCTTCCCAGTCATCGGTAAATGTCTGGTCGTGTGTCCTTTCTTTGGTGTCGGTAAACATCATTGTTCGATGTCGGTAAACGTCGAGTTCCTTCCCAGTCATCGGTAAATGTCTGGTCGTGTGTCCTTTCTTTGGTGTCGGTAAACATCATTGTTCGATGTCGGTAAACGTCGAGTTCCTTCCCAGTCATCGGTAAATGTCTGGTCGTGTGTCCTTTCTTTGGTGTCGGTAAACATCATTGTTCGATGTCGGTAAACGTCGAGTTCCTTCCCAGTCATCGGTAAATGTCTGGTCGTGTGTCCTTTCTTTGGTGTCGGTAAACATCATTGTTCGATGTCGGTAAACGTCGAGTTCCTTCCCAGTCATCGGTAAATGTCTGGTCGTGTGTCCTTTCTTTGGTGTCGGTAAACATCATTGTTCGATGTCGGTAAACGTCGAGTTCCTTCCCAGTCATCGGTAAATGTCTGGTCGTGTGTCCTTTCTTTGGTGTCGGTAAACATCATTGTTCGATGTCGGTAAACGTCGAGTTCCTTCCCAGTCATCGGTAAATGTCTGGTCGTGTGTCCTTTCTTTGGTGTCGGTAAACATCATTGTTCGATGTCGGTAAACGTCGAGTTCCTTCCCAGTCATCGGTAAATGTCTGGTCGTGTGTCCTTTCTTTGGTGTCGGTAAACATCATTGTTCGATGTCGGTAAACGTCGAGTTCCTTCCCAGTCATCGGTAAATGTCTGGTCGTGTGTCCTTTCTTTGGTGTCGGTAAACATCATTGTTCGATGTCGGTAAACGTCGAGTTCCTTCCCAGTCATCGGTAAATGTCTGGTCGTGTGTCCTTTCTTTGGTGTCGGTAAACATCATTGTTCGATGTCGGTAAACGTCGAGTTCCTTCCCAGTCATCGGTAAATGTCTGGTCGTGTGTCCTTTCTTTGGTGTCGGTAAACATCATTGTTCGATGTCGGTAAACGTCGAGTTCCTTCCCAGTCATCGGTAAATGTCTGGTCGTGTGTCCTTTCTTTGGTGTCGGTAAACATCATTGTTCGATGTCGGTAAACGTCGAGTTCCTTCCCAGTCATCGGTAAATGTCTGGTCGTGTGTCCTTTCTTTGGTGTCGGTAAACATCATTGTTCGATGTCGGTAAACGTCGAGTTCCTTCCCAGTCATCGGTAAATGTCTGGTCGTGTGTCCTTTCTTTGGTGTCGGTAAACATCATTGTTCGATGTCGGTAAACGTCGAGTTCCTTCCCAGTCATCGGTAAATGTCTGGTCGTGTGTCCTTTCTTTGGTGTCGGTAAACATCATTGTTCGATGTCGGTAAACGTCGAGTTCCTTCCCAGTCATCGGTAAATGTCTGGTCGTGTGTCCTTTCTTTGGTGTCGGTAAACATCATTGTTCGATGTCGGTAAACGTCGAGTTCCTTCCCAGTCATCGGTAAATGTCTGGTCGTGTGTCCTTTCTTTGGTGTCGGTAAACATCATTGTTCGATGTCGGTAAACGTCGAGTTCCTTCCCAGTCATCGGTAAATGTCTGGTCGTGTGTCCTTTCTTTGGTGTCGGTAAACATCATTGTTCGATGTCGGTAAACGTCGAGTTCCTTCCCAGTCATCGGTAAATGTCTGGTCGTGTGTCCTTTCTTTGGTGTCGGTAAACATCATTGTTCGATGTCGGTAAACGTCGAGTTCCTTCCCAGTCATCGGTAAATGTCTGGTCGTGTGTCCTTTCTTTGGTGTCGGTAAACATCATTGTTCGATGTCGGTAAACGTCGAGTTCCTTCCCAGTCATCGGTAAATGTCTGGTCGTGTGTCCTTTCTTTGGTGTCGGTAAACATCATTGTTCGATGTCGGTAAACGTCGAGTTCCTTCCCAGTCATCGGTAAATGTCTGGTCGTGTGTCCTTTCTTTGGTGTCGGTAAACATCATTGTTCGATGTCGGTAAACGTCGAGTTCCTTCCCAGTCATCGGTAAATGTCTGGTCGTGTGTCCTTTCTTTGGTGTCGGTAAACATCATTGTTCGATGTCGGTAAACGTCGAGTTCCTTCCCAGTCATCGGTAAATGTCTGGTCGTGTGTCCTTTCTTTGGTGTCGGTAAACATCATTGTTCGATGTCGGTAAACGTCGAGTTCCTTCCCAGTCATCGGTAAATGTCTGGTCGTGTGTCCTTTCTTTGGTGTCGGTAAACATCATTGTTCGATGTCGGTAAACGTCGAGTTCCTTCCCAGTCATCGGTAAATGTCTGGTCGTGTGTCCTTTCTTTGGTGTCGGTAAACATCATTGTTCGATGTCGGTAAACGTCGAGTTCCTTCCCAGTCATCGGTAAATGTCTGGTCGTGTGTCCTTTCTTTGGTGTCGGTAAACATCATTGTTCGATGTCGGTAAACGTCGAGTTCCTTCCCAGTCATCGGTAAATGTCTGGTCGTGTGTCCTTTCTTTGGTGTCGGTAAACATCATTGTTCGATGTCGGTAAACGTCGAGTTCCTTCCCAGTCATCGGTAAATGTCTGGTCGTGTGTCCTTTCTTTGGTGTCGGTAAACATCATTGTTCGATGTCGGTAAACGTCGAGTTCCTTCCCAGTCATCGGTAAATGTCTGGTCGTGTGTCCTTTCTTTGGTGTCGGTAAACATCATTGTTCGATGTCGGTAAACGTCGAGTTCCTTCCCAGTCATCGGTAAATGTCTGGTCGTGTGTCCTTTCTTTGGTGTCGGTAAACATCATTGTTCGATGTCGGTAAACGTCGAGTTCCTTCCCAGTCATCGGTAAATGTCTGGTCGTGTGTCCTTTCTTTGGTGTCGGTAAACATCATTGTTCGATGTCGGTAAACGTCGAGTTCCTTCCCAGTCATCGGTAAATGTCTGGTCGTGTGTCCTTTCTTTGGTGTCGGTAAACATCATTGTTCGATGTCGGTAAACGTCGAGTTCCTTCCCAGTCATCGGTAAATGTCTGGTCGTGTGTCCTTTCTTTGGTGTCGGTAAACATCATTGTTCGATGTCGGTAAACGTCGAGTTCCTTCCCAGTCATCGGTAAATGTCTGGTCGTGTGTCCTTTCTTTGGTGTCGGTAAACATCATTGTTCGATGTCGGTAAACGTCGAGTTCCTTCCCAGTCATCGGTAAATGTCTGGTCGTGTGTCCTTTCTTTGGTGTCGGTAAACATCATTGTTCGATGTCGGTAAACGTCGAGTTCCTTCCCAGTCATCGGTAAATGTCTGGTCGTGTGTCCTTTCTTTGGTGTCGGTAAACATCATTGTTCGATGTCGGTAAACGTCGAGTTCCTTCCCAGTCATCGGTAAATGTCTGGTCGTGTGTCCTTTCTTTGGTGTCGGTAAACATCATTGTTCGATGTCGGTAAACGTCGAGTTCCTTCCCAGTCATCGGTAAATGTCTGGTCGTGTGTCCTTTCTTTGGTGTCGGTAAACATCATTGTTCGATGTCGGTAAACGTCGAGTTCCTTCCCAGTCATCGGTAAATGTCTGGTCGTGTGTCCTTTCTTTGGTGTCGGTAAACATCATTGTTCGATGTCGGTAAACGTCGAGTTCCTTCCCAGTCATCGGTAAATGTCTGGTCGTGTGTCCTTTCTTTGGTGTCGGTAAACATCATTGTTCGATGTCGGTAAACGTCGAGTTCCTTCCCAGTCATCGGTAAATGTCTGGTCGTGTGTCCTTTCTTTGGTGTCGGTAAACATCATTGTTCGATGTCGGTAAACGTCGAGTTCCTTCCCAGTCATCGGTAAATGTCTGGTCGTGTGTCCTTTCTTTGGTGTCGGTAAACATCATTGTTCGATGTCGGTAAACGTCGAGTTCCTTCCCAGTCATCGGTAAATGTCTGGTCGTGTGTCCTTTCTTTGGTGTCGGTAAACATCATTGTTCGATGTCGGTAAACGTCGAGTTCCTTCCCAGTCATCGGTAAATGTCTGGTCGTGTGTCCTTTCTTTGGTGTCGGTAAACATCATTGTTCGATGTCGGTAAACGTCGAGTTCCTTCCCAGTCATCGGTAAATGTCTGGTCGTGTGTCCTTTCTTTGGTGTCGGTAAACATCATTGTTCGATGTCGGTAAACGTCGAGTTCCTTCCCAGTCATCGGTAAATGTCTGGTCGTGTGTCCTTTCTTTGGTGTCGGTAAACATCATTGTTCGATGTCGGTAAACGTCGAGTTCCTTCCCAGTCATCGGTAAATGTCTGGTCGTGTGTCCTTTCTTTGGTGTCGGTAAACATCATTGTTCGATGTCGGTAAACGTCGAGTTCCTTCCCAGTCATCGGTAAATGTCTGGTCGTGTGTCCTTTCTTTGGTGTCGGTAAACATCATTGTTCGATGTCGGTAAACGTCGAGTTCCTTCCCAGTCATCGGTAAATGTCTGGTCGTGTGTCCTTTCTTTGGTGTCGGTAAACATCATTGTTCGATGTCGGTAAACGTCGAGTTCCTTCCCAGTCATCGGTAAATGTCTGGTCGTGTGTCCTTTCTTTGGTGTCGGTAAACATCATTGTTCGATGTCGGTAAACGTCGAGTTCCTTCCCAGTCATCGGTAAATGTCTGGTCGTGTGTCCTTTCTTTGGTGTCGGTAAACATCATTGTTCGATGTCGGTAAACGTCGAGTTCCTTCCCAGTCATCGGTAAATGTCTGGTCGTGTGTCCTTTCTTTGGTGTCGGTAAACATCATTGTTCGATGTCGGTAAACGTCGAGTTCCTTCCCAGTCATCGGTAAATGTCTGGTCGTGTGTCCTTTCTTTGGTGTCGGTAAACATCATTGTTCGATGTCGGTAAACGTCGAGTTCCTTCCCAGTCATCGGTAAATGTCTGGTCGTGTGTCCTTTCTTTGGTGTCGGTAAACATCATTGTTCGATGTCGGTAAACGTCGAGTTCCTTCCCAGTCATCGGTAAATGTCTGGTCGTGTGTCCTTTCTTTGGTGTCGGTAAACATCATTGTTCGATGTCGGTAAACGTCGAGTTCCTTCCCAGTCATCGGTAAATGTCTGGTCGTGTGTCCTTTCTTTGGTGTCGGTAAACATCATTGTTCGATGTCGGTAAACGTCGAGTTCCTTCCCAGTCATCGGTAAATGTCTGGTCGTGTGTCCTTTCTTTGGTGTCGGTAAACATCATTGTTCGATGTCGGTAAACGTCGAGTTCCTTCCCAGTCATCGGTAAATGTCTGGTCGTGTGTCCTTTCTTTGGTGTCGGTAAACATCATTGTTCGATGTCGGTAAACGTCGAGTTCCTTCCCAGTCATCGGTAAATGTCTGGTCGTGTGTCCTTTCTTTGGTGTCGGTAAACATCATTGTTCGATGTCGGTAAACGTCGAGTTCCTTCCCAGTCATCGGTAAATGTCTGGTCGTGTGTCCTTTCTTTGGTGTCGGTAAACATCATTGTTCGATGTCGGTAAACGTCGAGTTCCTTCCCAGTCATCGGTAAATGTCTGGTCGTGTGTCCTTTCTTTGGTGTCGGTAAACATCATTGTTCGATGTCGGTAAACGTCGAGTTCCTTCCCAGTCATCGGTAAATGTCTGGTCGTGTGTCCTTTCTTTGGTGTCGGTAAACATCATTGTTCGATGTCGGTAAACGTCGAGTTCCTTCCCAGTCATCGGTAAATGTCTGGTCGTGTGTCCTTTCTTTGGTGTCGGTAAACATCATTGTTCGATGTCGGTAAACGTCGAGTTCCTTCCCAGTCATCGGTAAATGTCTGGTCGTGTGTCCTTTCTTTGGTGTCGGTAAACATCATTGTTCGATGTCGGTAAACGTCGAGTTCCTTCCCAGTCATCGGTAAATGTCTGGTCGTGTGTCCTTTCTTTGGTGTCGGTAAACATCATTGTTCGATGTCGGTAAACGTCGAGTTCCTTCCCAGTCATCGGTAAATGTCTGGTCGTGTGTCCTTTCTTTGGTGTCGGTAAACATCATTGTTCGATGTCGGTAAACGTCGAGTTCCTTCCCAGTCATCGGTAAATGTCTGGTCGTGTGTCCTTTCTTTGGTGTCGGTAAACATCATTGTTCGATGTCGGTAAACGTCGAGTTCCTTCCCAGTCATCGGTAAATGTCTGGTCGTGTGTCCTTTCTTTGGTGTCGGTAAACATCATTGTTCGATGTCGGTAAACGTCGAGTTCCTTCCCAGTCATCGGTAAATGTCTGGTCGTGTGTCCTTTCTTTGGTGTCGGTAAACATCATTGTTCGATGTCGGTAAACGTCGAGTTCCTTCCCAGTCATCGGTAAATGTCTGGTCGTGTGTCCTTTCTTTGGTGTCGGTAAACATCATTGTTCGATGTCGGTAAACGTCGAGTTCCTTCCCAGTCATCGGTAAATGTCTGGTCGTGTGTCCTTTCTTTGGTGTCGGTAAACATCATTGTTCGATGTCGGTAAACGTCGAGTTCCTTCCCAGTCATCGGTAAATGTCTGGTCGTGTGTCCTTTCTTTGGTGTCGGTAAACATCATTGTTCGATGTCGGTAAACGTCGAGTTCCTTCCCAGTCATCGGTAAATGTCTGGTCGTGTGTCCTTTCTTTGGTGTCGGTAAACATCATTGTTCGATGTCGGTAAACGTCGAGTTCCTTCCCAGTCATCGGTAAATGTCTGGTCGTGTGTCCTTTCTTTGGTGTCGGTAAACATCATTGTTCGATGTCGGTAAACGTCGAGTTCCTTCCCAGTCATCGGTAAATGTCTGGTCGTGTGTCCTTTCTTTGGTGTCGGTAAACATCATTGTTCGATGTCGGTAAACGTCGAGTTCCTTCCCAGTCATCGGTAAATGTCTGGTCGTGTGTCCTTTCTTTGGTGTCGGTAAACATCATTGTTCGATGTCGGTAAACGTCGAGTTCCTTCCCAGTCATCGGTAAATGTCTGGTCGTGTGTCCTTTCTTTGGTGTCGGTAAACATCATTGTTCGATGTCGGTAAACGTCGAGTTCCTTCCCAGTCATCGGTAAATGTCTGGTCGTGTGTCCTTTCTTTGGTGTCGGTAAACATCATTGTTCGATGTCGGTAAACGTCGAGTTCCTTCCCAGTCATCGGTAAATGTCTGGTCGTGTGTCCTTTCTTTGGTGTCGGTAAACATCATTGTTCGATGTCGGTAAACGTCGAGTTCCTTCCCAGTCATCGGTAAATGTCTGGTCGTGTGTCCTTTCTTTGGTGTCGGTAAACATCATTGTTCGATGTCGGTAAACGTCGAGTTCCTTCCCAGTCATCGGTAAATGTCTGGTCGTGTGTCCTTTCTTTGGTGTCGGTAAACATCATTGTTCGATGTCGGTAAACGTCGAGTTCCTTCCCAGTCATCGGTAAATGTCTGGTCGTGTGTCCTTTCTTTGGTGTCGGTAAACATCATTGTTCGATGTCGGTAAACGTCGAGTTCCTTCCCAGTCATCGGTAAATGTCTGGTCGTGTGTCCTTTCTTTGGTGTCGGTAAACATCATTGTTCGATGTCGGTAAACGTCGAGTTCCTTCCCAGTCATCGGTAAATGTCTGGTCGTGTGTCCTTTCTTTGGTGTCGGTAAACATCATTGTTCGATGTCGGTAAACGTCGAGTTCCTTCCCAGTCATCGGTAAATGTCTGGTCGTGTGTCCTTTCTTTGGTGTCGGTAAACATCATTGTTCGATGTCGGTAAACGTCGAGTTCCTTCCCAGTCATCGGTAAATGTCTGGTCGTGTGTCCTTTCTTTGGTGTCGGTAAACATCATTGTTCGATGTCGGTAAACGTCGAGTTCCTTCCCAGTCATCGGTAAATGTCTGGTCGTGTGTCCTTTCTTTGGTGTCGGTAAACATCATTGTTCGATGTCGGTAAACGTCGAGTTCCTTCCCAGTCATCGGTAAATGTCTGGTCGTGTGTCCTTTCTTTGGTGTCGGTAAACATCATTGTTCGATGTCGGTAAACGTCGAGTTCCTTCCCAGTCATCGGTAAATGTCTGGTCGTGTGTCCTTTCTTTGGTGTCGGTAAACATCATTGTTCGATGTCGGTAAACGTCGAGTTCCTTCCCAGTCATCGGTAAATGTCTGGTCGTGTGTCCTTTCTTTGGTGTCGGTAAACATCATTGTTCGATGTCGGTAAACGTCGAGTTCCTTCCCAGTCATCGGTAAATGTCTGGTCGTGTGTCCTTTCTTTGGTGTCGGTAAACATCATTGTTCGATGTCGGTAAACGTCGAGTTCCTTCCCAGTCATCGGTAAATGTCTGGTCGTGTGTCCTTTCTTTGGTGTCGGTAAACATCATTGTTCGATGTCGGTAAACGTCGAGTTCCTTCCCAGTCATCGGTAAATGTCTGGTCGTGTGTCCTTTCTTTGGTGTCGGTAAACATCATTGTTCGATGTCGGTAAACGTCGAGTTCCTTCCCAGTCATCGGTAAATGTCTGGTCGTGTGTCCTTTCTTTGGTGTCGGTAAACATCATTGTTCGATGTCGGTAAACGTCGAGTTCCTTCCCAGTCATCGGTAAATGTCTGGTCGTGTGTCCTTTCTTTGGTGTCGGTAAACATCATTGTTCGATGTCGGTAAACGTCGAGTTCCTTCCCAGTCATCGGTAAATGTCTGGTCGTGTGTCCTTTCTTTGGTGTCGGTAAACATCATTGTTCGATGTCGGTAAACGTCGAGTTCCTTCCCAGTCATCGGTAAATGTCTGGTCGTGTGTCCTTTCTTTGGTGTCGGTAAACATCATTGTTCGATGTCGGTAAACGTCGAGTTCCTTCCCAGTCATCGGTAAATGTCTGGTCGTGTGTCCTTTCTTTGGTGTCGGTAAACATCATTGTTCGATGTCGGTAAACGTCGAGTTCCTTCCCAGTCATCGGTAAATGTCTGGTCGTGTGTCCTTTCTTTGGTGTCGGTAAACATCATTGTTCGATGTCGGTAAACGTCGAGTTCCTTCCCAGTCATCGGTAAATGTCTGGTCGTGTGTCCTTTCTTTGGTGTCGGTAAACATCATTGTTCGATGTCGGTAAACGTCGAGTTCCTTCCCAGTCATCGGTAAATGTCTGGTCGTGTGTCCTTTCTTTGGTGTCGGTAAACATCATTGTTCGATGTCGGTAAACGTCGAGTTCCTTCCCAGTCATCGGTAAATGTCTGGTCGTGTGTCCTTTCTTTGGTGTCGGTAAACATCATTGTTCGATGTCGGTAAACGTCGAGTTCCTTCCCAGTCATCGGTAAATGTCTGGTCGTGTGTCCTTTCTTTGGTGTCGGTAAACATCATTGTTCGATGTCGGTAAACGTCGAGTTCCTTCCCAGTCATCGGTAAATGTCTGGTCGTGTGTCCTTTCTTTGGTGTCGGTAAACATCATTGTTCGATGTCGGTAAACGTCGAGTTCCTTCCCAGTCATCGGTAAATGTCTGGTCGTGTGTCCTTTCTTTGGTGTCGGTAAACATCATTGTTCGATGTCGGTAAACGTCGAGTTCCTTCCCAGTCATCGGTAAATGTCTGGTCGTGTGTCCTTTCTTTGGTGTCGGTAAACATCATTGTTCGATGTCGGTAAACGTCGAGTTCCTTCCCAGTCATCGGTAAATGTCTGGTCGTGTGTCCTTTCTTTGGTGTCGGTAAACATCATTGTTCGATGTCGGTAAACGTCGAGTTCCTTCCCAGTCATCGGTAAATGTCTGGTCGTGTGTCCTTTCTTTGGTGTCGGTAAACATCATTGTTCGATGTCGGTAAACGTCGAGTTCCTTCCCAGTCATCGGTAAATGTCTGGTCGTGTGTCCTTTCTTTGGTGTCGGTAAACATCATTGTTCGATGTCGGTAAACGTCGAGTTCCTTCCCAGTCATCGGTAAATGTCTGGTCGTGTGTCCTTTCTTTGGTGTCGGTAAACATCATTGTTCGATGTCGGTAAACGTCGAGTTCCTTCCCAGTCATCGGTAAATGTCTGGTCGTGTGTCCTTTCTTTGGTGTCGGTAAACATCATTGTTCGATGTCGGTAAACGTCGAGTTCCTTCCCAGTCATCGGTAAATGTCTGGTCGTGTGTCCTTTCTTTGGTGTCGGTAAACATCATTGTTCGATGTCGGTAAACGTCGAGTTCCTTCCCAGTCATCGGTAAATGTCTGGTCGTGTGTCCTTTCTTTGGTGTCGGTAAACATCATTGTTCGATGTCGGTAAACGTCGAGTTCCTTCCCAGTCATCGGTAAATGTCTGGTCGTGTGTCCTTTCTTTGGTGTCGGTAAACATCATTGTTCGATGTCGGTAAACGTCGAGTTCCTTCCCAGTCATCGGTAAATGTCTGGTCGTGTGTCCTTTCTTTGGTGTCGGTAAACATCATTGTTCGATGTCGGTAAACGTCGAGTTCCTTCCCAGTCATCGGTAAATGTCTGGTCGTGTGTCCTTTCTTTGGTGTCGGTAAACATCATTGTTCGATGTCGGTAAACGTCGAGTTCCTTCCCAGTCATCGGTAAATGTCTGGTCGTGTGTCCTTTCTTTGGTGTCGGTAAACATCATTGTTCGATGTCGGTAAACGTCGAGTTCCTTCCCAGTCATCGGTAAATGTCTGGTCGTGTGTCCTTTCTTTGGTGTCGGTAAACATCATTGTTCGATGTCGGTAAACGTCGAGTTCCTTCCCAGTCATCGGTAAATGTCTGGTCGTGTGTCCTTTCTTTGGTGTCGGTAAACATCATTGTTCGATGTCGGTAAACGTCGAGTTCCTTCCCAGTCATCGGTAAATGTCTGGTCGTGTGTCCTTTCTTTGGTGTCGGTAAACATCATTGTTCGATGTCGGTAAACGTCGAGTTCCTTCCCAGTCATCGGTAAATGTCTGGTCGTGTGTCCTTTCTTTGGTGTCGGTAAACATCATTGTTCGATGTCGGTAAACGTCGAGTTCCTTCCCAGTCATCGGTAAATGTCTGGTCGTGTGTCCTTTCTTTGGTGTCGGTAAACATCATTGTTCGATGTCGGTAAACGTCGAGTTCCTTCCCAGTCATCGGTAAATGTCTGGTCGTGTGTCCTTTCTTTGGTGTCGGTAAACATCATTGTTCGATGTCGGTAAACGTCGAGTTCCTTCCCAGTCATCGGTAAATGTCTGGTCGTGTGTCCTTTCTTTGGTGTCGGTAAACATCATTGTTCGATGTCGGTAAACGTCGAGTTCCTTCCCAGTCATCGGTAAATGTCTGGTCGTGTGTCCTTTCTTTGGTGTCGGTAAACATCATTGTTCGATGTCGGTAAACGTCGAGTTCCTTCCCAGTCATCGGTAAATGTCTGGTCGTGTGTCCTTTCTTTGGTGTCGGTAAACATCATTGTTCGATGTCGGTAAACGTCGAGTTCCTTCCCAGTCATCGGTAAATGTCTGGTCGTGTGTCCTTTCTTTGGTGTCGGTAAACATCATTGTTCGATGTCGGTAAACGTCGAGTTCCTTCCCAGTCATCGGTAAATGTCTGGTCGTGTGTCCTTTCTTTGGTGTCGGTAAACATCATTGTTCGATGTCGGTAAACGTCGAGTTCCTTCCCAGTCATCGGTAAATGTCTGGTCGTGTGTCCTTTCTTTGGTGTCGGTAAACATCATTGTTCGATGTCGGTAAACGTCGAGTTCCTTCCCAGTCATCGGTAAATGTCTGGTCGTGTGTCCTTTCTTTGGTGTCGGTAAACATCATTGTTCGATGTCGGTAAACGTCGAGTTCCTTCCCAGTCATCGGTAAATGTCTGGTCGTGTGTCCTTTCTTTGGTGTCGGTAAACATCATTGTTCGATGTCGGTAAACGTCGAGTTCCTTCCCAGTCATCGGTAAATGTCTGGTCGTGTGTCCTTTCTTTGGTGTCGGTAAACATCATTGTTCGATGTCGGTAAACGTCGAGTTCCTTCCCAGTCATCGGTAAATGTCTGGTCGTGTGTCCTTTCTTTGGTGTCGGTAAACATCATTGTTCGATGTCGGTAAACGTCGAGTTCCTTCCCAGTCATCGGTAAATGTCTGGTCGTGTGTCCTTTCTTTGGTGTCGGTAAACATCATTGTTCGATGTCGGTAAACGTCGAGTTCCTTCCCAGTCATCGGTAAATGTCTGGTCGTGTGTCCTTTCTTTGGTGTCGGTAAACATCATTGTTCGATGTCGGTAAACGTCGAGTTCCTTCCCAGTCATCGGTAAATGTCTGGTCGTGTGTCCTTTCTTTGGTGTCGGTAAACATCATTGTTCGATGTCGGTAAACGTCGAGTTCCTTCCCAGTCATCGGTAAATGTCTGGTCGTGTGTCCTTTCTTTGGTGTCGGTAAACATCATTGTTCGATGTCGGTAAACGTCGAGTTCCTTCCCAGTCATCGGTAAATGTCTGGTCGTGTGTCCTTTCTTTGGTGTCGGTAAACATCATTGTTCGATGTCGGTAAACGTCGAGTTCCTTCCCAGTCATCGGTAAATGTCTGGTCGTGTGTCCTTTCTTTGGTGTCGGTAAACATCATTGTTCGATGTCGGTAAACGTCGAGTTCCTTCCCAGTCATCGGTAAATGTCTGGTCGTGTGTCCTTTCTTTGGTGTCGGTAAACATCATTGTTCGATGTCGGTAAACGTCGAGTTCCTTCCCAGTCATCGGTAAATGTCTGGTCGTGTGTCCTTTCTTTGGTGTCGGTAAACATCATTGTTCGATGTCGGTAAACGTCGAGTTCCTTCCCAGTCATCGGTAAATGTCTGGTCGTGTGTCCTTTCTTTGGTGTCGGTAAACATCATTGTTCGATGTCGGTAAACGTCGAGTTCCTTCCCAGTCATCGGTAAATGTCTGGTCGTGTGTCCTTTCTTTGGTGTCGGTAAACATCATTGTTCGATGTCGGTAAACGTCGAGTTCCTTCCCAGTCATCGGTAAATGTCTGGTCGTGTGTCCTTTCTTTGGTGTCGGTAAACATCATTGTTCGATGTCGGTAAACGTCGAGTTCCTTCCCAGTCATCGGTAAATGTCTGGTCGTGTGTCCTTTCTTTGGTGTCGGTAAACATCATTGTTCGATGTCGGTAAACGTCGAGTTCCTTCCCAGTCATCGGTAAATGTCTGGTCGTGTGTCCTTTCTTTGGTGTCGGTAAACATCATTGTTCGATGTCGGTAAACGTCGAGTTCCTTCCCAGTCATCGGTAAATGTCTGGTCGTGTGTCCTTTCTTTGGTGTCGGTAAACATCATTGTTCGATGTCGGTAAACGTCGAGTTCCTTCCCAGTCATCGGTAAATGTCTGGTCGTGTGTCCTTTCTTTGGTGTCGGTAAACATCATTGTTCGATGTCGGTAAACGTCGAGTTCCTTCCCAGTCATCGGTAAATGTCTGGTCGTGTGTCCTTTCTTTGGTGTCGGTAAACATCATTGTTCGATGTCGGTAAACGTCGAGTTCCTTCCCAGTCATCGGTAAATGTCTGGTCGTGTGTCCTTTCTTTGGTGTCGGTAAACATCATTGTTCGATGTCGGTAAACGTCGAGTTCCTTCCCAGTCATCGGTAAATGTCTGGTCGTGTGTCCTTTCTTTGGTGTCGGTAAACATCATTGTTCGATGTCGGTAAACGTCGAGTTCCTTCCCAGTCATCGGTAAATGTCTGGTCGTGTGTCCTTTCTTTGGTGTCGGTAAACATCATTGTTCGATGTCGGTAAACGTCGAGTTCCTTCCCAGTCATCGGTAAATGTCTGGTCGTGTGTCCTTTCTTTGGTGTCGGTAAACATCATTGTTCGATGTCGGTAAACGTCGAGTTCCTTCCCAGTCATCGGTAAATGTCTGGTCGTGTGTCCTTTCTTTGGTGTCGGTAAACATCATTGTTCGATGTCGGTAAACGTCGAGTTCCTTCCCAGTCATCGGTAAATGTCTGGTCGTGTGTCCTTTCTTTGGTGTCGGTAAACATCATTGTTCGATGTCGGTAAACGTCGAGTTCCTTCCCAGTCATCGGTAAATGTCTGGTCGTGTGTCCTTTCTTTGGTGTCGGTAAACATCATTGTTCGATGTCGGTAAACGTCGAGTTCCTTCCCAGTCATCGGTAAATGTCTGGTCGTGTGTCCTTTCTTTGGTGTCGGTAAACATCATTGTTCGATGTCGGTAAACGTCGAGTTCCTTCCCAGTCATCGGTAAATGTCTGGTCGTGTGTCCTTTCTTTGGTGTCGGTAAACATCATTGTTCGATGTCGGTAAACGTCGAGTTCCTTCCCAGTCATCGGTAAATGTCTGGTCGTGTGTCCTTTCTTTGGTGTCGGTAAACATCATTGTTCGATGTCGGTAAACGTCGAGTTCCTTCCCAGTCATCGGTAAATGTCTGGTCGTGTGTCCTTTCTTTGGTGTCGGTAAACATCATTGTTCGATGTCGGTAAACGTCGAGTTCCTTCCCAGTCATCGGTAAATGTCTGGTCGTGTGTCCTTTCTTTGGTGTCGGTAAACATCATTGTTCGATGTCGGTAAACGTCGAGTTCCTTCCCAGTCATCGGTAAATGTCTGGTCGTGTGTCCTTTCTTTGGTGTCGGTAAACATCATTGTTCGATGTCGGTAAACGTCGAGTTCCTTCCCAGTCATCGGTAAATGTCTGGTCGTGTGTCCTTTCTTTGGTGTCGGTAAACATCATTGTTCGATGTCGGTAAACGTCGAGTTCCTTCCCAGTCATCGGTAAATGTCTGGTCGTGTGTCCTTTCTTTGGTGTCGGTAAACATCATTGTTCGATGTCGGTAAACGTCGAGTTCCTTCCCAGTCATCGGTAAATGTCTGGTCGTGTGTCCTTTCTTTGGTGTCGGTAAACATCATTGTTCGATGTCGGTAAACGTCGAGTTCCTTCCCAGTCATCGGTAAATGTCTGGTCGTGTGTCCTTTCTTTGGTGTCGGTAAACATCATTGTTCGATGTCGGTAAACGTCGAGTTCCTTCCCAGTCATCGGTAAATGTCTGGTCGTGTGTCCTTTCTTTGGTGTCGGTAAACATCATTGTTCGATGTCGGTAAACGTCGAGTTCCTTCCCAGTCATCGGTAAATGTCTGGTCGTGTGTCCTTTCTTTGGTGTCGGTAAACATCATTGTTCGATGTCGGTAAACGTCGAGTTCCTTCCCAGTCATCGGTAAATGTCTGGTCGTGTGTCCTTTCTTTGGTGTCGGTAAACATCATTGTTCGATGTCGGTAAACGTCGAGTTCCTTCCCAGTCATCGGTAAATGTCTGGTCGTGTGTCCTTTCTTTGGTGTCGGTAAACATCATTGTTCGATGTCGGTAAACGTCGAGTTCCTTCCCAGTCATCGGTAAATGTCTGGTCGTGTGTCCTTTCTTTGGTGTCGGTAAACATCATTGTTCGATGTCGGTAAACGTCGAGTTCCTTCCCAGTCATCGGTAAATGTCTGGTCGTGTGTCCTTTCTTTGGTGTCGGTAAACATCATTGTTCGATGTCGGTAAACGTCGAGTTCCTTCCCAGTCATCGGTAAATGTCTGGTCGTGTGTCCTTTCTTTGGTGTCGGTAAACATCATTGTTCGATGTCGGTAAACGTCGAGTTCCTTCCCAGTCATCGGTAAATGTCTGGTCGTGTGTCCTTTCTTTGGTGTCGGTAAACATCATTGTTCGATGTCGGTAAACGTCGAGTTCCTTCCCAGTCATCGGTAAATGTCTGGTCGTGTGTCCTTTCTTTGGTGTCGGTAAACATCATTGTTCGATGTCGGTAAACGTCGAGTTCCTTCCCAGTCATCGGTAAATGTCTGGTCGTGTGTCCTTTCTTTGGTGTCGGTAAACATCATTGTTCGATGTCGGTAAACGTCGAGTTCCTTCCCAGTCATCGGTAAATGTCTGGTCGTGTGTCCTTTCTTTGGTGTCGGTAAACATCATTGTTCGATGTCGGTAAACGTCGAGTTCCTTCCCAGTCATCGGTAAATGTCTGGTCGTGTGTCCTTTCTTTGGTGTCGGTAAACATCATTGTTCGATGTCGGTAAACGTCGAGTTCCTTCCCAGTCATCGGTAAATGTCTGGTCGTGTGTCCTTTCTTTGGTGTCGGTAAACATCATTGTTCGATGTCGGTAAACGTCGAGTTCCTTCCCAGTCATCGGTAAATGTCTGGTCGTGTGTCCTTTCTTTGGTGTCGGTAAACATCATTGTTCGATGTCGGTAAACGTCGAGTTCCTTCCCAGTCATCGGTAAATGTCTGGTCGTGTGTCCTTTCTTTGGTGTCGGTAAACATCATTGTTCGATGTCGGTAAACGTCGAGTTCCTTCCCAGTCATCGGTAAATGTCTGGTCGTGTGTCCTTTCTTTGGTGTCGGTAAACATCATTGTTCGATGTCGGTAAACGTCGAGTTCCTTCCCAGTCATCGGTAAATGTCTGGTCGTGTGTCCTTTCTTTGGTGTCGGTAAACATCATTGTTCGATGTCGGTAAACGTCGAGTTCCTTCCCAGTCATCGGTAAATGTCTGGTCGTGTGTCCTTTCTTTGGTGTCGGTAAACATCATTGTTCGATGTCGGTAAACGTCGAGTTCCTTCCCAGTCATCGGTAAATGTCTGGTCGTGTGTCCTTTCTTTGGTGTCGGTAAACATCATTGTTCGATGTCGGTAAACGTCGAGTTCCTTCCCAGTCATCGGTAAATGTCTGGTCGTGTGTCCTTTCTTTGGTGTCGGTAAACATCATTGTTCGATGTCGGTAAACGTCGAGTTCCTTCCCAGTCATCGGTAAATGTCTGGTCGTGTGTCCTTTCTTTGGTGTCGGTAAACATCATTGTTCGATGTCGGTAAACGTCGAGTTCCTTCCCAGTCATCGGTAAATGTCTGGTCGTGTGTCCTTTCTTTGGTGTCGGTAAACATCATTGTTCGATGTCGGTAAACGTCGAGTTCCTTCCCAGTCATCGGTAAATGTCTGGTCGTGTGTCCTTTCTTTGGTGTCGGTAAACATCATTGTTCGATGTCGGTAAACGTCGAGTTCCTTCCCAGTCATCGGTAAATGTCTGGTCGTGTGTCCTTTCTTTGGTGTCGGTAAACATCATTGTTCGATGTCGGTAAACGTCGAGTTCCTTCCCAGTCATCGGTAAATGTCTGGTCGTGTGTCCTTTCTTTGGTGTCGGTAAACATCATTGTTCGATGTCGGTAAACGTCGAGTTCCTTCCCAGTCATCGGTAAATGTCTGGTCGTGTGTCCTTTCTTTGGTGTCGGTAAACATCATTGTTCGATGTCGGTAAACGTCGAGTTCCTTCCCAGTCATCGGTAAATGTCTGGTCGTGTGTCCTTTCTTTGGTGTCGGTAAACATCATTGTTCGATGTCGGTAAACGTCGAGTTCCTTCCCAGTCATCGGTAAATGTCTGGTCGTGTGTCCTTTCTTTGGTGTCGGTAAACATCATTGTTCGATGTCGGTAAACGTCGAGTTCCTTCCCAGTCATCGGTAAATGTCTGGTCGTGTGTCCTTTCTTTGGTGTCGGTAAACATCATTGTTCGATGTCGGTAAACGTCGAGTTCCTTCCCAGTCATCGGTAAATGTCTGGTCGTGTGTCCTTTCTTTGGTGTCGGTAAACATCATTGTTCGATGTCGGTAAACGTCGAGTTCCTTCCCAGTCATCGGTAAATGTCTGGTCGTGTGTCCTTTCTTTGGTGTCGGTAAACATCATTGTTCGATGTCGGTAAACGTCGAGTTCCTTCCCAGTCATCGGTAAATGTCTGGTCGTGTGTCCTTTCTTTGGTGTCGGTAAACATCATTGTTCGATGTCGGTAAACGTCGAGTTCCTTCCCAGTCATCGGTAAATGTCTGGTCGTGTGTCCTTTCTTTGGTGTCGGTAAACATCATTGTTCGATGTCGGTAAACGTCGAGTTCCTTCCCAGTCATCGGTAAATGTCTGGTCGTGTGTCCTTTCTTTGGTGTCGGTAAACATCATTGTTCGATGTCGGTAAACGTCGAGTTCCTTCCCAGTCATCGGTAAATGTCTGGTCGTGTGTCCTTTCTTTGGTGTCGGTAAACATCATTGTTCGATGTCGGTAAACGTCGAGTTCCTTCCCAGTCATCGGTAAATGTCTGGTCGTGTGTCCTTTCTTTGGTGTCGGTAAACATCATTGTTCGATGTCGGTAAACGTCGAGTTCCTTCCCAGTCATCGGTAAATGTCTGGTCGTGTGTCCTTTCTTTGGTGTCGGTAAACATCATTGTTCGATGTCGGTAAACGTCGAGTTCCTTCCCAGTCATCGGTAAATGTCTGGTCGTGTGTCCTTTCTTTGGTGTCGGTAAACATCATTGTTCGATGTCGGTAAACGTCGAGTTCCTTCCCAGTCATCGGTAAATGTCTGGTCGTGTGTCCTTTCTTTGGTGTCGGTAAACATCATTGTTCGATGTCGGTAAACGTCGAGTTCCTTCCCAGTCATCGGTAAATGTCTGGTCGTGTGTCCTTTCTTTGGTGTCGGTAAACATCATTGTTCGATGTCGGTAAACGTCGAGTTCCTTCCCAGTCATCGGTAAATGTCTGGTCGTGTGTCCTTTCTTTGGTGTCGGTAAACATCATTGTTCGATGTCGGTAAACGTCGAGTTCCTTCCCAGTCATCGGTAAATGTCTGGTCGTGTGTCCTTTCTTTGGTGTCGGTAAACATCATTGTTCGATGTCGGTAAACGTCGAGTTCCTTCCCAGTCATCGGTAAATGTCTGGTCGTGTGTCCTTTCTTTGGTGTCGGTAAACATCATTGTTCGATGTCGGTAAACGTCGAGTTCCTTCCCAGTCATCGGTAAATGTCTGGTCGTGTGTCCTTTCTTTGGTGTCGGTAAACATCATTGTTCGATGTCGGTAAACGTCGAGTTCCTTCCCAGTCATCGGTAAATGTCTGGTCGTGTGTCCTTTCTTTGGTGTCGGTAAACATCATTGTTCGATGTCGGTAAACGTCGAGTTCCTTCCCAGTCATCGGTAAATGTCTGGTCGTGTGTCCTTTCTTTGGTGTCGGTAAACATCATTGTTCGATGTCGGTAAACGTCGAGTTCCTTCCCAGTCATCGGTAAATGTCTGGTCGTGTGTCCTTTCTTTGGTGTCGGTAAACATCATTGTTCGATGTCGGTAAACGTCGAGTTCCTTCCCAGTCATCGGTAAATGTCTGGTCGTGTGTCCTTTCTTTGGTGTCGGTAAACATCATTGTTCGATGTCGGTAAACGTCGAGTTCCTTCCCAGTCATCGGTAAATGTCTGGTCGTGTGTCCTTTCTTTGGTGTCGGTAAACATCATTGTTCGATGTCGGTAAACGTCGAGTTCCTTCCCAGTCATCGGTAAATGTCTGGTCGTGTGTCCTTTCTTTGGTGTCGGTAAACATCATTGTTCGATGTCGGTAAACGTCGAGTTCCTTCCCAGTCATCGGTAAATGTCTGGTCGTGTGTCCTTTCTTTGGTGTCGGTAAACATCATTGTTCGATGTCGGTAAACGTCGAGTTCCTTCCCAGTCATCGGTAAATGTCTGGTCGTGTGTCCTTTCTTTGGTGTCGGTAAACATCATTGTTCGATGTCGGTAAACGTCGAGTTCCTTCCCAGTCATCGGTAAATGTCTGGTCGTGTGTCCTTTCTTTGGTGTCGGTAAACATCATTGTTCGATGTCGGTAAACGTCGAGTTCCTTCCCAGTCATCGGTAAATGTCTGGTCGTGTGTCCTTTCTTTGGTGTCGGTAAACATCATTGTTCGATGTCGGTAAACGTCGAGTTCCTTCCCAGTCATCGGTAAATGTCTGGTCGTGTGTCCTTTCTTTGGTGTCGGTAAACATCATTGTTCGATGTCGGTAAACGTCGAGTTCCTTCCCAGTCATCGGTAAATGTCTGGTCGTGTGTCCTTTCTTTGGTGTCGGTAAACATCATTGTTCGATGTCGGTAAACGTCGAGTTCCTTCCCAGTCATCGGTAAATGTCTGGTCGTGTGTCCTTTCTTTGGTGTCGGTAAACATCATTGTTCGATGTCGGTAAACGTCGAGTTCCTTCCCAGTCATCGGTAAATGTCTGGTCGTGTGTCCTTTCTTTGGTGTCGGTAAACATCATTGTTCGATGTCGGTAAACGTCGAGTTCCTTCCCAGTCATCGGTAAATGTCTGGTCGTGTGTCCTTTCTTTGGTGTCGGTAAACATCATTGTTCGATGTCGGTAAACGTCGAGTTCCTTCCCAGTCATCGGTAAATGTCTGGTCGTGTGTCCTTTCTTTGGTGTCGGTAAACATCATTGTTCGATGTCGGTAAACGTCGAGTTCCTTCCCAGTCATCGGTAAATGTCTGGTCGTGTGTCCTTTCTTTGGTGTCGGTAAACATCATTGTTCGATGTCGGTAAACGTCGAGTTCCTTCCCAGTCATCGGTAAATGTCTGGTCGTGTGTCCTTTCTTTGGTGTCGGTAAACATCATTGTTCGATGTCGGTAAACGTCGAGTTCCTTCCCAGTCATCGGTAAATGTCTGGTCGTGTGTCCTTTCTTTGGTGTCGGTAAACATCATTGTTCGATGTCGGTAAACGTCGAGTTCCTTCCCAGTCATCGGTAAATGTCTGGTCGTGTGTCCTTTCTTTGGTGTCGGTAAACATCATTGTTCGATGTCGGTAAACGTCGAGTTCCTTCCCAGTCATCGGTAAATGTCTGGTCGTGTGTCCTTTCTTTGGTGTCGGTAAACATCATTGTTCGATGTCGGTAAACGTCGAGTTCCTTCCCAGTCATCGGTAAATGTCTGGTCGTGTGTCCTTTCTTTGGTGTCGGTAAACATCATTGTTCGATGTCGGTAAACGTCGAGTTCCTTCCCAGTCATCGGTAAATGTCTGGTCGTGTGTCCTTTCTTTGGTGTCGGTAAACATCATTGTTCGATGTCGGTAAACGTCGAGTTCCTTCCCAGTCATCGGTAAATGTCTGGTCGTGTGTCCTTTCTTTGGTGTCGGTAAACATCATTGTTCGATGTCGGTAAACGTCGAGTTCCTTCCCAGTCATCGGTAAATGTCTGGTCGTGTGTCCTTTCTTTGGTGTCGGTAAACATCATTGTTCGATGTCGGTAAACGTCGAGTTCCTTCCCAGTCATCGGTAAATGTCTGGTCGTGTGTCCTTTCTTTGGTGTCGGTAAACATCATTGTTCGATGTCGGTAAACGTCGAGTTCCTTCCCAGTCATCGGTAAATGTCTGGTCGTGTGTCCTTTCTTTGGTGTCGGTAAACATCATTGTTCGATGTCGGTAAACGTCGAGTTCCTTCCCAGTCATCGGTAAATGTCTGGTCGTGTGTCCTTTCTTTGGTGTCGGTAAACATCATTGTTCGATGTCGGTAAACGTCGAGTTCCTTCCCAGTCATCGGTAAATGTCTGGTCGTGTGTCCTTTCTTTGGTGTCGGTAAACATCATTGTTCGATGTCGGTAAACGTCGAGTTCCTTCCCAGTCATCGGTAAATGTCTGGTCGTGTGTCCTTTCTTTGGTGTCGGTAAACATCATTGTTCGATGTCGGTAAACGTCGAGTTCCTTCCCAGTCATCGGTAAATGTCTGGTCGTGTGTCCTTTCTTTGGTGTCGGTAAACATCATTGTTCGATGTCGGTAAACGTCGAGTTCCTTCCCAGTCATCGGTAAATGTCTGGTCGTGTGTCCTTTCTTTGGTGTCGGTAAACATCATTGTTCGATGTCGGTAAACGTCGAGTTCCTTCCCAGTCATCGGTAAATGTCTGGTCGTGTGTCCTTTCTTTGGTGTCGGTAAACATCATTGTTCGATGTCGGTAAACGTCGAGTTCCTTCCCAGTCATCGGTAAATGTCTGGTCGTGTGTCCTTTCTTTGGTGTCGGTAAACATCATTGTTCGATGTCGGTAAACGTCGAGTTCCTTCCCAGTCATCGGTAAATGTCTGGTCGTGTGTCCTTTCTTTGGTGTCGGTAAACATCATTGTTCGATGTCGGTAAACGTCGAGTTCCTTCCCAGTCATCGGTAAATGTCTGGTCGTGTGTCCTTTCTTTGGTGTCGGTAAACATCATTGTTCGATGTCGGTAAACGTCGAGTTCCTTCCCAGTCATCGGTAAATGTCTGGTCGTGTGTCCTTTCTTTGGTGTCGGTAAACATCATTGTTCGATGTCGGTAAACGTCGAGTTCCTTCCCAGTCATCGGTAAATGTCTGGTCGTGTGTCCTTTCTTTGGTGTCGGTAAACATCATTGTTCGATGTCGGTAAACGTCGAGTTCCTTCCCAGTCATCGGTAAATGTCTGGTCGTGTGTCCTTTCTTTGGTGTCGGTAAACATCATTGTTCGATGTCGGTAAACGTCGAGTTCCTTCCCAGTCATCGGTAAATGTCTGGTCGTGTGTCCTTTCTTTGGTGTCGGTAAACATCATTGTTCGATGTCGGTAAACGTCGAGTTCCTTCCCAGTCATCGGTAAATGTCTGGTCGTGTGTCCTTTCTTTGGTGTCGGTAAACATCATTGTTCGATGTCGGTAAACGTCGAGTTCCTTCCCAGTCATCGGTAAATGTCTGGTCGTGTGTCCTTTCTTTGGTGTCGGTAAACATCATTGTTCGATGTCGGTAAACGTCGAGTTCCTTCCCAGTCATCGGTAAATGTCTGGTCGTGTGTCCTTTCTTTGGTGTCGGTAAACATCATTGTTCGATGTCGGTAAACGTCGAGTTCCTTCCCAGTCATCGGTAAATGTCTGGTCGTGTGTCCTTTCTTTGGTGTCGGTAAACATCATTGTTCGATGTCGGTAAACGTCGAGTTCCTTCCCAGTCATCGGTAAATGTCTGGTCGTGTGTCCTTTCTTTGGTGTCGGTAAACATCATTGTTCGATGTCGGTAAACGTCGAGTTCCTTCCCAGTCATCGGTAAATGTCTGGTCGTGTGTCCTTTCTTTGGTGTCGGTAAACATCATTGTTCGATGTCGGTAAACGTCGAGTTCCTTCCCAGTCATCGGTAAATGTCTGGTCGTGTGTCCTTTCTTTGGTGTCGGTAAACATCATTGTTCGATGTCGGTAAACGTCGAGTTCCTTCCCAGTCATCGGTAAATGTCTGGTCGTGTGTCCTTTCTTTGGTGTCGGTAAACATCATTGTTCGATGTCGGTAAACGTCGAGTTCCTTCCCAGTCATCGGTAAATGTCTGGTCGTGTGTCCTTTCTTTGGTGTCGGTAAACATCATTGTTCGATGTCGGTAAACGTCGAGTTCCTTCCCAGTCATCGGTAAATGTCTGGTCGTGTGTCCTTTCTTTGGTGTCGGTAAACATCATTGTTCGATGTCGGTAAACGTCGAGTTCCTTCCCAGTCATCGGTAAATGTCTGGTCGTGTGTCCTTTCTTTGGTGTCGGTAAACATCATTGTTCGATGTCGGTAAACGTCGAGTTCCTTCCCAGTCATCGGTAAATGTCTGGTCGTGTGTCCTTTCTTTGGTGTCGGTAAACATCATTGTTCGATGTCGGTAAACGTCGAGTTCCTTCCCAGTCATCGGTAAATGTCTGGTCGTGTGTCCTTTCTTTGGTGTCGGTAAACATCATTGTTCGATGTCGGTAAACGTCGAGTTCCTTCCCAGTCATCGGTAAATGTCTGGTCGTGTGTCCTTTCTTTGGTGTCGGTAAACATCATTGTTCGATGTCGGTAAACGTCGAGTTCCTTCCCAGTCATCGGTAAATGTCTGGTCGTGTGTCCTTTCTTTGGTGTCGGTAAACATCATTGTTCGATGTCGGTAAACGTCGAGTTCCTTCCCAGTCATCGGTAAATGTCTGGTCGTGTGTCCTTTCTTTGGTGTCGGTAAACATCATTGTTCGATGTCGGTAAACGTCGAGTTCCTTCCCAGTCATCGGTAAATGTCTGGTCGTGTGTCCTTTCTTTGGTGTCGGTAAACATCATTGTTCGATGTCGGTAAACGTCGAGTTCCTTCCCAGTCATCGGTAAATGTCTGGTCGTGTGTCCTTTCTTTGGTGTCGGTAAACATCATTGTTCGATGTCGGTAAACGTCGAGTTCCTTCCCAGTCATCGGTAAATGTCTGGTCGTGTGTCCTTTCTTTGGTGTCGGTAAACATCATTGTTCGATGTCGGTAAACGTCGAGTTCCTTCCCAGTCATCGGTAAATGTCTGGTCGTGTGTCCTTTCTTTGGTGTCGGTAAACATCATTGTTCGATGTCGGTAAACGTCGAGTTCCTTCCCAGTCATCGGTAAATGTCTGGTCGTGTGTCCTTTCTTTGGTGTCGGTAAACATCATTGTTCGATGTCGGTAAACGTCGAGTTCCTTCCCAGTCATCGGTAAATGTCTGGTCGTGTGTCCTTTCTTTGGTGTCGGTAAACATCATTGTTCGATGTCGGTAAACGTCGAGTTCCTTCCCAGTCATCGGTAAATGTCTGGTCGTGTGTCCTTTCTTTGGTGTCGGTAAACATCATTGTTCGATGTCGGTAAACGTCGAGTTCCTTCCCAGTCATCGGTAAATGTCTGGTCGTGTGTCCTTTCTTTGGTGTCGGTAAACATCATTGTTCGATGTCGGTAAACGTCGAGTTCCTTCCCAGTCATCGGTAAATGTCTGGTCGTGTGTCCTTTCTTTGGTGTCGGTAAACATCATTGTTCGATGTCGGTAAACGTCGAGTTCCTTCCCAGTCATCGGTAAATGTCTGGTCGTGTGTCCTTTCTTTGGTGTCGGTAAACATCATTGTTCGATGTCGGTAAACGTCGAGTTCCTTCCCAGTCATCGGTAAATGTCTGGTCGTGTGTCCTTTCTTTGGTGTCGGTAAACATCATTGTTCGATGTCGGTAAACGTCGAGTTCCTTCCCAGTCATCGGTAAATGTCTGGTCGTGTGTCCTTTCTTTGGTGTCGGTAAACATCATTGTTCGATGTCGGTAAACGTCGAGTTCCTTCCCAGTCATCGGTAAATGTCTGGTCGTGTGTCCTTTCTTTGGTGTCGGTAAACATCATTGTTCGATGTCGGTAAACGTCGAGTTCCTTCCCAGTCATCGGTAAATGTCTGGTCGTGTGTCCTTTCTTTGGTGTCGGTAAACATCATTGTTCGATGTCGGTAAACGTCGAGTTCCTTCCCAGTCATCGGTAAATGTCTGGTCGTGTGTCCTTTCTTTGGTGTCGGTAAACATCATTGTTCGATGTCGGTAAACGTCGAGTTCCTTCCCAGTCATCGGTAAATGTCTGGTCGTGTGTCCTTTCTTTGGTGTCGGTAAACATCATTGTTCGATGTCGGTAAACGTCGAGTTCCTTCCCAGTCATCGGTAAATGTCTGGTCGTGTGTCCTTTCTTTGGTGTCGGTAAACATCATTGTTCGATGTCGGTAAACGTCGAGTTCCTTCCCAGTCATCGGTAAATGTCTGGTCGTGTGTCCTTTCTTTGGTGTCGGTAAACATCATTGTTCGATGTCGGTAAACGTCGAGTTCCTTCCCAGTCATCGGTAAATGTCTGGTCGTGTGTCCTTTCTTTGGTGTCGGTAAACATCATTGTTCGATGTCGGTAAACGTCGAGTTCCTTCCCAGTCATCGGTAAATGTCTGGTCGTGTGTCCTTTCTTTGGTGTCGGTAAACATCATTGTTCGATGTCGGTAAACGTCGAGTTCCTTCCCAGTCATCGGTAAATGTCTGGTCGTGTGTCCTTTCTTTGGTGTCGGTAAACATCATTGTTCGATGTCGGTAAACGTCGAGTTCCTTCCCAGTCATCGGTAAATGTCTGGTCGTGTGTCCTTTCTTTGGTGTCGGTAAACATCATTGTTCGATGTCGGTAAACGTCGAGTTCCTTCCCAGTCATCGGTAAATGTCTGGTCGTGTGTCCTTTCTTTGGTGTCGGTAAACATCATTGTTCGATGTCGGTAAACGTCGAGTTCCTTCCCAGTCATCGGTAAATGTCTGGTCGTGTGTCCTTTCTTTGGTGTCGGTAAACATCATTGTTCGATGTCGGTAAACGTCGAGTTCCTTCCCAGTCATCGGTAAATGTCTGGTCGTGTGTCCTTTCTTTGGTGTCGGTAAACATCATTGTTCGATGTCGGTAAACGTCGAGTTCCTTCCCAGTCATCGGTAAATGTCTGGTCGTGTGTCCTTTCTTTGGTGTCGGTAAACATCATTGTTCGATGTCGGTAAACGTCGAGTTCCTTCCCAGTCATCGGTAAATGTCTGGTCGTGTGTCCTTTCTTTGGTGTCGGTAAACATCATTGTTCGATGTCGGTAAACGTCGAGTTCCTTCCCAGTCATCGGTAAATGTCTGGTCGTGTGTCCTTTCTTTGGTGTCGGTAAACATCATTGTTCGATGTCGGTAAACGTCGAGTTCCTTCCCAGTCATCGGTAAATGTCTGGTCGTGTGTCCTTTCTTTGGTGTCGGTAAACATCATTGTTCGATGTCGGTAAACGTCGAGTTCCTTCCCAGTCATCGGTAAATGTCTGGTCGTGTGTCCTTTCTTTGGTGTCGGTAAACATCATTGTTCGATGTCGGTAAACGTCGAGTTCCTTCCCAGTCATCGGTAAATGTCTGGTCGTGTGTCCTTTCTTTGGTGTCGGTAAACATCATTGTTCGATGTCGGTAAACGTCGAGTTCCTTCCCAGTCATCGGTAAATGTCTGGTCGTGTGTCCTTTCTTTGGTGTCGGTAAACATCATTGTTCGATGTCGGTAAACGTCGAGTTCCTTCCCAGTCATCGGTAAATGTCTGGTCGTGTGTCCTTTCTTTGGTGTCGGTAAACATCATTGTTCGATGTCGGTAAACGTCGAGTTCCTTCCCAGTCATCGGTAAATGTCTGGTCGTGTGTCCTTTCTTTGGTGTCGGTAAACATCATTGTTCGATGTCGGTAAACGTCGAGTTCCTTCCCAGTCATCGGTAAATGTCTGGTCGTGTGTCCTTTCTTTGGTGTCGGTAAACATCATTGTTCGATGTCGGTAAACGTCGAGTTCCTTCCCAGTCATCGGTAAATGTCTGGTCGTGTGTCCTTTCTTTGGTGTCGGTAAACATCATTGTTCGATGTCGGTAAACGTCGAGTTCCTTCCCAGTCATCGGTAAATGTCTGGTCGTGTGTCCTTTCTTTGGTGTCGGTAAACATCATTGTTCGATGTCGGTAAACGTCGAGTTCCTTCCCAGTCATCGGTAAATGTCTGGTCGTGTGTCCTTTCTTTGGTGTCGGTAAACATCATTGTTCGATGTCGGTAAACGTCGAGTTCCTTCCCAGTCATCGGTAAATGTCTGGTCGTGTGTCCTTTCTTTGGTGTCGGTAAACATCATTGTTCGATGTCGGTAAACGTCGAGTTCCTTCCCAGTCATCGGTAAATGTCTGGTCGTGTGTCCTTTCTTTGGTGTCGGTAAACATCATTGTTCGATGTCGGTAAACGTCGAGTTCCTTCCCAGTCATCGGTAAATGTCTGGTCGTGTGTCCTTTCTTTGGTGTCGGTAAACATCATTGTTCGATGTCGGTAAACGTCGAGTTCCTTCCCAGTCATCGGTAAATGTCTGGTCGTGTGTCCTTTCTTTGGTGTCGGTAAACATCATTGTTCGATGTCGGTAAACGTCGAGTTCCTTCCCAGTCATCGGTAAATGTCTGGTCGTGTGTCCTTTCTTTGGTGTCGGTAAACATCATTGTTCGATGTCGGTAAACGTCGAGTTCCTTCCCAGTCATCGGTAAATGTCTGGTCGTGTGTCCTTTCTTTGGTGTCGGTAAACATCATTGTTCGATGTCGGTAAACGTCGAGTTCCTTCCCAGTCATCGGTAAATGTCTGGTCGTGTGTCCTTTCTTTGGTGTCGGTAAACATCATTGTTCGATGTCGGTAAACGTCGAGTTCCTTCCCAGTCATCGGTAAATGTCTGGTCGTGTGTCCTTTCTTTGGTGTCGGTAAACATCATTGTTCGATGTCGGTAAACGTCGAGTTCCTTCCCAGTCATCGGTAAATGTCTGGTCGTGTGTCCTTTCTTTGGTGTCGGTAAACATCATTGTTCGATGTCGGTAAACGTCGAGTTCCTTCCCAGTCATCGGTAAATGTCTGGTCGTGTGTCCTTTCTTTGGTGTCGGTAAACATCATTGTTCGATGTCGGTAAACGTCGAGTTCCTTCCCAGTCATCGGTAAATGTCTGGTCGTGTGTCCTTTCTTTGGTGTCGGTAAACATCATTGTTCGATGTCGGTAAACGTCGAGTTCCTTCCCAGTCATCGGTAAATGTCTGGTCGTGTGTCCTTTCTTTGGTGTCGGTAAACATCATTGTTCGATGTCGGTAAACGTCGAGTTCCTTCCCAGTCATCGGTAAATGTCTGGTCGTGTGTCCTTTCTTTGGTGTCGGTAAACATCATTGTTCGATGTCGGTAAACGTCGAGTTCCTTCCCAGTCATCGGTAAATGTCTGGTCGTGTGTCCTTTCTTTGGTGTCGGTAAACATCATTGTTCGATGTCGGTAAACGTCGAGTTCCTTCCCAGTCATCGGTAAATGTCTGGTCGTGTGTCCTTTCTTTGGTGTCGGTAAACATCATTGTTCGATGTCGGTAAACGTCGAGTTCCTTCCCAGTCATCGGTAAATGTCTGGTCGTGTGTCCTTTCTTTGGTGTCGGTAAACATCATTGTTCGATGTCGGTAAACGTCGAGTTCCTTCCCAGTCATCGGTAAATGTCTGGTCGTGTGTCCTTTCTTTGGTGTCGGTAAACATCATTGTTCGATGTCGGTAAACGTCGAGTTCCTTCCCAGTCATCGGTAAATGTCTGGTCGTGTGTCCTTTCTTTGGTGTCGGTAAACATCATTGTTCGATGTCGGTAAACGTCGAGTTCCTTCCCAGTCATCGGTAAATGTCTGGTCGTGTGTCCTTTCTTTGGTGTCGGTAAACATCATTGTTCGATGTCGGTAAACGTCGAGTTCCTTCCCAGTCATCGGTAAATGTCTGGTCGTGTGTCCTTTCTTTGGTGTCGGTAAACATCATTGTTCGATGTCGGTAAACGTCGAGTTCCTTCCCAGTCATCGGTAAATGTCTGGTCGTGTGTCCTTTCTTTGGTGTCGGTAAACATCATTGTTCGATGTCGGTAAACGTCGAGTTCCTTCCCAGTCATCGGTAAATGTCTGGTCGTGTGTCCTTTCTTTGGTGTCGGTAAACATCATTGTTCGATGTCGGTAAACGTCGAGTTCCTTCCCAGTCATCGGTAAATGTCTGGTCGTGTGTCCTTTCTTTGGTGTCGGTAAACATCATTGTTCGATGTCGGTAAACGTCGAGTTCCTTCCCAGTCATCGGTAAATGTCTGGTCGTGTGTCCTTTCTTTGGTGTCGGTAAACATCATTGTTCGATGTCGGTAAACGTCGAGTTCCTTCCCAGTCATCGGTAAATGTCTGGTCGTGTGTCCTTTCTTTGGTGTCGGTAAACATCATTGTTCGATGTCGGTAAACGTCGAGTTCCTTCCCAGTCATCGGTAAATGTCTGGTCGTGTGTCCTTTCTTTGGTGTCGGTAAACATCATTGTTCGATGTCGGTAAACGTCGAGTTCCTTCCCAGTCATCGGTAAATGTCTGGTCGTGTGTCCTTTCTTTGGTGTCGGTAAACGTCGAGTTCCTTCCCAGTCATCGGTAAATGTCTGGTCGTGTGTCCTTTCTTTGGTGTCGGTAAACATCATTGTTCGATGTCGGTAAACGTCGAGTTCCTTCCCAGTCATCGGTAAATGTCTGGTCGTGTGTCCTTTCTTTGGTGTCGGTAAACATCATTGTTCGATGTCGGTAAACGTCGAGTTCCTTCCCAGTCATCGGTAAATGTCTGGTCGTGTGTCCTTTCTTTGGTGTCGGTAAACATCATTGTTCGATGTCGGTAAACGTCGAGTTCCTTCCCAGTCATCGGTAAATGTCTGGTCGTGTGTCCTTTCTTTGGTGTCGGTAAACATCATTGTTCGATGTCGGTAAACGTCGAGTTCCTTCCCAGTCATCGGTAAATGTCTGGTCGTGTGTCCTTTCTTTGGTGTCGGTAAACATCATTGTTCGATGTCGGTAAACGTCGAGTTCCTTCCCAGTCATCGGTAAATGTCTGGTCGTGTGTCCTTTCTTTGGTGTCGGTAAACATCATTGTTCGATGTCGGTAAACGTCGAGTTCCTTCCCAGTCATCGGTAAATGTCTGGTCGTGTGTCCTTTCTTTGGTGTCGGTAAACATCATTGTTCGATGTCGGTAAACGTCGAGTTCCTTCCCAGTCATCGGTAAATGTCTGGTCGTGTGTCCTTTCTTTGGTGTCGGTAAACATCATTGTTCGATGTCGGTAAACGTCGAGTTCCTTCCCAGTCATCGGTAAATGTCTGGTCGTGTGTCCTTTCTTCGATGTCGGTAAACATCATTGTTCGATGTCGGTAAACGTGAGTTCCTTCCCAGTCATCGGTAAATGTCTGGTCGTGTGTCCTTTCTTTGGTGTCGGTAAACATCATTGTTCGATGTCGGTAAACGTCGAGTTCCTTCCCAGTCATCGGTAAATGTCTGGTCGTGTGTCCTTTCTTTGGTGTCGGTAAACGTCGAGTTCCTTCCCAGTCATCGGTAAATGTCTGGTCGTGTGTCCTTTGTTCGATGTCGGTAAACATCATTGTTCGATGTCGGTAAACGTCGAGTTCCTTCCCAGTCATCGGTAAATGTCTGGTCGTGTGTCCTTTCTTTGGTGTCGGTAAACATCATTGTTCGATGTCGGTAAACGTCGAGTTCCTTCCCAGTCATCGGTAAATGTCTGGTCGTGTGTCCTTTCTTTGGTGTCGGTAAACATCATTGTTCGATGTCGGTAAACGTCGAGTTCCTTCCCAGTCATCGGTAAATGTCTGGTCGTGTGTCCTTTCTTTGGTGTCGGTAAACATCATTGTTCGATGTCGGTAAACGTCGAGTTCCTTCCCAGTCATCGGTAAATGTCTGGTCGTGTGTCCTTTCTTTGGTGTCGGTAAACATCATTGTTCGATGTCGGTAAACGTCGAGTTCCTTCCCAGTCATCGGTAAATGTCTGGTCGTGTGTCCTTTCTTTGGTGTCGGTAAACATCATTGTTCGATGTCGGTAAACGTCGAGTTCCTTCCCAGTCATCGGTAAATGTCTGGTCGTGTGTCCTTTCTTTGGTGTCGGTAAACATCATTGTTCGATGTCGGTAAACGTCGAGTTCCTTCCCAGTCATCGGTAAATGTCTGGTCGTGTGTCCTTTCTTTGGTGTCGGTAAACATCATTGTTCGATGTCGGTAAACGTCGAGTTCCTTCCCAGTCATCGGTAAATGTCTGGTCGTGTGTCCTTTCTTTGGTGTCGGTAAACATCATTGTTCGATGTCGGTAAACGTCGAGTTCCTTCCCAGTCATCGGTAAATGTCTGGTCGTGTGTCCTTTCTTTGGTGTCGGTAAACATCATTGTTCGATGTCGGTAAACGTCGAGTTCCTTCCCAGTCATCGGTAAATGTCTGGTCGTGTGTCCTTTGTTCGATGTCGGTAAACATCATTGTTCGATGTCGGTAAACGATGAGTTCCTTCCCAGTCATCGGTAAATGTCTGGTCGTGTGTCCTTTCTTTGGTGTCGGTAAACATCATTGTTCGATGTCGGTAAACGTCGAGTTCCTTCCCAGTCATCGGTAAATGTCTGGTCGTGTGTCCTTTCTTTGGTGTCGGTAAACATCATTGTTCGATGTCGGTAAACGTCGAGTTCCTTCCCAGTCATCGGTAAATGTCTGGTCGTGTGTCCTTTGTTCGATGTCGGTAAACATCATTGTTCGATGTCGGTAAACGTCGAGTTCCTTCCCAGTCATCGGTAAATGTCTGGTCGTGTGTCCTTTCTTTGGTGTCGGTAAACATCATTGTTCGATGTCGGTAAACATCGAGTTCCTTCCCAGTCATCGGTAAATGTCTGGTCGTGTGTCCTTTCTTTGGTGTCGGTAAACATCATTGTTCGATGTCGGTAAACGTCGAGTTCCTTCCCAGTCATCGGTAAATGTCTGGTCGTGTGTCCTTTCTTTGGTGTCAGTAAACATCATTGTTCGATGTCGGTAAACGTCGAGTTCCTTCCCAGTCATCGGTAAATGTCTGGTCGTGTGTCCTTTCTTTGGTGTCGGTAAACATCATTGTACGATGTCGGTAATCGTCGAGTTCCTTCCCAGTCATCGGTAAATGTCTGGTCGTGTGTCATTTCTTTGGTGTCGGTAAACATCATTGTTCGATGTCGGTAAACGTCGAGTTCCTTCCCAGTCATCGGTAAATGTCTGGTCGTGTGTCCTTTCTTTGGTGTCGGTAAACATCATTGTTCGATGTCGGTAAACGTCGAGTTCCTTCCCAGTCATCGGTAAATGTCTGGTCGTGTGCCCTTTGTTCGATGTCGGTAAACATCATTCTTCGATGTCGGTAAACGATGAGTTCCTTCCCAGTCATCGGTAAATGTCTGGTCGTGTGTCCTTTCTTTGGTGTCGGTAAACATCATTGTTCGATGTCGGTAAACGACGAGTTCCTTCCCAGTCATCGGTAAATGTCTGGTCGTGTGTCCTTTCTTTGGTGTCGGTAAACATCATTGTTCGATGTCGGTAAACGTCGAGTTCCTTCCCAGTCATCGGTAAATGTCTGGTCGTGTATCCTTTGTTCGATGTCGGTAAACATCATTGTTCGATGTCGGTAAACGTCGAGTTCCTTCCCAGTCATCGGTAAATGTCTGGTCGTGTGTCCTTTCTTTGGTGTCGGTAAACATCATTGTTCGATGTCGGTAAACGTCGGGGTCCTTCCCAGTCATCGGTAAATGTCTGGTCGTGTGTCCTTTCTTTGGTGTCGGTAAACATCATTGTTCGATTTCGGTAAACGTCGAGTTACTTCCCAGTCATCGGTAAATGTCTGGTCGTGTGTCCTTTCTTTGGTGTCGGTAAACATCATTGTTCGATGTCGGTAAACGTCGAGTTCCTTCCCAGTCATCGGTAAATGTCTGGTCGTGTGTCCTTTCTTTGGTGTCGGTAAACATCATTGTTCGATGTCGGTAAACGTCGAGTTCCTTCCCAGTCATCGGTAAATGTCTGGTCGTGTGTCCTTTCTCTGGTGTCGGTAAACATCATTGTACGATGTCGGTAAACGTCGAGTTCCTTCCCAGTCATCGGTAAATGTCTGGTCGTGTGTCATTATTTTGGTGTCGGTAAACATCATTATTCGATGTCGGTAAACGTCGAGTTACTTCTCAGTCATCGGTAAATGTCTGGTCGTGTGTCCTTTCTTTGGTGTCGGTAAACATCATTGTTCGATGTCGGTAAACGTCGAGTTCCTTCCCAGTCATCGGTAAATGTCTGGTCGTGTGCCCTTTGTTCGATGTCGGTAAACGTCGAGTTCCTTCCCAGTCATCGGTAAATGTCTGGTCGTGTGTCGTTTCTTTGGTGTCGGTAAACATCATTGTTCGATGTCGGTAAACGTCGAGTTCCTTCCCAGTCATCGGTAAATGTCTGGTCGTGTGTCCTTTCTTTGGTGTCGGTAAACATCATTGTACGATGTCGGTAATCGTCGAGTTCCTTCCCAGTCATTGGTAAATGTCTGGTCGTGTGTCATTTCTTTGGTGTCGGTAAACATCATTGTTCGATGTCGGTAAACATCGAGTTCCTTCCCAGTCATCGGTAAATGTCTGGTCGTGTGTCCTTTCTTTGGTGTCGGTAAACATCATTGTTCGATGTCGGTAAACGTCGAGTTCCTTCCCAGTCATCGGTAAATGTCTGGTCGTGTGCCCTTTGTTCGATGTCGGTAAACATCATTCTTCGATGTCGGTAAACGATGAGTTCCTTCCCAGTCATCGGTAAATGTCTGGTCGTGTGTCCTTTCTTTGGTGTCGGTAAACATCATTGTTCGATGTCGGTAAACGACGAGTTCCTTCCCAGTCATCGGTAAATGTCTGGTCGTGTGTCCTTTCTTTGGTGTCGGTAAACATCATTGTTCGATGTCGGTAAACGTCGAGTTCCTTCCCAGTCATCGGTAAATGTCTGGTCGTGTATCCTTTGTTCGATGTCGGTAAACATCATTGTTCGATGTCGGTAAACGTCGAGTTCCTTCCCAGTCATCGGTAAATGTCTGGTCGTGTGTCCTTTCTTTGGTGTCGGTAAACATCATTGTTCGATGTCGGTAAACGTCGGGTTCCTTCCCAGTCATCGGTAAATGTCTGGTCGTGTGTCCTTTCTTTGGTGTCGGTAAACATCATTGTTCGATGTCGGTAAACGTCGAGTTCCTTCCCAGTCATCGGTAAATGTCTGGTCGTGTGTCCTTTCTTTGGTGTCGGTAAACATCATTGTTCGATGTCGGTAAACGTCGAGTTCCTTCCCAGTCATCGGTAAATGTGTGGTCGTGTGTCGTTTCTTTGGTGTCGGTAAACATCATTGTTCGATGTCGGTAACTGTCGGGTTCCTTCCCAGTCATCAGTAAATGTCTGGTCGTGTGTCCTTTCTTTGGTGTCGGTAAATATCATTGTTCGATGTCGGTAAACGTCGAGTTCCTTCCCAGTCATCGGTAAATGTCTGGACGTGTGTCCTTTCTTTGGTGTCGGTAAACATCATTGTACGATGTCGGTAAACGTCGACTTCCTTCCCAGTCATCGGTAAATGTCTGGTCGTGTGTCATTTCTTTGGTGTCGGTAAACATCATTGTTCGATGTCGGTAAACGTCGAGTTCCTTCCCAGTCATCGGTAAATGTCTGGTCGTGTGTCCTTTCTTTGGTGTCGGTAAACATCATTGTTCGATGTCGGTAAACGTCGAGTTCCTTCCCAGTCATCGGTAAATGTCTGGTCGTGTGCCCTTTGTTCGATGTCGGTAAACATCATTGTTCAATGTCGGTAAACGTCGAGTTCCTTCCCAGTCATCGGTAAATGTCTGGTCGTGTGTCCTTTCTTTGGTGTCGGTAAACATTATTGTTCGATGTCGGTAAACGTCGAGTTCCTTCCCAGTCATCGGTAAATGTCTGGTCGTGTATCCTTTGTTCGATGTCAGTAAGCGTCAAGTTCCTTCCCAGTCATCGGTAGATGTCTGGTCGTGTACCCTCTGATATGTCGCCATCAGAGTGGTGGTTGGTGTTATTTCCGGCATTGCCAACGGAATTAGCATGGGAAAATGGAGAACGAGGTTCATTGTTTGGCAGCAAGAGTGACGTGGAATTGTGGGGTTCAAGAAAAAGGGAAAAAATCAATCATAAAGTTTTGGGGTTCAAGAAAAGCAAAAGATAATAATCCCCAGCGGAGCGTAAATTGTTCGTTTGTTCTTGGTATTCAATCACTCTTCACTCTGATCATCTGAAAGCCGAGGATGTTCATATCGACAGGTTCACAGTGGATTGAATAGGGGCAGCTGTAACACCTCATAATTTGCCCTCCTCTTCTTGGGACTAGTTTGGCATATTGCATTGCATATTTTAAGGCATTAGGCATTGCATTTTGCATATCATATGAAAATAAAGAGATCATCCTCCAAAGTCTTTTCAAAAGATTGGAAGTTACATGATTCAAGCCTAAGGGTTTCTTTAAATTGATCATCAACCATCTGAGGGTTTGTGCTTCAATTAGGGTTTCTTGGTTCTTCAAGGAGAGTGAGAATTATCTTGGTTGCAAGGTTATATCACTATCATCATGGTTATGTCATCACCAGGGGTTTCATGATTCATCCTCCATTTCCTGGGGATTAGGGTTTTGACCTCTGGTCAACCCTAATCAATGACAGTTTTCCAGCCAGGGTTTCTCAAGGAGATGAGGCATTCTATTGAGATGAGGATCACATGAGTATGATATTGAGCTTACAAGAGTTAGGGTTTCATTTCTGAGCCATTTCCTCAAATGGTGGAGGCTCAAGCTGATCAGAGCATTTCAAGGTCATCTGAGGACCACATAAAGTCAACTGTGCAAGAGCTGAGGGCTATGAGGTGGGGAAATGAGTTTCAACATCTCAATCATGTTCAAAAGAGGTCCATTTGTGATTTCAAACATCTATCTTGAAGATTTTGAAGTCAGGGCAAAAGTTTCCAAAAATGGAAAGTGACCTGTAATTGAAAGTTTCCAAAAATGGCAAGTTTTTGGTCCACATTCAACTTAACTTATCAACATCAAAGAAGCTTCAAATGGATTTTTGGTGAACATGAAAGTTGAAGATCTTTCTCTTCCCTTTCCAAAAAGTCCTATTTCATGTCCATCTGATGAATGGTTGAGAAGTTATGGCCAAATGATCACAAAGTAGACATGGAATTTCAAAGTGGCATAACTTTTGATTCAAAACTCTAAATTGATCCACTCTTTCTGCAAAATGCTTGTCTTGACCAATGCTTTCCAATTCTATCATTGCCTTGCATGGAAATAGCTCATGTGATAACTTGTTCATTCATGTGCATTTTGGAGGGAAATTGGAGAATTCAAAATTGGTTGATGCTACAAACAAAATACCACTTCCATTGTGTTTATTAGATGATTTTAAGTGGATTAGGACCAGTGCATGGCACTATTCGCGTATGGTTTATGCATGCTACCTCATTTTTCATTTTTTGCAAAATACTCCATATCTCACTGATCTCAATTAGCCCTTGCCTAATCCTAATTGCAGCATGATTAGCACATGATATAAAAGCTAAATCCTAATAGAATTTGCCATAATCACATTCTAGATCTGAAATTTCATTTCCCTCCAAAAATTCTCTCAATTGAAACTTGAATTTTCTTCACATAACTCATCAATCTTATTGCATAATCGTGTTTAGCATGGATCATAGATGAAGAATCAAGGTTTGGTTTGAAGAATTTGGCCAAGAATCAAGCAAATCGAACACAAACTCATGAAGATGGATCTTGAAAATTAAGCTTCATTCAAGTGGATTCAGCTGATATTTCTTGCATCAAGCTTCCAGATACAAGTAGAGGAGAAGATCTGGAAGATTTGAGGCCTTGAACACACGATTTCAACTCACTGCTCTTCAAAGAGGTTGGAATTCGAATCTCTTGTTTTGCCTTTTTATGCACATGATTAGGTAGAGCTTTTGGTGTTGATGATCCTGATATGATTAGATCATGATTTGGTTAAGAATTGCATGAGATGTGTTGACTGGAAGTTTTGTTGCTCATAATGTTTCTGTTCGATCCGCTCGATTCGTTATGTTTTAGGATTAGTGATTATTAGATTCGTGTTCTACGTAGAAGGACGGTTCCAATGATGTATATTTTGCCAGGTTCTGGAAAGTTTTTGAAGCATGTCGCCGGCGTATTGGCCGGAGAAGATGACCGGAATTACTATTCCGGCCGTTTGGTTCGTTAGTCTAGGGTTCACTGTGCGCGTGCCTTGAATGTTCCTTGCTTCAGTTCGATTCCCTGGCGTGGATGTTTTGAAAATCCATTTGATTTTCCTTCATTTATCCAAACGCAGTGTTTGATGCTTGTCGCGCCTATAACCACACAAACCTCAGTTCGATCCTGGCATGCGTACATTTGTTTTATTTATTTTCATTAAGCGCTCCTGGAACCTCACAAGCCTTGGTTCGAGCCTTGCCTAGCGTGTTTCTGATTTTATTTTCCTTTGAGCGCTTCATTGACATTGCCTTACCTGTGTTCGATACTGGCCTGATGCATGTTGCTTATCTTCATCTCACATTTCATTTTCCTTATGATTTTCATTATTTCTTTTTATTTCATTCAAATTCTAAAAATCATAAAAAATAGAATATGTATCCAAATTAATCCAAACTTTTTTTCACTTTCTTGTTTGAATGTCTATTATTTTGTGATGTTAATTTCCTAATTTTTGTGTTTCTGGAATTTTAAATGTGCTTGATTGTTTGAACATGATACCAAAATGACATGTTGTGCTAATTGATTTGTGAAATGCTCATAGTTTGTCCAATTGCCTTGAAATTTGACATGCTTATTCATGACATGTAACATGATCGTTTGGCTTTTGTTTGACATTTTTACCATTTAATACCACTGTTTTAGACGCATGGACATATGTTGTAACATTTGGTGTCACATTCTTGACCTTATACTTGTGCATTTTCATTCATATGCCATTTGTTATCTTCTGGACTTAATTTTTGGTATGATGCTTGTCCATAACATGTTTAGTGCACATAAAAATTTTCATGATCATTGGATTCATTTTTGTTTTAATGTAGATTTTCTATTCTTAATGTCCAATTTTGATCACATTGTTTGCCTTTGCCTTATCTTGATTATGTGATGGCTTTGCTTAATGATTTGGCTTTGGTCCTTTTGAGGCTTTCTTCTTGTTTGATTGATTGTGCTTCATATGAAATATTGACTTCTGTTTTGGTCATTTGACTTGTCTTTGACCCTAGTCTTTGTACTAGTGGTTTGTACTCACCAATTGTGTTTGTGTTTCAGGTATCTAGCACTAATGGTTGGTTTGCTCATTATTTGAGATGCAAGTTGCTTTGTTTACTAACTATTGTTGTGTTGTAGGTCCATTGGTGTGATGGACTCACTTAAGTGATTACATTTATGACTTGCATTGTGTACATATTGGAAAGTCCTGTTGTTGTCTGTTTGTTTCTCTGAATACAATACTAATTGTTTGGCTTTTTGCACAGGTACATTAGTCACTATTAGCTTGCTTTGCTTTTGCTTTGGAGTATGGTTGGTACACCACTGAGGTAGTTTAGCCTTCTAACTCCATGTAGTCTGGAAGCCCTGTCACTTTTTTGGCAGGCGTTTGGCTGAAGTCCTCCTTAAGAGGCAATGTCTGTGATTGTTTATGTTTGTGCTAAAGACCTCCTTGTCGAGGCATGTTACTTGTTAAGTCCTCCTAAGTGAAGGGGAAATTGACAGATAGAAGGGATTAGCAATCAATCCCCTGTTAGTCGTTGAGTCGTTCATTATGCTCGCACTGCGTGCTGACGCTCTTGAACCTAACCCAAGATCCTTGTATAGAGTCGGTCAAGTGGAATAGGGTCCCCCTTTCTGGACCCCCACGTTTTCATTGATTCAAGCTCACCTAGGCCAGGGTTAAGAGCTATGAGGTCTAATCCTCATTACCTTTCATCAACTTCACCCTAACTCTCAATGTTAGTGGTTAAGAGCTTCAGAACACCCCTACAGTTTTGCCTTGTTTGTCGAGGTTGATATGACCCCTTGACTAAAGCCCAACCATTTGTCTGAGCCTCTTGTTTATGTATAGAGTGTGATGATTGCTTGTGTGTTTGCTTTTGGTATGTTTATTTACTGTTTGAATTGACTTGCTTCCTGTGCGAGTTAGGTTCTGTTTAGATACCTCAACCTAGGGCTATTGTGGATTGCATGACAACTATTAGGCTCGAGTCAGTCTCCCTTTTAGTTTGTTATTCCCCGGTCTCTGGTTAGGAGAGAGTTTCTCCCCTGTTAAGGGGAACTACGTCGCCCTGATTCTCATACCAGATGAGATACGTAGGCAGGAGATCGTGCGAGATCTCTCCGGGAAACCTTTTGTTTTTTTGAGTGTGTTCACCCTTTTTCTTTTTCAACCTTTTTTTCTTTTTGTGTGTGTTTTGTGTGACAACTATTAGGCTCGAGTTCCAGACTCCCTATTAGCTTGTTGATCTGATACCCTTTTGCTTTGGTGTTGGCTGGTTAGCGTGTGCTTGTTTGGAGTTAGATGTAAGTCCAGGTTTGGCACTCTGTTTCCTTGTTTTTGGTGTTTGTTTGGAGTCGGATGTAAGTCCATGTATTGGCATATTGTTTCCTTGTTTTTGGTGTTTGTTTGGAGTCGGATGTAAGTCCATGGATTGGCATTCTGTTTTCTTGTTTTGTATGTTTGGAGTCGGATATAAGTCCATCTATTGGCATTTTGTTTCCTTGTTTGCTTTTGTTTGGAGTCGGATATAAGTCCATCTATTGGCATTCTGTTTCCTTGTTGAGTTTTCTTTTTAACGTCTCAGCGTCTTTTTTTAGTGTTTGTTTCGGCGTGCGTTAGCCGAACTACGAGTGTTCTGATTCTTCTTTGGATAGAGAAGATACGTAGGCATATGATGCGATATCCTAGCGAGCATGTTTCCCATTTCCCCGAACTACGTCGACTCTGATGTTTGTTTCTGACAAACTACGTAGGCCCAGGATGCGACATCCTGCCGAGTCCGCTTCCTCCATCTTCTTTCACCTATTTTATTCCATTGTGTGTGCATTCTCTTTGAGCAATTATTTAACAACCTTATTCTATTCTTTTGAGCGTGGACCCGTCGAGTACGACGGACGTGAGGGGTGCTAATACCTTCCCCTTGCGTAACCGACTCCCGTACCTTGTAATCTCTGGTCGTAAGACCGTTCCTTTCCCTCTTTTAGGTTTACTTCGAGCGTTTCCTTTCCCTCCTTTGGGATAAATAACGCACGGTGGCGGCTCTGTTTTTTCCGCCGGTTGTTTTTCGCGTTGCGACACCATCCACCGGTATATGAAAGGCGACTTGATGGGGATAAAATTGCCTTATCAGAGCAATTATCCAAAACAACGGGAATATCATCACCGAATATTGGATAATGATAACCGTCAAGGAGGGGTTTACATCTACCGGATATTGGGTAGAAAACCACGGAAGAGTAACCGTCATCAAAAAGGTTAACTCTGCAAAGGGGAGAAAATAGGGTTTACAACTACCGGGTTAAGGGTAGAAAACCACAGACTCCGCCGAGAATAAGATTAATAATTACCGATTACTTAGCAATTATTCATTTATACCACGGGGAAACATAGGAACCAGTCACAAGAGGCCAATTCAGGATCAAACCAAGGAGGCAAACTGAATCAAGACCCGTCCTAGTGAGGATATAACTCATTAGGGAAACCTATCCCAATATATGTGTTGGGAGGAAGCAAAAACAACCGTCGTCCACGAGGATATAACTCAGTGGGGAATGCGGAAGGAAAGAAAAATACTTTCTGCTTAATGGGCTGACTCTACATTGAGGAATCAGACACCGACATCTGCTTGGGAAATGTTTTACCAACTAGCAGGGAGTAACAATCAAAGATATAGGGCTAAGAATGCAATATGAATACCCGAATGTTTGAAAATTATATGCACACATGCGTGGTTTATGTATGATGAATGATGACAAACAGACATTTCTAACACGAACAAGCTCCAAAGAAATAAGCACACAAATATTCGGTACTACATCTCAAGAGAGAAAGCCACGTTCACCAGAGAGTATCCAATCTTCCGGAGATCAAAGATACCAGGAAGCAAATAACACTGCAGGGGATGAATCATCAATCATTCCAGCTGGGGGACAGGAGTTTATGGCACAGATAAAAATCCGCCGCATAAGCAACTCTACTGGGGAATCTATCCAAGGGATAAAGGGATTCTGGGGATCAACCACCAAGTATTGTACCTACCAAGGAGATCACATCTGCTGAGGAGGAAAGGTTGCTACTCCGCTGAAGGGGAGAGTGGTGAATATCTCAACAAGCATTCCACTTAGTAGGATAAACCATAAAAAGGCTCCGGAGTAAGAAAATACAGTCATGCCAGGACAATGAACAAATGTCTTACCCTGTTGGAGATCATACCATCCTTGGGAGAGCACTGAGGATCTCCTAAGTATCTTTTCGTCGTTGTGAATGTTCACTTTGTTTAAAAAACAAGTTATGAAAAATTCATTTCTTCAAAACAATGATTTTTCCAATTAAAACATGCAAAACATTTGTCGAATAGAAACAAATAAGAGTGCAAATAATTGGATAAAAGGCTCAAATTTATTTGATGGAATGGCAGTCTGCAAATGGCAAGACTCCATAGATCTTTACAAGTTTGAAATTGGTGATATATATTGGCAAAGGGCTACATTGAACATAATGACTATTTCTCCACCAATTCTGAATCCGATGTATTTGAAGCTTCGGTTGATGACGAATGAGCAAGAATCTCTGACGGATGACAGTTGTAGAACACAGGTCTTGTCAGGATGCAATTACTTGCCAAATCCCTAATTTTTGCCTAGATTGCCCCAGGATGAGGTACTCAAATCTAGCGGGATGCATATATTCCTTTTTTCATGTCTCTAACTTTTGCCTGGACTGCCCTTTCGGGTTTTCAATCCACCGAGACGCTCATTTTTGCCTAAGCTGCCCTTTCGGGTTTTCAACTTAGCGAGCTATTCTGTTTTTATTTCTAGGCGAAGTATTTCTTGATTGCATCTGAATTCACAGGACGAGTGGAATCCTCCCCATCCATAGTTGTAAGTATCAAAGCACCGCCTGAAAAGGCTCTCTTAACAACATATGGACCTTCATAGTTTGGAGTCCACTTGCCCCTGGAATCGGGAGCGAAAGACAAGACTTTCTTGAGCAGAAGGTCACCCTCTCGGAACACACGAGGCTTGACCTTCTTATCAAAAGCTTTCTTCATCCTCTGCTGATATAACTGACCGTGGCACATGGCAGTCAATATCTTTTCTTCTATGAAGTTCAGCTGGTCATAATGACTTTGAACCCATTTAGCATTAGTCAACTTGGCCTCCATGAAGACTCTCATTGATGGGATCTCCACCTCTATTGGGAGTACAACTTCCATGCCATAAACAAGAGAGAAAGGGGTTGCCCCTGTTGAAGTGCGGACAGACGTACGATATCCATGCAAAGCAAATGGCAACATCTCATGCCAATCTTTGTACGTGACAACCATCTTTTGGATAATCTTCTTGATATTCTTATTAGCAGCTTCAACATCCCCATTCATCTTGGGTCTGTAAGGAGAAGAATTATGATGCGCGATCTTGAACTCATTACACAGTTATTTCATCATTTTGTTGTTCAAGTTAGATCCATTATCAGTAATGATCTTATCTGGCACACCATAACGGCATATGAGTTGGTTCTTGATAAACTTCACGACCACCTGCCTGGTCACATTTGCATACGATGCCGCTTCAACCCACTTGGTGAAGTAATCAATTGCTACGAGAATAAATCTGTGTCCGTTGGACGCTTTCGGCTCTATCATGCCAATCATGTCAATTCCCCACATGGAGAAAGGCCAAGGTGATGAGATCACATTCAAAAGTGTAGGGGGAATATGGATCTTATCCGCATAAATCTGACACTTATGGCATTTCTTCACATATTTGCAGCAGTCAGACTCCATTGTCAGCCAATAATAGCCCGCTCTCAACATCTTTCTAGCCATGGCATGTCCATTGGAATGAGTACCAAATGAACCCTCGTGAACCTCAGTCATCAACAAGTTTGCTTCGTGTCTATCCACGCATCTGAGCAGAACCATGTCAAAATTTCTCTTATAAAGCACATCACCATTGAGGTAGAAACTTCCCGATAATCTCCTCAGAGTCTTCCTATCTTTCACGGATGCCCCTGGCGGGTAAACTTGGTTCTGAAGGAAACACTTGATATCATAATACCATGGCTTGTCATCTTTCACCTCTTCTACTGCAAATACATGAGATGGTCTGTCCAAGCGCATTATGGTGATATTGGGGACTTCATTCCAAAGTTTAACCACAATCATTGAAGCAAGTGTAGCAAGAGCGTCTGCCATCCGATTCTCATCTCGAGGAATATGATGGAAGTCAGTTTCAGTAAAGAACGTTGAAATCCTCCTCGCATAATCCCTATATGGAATGAGACCAGGCTGATTCGTTTCCCATTCACCTTTAATCTGATTGGCAACGAGGGCCGAATCTCCATATACATCAAGATGCTTGATCCTTAGATCAACGCATTCCTCTAAACCCATAATACAGGCCTCATACTCAGCCATATTATTCGTGCATTTGAAAGTTAGCCTTGCTGTAAAAGGAATATGTGTGCCCCGAGGAGTAATAATGACTGCCCCAATACCATTTCCATACTGATTTACAGCGCCATCAAACACCATACTCCATCCGGAACCAGGTTCTGGCCCTACATTGAGTGTAGGCTCATCACAATCTTTCATTTTCAAATACAGAATCTCCTCATCCGGGAAGTCATACTGAACTGACTGATAATCCTCGATCGGCTGATGTGCCAAGTGGTCAGCCAAGATACTACCTTTAATAGCCTTCTGAGCTCGATACTCAATATCATACTCAGATAATAACATCTGCCATCGGGAAATCCTCCCGGTTAAAGCAGGCTTCTCGAAGATGTACTTGATTGGACCCATTCTGGATATCAACCAAGTCGTATGATTTATCATATACTGGCGTAAGCGCTTAGCAGCCCAAGCCAAAGCACAACATGTCTTCTCAAGCATTGAGTATCGAGACTCACAATCAGTGAACTTCTTGCTTAAGTAGTAGATGGCATATTATTTCTTCCCTGATTCGTCTTGCTGACCAAGGGCACAACCCATTGAGTCTTCAAGAACAGTCAGATACATGATCAAAGGTCTTCCTTCCACGGGCGGAGACAGGATCGGAGGCTCAGACAGATACTCTTTAATACTGTCGAAAGCTTTCTGGCAATCCTCGGTCCAATCATGGGACTGATCTTTCCGGAGTAGCTTGAATATCGGCGTACATGTGGCAGTCATGTGGGATATGAATCTGGAAATATAATTCAAGCGGCCAAGAAAACCTCGGACTTGTTTCTCAGTTTTGGGCGCATGCATCTCTTGTATTGCTTTGACCTTGGCATGATCAACTTCAATACCTCTTTCACTGACAATAAAGCCCAATAACTTGTCGGAACGGACTCCAAATGTACACTTGTTGGGATTCAGGCGAAGCTTGTACTTCCTCAAACGCTGAAAAAGCTTCAACAAGTGCTTTACATGTTTAACTTCGTTCTTGACTTATCAATCATATCATCAACATACACCTCGATCTTCTTGTGCATCATACCATGAAACAAGATGTTCATAGCTCGTTGATATGTGGCTCCGGCGTTCTTCAAACCGAAGGGCATCACTCGATAACAGAATGTTCCCCAAGGTGTGATGAATGTTGTCTTCTCCATATCCTCGGGTGCCATCTTAATCTGATTATATCCGGAAAATCCGTCCATAAATGAGAAGACATTGAATTTAGCTGTATTATCTACCAACATGTCAATATGTGGTAGAGGGAAATCATCTTTTGGACTAGCTTTATTCAAGTCTCTATAGTCCACACACATCCGGACTTTTCCATCTTTCTTAGGCACGAGCACGATATTGGCCACCCATTAAGGATATGTAGAAGTCACCAGAAACCCTGCATCCATTTTCTTCTGAACCTCCTCTTTGATCTTCACTGCCATATCAGGATGAGTTCTTCTGAGCTTCTGCTTCACAGGCACGCACTCAGGCTTTAAGGGTAAGAAATGTTGCACAATATCAGCATCTATACCTGGCATGTCTTCATATGACCAAGCAAAGACGTCAACATATTCTCGTAGCAATTCAGTCAACCCCTTCTTAACAGATTCTTCAAGGAGTGCCCCAATCTTCACTTCTCGCACACAATCCTCAGACCCTAAGTTGACTGTTTCTAGATTCTCGAGATGCGGCTGAATGATCTTCTCTTTATGCTCAAGTAAACGGGTAATCTCGTCAGGAATCTCTTCAACATCATCTTCTTCCGCCTCAAATACAGGGAATTCAAAGTTAGGAGATGGTGTTGGGTCATTATGTTCAATGGGTTTGATCAACCTACATAAGGATTTTGGATATGAAAAGCTTTAGAATTCAAACAAGGCAAATCATTATGCAAATGAAAGATCGATTTTGTTTTATTTTTAGGTTTTATGTGATCACCAATTTCAAGCAAAAAGCAAAAAAGGGAAAATAATTGGAAAAACAAACATTTAACATGAATTTATTGAATGAAAATATCATTCTACTAATGTGCCAACAATGTCATCACCCCTCCTTTTGGCATAGGAGGAGGGTTTTCTAAACACAATGAACATTACTCTGACTTATGGATAACTATTGGAATATCCACAGCGACCCAATTATTGCAGATTCCCCCAGGGATGACGAAGTTGCCAGAATCCTCTTCGTCCTCCTCCAGAATGGCAGCAGCTTCCTCATCTTGACTAGTGTGGATGAATCCTCCACTCTTGAACAACCCTTGCATGTTGAAAACCCCAGATGCGTAACCTATGCCAGCCCGAGACTTGTTATCTTCTAGCTCAATCATTTTGCCTAAGCCAGCAATTGCACCACGCTCAATGGCCAACTTTGCATCTTTGTAGGAAGCAAATGAAGGAGTTCTCTTCTCAATAGGTTCAGCAATAGATAAAGCTTGGAAAGGAGTTCCAACTTCATCCTCAGCATCTATGTATGAGAAAGAAGACAAATGGCTAACCAGAAGAGCCTTTTCTCCCCCTACCACTTCCAGTTTCTTATTCTTCACAAATTTCAGTTTTTAGTGTAGGGTGGATGTCACGGCGCCTGCCTCGTGAATCCACGGTCTGCCTAAGAGACAACTATACGATGGGTGAATATCCATAACCTGGAAGGTAATCTGGAAATCACTTGGTCCGATCTTGACTAGGAGATCAACTTCCCCAATCACAGTTTTGCGAGACCCATCGAAAGCCTTCACAACTACTCCACTCTGCCTCATGGGAGGCCCTTGATATGACAGTTTCGAAAGAGTGGTTTTTGGAAATACGTTCAATGATGACCCAGTGTCCACCAGCATATTGGACATGGCATCGTCTTTGCAACCATAGATATATGTAATGCCAAGTTGTGGTCCCTTCCCTCCTCGGGGAGATCAGAATCACAGAAACTCAAGTTGTTACAAGCGGTAATGTTTGCAACAATGCTATCGAATTGTTCTATCGTGACATCATGATCCACATATGCCACATCCAAAACCTTCTGCAGAGCCTCTCGGTGTGGTTCTGAATTTAAGAGCAATGATAACACTGATATTTTGGATGGCGTTTGTAGAAGCTGGTCTACAACATTGTACTCGCTCCTCTTGATGAACCTCATCATCTCATCACAGTCTTCTTTCATCATTGTTCGATGTCGGTAAACGTCGAGTTACTTCCCAGTCATCGGTAAATGTCTGGTCGTGTGTCCTTTCTTTCGTGTCGGTAAACATCATTGTTCGATGTCGGTAAACGTAGAGTTCCTTCCCAGTCATCGGTAAATGTCTGGTCGTGTGTCCTTTCTTTGGTGTCGGTAAACATCATTGTTCGATGTCGGTAAACGTCGAGTTCCTTCCCAGTCATCGGTAAATGTCTGGTCGTGTGTCCTTTCTCTGGTGTCGGTAAACATCATTGTACGATGTCGGTAAACGTCGAGTTCCTTCCCAGTCATCGGTAAATGTCTGGTCGTGTGTCATTATTTTGGTGTCGGTAAACATCATTATTCGATGTCGGTAAACGTCGAGTTACTTCTCAGTCATCGGTAAATGTCTGGTCGTGTGTCCTTTCTTTGACTGTGTCGGTAAACATCATTGTTCGATGTCGGTAAACGTCGAGTTCCTTCCCAGTCATCGGTAAATGTCTGGTCGTGTGCCCTTTGTTCGATGTCGGTAAACGTCGAGTTCCTTCCCAGTCATCGGTAAATGTCTGGTCGTGTGTCGTTTCTTTGGTGTCGGTAAACATCATTGTTCGATGTCGGTAAACGTCGAGTTCCTTCCCAGTCATCGGTAAATGTCTGGTCGTGTGTCCTTTCTTTGGTGTCGGTAAACATCATTGTACGATGTCGGTAAACGTCGAGTTCCTTCCCAGTCATTGGTAAATGTCTGGTCGTGTGTCATTTCTTTGGTGTCGGTAAACATCATTGTTCGATGTCGGTAAACATCGAGTTCCTTCCCAGTCATCGGTAAATGTCTGGTCGTGTGTCCTTTCTTTGGTGTCGGTAAACATCATTGTTCGATGTCGGTAAACGTCGAGTTCCTTCCCAGTCATCGGTAAATGTCTGGTCGTGTGCCCTTTGTTCGATGTCGGTAAACATCATTCTTCGATGTCGGTAAACGATGAGTTCCTTCCCAGTCATCGGTAAATGTCTGGTCGTGTGTCCTTTCTTTGGTGTCGGTAAACATCATTGTTCGATGTCGGTAAACGACGAGTTCCTTCCCAGTCATCGGTAAATGTCTGGTCGTGTGTCCTTTCTTTGGTGTCGGTAAACATCATTGTTCGATGTCGGTAAACGTCGAGTTCCTTCCCAGTCATCGGTAAATGTCTGGTCGTGTATCCTTTGTTCGATGTCGGTAAACATCATTGTTCGATGTCGGTAAACGTCGAGTTCCTTCCCAGTCATCGGTAAATGTCTGGTCGTGTGTCCTTTCTTTGGTGTCGGTAAACATCATTGTTCGATGTCGGTAAACGTCGGGTTCCTTCCCAGTCATCGGTAAATGTCTGGTCGTGTGTCCTTTCTTTGGTGTCGGTAAACATCATTGTTCGATGTCGGTAAACGTCGAGTTCCTTCCCAGTCATCGGTAAATGTCTGGTCGTGTGTCCTTTCTTTGGTGTCGGTAAACATCATTGTTCGATGTCGGTAAACGTCGAGTTCCTTCCCAGTCATCGGTAAATGTGTGGTCGTGTGTCGTTTCTTTGGTGTCGGTAAACATCATTGTTCGATGTCGGTAACTGTCGGGTTCCTTCCCAGTCATCAGTAAATGTCTGGTCGTGTGTCCTTTCTTTGGTGTCGGTAAATATCATTGTTCGATGTCGGTAAACGTCGAGTTCCTTCCCAGTCATCGGTAAATGTCTGGACGTGTGTCCTTTCTTTGGTGTCGGTAAACATCATTGTACGATGTCGGTAAACGTCGACTTCCTTCCCAGTCATCGGTAAATGTCTGGTCGTGTGTCATTTCTTTGGTGTCGGTAAACATCATTGTTCGATGTCGGTAAACGTCGAGTTCCTTCCCAGTCATCGGTAAATGTCTGGTCGTGTGTCCTTTCTTTGGTGTCGGTAAACATCATTGTTCGATGTCGGTAAACGTCGAGTTCCTTCCCAGTCATCGGTAAATGTCTGGTCGTGTGCCCTTGTTCGATGTCGGTAAACATCATTGTTCAATGTCGGTAAACGTCGAGTTCCTTCCCAGTCATCGGTAAATGTCTGGTCGTGTGTCCTTTCTTTGGTGTCGGTAAACATTATTGTTCGATGTCGGTAAACGTCGAGTTCCTTCCCAGTCATCGGTAAATGTCTGGTCGTGTATCCTTTGTTCGATGTCAGTAAGCGTCAAGTTCCTTCCCAGTCATCGGTAGATGTCTGGTCGTGTACCCTCTGATATGTCGCCATCAGAGTGGTGGTTGGTGTTATTTCCGGCATTGCCAACGGAATTAGCATGGGAAAATGGAGAACGAGGTTCATTGTTTGGCAGCAAGAGTGACGTGGAATTGTGGGGTTCAAGAAAAAGGGAAAAAATCAATCATAAAGTTTTGGGGTTCAAGAAAAGCAAAAGATAATAATCCCCAGCGGAGCGTAAATTGTTCGTTTGTTCTTGGTATTCAATCACTCTTCACTCTGATCATCTGAAAGCCGAGGATGTTCATATCGACAGGTTCACAGTGGATTGAATAGGGGCAGCTGTAACACCTCATAATTTGCCCTCCTCTTCTTGGGACTAGTTTGGCATATTGCATTGCATATTTTAAGGCATTAGGCATTGCATTTTGCATATCATATGAAAATAAAGAGATCATCCTCCAAAGTCTTTTCAAAAGATTGGAAGTTACATGATTCAAGCCTAAGGGTTTCTTTAAATTGATCATCAACCATCTGAGGGTTTGTGCTTCAATTAGGGTTTCTTGGTTCTTCAAGGAGAGTGAGAATTATCTTGGTTGCAAGGTTATATCACTATCATCATGGTTATGTCATCACCAGGGGTTTCATGATTCATCCTCCATTTCCTGGGGATTAGGGTTTTGACCTCTGGTCAACCCTAATCAATGACAGTTTTCCAGCCAGGGTTTCTCAAGGAGATGAGGCATTCTATTGAGATGAGGATCACATGAGTATGATATTGAGCTTACAAGAGTTAGGGTTTCATTTCTGAGCCATTTCCTCAAATGGTGGAGGCTCAAGCTGATCAGAGCATTTCAAGGTCATCTGAGGACCACATAAAGTCAACTGTGCAAGAGCTGAGGGCTATGAGGTGGGGAAATGAGTTTCAACATCTCAATCATGTTCAAAAGAGGTCCATTTGTGATTTCAAACATCTATCTTGAAGATTTTGAAGTCAGGGCAAAAGTTTCCAAAAATGGAAAGTGACCTGTAATTGAAAGTTTCCAAAAATGGCAAGTTTTTGGTCCACATTCAACTTAACTTATCAACATCAAAGAAGCTTCAAATGGATTTTTGGTGAACATGAAAGTTGAAGATCTTTCTCTTCCCTTTCCAAAAAGTCCTATTTCATGTCCATCTGATGAATGGTTGAGAAGTTATGGCCAAATGATCACAAAGTAGACATGGAATTTCAAAGTGGCATAACTTTTGATTCAAAACTCTAAATTGATCCACTCTTTCTGCAAAATGCTTGTCTTGACCAATGCTTTCCAATTCTATCATTGCCTTGCATGGAAATAGCTCATGTGATAACTTGTTCATTCATGTGCATTTTGGAGGGAAATTGGAGAATTCAAAATTGGTTGATGCTACAAACAAAATACCACTTCCATTGTGTTTATTAGATGATTTTAAGTGGATTAGGACCAGTGCATGGCACTATTCGCGTATGGTTTATGCATGCTACCTCATTTTTCATTTTTTGCAAAATACTCCATATCTCACTGATCTCAATTAGCCCTTGCCTAATCCTAATTGCAGCATGATTAGCACATGATATAAAAGCTAAATCCTAATAGAATTTGCCATAATCACATTCTAGATCTGAAATTTCATTTCCCTCCAAAAATTCTCTCAATTGAAACTTGAATTTTCTTCACATAACTCATCAATCTTATTGCATAATCGTGTTTAGCATGGATCATAGATGAAGAATCAAGGTTTGGTTTGAAGAATTTGGCCAAGAATCAAGCAAATCGAACACAAACTCATGAAGATGGATCTTGAAAATTAAGCTTCATTCAAGTGGATTCAGCTGATATTTCTTGCATCAAGCTTCCAGATACAAGTAGAGGAGAAGATCTGGAAGATTTGAGGCCTTGAACACACGATTTCAACTCACTGCTCTTCAAAGAGGTTGGAATTCGAATCTCTTGTTTTGCCTTTTTATGCACATGATTAGGTAGAGCTTTTGGTGTTGATGATCCTGATATGATTAGATCATGATTTGGTTAAGAATTGCATGAGATGTGTTGACTGGAAGTTTTGTTGCTCATAATGTTTCTGTTCGATCCGCTCGATTCGTTATGTTTTAGGATTAGTGATTATTAGATTCGTGTTCTACGTAGAAGGACGGTTCCAATGATGTATATTTTGCCAGGTTCTGGAAAGTTTTTGAAGCATGTCGCCGGCGTATTGGCCGGAGAAGATGACCGGAATTACTATTCCGGCCGTTTGGTTCGTTAGTCTAGGGTTCACTGTGCGCGTGCCTTGAATGTTCCTTGCTTCAGTTCGATTCCCTGGCGTGGATGTTTTGAAAATCCATTTGATTTTCCTTCATTTATCCAAACGCAGTGTTTGATGCTTGTCGCGCCTATAACCACACAAACCTCAGTTCGATCCTGGCATGCGTACATTTGTTTTATTTATTTTCATTAAGCGCTCCTGGAACCTCACAAGCCTTGGTTCGAGCCTTGCCTAGCGTGTTTCTGATTTTATTTTCCTTTGAGCGCTTCATTGACATTGCCTTACCTGTGTTCGATACTGGCCTGATGCATGTTGCTTATCTTCATCTCACATTTCATTTTCCTTATGATTTTCATTATTTCTTTTTATTTCATTCAAATTCTAAAAATCATAAAAAATAGAATATGTATCCAAATTAATCCAAACTTTTTTTCACTTTCTTGTTTGAATGTCTATTATTTTGTGATGTTAATTTCCTAATTTTTGTGTTTCTGGAATTTTAAATGTGCTTGATTGTTTGAACATGATACCAAAATGACATGTTGTGCTAATTGATTTGTGAAATGCTCATAGTTTGTCCAATTGCCTTGAAATTTGACATGCTTATTCATGACATGTAACATGATCGTTTGGCTTTTGTTTGACATTTTACCATTTAATACCACTGTTTTAGACGCATGGACATATGTTGTAACATTTGGTGTCACATTCTTGACCTTATACTTGTGCATTTTCATTCATATGCCATTTGTTATCTTCTGGACTTAATTTTTGGTATGATGCTTGTCCATAACATGTTTAGTGCACATAAAAATTTTCATGATCATTGGATTCATTTTGTTTTAATGTAGATTTTCTATTCTTAATGTCCAATTTTGATCACATTGTTTGCCTTTGCCTTATCTTGATTATGTGATGGCTTTGCTTAATGATTTGGCTTTGGTCCTTTTGAGGCTTTCTTCTTGTTTGATTGATTGTGCTTCATATGAAATATTGACTTCTGTTTTGGTCATTTGACTTGTCTTTGACCCTAGTCTTTGTACTAGTGGTTTGTACTCACCAATTGTGTTTGTGTTTCAGGTATCTAGCACTAATGGTTGGTTTGCTCATTATTTGAGATGCAAGTTGCTTTGTTTACTAACTATTGTTGTGTTGTAGGTCCATTGGTGTGATGGACTCACTTAAGTGATTACATTTATGACTTGCATTGTGTACATATTGGAAAGTCCTGTTGTTGTCTGTTTGTTTCTCTGAATACAATACTAATTGTTTGGCTTTTTGCACAGGTACATTAGTCACTATTAGCTTGCTTTGCTTTTGCTTTGGAGTATGGTTGGTACACCACTGAGGTAGTTTAGCCTTCTAACTCCATGTAGTCTGGAAGCCCTGTCACTTTTTTGGCAGGCGTTTGGCTGAAGTCCTCCTTAAGAGGCAATGTCTGTGATTGTTTATGTTTGTGCTAAAGACCTCCTTGTCGAGGCATGTTACTTGTTAAGTCCTCCTAAGTGAAGGGGAAATTGACAGATAGAAGGGATTAGCAATCAATCCCCTGTTAGTCGTTGAGTCGTTCATTATGCTCGCACTGCGTGCTGACGCTCTTGAACCTAACCCAAGATCCTTGTATAGAGTCGGTCAAGTGGAATAGGGTCCCCCTTTCTGGACCCCCACGTTTTCATTGATTCAAGCTCACCTAGGCCAGGGTTAAGAGCTATGAGGTCTAATCCTCATTACCTTTCATCAACTTCACCCTAACTCTCAATGTTAGTGGTTAAGAGCTTCAGAACACCCCTACAGTTTTGCCTTGTTTGTCGAGGTTGATATGACCCCTTGACTAAAGCCCAACCATTTGTCTGAGCCTCTTGTTTATGTATAGAGTGTGATGATTGCTTGTGTGTTTGCTTTTGGTATGTTTATTTACTGTTTGAATTGACTTGCTTCCTGTGCGAGTTAGGTTCTGTTTAGATACCTCAACCTAGGGCTATTGTGGATTGCATGACAACTATTAGGCTCGAGTCAGTCTCCCTTTTAGTTTGTTATTCCCCGGTCTCTGGTTAGGAGAGAGTTTCTCCCCTGTTAAGGGGAACTACGTCGCCCTGATTCTCATACCAGATGAGATACGTAGGCAGGAGATCGTGCGAGATCTCTCCGGGAAACCTTTTGTTTTTTTGAGTGTGTTCACCCTTTTTCTTTTTCAACCTTTTTTTCTTTTTGTGTGTGTTTTGTGTGACAACTATTAGGCTCGAGTTCCAGACTCCCTATTAGCTTGTTGATCTGATACCCTTTTGCTTTGGTGTTGGCTGGTTAGCGTGTGCTTGTTTGGAGTTAGATGTAAGTCCAGGTTTGGCACTCTGTTTCCTTGTTTTTGGTGTTTGTTTGGAGTCGGATGTAAGTCCATGTATTGGCATATTGTTTCCTTGTTTTTGGTGTTTGTTTGGAGTCGGATGTAAGTCCATGGATTGGCATTCTGTTTTCTTGTTTTGTATGTTTGGAGTCGGATATAAGTCCATCTATTGGCATTTTGTTTCCTTGTTTGCTTTTGTTTGGAGTCGGATATAAGTCCATCTATTGGCATTCTGTTTCCTTGTTGAGTTTTCTTTTTAACGTCTCAGCGTCTTTTTTTAGTGTTTGTTTCGGCGTGCGTTAGCCGAACTACGAGTGTTCTGATTCTTCTTTGGATAGAGAAGATACGTAGGCATATGATGCGATATCCTAGCGAGCATGTTTCCCATTTCCCCGAACTACGTCGACTCTGATGTTTGTTTCTGACAAACTACGTAGGCCCAGGATGCGACATCCTGCCGAGTCCGCTTCCTCCATCTTCTTTCACCTATTTTATTCCATTGTGTGTGCATTCTCTTTGAGCAATTATTTAACAACCTTATTCTATTCTTTTGAGCGTGGACCCGTCGAGTACGACGGACGTGAGGGGTGCTAATACCTTCCCCTTGCGTAACCGACTCCCGTACCTTGTAATCTCTGGTCGTAAGACCGTTCCTTTCCCTCTTTTAGGTTTACTTCGAGCGTTTCCTTTCCCTCCTTTGGGATAAATAACGCACGGTGGCGGCTCTGTTTTTTCCGCCGGTTGTTTTTCGCGTTGCGACACCATCCACCGGTATATGAAAGGCGACTTGATGGGGATAAAATTGCCTTATCAGAGCAATTATCCAAAACAACGGGAATATCATCACCGAATATTGGATAATGATAACCGTCAAGGAGGGGTTTACATCTACCGGATATTGGGTAGAAAACCACGGAAGAGTAACCGTCATCAAAAAGGTTAACTCTGCAAAGGGGAGAAAATAGGGTTTACAACTACCGGGTTAAGGGTAGAAAACCACAGACTCCGCCGAGAATAAGATTAATAATTACCGATTACTTAGCAATTATTCATTTATACCACGGGGAAACATAGGAACCAGTCACAAGAGGCCAATTCAGGATCAAACCAAGGAGGCAAACTGAATCAAGACCCGTCCTAGTGAGGATATAACTCATTAGGGAAACCTATCCCAATATATGTGTTGGGAGGAAGCAAAAACAACCGTCGTCCACGAGGATATAACTCAGTGGGGAATGCGGAAGGAAAGAAAAATACTTTCTGCTTAATGGGCTGACTCTACATTGAGGAATCAGACACCGACATCTGCTTGGGAAATGTTTTACCAACTAGCAGGGAGTAACAATCAAAGATATAGGGCTAAGAATGCAATATGAATACCCGAATGTTTGAAAATTATATGCACACATGCGTGGTTTATGTATGATGAATGATGACAAACAGACATTTCTAACACGAACAAGCTCCAAAGAAATAAGCACACAAATATTCGGTACTACATCTCAAGAGAGAAAGCCACGTTCACCAGAGAGTATCCAATCTTCCGGAGATCAAAGATACCAGGAAGCAAATAACACTGCAGGGGATGAATCATCAATCATTCCAGCTGGGGGACAGGAGTTTATGGCACAGATAAAAATCCGCCGCATAAGCAACTCTACTGGGGAATCTATCCAAGGGATAAAGGGATTCTGGGGATCAACCACCAAGTATTGTACCTACCAAGGAGATCACATCTGCTGAGGAGGAAAGGTTGCTACTCCGCTGAAGGGGAGAGTGGTGAATATCTCAACAAGCATTCCACTTAGTAGGATAAACCATAAAAAGGCTCCGGAGTAAGAAAATACAGTCATGCCAGGACAATGAACAAATGTCTTACCCTGTTGGAGATCATACCATCCTTGGGAGAGCACTGAGGATCTCCTAAGTATCTTTTCGTCGTTGTGAATGTTCACTTTGTTAAAAAACAAGTTATGAAAAATTCATTTCTTCAAAACAATGATTTTTCCAATTAAAACATGCAAAACATTTGTCGAATAGAAACAAATAAGAGTGCAAATAATTGGATAAAAGGCTCAAATTTATTTGATGGAATGGCAGTCTGCAAATGGCAAGACTCCATAGATCTTTACAAGTTTGAAATTGGTGATATATATTGGCAAAGGGCTACATTGAACATAATGACTATTTCTCCACCAATTCTGAATCCGATGTATTTGAAGCTTCGGTTGATGACGAATGAGCAAGAATCTCTGACGGATGACAGTTGTAGAACACAGGTCTTGTCAGGATGCAATTACTTGCCAAATCCCTAATTTTTGCCTAGATTGCCCCAGGATGAGGTACTCAAATCTAGCGGGATGCATATATTCCTTTTTTTCATGTCTCTAACTTTTGCCTGGACTGCCCTTTCGGGTTTTCAATCCACCGAGACGCTCATTTTTGCCTAAGCTGCCCTTTCGGGTTTTCAACTTAGCGAGCTATTCTGTTTTTATTTCTAGGCGAAGTATTTCTTGATTGCATCTGAATTCACAGGACGAGTGGAATCCTCCCCATCCATAGTTGTAAGTATCAAAGCACCGCCTGAAAAGGCTCTCTTAACAACATATGGACCTTCATAGTTTGGAGTCCACTTGCCCCTGGAATCGGGAGCGAAAGACAAGACTTTCTTGAGCAGAAGGTCACCCTCTCGGAACACACGAGGCTTGACCTTCTTATCAAAAGCTTTCTTCATCCTCTGCTGATATAACTGACCGTGGCACATGGCAGTCAATATCTTTTCTTCTATGAAGTTCAGCTGGTCATAATGACTTTGAACCCATTTAGCATTAGTCAACTTGGCCTCCATGAAGACTCTCATTGATGGGATCTCCACCTCTATTGGGAGTACAACTTCCATGCCATAAACAAGAGAGAAAGGGGTTGCCCCTGTTGAAGTGCGGACAGACGTACGATATCCATGCAAAGCAAATGGCAACATCTCATGCCAATCTTTGTACGTGACAACCATCTTTTGGATAATCTTCTTGATATTCTTATTAGCAGCTTCAACATCCCCATTCATCTTGGGTCTGTAAGGAGAAGAATTATGATGCGCGATCTTGAACTCATTACACAGTTATTTCATCATTTTGTTGTTCAAGTTAGATCCATTATCAGTAATGATCTTATCTGGCACACCATAACGGCATATGAGTTGGTTCTTGATAAACTTCACGACCACCTGCCTGGTCACATTTGCATACGATGCCGCTTCAACCCACTTGGTGAAGTAATCAATTGCTACGAGAATAAATCTGTGTCCGTTGGACGCTTTCGGCTCTATCATGCCAATCATGTCAATTCCCCACATGGAGAAAGGCCAAGGTGATGAGATCACATTCAAAAGTGTAGGGGGAATATGGATCTTATCCGCATAAATCTGACACTTATGGCATTTCTTCACATATTTGCAGCAGTCAGACTCCATTGTCAGCCAATAATAGCCCGCTCTCAACATCTTTCTAGCCATGGCATGTCCATTGGAATGAGTACCAAATGAACCCTCGTGAACCTCAGTCATCAACAAGTTTGCTTCGTGTCTATCCACGCATCTGAGCAGAACCATGTCAAAATTTCTCTTATAAAGCACATCACCATTGAGGTAGAAACTTCCCGATAATCTCCTCAGAGTCTTCCTATCTTTCACGGATGCCCCTGGCGGGTAAACTTGGTTCTGAAGGAAACACTTGATATCATAATACCATGGCTTGTCATCTTTCACCTCTTCTACTGCAAATACATGAGATGGTCTGTCCAAGCGCATTATGGTGATATTGGGGACTTCATTCCAAAGTTTAACCACAATCATTGAAGCAAGTGTAGCAAGAGCGTCTGCCATCCGATTCTCATCTCGAGGAATATGATGGAAGTCAGTTTCAGTAAAGAACGTTGAAATCCTCCTCGCATAATCCCTATATGGAATGAGACCAGGCTGATTCGTTTCCCATTCACCTTTAATCTGATTGGCAACGAGGGCCGAATCTCCATATACATCAAGATGCTTGATCCTTAGATCAACGCATTCCTCTAAACCCATAATACAGGCCTCATACTCAGCCATATTATTCGTGCATTTGAAAGTTAGCCTTGCTGTAAAAGGAATATGTGTGCCCCGAGGAGTAATAATGACTGCCCCAATACCATTTCCATACTGATTTACAGCGCCATCAAACACCATACTCCATCCGGAACCAGGTTCTGGCCCTACATTGAGTGTAGGCTCATCACAATCTTTCATTTTCAAATACAGAATCTCCTCATCCGGGAAGTCATACTGAACTGACTGATAATCCTCGATCGGCTGATGTGCCAAGTGGTCAGCCAAGATACTACCTTTAATAGCCTTCTGAGCTCGATACTCAATATCATACTCAGATAATAACATCTGCCATCGGGAAATCCTCCCGGTTAAAGCAGGCTTCTCGAAGATGTACTTGATTGGACCCATTCTGGATATCAACCAAGTCGTATGATTTATCATATACTGGCGTAAGCGCTTAGCAGCCCAAGCCAAAGCACAACATGTCTTCTCAAGCATTGAGTATCGAGACTCACAATCAGTGAACTTCTTGCTTAAGTAGTAGATGGCATATTATTTCTTCCCTGATTCGTCTTGCTGACCAAGGGCACAACCCATTGAGTCTTCAAGAACAGTCAGATACATGATCAAAGGTCTTCCTTCCACGGGCGGAGACAGGATCGGAGGCTCAGACAGATACTCTTTAATACTGTCGAAAGCTTTCTGGCAATCCTCGGTCCAATCATGGGACTGATCTTTCCGGAGTAGCTTGAATATCGGCGTACATGTGGCAGTCATGTGGGATATGAATCTGGAAATATAATTCAAGCGGCCAAGAAAACCTCGGACTTGTTTCTCAGTTTTGGGCGCATGCATCTCTTGTATTGCTTTGACCTTGGCATGATCAACTTCAATACCTCTTTCACTGACAATAAAGCCCAATAACTTGTCGGAACGGACTCCAAATGTACACTTGTTGGGATTCAGGCGAAGCTTGTACTTCCTCAAACGCTGAAAAAGCTTCAACAAGTGCTTTACATGTTTAACTTCCGTTCTTGACTTATCAATCATATCATCAACATACACCTCGATCTTCTTGTGCATCATACCATGAAACAAGATGTTCATAGCTCGTTGATATGTGGCTCCGGCGTTCTTCAAACCGAAGGGCATCACTCGATAACAGAATGTTCCCCAAGGTGTGATGAATGTTGTCTTCTCCATATCCTCGGGTGCCATCTTAATCTGATTATATCCGGAAAATCCGTCCATAAATGAGAAGACATTGAATTTAGCTGTATTATCTACCAACATGTCAATATGTGGTAGAGGGAAATCATCTTTTGGACTAGCTTTATTCAAGTCTCTATAGTCCACACACATCCGGACTTTTCCATCTTTCTTAGGCACGAGCACGATATTGGCCACCCATTAAGGATATGTAGAAGTCACCAGAAACCCTGCATCCATTTTCTTCTGAACCTCCTCTTTGATCTTCACTGCCATATCAGGATGAGTTCTTCTGAGCTTCTGCTTCACAGGCACGCACTCAGGCTTTAAGGGTAAGAAATGTTGCACAATATCAGCATCTATACCTGGCATGTCTTCATATGACCAAGCAAAGACGTCAACATATTCTCGTAGCAATTCAGTCAACCCCTTCTTAACAGATTCTTCAAGGAGTGCCCCAATCTTCACTTCTCGCACACAATCCTCAGACCCTAAGTTGACTGTTTCTAGATTCTCGAGATGCGGCTGAATGATCTTCTCTTTATGCTCAAGTAAACGGGTAATCTCGTCAGGAATCTCTTCAACATCATCTTCTTCCGCCTCAAATACAGGGAATTCAAAGTTAGGAGATGGTGTTGGGTCATTATGTTCAATGGGTTTGATCAACCTACATAAGGATTTTGGATATGAAAAGCTTTAGAATTCAAACAAGGCAAATCATTATGCAAATGAAAGATCGATTTTGTTTTATTTTTAGGTTTTATGTGATCACCAATTTCAAGCAAAAAGCAAAAAAGGGAAAATAATTGGAAAAACAAACATTTAACATGAATTTATTGAATGAAAATATCATTCTACTAATGTGCCAACAATGTCATCACCCCTCCTTTTGGCATAGGAGGAGGGTTTTCTAAACACAATGAACATTACTCTGACTTATGGATAACTATTGGAATATCCACAGCGACCCAATTATTGCAGATTCCCCCAGGGATGACGAAGTTGCCAGAATCCTCTTCGTCCTCCTCCAGAATGGCAGCAGCTTCCTCATCTTGACTAGTGTGGATGAATCCTCCACTCTTGAACAACCCTTGCATGTTGAAAACCCCAGATGCGTAACCTATGCCAGCCCGAGACTTGTTATCTTCTAGCTCAATCATTTTGCCTAAGCCAGCAATTGCACCACGCTCAATGGCCAACTTTGCATCTTTGTAGGAAGCAAATGAAGGAGTTCTCTTCTCAATAGGTTCAGCAATAGATAAAGCTTGGAAAGGAGTTCCAACTTCATCCTCAGCATCTATGTATGAGAAAGAAGACAAATGGCTAACCAGAAGAGCCTTTTCTCCCCCTACCACTTCCAGTTTCTTATTCTTCACAAATTTCAGTTTTTAGTGTAGGGTGGATGTCACGGCGCCTGCCTCGTGAATCCACGGTCTGCCTAAGAGACAACTATACGATGGGTGAATATCCATAACCTGGAAGGTAATCTGGAAATCACTTGGTCCGATCTTGACTAGGAGATCAACTTCCCCAATCACAGTTTTGCGAGACCCATCGAAAGCCTTCACAACTACTCCACTCTGCCTCATGGGAGGCCCTTGATATGACAGTTTCGAAAGAGTGGTTTTTGGAAATACGTTCAATGATGACCCAGTGTCCACCAGCATATTGGACATGGCATCGTCTTTGCAACCCATAGATATATGTAATGCCAAGTTGTGGTCCCTTCCCTCCTCGGGGAGATCAGAATCACAGAAACTCAAGTTGTTACAAGCGGTAATGTTTGCAACAATGCTATCGAATTGTTCTATCGTGACATCATGATCCACATATGCCACATCCAAAACCTTCTGCAGAGCCTCTCGGTGTGGTTCTGAATTTAAGAGCAATGATAACACTGATATTTTGGATGGCGTTTGTAGAAGCTGGTCTACAACATTGTACTCGCTCCTCTTGATGAACCTCATCATCTCATCACAGTCTTCTTTCACATTGCCGCTTGGGCCAACAGAAGCAGGAGTTCCCATTGTAGAGGAGGGCTTAACAACATGTGCCGGATTCGGAGCACTCACAGCATTCCCAATCGGGCGTTCGACAGAATCAGTATTAGCCTGGGGCTTGGGAGGTGCTGAAAACACACGACCACTGCGGGTCAAACCACTAACATCCGCAATGTTAACAACAGAGGAAGATGGTAAGGACACTTCTTTCCCATTTTCTACCGCAACAGCATTGCAGCGATAGGGAATTGCTTTCTCAGAAGAGTATGGTACTGGTCCAGCTGGCTTGATGGTCAAGGCAGGAGAAACCTTCTGCTTGCTACTATCATACTTGATAATAACGGGCTCGGGGATCCGAAATACTGGAGAAATTACGTTGACCTCATCAGCATCTTCGTCAACATTTCTGTTTTGAAGGATCTCAATAACTCCTTCATCCAGCATTTCCTGAACATCTTTGCGCACCTGGCGACAACCTCTTTGATTGACAGAACAAACTCAGCATCTATCATGGTCATGCTCCTAATGACTATACTCACATAGCAAACGATGCATCTCAACCAGAGATTGTCGAATATGACTGACATATTTGACTTTGTATTTGCCAGGGCAACCCTGGACCATGTTGACAGATTTCCCATGCTCGGGCAATGGGTTCTTCTTCACATTAGGACCTACGTCCTCGAAACACAGAATTCCACACCTCACAAGGTCTTGAACCTTGGTCTTCAAAGGGTAACAATTCTCCACGTCGTGGCCGGGAGGACCAGAATGGTAAACACAGTGTAATTCAGGCTTATACCACCACTGGGGATTAGCAGGTATAGCCGGTGGGTCTCTTGGAGTAATAAACTTCCTCTCTATCAAAGAGGGATATAATTCTGCATACGTCATTGGAATAGGATCGAAGGTGACCTTTTTCCTCTCGTAACTCGTGCTGGTTTGATTACTGTTTCGGGGCTGGTAGGCCTGCTGTTGCGGACGGTGTTGTTGATGCTGATATTACGGATGTGGCTGCTGATTGTTGTTATGTTGCTGATACTGTTGATTATCTCTGAAAACAGGTGCTATATGAGCCACCTGGTGCTGGTTACCGGCAGGATGCACGGTCTTCCTCCTCACAGAGGGTCTTCTTGGTTTTACATGGGAAGTCACAGCATGTGCCTCTCCATCTTTCTTCTTCGCAAACGCCCCATATCGTTTGGTAGAAGAGCCTTCTTCTCTGGCCAGACGTCCTTCTCTAACCCCTTCTTCTAGACGCATCCCCATATTCACCATCTCGGTGAAGTCAGAAGGAGCGCTAGCAATCATCCGCTTATAATAAAAAGAACTCAAGGTCTTCAAAAAGATCTTGGTCATCTCTTTCTCCTCCAGCGGGGGCACGATCTGTGCTGCTAACTCTCGCCACCTCTGGGTGTACTCTTTAAACGTTTCCTTGTCCTTCTGGGACATGGCTCTCAATTGATCCCTATCGGGAGCCATATCCACATTGTACTTGTACTGCTTGACGAAGGCCTCGCCAAGATCGTTGAAGGATCGGATGTTCGCACTGTCTAAACCCATGTACCAACGTAGAGCGGCACCGGACAAACTGTCCTGAAAGTAGTGGATGAGCAATTGGTCGTTGTCGGTCTGAGTTGACATCTTCCTGGCATACATGACCAGGTGGCTGAGAGGACAAGTATTCCCCTTGTATTTTTCAAAGTCAGGGACCTTGAATTTCACAAGAATCTTCACATTAGGAACCAAGCAGAGTTCGGCAGCAAACTTGCCGAAATGATCCTTTCCTCTGAGAGTTTTCAATTCCTTGCGGAGCTCAAGAAATTGATCATTCATAGCGTCCATCTTCTCATAGACATCTGGACCCTCAGACGGCTCAGAATGATAGATGGTGTCGTCTACCCTGGGCATAATATGCACGACAGGAGGAGGAACAACAAGGACCGGGCTAGATGCCGGCATAGAAGCAAAGGTAGGAGCAGGACCCTCAGGCATGAAATTGGGAGGCATCCCCCACGGGAATCCGGCTGGCATGGCCGTTGGAGCAAAGTGTGCATTGGCCGCAGGCACGGTTGAGGAGACAATCTCAGAAATGACTGTCCTCTGGGGAGGAGTTGAAGGTGTTGGAGAAGACTGGCTCTGGGCAGCCAAGAATGATTCCATCAAGGCACTCAATCTGGCCACTTCCTCTTTCAGCTCGCGATTCTCTTGTTCCAGATGATCCATCAGTCTTGAAATGTTGGCTCTGGTGTAGTACCGGTGAGTCAACTTGTCTTTGAAATAAATGAAGAACACAGAGTTAGACCGTAAGACAAGAAGCCGGGAACAAAACCTGCTTATGCACATGATGCATGCAATGCTCGTGCATATGATTTTTATTTTATTTTCAAAGGAACTTTTAGGGTTCTATTTGCAAATTTTTTTGGAAATATTAAACATTTATCACATATGGAAACATCTCATCCAACAATATTGGGGAAAAGAAGTACATCATTGTCAATCATATACAAGAGAAAAGGAAAATAATCATCCTATGGATCCCTAGAAACAATCATCCAAAGCTCGGGACACAGGAAGATAGGATGCACGAAGCCTCTTCACCTCTCTCTCGTAGGCTGCCTCCATATCTGCCTTCTCTTTGGCGAGTTGATCATACTTCCTCTTCCAAAACCTGGAAGACTGAGGAAGTAGGGAAGTCCATGCATCATCAGGATCATCAATAACCTGATGTTCGAGGAACTCTATCAAAGCATCCTTCTCCTTGATCTTCTGAAGTAACTCCTCCCTTTCACAGATACAAGCATGTGATCGGTCTTCGTCTCTCAACTCCTCTACTCCTTGGTTAGGGAGGGTTGAAGGCCCAGCCATAACCAAAGGTGTAGGTCTCGGATACTCGTAAGGCATGAGATACTCAGACACTCTCTTCCTAACCCAAGCAGTGTATGGCTCCATAGCAACATAATTCTTAGGACCCAACTCTTTCCTTCCTTTCCTATGAATCTTGCGCCAAGCACAGACCATTCTTCCCTTCAAGCCTTGGGGATCTTTACCCTCCTGAAAGAACACACCCTCTAACAGAATGTTATTGGTTTTATCCTTTAGGGGGAACCCAAGCTGACGACGTGCCAAAACAGGGTTGTAGTTAATCCCACCACATGTACCAAGAAGAGGTACATTGGAGAATTCACCACAAGAGTCAATAATCTGCACACCATCATACACACGGTTATACCAAGAGATATCATCATTAGTGAGAGACATGAGTCTCGTGGACCACCGTAGACATCCCTTGTTCTCCTTGAAGGCGACCGTCTGCGGTAAGTGAGAAATAAACCACTTATACAACAGGGGCAAACAGCATACAATGGTGCCACCACCCTTTGCATTCCTCATATGCAAAGAGAAATAGGTATCACCCAACAGAGTCGGAACGAGATTAAGAGTAGAGAAGATCCTAATAGCATTCACATCCACAAACTTGTCGATGTTGGGGAACAATACCAATCCATAGATGAGAAGTACAAATATGGCTTCGAAGGCATCCTCACTCATGGCCTTCCCATACACAATAACTTGAGCAATGAGGAACTCAGAAGGGAGACCTTGAATTCCACCTTTGGTAGTCATATGAGCACCAACCAGAGATTCATTTATGTGCAACATGTCTGCTATCTCTTGAGAAGTAGGAATACTCTCTAAGCCACTGAACGACAACTGGTCTAGAATAGGTATACCCACAAGGTAGGCATACTCCTCAAGTGTAGGCAAAAGTTGAAAATCCGGAAATGTGAAGCAATGGTACAAAGGATCATAAAACTGCACCAATACACTCATCAACCCTTCATCCATTTGAGTAGTCAGAAGAGGAAGAAGCTTCCCAAAATGAGCTTTGAAACCCAAAGGATCTAATACATAGGATGTCAGGTTCCTTAACTCTTTCAAATCTGGTTGTCTGAAACTGTACTTCTTCGTATTCCTTCTTTGTCTTTCCATGTCTGAAGATTTCGCAAATAAACCCCTTAAGTTCCTTGATAATTTTCTTCATTAATGATGATATGGATGCAAATGAGTGCATGAATGCATGAATGCAACAATCACACTCAAGGATCAAGCAAAGCACACCAAACAAAGGTCATGGGATGGATCATATTATCCTTAATATCAATCATCCATTTTGGTGGATTATGGTTTACACCTTATGAACACCCAAGTTCCATTGATATTAAGGATACATGAACGAATCAACCACGAATCAAGGGTTTGTTGCAAGTCACGAGCATGGAGTCTCGGTTAAGAACCACCCAAAGGGAATGTACTAAGGTTTAAACCTGCCAAACATGTTCTCTAAGAGGTTCCCATAGTCATTACCCCATCTTTCGGATATTATCAGAGAAACGACTACTCGTATTCCAAAAATATTCTCAAGAGAGACTCTTATGAGTGTAGTATCGCGTAACAATCGTATCAAATCTTACATCTGAAAGACTTTCGCACTACATCCTAAGAATAGGCCAAGATGGGCTTGGTAAACTAAGGTCCTTGGCTTCTAAGGTCTATATTGGAAAGAGTAATGTCTATACACAACTTAGTTGTGTGACATTATTGATCCCAACATGACCTCCACCAAGTGAATGGACTTGCAAGTCAACTTGCTAAGGAATAACTCCACACAAGTCAACAAGACTACGCCATTCTCCTATCCTAAGTGCACTCGAGTCCGGGTATAGAACTCATCTCACAAAGATCACCAAGCATACGAGGAATTAATATCAAGCAAATCAATCATTACACACAATACAGTAATCCCAAATTGCACCAAAATATGTCACAAGACAATACAATACAACAAGCGTGAAAAGTTGGCAAAACCCACTAGGTATCTTTGATCCCCAGCAGAGTCGCCACTTTTCTGTAGTGGAGCCTAGGTACTCCTAGGGAGCCCTTTTCATACTTGTTGTAAGGTTATTGTTTTGTGAGAATTTGTTTGTGCAAACATGATTGAAGAGATAAGAAGAGAATATACAAATTTATTTACATTTTGTGTTTGAATGGATAAACCCATTGCCTACATATCATCTTATAAAGAGATTAGGATCAAAACCTCGTAGTTCGGGGTAAAAATCTCAAAAATGAGTTGGTAAATTGATTGGTCCAAAAGCCTTAAGGTCTTTTGTTATCAAAGGGAGAAAACTCAACCAAAACCACAAATCCACCATGTGAGGATAACTTCAACATGCTAGTGAGGGGTTAACCCTATAATAAGCAAGGAAGACTCATTGTCCATCACTAAGGATATAGGTGAGTATTATATCTACCATAAGGATAACTCAAACCTAATAGCTAAAGGTTATGAAAGATTTGATTAAGAAAGTGGCCATTGGAACCACAAAAGACATTTGAATGGGTTATATTTACCAATTAGAAGTATATACAAAAATGGTCAAAGTTGATTTAGGTTCAATTCAAAATAAGTGTTATGAAAAGAAAGTTTGAAAAACAAAAGCATAAGGCTTAGGTTTCTAATGTTGAAAACAAATATTAAATGTTTGCACAAAAGTTTTGGCTTGGGTTAGAGTGGAGAGAAGAAGAAGAAGGGCTAAGTCCTAAGCAAAACAAAAGGTGAGGGATAAAGAAACAAAACCACAATGGGGTTCCTCTCTTGAGATCATATCGATGATCCAAGTAGCTCCCATCCTTTGGAATAGGCAATCACAAAAAGCATAAGCAATCATCAAACAAGCCTCTTAAGAGATCCTCAATGTATCTTGTATCTTTCACTTAGGATGAACATAGCAATGGTTCTTCAATTTGAGCTCATAGAATCCCCTAGCACAAAAGCACACACATCAAAAGTTTCATGAAGTAAACCAAAAATGGACAAGAGTGAGTTTAGAGATTTGGTCCTTCCAATCCATCTTCATATTAGGATCCTTTTACTCCAATTTTGCATAAGGAAAGTCCTAGAATCTAAGTCCATTTCTTTGCATTTGGTTCTCAACAATCAAACAAAACACAAACACAATAGTATATACACAATTATATGCTCAAGTGAGCAAAAGGCAAATGGCATTAACATAAACATGTGCTCAAATGAGCAAATAGAAAAAGCAAATGGATAATATGTGCAAGAATAGTAAATTGCATAAAAGTAAAGAGCAAAAAGTAAATGTTAATTGTCAATAGTTAGTGTTAGTAGTTAGTGTGCCATAAGGCAAATTTAGCGCTATGTTAAGCAATCGTAATTGGACTTATGTAGAAGTTACAACTATCTGAGGCCGGTCAATAATAATATAGGCAACAACACAAGTTAGAAGTCTTGATTAGTGAACCAAGTTCCAACAACTTGCCATGCCAAAAAGAAAATGAGAATTGATCTTGTATTGGTTTAAGCCTTTTGCCTGATTTAGAAAACAACCTATCCTTAATGCAAAGCCATTCACTTGATCAATTGATCAAGATGAACTAGATTTGAATCAAGGAAGATTAAGTCTCCCTAATCAATGCTAACTTATCAACCTTCAACTCATTGATCAAAAAGAAAGAAGAAGAAGAAGAAGGAGATGGAGAATGGATAATGAAAATGGAAAGATCAAAATGCATGAAGTGCAATAAGATGTACCAATCCATATGTATTGACCAAATGACATTGAAAGTCAAAGTCAAACAATGATAAATCAGAAATGAGATGAAGATTGAAGGTCAAACAATAAGCAAAATATTTTTTGGCATTTTCAATATTAAAATAAACTTGAATTAAAAATAATGGAAAGGTCAAACTTCAAAATCACTTCAAATCAACCTTGAAAGTTCCAAGTAATTTATCCCAAGTTCACCAAGGTCAAACTAAGTTTGACAAAAAAATTCAGCATTTTTAAAAGTCAGAAACTATTTTTAATCAATTAAAAATGAATAAAAATAACCTAATTGAACTAAAATCTCAAATAAATCTCAAATCAATTAAAAAATTGATGAGACTATTTTTCATAGATTCATCATCATTCAAATAGGTTAGGAAAATATTTTTGTATTTTTTGAATATCAAAAATTATTTAAATGAATTAAAAACAACCAGAAAAGAGAAAATTCACCAAAAATATCAAATGATGAAATAAAAAATATTAAAAATCAGAAATAGAAACTAGAATTTATTTGGAGACTAATGTAATTGGTCCCATAATTTTTGGATTAAAAATGAAAGAGTTATGAATTTTTGAAATAAATGGAAATAAAAGAAATTAAATTAGAAAAAATAAAAATTAGAAAAAATGAGGAGCGTTAGATCTGATCTCATTAATTGAGCTGGCAGATCACACGCTCCAGATGCACGCTCCCACCATAGGCCAAAGTCAAATGCGCTGCACAATGTATTAAAACAAGTCACAACAAACAAGAGCCAGGATTAGATCTGGAAATTCAATCCAACGATCCACAACACATCTGGCAATGGCACGGCCACCAGAGCCACCTTCTTCTCCGGTGAGCCTCATAATTTTGGCCAGAGTTGCAGAGAAAAAATATTAACCAACTGAGGCGATCTAGGCATCAATCGAAAGAGGAAGTGATGTACATCACTCCTATACCATTCACTTCCACTCTGGATTCCTATAAATGGAGAAATCAGAGATGGAAGTATGATGGTGTTCATCATGAATTTCATGTTTTTGCAAAATTGAAAGCACAAATCAGTTGCCTCTATTGAGAGGACTTCAGCCAAACCAAGGAACTCAAGAAATAAGCAAGGATCAAAGAGTTTTGAAGAGAAAAAGTTCTGATATCCACCTTTGAAATGCAGGTATGGAGAGCACGATCCTTCACAACCAAATCTTGTAATGAGATCTAGTGATGAAAAGGAAGCAAGGCTGAGGAATTATAGGTCTGAAAATCAACCAAGGTAGTTGAAATTCAGATCTGAATTTTTTAGAAGAAAATTGAAATTCCTTTGGTGATGGCTATGGAGAGATTTGTGCAGCATAACAGGTTGAATCAGGGATGAATTTTGAATGGAATAGAGTCTCTATTTATAGAGGGAATGGCAAGGAAATGATGAATTAATCAGTGTGCATGAACATGGATAATCCTTGCATGGGCTTGCATGACCATGCACAAGGCCCAAAAACAATGCCAAATGCAAGCCGAGCTCAGTCTGGACTGAAATGGACGTGTGATTTGCTTTGAATTTGCTTGTGTATCAAGATTTCATGTGCATTCCAAAATTGAACCTAAACATTCACCTCTTCGAAAATGCCAATTAAAAAATTCAAACATAAGCATGTGGTTAATGGTTGGAAAGGTCTTGATGTAAGGAACAATTTTTATGTTGGGAAAAATCCATTTGAAGTGTGGAAATTAGTGAATTTTGAGTTTAAAGTGTGATGTGCAAAACATGTCAATGCAAGGTTTCCAAATTTGGCCAATGTTCAAGCCCTTATGTTTTGATGATGCAAGCTTCAAATGAAAAAACCTCCAACATAAAAGTTGTATATCTTTTCAAGATAATCAAAATGGACTTAAATGTTGCATCATTTGGATTTTTTATGAAAGCGTTATGGGCATTTGAAGTTGGACTTTTTTGCCTTTTAATGCATTTGGCCCAAAAGGACCTATAATGTCTTGCATTTCACATGTATTTCCTTTGAGATTTTGAAATTTTGTTCAACATAACATTTGAAATAGTCATCTTAATCTTTCCAATTCACTTGATCCCACCTCAAAATCATAAAAAATGAATGAGTTATGTCCTTGAGAAGTTGACCCAAAATTAGGGTTTCAGTCAAAATGACCTATAATGTCTTGGAATGGGAGATGACCTTCCAAGATTCAAATAAATTTTTGATGAACATGAAGGTTGTTCATATTATCCTTAGGAACATTATTTCTTTTGGAACCATCTCCATTTGACCAACACATAAAAAGTTAGGTCTTAGTGCATTTCAAAATAGTCAGATGAATTGACTGATCAACTTCTCAAGTCCATGACTCATATCTTGATTAATTGATGATTGAGGATACTCAAATAAGTTCAAATATGCATGAAATGATGAATTAAATAACTTCCCTTGATTGTATTTGACCATGGGCTGAGGTTTCTTCAAGAGCAAGGCATTGTGGTGCACAGATGAATTAGGGTTTCTTTGGGGGGACAAACCTCAAACCCTTTCACTTTATTTGATAAAAATGATGAATTGAGATTCTAGGGAGGCATATTTGATGGATGAGAGCTTTGGGAACCATTACCATGCTTGCTATCATCTTCTCCTGACCATATCATTGCACAAAGGATCTCCTTGAAGCTCTTGACCTGGTGATTGCTTAAGCTACAAACAAAAGATGTTAGTGACATATTTTTGTGCTTTTGGTTAGTAAATAAAATGAGAAAAGCAAGGATATGCAATTCAAGCATGCTTGGTGATCTTAATCTACTCACAAGAAGTCCCACCCAAAGGTAAAGGGACCCAAGATGCTAATGATCCTTGAGGCAATGCAAATGCAATGTTATGATTCCATGAGGGATATTAGGGAAAAAATTAGGGTCTTACACCCATCTAGAAGATTGACCATTTTCCACCACTTGTTGTGCGTCATTCAAAGAAGTCATGGATGACCTATTCTTCTTAACAATATTATTATCAACAGAAAGGGCTTGAAACAGAGTTCCCATAACTTCGTCAACATCAATGTATGAAAATGAAGATAAATGACTCACCAACATGGCTTGCTCGCCACCCATGATCACTAACTTCTCATTCTTCACAAACTTTAAGTTTTGATGGAGAGTTGATGTCACTGCCCCAACTTTGTGAATCCATGGACGACCTAAGAGATAATTGTAGGCGGGACGGATATCCATCACTTTAAAAGTGATTTGAAATAGACACGAACATATCTTCATTGGAAGATCAACCTCCCCAATTACGGTCTTCCTCGAGCCATCAAATGCTTTCGCAATAACCCTACTAAATCTCATCGGAGCACCTTGATAGGAGAACTTGGACAGAATAGACTTGGGAATAACATTTATAGGAGAGCCAATGTTCACCAGCACATTGGATATAACATCTTCTTAACAGTTCATAGAGATGTGCATAGCCAAGTTATGGTTCCTCCGCTGCTCGGGAAGCTCTTCATTACTGATTCTCAGATTGTTACATTCGGTAATATTAGCCATAATGCCATCAAACTAATCAATTATTACATAGTGATTCACATAGGCTTGCTTCAGGACCTTCTGCAAAACCTCTCGGTGAGCTTCTGAATTCATCAGCAAAGATAAGACGGATATCTTGGACGGGGTGTGCAATAACTGATCCACCACATTGAAATCACTTCTCCTAATCAATTTTTACACTTCATCCTAATCATAATTCTGATCCACACCATTGGACTGAACAAACTGCATAACATGAGTTTTCTCTTGAGTTGGCTTCCCTACCATAACATCTTCAGTTTTTTAGGAGCTGCATCAGCAAATACTCGACCACTTCGGGTCACACCACTTACGTCGGTAATGTTTACAACAGAAGAAAAGGAAGGAATGGGGACTTCTTTACCATCTTCCAACATGGTAGCATTGTACTTGTAAGGAACAACTTTATCATACTCATATGGCATAGGACCCTCCAAACAAATAACCAAGGGAGAAACAACAAACTTCTTACTATTGTAAGCAATCACAATTGGTTATGGGATGTTAAAATGGGGAACCATGACGTTTACCTCATGCTCATCTTCATCCATATCCCTCGTAATTTGAATAATATTTTGATCCAGCATCTCTTGTAAGTCTCTTTTTACCACAACACACCCTCGAGGGTTTCTTGAATAGATGTGGCAAGAAGCATGATCGTGCTCATAATACCTCAACTCGCACAATGTTACGTGCATATCCACTAAGGATCTTCTTATCAAATTAAGATAAAAAATGCGGCACTTTCTAGGACATCCTTTGAACATATTTACAATTGCACTACCATGTTTAGGCAACTTATTTGCTTATACATTGGGACCAGATTCTTCAAAAGACAAAATACCATTTTGCATTAATCTTCTCACATTGGCTTTCAAAGCGAAACAATTTTCAATATCATGACAAGGTGCTCCTTGATGGAATGCACAATGATGATCAGGTTTATACCACCACAGAAGCTCTTTCGGAATAGCTGGTGGGGTTCATGTTTGTACCAAGTTCTTATGTATTAAAGCAGGAAATAATTTCGTGTAGGACATCAAAATTGGATCAAATTGTGTAGGTCTTTGGATACGATTCTGTTGATGTTGTTGATTATGTTGATTGGTACGTTGTTGAAAACATGGTTGATAACTTGGTGCTATTTGAACAACCAAAGCAAGATTAGTAACCAGAGTAACTAACTCCACATGATGGTGACGCTGATTGTTTCTCGGAGATCTCTTACGCTTCTCTTGCGAAATAACATTAGCATCATGTTCCTTCTTCTTTGGAAAGTCATTCCCATACCTTCTGGAACTGTCAGATGAACCACTCTCTTTCAATCGTCCTTCAAGGACACCTTCTTATAATATCATTCCCATGTTCACCATCTCGGTAAAACCACTAGGAGCACTTTCAACCATCCGGTCATAGTAAAACGATCCCAATATTTTCAAAAATAGCTTTGTCATTCCCTTCTCTTCTAATGGAGGACTGACTTGCGCAGAAATCTCGCGCCATATTTGCGCGTACTCTTTAAAAGATTCCTTATTCCTTTGGGACATAACATGGAGTTGATCTCTATCTGGTGCCATGTCTACAATATACTTGTACTGACAAAGAAAATCTTCACCTAAATCATTGAAAGTATGGATCTGGGTGCTATCAAGTCCCATGTACCACATTAAAGCAGTACCAGTCAAACAATCTTGAAAGTAGTGAATCAACAGTTTATGATTATCAGTTTGAGTTGACATATTGCGAGCATACATCACCAAGTGACTCAAAGGACAAGAGTTGCCCTTATACTTCTAGAAATCTGGTACTTTGAACTTATGAGGAATCTTTACATTAGGAAATAAGCATTGATCATGAGCATTCTTCCCAAACAAATCTTTTCCCCTCAAGGCCTGAATCTCTTTCTGCATAGCTTGAAAGTGATCTTGAAACTCATCCATCCTTTCATAGACACCAAAAGTTTCACTCTAGCCAGCATGGAAAACAGGTTCTTCAACATAAGGAGCAGCATGGACCGCGAGAGGTGGTATAGACATAACTGGTTGACCCACAAGAACTTCAATAACATGTTGATACCCTTAAGGAATAAAGTGAGGAGGCATTCCCCAAGGTAAACCATAAGGCATATGGTGTTATGGAGCACTGATTGGAGCCACCGAGATGGGGGTAGATATGACCTCAGAAATCATAGTCCTCTGAAGTGGAGTCTGAGGAGGAGGAAGAGGTTGATTATGAGTAGCCACTAGAGTTTCCATCATATTAGTGAGCCTTTCATAACCGTCCCTTAAAGTAGTCACTTCTTCACGGAGTTCATGATTCTCTTGCTCTAGATGATCCATCTTCTTTAGTTGATTAGCACGAGTGTTGTACTGGTGAGACAACTTGTCTAGACGAACACTAAGAACGGAAGAAATAAGACCCTTGGCAAGCTTACTCAAAGAAAGACCAAAATGCAACATGATGCATGATATGAAAATCAAAATGTGAAGTTTTCAAGGAACTTTAAGACATAAGACAAATTACAAACATCATAAAGGGAATAACATATTTTGAAGTACCGAAAATCTCATTTTGTTAATAATGTGAAGGATTACAATCAAAAATACAATTTCAATGATCATAAACGGAAAGAAACTAGGTCTATGGAATCATATCCGATGAGAACTCGAGTCCAAGATGATACTTCTTGCAAAATCTTTTGATCTCTCTTTCATAGTTGCTTTTCATGGCGTCCTTGTTTATCACGAGATGGTCTACAATGCCTTTCCAAACACCGGAAGTAGGAAGATTGTCATACCCTAAAAAATTTCCCTACCCCATATCACTCTCTTGATCCCTAAACCTTAAGCATACATCCCATACATATCATTTCATATGCATGTGAATTTAATGATCACAATAATCCATAAGCTCGGGGCATGGGATTCATCTGCAAAGCCCCAAGATCCTCTTATCATCTTGAGGTGTTACCAAGCTACCTTAACCCTAATCTTATCTTCACGCACCCCAAAAAGCTTGGAGGATCACTCAAGACATCTCACTCATTCCCCATGTCCAATTTTGTTGATGAGTCCCCTTTGAAGAAGCTTCAAGATTCATCTGGTCACCCAAGGACCAAACCCTAACTCTTGACCCTCCTTTTGGCTTGTACAAGTCATGGTTCACCATGGATCTTGACCATGCCATTAAGGACCCCTAAAATCCAAAGTTTTTTCATGGCTCATACCCTTTAAACATCTCAATTTGATCCCTATATCTCAAACCCTAATTCATTTGACCATGGTTCTTGATGAAACTTGTGGCTCAAGGAACCCTAGTTTAAGGATCCATTGGTCATTGACCTTGATCATTTTTGGTCATACAGTCACCCTAACATTCATTCAATATAATTTCATTTCCATTAAAATCAATATCCACCATTTAAGCATCAATTCAATCCATGTTACAAGTGTTTGGTTCATACATGATTTTTCAACTTTCCATGACTTGACAATTTGACCTAAAACCAATCCACAAAGGTCCAAACTTAATTTCGCATCATGTTATGATCATTTAAACTCAAAACATCCATAATTGTGTCATGGGAATCAAGAAATCACAAAACCACCAAATTAGGTCATGTTGGTTGGTCACATTTTGGCAAAAATGGCCTATGGGAAGTTCCAAAGACCATAACTTTCTCATTTTTCAAGGTTTTTAAATTCCATTTCGAGAAAAAATTCTTAAATAACTTCATCTACAACTTTTTTTCAAGGTCCAAGACCTAAATAATTGAGGAAGGGGTTCAATTTTGCTATTGGCCAAGTTGGTCCAACATGCCCACCATGCCCTAAAATCATGTCATGACCACTACTTTGACACATTGCAATTTACAAACCATAAACCCTTTTGACTTAGTTATTTTTGAATTCAATCAAGTTCATGGCAAAGAACAAATGGCCCAAAATGGAGACAAAATGCACGAGTCAATTTTATTTGGCTTTGGTTCAAAGTTGCAGACTTGCCATGATGCACATCAGCCAGATTTTGCAAATCAATGCACCAAGGTCTCAAACTCTTTCCTTATGATCTCAATGGTCCACAAACATATTACATATCATATTCTGGTGTGATTTAAGGTCAACTTGCAAGCCAAAACCTTACAAATCATAAAATTCAACCCCATCTGCAAATTTTGATTTTCCCAAAATGCTAAAAAGCAAATCCTACACCAGACCATTTCATTGCCTTTGGTTGTTCCAAATCCATGCTAGGGACCAAAACCAATTTATCTGTGGTGCAAACAAGCGCAAAATATAGCCATTTCATTGTTCCCTAAGTCAATACCAATCATGCTTCAAGTAACATGCCAATCTGAAGCAAACCTCCACAATCTTCCTCCAAAACCATCAACACACCTTCCCTATAAATAGGTGAAGGTGTTCCACTTTAGGACGACGCTGAAAAAGGCCCTAAACTCATTCTGAACATTTGTGCTAAACCTTCATTAATAGAGTATCGGGTTTTCATTTTCAGAGCACCTCAACCCCAAACAACTATCCAAAAACCTTCACCAAACATCACTCAAGAATTCCAAACACCTAACTCCCATTCTCCAAGTCTCACCTAAGCTGAGCCATACCATCGAAAAACTCTCTTGTGCTACTTCTGATCAGGTAGATTTCTCCACCCCCATCATCCAAACAAGTTACTACTTCCCTCGAAATGTCATTCTGATCACTTCCGCTAAGGTTGCAACATTGATTACTTGATATACTTCAGTAGTCCAAGGTTCAATACCTCAAGAGATAATTGTGCTTGGAAAGTCATTTTTTATGGTGAAATATTATAGGTCATTTTGTTTGTGCCCTATTTAGGAGGTAAACTTCCAAGTACCATAACTTGCTCAATTTTTATTATATGAAGGACATCCAAGTTTCATGATCAATTTCAAGATGTCTTCTCCAACTTTGATTCTTTGATAAATGTCAAATTCAATTTTCAAGAGCATGTGCCATCATCATTGAAAAAGCAATTTTCCTCAACTTCTAAAATGAATAACTCCTTCATGCCAAATCCAAATGATGTCAAATTTGTGACCAAATTGAATAGGAATGAAAGATATACAACGTTGGTGGAGAAACCATTTTCCTTTGGAGCTCATAGCAAAAGTTATTCAAGGTGGAAGAAGTGATCATTTGACTTTGTACTTAGAAATTTTTTAACCATGTTTGATTTCTCAAACTTACACCTCAAAATTCATCATGATCCAAGATCCAAATGGAAAAGTGTTCAACATAAAAGTTGTTCCCCTTGATGTCATTGTCGCGGCTGGAAAAATGACAGAGTCGCCACCATCCTATATTCGTTCCTAAGGAATAGGGAAATAATGATAAAACTTAATATTTAAGAGTGAGAGACTAGGTTCGAGAGTCAGTTAAGTAAGGGGAAGGTCTTAGGCACCCCTTACCTCCATTGTACTCAATGGGATCCTCCTACAATTCTAGGGCTAGTGTGTGTTTCTAAGGTGTTTGCTTTATTAATTATTACTAGTTAATTATTTATTATATTCACCAAAGCATTTCATTATAATTAATGGGGAGGCCCAAAATTTTTTTTTATAACTGTACTCGCTAGAGTTTACAACTCTATGCCTACGTACCATCACATTAGGCGAAGGATCAGAGTGTCGTAGTTCTTCTAGAAGATAACTGTTTGTTTTGTCGTTTTTATCCCAAAATAATTCTCACGTATCAGGGGCGGAGAGGATGTTTATTTTGAAAAATGCCTTAATGCACCAAGACAAAGGCCTTATAGTTTGAGGTGGGTTTCGATCAATTTTATCCCAATTATTTGATTCAAAAATATAACATTTAATTTATTTAAGAAATGAATAATAATTTATCGTTTAGATAACATATTCCATACCCCAATTTTTATCCCTTGAAAACCCTTCGAATTTGTCCTAGAATTTTTTTCCATATTATCCCCAAATTTGTATCCCATAATTATCCCAAAAAATTATCCCTAAAGTTATCCCATAGATTAAGCCTAATTCCTTAATTAATATTCCCAAATATTTTTTATTCTTTTTTTATTACTTTTTATTAAAGAGACATATTAATCATTATAATTGATTATTGGTCTAATTATACTTAATTATGAAAAATTAATCATAATCCCAATTTAAATCCCTAGTTATATTTTTTAGATTTTATCCTATATATATTCTTGAGTTAATTTAGATTACTCTAATCATCATATTAAATTAAATATCCTAATTAAGTTATAATATTTTTATTTTTACTTTATTTTTGTTTGTTATTTTGACGTGGTTATTTATCCTAATTCTTATTATTTCCATAACCTAACAAAATACCCCTGGTTTCAAAAAAAAATCCCAAACTACCCCACTTTTAGGAGGAGTCGCCAATTGAATTGGAGAGTCCTTTTAAAACTTGAATGGAGGCGCCAATTAGATTGGCTAGGGCAGGTGCCCTAGCCAATCCAATTGGCGCCCCTGTGTAGGTTTTAAGAGGAGTCGCCAATTCAATTGGAAACTCCTCCTAAAATGAAATTTTTGTGTTATAAATAGATGCGTTGTGTGAGTAAATGTTCCACATCTCACACAATCATTTGGAAATCATGTTTTGGTGTTCGTCGTCGATACGGTAAGGTGATTTATTCGAGAGACGAACCTCAGATGCTGATGTTGTTCTGGAACATCACTATGTTCGATCAACTGAAGCGGGAGCTGGTTCGTTGGTTAGATGGGAAAATACCAGAAGGGAAAAAAATTAGAAGTATTAAGAGACTTGACAGTATCTTTGGTTGGGTGCGAATGAAGACTGATAAGGATGTTAGGGAAATGATGTTCGGTCGAGTCGACAGCAATTTGATTGTTGTAATCAGTTAGAAATATTTATGTTTTCAGATAGCTTATTTTGTACTGATGTTTGTTGTGAACCTCATTGTAACAAAAACTTAATGATATATAATGATTGAAGGTTACAGAAATACAATGTTACAAAAAGCTTAAGACCTAGATGATGTTCATCGATTGGGGTAGTTGTTCTTGTTGTGTCCTGGTTGGCGACATATACTACATAATCTTATCATTTTATCTGTGGAATCCATCTCTGTTCTGATACATGTGCTGTTTGGCCTTCCTTTTTCTTTCTACGCATCTCGTCATTGTGCCAAACAATATCACCTTCATATGGAGGCCAGTAATCCTCCATTGGTAGTACTGAGAAGCTTTGATTATATACATTCATGATGGTGTTGGCCTTGTACACATCAGATAAATGGCTGTAAGCATCTTGACGAGTATAAGCGCATGTGTCGCACCTCATGGAAAAATGGGGATACGACTTCAAAGCGAAGCGCGATCGCACGCTCGCAATGATGGACTGAACAGAGTCGCCACCGAACTTTATTTATTCCTAAAAAGGAAAGGGGAAATATCGATAAAACCCAAGACAAAACGACAATGATTATTGGTCGTCGCAACCAAATCAGGGTTCGAGAGTCGATTACGCAAGGGGAAGGTATTAGCACCCCTCACGTCCGTTGTACTCAACGGGAACCATTAGGTCAGTTGTGTGCATTAATATTAGTTTGAAATGTTAGGATTTTCAAGTTATTAAGTGGGAAAGAAAAGAAAAGAGGAGAATATTTTTGGATTTCTTAACGAAGGACTAAACCTAAGTTTTTTATTAGTGGGCCTGACAAGATTTACAAATCCTGCTCCTACGTATCTCAATAGAGAAGTCAAGGCTTACGTAGTTTTGGGTAGAAAAATGTTTGTTTGTTGGTCGATTTTAGCGAAAGCTACTTTGTGTCAAATCGACGAAAACATTGTTGGACTACCCAAAACAGGTGGAGAAACACTGCCTTGCATTGTTTTGAAACAAAGTACCTTTCGTTTGAAAAAGGTTTAAGAGTCAATCGCACGGCGGCGAGAAAAAAGAAATTGATTGGTTTGGTGTATTTTGAGTGATGGCGAGAACTTGGATGAGCGAGATATACATCTCGAATCCTAGCCTCAAGAGTGCACGGTATACACCATGTTCCACTTCCATCTTTATTGAAAGAGGTTAAGATAGGAATTAAGTATTTTGGAATTTGATTGAGAAAGGGTTTGAAGAAACCGCATTGACAATTTTAGACGATGGCGAGAGCTAAGATAGGCGAGGCATACGTCTCGAATCTTAATCTCAGGAGTGCACGGTATACACCATGTTCCATTTCCACCTTTATTAAAAAACTGTTAAATAAGAATTAGGTATTTTGAGTTTTGTTGTGAAAAATGACTTAACACTAGATCAAGTATTGATGAACGTTTAAGAGAAATTTGAATGAGTGTTTGAGAGAAAACAAAGTGGATAAATTTGGATGATGGCGAGAGCTAGGATTGGCGAGATATACATCTCGAATCCTAGTCTCAGGAGTGCGTGGTATACACCGCGTTCCACTTCCATCTTTATTGAAAAGGTTTTAATTATGAATTAATATTTTTTGAGTTTTTATTAGAAAAATGGCTTGACGTTGAATCAAGCGTTTGATGAAAGTTTGAAAGAAATGGAATAGAATAGGAGGGAGAAATGGATTGATTTGTTTATTGAGAAAATATTCGACATTGGATCGAGTCTTATTTTTGATCTTTTGGAAATTGTTGATTTTATTCTTGTGTTAGTAGCTAACTAAACAGTCAAAGAAATAAAATAGTAAAATTATTACACATCGGGGGAGTGGGGTACATTTTGTCAAATGGGGATTCAAAATACTGGAATAATTAAATCGGGCCCAAACAACAAATAATGCAATGTATGAGTGTAAGTGCAAGAGAACTGTCTCATTGTAAGAAGGCCCAAGAGTAAGCCATGTGAAGAAAATAAATAACACAATAAATTATATTTACAACACACTTAAAAATTGAATCGAAAAAAAGTAAAATCGGGATTTTGCACAGATGGAAATTGAGGGACACACAAAACCTAAATAATGTGCTCAAAGCCGGTTTGCGCATGTTGACAATAATTGAAATGTCATATGCGATTAGTCAAAACGCGGCGAAATACTATTAATATATCGATAAAAATAATCATGGATAAATAACAAGAAAATTATCAAATCCATAAATTAAAAATTGATGTTTAACATTAAAATCAACAAGTGTTAAAAAAAAAGGAGAAAAAAATAAAACTAAATAAATAAAAGGTTTAAAATAATAAAAAAAATGGTAATAATAATAAAAACTAGTAAAAAATATTAAAAATGAGAAATGCTAAAAACCAGGGATTGAACCTAGAGTTTACCAAAGCACCTCTTTACCAACTCAACCAGATAGACATCCTTGTTATATAGTTTCAAACACTAATACATAATATAACAAAAGACGCACCAAACCTTTTAAATAAAACACAAAGTTGAAAATAGTAACTACGAATAACCAAAGCTCATGTTGAAAACAGTAACGAACGAATGACCAAGCTCAGTCTTCTTTCCATTTTGAAAATCAAAGTCTTAACAACAAGTTAACATCACAATCAAACAGGCAGCGGTGTTGCTAAATCAAACATGAAGTTCAAAGCATAATCGAAACATGGAAATAAAGCTCGGAAAGGAAGCTAACCGGTTGCGGCGAGTTCGACCGACGAATGTGAGTAAGCGTTGCCTTCAAATCTCTCCTTTTCTTTTCTGAATGGTAGCCGCCAATCCTCTCCAAAAACTAGGGTTTTTCAGCTCTCTCAGTAGCCGCTAATCTTCTCCCCCCCTCTGTGAACAGTATCCTCTCCTTTTATAGTCCCACTGTTAGGGTTTTTCCTTGGCCGTTAAGATCAAAGGGATGTCAAACTTGGAAGTGATTTTGGTGCCGCCAGTTTGTCTACCCTATTTTGGTGTTTATTCTGAAAAAGGTAACATGTACCCTGTACCTTCTTCTGAAAATACTTTGATTCCCTTTTGCTTGTGGATTTTTACCGCCGGTAAAAAAGCTATTCACTGTCGCGAATTCACTTGAATATGATATGTATTGTTTGATGCTTGCAGGAAGAAGGTGTGTATAATCTGAAGTATGGTTGCAATGTGGGTGCATCTTTGCTGAGAGAGGAACTTGACAAAAGCTGAAGACCACAAATCATTGCAGACTCAATCCGTTGGTGAAAACAATAGTACACGACAACATGAACAGCTTCGGATCTCAGGAATGCTCTTGTGATTACATCGGTTATTTTTTGTTGATTCTTCATCAAACAAGGGATCGTGTCGGTGATCCATAATTTCTGTCCTCCGCAATGCACTGATGGGAAACAAAATGGCACTATTTCTCTTAACAAAGACATTCAGAACATTAAACAACAACCACGCAGCCCTGCATGCTTCAGAAGCAGCCCATAGCATATTGGAAAAACCTGCAATAAGACCCGAACCTGAAGTCGCTAAGCACGAGCACAAATGGTCAATTAAAACAAATGTTTCCGCATGCTCTATAATTTTGTTAGCTGTTTCGTTCAGTGTCTCTGAGATTGAAATTTGAGATGATTTAAGCCCCTGAGCAACTTAGACAACATGACTGTAATGTAGGCACTAGACTCATGCAGAACTCTTCCTGATGCATCATTTGTAAGAAACAGAATTGATGATGTAATGTGTCAAGCATGGCCACCTGCCCATGTTCATATCCAACTGCAAGATTCCCTCCAAGATTTGCAAACTGTAATCCACATACAGTCGAGTTTTGAAGGGAAAACACTGCTTTGCAATAAAGTTCGTCCCCTTGATTCACATTATGAACATTAGTTCCATTTTCTGTCACAAAATGCGAAGTTGTGTCATCTAAACTCCTTATTAGCCCATATAGACGAACAACACCACTTTCATCACCAACGGCCAGATGTAGAGTATCCAGGCAGAAATTCAATGCTGACACTAGTGAACTTGCATTGCCTAGAAAATCAGCATATTGAAGAAGAGTTCCATGGCATCTATCAAACTGTTCACTGACCATCTTAATGTAGGGTGCATCTGCATTGACAAGAACCACAGATCGACGCTGAAGTAAGAGGGGGGAAAGTACAACGTGGAAATATACAACGTTGAAGAAACTCCATGTTAATCTTCAAGGTATCAGGACAGGAACTTAACCATTTGTCTTTTGCATAAGAGAGCCGTCTGCTGACAGATGCGACATTTTCTTCATGTTTATGCAGTTCACTAATCAGGCGGTCAAGAGATTCTTGAATTCTTTCCTTTTCTTTCTTCCTCTTGGTGATTGCTGAGCTTGAATTGTCAGAAATCTCTTCCAAAGACTTAAGACTAGCATGAAGCTTGGCTATTTCTGCCTCATAACGATTTTTGGAACGTACAGATCATATAATGTTAGACCCCAAAATGTTGCATAAAGATCAGGAGATAGGCTATTCCATGCTTTTGAAGGCAACATAGTTTTAACAGTACCAAGAAGATACGACGAACTAATCGGGTTTTTGTTGATATTGTTGTTGAGAATGCAGAAAGGCATCTCTTGAAGCCGATGAAGACCGAAACTTTTCCATTTGATTGACTGCTTGAGATTTCATATGAGTAGCCGACTCCATACCATACAAATTTGAGTGACTGTTAATCAATGAATTAGCCTTGGGTATCGATGGCAGTTTGTGATACTGAGCTTCTTCAATGTGGTAATGTTACAAAATCCATCGGGCAATTTAATCAAATCATTGCAATAGTCAATGCTCAACTCCACTAGATTTGGCATAGCATCTGAAACTTGAATAGAACAGCTTTCAAAAGAATTCTTTGTATTGCACATATGAATGGATAATTTCCGCAGATTCTTCAGTCTGCATAGAGAAGGGACTGAAACCTTCTCCAACCTTATTTCATTTTCTTTGTGAAATCTGGTAATGAGTACTCATCAGATCGAAGATTTAAAACCAGAATCTCAGCTTCATCAGGTTGCATGTCACACCAATCCTAAGAAAATGCTTCATCAGTTGATATAGACAACACACGCGCATCAACTTTTAGCTGTTTCGTTTTTACAAACATTCCGGAGATGAACGAGTACGCACGACTAATGATTCCTTGCTGATTTTGTCCTACCCACCAATCAGGACGACTATCTCCATTTAAGTCGATGATCAGACTTTTTCTCTTTTCAATTGGTTCCCCTTTGCTTTGATGAATTGCCAATTCTCTGCATCATGCCAGAATGGTTATTGTAGTACTTGTCTGTTTCTGTTGTAACTTTCCTTGTAGCTATGAGATTAATCAAATTCCTGGTGATTAAATCATGGACAATGGCCATTGCTTTTGTACCGTCTTCGTCTAAGTCATGCAGTTCTGCCCACATATCGACGAGGACGGTAACAGGAATCCTTTGGTCTTCAGGAAAAAGTCCCATATCCATGAAGCACCCCTTCTGATTGATATCCTCCAATATATCCAAGCACTTCTCAAAAGGCTGCTGACAAAGTGATACAGCGATGACCTGAAGCGCCAGCGGCGAACCCTTACAACCTCTCACTATCTCGCGAACAGGATTTTTATCAGGCATGTATGAGCTGTTGTGATTCAATTGCGCGAAATGATGGAAAAGGACCACTGCAGGACCATGATCGAGCGGATCCAACTGGCATGCTGTTTGAGGTCTAGGAATTTTTCCTCATGCAAATTTGATGTCTTCACATATTTTACACTATCCCGGATCTTTCACTAGATCTTGTACAGAACTCAGGAAATCATTTGCAATGCTGCTTAAAGCTCTGGCTTGATTTTGGTAGGTGTTCGACTGCCTTCAACAGTTCCAACAACTGTCACACTCATTCTCTTAGGGAACCCAAAAAACACAACAGGTTGGAGTGGGGTTAAAGCCATGTGAAGAAGAAATTTGCTCAGTCTTTTTCTCAGGTGAATGCAGTACACAAGTTTGCTCCAAGTCAAAATCACAAAATCTTATTGTACAATCCTGGAGGATTGCAATCACAGTGTGTCCACTCGTTGGACTGTAAGACATTCAAACAGCAGGCGCACCAATGTCAACAGCGGAAATCTTGCTTCCAGTTAATGCATCAAATTCGACGATGTAGGTTCCAATGGCGACAACAAAAAAAGCTTGATGAAGATGGAAGGAAGCAGCGTGAGGCTGCAAAGGCCTAACGCCACGCCCGATATGGCGTAGATCTAGATGCTGCAATGTACTCCACTCCATTGAATCGCATGAATCAAACTCAACCTACAAATTAAGTGCATCACGAAATCACAAACAGGTGGAGCAGAATTCATATATGGATGAATTTTGAACGCTGCTCTTAAGAAGGCTGACATTGATAGTTGTTGCAGATGCTACTGATGCAGCTCGAAGTGCATCGGATATCATTTGAACCGAACCTGGCCTTAGGGTTGTCATAAGTGTTTCTTTTCAAAGAGTAAAGAATTATGTGACTTATGCAGTCTCAATTACACTTTGTATCGTGCTTGGTTTCATGTTGCTGGCTCTGATACGAAAGTTCGACTTTCCGCCCCTTATGGTACTTATTATTATCATGTTGAATGATGGTACCATTACCTACTACCAAACAGTGGGAAACCGAAGGAAACATTTGCTAACGATGTTGTGTTAGGCCACAACATAGCATCATAGCGGTTACGACGGGACCAAAACATTCAGCCTGCAATATACGTGACAAGATAAAATCCACCTGCAAAAACCAATCTTAGTCTGCAGCCTAGCCAACACAATCCATTTCCATCCAACAAGCAGGTCATGTGTTAACACCCTATAACAGAACTGGCAACCTGATATTAAATATTGAATTATCCTGCAGTCATCAAACTCTGTTGTCACAACCGAGCTCGACAGTGCCGTATGTAGCAGGCCAACAACGGCAGCAAAACCTGCAGAACTTGTATGCAGCAAACCTTTCGTCACCTACGGCAGTGCAACAATAAATTCATTCAAGTTATATCCATACAGTGACATGTAACCAATGCGACTAACTATCGAAAGACTTTAACTTCCAACTGACCCTCCCCATTTCAAAATCAGTACCAACCATAGAACAAGCAATTGTTACCAGAGGAACATGCTCAGGATTTGACGAAACTTTCTCACATGCTTTCTCAACATTAACTCCTGCGCGACTATAATTTTCCGGTTGACCTATTATATTACTGGAAGTTAATAATGGTGTACATACAGCTTTCACAGCAGGATGAGTTCCCTTTGCAGAAATTTGTGTAGAATTCAACACAATCGACCCTGTCATGGAACCAGAAGAACTTAATGATACTTGTGGCAACACTTTACTCAACTGAGCTGTAGCAGTACTCTTTGCTGTTTTCGATCTTTCTTGACTACCCTCGTGACACGGTTCAAATTTAATGACTGTAGAATCAACCAACTTTGAATTGCTAACAGTTGAATTAGATGGCTTGATAATTGAATGTTGAATAAATTCTTGTTTGACAGCAACACTGTCCAATGAATCTACAGGAACAACATTAACTACTTTCAAATTCTTTTTTTTAGTTATCATCGACTGGCTCTGGCTTTACCAACCTAAAACTAGCAGTATTTGCATCACCAGCAGTACCTATCAGACTTGGCAAACTAATAATGGGAGTTGCATTCCCTGAATTTAGTTTAACAGATATTCTAGAGGGTTCCTCAACATGCTTCTGAACGTTAGATGAAGAAAGACAAAGAGCAGGTGAATTCACATATTTATACTGCTGCCCATGCAACAGACCTGGAGAAGTAATGAAATCATTGTTTTGACTCTCTTTGCATGCTTGCGTTATAGATATAACACTTATTGGTAGTGTCATCCTAGTGGGGCTCATTAACTATTTCTCATCATGTGCACTGTGAGTAATGTTCAGCCCATCAATAGAAGCTTTAACGGAACCGGCATCACTCCCAGTCCGCAGTACGTTCCACACGTCACATATGTTGTCAACCTTGGCTTCTACGACACCAGGGACATGATGATATCCTTCAGAACTTTGTTTTATCTCCAATATTTTTGATGCTGGTCCTGTAGCCAATAGGTCTTCTAAACAAATGCTCAATAGTCCTATAATTGACTCCTCGATTCTGCTTTATTCCTTCCATTGTAAACGTTTTTTTTTGTTCCTGTTTGTCCGTAGGCAAAGATACAAACATTGTAGCCATCGAACACGGAGATTACCATCGATGGTGCATTAGCAAAAACATCAACTTGATCATCTTTTGGTGTATAAGCCCTGTCAAATCTGAATGTTTTTTTAGCAGAGCTGTCAGTTGTCAAAATTCCAAGGCATCCATCCTTTGCCTCATCAAAATCCATAAATGTTGTACATCCAGCTGACATTTCAACCTTATTCAATGGTCGACAAAGGCAGAAAACCCTAATGTTCCCTTTAGATTTAAATCCCAATATCAAAACCAAATTATAGAACATGATTGAGACTCCTTTTGTGTTTCCCTTGAATTATCTATTAAAATCCATGCAAATAAAGGATGGCCTTCGGCCACTAGCTTGATTCCAACGATAACCATGCTTGGTCCCTCTTGAAAAACTCACATGATAATGATTCTCCCTTAAAACATGGTAAACCATTGGAATTTCCTTGAATCAAATAATGTTCATCAAAGCTTTTCATGACTAATATTTTTGACCATATACTCTAATGCAAGCACACTAATCCTCGAATTCCTTGATTACCACCGACACGGAATGCGCCTATGCATCTAAACATGTTGACGGTAGAACCTCGCCTTGAATGCGCACAACACAACAAGGTGCACCCATAACAGAAAAGGAGACCACTTGATGCTCATGAAAAAGGAGTACCATATTAGAGGAACAAGATCATGAGGAACAAATAATAAATGAAATAATGATATGAATATCAGGGTCAAAATCGGGGTGTGACAGTTGCCCCTATTTAAGTATCTTCAACCAGGGAACATGAAGTATGACATTCTTCATGTGATCGTAGTGGGAGATAATTAAATACTAAGAATACCCGAATTTGATCCTGAAATGAAAATGCTATGATGTGATATGCATGGGTGAAAGACTCTTTATTTTTTTTTAATTTATCTGTTAGGGACACAGTGAATCCTTAACAGGAGATGCTACTGAACAAACCGATCTGTGGGGAATGCTGATGGTCCACAAGGAGACAAACAAATGGTAAAAACCAACTCGCTGGGGAAAACAATCCTGCTGGAGAATCAGACACACACTAGAGAGTACTCAAAGTGAAATTCGATGACCGACACTTAGAATACAAGAGATTTCGGCAGTAAGTTCACACATGACCTACTAAAATCGGAATAAGAAAACTTTCTACAACAGGTTCATACATGACCTGATGACACTGAAACAATCATAGAGAAAGATTCTTCAAAACAGGTTCATACATGACCTGGTAATACTGGAAGGAAAGCTCAACAACAACAGGTTCATACATGACCTAACAATGCTGGAATATCAAGAAGTTCTGACAGCAGGTTCAGACATGACCTAACAACATCAGAAAAATCAAAGAGAGTGTATCAACAAGTTCATACATGACCTGACAACACTGAAATAAACATAGAGAAAGATTCTTCAAAATAGGTTCATACATGACCTGGTAATACTGGAATGAAGGCTCAACAACAGGTTCATACATGACCTGACAATGTTGGGGAATATCAAGAATTTCTGACAGTAGGTTCAGACATGACCTAACAAACTCAGAAAAATTCAAAAAGAGTATATCAACAGGTTCATACATGACCTGATGACAAACTTGAATACTTTGAGAAAATTTCCACAACAAGTTCATACATGACTTGCCAACACTGGAATAAAAGGTTCAGCCACAGGTTCATACATGACCTGGTAATACTGGAATAAAAGCTCAACAACAACGGGTTCATACATGACCTGACAATGCTGGAGAATATCAAGAAGTTCTGACAGCAGGTTCAGACATGACCTAACAAACTCAGAAAAATTCCAAAAGAGTATATTAACAGGTTCATACATGACCTGATAACAAACTTGAACATTTTGAGAAAATTTCCATAACAAGTTCATACATGACTTGACAACATTGGAAAGATTCTTCAAAAACAGGTTCAGACATGACCTGGGAATATTGGAATAAAAGCTCAACAGCAGCGGGTTCATACATGACCTGACAATGCTGGAACATACCAAGAATTTTCAACAACAGATTCATACGTGACATGAAAAAACAAGAGCATTCAAAGAATTTTCAACAACAGATTCATACATGACCTGACGACACTTGACTATTCAAAGAGTTTAATTAACAGGTTCATACATGACCTGACATCACTTGGAAAAAAACAAAGGGGGTTTTACCAATAGGTTCATACATGACCTGAGAATATTGGAAAACATACAAAGCAAGTTTCATCAATAGGTTCATACATGACCTGACATCACTTGGGAAAAATCAAAGGGAGTTTTACCAATAGGTTCATACATGACCTGAGAATATTGGAAAACATACAAAGCAAGTTTCATCAATAGGTTCATACATGACCTGACACTTTAGAATACATGTGATGGTTCTGGAGATTTCTCACAAGAAATTCATCCAATCATAAATTTTGGAGATTCCTAAAAGGGAATTTATGCAAAACAAAGATAAGCGGGAGTTTTCTTATAAGTAGATCATCCACGCAAAAGGCTACAATGATTCTTTACAGAGAAATCAAACAAAACCAAGATCATTGGAGTTTTCTAACACGAAAAACCTCCAAGTTTCTGGGAACTCCTCAAGATGATGAGTCATACATGACTTTCACGGAACCATCAGGAAGGACAAGGTATTCAAACTCTCTGTACGTGCCAACAACAATTGGACTTTGACCGTAAGCAATGGATTACAACCAGATTCTTTAACGGATTTTGCCAACAAAAATTGGACTTGATGAAATCCATTAGTAAACCATTACCGGCTACAACGGAGTTTTCCAGCAACAACTGGACTTGGAATGATGTTGGCGACAACCAAACTTCATATATCAATCACAAATGTATTTACAAACAGACTGACAGTGATGCCAACGACAATTGGGTTTAAAATAAATGTTGGTCACAACCAGACCTTAAAGGATACCAGTTACAACTGGATTTGGTCAAAGACACTGGTGACAACCAGACTTAACAGACGATGCCAGTAACAACTGGTCTCAGAGGTCAAGGGATACAATCAACAACGAGACCTGAGATTATGCAAATGAGCGCGAAGCACTTCGGGCTATGCATGATTTGGATTTTTCTTATGTGCATGATGTATGAATGATCATGAAATGCAAATGCTGACAATATACAGACTGACAATTAGGGAAAGTTTTATGGAGGTACTGAATCCTCAACATCAATAACTCAACCGAAGGAGTGAGTAAATGCATCAAAGGAGGATCTATCAAGCTGAAGAATTACAACTGGCCCAATAATCCTTCCAGAGAATGATAAATGTGTGCTCTCTAGAGATAGATATTGATCATCCAAGAGGAGTCTTGCAACTTGAGACTTGCGGGGAAAGACGAAAGATTTCCTTTTAATATTTTCACATGTCAAAGCAAAATTGTGTTTCTCAATATGTTGAAAAATTCTTTTTGAGTTCAAAATTCATTATTAACAAATAAATGACATTTTGTATAACAAAGAAAATCAGAGAAAAACAGCAAATGATAGAATTTGATAGGCAAACTTGTATTTATTCAAGAATGGTAGCACACAAATGGTGTAGCTCCATGGAATGTTACACATTTGAAAATGGCAATAGGGAAAGGTTTACATTGAATCGCAATGACTACTACTATCCCTAATAACAATGACTCCACGAGACCTCGCTTCTGAAGGGAGTAACTAGATTGATCTTCCATTTTTAGCTCTTCTGTGTTGATTAGTGACAAACTGATGCAGTTTATGCCTTTTGTCCCTAATTTTTGCCTGGATCGCCCTTTCGGGTTTTCAATCCACCGGGACGCTCCTTTTTGCCTAAGTCGCCCTTTCAGGTTTTCAACTTAGCGAGCTACCATTTTTTTTATCCCTAACTTTTGCCTGGACCGCCCTTTCGGGTTTTCAGTCCACCGGGATTTGTTAGGCATAGTATCTTTTGACTGCATCAGAGTTCACAGGGTGAACGAGCTCTTCGCCATCCATAGTTGTGAGAAATAGAGCACCTCCAGAGTACGCTCTCTTTACAACGTATGGGCCTTCATAGTTGGGAGTCCACTTCCCACGTGAATCTTTGTGTATTGGCAAGATCTTCTTGAGCACGAGATCTCCTTCCTTGAACTCTCGAGGACGGAACTTTTTGTCAAAGGCTTTCTTGATTCGTTGCTGGTACAATTGTCCATGGTACAGTGCGGTCATCCGCTTCTCATCAATGAGATTAAGTTGATCATAGTTGTTCTGGATCCATTCAGCTTCATCCAGCTTGGCCTCCATCAATATTCTCATTGAAGGTATCTCTACTTCGATTGGGAGGACTCCGTCCATCCCATATACTAAGGAGAATGGGGTTGCCCCTGTTGAAGTGCGAACTGAGGTCTGGTATCCATGCAAAGCAAAGGGTAACATCTCGTGCCAATCCTTATAAGTTTTCACCATCTTTTGCAGGATCTTCTTGATATTTTTGTTGGCAACTTCAACAGCACCATTCATCTTTGGACGGTATGGAGAAGAATTATGGTGGTCAATCTTGAAACTCTCACATAATTCTGTCATTGTCTTGTTGTTCAAGTTTGAACCGTTGCCGGTGATGATCTTGCTTGGGATTCCATAGCGGCAAATAATCTCCTTCTTGATAAAACGAGCAACCACATGTCTCGTCACATTGGTGTTGGAAGCAGCCTCTACCCATTTTGTAAAGTAATCGATGGCAACCAGGATGAAGCGATGACCATTGGAAGCTTTCGGCTCTATAGCACCGATCATATCGATGCCCCACATTGAGAAAGGCCAAGGTGATGTCAAAACATTCAACAATGTTGGCGGTACATGCACCTTATCAGCATAAATTTGGCATTTATGACATTTTCTTGCATAGCTGAAACAATCGGACTCCATGGTCAACCAGTAATAGCCAGCTCTCAAAATCTTCTTGGCCATGGCATGTCCATTAGCATGGGTTCCAAAAGATCCTTCATGAATCTCCTTGATCAACATGTATGCTTCGTGTCTATCCACGCATCTGAGCAGAACCGTGTCATGGTTTCTCTTGTAAAGCACATCATTGCTCAAAAAGAATTTGGACGATAACCTCCTCAGAGTTTTCTTATCCAACAATGTAGCGTCTTCTGGATACTCTTGACTTAGAAGATATCGCTTGATGTCATGAAACCATGGTTTACCATCAGTTTCTTCTTCAATCAGCTGATAGTAAGCAGGTTCGTCCCTTCGCTCGATTCGAATAAGTGGAGCTTCATTATGGAATCTGACTTGGTACATTGATGCTAATGTTGCGAAAGCGTCAGCCACTTGATTTTCTACTCTTGGGATATGATGGAAAGTGATATCGTCGAAGTATTCTATCATCTTCACAACATGAGCGTGATACAGGATCAGCTTCGCATCGCGGGTCTCCCATTCACCTTTGACCTAATAGATCACCAAGGCTGAATCTCCATACACCTCAAGGATCTTGATTCGGAGATCAATTGCAGCTTCAAGACCAAGGATACAAGCTTCATATTCAGCGACATTATTCGTACAATCAAAGCACAACCTTGCTGTGAAAGGGGTAAAGCCACCATTTGGATTCATCAAAATAGCTCCCACACCATGACCACTGTAATTGGAAGAACCATCGAATGCGAGCTTCCATCGAGATCCTGGTTCTGGTCCTTCATCTGGGCCGGGGACCTCACAATCCTTTATCACCGTTATATCCTCATCGGGGAAATCAAACTTCAATGGCTGATAGTCTTCAACTGGCTGGTGAGCAAGATAATCTGCTAACACACTTCCTTTGATTGCCTTCTGGGTTACGTACTGGATGTCATACTCTGACAAAAGCATCTGCCAACGGGCAAGTCTTCCAGTCAAGGCAGGTTTCTCAAAGATATACTTTATTGGATCCATTTTTGAGATCAACAAAGTAGTATGGCAAATCATGTACTGCCTTAAACGACGAGCGGCCCATGCTAGCGCACAACAAGTTTTCTCCAAAAGTGAATATCGACTTTCACAATCGGTAAACTTTTTACTCAGATAGTAAATAACATGTTCTTTCTGACCAGTTTCGTCATGTTGCCCCAGCACGCATCCCATTGATCCTTCAAGCACAGTCATATACATGATTAATGGCTTTCCCGGGACAGGTGGAATCAAAATAGGAGGCTCTTGCAAGTATTGACGGATCTTCTCAAAAGCATTTTGACAATCAGAATTCCATTCAACATCTTGGTCTTTTCGAAGCAATTTGAAGATAGGCTCACACGTGGCCGTCATGTGTGAGATAAACCGTGAGATGTAATTCAAACGTCCAAGGAAACCTCTGACTTCTCGCTCGGTGCATGGAGCAGGCATTTCTTGTATAGCTCGGACCTTGCCAGGATCTACCTCAATCCCTCGTTGACTAACAATGAAACCAAGCAACTTCCCTGAACGGACACCAAATGTGCATTTTGCAGGGTTTAATCGTAATCTAAACTTTCTGAGGCGTTCAAACAGCTTCTTAAGATGGCTCATATGATCTTCTTCATTCTAAGATTTAGCGATCATGTCGTCAACATAGACCTCTATCTCCTTGTGCATCATATCATGGAAAAGAGTGACCATAGCTCTTTGGTAAGTTGCCCCAGCATTTTTGAGACCGAAAGGCATTACCTTGTAGCAAAAAGTGCCCCAAGGGGTGATAAAAGTGGTCTTCTCCATGTCATATGGAGCCATCTTGATTTGATTGTATCCAGAAAAACCATCCATAAAGGAGAAGACAGCAAATCTTGCAGTGTTGTCTACCAAAGTATCAATGTGTGGTAGAGGGAAATTGTCTTTTGGACTAGCTCTGTTTAGATCCTTATAGTCAACACACATCCTCACCTTACCATCCATTTTAGGCACAGGTACAATGTTAGCTACCCATTGTGGGTATTTTGCTACTGCGAGAAAACCAGCGTCAAATTGTCGTTTGACTTCTTCACGAATCTTCAGAGCCATATCTGGTCTCGTTCTTCGGAGTTTCTGTTTTACTGGCGGGCAGTCTGGCTGAAGCGGCAGCTTGTGCTCAACGATGTCGGTGTCTAGACCTGGCATATCCTGGTATGACCATGCAAATACATCCACATATTCTTGTAGCAGCTTAACCAATCTCTCTTTGATGCTTTCTTCAAGCGTGGTACGGATTTTGACTTCTTTCTTCTCTTCCTCTGTGCCAAGGTTGATTGTTTTCACCGGTTCTTCATGTGGCTGAAGGGCTTTGGACTCGTGCTCGAGCAGCCTTGCCAATTCGTCGGGGATGTAACAATCTTCTTCACCCTCTTATTCCGCTTGGTAGATAGGGGAGTCAAAGTTATGAGAGGTAGTAAAGTCATTGGATTCAACGAGGTTATCGTTTATTCTGCATGTTTGAATGATTGATTTCTTTTAGAAAAGTAAAAATAAAAAATGCATAAATGAAATATTTTTTTTGTTTTTGAAAAGATTGCCATTTTCTTATGAGAAATCCAAGTAAATGAATAAAAAGAATTTAACAAAATGCCTTTCATTCATTGATAATGATTATTTGAAAATGAAAAAGGGGCCCATACAACATGATCCATTAGCTTTGGGCAGAGCTAAGGATTTGAAAGGAAAAATACAACAATTATTACTTTGACAAAGGAAAAATTTCGGGGATCTCAACCGCCTTCCAGTTGTTCAAAGTTGTCTCACACCGGTAAACCAAACATGGCTCATCTTCATTCGCGGTGCTATCTTCAACTGCATTGACTTGATCTCCATGGATGAATCCTGAGCTGAGGAATACTTCCTGGATGCTTCGGGTGTTGTCCTTTGTAGGGACTCGGGCTCCTTTTGCAGCGGAAGGCACATATCCCAGACCAAAGCGATCATGCTTCTCACGAATATCAATAAGTTGACCCCAACCTTCAGGGTTTCCTCCTTCAATACTAGACTTTGCACTTTTCAGAGACGCGAAAGATGAACAAGCTTTCCCAACAGGGTCCTTCGTTTCCACAAAAGTGGCATTGGCTATTTCAAGAGCTTGGAAAGAAGTTTCCAAAGCGTCCTCATCAACCTCAATGTATCTGAAGGATGAAAGGTGACTAACCACAAAGTTCTCCTCCCCAGAAATAATAATCAGTTGATTGTCCACCACAAACTTCATTTTTTGGTGTAAAGTGGAGGTGACTGCCCCTGCAGCATGAATCCAGGGACGTCCCAGTAAGCAGCTATACGCTGGATTAATATCCATGACTTGAAATTAATCGGGAATACATGAGGGCCAATCAATATGGGCAGTTCCACCTCTCCAATCACGGTTCTCCTGGAACCATCAAAAGCTTTCACTACCAAGGTACTGGGCTTCATAGCTGGTCCTTGATAAGATAACTTGGCGAGTGTTCTTTTTGGCATAACATTCAGAGAAGATCCGGTATCAACCAACACTCTTGCCAAAGCATCATCTTTGCATTTTACCGAGATATGGAGAGCACGATTGTGATTTTGTCCATCCTCAGGTAATTCCTCTCCACTAAAGCTCAAAGTATTACAAGCTGTGATGTTTGCCACTACCCCGTCAAATTGGTCTACTGTTATGCTTTGTGTTACATGAGCTTGAGCAAGCACCTTCAACAAAGCCTCCCTATGGGCTTGGGAGTTCAGTAGCAAAGACAGAATAAAGATCTTAGATGGTGTTTGATGCAACTGGTCCACAACCTTGTAGTCACTTCTCTTGATTAACTTCAAGAATTCAACAACATCTTCGGATTGGACCACTTCGGGTTCTTTAGTGGGAGCTGCAACCGTTGATTCCTTGTTTGGCCCTTGAGGAGTCACATTGAATTCGGGCGTATAGATTCGACCACTACGGGTCATTCTGCTCATTCCTGCAATATTGGTGACATCTTCACTTACAACTTCTATCACTTCAGCGTCTGCACTTCCTTCAACAACCTTATCCACAACAATAATCTCATATTTCCAAGGCACGGCCTTGGTGCTCTCATATGGAAAAGACGTGGGCATACATATTTCCACATGCGACGGATGACTATTCTCAAGCGCCACCCTTCTGCTATAGTAAGGGATTTCAACTGGTTCAGGTAAATTGAAACAAGGTTCAATTACCAACGCATCTTCATTCTTCATAGCACTGGATATTTGAAGCACTCCTTTATCCATCAAATCTTGAATGTTGTCCCGTACCACCTGACATTCCTTTGGGTATGTGGCACACTCTTCACAATTGTCATGATCAACATTAACCAGGCCAACTTCCACCAATCGGGCATGGAATGCTGCCAAATGAGTCTTTACATCATCCACCTTCTCAACCATAACAACAGTAGATGCATCTTCAATGGCGTTCACCGCAGGATCTCCATGGGGAGGAAGAGGATTGCTCTTCACATTCGGTCCCATGTCCTTAAAAGAGAAGACCTTGCTCTCAATCAATTCACGGACCCTATGCTTCAGAGCGTAGCAACCCTCTAGGTCATGCCCGGGGGGCACCTTCATGGAAAGGACAGTGTGCATTAGGGTTGTACCATGGAGGAAGACGATCAGGTGGAGGTCCCAAAGGTCTGGGAACCACCAGCCCCTTTTGCAATAGGGAGGGATACAACTCAGTGTACGACATTGGGATTGGATTGAAGGTCGTCCTTTCCCCTTGCCTTCTGTTTTGGTTTTGAGCATTTTGCCTTGGCGCTTGAGCTCTCGGTTGTTGATAAACAGGAGCTGCTGGTGCTTGTTGATAAGCTGGAGGAGCCGCAGCACGTTGTTGAACTGGAGCTGGTCGATAAACCGGAGGCGCTTGATAAGCCTGAGCAGGTTGTTGATTGAATGCAGGCGTCACAGCAGCCACATATGGTTGCGGAGCATACTGGACGGGATACATGGGTTGTTGATAGGGAATTGGTTGTTGAACATATTGTTGAGGTGGATATTGTTGTGGTATCCTTCTTGGAGGAGCTCTTCCTTGACCAGCAGTCACGGTATTTGTTCCCCCTCTTTCTTCCTGGGAAACCCTCCAGAGAACTTCTTTGGATTAGCACTTGAAATTCCAGCTACAACCGCCAGTTTGCCATTCCTTACACCATATTCCACGCGAGCTCCTATAGCAACAAGCTCGGAGAATCCCAAAGAAGCACTTCCAACCATCTTCTCGTAGAATTGGGGTTGGACAGTGTCGATGAACAGTTCAGCCAATTCCTTTTCAGCAAGAGGTGGTTCAACTTGAGAAGCCAGCTCCCTCCATCTCTGAGCATATTCTTTGAAGGACTCTTTGTCATGCTGGAACATGCTCTGCAACTGTCTTCTGTCAGGCGCCATGTCCATGTTGTATTTGTAATGTTTTATGAACGCATCTGACAGGTCTTGGAAACACCTGATCCTGTTCTGATCCAGACTTAGATACCACTTGGAAGGAGCCCCACTCAAGCTGTCCTGAAAACAGTGAATCATCAGCTTGTCGTCCTCCACGTGTGCAGCCATTTTGCGGTAATACATGATGAGATGGCTCTTTGGACAAGTATGCCCCTTGTATTTGTCGAAGTCCGGGGTTTTGAATTTTGCTGGAACCACCAACCCGGATACAAAGCACATTTCTTTGGCGGCAGATCCAAAGACGTGGTCTCCTTCTAGATCTCGGAACTTCTTCTCAAGGAGCTGCATGTTCTGCTTTACCTCCCTGAAGTCCTCAAACCTTACTTCGTCACCAGCAACGGTTGAGTCAACAGTCTGATACATGTGGTTTTGATCTTCATAATGAGGAACATGCCTAGCATAGGCGGATGGTGGAACCACAATATGGATCAATGGACGTGCGTCGGTGTAAACTGGTAATGGCACAGCTTGTTGGACAGATTGCCCCATTTCATGCACCACCTCCGCTCGGGGGACGAAATCATAGGGTAGCCCATATGGAGGAAGGGTTGAGGGTAACGTCCTCTGAGGTGGGACTTCTACTGCTGGGCCCGTGGTCTCTGAAATAACGGTCGCTTGTGGAACCTCAAACCTGAAGGTTAAAGCTTGCAGCATCTCTCGCATCTGGGACATGCCTCCCTTGATTTCGTCTAGTTCAGCTCTAACTCGGACGCTCTCTTGTTCTTGTTCAGCCATTCTCTGTCTTGCTTTGGCACGAGTATTGTACCGGTGTTGAAGATTCAGCGTGAAACTGGAGGAAGAAAGGGCGGAATGAGACTCTATTTTGAAAATGTATGAATGCATGTATGGATGCATTTGTTTGATAAAAACCAAGAGTTTTGCTTTTTATGCATATGCAATGAATGGATGGATGCAATGTTTTTTCTTTTTTTTTGGTACAGGTTCAAAGGTCCGAGGTATGGATAAATTTGATTGCTTTCCAAAACAGGGGTTCTCACCGGGTGTGATCCAGGGCTTTGTTACAAAGGATCGCCAGAGTCATTGATTTACAAGAATGTTTGACGCTTACGGGAAATACTTTCCGGTCGTCAACTCCATCAAGGGAATCTATTCTGGGTGAGGTTCTCGTACCGACTCTTATGAATTATTCACCTCGGGAGTCCGTACTACGCAACCATCGACTGGGTTCTAGACAGGGTACTCAGAGTCATGGATTCAAAAGACTGTTTGACGCTTACAGAAAATACTTTCCGATCGTCAACTCCATCTAGAGAATCTATTCTGAGCGAGGTTCTCGTATCGATTCTTACGAAGTATTCACCTCGGGAATCCATACTACGCAACCATCATTTCTAGTTGGCAAAAGGTTCAATGTTCTAAAAGGTCCTTAGAGTCATGGACCCCTTTGAAACATCGAAGCTTACGAGGTATACACCTCGGGCGATAATATTTGCAAAAGAATCTACTCTAAGTGAGGTTCTCGTACTGACTCTTACGAAGTATTCACCTCGGGAGTCCGTACTACTCAACCATCGTCCTATCTTATGTTTTTTTTCACTCTAGACTCGGGTGTAGAGTCTTTCCCACATGGTTTGCAATCAAATATCCAAGTACCCAACACAGTTGAACCAATATATAACAGAAATATCAATATAACAATAAAGATATTAAAAGCAATAAATAAGGGAAAAGCCACACAATTAAACAAACAGAGGCACACAAACGTCCTAACTAGGCTTGACTCACTTAGGGGTTGGTGTCGCAACCTGAAAAATACAGTGCGCGAAAAAAAAAACAACCGACGAACGAAAATGACAGAAGAGTTGCCACCGTGCGTTATTCATCCCAAAGGAGGGAAAGGAAACGCTCGAAGTAAACCTGAAAAAGGAAAGGACAAGACGGGGTCTCGCAACCAAATCTTGGGTTCGGGAGTCGGTTATGCGAAGGGAAGGTATTAGCACCCCTACGCATCCATAGTACTCTACGGGATCCACTTCTGTGGTTCTTGTCTAAAGGGTGTGGGTTTACCTAATGTGTTTATCTACTAAAAAAGGTTAAGAGAAATGACTCGCGCGGATGTCGCATCCACTGTATACGTATCTCATCTGAATATGAGAATCAGAGTCTTCGTAGCTCGGCTGACCTATGGGTTGGGGGGATGTGTGCTCGCCAAGACATCGCGTCTTATGCCTACGTATCTCATCTGGAATGAGAATCAGAGTAAGTCGTAGTTCGGCTAACTACGGGGTTATGGATTGAGTTTTGGACGAAGAACGTTACTACGCAATCTACCGGATGCTCGACCTTTGGAGACTTACTCGCCTGTAGTAGAAGGAGATAACATGTTGCTTTGGGTTTTAGGGTTTGTTCGCATTGTAGGAACGCACATGCAAAAAGGAAGTCCTAGGCGAAGGAACAGTGCTACCTTAATTGGCATGCAAACGGGAGACTATCTGAAGCCTCGTGTCCTATGGGGAAGCGATCACACCACACAAAACATGTATCTTAAAGTAAAATGCCACCAAGGGGCTCAAACATTGCCTCCTATCGAGCTCTTCCAGCTAAGAAAGCGATAAAGTACGAGAAAGGGAAAAAATTACCACACGGATAAAGATCCGAAGTTACAGCAATTAAAGGATTAGCAACCCTGAGATCTCTCCAGCTAGACCATCAAAGAAAATCAGTCAATACGAGTAATCGGAATAAACCTCCGGATGGTATCCCTGCAAGAGTATATGAGCCCTCACGAAAACTCAACAGAAAGGTTAGACAAACAAGATGAAATTCAAGGAAAAACAATGCCATGGAAGCACAAGATAGGTTAGAACAAAACAGAACAAAAAGCAAATACTGTCACGTTCGCGACTGCTTCGCCTAGCGAAGGCTTAGCGATGCTTCGCCTAGCGAAGGCTTAGCGAAGCTTCGCTACAGGCTCGCCTAGCGAAGCGGCTAGCGAAGGCCTGCGGGTTTTGGATTCCTCCTTGATAACAGTTCGATCTCTATGATCCGAAACCCTGTGGTATCCATCTCATAAACGAAAACGATTAAAACATTCTAGGTATTGTTACACATTCATGCTTATTCGAACCGTGGGCAAAACCTGATATTACCTCATACATTCATAATATTCAAATTCAAGGCGTAAAGTAATAGGAACAAAGGCATACCTGATGAGAGAGACTGATTAAGATTGAATGGTACGGCTGGATCTGCAAAGTAATACTAGGGTTTGTGTGAGGCGGAGTGAACTTCTCAGAGTTGCCTGAAGGTTGCTGCAGAGTAGTTCCTAGGTCTCTTTCTCTAGTCTCTGGTCTTTTCTGTTCAGCCAGTGTTCACCCTTTATTTCATTGACCACTCTGGTATTTATAGACCAAATTTCGCAGCTTGTGGGATTTGAATGAGGACAGCTCAAGCCCAAAACTTTTCTGTTATGTTCTGCAATACGCGCCCTTCGCCTAGCGAAGGATTTGCTCGCCTAGCGAGTCAGTACTCTTCGCTAGGCGAAACATCTGCTCGCCTAGCGAGCATGACAGCTCAGCAACAGATTCTTGCTTCTTCAGACTTGGTGATTTGCACGGTGAATGGGCCCCATTTGGACCTGTTGGTAGTACCTCAAGTCTTTTCCTTGTATTGACTGACCATCTAAATAGAACCCACAAAGTGTCCTGGATGATGTCCGAGCTTCTTGGAGCTAAGTCCGATTGACATGATGCAATGTGGTATGAAATGCTAAATGACCTAAAAAGTGAATGCATGAATGAGGAGGGAAAATTTTGGGGTGTTACAGTTGGGTATGTCCCCAGTAGAGTCGCCATCTGTCGCACCTCATGGAAAAATGGGGATACGACTTCAAAGCGAAGCGCGATCGCACGCTCGCAATGATGGACTGAACAGAGTCGCCACCGAACTTTATTTATTCCTAAAAAGGAAAGGGAAAATATCAATAAAACCCAAGACAAAACAACAATGATTATTGGTCGTCGCAACAAAATCAGGGTTCGGGAGTCGATTACGCAAGGGGAAGGTATTAGTACCCTCACGTCCTTTGTACTCAACGGGAACCATTAGGTCAGTTGTGTGCATTAATATTAGTTTGAAATGTTAGGCTTTTCAAGTTATTAAGTGGGAAAGAAAAGAAAAGAGGAGAATATTTTTGGATTTCTTAACGAAGGACTAAACCTAAGTGTTTTACGTAGTTCTGGGTAGAAAAATGTTTGTTTGTTGGTCGATTTTAGCGAAAGCTACTTTGTGTCAAATCGACGAAAACATTGTTGGACTATCCAAAACAGGTGGAGAAACATTGCCATGCATTGTTTTGAAACAAAGTACCTTTCGTTTGAAAAAGGTTTAAGAGTCAATCGCACGGCGGCGAGAAAAAAGAAATTGATTGGTTTGGTGTATTTTAAGTGATGGCGAGAACTTGGATGAGCGAGATATACATCTCGAATCCTAGCCTCAGGAGTGCACGGTATACACCATGTTCCACTTCCATCTTTATTGAAAGAGGTTAAGATAGGAATTAAGTATTTTGGAATTTGATTGAGAAAGGGTTTGAAGAAATCGCATTGACAATTGGCGAGAGCTAAGATAGGCGAGGCATACGTCTCGAATCTTAATCTCAGGAGTGCACGGTATACACCATGTTCCATTTCCACCTTTATTAAAAAAGTGTTAAATAAGAATTAGGTATTTTGAGTTTTGTTGTGAAAAATGACTTGACACTAGATCAAGTATTGATGGACGTTTAAGAGAAATTTGAATGAGTGTTTGAGAGAAAACAAAGTGGATAAATTTGGATGATGGCGAGAGCTAGGATTGGCGAGATATACATCTCGAATCCTAGTCTCAGGAGTGCGTGGTATACACCGCGTTCCACTTCCATCTTTATTGAAAAGGTTTTAATTATGAATTAATATTTTTTGAGTTTTTATTAGAAAAATGGCTTGACGTTGAATCAAGCGTTTGATGAAAGTTTGAAAGAAATGGAATAGAATAAGAGGGAGAAATGGATTGATTTGTTTATTGAGAAAATATTCGACGTTGGATCGAGTCTTATTTTTGATCTTTTGGAAATTGTTGATTTTATTCTTGTGTTAGTAGCTAACTAAACAGTCAAAGAAATAAAACAGTAAAATTATTACACATCGGGGGAGTGGGGTACATTTTGTCAAATGGGAATTCAAAATACTGGAATAATTAAATCGGGCCCAAACAACAAATAATGCAATTTATGAGTGTAAGTGCAAGAGAACTGTCTCATTGTAAGAAGGCCCAAGAGTAAGCCATGTGAAGAAAATAAATAACACAATAAATTATATTTCCAACACACTTAAAAATTGAATCGAAAAAAAGTAAAATCGGGATTTCGCACAGATGGAAATTGAGGGACACACAAAACCTAAATAATGTGCTCAAAGCCGGTTTGTGCATGTTGACAATAATTGAAATGTCATATGCGATTAGTCAAAACGCGACGAAATACTATCAATATATCGATAAAAATAATCATGGATAAATAACAAGAAAATTGTCAAATCCATAAATTAAAAATCGATGTTTAACATTAAAATCAACAAGTGTTAAAAAAAAGGAGAAAAAAATAAAAATAAATAAATAAAAGGTTTAAAATAATAAAAAAAATGGTAATAATAATAATAAAAACTAGTAAAAAATATTAAAAATGAGAAATGTTGAAAACCAGGGATTTAACCCAGAACCTAGAGTTTACCAAAGCACCTCTTTACCAACTCAACCAGATAGACATCCTTGTTATATAGTTTCAAACACTAATACATAATATAACAAAAGACACACCAAACCTTTTAAATAAAACACAAAGTTGAAAACAGTAACTACGAATAACCAAAGCTCATGTTGAAAACAGTAACGAACGAATGACCAAGCTAAGTCTTCTTTCCATTTTGAAAATCAAAGTCTTAACAGCAAGTTAACATCACAATCAAACAGGCAGCGGTGTTGCTAAATCAAACATGAAGTTCAAAGCATAATCGAAACATGGAAATAAAGTTCAGAAAGGAAGCTAACCGGTTGCGGCGAGTTCGACCGACGAATCTGAGTAAGCGTTGCCTTCAAATCTCTCCTTTTCTTTTCTAAATGGTAGCTACCAATCCTCTCCAAAAACTAGGGTTTTTCAGCTCTCTCAGTAGCCGTTAATCTTCTCCCCCCTTAGTGAACAGTATCCGCTCCTTTTATAGTCCCACTGTTAGGGTTTTTCCTTGGCCGTTAAGATCAAAGGGATGTCAAACTTGGAAGTGCTTTTGGTGCCGCCAGTTTGTCTACCCTGTTTTGGTGTTTATTCTGAAAAAGGTAACATGTACCTTGTACCTTCTTCTGAAAATATTTTGATTCCCTTTTGCTTGTGGATTTTTACCGCCGGTAAAAAAGCTATTCACTGCCGCGAATTCACTTGATTATGATATGTATTGTTTGATGCTTGCAGGAAGGAGGTGAGTATAATCTGAAGTATGGTTGCAATGTGGGTGCATCTTTGCTGAGAGAGGAACTTGACAAAAGCTGAAGACCACAAATCATTGCAGACTCAATCCGTTGGTGAAAACAATAGTAAACGACAACATGAACAGCTTCGGATCTCAGGAATGCTCTTGTGATTACATCGGTTATTTTTTGTTGATTCTTCATCAAACAAGGGATCTTGTCGGTGATCCATAATTTCTGTCCTCCGCAATGCACTGATGGGAAAGAAAATGGCACTATTTCTCTTAATAAAGACATTCAGAACATTAAACAACAACCACGCAGCCCTGCATGCTTCAGAAGCAGCCCGTAGCATATTGGAAAAACCTGCAATAAGACCCGAACCTGAAGTCGCTAAGCACGAGCACAAATGGTCAATTAAAACAAATGTTTCTGCATGCTCTATAATTCTGTTAGCTGTTTCGTTCAGTGTCTCTGAGATTGAAATTTGAGATGATTTAAGCCCCTGAGCAACTTAGACAACATGACTGTAATGCAGGCACTGGACTCATGCAGAACTCTTCCTGATGCATCATTTGTAAGAAACAGAATTGATGATGTAATGTGTCAAGCATGGCCACCTGCCCATGTTCATATCCAACTGCAAGATTCCCTCCAAGATTTGCAAACTGTAATCCACATACAGCTGAGTTTTGAAGGGAAAACACTGCTTTGCAATAAAGTTCGTCCCCTTGATTCACATTATGAACATTAGTTCCATTTTCTGTCATAAAATGCAAAGTTGTGTCATCTAAACTCCTTATTAGCCCATATAGACGAACAACACCACTTTCATCACCAACGGCCAGATGTAGAGTATCCAGGCAGAAATTCAATGCTGACACTAGTGAACTTGCATTGCATAGAAAATCGACATATTGAAGAAGAGTTCCATGGCATCTATCAAACTGTTCACTGACCATCTTAATGTAGGGTGCATCTGCATTGACAAGAACCAGAGATCGACGCTGAAGTAAGAGGGGGGAAAGTACAGCGTGGAAATATACAACGCTGAAGAAACTCCATGTTAATCTTCAAGGTATCAGGACAGGAACTTAACCATTTGTCTTTTGCATAAGAGAGTTGTCTGCTGACAGATGCGGCATTTTCTTCTTGTTTATGCAGTTCACTAATCAGGCGGTCAAGAGATTCTTGAATTCTTTCCTTTTCTTTCTTCCTCTTGGTGATTGCTGAGCTTGAATTGTCAGAAATCTCTTCCAAAGACTTAAGACTAGCATGAAGCTTGGCTATTTCTGCCTCATAACGATTTTTGGAACGTACAGATCATATAATGTTAGACCCCAAAATGTTGCATAAAGATCAGGAGATAGGCTATTCCATGCTTTTGAAGGCAACATAGTTTTAACAGTACCAAGAAGATACGACGAACTAATCGGGTTTTTGTTGATACTGTTGTTGAGAATGCAGAAAGGCATCTCTTGAAGCCGATGAAGACCGAAACTTTTCCAATTGATTGACTGCTTGAGATTTCATATGAGTAGCCGACTGCATACCATACAAATTTGAGTGACTGCTAATCAACGAATTAGCCTTGGGTATCGATGGCAGTTTGTGATACTAAGCTTCTTCAATGTGGTAATGTTACAAAATCCATCGGGCAGTTTAATCAAATCATTGCAATAGTCAATGCTCAACTCCACTAGATTTGGCATAGCATCTGAAACTTGAATAGAACAGCTTTCAAAAGCATTCTTTGTATTGCACATATGAATGGATAATTTCCGCAGATTCTTCAGTCTGCATAGACAAGGGACTGAAACCTTCTCCAACCTTATTTCATTTTCTTTGTGAAATCTGGTAATGAGTACTCGTCAGATCGAAGATTTAAAACCAGAATCTCAGCTTCATCAGGTTGCATGTCACACCAATCCGAAGAAAATGCTTCATCAGTTGATATAGACAACACACGCGCATCAACTTTTAGTTGTTTCGGTTTTTACAAACATTCTGGAGATGAACGAGTACGCACGACTAATGATTCCTTGCTGATTCTGTCCTACCCACCAATCAGGACGACTATCTCCATTTAAGTCGATGATCAGCCTTTTTCTATTTTCAATTGGTTCCCCTTGGCTTTGATGAATTGCCAATTCTGTGCATCATGCCAGAATGGTTATTGTAGTACTTGTCTGTTTCTGTTGCAACTTTCCTTGTAGCTATGAGATTAATCAAATTCCTGGTGATTAAATCATGGACAATGGCCATTTCTTTTGTACCGTCTTCGTCTAAGTCATGCAGTTCTGCCCACATATCGACGAGGACGGTAACAAGAATCCTTTGGTCTTCAGGAAAAAGTCCCATATCCATGAAGCACCCCTTCTGATTGATATCCTCCAATATATCCAAGCACTTCTCAAAAGGCTGTTGACAAAGTGATCCAGCGATGACCTGAAGCGCCAGCGGCGAACCCTTACAACCTCTCACTATCTCGCGAACAGGATTTTTATCAGGCATGTATGAGCTGTTGTGATTCAATTGCGCGAAATGATGGAAAAGGGCCACTGCAGGACCATGATCGAGCGGATCCAACTGGCATGCTGTTTGAGGTCTAGGAATTTTTCCTCATGCAAATCTGATGTCTTCACATATTTTACACTATCCCGGATCTTTCACTAGATCTTATACAGAACTCAGGAAATCATTTGCAATGCTGCTTAAAGCTCTGGATTGATTTTGGTAGGTGTCCGATTGCCTTCAACAGTTCCAACAACTGTCACACTCATTCTCTTAGGGAACCCAAAAAACACAACAGGTTGGAGTGGGGTTAAAGCCATGTGAACTTCTGCGTCAGAAGAAATTTGCTCAGTCTTTTTCTCAGGTGAATGCAGTACAGAAGTTTGCTCCAAGTCAAAATCACAAAATCTTATTGTACAATCCTGGAGGATTGCAATCACAGTGTGTCCACTCGTTGGACTGTAAGACATTCAAACAGCAGGCGCACCAATGTCAAGAGCGGAAATCTTGCTTCCAGTTAATGCATCAAATTCGACAATGTAGGTTCCAATGGCGACAGCAACAAAAGCTTGATGAAGATGGAAGGAAGCAGTGTGAGGCTGCAAAGGCCTAACGCCACGCCCGATATGGCGTAGATCTAGATGCTACAATGTACTCCACTCCATTGATTCGCATGAATCAAACTCAACCTACAAATTAAGTGCATCGCGAAATCACAAATAGGTGGAGCAGAATTCAGATTTGGATGAATTTTGAACGCTGCTCTTAAGAAGGCTGACATTGATAGTTGTTGCAGATGCTACTGATGCAGCTCGAAGTGCATCGGATATTATTTGAACCAAACCTGGCCTTAGGGTTGTCATAAGTGTTGCTTTTCAAAGAGTAAAGAATTATGTGACTTATGCAGTCTCAATTACACTTTGTATCGTGCTTGGTTTCATGTTGTTGGCTCTGATACGAAAGTTCGACTTTCCGCCCCTTATGGTACTTATTATTATCATGCTGAATGATGGTACCATTACCCACTACCAAACAGTGGGAAACCGAAGGAAACATTTGCTAACGGTGTTGTGTTAGGCCACTACATAGCATCATAGCGGGTACGATGGGACCAAAACATTCAACCTGCAATATACGTGACAAGATAACATCCACCTGCAAAAACCAATCTTAGTCTGCAGCCTAGCCAACACAATCCATTTCCATCCAACAAGCAGGTCATGTGTTAACACCCTATAACAGAACTGGCAACCTGATATTAAATATTGAATTATCCTGTAGTCATCAAACTCTGCTGTCACAACCGAGCTCGACAGTGCCGTATGTAGCAGGCCAACAACGGCAGCAAAACCTGCAGAACTTGTATGCATCAAACCTTTCGTCACCTACGGCAGTGCAACAATAAATTCATTCAAGTTATATCCATACAGTGACATGTAACCAATGCGACTAACTATCGAAAGACTTTAACTTCCAACTGACCCTCCCCATTTCAAAATCAGTACCAACCATAGAAAAAGCAACTGTTACCAGAGGAACATGCTCAGGATTTGACGAAACTTTCTCACATGCTTTCTCAACATTAACTCCTGCGCGACTACAATTTTCCGGTTGACCTATTATATTACTGGAAGTTAATAATGGTGTACATACAGCTTTCACAGCAGGATGAGTTCCCTTTGCAGAAATTTGTGTAGAATTCATCACAATCGACCCTGTCATGGAAGCAGAAGAACTTAATGATATTTGTGGCAACACTTTACTCAACTGAGCTGTAGCAGTACTCTTTGCTGTTTTCGATCTTTCTTGACTACCCTCGTGACACGGTTCAAATTTAATGACTGTAGAATCAACCAACTTTGAATTGCTAACAGTTGAATTAGATGGCTTGATAATTGAATGTTGAATAAATTCTTGTTTGACAGCAACACTGTCCAATGAATCTACAGGAACAACATTAACTACTTTCAAATTCTTTTTTTTAGTTATCATCGACTAGCTCTGGCTTTACCAACCTAAAACTAGCAGTATTTGCATCACCAGCAGTACGTGTCAGACTTGGCAATCTAACAATGGGAGTTGCATTCCCTGAATTTAGTTTAACAGATATTCTAGAGGGTTCCTCAACATGCTTCTGAACGTTAGATGAAGAAAGACAAAGAGCAGGTGAATTCACATATGTATACTGCTGCCCATGCAACAGACCTGGAGAAGTAATGAAATCATTGTTCTGACTCTCTTTGCATGCTTGCGTTATAGATATAACACTTGTTGGTGGTGTCATCCTAGTAGGGCTCATTAACTGTTTCTCATCATGTGCACTGTGAGTAATTTTCAGCCCATCAATAGAAGCTTTAACGGAACCGACATCACTCCCAGTCTGCAGTACGTTCCACACGTCACATATGTTGTCAACCTTGGCTTCTACGACACCAGGGACATGATGATATCCTTCAGAACTTTGTTTTATCTCCAATCTTTTTGATGCTGGTCCTATAGCCAATAGGTCTTCTAAACAAATGCTCAAGAGTCCTGTAATTGACTCCTCGATTCTGCTATATTCCTTCCATTGTAAACGTTTTTTTTTGTTCCTGTTTGTCCGTAGGCAAAGATACAAACATTGTAGCCATCCAACACGGAGATTACCATCGATGGTGCATTAGCAAAAACATCAACTTGATCATCTTTTGGTGTATAAACCCTGTCAAATCTGAATGTTTTTTTAGCAGAGCTGTCAGTTGTCAAAATTCCAAGGCATCCATCCTTTGCCTCATCAAAATCCATAAATGTTGTACATCCAACTGACATTTCAACCTTATTCAATGGTCGACAATGGCAGAAAACCCTAATGTTCCCTTTAGATTTAAATCCCAATATCAAAACCAAATTATAGAACATGATTGAGACTCCTTTTGTGTTTCCCTTCAATTATCTATTAAAATCCATGCAAATAAAGGATGGCCTTCGTCCACTAGCTTGATTCCGATGATAACCATGCTTGGTCCCTCTTGAAAAACTCACATGATAATGATTCTCCCTTAAAACATGGTAAACCATTGGAATTTCCTTGAATCAAATAATGTTCATCAAAGCTTTTCATGACTAATATTTTTGACCATATACTCTAATGCAAGCACACTAATCCTCGAATTCCTTGATTACCACCGACACGGAATGCGCCTATGCATCTAAACATGTTGACGGTAGAACCTCGCCTTGAATGCGCACAACACAACAAGGTGCACCCATAACAAAAAAGGAGACCACTTGATGCTCATGAAAAAGGAGTACCATATTAGAGGAACAAGATCATGAGGAACAAATAATGAATGAAATAATGATATGAATATCAGGGTCAAAATCGGGGTGTGACAGCATTCTTTAATGACATGGGAGCAAGGTATGCGGAAGGCCTGGAATTTTTCGCAATCGCACCAACTTTTGTTTAGTCTAACAGCGTAGGCTAAATTTGGTCTCCCCTCGTTGTGGTCCATTGTTTCCTGGACCCTGAATTTTTGCCTATGACAGTCAAAGACTGTTACAGCGTGTGTGCTAGCTTTGATGCTCTCCTCTTTCATGACCTTCATGCAACACTCACCGAATACTTGCCCGGACATTAACACCACACTCCATCTTTCAGCTCTGGTTGCAAACATAGAAGCCAACCTATAATAGGTTGATCTTACTAAGGTGGTTATCGGCAGATTTCGAATTCCTTTGAATACCCCGTTCATGCATTCCACAATGTTTGTTGTCATTTGGCCCCATCGACAACCTCTGCCAAATACCCTTGTCCACTGCTCTATTGGTATGTTATTTAGCCATCTCCTTGCATCTTTATTAGACAGTCTAATTTCATCACGATAATATTGAAATGACGGCTGAGTTAGAGCATACCCAGCATTCACCAACTTCTTGCGAAGATTCTTATCTTTTATAGCACGCATGAATTTTTGTGCAATGTGTCTGATACAGTAGACATGGGTAGAAGGAGGATCATGCCATCCGTTGTCATGGTTGTTGTAGGCACTCTCAATGGCAACATGTCTATCAGAAATCAAACAGAGATTGGCTTGTGGAGCCACATGCGTTCTGAGATGTCGAAGGAAGAAACCCCATCCACCAACCGTTTCACCTTCAACAAGAGCAAAGGCAATGGGAAAGACATTGTTGTTTCCGTCTTGTGCAACCGCCATGAGCAAAGTACCCTTGTATTTTCCGTACAACCAAGTGCCATCAATTTGAATAATAGGTTTGCAGAATGCGAAACCTTTGATGCACGGGTCAAATGCCCAAAAGAGACGGTGAAAAATTCTATTACCTGTAGCACAGGTTCCGTCTGGCATCATCGCTGGCAATGTCTCCATAATTGCCACAGTTCTTGGGACATATGTTTTTAGTGCCCATAAAAACCATGGCAATTCCTTGTATGAATCCTCCCAGTTGCCGAAAACTTGTTCAACAGCCTTTGTCCTCGCAATCCAGGCTTTCTTGTAAGATGGAGTATAATTATATGTTGATCTGATATGGGATATAATTATAATCACCTTCACTGATGGGTCGTTATTAACCAATGGCAGAATGTCTTAACATATCAATGTTGCACTTAGTTTACGGTGATCTTGTTCAACGTTAGTTGCAATGCAACTGTGAGGTGGGTCTATTGAACCGATCTCCCAAGAGTCGTTTTTCTTCTTGTAAAACGTAGCCAAATGAAACTTACAAAGCATGTTACGACATTCGATAACATACCTTCTAGAATCAGTGCGTTTCACTGTAAAGTCAGCATAGTTGTTCATGTGGAATTTTTTGATAGCTAGAACACATTCTTCTTTGGTACAAAACATGTCTCCCACCTTTAATTCTCCTTCTGATCTCGGATACGGATTATAGAAAACAGTGTTGGATGTTTCATCGTCGTGAAGATCCATATTTGTCATATGTTGAGGCAGATTGTAGACATGACTAGGAGGTATTGGTGGTGGTTGATCATCATCTTCATCGTCGTTGTTCAGCATGTGATCAACCTGTATCTCGGTCTCCTCTTCTTCTTCATCAACGACGTCCACTTCTGCTTCTGCTTCTGGGTTGAGTTCATCTGACCATTGTGGATCATCTTCACCAGATTCATCCTGACCGGTTAGTTGAGACTGTTGAGATGGTATACATGGTTGAAGAGTAATGTATAACTCAATACAGTTGCAGCCTAAATGTTCATGACTAACAAACATGTATTCAACATCTTCATCGTCTCGTGCCTTAAGGGGGAAATACTTGCATTGACTATTCTCAAAAAATATTGGATTTTGATATGTGATCTTTGACACAATACCCGATCCTATAACGGATTGTATTCTTTTTTTCAAATGCAAGAAGGTTGCGTTTCTCTTGATCGTGAGTCTAATGGTATCGGTGTTTCGAAAACAAAAACCATATAGCTCAGACTTGTAAGTTTCACCGTTGCAGTGAACGTTGACTCTATATAATGATGAAGATGACATTGTGCAGATGAAAAATATTTTCTTACTGCAGATGAATGTGAGTGAAGTGTCTTGGATGTTGATAGTAAGACACTTAAATAGAGGAGTGAAGTGTCTCACATGCTAGCTAGTTCGAAGTGACGTGTCGCACATGCAAGCTACTCCGAAATGACGTGTCGCACATGCAAGCTACTCCGAAATGATGTGTCAACCATGCAAGCTACTAAGAAGTGACATGTTCAGCATGTAAGAGACAAGACAGCCACGTGTCAGAGATGCAGACACACACTCCAAATGATTTGGCACCCCCACTCATTCCTTGCACATGGGCGCCAATTCAAGTGGAGACACCATGCATTCAGACCTCGTAACCAAGCAATCAGACCTAGGTCTTGCATGCATGTCCCTATGGAGGCACCAATTTGAATGGCGACCCCTCTTAAAGGTTGTACATTGTCGCCAATTCAAGTGGAGACACCATGAAAGCATAACTTTTCATGCTCCCATCCATTTGCCTATAAATACATCCACTTCATCAACACTTCTTCCACACCATCACTCTCACTACTTCTTCTATAATACTTCTTCTACAATTTCATCTGCAACAACTTCTTGTAGTTTCATCTACACCAACCCCCCAACAAAATGTCTATCCTCACAATGGGCGAAGCACATAGAGGAACGGTTGCAAACATCGCAACATATGTAAGTTTTTTCTTTTGTTAACTTTTCATCTTTCATCTTCACCAACCCCCTTTTATTTTAACATACCAACTTAGTCAAGTTTTTTATTCTTTCTTTTATAGGATGTATCAAGGTTCCGAACTCGGGTCCACGAATATATCCATATGGACCCGATGATTCAACCTTATGTTGAACTCGCCAATTTTGGTCATATAAGCAATATTTTGTCTTGGTCCATAGATAACAAATTCATTCTAGCTTTATGCGAAAGATGGAAACCAGAGACACACACATTTTTGTTCCCAACCGGTGAATGTACTGTGACGTTAGAAGACATCTACATGCTTTTGGGACTACCCATTAAAGGTAAGGCTGTTAATGGTAAAACCAACTATGCAAATTCAATTTGCATGGAGCTCTTAGAGACTGATTTGTTAGATGATAATGCAAGAGGTCAAAGTATACTGCTCTCACGCCTTAAGTCGTACTATAATAGTTTACACTTAGATGAGCATTCTACCGAAGATGCTCGAATAATAAAAACTAGGTGTTACATTATGCTGTTAATTGGCTCATTTTTATTTCCCGAAGATAGTGGTTCTAGCATGCATATTATGTACTTACCTCTAGTTAGACATATAGATAGAATAGGAAGTTACAGTTGGGTATCTGCTTGTCTAGCCTATCTCTATAGCTCCTTGTGCAAAAAATCGCACAAAGACACATCTACATTTTCTGGATGTGCTGTTTTGCTACAAGCATGGGGTTGGTCAAGACTACCGTCTCTAGCACCCGTCAATAACAACCCTTTCACATTTCCATATGCACAAAAGTAAGTTGTTTAAATTGCTATATCTTTACTTACTTTTTTAAAGATTATTACCTCTAACTAATATTTTTTGACTTTTTGGTGTAGATGGTCTGCACGTGGTATGAGTTACAACAGAGGTCCAAGACATTGTATTACTCAATATCACAACCTGTTGGATCACCTTTGACCAACAGACGTAAGGAAAATAACTTGATTATTTCGTTATATTTTGTTAACTTCTTCTACATTGACTATAATCCTATCTTCTTTCATATTTCAGTTCATTTGGCGTCCATACCTTAATTTGGATCATGACCATGAGGTCAATGCTGAAGACGCGGCCGTATGGACTGCATGCACACCGATAATACGGTTCACAACTATGGAGATGCACAACAGTGATTGTGTGAAGCTGCAGTTCGGTATGCTCCAAAATATCCCAGATCCCCCAGCTAGCCTAGGAGAATGGCATATGCGTAAAGTTAACGACCAATGGAACTTCAATCCATGGCAAAGCTTCGCAAGATCGGAGTGTCGCAAATGGAAGCACCGCCATGACCATGTGTTAACTGACGCAGTCATGCCAACTGAAGAAAAACCAAGTCGTACTTATATGGCTTGGTACAGATCGGTTGGTTTTCAATTCATCGTCGATGATATGTACTTGTACGACCCACGCCAGATGACTTACACACCTGACACCTCAACATCAAATCCCCAACAACAGTGTTAGATCGGATACACACAACCCCCTGTCCGCCAAACGTTCCGTTCAACCAACACATAAACATATAACCAAAACATTACATACACCTAACCCCAATACCAAGAGCATACCCCATATCACCAGCAACAAATTGACCATCAACCTGAGACTCAACATCGCTTCGCACCCACCCCATCACCCTACCAAAGTCACCTAAGCCAGAACACCCAACGGTCATTCAACACCAACCGCCCCTCCTCCTACCGTAGCCAAGAAGCCCAAACATCAAAAAACCAAAACATCCAACAACCCTATCTCTACCAAACACCCCAACAACCTTTCCAACCTTTCCTCGACGCATCGTTCACACCCATGTCTCCCTTCAACCGTCCTGGTCGCCCATCAATGAGTCAACCACATCCCAACTTCTCTGACATGGGTCATGAGCTCAACTACGACGGTACACCATCGATGCATACTGAAGACTATGCCGACTTGTCTGAATACCTCAACAAACCTTCTCCTGTAGATGGTTGTGACGATCCTGGCCCCTCAGATGCTCAAACACCGGTACTGAATCGTCAACATGGGTTAGGGCCACGGGTTAGGGTAGCTAGAGGATGTGGGACCGGAGGTCGGTTAGGTGATCCCGGTCATCACCATTAGGTTTATTTGTGTAAACGGAAAATTTTATTAATATCAAGTGGTCCTATATCAAATTTATCTATCACGTATACCATATAACAAAAAAAAATTCATTTTAGGAGGAGTCTCCAATTGAATTGGCGACTCCTCTTAAAACCTACACAAGGGAGCCAATTGGATTAGCTAGGGCACCTGCCCTAGCCAATCCAATTGGCGCCTTCATTCAAGTTTTAAGAGGAGTCTCTAATTCAAGAAAATTTTACCTTGTACCCCTACAATTAACCCCATACCCCTACAAAAATTTAAAAATTCCCATTTTACCCTTAATTGGTTTTAATTAATTTACCATTTCATTTTTACCATTCAGTTGAAAATTGCAAAAATTACACTTTCACACCCCTCGCACCGGAACTCTTGCAAAAAGACTTCCGGTATGTATTTTTCTAAACCGGAAGACTTTAGGAAAGACTTCCGGAACACAAAAAAAGCAAACCGGAACACTTAAGGAAAGACTTCCGGTTCAGATAAAAAAAAATTCAAAAAAATTTGGAAACCGGAACACTTAAGGAAAGAGTTCCGGTTCAGATAAAAAAAAATTCAAAAAAATTTGCATACCGGAACTCTTTGGAGAAGTGTTCCGGTATGCATTATGTGTGTTCCGGAAGTCTTTCCTAAAGTCTTCCGGTATGTTTTTTTTTTTAATTTTTTTTTTAATTTTTTTTTTTACAGAAATGAGGGTATTTTGGTCAAAAAAAAATTAATGTAGGGGTATGGGTACAATTGTAGGGGTATAGGGTAAAATTTTCCTAATTCAATTGGCGACTCCTCCTTGGCAAAATGAGGTGATTTTGGACTTTTTAGAAAGGTAAGATCAAGGGGAACAAATATCATGTTGAAAACCTTTCCATTTGAAGCTTTGATCATGATTAATTTTGAGGTGGAAATTTGGAAAATCAAACATAATTGAAATGTTCTAATTATGTTTCTAATGAAAATAAACAACATGAATAATTAAAAAGCATACTAAAAAGATATCCTACTTCAAACCCTCATCTCTCCATACATGGGTATTTGATATTTCTCTTCCACTCTCAACACAACAACAATGGCAGTGATGCATGGTGACAGCGGATCCGACGATGACAGAAGGGTCTGCTCAAACGACTGTGCAACGGCGCATCCCGGTCGGAGCAAGAATCACCGCGGCTGGAGATGGAGATGGGAACGGTCGATCTCAACTGGTTCACGAACTCAGGCAAGGTTCGATTCGCTTTGGTTTCGTCGGGATTTTCTGATTCTTTTTTGCTTCAGTTCCGATTAGGTTGCATTTTGATATGATGTTGGCCGCGATTTAAATTCTATTATGACTTTGTATTTGGTTGAATATGTCCGACCTTGTTTCAATTGTAGTTCCTGAATCTGGTCATGTTTTTATATTTGGTTTCAGTTTGTATCCTATTGGATTTCGAATGAATTTTAATTTTGGTACTGTAGCATTTTGTTTTGGACTCTAACTTAGTTATGTTGCTGAACTACTATGATACTGGTTTTCTAAATATGGTTTGACTTATTTGTACCTCTTCTCTGTACCGAAAAATCTATAGATTTTAATTTGAATTTGGTTTGGAACTCATATTGTTTGGACATGGTATTGACTGTGTGCACATGTATTTCATAAAAACTCCTGGTTTATTGGGATACCCTGAGTATGTTTTTAATCTAAAACAAATTTTTGAATTATGATTTTTTTTAATAATTTGCGGCTATGATTAATTTTACAACAAGTATTCATTAATATTAACTATTTAAAACAAAAGCTGAATATTTGCGTTTAAGAAACATTGAATTTTTTTTTTAAAAAGTCCTATAATACTAGTAAAAAGTATTTATGATTGTGCATAAATATGAGAGTTTTATAATTTTATAGAAAAAATAAATCATACAGTACACCACAATACCAAGGATAATAAGCTAAGAAATTATCAGCCCGAAAGTTATCGGGGGGAAGAATTCCACTTTCTCTGTTTTTCTCCTTCTTTTTTGACTCCTCTTCTTGTTTTTTTCTTTAGTTAAAGGGACTGTTGAAGATTGGATTAAGGTTTTTATTTGTTGTTGTCCTTCGATATGAAGAGCACCAACTTTAGGGTAGTAAGTTTGTAAATTATGGATAAATGAAAAGTATGGACATGTGCACTTTTTATAGATAAAAAATTAGGTCAAAAATTGAATGAGATTATCTATTTTTGGAATGAGTTAATTTAATCTGATTTTTTTCTCTTTCTTAAAGCCCAAGTCAATGAATCTTGATGGATTCATGATTGGGTGAATTAGAGTAAAAATTAAATAACTTATTTTAAATAATAAAATAGACTATTAATAATAATAATGATAAAAAATATTTTAATTTTGATTTTTCCATTAAAAATATAAAAATGAATATTGTAATATTTATTAAAAATAAATTAATAAAAAAATTGAAAATAATAAATAAAAAGTAAAAAGTGAATTTTTTAATTCTAAAATATGTTTAGTGAAAGTAAAATATAAAAGGCGAGAAAAATTGTAAAAGTGAGTAACTTGAGAATTTAACTCATGACCTCTTACACTTATGACTCCTTACCCTTGTACTATCCTCCATTAGACCATTACACTTGTTCATAATAAAATAACACTTCTAAATACTTAAATAAAAAATAAATTATTTAAATACTTAGATAACAAAAATATTTTCATAGCAAATAATAACTATATTTTTAACCTATCTTTTTTTAAAACCTCCTAAACTATTAATCTACAATTTTATTAAATAATTAACATCCTAATATAATACTTATATTTTTAAATATTGTAATTTAATAAGATATACTATTATAATTACTAATCATATCTATTTTTTTCTAAAAATTAATTTTAATAGTTATAAACCCTTTTTTAGTATAATCCTACAAATTATATTATTTTGAAAAGTCTAAATAATACCTCTAAACTAAAATCAACTCCTAAGAGGAACTAAGAAGTCAAAATGGTCCCCCTTGACTTTTTAGGTCCCGAGGTTGAATATATGACTATGTTTGTGTTAATTGAAAAATAGACAGAAGATAAACAATTAGAATGGTATGAATAATGGCAAATGAATAAGGCTTAAAAAATAAAGTGCATTAAAGTAAATGACTTGAAATTAAATGTTAGTTGTTAATGAGTCAGAAGTTAGTATTGCTTTTGCTTTTTTTTTAAGTCATTCTTTTGAGAACACTCAACCCACTTACCACAAGCATGGATTCTTGAACCAAGACATCTTCCAAAGGAAGCAAAAAAAGGTCAAGTTTCCACACAATACCATGAAAGAGGGGAGACTTACAATCTCACTAACTAGAATTTTATGCCTTTTGTGTCAAAATTTAGCGCTATGTTAAGCAATCGTAATTGGACTTATGTAGAAGTCAGAACTATTTAAAGTCTGGCAATAGAATTTTGGTGTTAATGCATGTTAGAGACATAGTATAATTGACTATGCTCATGAAACATACCACACACAAAAATAATATGCAAAAGTGGTGTCCTAATCTCATCCATACTTATGTTGATTTTGCAATCAACTAACCTTAGGAAGTAGAGATATCATAGGTCCATGACATGAATGCATAAAGAATGAGAATGAGATGAAGAGGGAGGGAAGATAGATCAAACTCAAATTGGACAAAGGAGGACTTTTACGTAATTAAGATCATTCATTCATTTTGGGAGATGGAATGTACATTCCATCAATCCCCTAAATCCAATGATCTTAACCTAGCAAAGTCAAATCAACCTTGACCAAGGACTAACAACACAAGTCAAACTTACAAAGTCAACCAAAATGACTAAACACAATTATTTGGCATTTATTCAATTTAAAAATTCTCAAAAATAATGCATTAAACTAAATATGGTTGGTCAATTTCCTAAAACCTCATCAAAACACCAAAGAAATGGCCATGAGATTTATCATAGGCCAAACAAGGTCAAATGACCTTTGAGAAAAAATTTCAGAATTTTGGGAAACTTAAAAGTATTTTTAAACAATTAAAAATAATCATAAAATCAATTAAATTATAAAAAATATTAATAATGATCCAAAAAATAATTTTAATTCAAAATATGAAAGAGGATTTTATTTGAAAATTTTAGGTGAAACTTTCATAATTTTTGGATCAATATTAAAATTAATATGAATTAATAAAAATCAAAGAAATAAAATGAAAATCAGAAAATACAAAAAAACGTGGACCACTTGATCTCCCTCATTAATTGAGGTGGAAGATCAAGTGGACACAAATGCGCGTTCCATGATGGAACTTAGTCAGCGCGCCACACAACTGGTCATCCAAACCAACGCTTGTGATTAAAACATTTTAAAGTGGATCAATGGTTCAGGACCACGCCACATCATTGCCGAAGCAAAGCGTCGGTCGTCTTCTCAGGCGACCTTGGCTGAACTGGTCCAATCATTACCATGACATAAATGAAAAAGGAGGACATGATCTGAAAGAAAAAATGGCGTAGAACACGAATCTGACCTCAATTCTAACTAACTCCAAATATATAGAAAGATATGAGAAGTTGAATTTTGAGGTGTGTCAACTGAGTTGCTTCGATTTGACCTCAAAGAAACTCAATCTTCTTGCCTACATTGGTAGGACTTCAGACAACCAAAGATCCAAGAGAATTGATGAGAACTGAGTGAGAATCGAAGAGAAGAAAAAATCTGGAAAATACCTTCAACGCTGTGCAGAACTTGATCTCTCTTGCTACAATTCTTGTTTGATCTTGCTCCAATAGCTTGTAGAAGTGGATTAGGAATGGTAAGAAGCTTTGGATCCTGGAGTTTTTGAATCTCCAACCAGTGAGATTCAAACTCAATTTTCAAGTGAAAATTATCAGTTTTTCCTTTGAGTTGTGAGGGTTTGAAGAGTGGAGGCGAAGTTGGCAGCAAGGATCCCCTCAAATGAGCTCAGAAGGTCTATATTTATAGCAAATTCAAGTGTTATTTGCACACTTGCATTTTCTTCCAAATTTGGCAATGTCATGTTCAAGCTTGCATAGGCGTATACAGGCCCATGAAGCAATACACTATGGTCCAAAACCAACTGAAATGAGGTATGAATAAAGCTTGATTGGCAAGGCAATGTGAAATGATCATTTGAAGTTTTGATTTTACCAATTGATGCAGGTCTGTTAACACCATGCACAGACCTAGAAAACTTGATCCAAAATGAATGAATTAGTACTCTTTGGAAAGCTTAGATCAAGAGGAGCAACTCGTATGTTGAACACTTTTCTATTTGGAACTTGGATCATGGTGAATTTTGAGGTGGAAGTTTTGAAATTTCAACATGTTGAAAAGTTTCTAAGTGTCAAGTCATATACTTCAATGTTCCATCTTACTAAACTTTTTATGTGAGCTCCAAATGTGAAAAGTGCCTTCATCAAAGTTGTAGTGCTTTCAAAGACCTTCAAAATGGTAACCAATTTGACATCATTTGGATTTAGAATGAGAGAGTTATGCATTTTTGAAGTTTAGGAAAATCACTTGTTCAATGGTATTGGTCCAAAATGACCTATAATGTATCCTCATATCACATGCTCATAAAAGTTGTAGGAGATGAGGTCTAGGGAGACCCAGTTTTGATCAGATGAATTCATCTGGCCAACCACCATCAACCAACTTGCTAACTTGCAATTCTCTTGACTTTTTAGGCTCATGGTAGATCATATATGCATAAGATGATGAATTTTGAAGTGCCCCTTGAGAAGTTTGATCAATTGATGTGGAAGCTTGTTGAAGAAGTTACTCAAGATACCCATACAAACTAGGGTTTCCAAGGCAAACCAACTCCAAACTCTTGAAGAAATCTTGATCAAAATAACATGAAAAGATCATTAGGACTCATATATTATGCTTAGAGACATTATGGATAATTCCTTGGTTGTGCTCTTATCTATGAGGGTCTTAAACCCTAGATATGAACTTGATAGATCAATGGTGATCATGCCCTACCTACAAAAGAGTTAGGAAAATGCAAAGACATATTTTTGGTATTTTGGTTAGTGAAATGATAATATACAAGTATGATACAATCACATGGTGCTTGGTGATCTCTCCCCAAACAAACCTAATGAAAGAGGGGTAAGGAGGATGCCAAGGTATGATCCCAATGCTAATGCATATGATGAGATTGCATGAGGGATCTTAGGATCAAAATTGGGGTCTTACAGCACACCATAACGACATATAATCTGATTATTGATAAACCTTACAATAACTTGCTTGGTTACATTCTCATATGATGTCACTTTAACCCACTATGTGAAGTAATCAATAGCCACCATATTGAAATGATGTTTGTTCGATGCTTTGGGCTCAATCATACCAATTATATCAATTCCCCACATGGAGAAGGGCAATGGAGAGGAAATGACATTCAATAGTGTCGGAGGAACATGAATCTTGTGTGCATAAATTTGACACTTGTGGTATTTCTTCGCAAACTTGCAACGGTCAGATTGCATTGTCAGCCAATAATAACCTGCTCTCAACATCTTCTTAGCCATCACATGTCCATTGGAATGAGTACCAAAGGAACCTTTATGGACTTCTGTCATCCACAGGTCTACTTTGTGTCTATCCACGCATCTGAGCAAAACCATATCGAAATTTCTCTTATAAAGCACATCACCATTCAGGTAGAAGTTGCCGGCTAATCTCCTTAAAGTCTTCTTATCTTTCAAAGATGCCCCAGACGGGTAAATCTGACTTTGGAGGAAACATTTGATATCAAAATACCAAGGCTTTTCATCTTTGACTTCTTCAACAGCAAACACATGAGATGGCCTATCAAGACGCATCAAAGTCAAATTGGGAACTTCATTCTAAAATTTCACCATAATCATTTAAGCAAACGTTGCAAGAGCGGCTTCCATCCGGTTTTCATCTCGAGGGATATGATGAAACTCAACCTTTGTAAAGAAAGTTGATATCCTCATCTCATAATCTCTATATGGTCTCAAACCAGGTTGATTCGTCTCCCATTCACCTTTGATTTGATTTACAACTAAAGCTGAATCTCCATAGACGTCAAGATATTTAATTCTGAGATCAATGGCCTCTTCAAGCCCCATAATACAAGCTTCATACTCATCCATATTGTTCGTACCCTTGAAGGAAGATCTAGCTGTAAACAGAAAATGAATTCCTTGAGGAGTAATAATCACTGCACCAATTCCATTACCATATGAATTAACAACTCCGTCAAATACCATGCCCCAACAGGAACTAGGTTCTGGCCCTTCTCCAAGCAATGATTCATCACAATCTTTAATCTTCAAGTACAAAATCTCTTCATCAGGAAACTCATATTGCACTGACTGATAATCTTCAATCGGTTGGTGAGCCAAATGGTTAGCCAAGACATTACCCTTGATAGCTTTTCGAGATCAGTATTCAATATCATATTCGGACAACAACATCTACCAACGGGAAATTCTCCCAATTAAAGTAGGTTTCTCAAAGATGTACTTGATTGGATCCATTTTGGATATCACCCAAGTAGTATGATTTAACATATACTGGCGTAGACGCTTAGCAGCCCAAGCCAATGCGCAACACTTCTTTTCAAGCATAGAATACCGAGTCTCACAGTCGGTGAGTTTCTTACTAAGGTAGGAAATTATATACTCTTTCTTTCCAGGTTCATCTTGTTGACCAAGAACATAACCCATACTCTCTTCAAGCACAATCAAATACATGATCAACGGTCTTCCTTCAATAGGCGTAGACAAAATTGGAGGCTCAAGTAGATATTCTTTGATATTGACAAAAGCTTTATGGAAATCTTCGGTCCAATCACAAGACTAATCTTTCCAAAGAAGCTTGAAAATAGGCGCATATGTGGCTGTCATATGTGTAACACCCCAAAATTTGCCCTCCTCATTAATGCATTCATTTTTAGGTCATTTAACATTTCACATTGCATTTCATCATTATCAATCAGAATTATATACATTGCATTTCATCATGTCAATCGGGATTAGCTCCAAGAACCTTGAACATCATCCAGGACACTTTGTGGGTTCTATTTAGATGATCAATCAACACAAGGGAATGGCTTGAGATACTTCCAACACGTCCAACAGGGGTCTATTCGTCAGTCAAAACATTAATCTTGAAGGAGCAAAAGTTTATTCATGAGCTGTCATGCTCGCTAGGCGAGCAGAATGGGTCGCCTAGCGAGTCCCAAGAAAAGCCACCAGAATCACCTACGCTCAGAGGAATTTCTTGAACTGTCATGCTCGCTAGGCGAAGCCCACACGTTTTGAAAAAAGAAAAAAAATAACGAAAAAAAATAAAAATAAATAAATAAATAAATAAATAAATAGAAAAATCTTGGACTTGGACCTCTCTCTTTTGAGCCCACAAAGTCACAAAAATCAGGTTATAAATTCTAGACTTCCATCTCCTAAAAAACCCTGGGAAAAAGATAGTGAGAGAAGAGCTAACAGAGTTCAAAGCAACCTCCAGAGACTGAAGGGAACTCATCTGCAAAGAACCAATTCCATCTCATATAAACCCTCAGATTGCTTTGCAAACCCAACCGGGCAATTCAATTTCATTCGATCTCTCCAGTCAGGTTTTCCTTATTCCTATTACTTTATGCTTTTAATTTGAATGCTCTGAATGTATGAGGTATTATGGGTGAATTTGATACCCTTTTGATGCATGTGTTTGACAAGAGGTTTAGGCCTCCTACCCTTGGTTGCTTTTTGTGAGCTTTTTGTGAATTTTAATGGCATGATTCATGTGGTTACATTTTGATTTGGGGGCAACTCTTGATTACCCTATCTTGTTTCTCTAACCTGTTTGTTGAGTTTTGTTTTGTGAGGGCTCATATGACTCTTGTAGAGATAGCTTGCTTGGTGTTCCACTTTATTTATGGGATACCATTTGGAGGTTTATTCCGATTACCTGTATTAACCTTCTTTCTTTGATGGTGCTAGCTTGAGAGATCTCCGGGTTTCTTATTTCCTTAATTGTTGTTGCTTCAGATCTTTATCTGTGCGGTAGATCTCCTGATCCCTTTATTTGTTCCCGCATTTTACCGTTTTCTTAGCTGGAAGACCTCAATAGGAGGTAATGTTTTCTTTTGTTTGTTTACTTTTGTGCCCAAAGACCTCCATGTAGAGGCAATTGGCGGATAAAAGAGATTAGTAGTCAATCCCCCGTTATTCAGTGCGTCGTTCTTTAAGATCACACTACGTGTCGATGCTTCAGAACAAAAGCCCAAGATCTTTTGTCCGGTCGGTCAGTGGAGAGGGTTCCATCTTTTTGAACCCCACGCCTTGTCATGAGCTCACCCGGTCCAGGGTTAAGAGCTATGAGGTCTTATCCTCATTACCCTTCTAATCTGCTCACCCTGACGTTCAATGTCAGTGGTTAAGAGCCCTGTTTGATTACCCTTCCATGGCTTGTTTGTCGAGGTTGATATGACCCCTCTTGACTAAAGCCCTACCCATGTATGTTTGAGCCCCTTGTTGGTGTGTTTATTTTATGATACATGTTTTGTGTGATGTGATCGTCCCCCCATAGGATTGTTAGGCTTCGTATAGTCTCCCGTTTGCATGACAATTAAGGTAGCGCGGTTCCTTCGTCTAGGACTGCCTTTTTGCATGAGCATCCCTAAAACCCAAACAACTCATTGATTTTTCTTCTCCTAAGAACATGTTTACTCCTTCTACTACAGGTGAGTAAGTCTCCAAAGGTCGAGCATCTGGTAGATTGCCTAGTAACATCGTTCGCCCAAAACACAACCCTTAACCCGTAGTTAGCCGAACTACGGCTTGCTCTGATTCTCATTCCAGATGAGATACGTAGGCATAAGACACGACGTCTTAGCGAGCACACACTCCCCCCTAACCCATAGGTAGCCGAGCTACGAAGACTCTGATTCTTATATTCAGATGGGATACGTATGCAGTGGATGCGACATCCGTGCGAGTCATTTCCTTTTGACCTTTTTTTTTAGTAAATAGTACATTAGATAACCCACACCCTTTAGACAAGAACAACAAAAGTGGATCCCGTAGAGTACTATGGATGCGTAGGGATGATAATACCTTCCCTTCGCATAATCGACTCTCGAACCCGAGATTTGGTTGCGAGACCTTGTCTTTTCCTTTCCTTTTTTTCCAGGTTTACTTCGAGCGTTTCCTTTCCCTCCTTTGGGATAAATAATGCACGGTGGCGACTCTTCTGTCATTTCCTTCTTCGCCGGTTGTTTTTTCGCATTCCTTTTTTTAGGTTGCGACAATATGCGATATGAATCTTGAGATATAATTCAAGCGGTCGAGAAAACCTCTGACTTGCTTCTCAGTTTTGAGCGTGGACATTTCTTGTATTGCTTTGACCTTGGCAGGATCAACTTCAATACCCTTCTCGCTGACAATAAAGCCCAATAACCTACCAGAACGAACACCAAAAGTACACCTATTGGGATTCAAGCGGAGTTTATACTTCCTCAAACACTGGAATAGCTTCAACAAATGCTCAACATGTTCTTCTTCATCACTTGATTTGGCAATCATATCATCAACATAAACTCCAATCTCTTTATGCATCATATTATGAAAAAGAGTGGTCATAACTCTCTGGTAAGCTGCACCAACATTATTTAAACTGAAAGGCATCACTCTATAACAGAATGTTCCCCAGGGTGTAATGAAAATGGTCTTCTACATATCTTCAGGTGCCATCTTGATCTGATTATAACCGGAAAATCCATCCATAAATGAAAAGGCTTTGAATTTAGCTGTATTGTCTACCTACATATCAATGTGTGACAGAGGGAAATCACCTTTCGGACTAGATTTTCTCAAATCTCTATACTCAACACACATGCGGACTTTTCCATCTTTCTTAGGAATAGGCATAATGTTGTCCACCCACTGCAGATACTCGGAGGTTACAAGAAAACCATCATCAATCTGTTTCTGCAATTCCTCTTTGATCTGAACTGCCATATCAGGACCAGTTCTCCTTAATTTATGCTTGACTGGCGGGCATTCTGGCTTCAACGGCAATCTATGCTCCACAATCTCAGAATCTAACACAGGCATATCTTGATAGGACCAATCAAACACATCAGAATATTCTCGAAAAAGATCAATCAACCTCTTCTTAACTTCTGGACACAGTTGAGACCCAATCTTGACTTCATTCACATCATCCTTGGAACCTAAGTTGACTAATTCAATCTGCTCTTCAAACGGCTGAATGGATTTTTCCTCGTGCTTAAGTAAATGAGATAACTCATTAGATACTTCTTCATCATCATCCTCTTCTTCAACTTCAAATACAGGGAAATGAAACTTTGAGAGGGAGTAGGATCATTATATTCAATGGGTTTAAGGACAACCTACATAATGATTTGATATTTTGATTTTAGAGAAGTGCAGTGCAAACACATATTATGCAAATGGAAGATTATTATTTATTTATGTTTTTTGTGATTACCATTTTCAAGAAAATCCAAAAGTAAAAATAAACATCATAGATGTGGATGAATAAAATTGTATTTCATTGATGATAGTAATAAAAACGCCCAACAATGTTCACTTCTCCCTTAGGCATAGGACAAGGATTTTTCTAAAATAATAAAAAAAAAATACTTAAAATGATGAATGACAACAGGAACATCAACAACAACCCAATTGTTGCAAGTCTGGTTGTGCGTCACAAAGCTGGTGCAAGCTTCATCTTCATCATCATTGTCTTCAATAATGGCAGCTGAATGTTGATCATTCTCATGAATGAACCCTCCACTATGAAAAATTGGTTGTATAACTTTGACTCTGGCGCTGAATGGCCCTGATTGATATCTCAATCCAGCTCTATTCTTATTCTCGGCAATCTCTACCACACGACCCCATTTGTCAGTGTTGTCAGCCGGAATAGCCTCTTGTGCATCTTTCAAAGAAGACATGGGTGTCCCAGTTTTCTCCAACTCATCAAAAATAGACAAGGCTTGGAACAACGTTCCAACCTCCTCCTCAGAATCAACGTACGTGAAAGATGACAAATGGCTCACTAACAATGCCTTTTCTCCGCCAACAACGAAAAGCTTGTCGTTCTTCACAATTTTCAGCTTCTGGTGTAGAGTAGACGTCACAGCTCCAGCTTCATGAATCCATGGCCTTCCAAACTAGAAATTGTAGGTTGGGTGGATATCCATTACCTGGAAAGTAATCTGGAAATCACTCTGACATATCTTCACTGGAAGTTCCACTTCACCAATGATAGTCCTACGAGAATCGTCGAACGTTTGACAATCACGCCGATGTACCTCATTGGGGGGCGCCTTGGTAAGAGAGTCTTGACAAAGTTGATTTCGAAAGCACATTCAAAGATGAACCAGTGTCAACCAACATATTGGACAAATCGTCCTCCTTGCAATTCATAGAAATATGTAACGCCAAATTGTGATTTTTGCCTTCCTCAGGAAGCTCTTCATCATAAAAGCTCAGATGATTACAAGAAGTAATGTTGACAACAATATGGTCAAACTGATCCACAGTAACATCATGCTCAACATAAGCATGTTGTAGCATTTTTCTGCAATGCCTTCCTATGTGCTTCAGAATTCATCAGTAGTAACAGCACGGAGATATTTGATGGAGTCTAGAGCAACTACTCTACAACGTTGTTTCACTTCTCTTGATTAACCTTAACACCTCATCATCATCGTTAGCCTTCAATTTACTGGATTCACCAGACTGACATATTGGAGTACAAACCGGATTCACTACTAAAATCTTTGCCTTCTTACTTACGGAAACATCTTCTACTTCTGTTGGGAATACAGGACCGAACACACAACCGCTACGGGTCACCTTTGTAATATCTGCAATATTCACCACTAAGTTTGCGACTGGTAGAGGAACCTCTTGACCATCTTCAATTATAGTGGCGTTGTATTGATATGGCACAGCTTTATCGGATGAATAGGGGATAGGGCCCGCTAACCGTATAACTAACATTGATACTGATCTGTTAACATTGTTGTTGCTACTACTATCAAACTGAACAACTACCCGCTCAGGGGTCTTGAACACTGGCACAATCACATTCACATATCCCATATCCCTTGACTGTTGAATCTGGATTACATTCTCATCCATCAACTTCTGGATATGTCTTTTGACAATCATACACCCACGGGGGTTCACACTGCAAATGACACAACCATCATAGTCATGTTCACAATCATTGATTAAACACAGAGTTCTATGCATTTCTACCAGAGACGTCTAAATACGCCTCACATCAAAAAATCTAAAATTCCCTGGACAGTCGTCCACCATGTTGACAGAAGCGGTACCATTAGCAGATAATGGATTGGCTTTTACGTTTGGCGCTCTATCCTCAAAGGACACCATACCAGTCTTCACAAGCTTCTGAACCCCGTATTTCAATGGATATCAGTTCTCTATGTCATGGCCAGGGGCTCCCTCGTGAAAAGCACAGTCTAAATCAGGTTTGAACCACCATGAAAGTGGCTCAGGAATTTGTAGAGGATTTCTTGGCTGGATGTTGATGTTGACGGGGTTGAGAACTCTTTCTGACATGAGGCCTCTTCTGCCTCCCTACTGACATTGAATTAGTTTCTCCCTCCTTCCTCTTGGAGAAACTCCCACCATATTTCTTGTTGGCTGATGCTTCTTCCTTAGACAAACGTCTTTCACGGACTCCTTCTTCTAGCCTCATCCCCATGTTTACCATTTATATAAAATCATGGGGGAACTCACAATCATGTGTTCATCATAAAACAAACTCAGTGTCTTCAAGAAGATCTTCGTCATTTCCTTCTCTTCAAGAGGTAGACTTAGCTGGGCAGCCAGCTCTCTCCATCTATGGGCGAACTCTTTGAATGTCTCTTTATCCTTCTGAGACATAGACCTCAATTGGTCTCTCTCAGGTGCCATATCCACGTTATACTTATACTGCTTGACAAAGGCCTTGCCTAAGTCATTGAAGGTACGGATGCTTGCACTGCCCAAACCCATATACCACCTCAAGGCAACTCCAGTCAAACTGTCTAGGAAATAGTGAATCCACAACTGATCATTATCAGTCAGAGTAGACATCTTCCTAGCATACATCACAAGATGGCTTAGAGGGAAACTATTCCCTTTGTACTTTTCAAAGTTTGAGACTTTGAACTTCATCGAGATCTTAACATTGGGGACCAAGCAGAGTTCGACAAGACTCTTCCCAAACAAATCTTTCCATCTCAGAGTCTTCAACTCTTTACGCAACTTAAGGAATTGATCTTTCATCTCATCCATCTTATCATACACATATGGACCCTTAGACGGCTCAAAGTGGTAGATAGTGTCCTCAACACGAGGCAGAGTGTGAACACCTGGAGGTGGCACTAACATGACAGGGCTACATGCCGACAGAGAAACAAATGTGAGCGCATACCCTTATGGCATAAAATTTGATGGCATCCCCTAAGGGAATCCAGCAGGCATAGAGGGAATAGATTGACTGGTAGCAGCAACAGGAATAGTTGAGGTAGCAACCTCAAAAATAACAGTCCTCTAGGGAGGAGTTACAGGAGTTTGTGATGACTGGTTTTGGGCAGCAATCACAGATTCCATCAAAATTATTAATCTGGTGATCTCGTCCTTTAACTCTCAGTTCTCTTGCTCTAGATGCTCCATGATCCTTGGTTGGTTAGCACGAGTATTGTAATGGTGAGTCAGCTTGGCTGATGCACAGAAGAAGAACCGATAAGACATCTGGCGGAAAAAAACTTGTTATGCAAATGATGCATGAGATTCGATGTTTTTGATTGTTTTATTTCAAGGAACATACGAAGTACACTTTGCAAATATATATTAAATAATAACCATAATGACAATTGGATAAAAATCTCTTTTTATTCATAAAATTTTGGAAGGATTACACTGAGTACAATTTCAGAAACCAAAATATAAATACAATAAAAAAGGAAACTATTATCCTAAGGATCCCTTAGCGACTACATCAGATGATCTAGATGTGGGTGCAGACATCCTTCGAATGCGTTGAATTTCGGAGTCAAAGGATATCTTCATCTGAGCCTTCTCAAGAACTAGCTGATCAACAATCTTCTTCCAAGCACCAGAAGGTTGAGGCATACTAGAGGAAGATAGACCATTTGGCTCTCTCTGTCTCTTCACTGCTCAGTCTTCAAGAATCTCAATAAGCGTATCCTTGTCTTTCGACTCAAGCTGCAACTCTTCATGCTTTCAGCTCAAAGCATGGAACCGTTCTTCCCACATATCTCTCTCTTGCTTCATCTTGGCAAGTGCGTCTTTCAACTCCTCTACATCTTGGTTAAGGAGAGTTGATGGCTCAGCCACAACCAAATACATAGGTCTTTCACAAGCGTACGACATCTTCAGCTCCAAAGCTCTCTTCTTCCCCTAAATAGTGTAAGCTTCCAAAGCTACACTGTTGCATGGACAAAGCTCGGATCTTCCCTTCCTATGCACATTATGCCAGGCATGTATCATCCTCTGCTTCAAATGTTGGGGATCTTTACCTTCTTAATAAAATATACCTTCTAACTGAGTGTTATTAGGTTTATCTCTTAAGGGGAACCCGAGTTGACGATGGGCCAAAGAAGGGTTGTAGTTGATTCCTCCTTGTGTACCAATGAGAATCATACCAATGAGAATGATCATTAGTGAGAGACATAAGTCTCTGAGACCACTGTAGACATTGCTTGTTCTCCAAGAAAGCAGGCGTCTAAAGCAAGTGCGAAATAAACCACTTGTACAGAAGAGGAACGTAGCATACAATAGTCCCACCACCTTTAGAATTCCTCCAATGCAAAGAGAAATACATGTCACCCAACAGAGTAGGAACGGGATTCCCAATCAAGAAGATTGTAATGGCGTTAACATCAATAAAACCGTCAATGTTAGGAACAAAGCTAAAATATAGATGAGCAATACAAAGATGGCTTCAAAAGCATCCATGATATCGGCTTGAGCAAAAACAGTAGCTTTACCAATGAGGAACTCAGAAATCAACCCAAGAATACCTCCTTTCTTTACCCAATGAGCATCAATCTCAGACTTCTTCAGATGAAGAGCTTCAGTTATGACATGAGATCTTGGAATCTCCTCCAATCCACTAAAAGCTACCTTGTCAGATACGGGTATTCCCAAGAGATGGACATATTCCTCTAACATAGGTACAAGCAGATAATCAGGAAAAGTGAAACACCGGTAGAGAGGGTCATAGACTTGAACCAAAACACTCAGCAGTCCTTTAACCATATCAATAGATAATATTGACAAAAGCTTCCCATGACGTTGCTTGAAGTCTAAGGGATCTAGTACAAAGGATGACAACTTCCTTAGCTCTTTCAAATCAGGACATCTGAAACTGTACTTCTTAGTGTTCCTTCGTCCATAATCCATGGTCTGAAAACATTTGCAAACAAGACCTCATTTTTCTTGAAATTTATTTTTCTGTGATGAATGTTATGATGTGCATTTATGCATGAATGCAACAATCACAAACAAAGGATCACATACAAGGTAAACACAAACAAAGGTCAAGGGATGGATCAAGTCATTATCAAGACCAATCATCCATTTTGGTGGATTATGGTTTTCACCTTATCAACACCTAAGTTCCATTGATATTGAAAAGACTTGATCGAATCAACCGAGAAACAAAGGGTTTGTTGTGAGTCACGAGCATGGAATCAGGTTAAGAACCATCCTAAAGGAGTTTACTAAGGATAAAAACCTATGGATCATGTTCTAAGAAGTTCCCAGAGTCTTAATCCCATATATCGGATATTATAGGTTAGGATGACTGACTCATCAACCCATAATATTCTCAAGAGAAACTCATCTGAGTGTACTATCGTGTAACAACTGTTATCAGGTCCACAACTAAACAGTTTCCACACTACGTCCTAAATAGGCCAAGTTGGGTTAAATGTTCTACGGTCCTCAGCTTCTCGGACCCCAAATTAGAGAAAGTAATGCCTATCCACAAATAACTTGTGTGACATTAACAACTCCAAAGAGGTCTCCACTAAGGAGATGGGTCCCAAGCCAACTTGTTAAGGACTACTCCATACAAGTTGAACATGACTATACCATCCTCCTATCTTATTTATACTCAAGTTCGGGTTAGAACTTATCTCACCACTCAGAGATCACCAAGCACAACAGACATATTATATCACACAAATAATATACAAACATCAAATATACAAATATATACACATAAAAAAGAGAGGCTAAACCCACTGAGGACTACTCCCCAGCAGGGTCGCCACTTAATTTCTGTAGTGATAAATTCATGACCATCAAGCTATGGATAAGCTTAAGTCAATAAAACCAGAGTCGCCACTGCGCTTTTATTGTTTCCAAAGGAAAAGGGAAAGGTACGAACAAAACCCAAAGGTAAGAAGTTTTCAAATCAAAACTAATAAAATGCCAGAGATCACAGGTAAGGGGGTTGGTTACACAAAGGGAAGGTGTTAGCACACAAAGTGTCCTAGGTACTCCTAGGGAGCCCTATTTTATGTGTGCATGTGTTTTTGGTATAAAAGATGTTTGATAAAAAATAGATTATGGAGATGAGAAAAAAATTCATTCATTATATTTTTGTGTTTGACAAGACCTTTGGTCTAGTGCCTACATACCAACATAAAAATGAGGGATCAAAACCTCGTAGTTCGTGGTAAAAATTTCAAATAAGTTGGTGGATTGCTTTTAACAAAATTTTAATAAGAAGAGGCACAAAAGGCCCAAACGTTTGAATGGAGTTGTTAATTATTTTTGTCTTTTGAAATTTTAAGTCAATATGATAAAGTTTATTTACAAATTTGATTCAAGAAAGAGTTTGAAAATTCAATGGTATAAGGCCAAAGTTTCTAAGTATTAAAACAAAGTCTAAGTTTGAAATCACAAGCAAAGAATGTTTTTGAAAAGGGGAAGAGATCTTGAAATTTAAGAAGTGAGAGGAGATGAAGAGGCTATCCTAAGCACAAAATTAAAAGTTAAGAGTTGAAAAGATCTGACCAATGGGATGTAATCCAACAGACACGAATGTCATATAGAAACCCATTTTTCTTTGGACTTTAATCAAGCAATAACCAATAAGAAATGAGCAATATCCATACATCATGAAGATCAAGGCATCAAATAAAGATAGCCACATCCAAGCAAGCAGTCCAAAAGCTAGCAGTCTGCATTGTCTTTCAAGGTATCAGATGAAATATTCCTTGATCAACTTAGAACAAAGCATTAGACACAAGATCAAAATAACAATTAAGCACCAACGCAGAGTAGCATATGAATTCAAACAAATGCCAAGGCTTGTATCTATGAAGGCTATATTCACAATAGTTTAGTCTCAAAATGTTGACATTGGCCAAGTCCTTTTTGTACAGGGAATGTTGCCTAATTCTAAGTCCAAGAGTGCAGATCAAGATCAACAGTCCACCATATATTTTTTTAGTGTTTTTTTTTTGTTATTAGATATTTTAAGGTCCTAAGACCACAAACAAATATATATAGTCACAAAGTATGGCTCAAGTGAGCAAAGTGAAAATGACATAAACATAAACAAGTTAAATGAGATGTAAATGGCAATGAATGATAAACGATTGAAATTTAAATTGCATAAAGTAAATGACTTGAAAGTAAAGCAATATTAATAAGAGTTAGTTAATAGTTAGTCAAATGTTAGTCAAGTGTTAGAGGTGATTTTAATTGATTAAGTCATTCTTTGGAGAACACTCAACCATTCATTCATAAGTATGAATCCTTAAACCAAAACATCTTCCATGAGAATGGCTCCAACTTGGATAATTCAACAAGTATGCCACTAGCTCTTATAAAAGGAAAAAAGGTCAAGTCTCCACAAAATACCATGAAGAATGAGAGACTTACAATCTCATTTACTAGAATGATATGCCTTGAGGGTCAAATATAGCTCTATGTTAAGCAATCTTAATTGGACTTATGTAGAAGTCACAACTATCTGAAGTCGGGCAATAAAAATTTAGGTGTTAACACATGTTAGAGATTTGGTATGAAGAACCAAACTCCTAAAACATACCACACTATTAAAGCAAGGGATTTGGTTCATCAATGACCTTGTATTGATTCATCTGACACAAGGTCATTGATGAACCAATTATCTTTTAGACATTAAAGATTTCATTGGTCAAATGAGGGAATGGGGAAGAATAGGGATGAAGATAAAGGGGGAACGGGAAATAGAAACACAAATTGATCATGAGAGGAATTTCATCTGATCAAAACCAGCCATTCATTTTGGGAGATGAAATGTACATTTCATCAATCCCCTAAATCCAATGGTTTTGATCCAACAAAAGTCAAATCAATCATGACCAAGGCCCAAATAGATAGTCAAACATCACAAGACCATAAAAATGGGTCAACAATATTTTTAAACATTTAATCAATTAAAAAATAATTTAAAAATGAATTAAACTACATTTTCATTTGGTCAAAACCTAAAATCCCTTCAAAACACAAATAAATGGACAAGGGATTTATACTATGTCAAACAAGGTCAAAGGACCTTAGACAAAAAATTTCATGATTTTTGAAAAGTCCGAAGTATTTTTAAACAATTAAAAATATGCACAAAAACATTTAATTCATGAAAAATATCAAAATTAATCCAAAAAATAATTTTAATTCAGAATGTGGAACAGACAAATATTTAAAGATTTTTGGTGAAAGTTCCATATTTTTTGGATTAAAAAAAACAAGGGCCATCAGATCTCCCTCACTAATTGAGGTGTCAGATCTGATGGCCAAGCGTGTGCTTCCATCATATTCTGCAGTCAACGTAAGTCTACACGTGGTAATTAGGATGGAGGGTCAGGATTAAAACGTTTAAACATGATCAGATGGTCAGGAGGTGTGCCAACACACCACCGGAGCTAGGGCTCCGGTCTTCTTCTCCGGTGGACCTCACCGGACTGGTCCACCATCAACCACCACTAAAATGAAAAAAAGGACATGGATTTAAAGGAAAAATGCCCTGGAGCTCGAATCTGGCCACAATTTTCTCCAATTCCAAGTATATTAAAAGATTTGAATTTTGAGGATCATGAACTGAGTTGCTTCGATTTGACCTCAAAGCAACTCAATCTTGTTGCCTACATTGGTAGGACTTCAGCCAACCAAAAATCAAAGAGAATGATGAAGAATTGAGAGAGAATCAAAGAGATGAAGTTTCTGAAAAATTACCTTTGAGGGAGCTTGAATCTGGCTTGATCTTGCTTCCAATTGTCCTTGACTTGACTTCAGATGCTTCCAGGAAGTGAATCGAATCAAGGAAGGGCTTGGATTCTTGGAGTTTCAACTTCAAAATAGAAGTGAAATTGAAACTCAATTTTCAATTGAAAACCTTCAAGTTTATCCTTTAATAGTGAGGGGTATGGTTGCAGGATCAAAGCTTGGGCAAGGTGTCCCTTATTCTGAGCATGAGGGGTTGAATTTATAGGCAATGCAATTGATTTCCACCCACTTCCATCCAATAGACAAAAGTAGTAAGTCTCACTTGTATGGATGCATGGCCGTGTGATAGGCCCGTCAAATGATTTCAAAATGTCCAAAATTGATCATCAGCAATCCTGAAAGTGTGTCATGTAGTCATGCAATTGGAAATAAAAACTGGTCATGAGATTCATCCAAATGGAACCTTGAAGAAAAGCCATACGCAAGTTACTCAATACTTGGCAAAATGAGGTGATTTTGGACTTTTTAGAAAGGTAAGATCAAGGGGAACAAATTTCATGTTGAAAACCTTTCCATTTGAAGCTTTGATCATGATTAATTTTGAGGTGGAAATTTGGAAAATCAAACATAATTGAAACGTTTCTAATTATGTTTCTAATATAAATAAACAAAATGAATAATTAAAAAGCATACTAAAAAGATATCCTACTTCAAACCCTCATCTCTCTATACATGGGTATTTGATATTTCTCTTCCACTCTCAACACAACAACAATGGCGGTGATGCATGGTGACAGCGGATCCGACGATGACAGAAGGGTGTGCTCAAACGATTGTGCAACGACGCATCCCGATCGGAGCAAGAATCACTGCGGATGGAGATGGAGATGGGAACGGTCGATCTCAACTGGTTCACGAACTCAGGCAAGGTTCGATTCGCTTTGGTTTCGTCGGGATTTTCTGATTCTTTTTTGCTTCAGTTCCGATTGGGTTGCGTTTTGATATGATGTTGACTGTGATTTAAATTCTATTATGACTTTGTATTTGGTTGAATATGTCTGACCTTGTTTCAATTGTAGTTCCTGAATCTGGTCATGTTTTTATATTTGGTTTCAGTTTGTATCCTATTGGGTTTCGAATGAATTTTAATTTTGGTACTGTAGCATTTTGTTTTGGACTCTAACTTAGTTATGTTGCTGAACTACTATGATACTAGTTTTCTAAATACGGTTTGACTTATTTGTACCTCTTCTCTGTACCGAAAAATCTATAGATTTTAATTTGAAATTGGTTTGGAACTCAGATTGTTTGACAGGGTATTGACCGTGTGCACATGTATTTCATAAAAACTCCTGGTTTATTGGGATACCCTGAGTATGTTTTTAATCTAAAACAAATTTTTGGGTTATGATCTTTTTTTAATAATTTGTGGCTATGATTAATTTTACAACAAGTATTCATTAATATTAACTATTTAAAACAAAAGCTGAATATTTGCGTTTAAGAAACATTGAAAAAAGTTTTTTTTTTTTAAAAAGTCCTATAATACTAGTAAAAACTATTTATGATTGTGATTATGTTTCGAAATAAATTTTGAGTTGCGGTTAGGAACAAATTGCGAATATTTTGATTATTACATAGTATGACTTAAAAAAACAAATTCTTTTTAAAAATCGGTGATCTAAGGTTTACAGTCTCTACTTATTACTCTGCATAAATATGAGAGTTTTATAATTTTACAGAAAAAATAAATCATACAGTACACCACAATACCAAGGATAATAAGCTAAGAAATTATCAGTCCGAAAGTTATCGGGGGGAAGAATTCCACTTTCTCTGTTTTTCTCCTTCTTCCTTGACTCCTCCTCTTGTTTTTTTTTCTTTAGTTAAAGGGACTGTTGAAGATTGGATTAAGGTTTTTATTTGTTGTTGTCCTTCGATATGAAGAGCACCAACTTTAGGGTAGTAAGTTTGTAAATTGTGGATAAATGGAAAGTGTGGAAATGTGCATTTTTTATAGATAAAAAATTAGGTCAAAAATTGAATGAGATTATCTATTTTTGGAATGAGTTAATTTAATCTGATTTTTTTCTCTTCCTTAAAGCCCAAGTCAATGAATCTTGATGGATTCATGATTGGGTGAATTACAGTAAAAATTAAATAACTTATTTAAAATAATAAAATAGGTTATTAATAATAATAATGATAAAAAAATATTTTGATTTTGATTTTTCCATTAAAAACATAAAAATGAATATTTTATATTTATTAAAAATAAATTAATAAAAAAATCGAAAATAATAAATAAAAAGTAAAAAGTGAATTTTTTAATTCTAAAATAAAGTTTAGTGAAAGTAAAACATAAAAGGCGAGAAAAATTGTAAAAGTGAGTAGCTTGAGAATTTAACTCATGACCTCTTACACTTATGACTCCTTACCCTTGTACTATCCTCCATTAGACCATTACACTTGTTCATAATAAAATGACACTTCTAAATACTTAAATAAAAAACAAATTATTAATCTACAATTTTATTAAATAATTAACTAAACTTTTAACCTATCTTTTTTTAAAACCTCCTAAACTATTAATCTACAATTTTATTAAATAATTAACATCCTAATATAATACTTATATTTTTAAATATTGTAATTTAATAAGATATACTATTATAATTACTAATCATATCTATTTTTTTCTAAAAATTAATTTTAATAGTTATAAACCCTTTTTAGTATAATCCTACAAATTATATTATTTTGAAAAGTCTAAATAATACCTCTAAACTAAAATCAACTCCTAAGAGGAACTAAGAAGTCAAAATGGTCCCCCTTGACTTTTTAGGCCCCGAGGTTGAATATATGACTATGTTTGTGTTAATTGAAAAATAGATAGAAGAGATGGTCAAAATTTAGGGCGGGACAGCTTCCCCTATTTAACCATCTCAGACCGAGATGATGACGACGATGAGTCTTCATCTTCTCGTGGATAAGATGATTAAATATATAGAGGAATCCTAATTTTGACCACGAAATCAGCATACCCTGGGAATGAGCAAGGACTGAAAAGTCCTTAGCTCCATCAACATCTGAACCATCCTATGGTGGAACCATAGTGCTACCTTGTTGGTTAATTTCAGCCCGTCTGGGTGAAACTTGTGTATGATTTCCAAGCTCTTACATTCATATTACGGGAATTAGGTAGGAGTTTGACGATCCTCCAGTTGTTGTTTGATGTAACCTTAGTAGAATCCCTTTGATAAAACCCTGAATAGAAATCTGATAAAACCCCTATGATAAATTCTGATGAAAAACCTGAGTTAAACTCCTGAGAGTATTTCCTAACGAAACTCTTGTTGGAACCCCTAGTGAAACCTTTGATAATTAGTCTCAACCTCTTCGGGTGAGAGTTGCATATGATTTTTATGGTTCTAAATCGTGTAGGACCCTAGTGATACCTTGATCACTCATAATGGAACCCCTTGATAAAATCCCTTGACATAAAATCTTGATAAAAATCCTTGATAAACCCCTTGGTAAAATCCTTGATAAACCCATTGATAACATCAATTGACATAATCCATTGATAGAACCCTTTACATTGATGAAACCCTGGTGTGTTAGAACGTATCCCGCCTGTGGGACATGTTGGTGAACTAGGGAATGTGAGAGGTGAAGACCTGCTCACTGGTTGATAACGGTCATTCAGGATGACTGGCTACTGGATAGATTCCTCTTAAAGATTCCTAGCGAGAGAGGTTGCTGGATAAGTCCTTTAATGAAAAGTGCTTATGGGAGCGTTACCTACTGGGGGAGGTTAGTAAGTGTTCCCACTTGGAGAAATGTATTGGTATAGTTGGGGATTGAACCTCTAAAAGTGGTCACAAATCCTATGCCATGTATTATGTATTCATGTTTACGTGTATGTATATTTTGAATTGATGTATGTTAGATGCATGACGTAATTTTTTTTGGGCTAACGTTGTAGCGGTAAATTCATGATCATCAAGCTATGGATAAGCTAGACATCAAATAATAAGAGTCGCCACCGCACTTTTATTGTTTCTAAGGGAAAAGGGAAAAGTACGAACAAAATCCAAAAGTAAGAAGTTTTCATATCAAAACTAATAAAATTCCAGAGATTACAGATAAGGGGGTTGGTTACACAGAGGGAAGGTGTTAGCACCCAAAGTGTCCTAGGTACTCTTAGGGAGCCCTTTTTTTTGTGCATGTGTATTTTGTACAAATGATGTTGCAAGCAAATAGAATGGGGGGATGAGAAAAGAATTCATTAATTATATTTTTGTGTTTGACAAGACCTTCGGACTTGTGCGTACGTACCAATATAAAAATGAGGGATCAAAACCTCGTAGTTCGTGGTATAAATTTCAAAGTGGATACATTGCTTTTAACAAAATTTAAGTTTGAAAGGTACAAAGGCCTAAAAAATGGTTTGAATGAGTTAGTTCTTTTTGGCTTTGGAAAATTTTAAGTCAAGTATGGTCAAGTCTATTTACAAGTTTGATTAAGAAAAGAAGTTTGAAAATGCAATGGCTTAAAGCCAAAGTTTCTAGTTTGCAATATGGTCTATGTTTGGAAAAAACAAGCACAAACAAAGAAGTTTTTTTTAAAGGAGGGAAAGATTTTGAAGTTTAAGAAGTGGGGAAGAGATGAAGAGACTAATCCTAAGCATAAATTTAAAAGTTGAGAGTTGAAAAGATCTGAGTTATGGGTTGCAATCCAATAGACAAGAATGTCATATAGAAACCCAAATTCCCTTGGACATTAGAATCAAGCAAAAAATAATGCACAAAATATCAAATTGAAGAGCAAGGCATAAAATAAAGATAGACACATCCAGGCTTAGCAAGTCCATGATATTTTTCAAATTTGCCCATGTAGCAGATGAATTCTACAATGCCACAAGTCACAGGTTCAAAATAACAACTTCACAATGATCATGTTGCAGATGAACTCAAATGGATCTTCAATGATGTATTAGATGAAGTTTCAAATTACAAGCACTTGGTTACATGAAAGTTGGCATTGGCCAAGTCCTTTGCATAGGGAGTATTGCCTAAATTCTAAGTCCAATAGTCTCAAATCTATCCAACAGTCCACACAAGGTGTTTTTTTTAGGGTTTTTGTTCTTATTATGTACATTAATGGTCAAAGACCACACAATCAAACACAATATAAACAAACAAAATATATCACAAAATATGGTCCAAATGGACAAAGTAAAAAAATGACATTAACATAAACAATTATAATGATATGAATAATGGTAAATGAATAAGGCTTAAAAAATAAAGTGCATTAAAGTAAATGACTTGAAATTAAATGTTAGTTGTTAATGAGTCAGAAGTTAGTATGCTTTTGCTTTTTTTTAAGTCATTCTTTGGAGAACACTCAACCCACTTACCACAAGCATGGATTCTTGAACCAAGACATCTTCCAAAGGAATGAAAAAAGGTCAAGTTTCCACACAATACCATGAAAGAGGGGAGACTTACAATCTCACTAACTAGAATGCTATGCCCTTTGTGTCAAAATTTAGCACTATATTAAGCAATCGTAATTGGACTTATGTAGAAGTTAGAACTATTTAAAGTCTGGCAATAGAATTTTGGTGTTAATGCATGTTAGAGATATAGTATAATGGACTATGCTCATGAAACATACCACACACAAAAAGAATATGCAAAAGTGGTGTCCTAATCTCATCCATACTTATGTTGATTTTGCAATCAACTAACCTTAGGAAGTAGAGATATCATAGGTCCATGACATGAATGCATAAAGAAGGGGAATGAGATGAAGAGGGAGGGAAGATAGATCAAACTCAAATTGGACAAAGGAGGCCTTTTACCAAATTAAGATCATTCATTCATTTTGGGAGATGGAATGTACATTCCATAAATCCCCTAAATCCAATGATCTTAACCTAGCAAAGTCAAATTAATCTTGACATGGGACTAACAACACAAGTCAAACTTACAAAGTCAACTAAAATGGCTCAACACAATTATTTGGCATTTATTCAATTTAAAAATTCTAAAAAATAATGCATTAAATTAAATATGGTTGGTCAATTTCCTAAAACCTCAACAAAATACCAAAGAAATGGCCATGAGATTTATCATAGGCCAAACAATGTCAAATGACCTTGGAAAAAAAATTTCAGAATTTTGGGAAACTTAAAAGTATTTTTAAACAATTAAAAATAATCATAAAATTAACTAAATCATAAAAAATATTAATAATGATCCAAAAAATAATTTTAATTCAAAATGTGAAAGAGGATTTTATTAAAAAAAAATTGGTGAAACTCTCATATTTTTTGGATAAATGTTAAAATTAATATGAATTAATAAAAATCAAAGAAATAAAATGAAAATCAGAAAATACAAAAAAACGTGGACCACTTGATCTCCCTCATTAATTGAGGTGGAAGATCAAGTGGACACAAACGCGCGTTCCATGATGGAACTTAGTCAGCGTGCCACACAACTGGTCATCCAAACCAACGCTTGTGATTAAAACATTTTAAACTGGATCAATGGTTCAGGACCACGCCACATCATTGCCGGAGCAAAGCGTCGGTCGTCTTCTCAGGCGACCTTGGCCGGACTGGTCCAATCATTACCATGACATAAATGAAAAAGGAGGACATGATCTGAAAGAAAAAATGGCGTAGAGCCCGAATCTGACCTTAATTTTAACTAACTCCAAATATATAGAAAGATATGAGGAGTTGAATTTTGAGGTGTGTCAACTGAGTTGCTTCGATTTGACCTCAAAGAAACTCAATCTTCTTGCCTACATTGGTAGGACTTCAGACCACCAAAGATCCAAGAGAATTGATGATAATTGAGTGAGAATCGAAAAGAAGAAAAAATCTGAAAAATACCTTCAACATTGTGCAGAACTTGATCTCTCTTGCTTCAATTCTTGTTTGATCTTGCTCCAATAGCTTGTAGAAGTGGATTAGGAATGGTAAGAAACTTTGGATCCTGGAGTTTTTGAATCTCCAAACAGTGAGATTCAAACTCAATTTTCAAGTGAAAATTATCAGGTTTTCCTTTGAATTGAGAGGGTTTGAAGAGTGGAGGCGAAGCTGGCACGCAAGGATCCCCTTAAATGAGCTCAAAAGGTCTATATTTAGAGCAAATTCAAGTGTTATTTGCACACTTGCAATTTTTTCCAAATTTGGCAATGTCATGTTCAAGCTTGCATGGGCGTGTACAAGCCCATGAAGCAATACACTAAGGTCCAAAACCAACTGAATAAAGCTTGATTGGCAAGGCAATGTGAAATGATCATTTGAAGTTTTGATTTTACCAATTGATGCAGGCCTGTTAACACCATGCACAGACCTAACAAACTTGATCCAAAATGAATGAATTAGGACTCTTTGGAAAGCTTAGATCAAGAGGAACAACTCTTATGTTGAACACTTTTCTATTTGGAACTTGGGTCATGGTGAATTTTGAGGTGGAAGTTTTGAAATTTCAACATGTTGAAACGTTTCTAAGTGTCAAGTCATATACTTCAATGTTCCATCTTACTAAAAATTTTATGTGAGCTCCAAATGAGAAAAGTGCCTTCATCAAAGTTGTAGTGCTTTCAAAGACCTTCAAAATGGTAACCAATTTGACATTATTTGGATTTAGAATGAGAGAGTTATGCATTTTTGAAGTTTAGGAAACTCACTTGTTCAATGGTATTGGTCCAAAATGACCTATAATGTATCCTCATATCACATGCTCATAAAAGTTTTAGGAGATGGGGTCTAGGGAGACCCAGTTGTGATTAGATGAATTCATATGGCCAACCACCATCAACAAACTTACTAACTTACAATTCTCTTGACTTTTTAGGCTCATGGTAGATCATATATGCATAAGATGATGATTTTTGAAGTGCCCCTTGAGAAATTTGATCAATTGATGTGGAATCTTGTTGAAGAAGTTACTCAAGATACCCAGACAAACTAGGGTTTCCAAGGCAAACCAACTCCAAACTCTTGAAGAAATCTTGATCAAAATAACATGCAAAGATGATTAGGACTCATATATGATGCTTAGAGACATTGTGGATCATTCCTTGGTTGTGCTCTTAGCTATGAGGGTCTTAAACCCTAGATATGAACTTGATAGATCAATGGTGATCACGCCCTACCTACAAAAGAGTTAGGAAAATACAAAGACATATTTTTGGTATTTTGGTTAGTGAAATGATAATATACAAGTATGATACAATCACATGGTGCTTGGTGATCTCTCCCCAAACAAACCCAATGAAATAGGGGTAAGGAGGATGTCAAGGTATGATCCCAATGCTAATGCATATGATGAAATTGCATGAGGGATCTTAGGGTCAAAATTGGGGTCTTACAGCTGCCCCTATTTAAGAACATTCTAATTGAGGAGGTGAAGGTTAAAATCTTCATATCGACTCAGTAGAATGGGCTTAAATAACAACATATAGAAACATATTTTGGTCCCTAAGAGACCTCATGATGCATAGGATATGAATTTAAAAGCAAATTCTCTGTGGGGAAATGTTGCCACAAAGGAAAAGAAATCAGAGCGACCGAAAGTCCGCAGGAGCACAAGCCATTCCGTAAGGAAAGCTCACTGGGGAGACAGAGCTCTGAAGGGATAAAAGGATTATGCGTAGGCCATGCTACGACTTTAAAGTGTTGGGTGACTAGAGGAATTCCATAAAATGGGAAGACTCAGTCGAGGAAAGAAAAACATCTGCAGGGGAAACGAGTAGATCAGGATAAAACTGAAGTACTTGAATCATGCAAGAACAACAATTTCACTAAGGAAATGCGCACTCCACTCAACTAGGGAAGAAATAGACTTCAACACAGGAGGAACAAACATTTATTATCCACTACCGGTTAATGGGTAAGGAGATAATAAAGATCTTACAAAGAGGACACTCGTCATAGGTTAAGATGAACATATCAAGGATGACTCGGTGGGAACCGCCAGGAGGGAGTATTCATTACGGGTTACTCGGTAAGAATAGCCTTGTTGGGGAAAACTGCAGAAATAGGATTTACAACTACTAGTTATTGGGCAGAAGACCAAAGATGAGAATATCTGTCATCGATTAAGGTGAACATATCAAGGATAGACTCAAAGGAAATAAAATCTATCATAGGTTAAGATGAACATATCAAAGATAGACTTGCCTGGGGTTGCCAAGGAGGATATCCGTCATCGGTTAGGATGAACATATCAAGGATAAACCAACTGAACAAAAAGTAGGAATTACATCTATCAAATGCTGGATAGAATGCCATCAAAGGGAAAATCTGTCACCGGTTAGGATGAACATATCAAGGATAGACTCTAGGAGGAGAGAAATAGGAATTACATCTATCAGTTACTGGATAAAACACTATCAAAGAGAAAATCCGTCGTCGATTAGGATGAACATATCAAGGATAGACTCTACAAGGGGAAAGAAAAGCAGGATTTACAACTACCGGTCACTGGGCAAAAGACCGCAAAGAGAAGGAAACTTGTCATCGGTTAAGATGAACATATCAAGGATTAACTCTCTGGGGAATGAAATAGGGATTACAACTACCTTTTACTATGTAGAACACCAAAGATGAGAGTATCCGTCATCGATTAGGATGAACATGTCAAGGATAAACTCAAACAGGGGAAGAAAATATCCATCATCAGTTAGGATGAACATATCAAGGATATACTTCCTAGGGAAACATAAAACGAGTTTGTTGACTCCTCTAGGGAGAAAATAGGGGTACTTTTACCGGGTATTGGGGAAGAAGTAACAAACAACAAACTAAGAAGAATATTACCAGTTACTGGATAATAAACTCTTAGGGGGCCCAAAACATCTGTCTAGGTAAGATCTAGAAAGAAACAGTCAATCAAGACTCCACCCAATGAGGATAATCCTCAAGGGGGAGTGGTTCCATCCAGATAATCAATTGGGGAGGAAACTGAAATAATAATCATCCACGAGGAAATAACTCAATGGGAAAGGAGAAAGGTTAAAGTCTTTCTACTTAAGGGGCTGACACTCTATATTTGAAAAGAGGACAAACTCACCAAACCCGTATGAGGCTAGAGTACCACCATAACAGAGAATAAGAATCGCAAGAATGAGTCAACAAGTGCTATGATGCAATCATGAAATTATATGAATATATATGTATATGTATATGTATATGTATATGTATATGTATATGTATATGTATATGTATATGTATATGTATATATGATGATTATGCTGACAAAATGATCGCAAAGGATACAAGAGTGTCGCAGATTTGAATCATCGATACAATTCTTGGTCATTCCACAAAAGAGGGAAACAACTGCTAGAGAAAAGAGAGATCAACATCCCAAAGGCTCAAACCTAGCCGGGGAAAGAGGCGATCTGCTGAGGAAAGCCGTTATCGAGTCTGCGGGGAATTTTAGGTCAACACCATGTCAAATGGAAGACAACCATGCAGAGGATAAACACAAATAGCTGCTCAGAAACCAGGAGGAAACTCTGACTGGGAGCAAGTCTAAAGTTCTGTCAAAATCATGCAAATTGCCGTAACGAAATGTCCGCACTCAGTTGGGGAACAAATATTCCGCAGGGGATTAATCAACAAACTTGGATGACTACTTTACTGGGGGAATAACAAATAATCAATCATCTGGAGAAATCAACAAACACCGAGTGCTGAACAATGCTGTCAGGGATGAAAGAGAAATTGTACCTACTGCTTGGGGAGAACCAATACTGCTCCACACTAAGGGCTTACTGCTTTCGAACCACTGTTGATATTCCTTTTAAATGAGATCGATTGCTTAAAATCCATGCTTTTATATGTTTGAGAAAACATGTTTTGATTAAAACTTTAATTTTCAAAAATGATCATAATAAAATTTAAAACTATTTGGCTGAAATAAATAAGAGTAGAAACAATTGGAAAAAGCTCAGCTTTATTTAATAGAATGGTAGTCTGTAAATGACAAGACTCCATAGATCTTTACAAGGTTAAAAATGGTAATTTACATGGAAAAGGGTTACATTGAATACCAATGACCACTAATCCCTCCACCAACTCTTGATGTCCACTGTGCTTTTGGCCGCTACTGGGGATGATGGATCACCGTCGACCGTTGTGCTCAAAGTTTTCAAATCTGAAGATCAGCAGGATGCAGTTACTTGCCATAATCCCTAATTTTGCATAAATTTCCCCAAGACGGGGTACTCAATTTATCGGGATAATTCTCTTCTGTTTTATGTCTCTAACTTTTGCCTGGATCGCCCTTTCAGGTTTTCAATCCACCGAGACGCTCATTTTTGCCTAAGCCCCCCTTTCGGGTTATCAACTTAGCGAGTTGTTCTTTTCTTCTTAGGCGAAATATTTCTTGACTGCATCTGCATTCACAGGACGAGTGAACTCTTCACCATCCATAGTTGTAAGAATCAAAGCATCGCCTGAGAAGGCTCTCTTAACAACATATGGGCCTTCATAATTAGGAGTCCATTTGCCCCTATAATCTTGCTTGAAACATAGGATCTTCTTTAGCACAAGTTCACCTTCTCTAAACACACGAGGTCTGACCTTCTTATCAAAAGCTTTCTTCATTCTCTGTTGATATAACTGACCATGACACATGGCAATTAACCTCTTCTCTTCTATCAAATTCAGCTGATCAAACCTAGTCTGACACCATTCTGCCTCAGTCAACTTGGCTTCCATGAGCACACGCAATGAGGGGATCTCAACCTCTACAGGGAGTACTGCTTCCATACCATATACCAGAGAGAAAGGGGTTGCCTCTATTGAAGTGCGGATGGATGTACGATAACTGTGCAAAGCAAATGGTAGCATCTCATGCCAATCCTTATATGTTACGACCATCTTCTGAATAATCTTCTTGATATTCTTGTTTGCAGCTTCAACAACCCCATCCATCTTGGGTCTGTAGGGAGAAGAACTATGATGTGCAATCTTGAAGTCTTTGCAAAAAGCTTCCACCATATTGTTATTCAAGTTCGATCCATTATCAGTAATGATCTTGCTTGGCACACCATAACGACATATAATCTGATTCTTGATAAACCTTACAACAACTTGCTTGGTTACATTCACATACGATGCCGCTTCAACCCATTTTGTGAACTAATCAATTTCCGCCAAAATGAAACAATGTGTGTTTGAAGCTTTGGGCTCAATCATGCCAATCATATCAATTCCCCACATGGAGAAGGGCCATGGGGAGGAAATGACGTTCAACAGTGTCGGAGGAACATGAATCTTATCTGCATATATTTGACACTTGTGTCATTTCTTCATAACTTGCAACAGTTAGATTTCATTGTCAGCCAATAGTAACCTGCTCGCAACATCTTCTTCGCCATTGCATGTCCATTGGAATGAGTACCAAAGTAACCTTCATGGACTTCAGTCATTAATAGGTCTGCTTCGTGTCTATCCACGCATCTGAGCAGAACTATATCGAAGTTTCTCTTGTACAATACATCACCATTTAGGTAGAAATTGTCGGCTAATATTCTCAAAGTGTTTTTATCTTTCAAAGATGCCTCAGACGGGTAAATCTGACTTTGGAGGAAACATTTGATGTTATAATACCACGATTTCTCATCTTTGACCTCTTCAACAGCAAACACATGAGCTGGCCTATCAAGACGCATCACAGTCAAATTGGGAACCTCATTCCAATACTTCACTATAATCATTGATGCCAATGTTGCAAGAGCATCTGCCATCCGGTTTTCATCTAGAGGGATATGATGAAACTCAACCTTTGTAAAGAAAGTTGAAATCCTCCTCACATAATCTCTATATGGTATTAAACCGGGTTGATTTGTCTCCCATTCACCTTTGATCTGATTCACCACCAAAGCTGAATCTCCACAGACATCTAAATGCTTGATTCTGAGATCAATGGCCTCTTCAAGCCCCATAATGCAAGCTTCATATTCTGCCATATTGTTTGTACATTTGAAAGTCAATCTAGCTGTAAATGGAAAATGCATGCCTTGAGGAGTAATAATCACTTCCCCAATGACATTACCATACTGATTAACAGCTCCATCAAATACCATGCCCCAATGGGAACTAGGCTCTGGCCCTTCTTCAAGCAATGGTTCATCACAATCCTTCATTTTCAAGTACAAGATCTCTTCGTCGGGAAAATCATACTGCACGGTAATCTTCAATTGGTTGGTGAGCCAAATGATCAGCTAAGACACTACCTTTGATCGCTTTCTAAGATCGGTATTCGATGTCATACTCTGATAACAACATCTGCCAATGGGCAATCCTCCCAGTTAAAGCATGCTTCTAAAAAATATACTTGATTGGATCCATTTTGGATATCAACCAAGTTGTATGATTCAACATATATTGACGGAGACGCTTAGTAGCCCAAGCCAATGCGCAACAAGTTTTCTCTAGCATAGAATACCGAGTCTCACAATCGGTGAACTTCTTACTGAGGTAGTAAATTGCAAATTCTTTCTTTCAGTCTCATCTTGCTGGCCAAGAACACAACCCATACTATCTTCAAGCATAATCAAATACATGATCAATGGTCTTCCTTCAATAGGTGGAGACAGAATCAGAGGCTCAAGCGGATATTCCTTGATACTATCAAAAGCTTTCTTGCAATCTTCGGTCCAATCACAAGACTGATCTTTCTGTAGAAGCTTGAATATAGGTGCACATGTGGCAGTCATGTGTGAAATGAATCTTGAGATATAATTCAAGCGACCGAGAAAACCTCTGACTTGCTTTTCAGTCTTGGGCGCATGCATCTCTTGTATTGCTTTGACCTTGGCGGGATCAACTTCAATACCCTTCTCGCTGACAATAAAGCCTAATAACTTACCAGAACGAACACCAAAAGTACACTTATTGGGATTCAAGCAGATTTTATACTTCCTCAAACGCTGGAATAGCTTCAGCAAATGCTCAACATGTTCCTCTTCATTAATGGATTTAGCAATCATATCATCAATATAAACTTCAATCTCTTTATGCATCATATCATAAAAAAGAGTAGTCATTGCTCTTTGGTAAGTTGCACTAACATTCTTCAAACCGAAAGGCATCACTCTATAACAGAATGTTCCCCAAGGTGTAGTGAATGTGGTGTTCTCCATATCTTCGGGTGCCATCTTGATTTTATTATATCCGGGAAATCCATCCATAAACGAAAAGACTTTGAATTTAGCAGTATTGTCTACGAACATATCAATGTGTGGCAGAGGGAAATCATCTTTTGAACTGGCTTTATTCAAATCTCTATAATCAACACACATGCAAACTTCTCCATCTTTCTTTGGCACATGCACAATATTGGCCACCCATTACGGATACTCAGCGGTCACACGGAAACTGACATCAATATGCTTCCGCACTTCTTCTTTGATCTTCATTGCCATATCAGGATGCATTCTTCTCAACTTCTGCTTGACTGGCGGGCATTCTGACTTCAACGGAAATCTATGCTCCACTATCTCAGAATCCAAACCAGGCATGTCTTGATAGGACCAAGCAAACACATTTGAATACTCTCGGAGAAGATCAATCAACCCTTTCTTAACTTTTGGACACAGTCGAGCCCCAATCTTGACTTCCTTCACATCATCCTTGCAACCCAAGTTGACTAACTCAATATGTTCTTCGAATGGCTGAATGGCTTTTCCTTCATGCTCAAGAAGACGAGACAATTCATCACTTACCTCTTCATCACATTCCTCCTCAGCCTCAAACACAGGGAATTCAAAATTTGGAGAAGGAGAAGGATCATTGTATTCAATGGGGTTAGAAACCAACCTGCATAATGATTTGATATTTTGATTTTAAAGAGGTGAATTTGTGACCAAATATTATGAAGATGGACAATTATATTGTTTTATTTATGTTTTTGTGATTACCATTTTCAGAATAAAGCAAAAAGTAAAAACAAAAAATCATAGATGTGAATGAATAGAATTAAACTTTATTAATGATCAATTTGAAATGCCCAACAATGTTCACTTCTCCCTTAGGCATAGGAGAAGTATTTTTAAAAACAAATAAAAGTAATTACTTAGATCGATGCATAACTACAGGAATATCAATAGCATTCCAATTGTTGCAAGCCTTTCCATGCGTCACAAAATTGGTGCAGCCTTCCTCCTCGTCATCCTCTAGCACAGCAGCTAAGTGTTGTTCATTGCCATGAATGAACTCTCCGCTACGGAAGCTGAGTTGCATATCCTCTGATCTAGCAGCTGACAACCCTCTTTGGAAACCCAAACCAGTTCTATTCTTATTATCGACGACCTCTACCACTCGCCCCCACTGATCAATAATTCCTTCTTCGACAATCTTCCTTGCATCTTTTAATGAGGACATAGGTGCCCTAACTCTCTTTTCAGAAGAAATAGATAAGGCTTGGAACGGAGTTCCAACCTCATCCTCAGCTTCAACATAAGATAAAGATGACAGGTGGCTAACAAACAACACCTTCTCCCCGCCAACAATGACTAATTTCCTGTTCTTGACAAATTTGAGTTTCTGATGCAACATGGAGGTAACAGCTCCTGCCTCGTGGATCCATGGCCTTCCCAATAGACAACTGTAGGCCGGGTGGATATCCATTACTTGAAAAGTAATTTGAAAATCACTCGGACCTGTCTTCACCGGAAGGTCCACTTCACCTATCACTGTCTTTCGTGAACCGTCGAAAGCTTTGATGATTACACCACTATATCTCATAGGCGCTCCTTGATATGAAAACTTTGATAATGTTGACTTTGGCAGCACATTCAACGAAGATCCGGTGTCAACAAGTACATTGGATAAAGCGTCATCTTTGCAATTCATGGAGATATGCAAAGCCAAGTTATGATTCCTACCCTCCTCAGGGATTTCTTCATCACAGAAATTGAGATTGTTGCAGGAAGTGATGCTAGCTACAATATGATCAAATTGATCATCCACCATAACATCATGTTCCACAAATGCTTGCTCTAGAACTCTTTGTAGTGCTTCTCTGTGCGCTTTAGAATTCATTAACAGAGACAGTACTGAAATCTTTGAGGGGTTTAGAGCAGCTGCTCCACCATATTGAACTCACTTTTCTTTATCAATCCAAGTACCTCATCATCATTGTTAGTCTTCAGATTGCTGGATTCACCAGACTGACGCTTTGAAGCACTAACTGGATCTACTGCAGGCACTTCCACCTTCTTACTAACTGTTGAATCTTCCACATCTTTTGGGAACACCGGCCCAAACACTCGACCACTGCGGGTCACCTTGGTGTAGCGGTGTATTCGTCGCTATATGATTTATTGATTAAACCATAAGCAAAGCATACAAAGAAATCGAGTCGCCACCGCACTTTTATTTATCCAAAGGATTGGCTAAAAAGCGAACAAAAGCCTAAGAAGTTTTACACATAGAAAACTAATGAAAAGATCAGAGAATCTGGGTAAGGGGTAAATTACGCAATGGGAAGGTGTTAGGCACCCATCACGTCCTAGGTACTCCTAGGGAGCCCTTTTCACACTTGTTGTACAAGAAAAAGTTTATTTGTTTATGACATATTGTGCAAACATGAATGGGAAGATGAGAAAGGAATATACAGTTTTTATTATTTTTGTGTTTGAACGGATGAACCCGTTGCCTACGTACCTTCCATCAAAGGTAAGGATCAAAACGCCGTAGTTCGGCTAAAAGATTTCCAAAAATTAGTGAATTTATTTTAAGACACAAGCACTAAGGCTTTTCATTACCAATGGGAGAAAACTCAACCTGAATCAACAATCCACCATGCGAGGACGGCTTCAACATACTAGTGAGGGGTTAACCCTATAATAAGTATGGAAGACTTACAATCAACTCACTAAGGACAAGGTAAGATTTACATCAACCACTATGGTAATTGAAACCTATGGCTAATGTATGAAAGCATATCAACAATGGACGAAGCCACAAAACAATTGAATGGGTGAAGTTAATTGATTATGAGTATTTACAAAAGGATGGTCAAAGTATGATTAAGATTCGATTTGAAGAAGTGTTATGAAATGGAGTTTGAAAAGTCAAGGACTTAGGGTCCAGGTTTCTAATTTGAAAAGAGATGAGAATGTTTGCACAACATGTATTTACAAGTTTTAAAAGTCAACAAGTGAAAAGGGGTTTTGAAACAAAAAGGATGTGAATGGAGGAGTGTAAAACTTCCTAGAAGTTCACCTCTTGGAATCATATAGAAGATGATTCAAGTGTGTCCTTTGGAATGAAGCAACAATGCAAGTAAGCAAAATAAAAGCAAGGTGATACCGGATGCCATCAATGGACTTATACCAATCTCACAAACAAAGGCGGATACCGGATACCAATAAATGGATTTACACCAATCTCCTAAGACAAAACAATGATACCGGATGCCAATAAATGGACTTATTCCAATCTCACAAAACAAAAGCGGATACCGGATACCAATAAATGGATTTACACCAATCTCCAAAGAATCAAGACATGGATGCCAGATGCCAATCTATCTGGGCTTATACCAACCTCCAGAGGATGATCATAGGAATACAAAAGCCAACAACATGGACTTATAATTGCATCCTCACGTACAACAAACAAATAAAGCACTAGGCTAAGAGGACATAAGTGGCCAATGAAATGGTCTTATACTTTATCCCTTCCAAATCATAGGGACAGTGGCCAACAACTGGACTTATAACTGATTCCTCAATGGGCAAACTCAAACAAGTCACAAAGATATGAAATGATGATCATGCACTAATGAACAATTAATGATGATAAACGCACAAAGGCAAATAAGCAAACATGTACAGATGCATCAAGCAATCAATCAAACAAAGTCATTTAGCACACACTATAACCAGGCAATTAGGCTCAGGCAAAGGTTGGACTTTAAAAGTCAACTGGAATGGGTAAGTGGTGCTCTTAACCTTAACATTGAGAGTTAAGGTGAAGCAGATGAAAGGATATGAGGGGTGTGCCTCATTACTCTTATCCCTGGTCAGGGAGAGCATTGAATATCAGAAGGTGTGGGAGTTCAGAAAGTTGGAACTCTCTCCACAAGTTAATGACTCGATAGATCTTGGGTTTTTACTCACTATGCATCAACACATGTGGTGTGAGCAAGGTGAGTGACACACAGAATAGTAGGAGATGGACTATACATCTCTTCTATCTACCAATTGCCTTATTAAAAGGACTTTCCTGCTTGGGGATAAAGATAAACAATCACAAACATTGCCTCTTAAGGAGGACTTCAGACAGGTGCCTGGCCAAGTAACAAGCCAGGTCTTCCAGACTACATGGAGACAAGAGATTCTACCTCAATTCTTAAGCTATCAATCAAAGCAAAAGCAAGTTCACGATGGAACTATAGCAACTAAGGTACCTGAAATCAATCAAACATAATCAGTATACCAATCACAAAGTCAAAACAGACAAGATAAGAACCAACAGTCAACACAATCAATCACATGTGCAAAGCACAAACTCAAATCAAATGATCTAGAGGCCTACAAAACAAATCAAGTTAGTCCATAACAATCAAATAAACCAAACTCAATCAACTTGAATTAATCTCCTTAAAGCAATTGCTTCTTCAACCTGAAAATCCAACTCAAACATGAGAAGCAAACCCTTAGGCCAAAGCCTAGGGTCAAAGGAGGAGAAATAGACCAAAATAGAACATGAACATTAAACAAAATCAAGATTAATCAAATAAGAACAAAGTCCAATTGGTCTCATATCAAAACTATGCACCAAATTCATTTTATAAACAAATCATGTCAAACTAGGCAAGTTGGAACACATTGGAGTAAACAAAATGATCACAAGCATATCAATACCCAAAATGGCTCAATAAATTCCAAGAAAAATAATGCTTAAACAGAACACATTCAATGAGCAACATACCAAAAAACATGGCATTTGGAAATGAGGAAGCATGGAAATTAAATTCACCAAGTCATGGTATGCATATACAAGCTCATACAAGGCCACAAATGGTGCATCAACTTCAAGCAATCATAAAACAGAAACCAAACATGATAAATAAATGAAACCAAAGCCATGGAAAACTTCAAGATGTCTATAATACACATGCCAAATTGTAGGTCCATCCAATAAACACCAAGGATTTCACAAATCATATAAGATCATGACTCACAAAAGGTCCACAATTGGTCAAACAGAGGGAAATTTCTCAAACAAATAGAAAATGCATTCAAAAATTCCAGGAAAAATCACAAGCAAACTTAACATCCATAAGTATCAACATGCAAAAATCCAGAACATTTCAAGTTCAATAGGCATGGCAAATAAAATCAAGAACATGAACAAGAAATGGTGTGACATACATTGTCACACCTTCAAAGATCACATCATAACTCACAATCCAGGAAGGCAAGAATCACAAACCATATACCAAAATGTTCATCAAGGTGTCTAGATTACACATGTAAAATTTCAAGAATTTTGGATCAACCATCATGATTTCACAAATGAAATGGCAAGCCATATGCAAGAAATGACATGTGAACATAAACCCTAGGCAATTATTTTTTCCAACCGTGCACAAATCTGGCAAAAATATCCAAAACATTCTATACATCATGATCAACATTGTGGAAAAAACCTCATGTCATTTGGATAAGTATTTTAGGAATTATGATTTTTTGAATGGAAAGGAAAATTAAAAAAACATAATGAAGTAGTACATGAACATATGAGGTCAATAGACATAAAATGGAAGGGCAATTATTGGAAATGCCACGGAGCAGGATCGAACCACGTTCAAATTTAAATGGTGGCGCTCACTTAATGAAACGCACCGTTTCATTAAGTGAGGTGTCACGTGGTAACTGGCTATATGGCGTACAAACACGAGTTTCATGCAAAAGCAAGGCAAAACGGATCAAACGATTCTTGGAAATCAAAACCCTACGCGTTCATCACACATTCAACCTGTTCATCATCATCAAGAACGAAACCTCACAGAAATGCATGAAAGCTATATCAATCGAACCGGTCTTCATCATACATCACTAATCTAGCATTGATTTCACTTAATTCTAACCACATGCAAAGAATCGATCGAAATAAGTTTTGGCATCAAAAATTCAAATCCACATAACTTGCTCAAATCTTAATGGAATTTCATGATCCAAGTTGCAGTGTCATCTACATGCTAAGATCTACAAGAACCACATGATGATTGTGAGAATTCGAGCAATCGAGTTTTACCTCTATGAAGATGCAGCAACTGATTTTGTTGGATTCAAAGCTTGGAAATATGAAACAGGTGCTCAATGATGCTTGGATGAGTGTGTGGAATCAAGACTTCAGCTCAACAGTGCTTGAATTCGAAGAAATATCCAAATGCCATGAACATGCTCAAGCTCCAACAGTTCCAATTCTTCAAGAATTCTTCACAATTCTTCTTCAACTGATCTTCACAATGCCTGCATATGATGATTAGAGCAAGGAGCAAGCAAGAAAAATGATGAAAATCGATGGAAGAAGTTGAGAAAAATTTGAGAGAATTTGAGATGAAAAGTGTTTGGATCTGAAATTGTGAATGTGTTCATTGCAGAATTCTGTTAGGATTAGGACTTTATACCACTTGTTAATCACACTTGTTAAACATGATTATGCAAAATGGATTGGATTAAGTGAAATAAGCATGTTAATGGAAATTGGCCAAAATGCCCTTATGATCATGTGCCAATGGAACAGTGCGAAAGTCAATTGCAGCAAGTCCAAAATTCTGTTTTAAGGCCATTGCAATTGGTTTGGAGTGAAAATTGTGCATACTTTTCAAAATCACTTTTTCCCATCAAAATTCAAAATGAATTCACTTGAAAAATGCACTTTTTGTATGATGATTTTTGATGAAATGTAATGAATGGTTTGAATAGAGGGGATCAAAAGAAATTTGCTCAAAAAAGAATCACATGAATTGGCCATTTGATGCAAAAGTTATGCCTCCTTGAAGTTCAAAAATTCTTGACAATGATTTGATCATAATTTGCCAACCACAAATGAGAAATGGATGTTCTTGGACTTTTTGGAAAGGTAAGAGCAAGATCTTCAACTTTGATGTTGGACAAAATTTGATTTGAAGCTTGCTTGATGATGTAAGGTTGAGGAGAAGACCTTTCCATTTTTGGCAGTTGGAAATTACAGGTCACTTGCTATTTTTGGAAACTTTTTGTCTGACCTCTAATTCTTCAATGTGGATGTTTGAAATGTTGTATGAGGCTTGTATGGACATGAATGAGACCTTTCCAACCATCTTCCACCATCAAATCCTTGATTAAATGCACAGTTGACCACAATTGACTTTGCTAGGGTTTTGGTTGACTGAGCCATGTTCTGATGAATTTCAAGCCTCTTCCACTTGAGATCTTGATTCAAAATGATGTCACAACTCATATGAACTCTTGATGAATGATCATGGTGCCCAAATTCTTCAGAATGGCCACCATCTATTGCTCAATGAATGCCTTTGACTGGTTTGACCTAATGTTGCTTCATCTGCAAGTAACAAGGTTAGATGACAATATTTTTGTACTTTTGGTTAGTAAACAAATGAAAAGCAATGATATACAAATGCAAAACATGCTTGGTGATCAAGAACCACTCTCAAAAGACAACCCACCCACAGGGAAGCAGGCAAGGTGCACAAAGATCCTTGAGGTAATGATATGATATGATATGATGCCATGAGGGATCTTAGGGACAAAATTGGGGTCTTATAGATGCTCCTATTTAAGGTCATTCAAGCCGGAGAAGTGAAGTTTAGAAATCTTCATCTCGACGCGGTAGAATGGGCTTTAAATAACAGTAATGAGACAAATTTTGGTCCCTAAGAGACCTCATGATGCGGGTGTATGCATGTAAAAGACACAGACTCTGTGGGGACATGGTTCGCACAGAAGAAAAGACGATCCATTGGAGTAATACACTCACCAAGAACAGAGACTCTAACAGGACTCTTATGGGGATAAAAGGAAAAGAAATGCGTGAGCAGGACACGACTCTGATTTAGGGGAAACAGAAAACAGACTGGAAACTTTACTGGGGAAGTAAAGGACTCACACTGGGGAAAAGAAAATTCCAAAGGACGATACATCCACTGGAAAGACACAAGCTGACTCAAACTATCCATAAAGGATACTTCGGATAAAAAATCCGGACTCGGACTAGGAAACGATTCACAAAGAACCTCCCTGCCGGGGAAAATTGCGTATATTGGGGAAAACGCCAATACAGCAAAGGGTAAAAATCACCACGGGATACTCCACTGGAGAATATCTAACAAAGAGACTCTCACGGGGAAAAGCAACAAGGAAATGAGGTGTTACCGGTATAAGGGTAACAAACTTAGGAAGAATGAATATCTAAGACTGGTATAAGGGTGAGAGATATCAATCAACCAAACATCTGAGAAAGACCTGAAAAAGGTACATCAACCCAGGAACATCTGACTCCACAGGGGACCAAAGTCATAATAGGGAGCAGACAGGAAGGAACACCAGGGATACCGAGGCATATAATAGGTGACCGACCGAAACGTGAATTGGTATATATGCCAAAACACTCATCATCCGAAAGGAGGGCTTGAAAAAGCAAATCGACTTACAGGATGGACATTCGAATCCACAAAGGGAAGACGAATCTTACTCAACTGGGGACACAAACCCAAAGAATGCATGAGATATAATATCCATTACCGTCAAAACATGGATAGAATACTCGCATGAGATATATTATCTATTACCGTCAGAACGTAGATAATACACTCGCATGGTAAGAAACACCAAGGATACCGGTTACTGGGTATATAATAGGTGATCTACCGAAAACGTGGATTGGTATATATGCCAAAACACTCATCATCCGAAACACAAACTGGTTAAAGGATGGACATTCGATTCTACAAAGAATATGAATCTTACTCTAATGGGGATAATCAACGAGGGTTCCAACCAAAGAGCGCATGAGACATATTATTCATTACCGGCAGACCGTGAATAATACCCTCGAAAGGAAAAGACACCAGAGATACCGGTTAGGGCATATAATAGGTGACTAATCAAGAAGAGAGACAATTGATACCAAGCCTCAGGGTAAACGAAAGACAACTCAAAGGGATACATTGCAAGCATCCGGCAATTATCCGAAACAACAAATATTCGATTCCGCAAAAGGAAAATAACGAATCTTACTCGACCAGGGAAACACAAAAGGTTTCAACTGAAGAGTGCATGAGATATATTATCCATTACCGTCAGAACGTGGATAACATACTCGCATGGAAGATTATCCATAATCGGTTACTGGGTTAACAAAGGATAAATCGACCGAAAAGAGAGGCATCGGGATACCAACTAGGTATATAAAGATGACCAATCAAAAGGAGCAACAACATTACCAACAAAAGGGTAAATGACAGGCGATCTGCTGAGGATGAATTGCAAGCATCCGGCAATTACCCACAGGGCTAGCTGGGGATACATTGATAAACAATCAATGATCCGGGGAACAAATCACTAGCAAATGGTGAAAAGACCCACTGGCGACTTCAAAAGGAATAACATTGCAAGCATACGGCAATGATCCAGAAGACAACTTGCTGGGAATACAATTGCTAGCAACCGGCAATTATCCACAAGCAAAGAGAGGAATATAAACATCAAATATTGAATGAAGATAACCACAAAGAGTAACCATCATCGGTTAGGATGAACAACAAGGTTAACTCTGCAAAGGGAGAAATTAGGGTTTACAACTACCGAATACGGGGTAGAATACCAAAAATCTGGCTGAGGAAACAAGAGGTTTACCACTACCGACTACTGGGTAGACAACCAAAGACTCAGTTGGGATAAAATTGCAAGCATCCGGCAATTATCCAACTGTACCACAAGGTACAAAACTCCGATGGGGGAGAAAAACCAAAACATGAGATTTACAACTACCGAATACGGGGTAGAAGACCACAGACTCCACTGGGGACAGGGTGAATGAAGGCCAAATACTGAGCACTTATTCAACTTATACCACAGGGAGACACCAAATCTGTTGGGGATAAAACCACAACAACACAAAATCTACCATCAACTAGAACGAACCACAAAAGTTACCTCTGCTAGGGGAAAAGAGATAGGACTTACAACTACAGAATACGGGGTAGTAGCCATACTCTGGTGGGGATACACACGAATTAGGGTTTACATCTACCGACTACTGGGTAGAAAACCAACAACTCCACGTGGGGATGGGAAAAATCACAAATCCGCACGGGAAACAATAATAGGGTTTATAACAAACCACAAACTGCTGGAGAGCAGGCAAACAGGATTTACGACTACCGACTACTGGGTAGAAAACCAACACTCTTGCCGAGGGATAAAAGGTATATAACCACAAATTCCATCAAGAAGAAGGAACATAGGACTTACAACTACCAGTTACTGGGTAGAGGCCCAAAAAAAACTCCGCTGGGGATAAAAAGAATTATTGCCAGTTACTGGGCAGTTCATTCATTTATTCCACAGGGAAGCACAAGAACAGTTGACAAAACGCCAATTCGGGATTAATCCGAAAGGACAGACTGAATCAAAACTCGTCCTATGAGGATATAACTCAATAGGAACATCCATCCCAACCTATGTGTTGGGAGGAAACGGAAGCAACCGTCATCCACGAGGACATATCTCAGTGGGGAACTGCAGAAGGAAAGACAAACGCTTTCTGCTTACGGGGCTGACTCTATATGGAGAGATTAAACACCCAACATTTTGCTTAAGGAGATCTATAAAGAGATCTATATCACCCATAGCAGGAGAACAACAAACAAGAGATATATGGCAAACAATGCAACATGAATATCTGAATATTTTATGAATATGCATAATTTATGTTTGATGAATGTTGACAAAACAGACATATCTAACACAACAGGCCCAGGAATCACACGCCCGGTACTATACTTCCAGGGGAAAACCAACTGGAAAGCCAATCTGCGGAGATCCACATGCTAAAAAGCAAAGATCCGCGAGGAGGCAAAACAAGAGATATCACAGAATCTCTGAGTGATGGATCCATAACCAACCCAACCAGGGTACAGAAAGTCACAACAGGCAAACAGCCACCAAGACCAATCTGTAGGGGAACGAGAGAATCTCGAGATTCTGCAGGGGATCCCAGTATCAATTGAGAAACAAAAGTTCACGGCACAAACAAGAACTGCCGCAAAAGCAACTCCAAACAACTCCGGGGAACAACCTACTGCAGGAGAATCATCCAAGTAGAATCTAACTGCACAAGCAAATCTACTGGGGAAAGCTGTCAGCTATCCTTCTAGAGAACAAACCACTGAAGGAGAAAGCACCACACAAGTAGATTCTGCAACACGCCACTCTACTCGGGGAGAACATACATCCGACGGATCGCACAAGTAGAATCTGTAATAAGCCACTCTACTGGGATCACAAGCAGATCAGGAAATCACTCCAATCTTTGGGATGCTAGAGCCACCAACCGACCCTACTGGGGATTGAGAGAGTTTTCAACAGGCAAAAACTGCCACAACAACCATTCTGCAGACTAAGCTGGGGAAAATGGAAAGCAACCATGCTGAGGAGACAGATAAAGTACAGGGATGTCAACCCACTAACTGAATCTTCCAAAAACAACATCCATGCTGGAGAGAAACTGCTGCTGGAGAAAAACTGGGCCTTCAACAACACTCTGCTTGCGACTATACTGGGGAACAACCCCACCAACAACTCTGCCTGGGGAACACCCCAACAACAAACTCTGCTTGGGGAACAACCCCAACAACAAAGCAGGAGAAAGAGGATACAACCAAGCCAGGAATATGAACAAATGTCTTACCTGTTAGAAATCATGCCACCCTCGGGAGAGCACTGAGAGATTCTTAAGTATCCTTTCATCATTGTGAATGTTCACTTTGTTTAAAACAACAATTTGAAAAAAATTCATTTGTTTAAAACAATGATATTTTATCAATTAAAACATGAAAAAAATTTGTTGAATTGAAACAAATAAGAGTGCAAATAATTGGATAAAAAGCTCAAATTGATTTGATGGAATGGTAGCCTGCAAATGGCAAGACTCCATAGATCTGTACAAATTTGAAATCAGTGATATATATTGGAAGAGGGTTACATTGAACATAATGATCCTTTCTCTACCAATTTGAATCTCGATGTATGCGAAGCTTCAGTCGACAACGAATCGAGAACCTCTGACGAAAAGACAGCTGCGGAACAGAAAGTCTTGTCAGGACGCAGTTACTTGCCAAATCCCTAATTTTTGCCTAGATTGCCCCAAGGTGAGGTACTCAATCTAGCGGGATGCAAATATCTCTTTTTTCAAGTCTCTAACTTTTGCCTGGATCACCCTTGCGGGTTCTCCACCAAGACGCTCATTTTTGCCTAAGCCGCCCTTTCGGGTTTTCAACTTAGCGAGCTATTCTGTTTTTCTTTTGCATATACCTTTTATTTTTAGGCAAAGTATTTCTTGACTGCCACTGAATTCACAGGACGAGTGAAATCCTCCCCATCCATTGTTGTAAGCATCAAAGCACACCTTGAAAAGGCTCTCTTAACAACATATGGACCCTCATAGTTTGGAGTCCACTTGCCCCTGGAATCGGGCACGAAAGACAAGACTTTCTTGAGCACGAGGTCACCTTCTCGGAACACACGAGGCTTGACCTTCTTATCGAATGCTTTCTTCATTCTCTGCTGATATAACTGACCATGGCACATGGCAGTTAATCGCTTCTCTTCAATCAAATTCAGCTGGTCATAACGACTCTGAATCCATTCAGCATCAGTCAACTAGGGATTTGAGGGTATACTTTTCTTTTATTTTTCTTTTCTTTTGAAAAAATTTTCCCGATTTTTTGCTTTTTTTCATTTTTTCACCCTTTTTTTTTTTACATTACATTTGTAATGCCCCAGCTTAACTGTTTTGCTGATTCTCATGATACAGCTGAGTGAGCTTCTCTTTGTGCTCAAGAAAACGGGTAATCTCATCAGAAATCCCCTTCAACATCATCTTCCTCTGCTTCAAATACAAGGAATTCAAAATTGGGAGATGGCATTGGATCATTATGTTCAATGGGTTTAGAAATCCCTGCATAATGATTCTGGATAATGAAAAGCTTTTGAATTTAAACAAGCAAATCATTTATGCAGATGAAAAGATTGCTTTCATTTGTTTTTCAGGGTTCTTTGTGATCACCGATTTCATGCAAAAGCAAAAAGTGAAAACAATTGGAAAAGCAAATGTTTAACAATGCATTAATTGAATGAAATATCATTGTATATGATGCCAGCAATGTCATCACTTCTCCTTTTGGCATGGGAGAAGGGTTTTAAACAAAGTGAACCATTACTCTGATCTATGGATGACCGTAGGAACATCTACAGCGACCCAATTGTGGCAGACACCACCAGATATAATGAAATTGTTCAAGTCCTCTACATCCTCTTCCAAGATAGCAGCAACTTCCTCAGGTTGATCAGCGTGGATGAAACCTCCACTCTTGAACAAACCAAGTTCATTAAATGCCCCAGAACAGTAGCCAATGCCAGCCCGGGATTTATTGTCTTCAAGCTCAATCATCTTCCCTAATCCAGCAACTGCACCACATTCAATGGCCAGTTTCGCATCACGGTAGGAAGCAAATGAAGGGGACTTCTTCTCAATTGGTTCATCAATAGATAAAGCTTGGAAAGGCGTTCCAACTTCATCCTCAGCATCAATGTATGAGAAAGAAGACAAGTGGCTAACCAGGAATAAATCCATCAAAAGCACTCTGTCTGGAAAATTCCTCCTTGAGTTCACAACTTTCTTGCTCAAAACAGTCCATAAATCTGGCAGAGTTGGCTCTGGTGTAGTACCGGCGAAGTGCGTCTCCAAAATAAATGAAGATCACAGGGTCAGACCACAGGACAGGAGACCGGAACAAAACACCCGCTTATGCAAATGATGCATGAAGTGTTTGTGCATATGCTCTGTTTTTATTTCAAAGAAACTCAAGGGCTTGATTTGCAAACTTTGAAATATTAATCCTTTTGATCATATATGAGAATATCTCATCAGATATATCAGGTGAAAATTTTTTCCGGTTTTTTCCATGTTTGAAATTTTTTGCAAATAAACTCCTTTAAGTTCCTTGAAAATTTTCTTTTTATCTGATGATATGGATGCAGATGAATGCATGGATGCATGAATGCAACAATCACACTCAAGGATCAAGCAAGTCACACCAGACAAAGGTCATGGGAAAGCTCATAGTATCCTTAATATCAATCATCCATTTTGGTGGATTTAGGTTTTCACCTTATCAACACCCAAGTTCCATTGATATTAACGGTACATGAACCGGCTCAAACATCCTTAATATCAACCATCCATTTTGGTGGATTATGGTTTAAACCTTATCGATGCCCAAGTTCCATTGATATTAACGATGTCTGAACGACTCAACCATGAATCACGGGTTTGCTGAGAGTCACGAGCATGGAGTCTCGGTTAAGAACCACCCAAAGGGAGTGTACTAGGGTTTAAACCTGCCAGACATGTTCTACCAGAGGTTCCCATAATCATCGTCCCATCTTTCGAATATTGTCGGAGGAACGAATACTCGTATTCCAAAAATATTCTCAAGAGAGACTCTTATGAGTGTAGTATCGCGTAACAATTGCATCAGATCTGACATCTGAACGACCTCCGCACTACGTCCTAAAAATAGGCCAAGATGGGCTTGGTAAACTAAGGTCCTTGGCTTCTAAGGCACATGATTGAAAGAATAATGCCTAACCACAAATAACTTGTGTGACATTATTAATCCAACATGACCTCCACCAAGTGAATGGACTCGCAAGTCAACTGGCTAAGGAATACTCCACACCAGTCAACAAGACTATGCCATTCTCCTATCCTAGAGTGCACTCGAGTTCGGGTATAGAACTCATCTCACAGAGATCACCAAAGCAAACAACAATTGTATATCAAGCAATTCAAACATTACAATCAATACAGTTATCCCAAATCGTACAAAAATATGTCAAATAACACATAAACAAATATCACACAACAAGGGTGAAAAGTAGGCAATACCACCAGGGAAGGTCTAATGTACTCCCCAGCAGAGTCGCCACTTTTCTGTAGCGGTGTATTCGTCGCTATATGATTTATTGATTAAACCATAAGCAAAGCATACAAAGAAATCGAGTCGTCACCGCACTTTTATTTATGCAAAGGATTGGCTAAAAAGCGAACAAAAGCCTAAGAAGTTTTACACATAGAAAACTAATGAAAAGATCAGAGAATCTGGGTAAGGGGTAAATTACGCAATGGGAAGGTGTTAGGCACCCATCACGTCCTAGGTACTCCTAGGGAGCCCTTTTCACACTTGTTGTACAAGAAAAAGTTTATTTGTTTATGACATATTGTGCAAACATGAATGGGAAGATGAGAAAGGAATATACATTTTTTATTATTTTTGTGTTTGAACGGATGAACCCGTTACCTACGTACCTTCCATCAAAGGTAAGGATCAAAACGCCGTAGTTCGGCTAAAAGATTTCCAAAAATTAGTGAATTTATTTTAAGACACAAGCACTAAGGCTTTTCATTACCAATGGGAAAAAACTCAACCTGAATCAACAATCCACCATGCGAGGAAGGCTTCAACATACTAGTGAGGGGTTAACCCTATAATAAGTATGGAAGACTTACAATCAACTCACTAAGGACAAGGTAAGATTTACATCAACCACTATGGTAATTGAAACCTATGGCTAATGTATGAAAACATATCAACAATGGACAAAGCCACAAAACAATTGAACGGGTGAAGTTAATTGATTATGAGTATTTACAAAAGGATGGTCAAAGTATGATTAAGATTCGATTCGAAGAAGTGTTATGAAATGGAGTTTGAAAAGTCAAGGACTTAGGGTCCAGGTTTCTAATTTGAAAAGAGATGAGAATGTTTGCACAACATGTATTTACAAGTTTTAAAAGTCAACAAGTGAAAAGGGGTTTTGAGACAAAAAGGATGTGGATGGAGGAGTGTAAAACTTCCTAGAAGTTCACCTCTTGGAATCATATAGAAGATGATTCAAGTGTGTCCTTTGGAATGAAGCAACAATGCAAGTAAGCAAAATAAAAGCAAGGTGATACCGGATGCCATTAATGGACTTATACCAATCTCACAAACAAAGGCGGATACCGGATACCAATAAATGGATTTACACCAATCTCCTAAAACAAAACAATGATACCGGATGCCAATAAATGTACTTATTCCAATCTCACAAAACAAAAGCGGATACCGGATACCAATAAATGGATTTACACCAATCTCCAAAGAATCAAGACATGGATGTCAGATGCCAATCTATCTGGGCTTATACCAACCTCCAAAGGATGATCATAGGAATACAAAAGCCAAAAACATGGACTTATAATTGCATCCTCACGTACAACAAACAAACAAAGCACTAGGCTAAGAGGACATAAGTGGCCAATGAAATGGTCTTATACTTTATCCCTTCCAAATCATAGGGACAGTGGCCAACAACTGGACTTATAATTGATTCCTCAATGGGCAAACTCAAACAAGTCACAAAGATATGAAATGATGATCATGCACTAATGAACAATTAATGATGATAAACGCACAAAGACAAATAAGCAAACATGTACAGATGCATCAAGCAATCAATCAAACAAAGTCATTTAGCACACACTATAACCAGGCAATTAGGCTCAAGCAAAGGTTGGACTTTAAAAGTCAACTGGAATGGGGTAAGTGGTGCTCTTAACCTTAACATTGAGAGTTAAGGTGAAGCAGATGAAAGGATATGAGGGGTGTGCCTCATTACTCTTATCCCTGGTCAGGGAGAGCATTGAATATCAGAAGGTGTGGGAGTTCAGAAAGTTGGAACTCTCTCCACAAGTTAATGACTCGATAGATCTTGGGTTTTTACTCACTATGCATCAACACATGTGGTGTGAGCAAGGTGAGTGACACACAGAATAGTAGGAGATGGACTATACATCTCTTCTATCTATCAATTACCTTATTAAAAGGACTTTCCTGCTTGGGGATAAAGATAAACAATCACAAACATTGCCTCTTAAGGAGGACTTCAGACAGGTGCCTGGCCAAGTAACAAGCAAGGTCTTCCAGACTACATGGAGACAAGAGATTCTACCTCAATGCTTAAGCTATCAAGCAAAGCAAAAGCAAGTTCACAATGGAACTATAGCAACTAAGGTACCTGAAATCAATCAAACATAATCAGTATACCAATCACAAAGTCAAAACAGACAAGATAAGAACCAACAGTCAACACAATCAATCACATGTGCAAAGCACAAACTCAAATCAAATGAGCTAGAGGCCTACAAAACAAATCAAGTTAGTCCATAACAATCAAATAAACCAAACTCAATCAACTTGAATTAATCTCCTTAAAGCAATTGCTTCTTCAACCTGAAAATCCAACTCAAACATGAGAAGCAAACCCTTAGGCCAAAGCCTAGGGTCAAAGGAGGAGAAATATACCAAAACAGAACATGAACATTTACCAAAATCAAGATTAATCAAATAAGAACAAAGTCCAATTGGTCTCATATCAAAACTATGCACCAAATTCATTTTATAAACAAATCATGTCAAACTAGGCAAGTTGGAACACATTGGAGTAAACAAAATGATCACAAGCATATCAATACACAAAATGGCTCAATAAATTCCAATAAAAATAATGCTTAAACAGAACACATTCAATGAGCAACATACCAAAAATCATGGCATTTGGAAATGAGGAAGCATGGAAATTAAATTCACCAAGTCATGGTATGCATATACAAGCTCATACAAGGCCACAAATGGTGCATCAACTTCAAGCAATCATAAAACAGAAACCAAACATGATAAATGAATGAAACCAAAGCCACGGAAAACTTCAAGATGTCTATAATACACATGATAAATTTTAGGTCCATCCAATAAACACCAAGGATTTAACAAATCATATAAGATCATGACTCACAAAAGGTCCACAATTGGTCAAACAGAGGGAAATTTCTCAAACAAATAGAAAATGCATTCAAAAATTCCAGGAAAAATCACAAGCAAACTTAACATCCATAAGTATCAACATGCAAAAATCCAGAACATTTCAAGTTCAATAGGCATGGCAAACAAAATCAAGAACATGAACAAGAAATGGTGTGACATACATTGTCACACCTTCAAAGATCACATCATAACTCACAATCCAGGAAGGCAAAAATCACAAACCATATACCAAAATGTTCATCAAGGTGTCTAGATTACACATGTAAGATTTCAAGAATTTTGGATCAACCATCATGATTTCACAAATGAAATAGCAAGCCATATGCAAGAAATGACATGTGAACATAAACCCTAGGAAATTATTTTTTCCAACTGTGCACAAATCTGGAAAAAATATCCAAAAACTTCTATACATCATGATGAACATTGTGGAAAAAACCTCATGTCATTTGGATAAGTATTTTAGGAATTATGATTTTTTGAATGGAAAGGAAAATTAAAAAACATAATGAAGTAGTACATGAACATATGAGGTCAATGGAAATAAAATGGAAGGGCAATTATTGGAAATGCCACGGAGCAGGATCGAACCACGTTAAAATTTAAATGGTGGCGCTCACTTAATGAAACGCACCGTTTCATTAAGTGAGGTGTCACGTGGTAACTGGCTACATGGCGTACAAACATGAGTTTCATGCAAAAGCAAGGCAAAACGGATCAAACGATTCCTGGAAATCAAAACCCTACGCGTTCATCACACATTCAACCTGTTCATCATCATCAAGAACGAAACCTCACAGAAATGCATGAAAGCTATATCAATTGAACCGGTCTTCATCATACATCACTAATCTAGCATTGATTTCACTTAATTCTAACCACATGCAAAGAATCGATCGAAATAAGTTTTGGCATCAAAAATTCAAATCCACATAACTTGCTCAAATCTTAATGGAATTTCATGATCCAAGTTGCAGTGTCATCTACATGCTAAGATCTACAAGAACCACATGATGATTGTGAGAATTCGAGCAATCGAGTTTTACCTCTATGAAGATGCATCAACTGATTTTGTTGGATTCAAAGCTTGGAAATATGAAACAGGTGCTCAATGATGCTTGGATGAGTGTGTGGAATCAAGACTTCAGCTCACAGTGCTTGAATTCGAAGAAATATCCAAATGCCATGAACATGCTCAAGCTCCAACAGTTCCAATTCTTCAAGAATTCTTCACAATTCTTCTTCAACTGATCTTCACAATGCCCGCATATGATGATTAGAGCAAGGAGCAAGCAAGAAAAATGATGAAAATCGATGGAAGAAGTTGAGAAAAATTTGAGAGAATTTGAGAGAATTTGAGATGAAAAGTGTTTGGATCTAAAATTGTGAATGTGTTCATTGCAGAATTCTGTTAGGATTAGGACTTTATACCACTTGTTAATCACACTTGTTAAACATGATTATGCAAAATGGATTGGATTAAGTGAAATAAGCATGTTAATGGAAATTGGCCAAAATGCCCTTATGATCATGTGCCAATGGAACAGTGCGAAATTCAATTGCAGCAAGTCCAAAATTCTGTTTTAAGGCCATTGCAATTGGTTTGGAGTGAAAATTGTGCATACTTTTCAAAATCACTTTTTCCCACCAAAATTCAAAATGAATTCACTTGAAAAATGCATTTTTTGTATGATGATTTTTGATGAAATGTAATGAATGTTTTGAATAGAGGGGATCAAAAGAAATTTGCTCAAAAAAGAATCACATGAATTGGCCATTTGATGCAAAAGTTATGCCTCCTTGAAGTTCAAAAATTCTTGACAATGATTTGATCATAATTTGCCAACCACAAATGAGAAATGGATGTTCTAGGACTTTTTGGAAAGGTAAGAGCAAGATCTTCAACTTTCATGTTGGACAAAATTTGATTTGAAGCTTGCTTGATGATGTAAGGTTGAGGAGAAGACCTTTCCATTTTTGGCAGTTGGAAATTACAGGTCACTTGCTATTTTTGGAAACTTTTTGTCTGACCTCCAATTCTTTAATGTGGATGTTTGAAATGTTGTATGAGGCTTGTATGGACATGAATGAGACCTTTCCAACCATCTTCCACCATCAAATCCCTGATTAAATGCACAGTTGACCACAGTTGACTTTGCTAGGGTTTTGGTTGACTGAGCCATGTTCTGATGAATTTCAAGCCTCTTCCACTTGAGATCTTGATTCAAAATGATGTCACAACTCATATGAACTCTTGATGAATGATCATGGTGCCCAAATTCTTCAGAATGGCCACCATCTATTGCTCAATGAATGCCTTTGACTGGTTTGACCTAATGTTGCTTCATCTGCAAGTAACAAGGTTAGATGACAATATTTTTGTACTTTTGGTTAGTAAACAAATGAAAAGCAATGATATACAAATGCAAAACATGCTTGGGGATCAAGAACCACTCTCAAAAGACAACCCACCCACAGGGAAGCAGGCAAGGTGCACAAAGATCCTTGAGGTAATGATATGGTATGATATGATGCCATGAGGGATCTTAGGGATAAAATTGGGGTCTTACACTTGGTAACATCAGCAATCCTCAGAACAGAATTGGTTGTAGGTAATGGAACCTCTTGACCATCCTTCACCATAGTTGCATTATACTGATAAGAAACAGCCTTATCAGATGCATACGGGACTGGACCCGCCAACTGTATGACCAACGATGATACCGATCTTTGGCAGATACTGTTAATGTTGCTTCTATCATACTTAATCACCACTCTCTCGGGATTCTTAAACACGGGAACAATCACATTGACATCGTCATCTATGTGTCGGGATTGAACAATCTGAATCATACCCCCATCCATCAATCATTGAATGTCTCTTTTCACAATCTCACAACCTCTTGAATTAACACTGAAGATAGCACAACCATCATGGTCATACTCACAATTGCTCACTAAGCAAATGTCCTTATGCATCGTCACCAAGGACCTTCAAATGAAATGGATGTCGACCACTTTGAACTCCTCAGCGAAGTCGTCCACCATATTGACAGATGAATTTCCATGGGCTGGTAGTGGGATAGCTTTCACGTTGGGTGCACGGTCCTTAAAGGACACCATTCCACTTTTCATTAGCTTCTAGACTTCATATTTGAGTGGATAACAGTTCTCAATGTCATGTCTGGGTGCTCCTTGATGAAAAGCACAGCGGAGGTCTGGTTTGTACCACCAATGAAGTGGTTCAGGTATTTGTAGAGGATTTCTTGGTTTGAGTAGGTTCTTGAGAACCAACGATGGGTAAAGATCTACATAGGTCATCGGAATCGGGTTGAAAGAGACCTTCTTCCTTTCAAAATGTTGTTGTTGATGATTGTTGGTATTGTTATTGTTGTAGGTGTTTGTTCATTCTTGTGGTTGTTTTTGTTGACGTTGTTGTCGTTGAACTGGTGTTGACTGATTTGCTAAAAACACAGGAATTATTGACGATACCTGATGATGATGTTGACAGGATGATTGACTTCTTCTGATTTGAGGCCTTCTCTGCCTCCCACTGGAAATTGCATTGGTTTCAATGTCCTTCTTCTTACCAAAAATGTTGTCGTACCTCTTGCTGGACGATACTTCCTCCTTAGACAACCGTCCTTCTCTGACACCTTCTTCTAGCCTCATCCCCATATTTACCATTTCGGTAAAATCACCGGGGGCACTGGCGATCATCCGCTCATAGTAAAATGAGCTAAGGGTCTTCATGAAAATCTTGGTCATCTCCTTTTCCTCTAAAGGAGGGTTGATACGAGCAGCGAGTTCTCTCCACCTCCGTGCATACTCCTTACACGTTTCCTTGTCCTTCTGAGACAGTAATCTCAACTTATCTCGATCAGGAGCCATATCAATGTTGGATTTGTATTGCTTTACGAATGCTTCACCCAAATCGTTGAAAGTGAGGATGCTCGCACTATCCAACACCATATACCATCCAAGCGCAGCGCCGATCAGACTATCTTGAAAGTAGTCGATCAACAGCTGATCGTTGTCTGTTAGGGTGGACATTTTACGAGCATCCATCACCAAATGACTGAGCGGATATGTGTTCTCTTTTGTATTTTTCAAAGTTAAGCACTTTGAATTTCACCGGAATCTTCATATTCGGCACCAGACAAAATTCAGCAGCACTCTTCCCAAATAGATCCTTACCTCTCAAGGTTTTCAACTCCTTGCGCAGCTCAAGAAATTGATCTTTCATCTCGTCCATTTTCTCATATACATCTGGGCCCTCAGACGACTCAGAATGATAAATGGTGTCTTTCACACGAGGCAAAGTGTGCACGATAGGCGGTGGCACAAACATGATTGAGCTAGATATCGGCATAGAAGCAAATGTAGGAGCAAAGCCTTCAGGAAATAAGTTCGGAGGCATTCCCTACGGGAATCCAGTAGGCATCGAAGGCACGAAATGAGCAGCAGTTGTAGGAACAGTAGAGATAGCTACCTCTGAAATAACAGTCCTCTAAGGAGGAGGAGTTGCGAGTGCTGGAGAAGATTGGCTATGTGCAGCTATAACTGACTCCATCATGGCAGTCAGGCGGGCGATCTCCACTTTCAAATCTCTATTATCTTGCTCGAGATGTTCCATAATTCTGGAGTGATTGGCGTGAGTATTGTACCGATGAGTCAGCTTGACTGAAGCACAGAAGAAACATCAATGAGACATCTGGAGAAAGAGAAATCTGCTTATGCAAATGATGCGTGAAATGTAATGCTTGATTGTTTTTATTTTATTTTCAAGGAACTTACTATATTATTTGCAAATATGTATATATATATATATATATATATATATATATATATATATATATATATATATATATATATATATATATATATATATATATATATATATATATATATATATATATATATATATATATATATATATATATATATATAAATTTAACAATAATTGCAACAGTTTGATATGACCATAAAATTCTCTTTTATTTATATAATTGGAAGGATTACACTGAGTACAATTTCAGAAACAAAATTAAAAATACAAGAGAAAAGGAGACTAGTCATCCTAAGGATTCCTAACAACAATGTCATAAGATCTGTCTGTAGGCGCGTACTTCCTTTGAATGAGTCGGATCTCTGACTCAAAAGAAGCCTTCATCTAAGTCTTCTCGAGGACAAGCTGATCAACAATCTTCTTCCAAGCAATGGAAGGCTGAGGCATACTAGAGGAAGATAAAACCTCTGGTTCTCTCTGTCTCTTCATCACTCGGTCTTCAAGTAGCTCAATAAGTTCATCTTTGTCCTTAGACTCAAGCTGAAACTCCTCATGCTTTTTGCTCAAAGCATGGAACTGATCTTCCCACATATCCTTCTCTCGCTTCATCTTGGCGAGTGCGTCTTCCAACTCCTCTATATCTTGGTTAGGGAGAGTTAATGGCTCAACCACAACCATAGATATAGGTCTTCCCAAGGATAAGGCATATTCAATTCCAAAGCCCTCTTCTTCACCCAAAGAGTGTAAGCTTCCAAAGCTACACAATTGCACAGACCAAGCTCGAATCATCCTTTCCTATGCACATTATGCCAAGCATGCATAATCTTCAGCTTCAAATGTTGGGGATCTTTACCCTCTTGATAGAAAATACCTCCTAACTGAGTGTTATTAGGCTTGTCTCTCAAGGGGAACCCAAGTTGACGACGAGGCAAAGTAGGGTTGTAGTTAATTCCTCCTTGTGTACCAATGAGAGGCACATTAGAGAATTCACCACAACTATCAATAATCTACAAACTACTCAAAGAAGGATCATACCAAGCTATATCATCATTAGTGAGAGACATAAGTCTCTGAGACCACCCTAGACATTGTTTGTTCTCCACAAAAGCAGGTGGTGAGGTAAGTGCGAAATAAACCACTTGTACAGAAGAGGAATGCAACAGACAATAGTTTCGCCACCCTTAGAATTCCTTAGATGCAAAGATGAGTACATATCACCCAACAAAGTAGGCACATGATTCCCAATCAAGAAGATTCTAATGGCATTAACATCAATAAAACCGTCAATGTTAGGGAACAAAGCTAATCCATAAATGAGCAACATAAAGATAGCTTCAAAAGCATTCACACTACCGGCTTGAGCAAAAGCAGTAGCTTCTTTGATGAGGAAATCAGATGGCAACCCAAACAATCCTCCTTTCTTAACCCAATGAGCCTCAATCTCAGACTTCTTCAAGTGAAGAGCTTCAACTATAAGATGAGATCTAGGAATCTCTTCCAATCCACTAAAAGGCACTTTGCTAGAAACAGTTATTCCCAAAATATGGGCATAATCCTCCAACATAGGCACAAAATGATAATCCAAAAAGTGAAGCAACGGTAGAGAGGATCATAAAACTGAACCAACACACTCAAGAGTCCTTCAACCACATAAACAGACAAGATAGACAGAAGCTTCCCATGGTGTTGTTTGAAGTCCAAGGGATCTAATACAAAAGATGCTAGCTTCCTTAACTCTTTCAAGTCGGAACATCTGAAACTGTACTTCTTAGTATTCCTTCGTCCATAGTCCATGGTCTGAAAATATTTGCAAATAACACCTCAGTTCCTTGAAATTTTTGTGTGATGAATGTGATGATGCACGTGAATCCATGAATGCAACAATCACAAACAAAGGATCACACAAAAGGCAAACAAACAAAGGTCAAGGGATGAATCAAGTCATTGTCAAGATCAATCATCCATTTTGGTGGATTATGGTTTACACCTTATCGACACCCAAGTTCCATTAATATTGACAAGACTTGATTGGATTAACCAAGAATCAAGGGTTTGTTGTAAGTCACAAGCATGGAGTCTGGGTAAGAACCATCCCAAAGGATTGAACTAAGGATAAAAACCTGTAGATCATGTTTTAAAAAGCTCCCAGAGTCTTAATTCCATCTATCGGATATTACAGGTTACGATGACTGGCTCATCAACCCATAATATTCTTAAGAGAAACTCATCTGAGTGTAGTATCGCATAACAACTATTATCAAGTCTACACTTGAATAGTCTCTACACTACGTCCTAAATAGGCCAAGAGGGGGTAAATGTTCTACGGTTCTCAGCTTCTCGGACCCCAAATCAGAGATAGTAATGCCTAACCATAAATACTGGTGTGACATATCCAAATCCAAAAAGGTCTCCACTGAGTAGATGGGTCTCAAGCCAACTTGTTAAGGACTACTCCACACAAGTCGAACATGACTATACCATCTTCCTATCTTAATTGCACTCAAGTTCAGGTTAGAAGTTATCTCACCACTCAGAGATCACCAAGCACAACAAGCAGATTATATCACACAAACAAATATACATACATCAAATATACAATTATAATCACACAAAAAAGTAGGCTAAACCCATTGGAGACTACTCCCTAGCAGAGTCGCCACTTAATTTATGTAGCGGTAAATTCATGATCATCAACCTATGGATAAACTATACATCAAATAACAAGAGTCGCCACCGCGCTTTTATTATTTCCAAGGGAAAAGTATGAAGAAAACCCAAAAGTAAGAAGTTTTCAAATCAAAACTAATCAAATGCCAGAGATTACAGGTAAGGGGGTTGGTTACACAGAGGGAAGGTGTTAGCACCCAAAGTGTCTTAGGTACTCCAAGGGAGCCCTTTTTTATATGCATGTGTATTTTGTACAAATGATGTTTGCAAGCAAATAGAATTGGGGGATAAGAAAATAATTCATTAATTATATTTTTGTGTTTGACAAGACCTTCGGACTTGTGCCTACGTACCAAAATAAAAATGAGGGATCAAAACCTCGTAGTCCATGGTATAAATTTCAAAGTGGATACATTTCTTTTAATAAAATTTAATTTTGAAAGGCACAAAGGCCTAAAAAACGGTTTGAATGAGTTAGTTCTTTTTGGCTTTTGAAAATTTTAAGTCAAGTATGGTTAAGTCTATTTACAAGTTTGATTAAGAAAAGAAGTTTGAAAATGCAATGGCTTAAGGCAAAGTTTCTAGTTTGCAATTGTAAGACCCCAATTTTGGGCCTTAAGATCCCTCATGGCCCATATCATATCATATCATAACCTCAAGGATCATTGCATGCCTTTGCTTCCCTCCTAGTGGGTAGTTTGCCTTGTGAGTTGTTTCTTGATCACCAAGCATACCTTGCATTTGTATATCTTTGCTTTTCATGCGTTTATTAACCAAAAAGTACAAAAATATTGTCAGTCTAACCTTGTTGCTTACAGTTGAAGCAATCATCAGCAATTAGGTCAAAGACAGTCAACAGTCAGTCAAAGCAATGGATGGTGGCCATTCTTGCAGAATTTGGGCACCATGATCAATAATCAAGAGTTCATACATCTTGGGACATCATTTGAAGTCAAGTTCTCAAGGAATTAGGGTTTGGAATTCATCAGAAGTGGTCCAGTCACTCAAAACCCTAGAAAAGTCAAACTTGGTCAACTGTGATTTAATTAGTGATTTGATGGATGGAATTGATTTGAAGGAGCTCATTCATGCTTGTACAAGTCTCATGTATCATGTCAAACCTCATCATGGAAGAATTTGAAGTAGAAACAGAAAATTTCCAGAAATAGCAAGTGGACCTGTAATTTCAACTGCCAAAAATGGAAACTTCTTGATCTTAAACTTACATCATGATACAAGCTTCAAATGAATTTTTGCCCAACATGAAAGTTGAAGATCTTGTTCTCCCATTTTCAAAAAGTCCAAGAACACCCAAATCCCATGTGTGGTTGTCAAGATATGATCAAATCATTTTCACAAAATCTTGAACTTCAAAGAGCCATATCTCTCAAACCATAAGGCCAAATTTGGTGGGGTTTTTTCCTACAAACCACATTTTTCCTCCTCTTTCCAAAAATATAAATTTCATTCATCAAAAACCTACCATTCAAAATGGCATTTTTGGACCTATTTCATTAAAAAGACAAGTTTGACCAAACTTTGACTTTTTGATTCTTTGACTTTTTCTTAATTTGACCAATTGGGAAATGTTTCATATGGTATTTGAAACTTGCTCCAAGTTTAAAATCATGTTCATACCACCATTTTACCTCATTTTGGACCAAAGTTGCAAACTTGGTGTTTTTGCAAATAGTTTGAAAAGAGTAAAAACAAGGTACAACAATTCTTGAAGCAACATAAAACAGCATTTGTAAAGGTCCTATGCAGCCTGTTTCCAAGGCCCAAACGTGCAGCAATACCCCTCCTATCCACTTGTTTCCAAATTAGCAAAATGCAAAATGCTTCATTTTAACAAAACCAGTTTAGCACTTGTTAAACCAACTCTAAACAGACTATATAAGCAACTTTTTCTGTCACTTCAGAACCCTAGAAACAGAAGCAGCCACGACCATTTTTCCTCACTCTCTCATTCTTGCAACTTGGCTCGAGTTGAATTCCTGCCCAAAAGTTCCACAAAACCTCAATCACCCTTAGTTCCTTCATGCTCTAAACAACATTTTGAGCTCGTTTTCACCATCAAATCATAGCTGGAACCTTCTCTTCTCACTCTGTTTTTACCAAGCTCCAACAATGGCCAAGCACGATTTGAACATGTTCATGCATAGCTGAGAAAAAGGCATCAAGCATACATCAATATCAACCACTGTGCTCATCTGTTTTTGTCTGCAACCTCAAAAGAAGCCCTGCATCCATTTTTTCTTCATAGCCAAGTAAGTTTTCGACCATCCTTTTTCTCCAATCCATGACATGTATAGTATAGATCCTAGCTTGCTGAGTCTAATGAAGTTTGTCTCTTGAAATTTGGTTGACTGGTTTGCAAGATATATGAGAATGAAATTTTGTGTCCATTTGCATTTTTGTTCGATTCTACTTCCATGTTGTGTTACACTGAAAAATAATGATGGATTTGCTTTCACCATGCCCTAATGCTTCTATTGATATGCTGTTCATCCATTTCTGGGACTTTTTGTTCATGATCAAAATTTGATGTTCATGCTTTCTCTGCTCGATTCATGCATTTGATTGTGTTGTATGGAAAATGGATGCTGGATTGTTACTCACCATGCCTTGATGAACACATTGCTATGTTTGATTTTAAATTCTGGACTTGAAAAAAATTCGATTTGAATGAGAGGGATGAAGCTTGCGCTGCCATGTTGCCAAACCCTAGTATTGCATGAAAACCCAGAAAATTCGAAGTTGATTGACTGCTGTTTGCTATATGTTGCATGATGCTGTACCAATGCCATGATATTGTGTGATGTTGCTTGAAGTTTGTTTTTATAATGATGAACACATACATGTTGCTGTTGAAACCCTAGAGCCATTTCCCATATTTTCTGGTTGGCTGCTATTGTTCTATGTTGCATGAATATTACATTTGTGTTACCATGTTGGTCTGCATGATTTTGTTTGAGATTTGTTGGCCATGATAATCGATTGAAGTTGAGCATTTGAGCTGCCCTGCTGCATAAACCCTAAGGGTTTCTAAAAACAGAAAATATGAGGTTTCATTGGTGTGTTTACTGTTCCATTGGCTGAGAGCCAATAGGAACATTTCCTTTCCTCCACCCAAAACGCACAGTTTGGTTTAGTGAGCTCAATATTACCAGTTTGCCACTGCGTTGACCATTAGTTGACTTGTTCACCATGTTGTTTGCTCATGTTGCTTCAATTATTTACTCAAATTCACAAATTCATTTCTCTCTCAATTTTCATCCAAAAATCCTGAAATTTTTCCCATCATGTTCATGATTGAGTCTAGTATTTGATTATGAATTTTAATAAATTTTTCATTGGTTGGATTTTTGTTGATAATTGGTTTTCCAACATGCATGCTCAAATGATATCTCTTGCCATTTCAATTGTGAAATACTCATGTTGAATCCAATGAGCTTGAATTTTTTTGTGGTGAAACTAGACTCATTGGCCTTTGTTTCCATATAGAGTTTATGCATTTCCCATTTGTGGTTTGTGAGTTACAAATTTTTGAAGTTATGTGTTGCATTTGATGCTATATGAATGATATGCATTTTTATGAATTTTGTTCACATGCTTCCCTACATCCAAATGACCTCAAATTTTGCATGAATCATCTATCACATGTCTAGTTTGTGTATGAATTTTCTTGGAATTAATCTTGCTGTTTTACATTTATTTTGAGAATTTTCTTCCATGCTTTGTCATTTGTTGACTTTTTGTGCTACACATTGCCATATCCTTTGTGAAATTCTCATATCATATTGTATGTCCATGAAATTTCATATGTGATAACTAGACTTCTCAAGCTTTGTATTGGTGTTAACCTCACTCATTTCTCTTCTGTTTTCAAATTGATATGATTTTTTGAAGTTGACCCATGCTTGTTGACTTTCATCATGCTTACTTGAATTTGGTTTGACTTCATGATTTTACTTGACTGCCTTCCTCTCATCCAAATGCCATGAAATTTTACATGTCTACCATGCTAGATGTTAGGATTGAGTGGGATTTATTTCATGATTTTTGAGAATGTTTGGGTTGACTTTTGAATGAAGTCTTGTTGTTGACCTATTTGTGCTCTTTCTTGCCATGCTTTGCATCCTTTTGCATATGAAATGACATTGATGCATGATTTTATTATGAATCCAATTGAGATTGCTTATTAAATGTTTGAACATGAATTGGGTTGACTTTCCTTTGCTGTTTGACTTTTTTCTTTCACCTTTGACCCTAGGCTAGTCCTAGTGGTCTTTTGAGCTTACAATTGAGCTATTGTTTCAGGTTGAGCACCAATGCCCCAAAGACCTTTCAAATTTGATTGAGTTGATTTGTAAATATCATGTACTAATCTTTGTTTTGTAGGTGTGACTCACATACTTGAGTCTTTGGCTTGTTGCCTTGGCACCTCTGTTTATGGTTGACTGTTGTTTATCCTTTTCTTTTGGTTTGAACTGTTGACTTGTTTACTAATGAGTTTGACTTTTTCAGGTACACTTTAGTTGCTTTAGTTGCTTGCTTTGCTTTTTAGCATTTGCTTTGAGGTATAAACCTTTCTTCTTCATGTAGTCTGGAGACCCGGTCGGTTATTTGACCGGGCAAACTGTCTGAAGTCCTCCTTAAGAGGCAATGCCTGTGTGTGTTTAAATTTGTCCTAAGCAGGAAAAGTCCTCATTTGAGGCAATTGGTGGAAGGTAGGGATAAGCAATCTATCCCCCACTATTCAGTGTGTCCTCTCTTTGCTCCCATTACATGGTTGAAGCATTGAGATAAAAACCCAAGATCTAATCGAGTCAATAATGGGGAAAGAGTTCCATCTTTCTGAACTCCCTCACTTTCTATTATTTGATGCTCTCTCTGATCTGAGATAGAAGCAATGAGGCACACCCCTCATCTCCTTTTCATCTGCTTCACCTTAGCCTCTCAATGGCAAGGTTAAGAGCGACCCTTCACCTATTACAGTGGACTTCCAAAGTCAAACCCTCTTGTGTGAGCCCCCCATTGTTTGGCTATAGAGTGTGCTGTTTGATATTCATTGTTTGATTGATTGCTTCATGTGCACTTGCTTGCTTATATGTTATGCATCTATCATCATCAATTGCCATTAGTGCATGATCATCTCATTTGCTTTTGTGATGCTATCATTGTTGCTTGCCCATTGAGGACAATTGTAAGTCCATCTCTTTTGGCCTTTGCTCCTGTGATATGGAAGGATAGAGTGCAAGACCTCCTTGGTCACTCATATCTCCTGTCATTGCTTTGCTTTGTATGTGAGGATACAGTTATAAGTCCCTGTAAGTTGGCATCTGTTGTCCTGTGATCATAATTTGATCTGTTTGCTTTGTATGTGAGGTTGCAGCTGTAAGTCCCTGCAAGTTGGCATCTGTTTTCCTGTGATCATAAGTTGATTTGTTTGATTGCATGAGAAATTGCAATTGTAAGTCCCTGCAAGTTGGCTTTTGCTTTCTCATCATCTCATGTTGCATAGTTCTTGTATGTGAGGATCCTTGTAAGTCCCTGCTATGTGGCATTGGTATTCCTATGATCATGTGTGTGGGGTTAACCTAAGTCCAGACAGATTGGCAGTTGACTTCCACATTTCATATCCCATTTCTTGTTTTCTTCTGTGGAGATTAGTGTAAGTCCATTGAGTGGCATCTGATATCCCATTCTGTTTTAGGAGATTGGTATAAGCCCAGTGATTGGCATCCGATATCCGCCTTTTGGATTTCATCTTTGTTTGTTTTCTATTATCCATTGCATTCCAAAGGACACACTTGAATCATCTCCCATATGATCTCAAGAAGTGAACCTTCTAAGAAGTTTTATTATCCATCCTCATCCATTCATCATTCATTATGTCCTAGACTTTTCACACTGTACCTTTTAAACTTGACATAAGTGTTGTGCAAACTTCTTCATGTTTTTTCTAACTAAAAACCTGGACCCCAAGTCCTTGACTTTTTTTTAAAACTTCATTTTCATAATACTTCTTTGAATCAATCCTAATCATACTTTGACCTCATTTTCATAAACACAATCAATTAACTTCACTCATTCACTTGTTTTGGCTTTGTCCATTAATCTTTTCATGCATTAGCCATAGGCTTCAATTATCATTGTGGTTGATGTAAATCTTGCCTATCCTTAGTGAGTCGACAGTAAGACTTCCGTACTGAAAACAGGGTTAACCCCTCTAGTGCGTCGAAGCTATCCTCACATGGTGGATGTTGTTCTTGGTCGAGCGTTCTCCCATTGATAATGAAAAGCCTCAGTGCTTGTGTTTAAAATTGAATCCACCAACTTTCGGAAATCTTTTAGCCGAACTACGGCGTTTTGATCCTTACCTTTGATGGAAGGTACGTAGGCAGCGGGTTTATCCGTTCAAACCCAATAAAAAATGTATATATTCTTTTCTCATCATCCCAATCATGTTTGCACAATACATATGTCATAACAAATATTAACTTAGCATAACAAGTGTGAAAAGGGCTCCCTAGGAGTACCTAGGACGTAGTGGGTGCCTAACACCTTCCCATTGCGTAATTTACCCCTTACCCAGACTCTCTGATCTTTTTATTAGTTTTCTACGTGTAAAACTTCTTAGGCTTTTGTTCGCTTTTTAGCCAGTCCTTTGGATAAATAAAAGTGCGGTGGCTGTAGCGGTGTATTCGTCGCTATATGATCTATCGATTAAATCATAAGCTAAGAGATACATTGAAATTTCGAGTCGCCACCGCACTTTTATTTATCCAAAGGACTGGCTAAAAAGCGAACAAAAGCCTAAGAAGTTTTACACGTAGAAAACTAATAAAAAGATCAGAGAGTCTGGGTAAGGGGTAAATTACGCAATGGGAAGGTGTTAGGCACCCACTACGTCCTAGGTACTCCTAGGGAGCCCTTTTCACACTTGTTGTACAAAATTGTTATTTGTTATGACATACACATTGTGCAAACATGATTGGGATGATGAGAAAAGAATATACAAGTTATTAGGTTATTGGGTTCGAACGGATGAACCCGTTGCCTACGTACCTTCCATCAAAGGTAAGGATCAGAACGCCGTAGTTCGGCTAAAAGATTTCCAAAAGTGGGTTAGGTTCAATTTTAAACACAAACCCTAGGTCTTACGTCATCCACGGGAGAAAACTCAACCTTATACAAACAACAACGTCCACCATGTGAGAACAGCTTCAACTTGCCAGGGAGGGGTTAACCCTATAATAGGCAAGGAAGACTTACAATTCAATCACTAAAGACAGAAGGTGAGATTAACATCAACCACTAAGATAAATCAAACCTATAGCTCATGTATGAAAAGATTAATGGACAAAGCCAAAACAAGTGAATGAGTGAAGTTACTGATTATGATTATGAAAATGGAGTCAAGGTATGATTAAGGTTAATTCAAATAAGTATTATGAAATGTAGTTTTTGAAAAAAGTCAAGGACTTGAGTCCAGGTTTTTGGTTAGAAAAACATGAAAATGTTTGCACAACACTTACGTCAAGTTTAAAAGATAAAGTGTGAAAAGGTTTAGGACATAACGAATGATGAATGGATGAAGGATGGATAGTAAAACTTCTTAGAAGGTTCACTTCTTGAAATCATATGGGAGATGATTCAAGTGTGTCCTTTGGAATAGCAATTAATAATAACAAACAAGCAAAGCAAGCAAAAGCGGATATCGGATGCCAATCAATGGTCTTATACCAATCTCCTAAAACAAAACGGGATATCAGAAGCCACTCAATGGTCTTACACTAATCTCCACAGGCAAAGAAATAAAAGCGGATACCGGATACCAATAGATGGATTTACACCAGTCTCCTAAAACAGAAATGGATATCAGATGCCACTCAATGGTCTTACACTAACCTCCTCAAAAGAAAAACAAAGATGAAATATGGAAGTCAACTGCCAATCCATCTGGACTTAGGTTAACTCCACAGTATGGTCCTAGGAAATCCAATGCCACATTACAGGGACTTACAATGGATCCTCACATACAAGAACAAAAGCAACAATATGATCACAGGAATGCAAATGCCAACTTACAGGGACTTATAATTGCAACCTCTCATACAAACAGATAAAACAAACTATGATCACAGGAAAGCAGATGCCAACTTACAGGGACTTATAACTGCAACCTCACATACAAATCAAACAGATCAAATTATGATCATAGGACAACAGATGCCAACTTACAGGGACTTATAACTGTATCCTCACATACAAACAGATAAACAGAAGATATGAGTGACCAATGAGGTCTTACACTCTATCCTTCCATATCACAGGAGCAAATGCCAAAGCAATGGACTTACAATTGTCCTCAATGGGAAAACAACAATAACAAAAGTCACACAAACAAATGATATGATCATGCACTAATGGCAATTGATGATGATGATAAATGCATAACATATAAGCAAACAAGTGCATATGAAGCAATCAAACAATCAATGAATATCAAACAGCACACTCTATAGCCAAACAAATGGGGGCTCACACAAGAGGGTTTGACTTTAAAAGTCCACTGTAATAGGTGAAGGTCGCTCTTAACCTGGCCATTGAGAGGCTCAGGTGAAGCAGATGAACAGGAGATGAGGGGTGTGCCTCATTGCTTCTATCTCAGATTAGAGAGAGCATCAAAGAAAGTGTGGGAGTTCAGAAAGTAGGAACTCTCTCCACATTATTGACTCGATTAGATCTTGGGTATTTATCTCATTGCTTCAACCATGTAATGGGAGCAAAGAGAGGACACACTGAATAGTGGGGGATAGATTGCTTATCCCTACCTTCCACCAATTGCCTTACTTGAAGGACTTTTCCTGCTTAGGACAAATTTAAACACACACAGGCATTGCCTCTTAAGGAGGACTTCAGACAGTTTGCCCGGTCAAATAACAGACCGGGTCTCCAGACTACATGAAGAAGAAGTAAGTATACCTCAAAGCAAATGCTAAATAGCAAAGCAAGCAAGTTCAAAGAACTTAGGCAACTAAAGTACCTGAAAAAGTCAAACTTATTAGTAAACAAGTCAACAATCAAAATCAAAAGAAATGAATCAATAGTCAACCACAGAGGGACCAATTGTGCAAGGCACAAAGACTCAAGTTACATGGGTCACCTACAAAACAAAGGTTAGCACATGATAAACAATTCAACTCAAACAAATTTGAAGGATCCTCAAGGCATTGGTGCTTAACCTGAAACAGATGAACTCAACATAAGCTTAGAAGACCACTAGGACTAGCCTAGGGTCAAAGATGAAAGAAAAAGTCAAGGCAGCAAGGAAAAGTCAACCCAAACCAAGTTTAAACATTCAAGAAGCATTCTCAATTGGATTCATAATTATATCATGCATCATGGTCATTTCATACACAAATGAATGCAAAGCATGGCAAGAGAAGCATACAAAAGTCAACAGCAAAGACTTCATTCAAAAGTCAACTCAAACAATCTCAAAAATTATGAAATAAATCACACTCAATCCTAACATCTAGCATGGTAGACATGTAAAATTTCATGGCATTTGGATGAGAGGAAGGCAGTCAAGTAAAATCATGAAGTCAAACCAAATTCAAGTAAGCATGGTGAAAGTCAACAAGCATGGGTCAACTTCAAAATATCATATCAATTTGAAAACAGAAGAGAAATGAATGAGATTAACACCAATGCAAAGCTCAAGATGTCTAGTTATCACATATGAAATTTCATGGTCATACAATAAGATATGAGAATTTCACAAAAGATTTGGCAAGGCATAGCACAAAAAGTCAACAAATGACCACATATGGAAGAAAATTCTCAATCAAATGGAAAACAGCATGATTAATTCCAAGAAAATTCATATACAAACTAGACATGTGATAGATGATTCATGCAAAATTTGGGGTCATTTGGATGTAAGGAAGCATGTGAACAAAAATTGGGAAAATGCATGTCATTCATATAGCACCAAATGTAACACATAACTTCAAAAAATTGTAACTCACCAACCACATATGAGAAATGTATAAACTCTACATGGAAACAAAGGTCAATGTGTCTAGTTTCACCACAAAAAGTTTCAGGCTCAAAGGATATGGCATGAGTATTTCACAAAAGGAATGGCACAATGTATCATTTATGCATACATGTTGGGAAAATAATTATCATTTAAAATCCAGCCATTGAAAAATTAATTAAAATTCACAATAAAATACTAGACTCATTTGTGATCATGATGGAAAAAATTTCATAATTTTTGGATGAAATTTGAATAAAAAATGAATTGTTTAAGTTGAGTGAATAATTGAATGCAATATGAACAAAAGGCATGGCAAATGGGGTCAAACAAAGTCAACCGTGGCAAATTTTGTAATTCTGGGCTCATTAATCAAAACTGCAGCGTTTTGGGCAAGGAAATGAAATGTTCCTATTGGCTCTCAGCCAATGGAACAGTGCAATGCGCCAATGAACAAGTTTTCTGAGTTTTCACATAAACCCTTAGGGTTTCTAACAGCATGGCTCATGGAAACAACATCAAATAAACCAGTTTCTATCAAACAATCACAACAGCATAGCATCGAAATGTATCATGCAACATGAGCAACAACAACAGCCAATGTTCATGCAACATAAAAGCATGATTTCTGGAAGAAAAATAACAGGGTTTCAACAACATCAGCATTCATGTTTATCAACCAAGTTCATCATCAAAACAAAAAAAAATCGAATTGCATCAATCACACAGCAGGGCATTAACAGCATGGTTTTCGAACTCATGATTCAAACATCAGCATTAACAAAAAAACAATTTCGAATGAAGTGCATCAACATCATGGCAATGGCTTTGGTGATATCATGTAGCAAAAATAACCAACACACACATGTATGAAGCTGGGATTTCTGGGAAAAAACAACAGGGTTTATCATAACAGCAATATTCATCACCATCATGGATTCTCTAAGCATGTTCATAAGGTTTTAAACAGCAGCAAGCAATTAATTTCGATGAAGTCCAACAACAGCACATAAACAGCAGGACATTGGTACAGGAGCATCAATCAATACCAACCAAAACACGAAATTCAAATTTCTGGAAATTAAAACATGTAAAGCTCATGAACAGCAGGGTTCTAGGGTTTTAGAAACAACAGCATACAACCATCATCATCATTCAAACAGCAACCAAACAACAGCATACAATATATTTCACATGGATGATGTTTGGTTCAAATAACAGCAGCATTCATCATCCTTCATCATTTAAATCATCAATCATAAACAAATTTCCAGTAGACCTATTCACACAGCATGGCAACTAAACAAAGATGAAACATACTGCATCCTAGCAACAACCAAACAAACAACCAATCGAGCAAATGCTGGGCAGGTTATGTTCAAACAACAGCAAAGCATCATGTTCATCATGCAATCAAACAGTATACACATATTAGTGTTCACATAGCCACCAGGCAACAGTATGCAACACAATACATATAGTTTTTCTGGGCAATGTTCAAGCATAACAGCAGGGCTTCATGTTCAACTCATAAGAGCAAGCTTCAAACAACATCACACAATAACATGGCATCGGTACAGCAGGTTCATGTAACACACAAACAGCAGTCAATCAACTCTGAATTTTCTGGGTTTCCATGCAATACTAGGTTTCACATACAGCATACAATTCCAACATCAATTGTTCATCATTCAAGCATCAACTGTAACCAATATCAACAATCAAAACAAAGCAATGTAACCTCATCATTAAACAACATCAGCTATCAACCAAACAAACACAAACATGGGAAATCTGGGCAGGGCAAGGTTGCAGCAGCAGCATAAATTCATCATCAGTCTACAGCGTGGCCAACAGCATAGCAGCAAATACAAACAACAATAGCAGGCAACACTAGCAATATGTGAACAGGGCAAGTTTGCTGGAAAATTACTAGGGTTTCAACAACAGCATGGCCATGGAATCTTCATGTTATCATCAACATCAAAACCAAATTTGACCAGCACACAAACAACACATTATTCAGCCACAAACAAGTGCAAGCATGAAAAGTTTCTGGGCAAGTAATGTTTAACATGAACAGCATACATTCATCATCATCATGCATCTTGAAAATTCGAAATGTCCAGAAGTCCAAATCAAGTATACCAATAGCATCATCATGCATCATACAACCTAAATATGCTATTCATTTTCATCAAATCAGCCTGAACAAACCAAATCGATAGGAAACCATTTGTACATGAAAATGAGATTTCAGGTTTAAAGCAATATAGTCAACCATTTAACATGATTCAAGCTACAATGGAACAAGCATGGGAAGGACTACAAGACACATGGCATGTTTTGATGAAAAGAGAAGGTCGAGGGCTTACTTGTTTTTGAAGAAAAACTGGAAATAGTGATGGAATGATGTTGCTGTGCTTGAAAAGATGCATGTCCAAGTTGGAAATGATGATTGTTTGAAGCAACTTGACTTAATCAGCTCAAATCCGGCTCGAGTTCACAAATGCCATGGCTGATGCTTGGTAAAAACAGAGTGAGAAAATGAAGCTCCAGCTGGTGATTAAAGACCCAAAAGGTTTCCAAAGGTTGGTAGGATGTTGAAGGATGCAAGGGAACTCGTGGTCTTTGAGGGTTTCTTTCAAATCGAGCCAAAATGCAAAGTTGCAAGAGAGTAAAGAATGGAGTTTTTCTGTTTGGTGGCTGTGATTCCCTAGGGTTCAAATGACAGAAAACTTCCCTTATGTAGTCTGTTTAAAGCCCTTTAATCAAATGGTAAACTTGTTTATGCTTAATGACACATTTTGCAATTTTGCTAATTGGCATGTAAGTGGAGATTGGAGGGTGTATGCTACTCGAGTGGGCTGGTGAAATGCTGCAGAAGGACAACATGTTTTGCTGTTTGTTGCTGCTTCATGAATTGCTGGCTTGTACTCTCACTTATGAAGCCATTTGCATATTTGCCAACTTTGAATTTTTGTCCAAAATGGTAGTGTAATGGTGGTATGGTTATGATTTTAAGCTTGGAGCAAACCACAAATATGATTTACAACATTTCCAAATTGGCCAAATCAAGAAAAAGTCAAAGAAGCCAAAAGTCAAAGTTTGGTCAAACTTTGAATTTAAATGAAAAAGGTCCAAAAATGCCATTTTGAATGGTAGGGTTTTAATGAATGAAATTTATATTTTTGGAAAGAGGATGAAAAATGTGGTGTGTAGGAAAAAACCCCACCAAATTTGGCCTTATGGTTTGAGAGATATGGCTCTTTGAAGTTCAAAAATTGGTGAAAATGAATTGATCATATCTTGACAACCACACATGGGATTTGAGAGTTCTTGGACTTTTTGAAAATGGGAAGACAATATCTTCAACTTTCATGTTGGGCAAAAATTCATTTGAAGCTTGTATCATGATGTAAGTTTAAGATCAAGAAGTTTCCATTTTTGGCAGTTGAAATTACAGGTCCACTTTCTATTTCTGGAAAATTTCTGATTTGACTTGATTTTCTTCCATGATGAGGTTTGACATGATAGATGAGACTTATACAAGCATGAATGAGCTCCTTCAAATCAATTCTATCCATCAAATCACTGATTAAATCCACAGTTGACCAAGTTTGACCTTTCTAGGGTTTTGGATGATTGGACCACTTCTGATGAATTCCAAACCCTAATTCCTTGAGAACTTGATTTCAAATGATGTCTCAAGTTGTATGAGCTCTTGACTATTGATCATGGTGCCCAAATTCTGCAAGAATGGCCACCATCCATTGCTTTGACTGACTGTTGACTGTCTTTGACCTAATTGCTGATGATTGCTTCAACTGCAAGCAACAAGGTTAGACTGACAATATTTTTGTACTTTTTGGTTAGTAAACATATGAAAAGCAAGAATATACAAATGCAAGGTATGCTTGGTGATCAAGAGACAACCCACAAGGCAACCTACCCACTAGGAGGGAAACTAGGGCATGCAGTGATCCTTGAGGTCATGATATGATATGATATGGGCCATGAGGGATCTTAGGGCCCAAAATTGGGGTCTTACAGATGCCCCTATTTAAGGTCATTCTAGCCGGAGAAGTGAAGTTTAGAAATCTTCATCTCGACGCGGTAGAATGGACTTAAATAACAATAATGAGACAAATTTTGGTCCCTAAGAGACCTCATGATGCGAATGTATGTATGCAAAAGACACAAATTCTGTGGGGAATATGATTCACACAGAAGAAAAGACGATCCATCGGAGTAATACACTCACCAGAAACAGAGACTCTAACAAGACTCTATGGGGATAATAAAGAAAAAGAAATGTGTGAACAATACACGACTCCAAACTGGGGAAAAAACAAAACTGACACAACGTGAACAAAACACGACTCTGATTAGAAAAAACAGAAAACAGACTGGAGAACTCACTGGGGAGTGAAGGACTCACACTGGGGAAAAGAAACCCAAAGGAAAATAAATCCATTGGAGAGACACAAGCTGACTCCTGAGGAGAAGCAAAGGAAAAAGCTTCACTGGGGAAGTAACAAAGAAAATGAGATGTTACCAGGCATACGGGTAACAAACTCAGGAAAATCTGACTCCACAGGGGGATCGAGGTCATAATAGGGAGCAGAAAGGAGGGAACACCAAGGATACCGGTTACTGGGTATATAATAGGTGACCGACCAAAGCGTGAATTGGATTTCACTTCCAAAACACTCATCATCCTGAAGAAAGCTAGAACAGCAGACCTGTTTATAGGATGGACATTCAATTCCACAAGGAAAATGAATCTTACTCTGAGGGGAAAACAATCAAAAAGATTGACTCAGGAGTGAACGAGATATAATATCCATTACCGTCAGAACGTGGATAGAATACTCAGATGAGACATATTATTCATTACCGGCAGACCGTGAATAATATACTCGAAAGGAAAATTATCCTGAACCGGTTACTGGGTTGTTTATAGGATAAAATCCGAAAACGTGAATTGGTTTTCACTTCCAAAACACTCATCATCCGAAAGGAGGGCTTGAAAAAGCAAATCGACTTACAGGATGGACATTTGAATCCACAACGGGAAAACGAATCTTACTCAATTGGGGACACAAACCCAAAGAGTGCATGAGATATAATATCCATTACCGGCAGACCGTGGATAAGATACTCGCATGAGATATATTATCTATTACCGTCAGAACGTAGATAATACACTCGCATGGTAAGAAACACCAGAGATACCGGTTGCTGGGTATATAATAGGTGATCTACCGAAAACGTGAATTGGTTTTCACTTCCAAAACACTTATCATCCAAAACACAAACTGGTTAAAGGATGGCTATTCGATTCTACAAAGAATACGAATCTTGCTCAGTTGGGGAAAATCAACAAAGGATTCCAACTAAAGAGCGCATGAGATATATTATTCATTACCGGCAAACCGTGAATAATACACTCGAAAGGAAAAGACACCAGAGATACCGGTTACGGGGTATATAATAGGTGACTAACCAAAAGGAGAGACAATCGATACCAAGCATACGGGTAAACGAAAGACAACTCAAAGGGATAAATTGCAAGCATCCGGCAATTATCCGACAACAAGAAAAATATTCGACTCCGCAAAGGGAAATAACGAATCTTACTCGACTGGGGAAACACAAAAGGCTTCGACTGAAGAGTGCATGAGATATACTATTCATTACCGGCAGACCGTGAATAATATACTCGCAAGGAAGACTATCCACAACCGGTTACTGGGTTAACAAAGGATAAATCAACCGAAGAGAAAGGCATCGGGATACCAAACTTGGTATATAATGATAACCAATCAAAAGGAGCAACAGACATTACCGACAAAAGGGTAAATAAAAGGCGATCTGCTGAGGATAAATTGCAAGCATCCGGCAATTATCGACAGAAGACTAGCCGGGGATGCATTGGTAAACAACCAATGATCCGGGGAACAAATCACTAGCATACGGTGAAAAGACCCACTGGGGATAAAATTGCTAGCATACGGCAATTATCCACAAAAGACTTGCTAAGGATATAAGTGCTGATCTGAGCAACTTATACAAGCAAAGGAAAATCAACATCAAATATTGAATGAAGATAACCACAAAATTAGGGTTTACATCTACCGAATACGGGGTAGAAGACCAAAAACTCCGCGTGGGGATAGAACAAATCACAAATCCGCACGGGAAACCAAAATAGGGTTTATAACAAACCACCAACTGCTGAAGAGCAGGAAAATAGGATTTACAACTACCGGGTAGTGGGTAGAAAACCAAAAACTCTGGCTGGAGAATAAAAGGTGTATAACCACAAATTCTGTCAAGAAAGCCAGGAAAGATAGGACTTACAACTACCGGGTATGAGGGTAGAGGCCCAAAAAACATTCCGCTGGGGAACAACCCACTGGGAAGTACAAGATATTTGACAAATAGCCATTTCGGGAATAATCCGAAAAAACAGACTGAATAAAGACACGTCCTAATGAGGATGTAACTCAAATAGGAAAATCCCTCCCAATATATGTGTTGGGAGGAAACGGAAGAAACCGTCATCCACGAGGGTATATCTCGGTGGGGAACTGCAGAAGGAAAGACAACATTTTCTGCTTATGGGGTTGACTCTATATGGAGAGATTTTAAACACCCGACATCTGCTTGGGGAGATCTGTAAAGAGATCTATATCACCATAGCAGGAGACGCTACAAACAAAAGATATATGGCAAGAAAATGCAACATGAATATCTGAATGTTTAATGAATATGCATGAATATGCGTGATTTATGTTTGATGAATGCTGACAAAACAGACAATTCTAACACAACCAGGTTCAGGAAACAAACATCCGGTATTATACTTCCAGGGGAAAAACCAACTGGAGAGCCAATCTGCGGAGATCTATATGCTGTAAAGCAAAGATCTGCAAGTACTGCCGAAGAAGCAGAGAATCAGAAATATCAGGAAACAACCCAATCAGGGTACAGAAAGTCACAACGGGCAAAACAGCCACCAAGACGAATCTGTAGGGGAACAAGAGAAATCCCAAAGTATCTGCAAGGGATCCCAGCGTTGACTGAGGAACAAAAGGGTGCATAAGCACGAACTGCTGTAGAAGCAACTCCACACAACTCCACTGGGGAACAACCCACTGAGGGAGAATGATATCATCCAAATAGAATCTAACTGCATAAGCAACTCTACTGGGGAAAAACTGTCGGCTACTCTCTTGGGAACAAACCACTGAGGGAGGACAGATCAAACGAGTAGATTCTGCAACAAACCACTCCACTTGGGAGAATATACAGCAAACTGATCACAACAAGTAGATTCTGCAATATAAGCCCCTCTACTGGAGATCACAAACAGTCAAGAGATCAAATCCGTTCACTGGAGGCAAAAGCCATCATCCGACCATACTGGGATTGGAAGAGTATTCAACAGGCGAAACTGCCACACCAAACACCCTGCAGACCAAGCTGAGGAAAAGATGATTGTAATACGGGGATGTCAACCCGAAACAACCACTGAGTAAGAAAATAAATCCTGCTCTGCTGAAGAGAATAAACTCTGATGGAGAGATAGCAACAATTCCGCAGACGACTTTGCCGGGGAGAAGGTAAAGCACCGGGTATCAAACCACTGACTTACCGAGTCTTCAAAAGAAAACAAACGTGCTGAGGAAACAGACAAATCCTGCTGGCACACTGCATGGGGAAAAGAGGTAATAACTCCACTTGCAACTCTGGTGGGGATATTAATAACAGCTCTACTCGCGACTCCGAGGGGAGTATCAATCAATGGCTATACTCATGACTGCGCTGAGGAGACAAATAAAGTCTGGGGCACGACCCACTGGAGGAAAGTAACGGGGCACCAGGATGACAAACCATCAACCGCCGAAACTTCTCAAGAAACGCCCATGCTGGGAAAACTGCTGCTGGAGAGTACGAAGTCTTCAACAACACATCACTTGCGACTGTACTGGGGAACAACCCCAACAACAACTTTGTTTGAGGAACAGCCTCAACAAAGATCTGAAGAAAGAAGATACCACCAAACCAGGAATATGAACAAATGTCTTACCTGTTGGGAATCATGCCACCCTCGGGAGAGCACTGAGATATTCTTAAGTATCCTTTCAATCTGGTGAATGTTCACTTTGTTTAAAACAAAAAATTTTGAAAAAATTGATTTGTTTAAAACAATGATATTTTATCAATTTAAAACATGCAAAACATTTGTTGAATTGAAACAAATAAGAGTGCAAATAATTGGATAAAAAGCTCAAATTGATTTGATAGAATGGTAGCCTGCAAATGGCAAGACTCCATAGATCTGTACAAATTTGAAATCAGTGATATATATTGGAAGAGGGCTACATTGAACATAATGATCCTTTCTCTACCAATTTGAATCTCGATGTATCCGAAGCTTCGGTTGACAACGAATCGAGAATCTTCTGACGAAATGACGACTGATGAACCAGAAAGTCTTGTCAGGATGCAGTTACTTGCCAAATCCCTAATTTTTGCCTAGATTGCCCCAGGGTGAGGTACTCAATCTAGCGGGATGCAAATATATCTCTTTTTTCAAGTCTCTAATTTTTTGCCTGGATTACCCTTGCGGGTTCTCCACCGAGACGCTCATTTTTGCCTAAGTCGCCCTTTCGGGTTTTCAACTTAGCGAGCTATTCTGTTTTTCATTTGTTTTTTCATTTGCATATACTTTTTTTTTTAGGCAAAGTATCTCTTAACTGCATCTGAATTCACAGGACGAGTGAAATCCTCCCCATCCATTGTTGTAAGCATCAAAGCTCCGCCTGAAAAGGCTCTCTTAACAACATATGGACCCTCGTAGTTTGGAGTCCACTTGCCCCTGGAATCGGGCGCGAAAGACAAAACTTTCTTGAGCACAAGGTCGCCTTCTCGGAACACACGAGGCTTGACCTTCTTATCGAATGCTTTCTTCATTCTCTGTTGATATAACTGACCATGGCACATGGCAGTTAATCGTTTCTCTTCAATTAAATTCAACTGGTCATAACGACTCTGAATCCATTCAGCATCTGTCAACTTGGCTTCCATCAAGACCCGCATTGATGGGATCTCCACCTCTACTGGGAGAACGGCTTCCATGCCATAAACAAGAGAGAAAGGGGTTGCCCCTGTTGAAGTGCGTACAGACGTACGGTATCCATGCAAAGCAAATGGCAGCATCTCATGCCAATCTTTGTACGTGACAGTCATCTTCTGGATAATTCTCTTGATATTCTTGTTAGCAACTTCAACAGCCCCATTCATCTTAGGTCTGTAAGGAGAGGAATTATGGTGTGCAATCTTAAATTCAGCGCACAACTCATCCATCATCTTATTGTTCAGATTGGATCCATTATCAGTAATGATCCTCTCTGGCACACCATAACGGCAAATCAGCTGGTTCTTGATAAACTTCACAACCACCTGCCTGGTTACATTCGCGTACGAAGCGGCTTCAACCCATTTGGTGAAGTAATCAATTGCTACGAGAATAAACCGATGTCCGTTGGACGCTTTCGGCTCAATCATACCGATCATGTCGATTCCCCACATAGAGAAAGGCCATGGTGATGAAATCACATTCAGGAGTGTCGGAGGAATATGAATCTTATCCGCATAAATTTGACACTTGTGACATTTCTTCACATACTTGCAACAGTCAGACTCCATTGTCAGCCAATAGTAGCCTGCTCTCAACATTTTCTTAGCCATGGCATGTCCATTGGAATGAGTACCAAATGAACCCTCATGGACCTCAGTCATCAATAGGTTTGCTTCGTGTCTATCCACGCATCTGAGCAAAACCATATCAAAATTTCTCTTGTACAGCACTTCTCCACTGAGGTAGAAACTGCCTGACAACCTTCTCAAAGTTTTCCTATCTTTCACAGATGCCCCAGGCGGGTAGACCTGGTTCTGGAGGAAATTCTTGATATCAAAATACCAAGGCTTGTCATCTTTCACGTCTTCAATTGCAAAAATGTGAGCTGGTCTGTCCAAGCGCATCACAGTAATATTGGGGACATCATTCCACCATCTGACAACAATCATGGAAGCAAGCGTTGCAAGGGCATCTGCCATCCGATTATCCTCTCGAGGAATATGATAAAATTCAACTTCTGTAAAGAAAGTTGAAATTCTCCTTGCATAATCTCTGTATGGGATGAGACCTGGTTGATTCGTCTCCCATTCACCTTTGATCTGATTGACAACCAAAGCTGAATCACCATAGACATCAAGATACTTGATTCTCAAGTCAATGCATTCTTCAAGTCCCATAATACAGGCTTCATACTCCGCCATATTATTCGTGCATTTGAAGGTTAGCCTTGCTGTAAACGGAATGTGCGAACCCTGGGGATTAATAATCACTGCCCCAATTCCATTTCCATATTGATTAACAGCGCCATCAAACACCATCGTCCATCTGGAACCAGGTTCTGGACCTTCATCAAGTGTAGGCTCATCGCAATCTTTCATCTTCAAATACAGAATTTCCTCGTCCGGGAAGTCATACTGAACAGACTGATGATCTTCAATCGGCTGGTGCGCTAAGTGGTCAGCCAAGATACTACCTTTGATAGCTTTCTGAGCTCGATACTCGATATCATACTCAGACAACAACATCTGCCAACGGGCAATCCTCCCAGTTAAAGCAGGCTTCTCGAAGATATACTTAATTGGATCCATTCTGGATATCAACCAAGTTGTATGATTAATCATGTACTGGCGCAAACGCTTAGCTGCCCAAGCTAAAGCACAACACGTCTTCTCAAGCATAGAGTACCGAGACTCACAATCAGTAAACTTCTTACTGAGGTAGTAGATAGCAAACTCCTTCTTCCCTGATTCATCTTGTTGACCGAGTACACAACCCATCGAGTCTTCAAGAACTGTTAAGTACATAATCAGAGGTCTTCCTTCCACAGGCGGAGACAAAATCGGAGGTTCGGACAGATAATCTTTGATACTGTCGAAAGCTTTCTGGCAATCCTCGGTCCAATCATGAGACTGATCTTTCCGGAGGAGCTTGAATATCGGCGCACATGTGGCAGTCATGTGGGATATAAATCTGGAAATATAGTTCAAGCGGCCAAGAAAACCTCGGACTTGCTTCTCAGTTTTGGGTGCGGGCATCTCTTGTATTGCTTTGACCTTTGCAGGATCAACCTCAATACCTCTTTCGCTTACCACAAAACCCAACAACTTGCCGGAACGGACTCCAAAGGTACATTTGTTCGGATTCAGACGAAGCTGGAATTTCCTCAAACGCTGAAAAAGCTTCAACAAATGCTCGATATGCTCAACTTCCGTTCGGGACTTAGCAATCATATCATCAACATAGACTTCTATCTCCTTGTGCATCATATCATGAAACAAGGTAGTCATAGCTCGTTGATACGTGGCTCCGGCGTTCTTCAAACCGAAGGGCATCACTCGATAACAGAATGTTCCCCAAGGTGTGATGAATGTTGTCTTCTCCATATCCTCTGGTGCCATCTTGATTTGATTATATCCGGAAAATCCGTCCATAAAGGAAAAGACTTTGAATTTAGCTGTATTGTCTACCAACATGTCAATGTGTGGTAGAGGAAAATCATCTTTTGGACTAGCTTTATTCAAATCTCTGTAATCAACGCACATACGGACCTTTCCGTCCTTCTTAGGAACAGGCACAATATTGGCCACCCATTGAGGATATGTCGAAGTCACCAGAAACCCCGCATCAATTTGCTTCTGAACTTCCTCTTTGATCTTCACTGCCATATCTGGATGAGTTCTTCTGAGCTTCTGCTTCACAGGCACGCACTCAGGCTTCAAAGGCAGGAAATGTTGCACAATATCTGTATCTAAACCCGGCATGTCTTCATATGACCAAGCAAAGATATCTGAATATTCTCGTAGCAAGCTGATCAAATCTTCCTTAACAGACTCTTCAAGAAGTGCCCCAATCTTCACCAGGCGCTCACAATCTTCAGATCCCAAGTTGACTGTTTCCAAGTCTTCGAGATGTGGCTGAATGATCTTTTCTTCGTGCTCAAGGAGACGGGTGATCTCATCAGGAATCTCTTCAACGTCATCTTCTTCTGCCTCAAATACAGGGAATTCAAAGTTGGGAGATGGCGTTGGATCATTATGTTCAATGGGTTTTAGGATCAACCTGCATAATGATTTTGGTTAAGAAAAACTTCAGAATTTAAACAAGCAAATCATTATGCAGATGAAAAATGTTGCTTTTATAGCTTTTATTTTTGTTTTTATGGTTTTTTGTGATCACTGATTTCATAAAGAAAAGCAAAAAGTGAAAACAAAGGAAAAACAAATGTTTGGCAATGCAAAAATTGAATGAAAATATCATTGTATATATGCTTTGCCAACAATGTCATCACTTCTCCTTTTGGCATGGGAGAAGGGTTTTAAACAAAATGAACAATTACTCTGATCTATGGATAACTGTAGGAACATCCACAGCGACCCAATTGTGGCAGACACCACCAGGAATAATAAAATTGTTCAAGTCTTCTGCATTTTCTTCTTCAATGACAGCAGCAGCTTCCTCTTCTGCAGGTTGATCAGCATGGATGAATCCTCCACTTGTGAACAGACCTTGCGCATTGCATGCCCCAGAACCATAGCCAATGCCAGCCCGGGATCGATTATCTTCAAGTTTAAGCACTCTCCCTAAACCAGCGACTGCACCACATTCAATGGCCAGCTTAGCATCACGGTAGGAAGTGAATGAAGGAGACTTCTTCTCGATTGGTTTATCAATAGATAAAGCTTGAAACTGAGTTCCAACTTCATCCTCTGCATCAATGTACGAGAAAGAAGACAAATTACTGACCAGGAGAGCCTTTTCTCCCCCTACTACAACCAATTTCTTATTTTTCACAAACTTCAGCTTCTGGTGTAGGGTGGATGTCACGGCGCCAGCCTCGTGAATCCATGGTCTGCCCAAGAGACAACTGTATGATGGGTGAATATCCATTACTTGAAAAGTGATCTGGAAATCACTTGGTCCTATCTTGATTGGGAGGTCAACTTCCCCAATCACGGTCTTACGCGACCCATCAAAAGCTTTCACAACAACCCCACTCTGCCTCATAGGAGGACCTTGATATGACAGTCTGGAGAGTGTGGATTTTGGCAATACATTAAGGGACGATCCAGTGTCCACCAGTACATTGGACATTGCATCAGATTTGCAATTCATGGATATGTGTAAAGCCATGTTGTGGTCTCTTCCCTCCTCAGGGAGATCAGCGTCACAAAAGCTCAGAGTGTTGCAAGCGGTAATGTTTGCAACAATACTATCAAATTGTTCCAGGGTGACGTCATGATCAACGTACGCCAGGTCCAAGACTTTCTGCAGAGATTCTCTATGAGGCTCTGAATTCAACAACAGAGAAAGAATGGAAATCTTGGAGGGCGTGTGTAGAAGCTGGTCTACAATATTGTACTCACTCTTTCTGATGAGCTTCAGCATCTCATCAGATTCTTCATCAACAATGCCACTCGGGCCAACTGAAGAAATGGGAGTCTTTGGTACGGAGGAGGAAGGCTGGGCAACATCAAGTGCCGGATTCTGAACATTCACAGAGTTCCCTACAGGGTGCACAACAGTGTTAGAAGGGACAGCCTTAGCAGGCGCAGAAAATACACGACCACTGCGGGTCAACCCACTAACATCAGCGATAGTGGTCACGGAAGTAGACGGCAGAGGTACTTCAACCCCATCCTGGACAGCAACAGGATTGTACCGGAAAGGTACGGCTTTGTCGGATGAATACGGCACAGGGCCGGCTGGCTTGATAGTCAAAGCAGGGGAAGCCTTCGGCTTGTTGCTATTGTAGCGAGTAACAACAGGCTCAGGCAATTTGAACACCGGGGAGATGACACTCACTTCGGGCTCAAGAACATCAACATTGCGATTCTGGAGAATCTCAATGGTACCTTCATTCAACAATTTCTGAAGTTCAAAGCGTACTTGATCACAACCCAAGCGGTTAATAGAACAGACGCGGCACTGGTCATGGTTATGCTTCAAATAGCTGTGCTGACACAGCATCTTATGTAATCCAACCAATGACTGCCGGATATGACTGATGTACTTCACCTTGTATTTCCCAAGGTCTTCCTGGATCATGTTCACAGACTTCCCATGCGAAGGCAATGGGTTCCTGGTGACATTCGGATTAGAGTCCTCAAAACTCAGAATTCCGCTTCTCATAAGGTCTTGCACCTTATTCTTCAGCGGGAAACAGTTTTCAACGTTGTGGCCCGGAGCACCGGAATGGTAGACACAATGCTGGTCTGGTTTGTACCACCATTGCGGGTTTGCAGGAATAGCAGGAGGATCCCTGGGAGAAACCAATTTCCTCTCCAACAAGGAGGGATAAAGCTCGGCATATGACATCGGAATTGGGTCGAAACTGACCTTTTTCTTATCATAGTTCACATTTGCTTGATTGGTTGTACTTCCACGAGGCTGGTAAGCCTGTTGCTGTGGACGCTGCTGTTGCTGTTGATATTGCGGTTGTGGATATTGCTGCTGATGCTGATACTGTTGAGCATTATCCTTGAATACAGGCGCCACATGAGCCACCTGATGCTGATGTCCGGCACGATGTGCAGGCTTCCTCTGAACAGAGGGTCTTCGATGCTTGGGCTGAGACTGCACAGCATGCGCTTCACCCTCTTTCCTCTTAAACGCTCCATACCGCTTAGAGGAAGAACCATCATCTTTAGCCAACCGTCCTTCACGGACACCTTCTTCAAGACGCATCCCCATGTTCACCATCTCGGTGAAATCAGAGGGAGCGCTGGCCACCATTCTCTCATAATAAAATGACCCAAGAGTTTTCAGAAAGATCTTGGTCATCTCTTTCTCTTCTAATGGTGGAGTGATTTGAGCTGCCAGCTCACGCCATCTCTGGGCGTACTCCTTGAACGACTCTTTGTCCTTTTGTGACATAGACCTGAGTTGATCTCTGTCAGGCGCCATATCAACATTGTATTTGTATTGCTTGACGAAAGCTTCGCCAAGATCATTGAAAGAGCGGATGTTGACGCTGTCCAAGCTCATGTACCAACGAAGAGCAGCACCAGACAAACTGTCTTGGAAATAGTGGATCAAGAGTTGATCGTTGTCGGTCTGCGTGGACATCTTCCTGGCATACATGACCAAGTGTGCCAAAGGACAAGTGTTCCCTTTATATTTTTCAAAGTCTGGGACCTTGAATTTAACTGGTATCTTAACACCGGGAACTAGACAAAGTTCGGTTGCTGACTTGCCGAAGAGATCTTTGCCTCTGAGAGTTCTCAATTCCTTTCTCAGCTCGAGGAATTGATCGTTCATAGCATCCATTTTCTCGTGAACATCTGAGCCCTCAGATGCCTCAGAATGATAAATGGTGTCGTCTACCCTCGGCATGGTATGCACGACAGGAGGAACGGGAATAGGGACCGGGCTAGATGCCGGCATTTGAGCAAAGGTAGGAGCTGGCAGATCAGGCATGAAGCCAGGAGGCATCCCCCAAGGAAAACCGGGAGGCATAGCATTTGGCTGATGGGCACTAACAGGCACTGTTGAAGTAGCTATTTCGGAGATAACCGTCCGCTGAACCGGAGTTGCTGGTTGAGGAGCAGGCTGATTCTGGGCAGCAAGAAGTTGCTCCATCAGAGCGCCAAGTCTGGCGACTTCATCTCTCAGAGTCTGGTTCTCTTGTTCCAACTGCTCCATGATCCTTGCAGAGTTGACCCTCGTATAATACTGGTGAGTCAGCTTGTCTTCAAAATAAATGAAGAACAGAGGGTTAGAACCGGAAGACCAGAAAAATGGGTACCTGTTTATGCAGGAATGATGCATGAAATGCTTGTGCAAATGCTTTGACTTTCAAGGAACCCTTAGGGTATTTGTTTGCAATATTTTGAATATTTAAACATTTTGATTGCTCATGGAAAATATTTCTTTTAAATATATTGAGACAAAGAAATACAGCATTTTTGATTCAATTATTACAAAGAGGAAAGGTAAATGACATCCTATGGATCCCTATTAGCTCGGGATGCTGGAAGACGAGAAGTGCACAACTTCTTGATCTCTCTCTCATAGGCAGCCTCCATATCAGCTTTCTCCTTTGCAAGTTGATCATACTTCCTTTTCCAGAATTTGGAAGACTGAGGAAGCCGAGAAGTCCAAGTGTCGTTCGGATCGTCGATCACTCGGTGCTCGAGAAATTCAATCATAGCATCTTTCTCCTTGAGCTGCTGCAGCAATTCCTCTCTCTCGCGGATCCAGGCACGCGAAAGGTCTTCTTCTCTCAACTCCTCTACACGTTGGGTAGGGAGGGTTGAAGGCCCAGCCACATCCAACAGTGTAGGTCTTGGATGATCATATGGCATCAGGTAGGTAGCAGCCCTCTGTCTGACCCAAGAGGTGTATGGTTCCAAAGCAATGCAGTTCTTCGGACCCAACTCATTCCTACTCTTTATGCGAATATTGCGCCAAGCGCGGACAAATCTGGCTTTCAGGCCTTGGGGATCTTTACCCTCCTGAAAGAATACACCTTCTAACAGAATGTTATGGGGTTTATCCTTTAGGGGGAACCCAAGCTGACGACGTGCAAGCGTAGGGTTGTAGGTAATCCCACCACATGTACCAAGAAGAGGCACGTTGGGGAATTCACCACAAGAATTAATGATCTGGACGGTGTCATACACGCGATCATACCAGGTGATATCATCATTGGTGAGAGACATGAGTCTCTGAGACCACCGTAGACATCCCTTGTTCTCCTGGAAAGCAACTGTCTGTGGCAAGTGCGAAATAAACCACTTGTACAGCAGGGGTAAACAGCAGACAATAACTCCTCCATTCTTCATATTCCTCTGATGCAAGGAGACATATGCATCACCCAACAAGGTCGGAACTGGATTAAGGACTGAAAAAATCCTAATGGCATTCATGTCCACGAACTTGTCGAAGTTGGGAAACAGCACCAATCCATAGATGAGCAGTACGAATAGAGCCTCAAAGGCATCCTCACTCATGGCCTTCCCATAGAAAATGGCTTGAGCAATAAGGAACTCGGAGGGAAAACCCTGAATTCCGCCTTTGGTAGTCAGATTAGCTCTAATCAGATCTTCATCTATATGCAACAAGCTGGAAATCTCTCGAGCAGAGGGAATACTCTCTAAGCCACTGAACGGCACTTGATCCAGAATCGGAATCCCAATAAGGTGAGAGTATTCTTCCAAAGTCGGCAACAGCTGGAAGTCCGGAAATAAGAAGCAATGATAGAGCGGATCATAGAACTGAGCAAGAGTGCTCATCAATCCCTCATCCACCTGAGTAGTCAGCAATGGCAGAAGCTTCCCATAACGAGCCTTGAAACCCAAGGGATCTAGTACATATGATGTCAGATTCCTTAACTCTTTTACATCAGGCTGCTTGAAGCTGTATTTCTTTGTATACCTTTTCGGTCTTTCCATGTCTGAAAATTTTGCCAATAAACCCTTTAAGTTCCTTGAAAATTTTTTTTTTTTTTTTTTGATGACATGAATGCGGATGAATGCGTGAATGCATGAATGCAACAAACACACTCAAGGATCAAGCAAAGCACACCAAACAAAGGTCGTGGGAAAGCTCTATGCATCCCTAATATCAATCATCCATTTTGGTGGATTTAGGTTTTCACCTTATCGACACCCAAGTTCCATTGATATTAACGGTACATGAACCGGTTCAAACATTCCTAATATCAACCAGCCGCTTTGATGGATTTAGGTTTTACACCTGATCCGGGATCCATTGATATTAACAATGCTTGAACGACTCAACCACGAATCACGGGTTTGTTGAGAGTCACGAGCATGGAGTCTCGGTTAAGAACCACCCAAAGGGAGTGTACTAGGGTTTAAACCTGCCAGACATGTTCTATCAGAGGTTCCCATAATCATCGTTCCATCTTTCGAACATTATCGGAGGAACGAATACTCGTATTCCAAGAATATTCTCAAGAGAAACTCTTATGAGTGTAGTATCGCGTAACAATCGCATCAGAACTGACATCTGAACGACCTCCGCACTACGGTCCTAAAAATAGGCCAAGAGGGGTTTGGTAAACTAAGGTCCTTGGCTTCTGCGGAACATGATTGAAAGAATAATGCCTATCCACAAATAACTTGTGTGACATTATTAGTTCAACATGACCTCCACCAAGTGAATGGGCTCGCAAGTCAACTGGCTAAGGACTACTCCACACCAGTCGACAAGACTATGCCATTCTCCTATCCTAGAGTGCACTCGAGTTCGGGTATAGAACTCATCTCACAGATCACCAAAGCAAACAGCAAATGTATATCAAGCAATTCACACATTACAATCAATACAGTGATCCCAAATTGTACAAAAATATGTCAAATAAAGAATATCAATATAGCACAACAAGGGTGAAAAGTAGGCAATACAACCAGGGATTCTGGTGAGAGTTCCCCAGCAGAGTCGCCACTTTTCTGTAGCGGTGTATTCGTCGCTATATGATCTATCGATTAAATCATAAGCTAAGAGATACATTGAAATTTCGAGTCGCCACCGCACTTTTATTTATCCAAAGGACTGGCTAAAAAGCGAACAAAAGCCTAAGAAGTTTTACACGTAGAAAACTAATAAAAAGATCAGAGAGTCTGGGTAAGGGGTAAATTACGCAATGGGAAGGTGTTAGGCACCCACTACGTCCTAGGTACTCCTAGGGAGCCCTTTTCACACTTGTTGTACAAAATTGTTATTTGTTATGACATACACATTGTGCAAACATGATTGGGATGATGAGAAAAGAATATACAAGTTATTAGGTTATTGGGTTCGAACGGATGAACCCGTTGCCTACGTACCTTCCATCAAAGGTAAGGATCAGAACGCCGTAGTTCGGCTAAAAGATTTCCAAAAGTGGGTTAGGTTCAATTTTAAACACAAACCCTAGGTCTTACGTCATCCACGGGAGAAAACTCAACCTTATACAAACAACAACGTCCACCATGTGAGAACAGCTTCAACTTGCCAGGGAGGGGTTAACCCTATAATAGGCAAGGAAGACTTACAATTCAATCACTAAAGACAGAAGGTGAGATTAACATCAACCACTAAGATAAATCAAACCTATAGCTCATGTATGAAAAGATTAATGGACAAAGCCAAAACAAGTGAATGAGTGAAGTTACTGATTATGATTATGAAAATGGAGTCAAGGTATGATTAAGGTTAATTCAAATAAGTATTATGAAATGTAGTTTTTGAAAAAAGTCAAGGACTTGAGTCCAGGTTTTTGGTTAGAAAAACATGAAAATGTTTGCACAACACTTACGTCAAGTTTAAAAGATAAAGTGTGAAAAGGTTTAGGACATAACGAATGATGAATGGATGAAGGATGGATAGTAAAACTTCTTAGAAGGTTCACTTCTTGAAATCATATGGGAGATGATTCAAGTGTGTCCTTTGGAATAGCAATTAATAATAACAAACAAGCAAAGCAAGCAAAAGCGGATATCGGATGCCAATCAATGGTCTTATACCAATCTCCTAAAACAAAACGGGATATCAGAAGCCACTCAATGGTCTTACACTAATCTCCACAGGCAAAGAAATAAAAGCGGATACCGGATACCAATAGATGGATTTACACCAGTCTCCTAAAACAGAAATGGATATCAGATGCCACTCAATGGTCTTACACTAACCTCCTCAAAAGAAAAACAAAGATGAAATATGGAAGTCAACTGCCAATCCATCTGGACTTAGGTTAACTCCACAGTATGGTCCTAGGAAATCCAATGCCACATTACAGGGACTTACAATGGATCCTCACATACAAGAACAAAAGCAACAATATGATCACAGGAATGCAAATGCCAACTTACAGGGACTTATAATTGCAACCTCTCATACAAACAGATAAAACAAACTATGATCACAGGAAAGCAGATGCCAACTTACAGGGACTTATAACTGCAACCTCACATACAAATCAAACAGATCAAATTATGATCATAGGACAACAGATGCCAACTTACAGGGACTTATAACTGTATCCTCACATACAAACAGATAAACAGAAGATATGAGTGACCAATGAGGTCTTACACTCTATCCTTCCATATCACAGGAGCAAATGCCAAAGCAATGGACTTACAATTGTCCTCAATGGGAAAACAACAATAACAAAAGTCACACAAACAAATGATATGATCATGCACTAATGGCAATTGATGATGATGATAAATGCATAACATATAAGCAAACAAGTGCATATGAAGCAATCAAACAATCAATGAATATCAAACAGCACACTCTATAGCCAAACAAATGGGGGCTCACACAAGAGGGTTTGACTTTAAAAGTCCACTGTAATAGGTGAAGGTCGCTCTTAACCTGGCCATTGAGAGGCTCAGGTGAAGCAGATGAACAGGAGATGAGGGGTGTGCCTCATTGCTTCTATCTCAGATTAGAGAGAGCATCAAAGAAAGTGTGGGAGTTCAGAAAGTAGGAACTCTCTCCACATTATTGACTCGATTAGATCTTGGGTATTTATCTCATTGCTTCAACCATGTAATGGGAGCAAAGAGAGGACACACTGAATAGTGGGGGATAGATTGCTTATCCCTACCTTCCACCAATTGCCTTACTTGAAGGACTTTTCCTGCTTAGGACAAATTTAAACACACACAGGCATTGCCTCTTAAGGAGGACTTCAGACAGTTTGCCCGGTCAAATAACAGACCGGGTCTCCAGACTACATGAAGAAGAAGTAAGTATACCTCAAAGCAAATGCTAAATAGCAAAGCAAGCAAGTTCAAAGAACTTAGGCAACTAAAGTACCTGAAAAAGTCAAACTTATTAGTAAACAAGTCAACAATCAAAATCAAAAGAAATGAATCAATAGTCAACCACAGAGGGACCAATTGTGCAAGGCACAAAGACTCAAGTTACATGGGTCACCTACAAAACAAAGGTTAGCACATGATAAACAATTCAACTCAAACAAATTTGAAGGATCCTCAAGGCATTGGTGCTTAACCTGAAACAGATGAACTCAACATAAGCTTAGAAGACCACTAGGACTAGCCTAGGGTCAAAGATGAAAGAAAAAGTCAAGGCAGCAAGGAAAAGTCAACCCAAACCAAGTTTAAACATTCAAGAAGCATTCTCAATTGGATTCATAATTATATCATGCATCATGGTCATTTCATACACAAATGAATGCAAAGCATGGCAAGAGAAGCATACAAAAGTCAACAGCAAAGACTTCATTCAAAAGTCAACTCAAACAATCTCAAAAATTATGAAATAAATCACACTCAATCCTAACATCTAGCATGGTAGACATGTAAAATTTCATGGCATTTGGATGAGAGGAAGGCAGTCAAGTAAAATCATGAAGTCAAACCAAATTCAAGTAAGCATGGTGAAAGTCAACAAGCATGGGTCAACTTCAAAAAATCATATCAATTTGAAAACAGAAGAGAAATGAATGAGATTAACACCAATGCAAAGCTCAAGATGTCTAGTTATCACATATGAAATTTCATGGTCATACAATAAGATATGAGAATTTCACAAAAGATTTGGCAAGGCATAGCACAAAAAGTCAACAAATGACCACATATGGAAGAAAATTCTCAATCAAATGGAAAACAGCATGATTAATTCCAAGAAAATTCATATACAAACTAGACATGTGATAGATGATTCATGCAAAATTTGGGGTCATTTGGATGTAAGGAAGCATGTGAACAAAAATTGGGAAAATGCATGTCATTCATATAGCACCAAATGTAACACATAACTTCAAAAAATTGTAACTCACCAACCACATATGAGAAATGTATAAACTCTACATGGAAACAAAGGTCAATGTGTCTAGTTTCACCACAAAAAGTTTCAGGCTCAAAGGATATGGCATGAGTATTTCACAAAAGGAATGGCACAATGTATCATTTATGCATACATGTTGGGAAAATAATTATCATTTAAAATCCAGCCATTGAAAAATTAATTAAAATTCACAATAAAATACTAGACTCATTTGTGATCATGATGGAAAAAATTTCATAATTTTTGGATGAAATTTGAATAAAAAATGAATTGTTTAAGTTGAGTGAATAATTGAATGCAATATGAACAAAAGGCATGGCAAATGGGGTCAAACAAAGTCAACCGTGGCAAATTTTGTAATTCTGGGCTCATTAATCAAAACTGCAGCGTTTTGGGCAAGGAAATGAAATGTTCCTATTGGCTCTCAGCCAATGGAACAGTGCAATGCGCCAATGAACAAGTTTTCTGAGTTTTCACATAAACCCTTAGGGTTTCTAACAGCATGGCTCATGGAAACAACATCAAATAAACCAGTTTCTATCAAACAATCACAACAGCATAGCATCGAAATGTATCATGCAACATGAGCAACAACAACAGCCAATGTTCATGCAACATAAAAGCATGATTTCTGGAAGAAAAATAACAGGGTTTCAACAACATCAGCATTCATGTTTATCAACCAAGTTCATCATCAAAACAAAAAAAAATCGAATTGCATCAATCACACAGCAGGGCATTAACAGCATGGTTTTCGAACTCATGATTCAAACATCAGCATTAACAAAAAAACAATTTCGAATGAAGTGCATCAACATCATGGCAATGGCTTTGGTGATATCATGTAGCAAAAATAACCAACACACACATGTATGAAGCTGGGATTTCTGGGAAAAAACAACAGGGTTTATCATAACAGCAATATTCATCACCATCATGGATTCTCTAAGCATGTTCATAAGGTTTTAAACAGCAGCAAGCAATTAATTTCGATGAAGTCCAACAACAGCACATAAACAGCAGGACATTGGTACAGGAGCATCAATCAATACCAACCAAAACACGAAATTCAAATTTCTGGAAATTAAAACATGTAAAGCTCATGAACAGCAGGGTTCTAGGGTTTTAGAAACAACAGCATACAACCATCATCATCATTCAAACAGCAACCAAACAACAGCATACAATATATTTCACATGGATGATGTTTGGTTCAAATAACAGCAGCATTCATCATCCTTCATCATTTAAATCATCAATCATAAACAAATTTCCAGTAGACCTATTCACACAGCATGGCAACTAAACAAAGATGAAACATACTGCATCCTAGCAACAACCAAACAAACAACCAATCGAGCAAATGCTGGGCAGGTTATGTTCAAACAACAGCAAAGCATCATGTTCATCATGCAATCAAACAGTATACACATATTAGTGTTCACATAGCCACCAGGCAACAGTATGCAACACAATACATATAGTTTTTCTGGGCAATGTTCAAGCATAACAGCAGGGCTTCATGTTCAACTCATAAGAGCAAGCTTCAAACAACATCACACAATAACATGGCATCGGTACAGCAGGTTCATGTAACACACAAACAGCAGTCAATCAACTCTGAATTTTCTGGGTTTTCATGCAATACTAGGTTTCACATACAGCATACAATTCCAACATCAATTGTTCATCATTCAAGCATCAACTGTAACCAATATCAACAATCAAAACAAAGCAATGTAACCTCATCATTAAACAACATCAGCTATCAACCAAACAAACACAAACATGGGAAATCTGGGCAGGGCAAGGTTGCAGCAGCAGCATAAATTCATCATCAGTCTACAGCATGGCCAACAGCATAGCAGCAAATACAAACAACAATAGCAGGCAACACTAGCAATATGTGAACAGGGCAAGTTTGCTGGAAAATTACTAGGGTTTCAACAACAGCATGGCCATGGAATCTTCATGTTATCATCAACATCAAAACCAAATTCGACCAGCACACAAACAACACATTATTCAGCCACAAACAAGTGCAAGCATGAAAAGTTTCTGGGCAAGTAATGTTTAACATGAACAGCATACATTCATCATCATCATGCATCTTGAAAATTCGAAATGTCCAGAAGTCCAAATCAAGTATACCAATAGCATCATCATGCATCATACAACCTAAATATGCTATTCATTTTCATCAAATCAGCCTGAACAAACCAAATCGATAGGAAACCATTTGTACATGAAAATGAGATTTCAGGTTTAAAGCAATATAGTCAACCATTTAACATGATTCAAGCTACAATGGAACAAGCATGGGAAGGACTACAAGACACATGGCATGTTTTGATGAAAAGAGAAGGTCGAGGGCTTACTTGTTTTTGAAGAAAAACTGGAAATAGTGATGGAATGATGTTGCTGTGCTTGAAAAGATGCAGGTCCAAGTTGGAAATGATGATTGTTTGAAGCAACTTGACTTAATCAGCTCAAATCCGGCTCGAGTTCACAAATGCCATGGCTGATGCTTGGTAAAAACAGAGTGAGAAAATGAAGCTCCAGCTGGTGATTAAAGACCCAAAAGGTTTCCAAAGGTTGGTAGGATGTTGAAGGATGCAAGGGAACTCGTGGTCTTTGAGGGTTTCTTTCAAATCGAGCCAAAATGCAAAGTTGCAAGAGAGTAGAGAATGGAGTTTTTCTGTTTGGTGGCTGTGATTCCCTAGGGTTCAAATGACAGAAAACTTCCCTTATGTAGTCTGTTTAAAGCCCTTTAATCAAATGGTAAACTTGTTTATGCTTAATGACACATTTTGCAATTTTGCTAATTGGCATGTAAGTGGAGATTGGAGGGTGTATGCTACTCGAGTGGGCTGGTGAAATGCTGCAGAAGGACAACATGTTTTGCTGTTTGTTGCTGCTTCATGAATTGCTGGCTTGTACTCTCACTTATGAAGCCATTTGCATATTTGCCAACTTTGAATTTTTGTCCAAAATGGTAGTGTAATGGTGGTATGGTTATGATTTTAAGCTTGGAGCAAACCACAAATATGATTTACAACATTTCCAAATTGGCCAAATCAAGAAAAAGTCAAAGAAGCCAAAAGTCAAAGTTTGGTCAAACTTTGAATTTAAATGAAAAAGGTCCAAAAATGCCATTTTGAATGGTAGGGTTTTAATGAATGAAATTTATATTTTTGGAAAGAGGATGAAAAATGTGGTGTGTAGGAAAAAACCCCACCAAATTTGGCCTTATGGTTTGAGAGATATGGCTCTTTGAAGTTCAAAAATTGGTGAAAATGAATTGATCATATCTTGACAACCACACATGGGATTTGAGAGTTCTTGGACTTTTTGAAAATGGGAAGACAAGATCTTCAACTTTCATGTTGGGCAAAAATTCATTTGAAGCTTGTATCATGATGTAAGTTTAAGATCAAGAAGTTTCCATTTTTGGCAGTTGAAATTACAGGTCCACTTTCTATTTCTGGAAAATTTCTGATTTGACTTGATTTTCTTCCATGATGAGGTTTGACATGATAGATGAGACTTATACAAGCATGAATGAGCTCCTTCAAATCAATTCTATCCATCAAATCACTGATTAAATCCACAGTTGACCAAGTTTGACCTTTCTAGGGTTTTGGATGATTGGACCACTTCTGATGAATTCCAAACCCTAATTCCTTGAGAACTTGATTTCAAATGATGTCTCAAGTTGTATGAGCTCTTGACTATTGATCATGGTGCCCAAATTCTGCAAGAATGGCCACCATCCATTGCTTTGACTGACTGTTGACTGTCTTTGACCTAATTGCTGATGATTGCTTCAACTGCAAGCAACAAGGTTAGACTGACAATATTTTTGTACTTTTTGGTTAGTAAACATATGAAAAGCAAGAATATACAAATGCAAGGAATGCTTGGTGATCAAGAGACAACCCACAAGGCAACCTACCCACTAGGAGGGAAACTAGGGCATGCAGTGATCCTTGAGGTCATGATATGATATGATATGGGCCATGAGGGATCTTAGGGCCCAAAATTGGGGTCTTACAGTGGCGACTCGAAATTTCAATGTATCTCTAGCTTATGGTTTAATCAATAGATCATATAGCGACGAATACACCGCTACAGAAAAGTGGCGACTCTGCTGGGGAGATCTCACCAGAATCCTTGGTGGTATTGCCTACTTTTCACCCTTGTTGTGCTATATTGTTATCTTTTATTTGACGTATTTTTGTACAATTTGGGATCACTGTATTGATTGTAATGTGTGAATTGCTTGATATACATTTGCTGTTTGCTTTGGTGATCTGTGAGATGAGTTCTATACCCGAACTCGAGTGCTCTCTAGGATAGGAGAATGGCATAGTCTCGTCGACTGGTGTGGAGTAGTCCTTAGCCAGTTAACTTGCGAGCCCATTCACTTGGTGGAGGTCATGTTGAACTAATAATGTCACACAAGTTATTTGTGGTTAGGCATTATTCTTTCAATCATGTTCCGCAGAAGCCAAGGACCTTAGTTTACCAAACCCATCTTGGCCTATTTTTAGGACCGTAGTGCGAAGGTCGTTCAGATGTCAGTTCTGATACGATTGTTACGCGATACTACACTCATAAGAGTTTCTCTTGAGAATATTCTTGGAATACGAGTATTCGTTCCTCCGAAAATATTCGAAAGATGGAACGATGATTATGGGAACCTCTGATAGAACATGTCTGGCAGGTTTAAACCCTAGTACACTCCCTTTGGGTGGTTCTTAACCGAGACTCCATGCTCGTGACTCTCAACAAACCCGTGATTCGTGGTTGAGTCGTTCAAACATTGTTAATATCAATGGATCCCGGATCAGGTGTAAAACCTAAAATCCATCAAAGCGGCTGGTTGATATTAAGAATGTCTGAACCGGTTCATGTACCGTTAATATCAATGGAACTTGGGTGTCGATAAGGTGAAAACCTAAATCCACCAAAATGGATGATTGATATTAGGGATACATTGAGCTTTCCCACGACCTTTGTTTGGTGTGCTTTGCTTGATCCTTGAGTGTGTTTGTTGCATTCATGCATTCACGCATTCATCCGCATTCATGTCATCAAAAAAAAGAAATTTTCAAGGAACTTAAAAAGGGTTTATTTGCAAAATTTTCAGACATGGAAAGACCAAAAAGGCATACGAAGAAATACAGCTTCAAGCAGCCTGATGTAAAAGAGTTAAGGAATCTGACATCATATGTATTAGATCCCTTGGGTTTCAAAGCTCGCTATGGGAAGCTTCTGCCGCTGTTGACTACTCAAGTGGATGAGGGATTGATGAGCACTCTTGCTCAGTTCTATGATCCGCTCTATCATTGCTTCTTATTTCCGGACTTCCAGTTGTTGCCGACTTTAGAAGAATACTCTCATCTTATTGGGATTCCGATTCTGGATCAAGTGTCGTTCAGTGGCTTAGAGAGTATTCTATCTGCTCGAGAGATTTCCAGCTTGTTGCATATAGATGAAGATCTGATTAGAGCTAATCTGACTACCAAAGGCGGAATTCAGGGTTTTCCTTCCGAGTTCCTCATTGCCCAAGCTACCTTTTATGGGAAGGCCATGAGTGAGGATGCCTTTGAGGCTCTGTTCGTATTGCTTATCTATGGATTGGTGCTATTTCCCAACTTTGACAAGTTCGTGGACATGAATGCCATTAGGATCTTTTCAGTTCTTAATCCAGTTCCGACCTTGTTGGGTGATGCATATGTCTCCATGCATCTGAGGAATATGAAGAATGGAGGAGTCATTGTCTGCTGTTTACCCCTGCTGTACAAGTGGTTTATTTCGCACTTGCCGCAGACAGTTGCTTTCAAGGAGAACAAGGGATGTCTACGGTGGTCTCAGAGACTCATGTCTCTCACCAATGATGATATCACCTGGTATGATCGCGTGTATGATACCGTTCAGATCATCGATTCTTGTGGTGAATTCCCCAATGTGCCTCTTCTTGGTACATGTGGTGGGATCAGCTACAACCCTACGCTTGCACGTCGTCAGCTTGGGTTCCCCCTAAAGGATAAACCCCAAAACATTCTGTTAGAAGGTGTATTCTTTCAGGAGGGTAAAGATCCCCAAGGCCTGAAAGCCAGATTTGTCCGCGCTTGGCACAATATTCGCATAAAGAGTAGGAATGAGTTGGGTCCAAAGAACTGCATTGCTTTGGAGCCCTATACCTCTTGGGTCAGACAGAGGGCTGCTACCTACCTGATGCCGTATGATCATCCAAGACCTACACTGTTGGATGTGGCTGGGCCTTCAACCCTCCTTACCCAACGTGTAGAGGAGTTGAGAGAAGAAGACCTTTCGCGTGCCTGGGTCCGTGAGAGGGAGGAATTGCTGCAGCAACTCAAGGAGAAAGATGCTATGATTGAATTTCTCGAGCACCGAGTGATCGACGATCCGAACGATGCTTGGACTTCTCTGCTTCCTCAGTCATCCAAATTCTGGAAGAGGAAGTATGATCGACTTGCAAAAGAGAAAGCTGATATGGAGGCTGCCTATGAGAGAGAGATCAAGAAGTTGTGCACTTCTCGTCTTCCAGCATCCCGAGCTAATAGGGATCCATAGGATGTCATTTACCTTTCCTCTTTGTAATGAATTCAAAAATGCTGTATTTCTTTATTTTGATATATTAAAAGAAACATTTTCCATGAGTAATCAAAATGTTTAATATTCAAAATATTGCAAATGTACCCTAAGGGTTCCTTGAAAACAAAGCATTTGCACAAGCATTTCATGCATCATCCTTGCATAAACAGGTACCCCATTTTCTGGTCTTCCGGTTCTAACATCTGTTCTTCATTTATTTTGAAGACAAGCTGACTCACCGGTATTATACAAGAGTCAACTCTGCTAGAATCATGGAGCAGTTGGAACAAGAGAACCAGAGTCTGAGAGATGAAGTCGCCAGACTTGGCGCTTTGATGGAGCAACTTCTTGCTGCCCAGAATCAGCCAGCTCCTCAGCCAGCAACTCCCGTTCAGCGGACGGTTATATCTGAAGTGGCTACATCGACGGTACCTGTTAGTGCCCATCAGCCCAATGCTATGCCTCCCGGTTTTCCTTGGGGGATGCCTCCTGGCTTCATGCCTGATCTGCCAGCTCCTACCTTTGCTCAAATGCCGGCATCTAGCCCGGTCCCTATTCCCGTTCCTCCTGTCGTGCATACCATGCCTAGGGTAGACGACACCATTTATCACTCTGAAGCGTCTGAGGGCTCAGATGTTCATGAAAAGATGGATGCTATGAACGACCAATTCCTCGAGCTGAGAAAGGAATTGAGAACTCTTAGAGGCAAAGATCTCTTCGGCAAGTCAGCAGCCGAACTTTGTCTAGTTCCCGGTGTTAAAATACCAGTCAAATTCAAGGTCCCCGACTTTGAAAAATATAAAGGGAACACTTGTCCTTTGGCACACCTGGTCATGTATGCCAGGAAGATGTCCACGCAAACAGACAACGATCAACTCTTGATCCACTACTTCCAAGACAGTTTGTCTGGTGCTGCTCTCCGTTGGTACATGAGCCTGGACAGCGTCAACATCCGCTCTTTCAATGATCTTGGCGAAGCTTTCGTCAAGCAATATAAATACAACGTTGACATGGCGCCTGACAGAGATCAACTCAGGTCTATGTCACAAAAGGACAAAGAATCGTTCAAGGAGTACGCCCAGAGATGGCGTGAGCTGGCAGCTCAAATCACTCCACCATTAGAAGAGAAGGAGATGACCAAGATCTTTCTGAAGACTCTTGGATCATTTTACTATGAGAGAATGGTGGCCAGCGCTCCCTCTGATTTCACCGAGATGGTGAACATGGGGATGCGTCTTGAAGAGGGTGTCCGCGAAGGACGGTTGGCTAAAGATGATGGTTCTTCCTCTAAACGATATGGAGCGTTTAAGAGGAAAGAAGGAGAAGCCCATGTTGTGCAGTCTCAGCCAAAGCATCGAAGACCCTCTGTTCAGAGGAAGCCTGCACGACATTCCGGTCATCAGCACCAGGTGGCTCACGTAGCACCTGTTTTCAAGGACAATGCTCCTCAACGTCAGCAATATCAACCTCAACAGTATCAACATCAGCAACAATATCAACAACCCCAGTATCAACAACAAGCTCGTCCGCAGCAACAGGCTTATCAGCCTCGTGGGAGTACGAGTAATCAAGCAAACATGGGTTATGAAAGGAAGAAGATCAACTTTGATCCGATTCCTATGTCGTATGCGGAGTTATATCCCTCTCTGATAGAGCGGAAGTTGGTTTCTCCGAGAGATCCTCCGGCTATACCGGTCAACCCTCAGTGGTGGTATAAGCCAGACCTACACTGTGTCTATCATTCTGGCGCTCCGGGCCATGACATCGAAAACTGTTTCCAGCTGAAGACTAAGGTTCAAGACCTTATGAGAAGCGGAATTCTGAGTTTTGAGGACTCCAACCTGAACGTCACCAGGAACCCATTGCCTTCGCATGGGAAGTCTGTGAATATGATCCAGGAAGACCTTGGGAAATACAAGGTGAAGTACATCAGTCATATCCGGCAGTCATTGGCTGGATTACATAAGATGCTATGTCAGCACAGCTATTTGAAGCATAACCATGACCAGTGCCGCGTCTGCTCGGTCAATCGTTTGGGTTGTGACCAGGTTCGCAAGGAATTGCAAATGATGTTGAATGAAGGTACCATTGAGATTCTCCAGAATCGCAATGTTGATGTTGTTGAGCCCGAAGTAAGTGTCATCTCCCCGGTGTTCAAATTTCCCGAGCCGGTTGTTATTTGTTATAATAGCAACAAGCCTAAGGCTTCACCTGCTTTGATCATCAAACCAGCCGGCCCTGTGCCGTATTCATCCGACAAAGCCGTACCTTTCCGGTACAATCCTGTTGCTGTCCAGGATGGGGTTGAAGTACCTCTGCCGTCTACTTCCGTAACCACTATCGCTGATGTTAGTGGGTTGACCCGCAGCGGTCGCGTCTTTTCTGCGCCTGCTAAGGCTGTTCCTTCTGAATCTGTTGTGCACCCTGTAGGGAATGCTGTGAATGTTCAGAATCCGGCACTCGATGTTGCCAAACCCTCCTCGTCTGTACAAAAGACTCCTGTTTCTTCAGTTGGCCCAAGTGGCATTGTTGATGAAGAATCTGATGAGATGCTGAGGCTCATCAGAAAGAGTGAGTACAACATTGTAGACCAGCTTCTACACACGCCCTCCAAGATTTCCATTCTTTCTTTGCTGCTGAATTCAGAACCTCATCGGGAATCTCTTCAGAAAGTCTTGGACTTGGCGTATGTCGATCACGACGTCACCTTGGAACAATTTGATAACATTGTTGCAAACATCACCGCTTGCAACACTCTGAGCTTTTGTGACGCTGATCTCCCTGAGGAGGGAAGAGACCACAACATGGCTTTACATATCTCAATGAATTGCAAATCTGATGCAATGTCCAATGTGCTGGTGGACACTGGATCGTCCCTTAATGTATTGCCAAAATCCACACTCTCTCGTTTGTCGTATCAAGGTCCTCCTATGAGGCAGAGTGGGGTTGTTGTAAAAGCTTTTGATGGGTCGCGCAAGACCGTGATTGGGGAAGTTGATCTCCCAATCAAAATTGGACCAAGTGATTTCCAGATCACTTTTCAAGTAATGGATATCCACCCATCTTACAGCTGTCTCTTGGGCAGACCATGGATTCACGAGGCTGGCGCCGTGACATCCACCCTACACCAAAAGCTGAAGTTTGTCAAAAACAAGAAATTGGTTGTAGTAGGGGGAGAAAAGGCTCTCTTGGTCAGTAACTTATCTTCTTTCTCGTATATTGACGCAGAGGATGAAGTTGGAACTCAGTTCCAAGCTTTATCTATTGACGAACCAATCGAGAAGAAGTCTCCTTCATTCACTTCCTACCGAGATGCGAAACTGGCCATTGAATATGGTGCAGTTGCTGGATTAGGGAAAGTGCTTGAACTTGAAGATAATCGATCCCGGGCTGGCATTGGCTTTGGTTCTGGGGCATGCGATGAGCAAGGTTTGTTCACCAGTGGAGGATTCATCCATGCTGATCAACCGGCAGAAGAGGAAGCTGCTGCTATCATTGAAGAAGAAGATGCAGAAGATTTGAACAATTTTGTTATTCCTGGTGGTGTCTGCCACAATTGGGTCGCTGTGGATGTTCCTACAGTTATCCATAGATCAGAGTAATTGTTCACTTTTGTTTAAAACCCTTCTCCCATGCCAAAAGGAGAAGTGATGACATTGTTGGCAAAGCATATATACAATGATATTTTCATTCAATTTTCGCATTGTCAAAACATTTGTTTTTCCTTTGTTTTCACTTTTTGCTTTTCTTTATGAAATCAGTGATCACAAAAAAACCATAAAAACAAAAACAAAAGCTATAAAAGCAACATTCTTTCATCTGCATAATGATTTGTTTGTTTAAATTCTGAAATTTTTCTCTTAACCAAAATCATTATGCAGGTTGATCCTAAAACCCATTGAACATAATGATCCAATGCCATCTCCCAACTTTGAATTCCCTGTATTCGAGGCAGAGGAAGATGACGTTGAAGAGATTCCTGATGAGATCACCCGTCTCCTTGAGCACGAAGAGAAGATCATTCAGCCGCATCTCGAAGACTTGGAAACAGTCAACTTGGGGTCTGAAGATTGTGTTCGCCTGGTGAAGATTGGGGCACTTCTTGAAGAGTCTGTCAAGGAAGATTTGATCAGCTTGCTACGAGAATACTCAGATATCTTTGCTTGGTCCTATGAAGACATGCCGGGTTTAGATACAGATATTGTGCAACATTTCCTGCCTTTGAAGCCTGAGTGCGTGCCTGTAAAGCAGAAGCTCAGAAGAACTCATCCAGATATGGCAGTGAAGATCAAAGAGGAAGTTCAGAAGCAAATTGATGCGGGGTTTCTGGTGACTTCGACATATCCTCTATGGGTGGCCAACATTGTGCCTGTTCCTAAGAAGGACGGAAAAGTCCGTATGTGCGTTGACTACAGAGATTTGAATAAAGCTAGTCCAAAAGACGATTTTCCTCTACCACACATTGACATGTTGGTAGACAATACAGCCAAATTCAAAGTCTTTTCCTTTATGGACGGATTTTCCGGATATAATCAAATCAAGATGGCACCAGAGGATATGGAGAAGACAACATTCATCACACCTTGGGGAACATTCTGTTATCGAGTGATGCCCTTCGGTTTGAAGAACGCCGGAGCCACGTATCAACGAGCCATGACTACCTTGTTTCATGATATGATGCACAAGGAGATAGAAGTCTATGTTGATGATATGATTGCTAAGTCCCGAACGGAAGTTGAGCATATTGAGCATTTGTTGAAGCTTTTTCAGCGTTTGAGGAAATTCCAGCTTCGTCTGAATCCGAACAAATGTACTTTTGGGGTCCGTTCCGGAAAGTTGTTGGGTTTTGTGGTAAGTGAAAGAGGTATTGAGGTTGATCCTGCAAAGGTCAAAGCAATACAAGAGATGCCCGCACCCAAAACTGAGAAGCAAGTCCGAGGTTTTCTTGGCCGCTTGAACTACATTTCCAGATTTATATCCCACATGACTGCCACATGTGCGCCGATATTCAAGCTCCTCCGGAAAGATCAGTCTCATGATTGGACCGAGGATTGCCAGAAAGCTTTCGACAGTATCAAAGAGTATCTGTCTGAACCTCCGATTTTGTCTCCGCCTGTGGAAGGAAGACCTCTGATTATGTACTTGACAGTTCTTGAAGACTCGATGGGTTGCGTACTCGGTCAACAAGATGAATCAGGGAAGAAGGAGTTTGCTATCTACTACCTCAGTAAGAAGTTTACTGACTGTGAGTCTCGGTACTCTATGCTTGAGAAGACGTGCTGTGCTTTAGCTTGGGCAGCTAAGCGTTTGCGCCAGTACATGATAAATCATACGACTTGGTTGATATCCAGAATGGATCCAATTAAGTATATCTTCGAGAAGCCTGCTTTAACTGGGAGGATTGCCCGTTGGCAGATGTTGTTGTCTGAGTATGATATCGAGTATCGAGCTCAGAAAGCTATCAAAGGTAGTGTCTTGGCTGACCATCTAGCGCACCAGCCGATTGAAGATCATCAGTCTGTTCAGTATGACTTCCCTGACGAGGAAATTCTGTATTTGAAGATGAAAGATTGTGATGAGCCTACACTTGACGAAGGTCCAGAACCTGGTTCCAGATGGACGATGGTGTTTGATGGCGCTGTTAATCAATATGGAAATGGAATTGGGGCAGTAATCATTAACCCCCAGGGATCGCACATTCCATTTACAGCAAGGCTAACTTTCAAATGCACGAATAATATGGCGGAGTATGAAGCCTGTATAATGGGACTTGAAGAATGCATTGACTTAAGAATCAAGTATCTTGACGTCTATGGTGATTCAGCTTTGGTTGTCAATCAGATCAAAGGTGAATGGGAGACAAATCAACCAGGTCTCATCCCATACAGAGATTATGCAAGGCGGATTTCAACATTCTTTACAGAAGTTGAATTTTATCATATTCCTCGAGAGGATAATCGGATGGCAGATGCCCTTGCTACGCTTGCTTCTATGATAGTTGTCAGATGGTGGAATGATGTCCCCAATATTACTGTGATGCGCTTGGACAGACCCGCTCACATATTTGCAATTGAAGAAGTGAAAGATGACAAGCCTTGGTATTTTGATATCAAGAATTTCCTCCAGAACCAGGTCTACCCGCCTGGGGCATCTGTGAAAGATAGGAAAACTTTGAGAAGGTTGTCAGGCAGTTTCTACCTCAGTGGTGAAGTGCTGTACAAGAGAAATTTTGATATGGTTTTGCTCAGATGCATGGATAGACACGAAGCAAACCTATTGATGACTGAGGTCCATGAGGGTTCATTTGGTACTCATTCCAATGGACATGCCATGGCTAAGAAAATGTTGAGAGCAGGCTACTATTGGCTGACAATGGAGTCTGACTGTTGCAAGTATGTGAAGAAATGTCACAAGTGTCAAATTTATGCGGATAAGATTCACATTCCTCCGACACTCCTGAATGTGATTTCATCACCATGGCCTTTCTCTATGTGGGGAATCGATATGATCGGCATGATTGAGCCGAAAGCGTCCAACGGACATCGGTTTATTCTCGTAGCAATTGATTACTTCACCAAATGGGTTGAAGCCGCTTCATACGCGAATGTAACCAGACAGGTGGTTGTGAAGTTTATCAAGAATCAGTTGATTTGCCGTTATGGTGTGCCAGAGAGGATCATTACTGATAATGGATCCAATCTGAACAACAAGATGATGGATGAGTTGTGCACTGAATTCAAGATTGCACACCATAATTCCTCTCCTTACAGACCTAAGATGAATGGGGCTGTTGAAGCTGCTAACAAGAATATCAAGAGGATTATCCAGAAGATGACTGTCACGTACAAAGATTGGCATGAGATGCTGCCATTTGCTTTGCATGGATATCGTACGTCCGTACGCACTTCAACAGGGGCAACCCCTTTCTCTCTTGTTTATGGCATGGAAGCCGTTCTCCCAGTAGAGGTGGAGATCCCATCAATGCGAGTCTTGATGGAAGCCAAGTTGACTGATGCTGAATGGATTCAGAGTCGTTATGACCAGTTGAATTTGATCGAAGAGAAGAGATTGACTGCCATGTGCCATGGTCAGTTATATCAGCAGAGAATGAAGAAAGCATTCGACAAGAAGGTCAAGCCTCGTGTGTTCCGAGTGAAGGAGAATTGCCATCCAAGGCGCAGCGGAATTTAAAAATTTCTCCATTTAGTGATCCTTACGAATGGGCATGATCAGTGATAGAATCGTTACCTCTTGTAGTGATTCAGACCTTTGGTGCAGATCTCTGATTATGATCAAAACCTTTGGTACAGATCCACGGGGCGATCACGAACGTTGAACGATGACAACGTCTCTACTCAGTCCACACGAACGGATTCCTTCAATCGCAGTGCTAGCTGTTATGAATGAAGGCTTTGAGTGAGAGAAAGAGGGAAACAAAACTCCAAGTCTCTACTTGAATTTCTGTCTGAGTGAATTAGAGTGACAATGCTTCTACCCAAGGGGTTCTATTTATAGAACCACTTGTGTGGGCTTCAAGCCAAAAGGCCCACTTAAGTGCATTTTGGCCCATATCTCATAATATGCCAAAATCACTTAAGTATTTGGTACCTTACCATATTTCGTCTCCCACTTAAGTGCACCGTACCTTACGATGTTCCTTAATTATTCTATCTCTCATCAATCCGTCCTTTGTGTGTGACCCTATAGGTTTTCGCGACGTTGGCAATTATATTAAATCACACATTTAACATAATAAGCAGTGAGCGGTATCTAGCAACACATCACTGCTACCCAAGTCACGAAAATGTCATGTGATCTGACAAAACCTCCTGTGATAATAATTATGTGTATAATTACCCCTTTGCCCTTATGTCTATATTGAACACAAGGTATAGACCGTGTCACCCTTGTCCAGTTCAATATTGGGCCCATAGACATTTATCCTGTTACGCAGGATTGGCAAATTCCATCTAGGACACTCATGTCCCTCAGCATGCTTTGTGGAGTACCCATCAACTGTCTTTATGGTCATCCAGTTACGGATAACGTTGGATCAGTAACAAAGCACTCAACTCTACATCTAGGATCCATAGTGGTTTCAGGTCGAAGAGTGGTATACACTATTATCACCATGAGAATAACTTATGACACTTTGCATAACTTTCTATATAGTATTCTCATAGCGGGTCAATCCGGTATAAATATTACTCCTAATATTCATACCTATGTTTAAGACTTGATAACTCTTTATCCATGATCCATGAGATGTGATCATCAGTCTACAAACATAATAGTCTTAATGCTTTAATGTTATCCCACTTCACACTAAAGCTCGACTACGGATACTTTAAGAATAGTGTCCTTATGTTTAATGTGTTCTCATGATTAAGTCACACTTAATACATTAAACGGACTATCTATTCCAGGGACTTTATTAATCAACCATAATAAAGAAAATGCCTTTTATTATTAATAAATAATTCGATACAAGTACCAAAAGTATTGGCCTCTAGGGCTTACACCAACAATCTCCCACTAGCACTAGAGCCAATCAGACATACCCCGTATGCCCATTGATCTAGTATGGCCATCATGCTTCTGCTGCGCAAGAGGCTTTCTCAGTGGGTTAGCAACATTGTCAAGTGTAGGTACTTTACATATTTTCACACAACGCCTAAGTATGTGTTTGGATCGTTGGTGAGATCTAGGCTCCTTAGCTTGTGCGATAACACCATTGTTATCATAATAGAGACCAATGGGATCCATAATGCTAGGGACTATGCCAAGTTTATTGATCCAAACAGCTTCCTTTGCTGCACTTAAGGCAACAATATACTCAGCCTCAGTTGTATAATCAGCAACTGCATCTTGCGTTGAACTTTTCAAGCTCACAGTGCCACCATTTAAGCAAAAACACATAACCAGATTGGAATCATTCATATTAAAGCGTCTCAGCACTTTGTCTATGTACTCTGACTTAGGCCAAGCATTTCATGATCTATCTCTATAGAGTCTGATAGGCTGCTTCACCCAGGTCCTTCATAGAAAAGCATTTCCCCAACCAAGACTTTACTTGTTGCAGGGTAGGGATATCGATTCCAATGAGTAATATGTCATCTACATATAATACCAGGAATACGATCATGCTCCCACTAACCTTCTTGTAGACATAAGTCTCATCTTCGTTCTTGATGAATCCATACAGTTTTACTGTTTCATCAAAATGAAGATTCCATGAGTAGGTCACAGGCTCATCTTGATCCATGAGTAATACATCACCTAGATCAGATACCCATATATCTTAGGTAGGTGACGTATCCTGCCTGACCTACGCTGATCTTGTTCTACTTGAGCAGGTTGCTCTTACACAACTACTTGTGTTTCCTGCTCTAGTTCCTCCATAGGTATATCGATACTTTGTGATTCTTGAATTTCTTCAAGCTCTACTTTCCTCCCACTGATTCATTTGGAAATAAAATCCTTTTCTAGGAAAACTCAAGTTCGAGCGACAAACACTTTGCCCTCAGAAGGATTGTAGAAATAATATCCTCTTGTTTCCTTAGGATACCCCACAAATAAGCATTTGTCAGATTTGGGCTCACGCTTAGTTGAAATTTGTCGTTTCACGTAAACTTCGCAACCCCAAATCTTCATGTAAGACATATGTGGTCTCTTACCACTCCATATCTCATATGGTGTCTTTTCAACCTTTTGGATAGAACACGGTTAAGTGTGTAAGCTGATGTTAATGGTGTATGTCCTCAAAAGGAGTTTGGAAGATTGGTGTGACTCATCATGAATCGGACCATGTCCAACAGGGTTCGATTTCTTCTCTCAGATACATCCTTCCATTGGGATGTTCCAGGAGGAGTAAGTTGGGATAGGATCCCACACTCTTTCAGATGGTCATCAAACTCTAGGATTAAATACTCATCACTTCGATCTGATCGAAGAGTTTTAATATTCTTACCTAGTTGGTTTTAACTCGTTAGGTTTCACCCTTTTGTATTAATGTTATTAATAGGCATTTCAAGATCAAGGACATATAGTCCATTGTTCATTTGTGCAGTAGCATAGAATATATCATTCAAATAAATTGAGCAACAATTGTTCTTTATTATAAATGAAAAACCAAACTTGTCCAAACAAGCAATGAAAATAATATTCCTGCTAATTCCAGGTACATAATAACAGTTCTCTAACTGAATTATTAAACCACTAGGTAAAGTCAATACAAAAGTTCCTACGGCTAAAGCAGCAACCTTTGCTCCATAGCCAACTCGTAGGTCGACTTCACCTTTTGCCAAATCTCTACTTCTTTTCAGCCCCTGCACATTTGTACAAATGTGAGAACCATATCCAGTATCTAATACCCATGATGCAGAAATAGATAAATTAATAACAAAAATACCTGAAGTTGAAGTCTCTACTCCATTCTTCTTATCTTCCAGGTACTTTGGGCAGTTCCTCTTCCAGTGTCCGGTCTTACCGCAATGGAAGCAGGTGCCTTCTTTTGCTATACCTCCACTAGGCTTCAAAGCAGCAGTGGGTCTGGGATTGGCAACTTCCTTGCCCTTTCCCTTATCACTCTGCTTAGTGGGCCTTTTGTTCTGTCTCTTTCCATTTCCGATCATCAGAATGGACTTCCCTTTTGACTTCAGATTCTGCTCGGCAGTTCTTAACATGGCGAGCAGTTCAGGAAGAGATTTGTCCATATCAATCATATTGAAATTTAGGACAAATTGACTGAAACTATCTGGCAACGATTGCAAGATCAAGTCAGTTGCAAGTTCCTTTTCGAGGGGAAAACCCAATCTCTCAAGGTTTTCCACATACCCAATCATCTTGAGTACATGGGGACCTACAGGGGCTCCCTCAGCTAACTTACTTTGAAAAAGGGCTTTTGAAACTTCAAACCTCTCATGCCTTGCTTGCTCTTGATAGAGCAACTTCAGGTGTTCGATCATATCGAATGCTGACATGTTCTCATGTTGCTTTTGCAATTCTGAGTTCATGGTAGCCAGCATGAGACAAGCAGTTTCATTGGCATCATCGACATGCTTCTTATAAGCATCTCTTTCTGCCTTAGGTGCAGAACTAGGAGGTTCCTCTTCTGGAACAGGTGTCTCCAAGACATACAGCTTTTTATCATGTTTGAGGACAATCCTCAGGTTTCGGTGCCAATCCAGAAAATTTGTCCCAGACAATTTTTCCTTATCAAGGATTGATCGCAGGATGTTGTTAGAGGTGTTTGCTGTCATGGTAATCTACACAAGGATTAATGAAAATATAAGTATCATTGAAATATTTAATTAGGCCTTTAATTAAATATGCTCCCACTATTTTACTCAAAACAAATGACCCTCATCATCTGATTCGGAAAATCCCGTTGGAAGATTTTCTAGTGGGTCGAGATCCATATTTCACTTCGTTCTAAGTCCGCGTAGGCGGATTACACAAAACTAGGTTATTTAGGTAGGAACTCCTTCCAATTGTATCTTATACAACTCTCGAAAATTACTGTTGGGTGAATAACTCCTTATTCCAATCCATCATATGGATTATTCCCAACTCTTGCTTCTAAACATATATAATAAAATTATAATTAAGTTTGAACCATTTTCTTAGCAGTTGGATATTACATTTATCCCATCGCACCCTACTAATATAGAACATGCACCTCGCGTAGGCGAAACCTACATATCCTATACCAATCTTGATGAGTGCTAAAACTTGGAAAGCAAACACATATAATATTATTATAATTTGTTTAGTTAAGTTTGACCCATTGTTTTAACAGTTGGATATTACAATTATCCCATCGCACCTTACTAATATATAGATCATGCACCTCGCGTAGGCGAAACCTACATTATCCATTACTAGTCTTGATGAGTGTTAAAACTTGGAAAGCATAAACTTAATATTTAATTTGAGGGAATTTCAATTTTTCTGATCTCACCGGCTTGTTTATCATATAAACCGTCTCTCACATGCATCAACATACATTCACATGCATCAACATACATACAAACAAAATGAAACAGTTATGGCCCCTAGCGCAATTGTTCTCCCAAGCCAATGAGAGAACCTAAGCTAACCTACAACGATCTAAGCTTCTCCAAGCAAGATCTTCAAGGTTGTCCTCCTTTGGCACTGACTTCTTTGCTTTCTTCATATCATTACATTACATGAAAGAAACTCGTTTTACATACGAGGGAGTGAGATGAGAAAAGAAGTTACAATTGGGATATTAAGAGAGAGGCACGACACGCAGGTCGTATTTAAAAAAAACCCAAAACAAAACAAAGGAAGACTAAGGCCATAACCGATCACCACAAGACAATAATAAACACTTTATTATTATTATTAATTCCTTTAATTAATTAAAATCAAATTAAATTACGACGATCGATCACACTACGCAGAGTTAGCCGGGGGTCCGCTGCCCGGACAGCGGGGTCTAAGGGGCAGCGCCCCGCTCGAAAATTTTAATGAACAATTCATTTAAAATTGACGTCGTTTTCGTATCAACACTTGATACTTCAAAGCACTTTTTCTAGCCGAACCGGTGAATTTTTCCTTGCGTTAACCGGTTAACCATATGCGTTAACCGGTTAACACTGTTTGAAAATATTTAGAAAACTCTTTTCTACCTTGCGTTAACCGGTTAACCAAATGCGTTAACCGGTTAACACTGTTTGAAAATATTTAGAAAACTCTTTTCTGCCTTGCGTTAACCGGTTAACCAAATGCGTTAACCGGTTAACACTGTTTGAAAATCTCAAAAAATTTATTTCGCATTCCTTTAACCGGTTAACCATATGTGTTAACCGGTTAACACTGTTCCAAAAATTAAAAAAATTATTTCGTATTACGTTAACCGGTTAACCATACGCGTTAACCGGTTAACACTGTTCGGAAAAGTGTTTAGGACGCACAACTCTTGTGCAATCAAACCCCAATCGCATAACTCTCTAACAACACAACCCTTGTGTCGTCACTAACCCTGATGCACCAATTTCAGACCGTCAAACACGTCTCGATTGTTAATTCAGTATGATTGATCAACACGTCATTGCTTCACCATACTAATGTCGGATCAAGAAGCAAACGACCATTGATCGCTCAAAGGAAAACAATCATCGAGGTTTTTGAATGAATGAAACAAGAACACTATATCATATATAATGTATTTTGCATCAGGGTTACATATATCACATATATGTAACTTGATCGATCTCAATTTAACCTTTGATTCATTCTGTTTTAATCATATTATTACAGAACAAAAACAGTTATCAGATTCATGGTTTCGTAAGTGGCTCTGATACCACTGAAGGAGAATTGCCATCCAAGGCGCAGCGGAATTTAAAAATTTCTCCATTTAGTGATCCTTACGAATGGGCATGATCAGTGATAGAATCGTTACCTCTTGTAGTGATTCAGACCTTTGGTGCAGATCTCTGATTATGATCAAAACCTTTGGTACAGATCCACGGGGCGATCACGAACGTTGAACGATGACAACGTCTCTACTCAGTCCACACGAACGGATTCCTTCAATCGCAGTGCTAGCTGTTATGAATGAAGGCTTTGAGTGAGAGAAAGAGGGAAACAAAACTCCAAGTCTCTACTTGAATTTCTGTCTGAGTGAATTAGAGTGACAATGCTTCTACCCAAGGGGTTCTATTTATAGAACCACTTGTGTGGGCTTCAAGCCAAAAGGCCCACTTAAGTGCATTTTGGCCCATATCTCATAATATGCCAAAATCACTTAAGTATTTGGTACCTTACCATATTTCGTCTCCCACTTAAGTGCACCGTACCTTACGATGTTCCTTAATTATTCTATCTCTCATCAATCCGTCCTTTGTGTGTGACCCTATAGGTTTTCGCGACGTTGGCAATTATATTAAATCACACATTTAACATAATAAGCAGTGAGCGGTATCTAGCAACACATCACTGCTACCCAAGTCACGAAAATGTCATGTGATCTGACAAAACCTCCTGTGATAATAATTATGTGTATAATTACCCCTTTGCCCTTATGTCTATATTGAACACAAGGTATAGACCGTGTCACCCTTGTCCAGTTCAATATTGGGCCCATAGACATTTATCCTGTTACGCAGGATTGGCAAATTCCATCTAGGACACTCATGTCCCTCAGCATGCTTTGTGGAGTACCCATCAACTGTCTTTATGGTCATCCAGTTACGGATAACGTTGGATCAGTAACAAAGCACTCAACTCTACATCTAGGATCCATAGTGGTTTCAGGTCGAAGAGTGGTATACACTATTATCACCATGAGAATAACTTATGACACTTTGCATAACTTTCTATATAGTATTCTCATAGCGGGTCAATCCGGTATAAATATTACTCCTAATATTCATACCTATGTTTAAGACTTGATAACTCTTTATCCATGATCCATGAGATGTGATCATCAGTCTACAAACATAATAGTCTTAATGCTTTAATGTTATCCCACTTCACACTAAAGCTCGACTACGGATACTTTAAGAATAGTGTCCTTATGTTTAATGTGTTCTCATGATTAAGTCACACTTAATACATTAAACGGACTATCTATTCCAGGGACTTTATTAATCAACCATAATAAAGAAAATGCCTTTTATTATTAATAAATAATTCGATACAAGTACCAAAAGTATTGGCCTCTAGGGCTTACACCAACACCGAGAAGGTGACCTTGTGCTCAAGAAAGTTTTGTCTTTCGCGCCCGATTCCAGGGGCAAGTGGACTCCAAACTACGAGGGTCCATATGTTGTTAAGAGAGCCTTTTCAGGCGGTGCTTTGATGCTTACAACAATGGATGGGGAGGATTTCACTCGTCCTGTGAATTCAGATGCAGTTAAGAGATACTTTGCCTAAAAAAAAAAGTATATGCAAATGAAAAAACAAATGAAAAAAAACAGAATAGCTCGCTAAGTTGAAAACCCGAAAGGGCGGCTTAGGCAAAAATGAGCGTCTCGGTGGAGAACCCGCAAGGGTAATTCAGGCAAAAATTAGAGACTTGAAAAAAAATACATATTTGCATCCCGCTAGATTGAGTACCTCACTCTGGGGCAATCTAGGCAAAAATTAGGGATTTGGCAAGTAACTGCATCCTGACAAGACTTTCTGTTCACCAGTCGTCATTTCGTCAGAAGATTCTCGATTCGTCGTCAACCGAAGCTTCGGATACATCGAGATTCAAATTGGTAGAGAAAGGATCATTATGTTCAATGTAGCCCTCTTCCAATATATATCACTGATTTCAAATTTGTACAGATCTATGGAGTCTTGCCATTTGCAGACTACTATTCCATCAAATCAATTTGAGCTTTTTATCCAATTATTTGCACTCTTATTTGTTTCAATTCGACAAATGTTTTGCATGTTTTAAATTGATAAAATATCATTGTTTTAAACAAATCAAATTTTTCAAAATTTTTGTTTTAAACAAAGTGAACATTCACAAGATTGAAAGGATACTCAAGAATATCTCAGTGCTCTCCCGAGGGTGGCATGATTCCCAACAGGTAAGACATTTGTTCATATTCCTGGTTTGGTGGTATCTTCTTTCTTCAGATCTTTGTTGAGGCTGTTCCTCGAACAGAGTTGTTGTTGGGGCTGTTCCCCAGTACAGTCGCGAGCAGAGTGTTGTTGAAGACTTCGTTTTCTCCAGCAGCAGTTTTCCCCTAGCATGGGTGTTTTCTTGAGAAGTTTCGGTGGTTGATGGTTTGTCATCTTGGTGCCCCGTCACTTTCTCCAGTGGGTCGTATCCCCCAAACTTTATTTGTCTCCTCAGCACAGTCATGAGTATAACTGATTGATTGATACTCCCCTCGGAGTCGCGAGTAGAGCTGTTATTAATATCCCCACCAGGGTTGCAAGTGGAGTTGTTACCGCTTTTCCCCATGCAGTGTTGCCAGCGGAACTGTCTGTTTCCTCAGCACGATCGTTTTCTCTTTGAAGATTCGGTAAGTCAGTTGGTTTGATACCCGGTACTTTACCTTTTCCCCGGCGAAGTCGTCTGCGGAATTGTTGCTATCTCTCCATCAGAGTTGTTTCTCTCCAGCAGAGTAGGATTTATTTTCCTACTCCGTGGTTGATTGGGTTGGTATCCCAGTATTTCAATCATCTTTTCCTCAGCTTAGTCTGCAGATTGTTTGTTGTGGCAGTTTTGCCTGTTGAATACTCCTTCAATCCCCAGTACGGTCGGATGATGGCTCTAGCCTCCAGTGAACGGATTGATTTCCTGACTATCTGTGATCCCCGTAGAGTGGCTTATATTGCAGAATCTACTTGTCGTGATCAGTTTGCTGTGTATTCTCCCTAAGTGGAGTGGTCTGTTGCAGAACCTACTTGTTTGATCTGTCCTCCCTCAGTGGTTTGTTCCCAAGAGAGTAGCCGACAGTTTTCCCCAATAGAGTTGCTTATGCAGTTAGATTCTATTTGGATGATATCATTCTCCCTCAGTGGATTGTTTCCCAGTGGAGTTGTGTGGAGTTGCTTCTACAGCAGTTCGTGCTTATGCACCCTTTTGTTTCTCAGTTGACACTGGGATCCCCTGCAGATATACTTTGGGACTCCTCTTGTTCCCCTACAGATTCGTCTTGGTGGCTGTTTTGCCCGTTGTGACTTTCTGTACCCTGATTGGGTTGTTTCCTGATATTTCTGATTCTCTGCTTCTTCAGCAGTACCCGCAGATCTTTGCTTTACAGCACGTAGATCTCCGCAGATTGGCTCTCCAGTTGGTTTTTCCCCTGGAAGTATAATACCGGACGTTTGTTCCTGAACCTGTTTGTGTTAGAAATTGTCTGTTTTGTCAGCATTCATCAAACATAAATCACGCATATTCATGCATATTCATAAAACATTCAGATATTCATGTTGCATTTTTTGCCATATATCTTTTGTTTGCCGTGTCTCCTGCTATGGTGATATAGATCTCTTTACAGATCTCCTTAAGCAGATGTCGGGTGTTATAAAATCTCTCCATATAGAGTCAACCCCATAAGCAGAAAATGTCTGTCTTTTCTCCTGCGGTTCCCCACTGAGATATATCCTCGTGGATGACGGTTTCTTCCGTATCCTCCCAACACATATATTGGGATGGATTTTCCTATTTGAGTTACATCCTCATTAGGACGTGTCTTGATTCAGTCTGTTTTTTCGGATTATTCCCGAATCGACTATTTGTCAGATGTCTTGTGCTTCCCAGTGGGCTGTTCCCCAGCGGAATGTCTTTGGGCCTCTGCCTACAAACCAGCAGTTGTAAGTCCTATCTTTCCTGGCTTTCTCGACAGAATTTGTGGTTATACACCTTTTATTCTCCAGCCAGAGTTTTTGGTTTTCTACCTACTACCGGTAGTTGTAAATCCTATTTTCCTGCTCTTCAGCAGTGGGTGGTTTGTTATAAACCCTATTTTGGTTTCCCGTGCGGATTTGTGATTTGTTCTATCCCCACGCGGAGTTGTTGGTCTTCTACCCCGTATTCGGTAGATGTAAACCCTAATTTTGTGGTTATCTTCATTCAATTCTTGATGTTGATTTTCCTCTATTTGGATAAGTTGCTCAGATCAGCACTTATATCCCTAGCAAGTCTTTTGTGGATAATTGCCGTATGCTAGCAATTTTATCCCCAGTGGGTCCTTTCACCGTATGCTAGTGATTGTGTTCCCCGGATCATTGGTTGTTTATCAATGCATCCCCAGCTAGTCCCTGTCGATAATTGTCGGATGCTTGCAAATTATCCTCAGCAGCTCGCCTTTCATTTACCCTTTTGTCGGTAATGTCTGTTGCTCCTTTTGATTGGTCATCATTATATACCTCTCCTGGTATCCCGATGCCTTTCTTTTCGGATTTTATCCTATAAACAACCTACAACCCGGTTAAGGATAATCTTCCATGCGAGTATATTATTCACGTTTTGACGGCTATGAATAATATATCTCATGCACTCTCTTGTCGAACACTTTGTTTGTTTCCCCAACTGAGTAAGATTTGCATTCTTTACAGAATTGAATGTCCATCCTATAAACAAGTTTGCTTTCGCTCTCTTCAGGATGATGAGTGTTTTGGAACACACACCAATTCACGTCTTTGGTCGGTCACCTGTTACATACCTACATCCCGGTATCCTTGGTGTTCCTTCCTGAGTTTGTTACCCTTACCGGTAGCATCTCATTTTGCTTATTACTTCCCCAGTGGAGTTTTCTTTTGCTTCTTCTCAGGAGTCAGCTTGTGTCTCTCCAATGGATTTATTTTCCATTTGGAAATTCTTTTCCCAGTGTGAGTCCTTCACTCCCCAGTGAGTTCTCCAGTCTGTTTTTTGTTTTTTTCCCTGATCAGAGTCGTGTTTTGTTCACGTTGTGTCAGTTTTGTTTTTTCCCCATAGAGTCTTGTCAGAGTCTCTGTTCCTGGTGAGTGCACTACTCCGATGGATCGTCTTTTCTTCTGTGTGAATCATATTCCCCACAGAATTTGTGTCTTTTGCATACATACATTTGCATCATGAGGTCTCTTAGGGACCAAAATTTGTCTCATTACTGTTATTTAAGCCCATTCTACCGCGTCGAGATGAAGATTTCTAAACTCCACTTCTCCGGCTAGAATGACCTTAAATAGGGGCATCTGTAAGACCCCAATTTTGGGCCCTAAGATCCCTCATGGCCCATATCATATCATATCATAACCTCAAGGATCATTGCATGCCTTTGCTTCCCTCCTAGTGGGTAGTTTGCCTTGTGAGTTGTTTCTTGATCACCAAGCATACCTTGCATTTGTATATCTTTGCTTTTCATGCGTTTATTAACCAAAAAGTACAAAAATATTGTCAGTCTAACCTTGTTGCTTACAGTTGAAGCAATCATCAGCAATTAGGTCAAAGACAGTCAACAGTCAGTCAAAGCAATGGATGGTGGCCATTCTTGCAGAATTTGGGCACCATGATCAATAATCAAGAGTTCATACATCTTGGGACATCATTTGAAGTCAAGTTCTCAAGGAATTAGGGTTTGGAATTCATCAGAAGTGGTCCAGTCACTCAAAACCCTAGAAAAGTCAAACTTGGTCAACTGTGGATTTAATCAGTGATTTGATGGATGGAATTGATTTGAAGGAGCTCATTCATGCTTGTACAAGTCTCATGTATCATGTCAAACCTCATCATGGAAGAATTTGAAGTAGAAACAGAAAATTTCCAGAAATAGCAAGTGGACCTGTAATTTCAACTGCCAAAAATGGAAACTTCTTGATCTTAAACTTACATCATGATACAAGCTTCAAATGAATTTTTGCCCAACATGAAAGTTGAAGATCTTGTTCTCCCATTTTCAAAAAGTCCAAGAACACCCAAATCCCATGTGTGGTTGTCAAGATATGATCAAATCATTTTCACAAAATCTTGAACTTCAAAGAGCCATATCTCTCAAACCATAAGGCCAAATTTGGTGGGGTTTTTTCCTACAAACCACATTTTTCCTCCTCTTTCCAAAAATATAAATTTCATTCATCAAAAACCTACCATTCAAAATGGCATTTTTGGACCTATTTCATTAAAAAGACAAGTTTGACCAAACTTTGACTTTTTGATTCTTTGACTTTTTCTTAATTTGACCAATTGGGAAATGTTTCATATGGTATTTGAAACTTGCTCCAAGTTTAAAATCATGTTCATACCACCATTTTACCTCATTTTGGACCAAAGTTGCAAACTTGGTGTTTTTGCAAATAGTTTGAAAAGAGTAAAAACAAGGTACAACAATTCTTGAAGCAACATAAAACAGCATTTGTAAAGGTCCTATGCAGCCTGTTTCCAAGGCCCAAACGTGCAGCAATACCCCTCCTATCCACTTGTTTCCAAATTAGCAAAATGCAAAATGCTTCATTTTAACAAAACCAGTTTAGCACTTGTTAAACCAACTCTAAACAGACTATATAAGCAACTTTTTCTGTCACTTCAGAACCCTAGAAACAGAAGCAGCCACGACCATTTTTCCTCACTCTCTCATTCTTGCAACTTGGCTCGAGTTGAATTCCTGCCCAAAAGTTCCACAAAACCTCAATCACCCTTAGTTCCTTCATGCTCTAAACAACATTTTGAGCTCGTTTTCACCATCAAATCATAGCTGGAACCTTCTCTTCTCACTCTGTTTTTACCAAGCTCCAACAATGGCCAAGCACGATTTGAACATGTTCATGCATAGCTGAGCAAAAGGCATCAAGCATACATCAATATCAACCACTGTGCTCATCTGTTTTTGTCTGCAACCTCAAAAGAAGCCCTGCATCCATTTTTTCTTCATAGCCAAGTAAGTTTTCGACCATCCTTTTTCTCCAATCCATGACATGTATAGTATAGATCCTAGCTTGCTGAGTCTAATGAAGTTTGTCTCATGAAATTTGGTTGGCTGGTTTGCAAGATATATGAGAATGAAATTTTGTGTCCATTTGCATTTTTGTTCGATTCTACTTCCATGTTGTGTTACACTGAAAAATAATGATGGATTTGCTTTCACCATGCCCTAATGCTTCTATTGATATGCTGTTCATCCATTTCTGGGACTTTTTGTTCATGATCAAAATTTGATGTTCATGCTTTCTCTGCTCGATTCATGCATTTGATTGTGTTGTATGGAAAATGGATGCTGGATTGTTACTCACCATGCCTTGATGAACACATTGCTATGTTTGATTTTAAATTCTGGACTTGAAAAAAATTCGATTTGAATGAGAGGGATGAAGCTTGCACTGCCATGTTGCCAAACCCTAGTATTGCATGAAAACCCAGAAAATTCGAAGTTGATTGACTGCTGTTTGCTATATGTTGCATGATGCTGTACCAATGCCATGATATTGTGTGATGTTGCTTGAAGTTTGTTTTTATAATGATGAACACATACATGTTGCTGTTGAAACCCTAGAGCCATTTCCCATATTTTCTAGTTGGCTGCTATTGTTCTATGTTGCATGAATATTACATTTGTGTTACCATGTTGGTCTGCATGATTTTGTTTGAGATTTGTTGGCCATGATAATCGATTGAAGTTGAGCATTTGAGCTGCCCTGCTGCATAAACCCTAAGGGTTTCTAAAAACAGAAAATATGAGGTTTCATTGGTGTGTTTACTGTTCCATTGGCTGAGAGCCAATAGGAACATTTCCTTTCCTCCACCCAAAACGCACAGTTTGGTTTAGTGAGCTCAATATTACCAGTTTGCCACTGCGTTGACCATTAGTTGACTTGTTCACCATGTTGTTTGCTCATGTTGCTTCAATTATTTACTCAAGTTCACAAATTCATTTCTCTCTCAATTTTCATCCAAAAATCCTGAAAGTTTTCCCATCATGTTCATGATTGAGTCTAGTATTTGATTATGAATTTTAATAAATTTTTCATTGGTTGGATTTTTGTTGATAATTGGTTTTCCAACATGCATGCTCAAATGATATCTCTTGCCATTTCAATTGTGAAATACTCATGTTGAATCCAATGAGCTTGAATTTTTTTGTGGTGAAACTAGACTCATTGACCTTTGTTTCCATATAGAGTTTATGCATTTCCCATTTGTGGTTTGTGAGTTACAAATTTTTGAAGTTATGTGTTGCATTTGATGCTATATGAATGATATGCATTTTTATGAATTTTGTTCACATGCTTCCCTACATCCAAATGACCTCAAATTTTGCATGAATCATCTATCACATGTCTAGTTTGTGTATGAATTTTCTTGGAATTAATCTTGCTGTTTTACATTTATTTTGAGAATTTTCTTCCATGCTTTGTCATTTGTTGACTTTTTGTGCTACACATTGCCATATCCTTTGTGAAATTCTCATATCATATTGTATGTCCATGAAATTTCATATGTGATAACTAGACTTCTCAAGCTTTGTATTGGTGTTAACGTCACTCATTTCTCTTCTGTTTTCAAATTGATATGAGTTTTTGAAGTTGACCCATGCTTGTTGACTTTCATCATGCTTACTTGAATTTGGTTTGACTTCATGATTTTACTTGACTGCCTTCCTCTCATCCAAATGCCATGAAATTTTACATGTCTACCATGCTAGATGTTAGGATTGAGTGGGATTTATTTCATGATTTTTGAGAATGTTTGGGTTGACTTTTGAATGAAGTCTTGCTGTTGACCTATTTGTGCTCTTTCTTGCCATGCTTTGCATCCTTTTGCATATGAAATGACATTGATGCATGATTTTATTATGAATCCAATTGAGATTGCTTATTAAATGTTTGAACATGAATTGGGTTGACTTTCCTTTGCTGTTTGACTTTTTTCTTTCACCTTTGACCCTAGGCTAGTCCTAGTGGTCTTTTGAGCTTACAATTGAGCTATTGTTTCAGGTTGAGCACCAATGCCCCAAAGACCTTTCAAATTTGATTGAGTTGATTTGTAAATATCATGTACTAATCTTTGTTTTGTAGGTGTGACTCACATACTTGAGTCTTTGGCTTGTTGCCTTGGCACCTCTGTTTATGGTTGACTGTTGTTTATCCTTTTCTTTTGGTTTGAACTGTTGACTTGTTTACTAATGAGTTTGACTTTTTCAGGTACACTTTAGTTGCTTTAGTTGCTTGCTTTGCTTTTTAGCATTTGCTTTGAGGTATAAACCTTTCTTCTTCATGTAGTCTGGAGACCCGGTCGGTTATTTGACCGGGCAAACTGTCTGAAGTCCTCCTTAAGAGGCAATGCCTGTGTGTGTTTAAATTTGTCCTAAGCAGGAAAAGTCCTCATTTGAGGCAATTGGTGGAAGGTAGGGATAAGCAATCTATCCCCCACTATTCAGTGTGTCCTCTCTTTGCTCCCATTACATGGTTGAAGCATTGAGATAAAAACCCAAGATCTAATCGAGTCAATAATGGGGAAAGAGTTCCATCTTTCTGAACTCCCTCACTTTCTATTATTTGATGCTCTCTCTGATCTGAGATAGAAGCAATGAGGCACACCCCTCATCTCCTTTTCATCTGCTTCACCTTAGCCTCTCAATGGCAAGGTTAAGAGCGACCCTTCACCTATTACAGTGGACTTCCAAAGTCAAACCCTCTTGTGTGAGCCCCCCATTGTTTGGCTATAGAGTGTGCTGTTTGATATTCATTGTTTGATTGATTGCTTCATGTGCACTTGCTTGCTTATATGTTATGCATCTATCATCATCAATTGCCATTAGTGCATGATCATCTCATTTGCTTTTGTGATGCTATCATTGTTGCTTGCCCATTGAGGACAATTGTAAGTCCATCTCTTTTGGCCTTTGCTCCTGTGATATGGAAGGATAGAGTGCAAGACCTCCTTGGTCACTCATATCTCCTGTCATTGCTTTGCTTTGTATGTGAGGATACAGTTATAAGTCCCTGTAAGTTGGCATCTGTTGTCCTGTGATCATAATTTGATCTGTTTGCTTTGTATGTGAGGTTGCAGCTGTAAGTCCCTGCAAGTTGGCATCTGTTTTCCTGTGATCATAAGTTGATTTGTTTGATTGCATGAGAAATTGCAATTGTAAGTCCCTGCAAGTTGGCTTTTGCTTTCTCATCATCTCATGTTGCATAGTTCTTGTATGTGAGGATCCTTGTAAGTCCCTGCTATGTGGCATTGGTATTCCTATGATCATGTGTGTGGGGTTAACCTAAGTCCAGACAGATTGGCAGTTGACTTCCACATTTCATATCCCATTTCTTGTTTTCTTCTGTGGAGATTAGTGTAAGTCCATTGAGTGGCATCTGATATCCCATTCTGTTTTAGGAGATTGGTATAAGCCCAGTGATTGGCATCCGATATCCGCCTTTTGGATTTCATCTTTGTTTGTTTTCTATTATCCATTGCATTCCAAAGGACACACTTGAATCATCTCCCATATGATCTCAAGAAGTGAACCTTCTAAGAAGTTTTATTATCCATCCTCATCCATTCATCATTCATTATGTCCTAGACTTTTCACACTGTACCTTTTAAACTTGACATAAGTGTTGTGCAAACTTCTTCATGTTTTTTCTAACTAAAAACCTGGACCCCAAGTCCTTGACTTTTTTTTAAAACTTCATTTTCATAATACTTCTTTGAATCAATCCTAATCATACTTTGACCTCATTTTCATAAACACAATCAATTAACTTCACTCATTCACTTGTTTTGGCTTTGTCCATTAATCTTTTCATGCATTAGCCATAGGCTTCAATTATCATTGTGGTTGATGTAAATCTTGCCTATCCTTAGTGAGTCGACAGTAAGACTTCCGTACTGAAAACAGGGTTAACCCCTCTAGTGCGTCGAAGCTATCCTCACATGGTGGATGTTGTTCTTGGTCGAGCGTTCTCCCATTGATAATGAAAAGCCTCAGTGCTTGTGTTTAAAATTGAATCCACCAACTTTCGGAAATCTTTTAGCCGAACTACGGCGTTTTGATCCTTACCTTTGATGGAAGGTACGTAGGCAGCGGGTTTATCCGTTCAAACCCAATAAAAAATGTATATATTCTTTTCTCATCATCCCAATCATGTTTGCACAATACATATGTCATAACAAATATTAACTTAGCATAACAAGTGTGAAAAGGGCTCCCTAGGAGTACCTAGGACGTAGTGGGTGCCTAACACCTTCCCATTGCGTAATTTACCCCTTACCCAGACTCTCTGATCTTTTTATTAGTTTTCTACGTGTAAAACTTCTTAGGCTTTTGTTCGCTTTTTAGCCAGTCCTTTGGATAAATAAAAGTGCGGTGGCGACTCGAAATTTCAATGTATCTCTAGCTTATGGTTTAATCAATAGATCATATAGCGACGAATACACCGCTACAGCAAAGTGACGACTCTGCTGGGGAGATCTCACCAGAATCCTTGGTGGTATTGCCTACTTTTCACCCTTGTTGTGCTATATTGTTATCTTTTATTTGACGTATTTTTGTACAATTTGGGATCACTGTATTGATTGTAATGTGTGAATTGCTTGATATACATTTGCTGTTTGCTTTGGTGATCTGTGAGATGAGTTCTATACCCGAACTCGAGTGCTCTCTAGGATAGGAGAATGGCATAGTCTCGTCGACTGGTGTGGAGTAGTCCTTAGCCAGTTGACTTGCGAGCCCATTCACTTGGTGGAGGTCATGTTGAACTAATAATGTCACACAAGTTATTTGTGGTTAGGCATTATTCTTTCAATCATGTTCCGCAGAAGCCAAGGACCTTAGTTTACCAAACCCATCTTGGCCTATTTTTAGGACCGTAGTGCGAAGGTCGTTCAGATGTCAGTTCTGATACGATTGTTACGCGATACTACACTCATAAGAGTTTCTCTTGAGAATATTCTTGGAATACGAGTATTCGTTCCTCCGAAAATATTCGAAAGATGGAACGATGATTATGGGAACCTCTGATAGAACATGTCTGGCAGGTTTAAACCCTAGTACACTCCCTTTGGGTGGTTCTTAACCGAGACTCCATGCTCGTGACTCTCAACAAACCCGTGATTCGTGGTTGAGTCGTTCAAACATTGTTAATATCAATGGATCCCGGATCAGGTGTAAAACCTAAAATCCATCAAAGCGGCTGGTTGATATTAAAAATGTCTGAACCGGTTCATGTACCGTTAATATCAATGGAACTTGGGTGTCGATAAGGTGAAAACCTAAATCCACCAAAATGGATGATTGATATTAGGGATACATTGAGCTTTCCCACGACCTTTGTTTGGTGTGCTTTGCTTGATCCTTGAGTGTGTTTGTTGCATTCATGCATTCACGCATTCATCCGCATTCATGTCATCAAAAAAAAGAAATTTTCAAGGAACTTAAAAAGGGTTTATTTGCAAAATTTTCAGACATGGAAAGACCAAAAAGGCATACGAAGAAATACAGCTTCAAGCAGCCTGATGTAAAAGAGTTAAGGAATCTGACATCATATGTATTAGATCCCTTGGGTTTCAAAGCTCGCTATGGGAAGCTTCTGCCGCTGTTGACTACTCAAGTGGATGAGGGATTGATGAGCACTCTTGCTCAACAAACAACATACAATGCACAACATATCAACTTGAAGAGCAAGGTATCAAATAAAGATAGCCACATCCAAGCTTAGCAACTTCATGATCTTTTTCAAATTTGCCCATGTAGCAAATGAATTCCACAATGCCACAAGTCACAGGTTCAAAATAACAGCTTCACAATGATCATGTTACAGATGAACTCAAATGGATCTTCAATGATGTATCAGATGAAGTTTCAAATTACAAGCACTTGGTTACATGAAAGTTAGCATTGCCCAAGTCCTTTGCATAGGGAGTATTGCCTAAATTCTAAGTCCAATAGTCTCATATCAAACCAACAGTCCACACAAGGTGTTTTTTTTAGGGTTTTTGTTCTTATTAGGTACATTAATGGTCAAAGACCACATAATAAAACACAATATACACAAACAAAATATATCACAAAATATGGTCCAAGTGGTTAAAGTAAAAAAATGACATTAACATAAACAATTAGAATGGTATGAATAATGACAAATGAATAAGGCTTAAAAGATAAAGTGCATTAAAGTAAATGACTTGAAATTAATTGTTAGTTGTCAATGAGTTAGAAGTTAGTATTGCTTTTGCTTTTTTTTAAGTCATTCTTTGGAGAACACTCAACCCACTTATCACAAGCATGGATTCTTGAACCAAGACATCTTCCAAAGGAAGGAAAAAAGGCCGAGTTTCCACACAGTACCATGAAATAGGGGAGACGTACAATCTCATTAACTAGAATGTTGTGCCTTTTGTGTCAAAATTTAGCGCTATGTTAAGCAATCGTAATTGGACTTATGTAGAAGTCACAACTATTTGAGGTCAGGCAAGAGAATTTTAGTGTTAATACATGTTAGATACATAGTATAATGGACTATACTCATAAAACATACCACACACAAAAAGAATATGGAAAAGTGGTGGTCTAATCTCATCCATACTTATGTTGATTTTGCAATCAACTAGCCTTTGGAAGTAGAGATATCATAGGTCCATGACTTGAATGCATAAAGAAGGGGAATGAGATGAAGAGGGAGGGAAGATAGATCAAACTCAAATTGTACAAAGGAGGACTTTTACCAAATTAAGATCATTCATTCATTTTGGGAGATAGAATGTACATTCCATCAAACCCCTAAATCCAATGATCTTAACCTAGCAAAGTTAAATCAACCTTGACCAAGGCCCAACAAGACAAGTCAAACATACAAAGTCAACCAAAATGGCTCAACATAATTATTTGGCATTTATTCAATTTAAAAATACTAAAAAATAATGCATTAATATAAATATGGTTGGTCAATTTCCTAAAACCTCATCAAAACACCAAAGAAATTGCCATGAGATTTATCATAGGTTAAACAAGGTCAAAGGACCTTGGAGAAAAAATTTCAGATTTTTTTGGAAACTTAAAAGTATTTTTAAATAATTAAAAATAATCAAAAAATCAATTAAATCATAAAAAATATTAATAATAATTCAAAAAATCATTTTAATTCAAAATATGAAAGGGGATTTTATTTAAATTTTTTTGGTGAAACTCTCATATTTTTTGGATCAATATTCAAATTAATATGAATTAATGAAAATCAAAGGAATAAAATGAAAATTAGAAAATACAAAAAAACGTGGACCACTTGATCTCCCTCATTAATTGAGGTGGCAGATCAAGTGGACACAAAGCGCGTTCCATGATGGAACTTAGTCAGCGCGCCACACAATTGGTCATCCAAACCAACGCTTGTGATTAAAACATTTTAAACTGGATTAATGGTTCAGGACCACGCCACATCATTGCCGGAGCAAAGCGTCGGTCGTCTTCTCAGGCGACCTTGGCCGGACTGGTCCAATCATTACCATGACATAAATGAAAAAGGAGGACATGATCTGAAAGAAAAAAAAATGCCTTAGAGCACAAATCTAACCTTAATTTTAACTAACTCCAAATATATAGAAAGATATGAGGAGTTGAATTTTGAGGTGTGTCAATTGAGTTGCTTCGATTTAACCTCAAAGCAACTCAATCTTCTTGCCTACATTGGTATGACTTCAGACAACCAAAGATCCAAGAGAATTGATGAGAATTGAGTGAGAACCGAAGAGAAGAAAAAATCTAGAAAATACCTTCAATGTTGTGCAGAACTTGATCTCTCTTGCTTCAATTCTTGTTTGATCTTGCTCCAATTGCTTGCAGAAGTGGATTAGGAATGGTAAGAAGCTTTGGATCTTGGAGATTTTGAATCTCCAAACAGTGACATTCAAACTCAATTTTCAAGTGAAAATTATCAGGTTTTCATTTGAATTGTGAAGGTTCTAAGAGTGGAGGCAAAGCTGGCGTGCAAGGATCCCCTTAAATGAGCTCAGAAGGTCTATATTTATAGCAAATTCGAGTGTTATTTGCACACTTGCAATTTCTTCCAAATTTGGCAATGTCATGTTCAAGCTTGCATGGGCGTGTACAGGCCCATGAAGCAATACACTAAGGTCCAAAACCAACTGAAATGAGGTCTGAATAAAGCTTAATTGGCAAGGCAATGTGAAATGATCATTTGAAGTTTTGATTTTACCAATTGATGTAGGCCTGTTAACACCATGCGTAGCCCTAGCAAAATTGATCCAAAATGAACGAATCAGGACTATTGGGAAAGCTTAGATCAAGAGGAACAACTCTTATGTTGAACAATTTTCCATTTGGAACTTGGATAATGGTGAATTTTAATGGTGAATTCTGCCTCTAAGTGTCAAGTCATATACTTCAATGTTCCACCTTACTAAACTTTTATGTGAGCTCCAAATGAGAAAAGTGCCTTTATCAAAGTTGTATTTCTTTCAAAGACCTTAAAAATGGTCACCAATTTGACATCATTTGGATTTAGAATGAGAGAGTTATGCATTTTTGAAGTTGAGGAAAATCACTTGTTCAATGGTATTGGTCCAAAATGACCTATAATATATCCTCATATCACATGCTCATAAAAGTTTATTTATCTCTCACTCCAAACATAAAAGTTTAAGTAGACATCTTGAATTTGATTTTGCAACTTGTAAATCTTTCATCTCATAAAAATTGAGCAAATTATGGCCTTGGGAAGTTGACTTTCAAATTAGGGTTTAGACAAAATGACCTATAATGTTTCAATATGCAACATGACTTTTAAAGCAAAATTAGCTCTATACCTAAACATGAAAGTTGTTTGGAATTTTATTTAGAGTAACTTTTCTCTTGGAATAATTTTCATATGATGAAAGTTGTAGGAGATAGGGTCTACGGAGACCCAGTTTTGATCAGATGAATTCATTTGGCCAACCACCATCAACCAACTTGCTAACTTGCAATTCTCTTGACTTTTTAGGCTCATGGTAGATCATATATGCATAAGATGATGAATTTTGAAGTTCCCTTTAAGAAATTTGATCAATTGATGAGGAAGCTTGTTGAAGAAGTTACTCAAGATACCCAGACAAACTAGGGTTTCCAAGGCAAACCAACTCCAAAATCTTGAAGAAATCTTGATCAAAATAACATGCAAAGATCATTGGGACTCATATATGATGCTTAGAGACATTGTGGATCATTCCTTGGTTGTGCTCTTAGCTCTGAGGGTCTTAAACCCTATATATGAACTTGATAGATCAATGGTGATCATGCCCTACCTACAAAAGAGTTAGGCAAATACAAAGACATATTTTTGGTATTTTGGTTAGTTAAATGATAATATACAAGTATGATACAATTACATGGTGCTTGGTGATCTCTCCCCAAACAAACCCAATGAAAGAGGGGTAAAGAGGATGCCAAGGTATAATCCCAATGCTAATGCATACGATGAGATTGCATGAGGGATCTTAGAGTCAAAATTGGGGTCTTACAAACACCTATTTTATGATATGTGTATGTGATGCATGACTTTGTGAGATACGGTGTTTTCGTGACGTTCCAACTCTCCGACCCCTTGAGATTTTACTATGGCCATGGAACTGGCTGTGATGTTCTTGATACCCGAGAATATGCAATGTGCTTTTTTTTATATAGGAAGAAACTTTTGCACTAGTGTGACTGTTAATGTATGAACCCCGTGTTTTTCTTGAGAAGTGACGTTAGAAGCATATGATCCCTTTGACATTTTCGAAATCAAAGTAAAATATGTCTTTTCTTGCAAGCTTTTTTATTATGCCCAATGTTTCAATGCATTATTCACAAATAATTGATATTTTGTAATCAAAAGGAAAAATTGAAAAGCAAAGGAAGAGATTTGGAAAATAAATTTTTTTAATTGAGATTTGGCCCTTAAATGGGCAATATTACATAAGGTGGTAATTCTCGTAAGGAGATATTACCGAAAGTCTAAGAAGACATAAAAATGGAAATAAAAAACATATTTATTCATGTCCCTATTGATTTTAACCTGTGTTATTATCCCTACATCTTCGAGGTTACAATACTTTGCTTCCGGCGGTGATGATTGAATTGATTACTCCCATCTAAATTCTTGTCGTAGGGTGATATAAATGATGCGGTCACATGCCTTTTGGATATCCCTAGTTTTTGTCTGGAACGCTATTTTCGAGTCTTAGTCCATCGGGATGATACACCTTATTTTTCCTAAGTCGCTCCTTTGGGTTCTTGACTTATCTGGTTTTTTTTATACAAGTCCCTAATTTTTGCTTGGATTGCTCTTTCAAGTTTTCAATCCACCGGGACGCCTTAATTTTTTGCCTAAGTCGCTCCTTTAGGGTTTTCGACTTAGCAGGAATTTTATCCTCTTTTTCTAGGCATAGTGTTTCTTGACTGCATCCGAGTTTATGGCTCGTGGTAACTCAGCTTCGTCCATAGTCATGAGAATCAGAGCTACGCCAGAGAAGTCCTTCTTCACTACATATGGTCCATTGTAGTTTGGAGTCCATTTTCCACGGGGATCTTTATAGATGGATAGGATTTTCCTGAGCATTATATCTCCTTTTTCGAAGTGTCGAGGACAAACTTTCTTGTCGAATGCCTTCTTGAGCCTTTGTTGATACAGCTTCCCGTGACATACCGAAACCATGCGCTTCTCTTTAATGAGGTTTAGTTGGTCGAATCTGTTTTGCACCCATTCCGCTTCGTCTAGTTTGGTCTCCATCAGAACTCTTAACGAAGGGATTTTGACTTCGACAGGGAGTACAGCTTCGGTACCATATACCAGAGAGAAAGGAGTTGCTCTTGTTAAGGTGCAGACGGAAGCTCTGTAGCCCTGTAGTGTAAAAGGGAGCATCTCATGCCAGTCTTCATAGGTCTTCACCATCTTCTGGATAATCTTTTTGATATTCTTATTGGCTGTTAATCTTTGGTCGATAGGGTGATGAATTATGGTGTTCAATTTTGAAGCTCTCGCATAACTCATCCATCACTTTATTATTTTGATTCAACCCATTATCCGTGATAATTTTTGTTAGGAATCCCGTACCGACAAATGATCTCCTTCTTGATGAATCGTGCAATCACTTGTCTTGTAACATTGGGGTAAGAAGCAGCTTCCACCTATTTGGTTAAGTAGTCGATAGCAACCAGAATGGATCAGTGTCCATTTGCAGCTTTGGGCTCAATCATCCCGATTATGTCTATACTCCACATGGAAAACGGCCATGGAGCAGTCAGGACATTTAAGGGAGTAGGTGGAACATGTACCTTATCTGCACAGATTTGGCACTTGTGACACTTCTTTACGTATTTGAAACAGTCGGTCTCCATAGTCAACCAGTAATATACCGCCCGAAGAATTTTCTTAGACATGGCGTGCCCATTGGCATGAGTTCCAAAGGATCCTTCGTGAATTTCTTTGATAAGCATGTCTTTCTCATACCCGCCCAAGCATCTGAGGAAGACCATGTCATGATTCCTCTTATAAAGCACCTTCCTATTAAGGAAGAATTGGGAAGCCAATCTCTTGAGGGTCTTATTATCACCACTTGAGGCATTAGCGGGATATTCTTCTTTCTGAAGGAATTATTTGATGTCATGAAACCATGGTTTATCTTCCCTTTATGCCTCTACGGCTACGCATAGGCAGCCTCATCCAACCGGTGAATTCTTATAGTTGGCACCTCGTTGTACCACTTGACCTTGAACATGGACGATAATGTGGCCAAAGAGTTCGCTAGTTGATTCTCCTCTCGAGGATAATAATGGAAGGTAATTTCGTCAAAGTAAGTGATCATCTTTCGGACGTGGTCTCGGTACCAGATTAACTTAGCATTTTGAGTCCCCAATTCTCCCTTGATTTGATAGATGACAAAAGTTGAATCTCCATATACCTCTAGAATCTTGATTCTTAAATCGATGGCTTCGTCAATCCCAAGGATACACGCCTCATTCAACCATGTTGTCTGTACAGGTGAAGCATAACCTAGCAGTGAAAGGAATATGGTACCCTATTGGGGAGGTTATGACGGCTATGATTCCATGTCCGGTTGGATTTGAAGCACCATCAAAAACCAATTTCCATCATGATCCTGGTTCAGCTCCTTCATCGGGACCTAGGGTCTCGCAATCCTTTATTACCATAATATCTTCGTTAGGAAAGTCAAACTGTAAGGGTGATAATCTTCTGTTGGCTGATGTGCGAGATAATCCGCTAACATACTCCCTTTTATGGCCTTTTGTGTGACATACTGGATGTCGTATTCCGTTAGCAACATTTCCCATCGGGCAATTCTCCCAGTTACTGCAGGCTTCTCGAAAATATACTTGATAGGATCCATTCGGGATATCAATAGAGTGGTATGGCATGCCATATATTGTCTGAGCCACCGAGAAGCCCACACTAGGGCACAATAAATCTTCTCTAAGAGTGAATATCGGGATTCATAATCGGTGAACTTCTTACTTAGGTAGTAGATTGCGTATCCCATAGAGTTAGCAAGTATTATTAGGTACATTATAAGTGGTCTCCCAAGAACTGGTGGTACTAATATAGGTGGCTCTTGCAGGTATTCCTTGATTTTGTCGAAGGCTTTTAGAAAACCTTCGTTCCACTCGATGGCTTGATTTTTCCTGAGTAACTTGAGGATTGGTTCACATGTAGTTGTAAGATGTGAGATGAACCTAGCAATGTAATTCAATCTCCTTAGAAATCCTCAAACCTCATTTTCTGTCCTTGGAGATGGCATCTCTTGGATAGCTTTCACTTTATCGGGATCGACTTCAATTCCCCTCTGGTTGACTATGAACCCTAGTAACTTTCCTGATCTTACCCCAAAAGTACATTTTGCTGGATTCAGACGTAACTTGAACTTTCTTAGACGATCAAAAAGTTTTTGTAGGTTGACTATGTGATCCTCTTCAGTCTGTGATTTAACAATCATATCGTCAACGTAGACTTTTATTTGTTTATGGATCATATCATGGAATAGGGTTACCATGGCCCATTGGTATGTTGCCCCAACATTTTTCAATCCCAAAGGCATTACCTTATAACAGAAGGTGCCCTAAGGAGTGATAAACGTGGTTTTCTCCATGGCTGCAGGATCCATTTTTATCTGGTTATAACCTGAGAATTCATCCATGAAGGAGAAGAGTGAGAACTGAGTGGTGTTATCTAATAGTACGTCGATGTACGGTAGTGGAAAATTATCCGTAGGACTCGCTCTATTCAAATCCCAATAATCTACACACATCATGACCTTTCTGTCTTTCTTTGGAACGGGAACTATGTTAGCCATCCACTCTGGATATTTTGCAACAACTCAGAACCCAACATCGATTTGTTTTCTGACTTCTTCCCTGATTTTGAGAGACATGTATGGCCTAGTTCTTCTTAATTTTTTCTTAACTGGAGGACATTCTGGTCTGAGTGGTAATTTGTGTACGACTATGTTTGTGTATAACCCTGGCATATCCTGGTATGACCAAGCAAACACATCTGAGTATTCAGGTAAGATCTCGATCAACCTTTTCTTGACTTCATCTTTCAAGGAAGCGCCGACCTTAACTTCTTTCTTGTTTTCTTCAGTCCCCAGATTGATCACATCCACCGGTTCCTGATGACATTGAATTTCTTTGTCCTCTTGCTTCAGCAGTCTTGCTAACTCTTCTGGCAGCTCACAATTGTCCTTATCACCTTCTCCCGCTTGGTTAATTGGGAATTCAAAGTTATAAGGGGTTATAGTAGTGTCATTTTCAACAAGTTCATTCATTAATCTGCAGGAGGAAGATTTTTTTATATATTATTATCTTTTAGATAATTTGATAGAAATTAAAGAGTATGGAAGGGTATTGCCATTTTTTGAAAAGAAGATTTAAAATGAAAGAAAATGATCTTGATTGAAAACAAAAATGCAATTTTATTTATAAATAAGTAATTGAAACAAAGGGGGCCCTACAAAGCTTGTCCATTTGGCTTGGCCATAGCAAAGGACTTTTTTTTTTTTTTAAACAGTAAATTACTTCAAACTGAAAATCATCTCCGAGATCTCGATGGCCTTCCAATTGCTGAGAGGTATATTTGATGAACAATGACACACCAAGCTAGGCATCCATTTTTCTTCTTCTTCAATCATAGTCACTTGATCTTCGTCCTTATATCCTGCACTGTGGAAGGTTTATTGAAGTGTATAAAGCTTCTTCTGGCATGTCTTTTGAATTCTCTCATTAGCTGGTTTCTAACCCAGCCCGAGCCGATGCTTTTTTTCCGGTATCTCCAACAACTTGCCCCAGCCCTGGGTATCTCTACCCTTGATCAATTTGGACATCTTCTCCCATGGGGACATTGATGCAATCTCCAAGGATTAAAAAGGTATTTCCAATGTTTCTCCATCCGCTTCTATGTATCTGAAGTATGAAAGGTGGCTGACAAACACGTCCTCCTCCCCTTCGACGATTATTAGCTTGTCGTCAATTATGAATTTCCACCTCTGGTGTAAGGTTGAAGTTACAGCTCCTGCGGCATAGATCCAGGGTCTTCCTATGAGACAACTATATGATGGATTGATGTCCATCACTTGAAAAGTAACCATAAAGGTATGAGGTCCCACAATTATTGGTAAATCGACTTCCCCAATTACCATCCTCTTCGAACCATAAAAAGCCTTGACCACCAAAGTACTACCTTTCATGGAAGTTCTTACATTGTTCAGTTTTCCCAGAGTATTTTTAGGCATGACATTTAGAGACGATCCTGTGTCCACCAATACCCTTGATAGGGGACTATCCTGGCATTTGACGGATATGTGTAAAGCTTTATTATGAGCATGTCCCTCTGGTGGTAATTCATCGTTACTAAACCCCAAACAACTGCTAGCGGTGATATTAGCCACCATATCATCGAATTGATTTACCGTTATGTCTTGAGTAACATGGGCTTCATTTAATATTTTCAACAAGGATTCTCTATGGGCTTCAGAGCTCAACAATATATATAGTATGGATATTTTGGATGGTGTCTGGATTAATTGGTCTACCACCTTGTAGTCGCTCTTTTTGATCAACCTTAAGAATTACTCGGCTTCTCCTTGAGGTACGGTCTTCCTGGAAGATTCAGCTTCCTTCTCTTTGAACTTTCTGATGTCTTTTCTTTCATTTGTGGCCCATCAGAAAACACTCCCTCGCTCTGGGTCATGCCCCCAATTCCAGCAATATTAGTGATTGTTGGTTCTAGCACTATAGGTTTGTATCCTAGATATGTAGTAGAGTTGTAATTCCAGGGTACATGCTTAGTGATTTCGAATGGGAATGGTGCAGGAACATGGAAGACAATAGGGTCTTTTGTCTTTACAGTTATTTGGAATGGAGCTTGAGATGAAATTGGAACCGGTATTTGTACCGATGTCTGGGATGACACTTGAAATGGTATTTGAAATGGTGTTGGCGTTTCCACTTGCAGGTAGGCGATCTCAAAAGAAGTGTGTCCCTGAGATTCTATGAATGAGACCTCTTCTAACTTCCTGGTATACCCGATTTGAACCAAACCTTCATTCATCATTTGTTCAAGACACTCCTTCATCCTTCCACATACGTCAGGATTGACGAGGAAAATTTTACAATTAGCATGTAACTCTTTAAATGCCTTATATTCGATCAATTTTCATGTATCTTTGATATAGGAGTTTTCATGTGATCTACCATTTTGGTCAATACGGTGTTGTCTAGTCCTTCTACCGCATTGATAGTTGGATCATTCTGTCCTGGCATTGGATTTCCCTTCACATTTGGACCCTCTGGAGTGAAAGAGATAATCTTGCGCTCCAATAAGTCTTGTACCTTGAACTTGAGTGCCAAACACTTCTCATTAGTATGCCTTGGAGATCCAGCGTGGAAGTCACACCTGGCATTAGGATCATAACCATGGGGAAGCGGATTTGGTGGAGGTGCTAGAGGTTTAATCTCTACCAATCACTTTTGAATTAAATATGGTAAGACCTGAGTATATGTTATAGGTATGAGGCCTAATTCCTTCCACGGTGTCGCACCTCGGAAAATGGGAATGCGACCTAGCGAAGCACGCTCGCACGCTCGCAATGATGGACTGAACAGAGTCACCATCGAACTTTATTTATTCCTAAAAAGGAAAGGGGAAATATCGATAAAACCCAAGAAATAAAGATAATAATTATGGTCGTCGCAACCAAATCAGGGTACGGGAGTCGATTACGCAAGGGGAAGGTATTAGCAACCCTCACGTCCGTTGTACTCAACGGGAACCGTTAGGTTAGTTGTGCGCACTAGTGTTAGTTTGAAATGTTTAGGCTTCTCGAGTTATTAGGTGGGAAAGAAAGAAAGGATGAGAGGAGAATATTTTTGGATTTTCTACGAAGGACTAAACCTAAGTTTTTTATTAGTGAGCCTGACAAGATTTACAAATCCTGCTCCTACGTATCTCAATAGAGAAATCAAGGCTTACGTAGTTCTGGGTAGAAAAATGTTTTGTTAGTGGATTTTAGCGAAAGCTACTTTGTGTCAAATCGATGAAAACATTGTTGGACTATCCAAAACCGGTGGAGAAACATTGCCTTGAATTATTTTGAAACAAAGTACCTTTCGTTTGAGAAAGGTTTAGAGTCAATCGCACAGCGGCGAGAAAAGAAATTGATTGGTTTGATGTGTTTTGAGTAATGGCGAGAACTTGGATGGGCGAGATATCCATCTCGAATCCTAGTCTCAGGAGTGCGTGGTATCCACCAAGTTCCATTTCCATCTTACTTGCAAAAGTGTTTAATAAAGATTAAGTGTTTTGAATTTGATTGAGAAAGGGTTTGAAGAAACCGCATTGACAATTTTAAGTGATGGCGAGAGCTAAGATAGGCGAGGCATCCACCTCGAATCTTAATCTCAGGAGTGCATGGTATCCACCATGTTCCATTTCCATATTTATTGAAAAGGTGTTAAAAAGGAATTAAGTATTTTTGAGTTTTGTTATGAGAATGGCTTGACATTGGATAAAGCATTGATGGATGTTTAAGAGAAAATTTGAATGAAGGTTTGAAAGAAATGGAATAGAATGGGAGGAAGAAATGGATTGATTTGTTTATTGAGAAAATACTCGACGTTGGATCGAGTTTTTATTTTTTTATATTTTTGGAAATGGTTGATTTTACTCTTGTGTTAGTAGCTAACTAAACAGTCAAGCAAATAAAGAAATAAAAAGCGATAAAGTTATTACATGCCAGGGGAGTGGGGTACATTTCTTCGAATGGGGATTCAAAGTAATGGAATAATTAAATCGGATCAATCAATGAACAAACAATGCATGAGTGTAGGTGCAAGGGAACTGTCTCATTGTAAGAAGGCCCAAGAGTAAGCCATGTGAAGAAAATAAATAACACAAAAGTTATATTTACAAAACACTCAAAAATTAAATTGAAAGAAACAACATCGGGACGTGCACGGATAAAAATCGGGATGCGAGGATGCGAATCAAAGTCGCATAACGCAATGACGTGCAAGGCGGATGGAAATTGAAAAGCAAACAAGAAGTCTAGATAATGTTCTCAAAGCCGGTTTGCACACATTGACAACATTCGAAATGTCATATGCGATTAATCAAAACGCGGCGAAATACTATCAATATCTCGATAAAATAATAATGGAATAACAACACGGGAATTGTTGAATCCATAGGTTAAAGCTCAACATTAAATAAATTAGGGACAAATCAATAAAACCCAATAAGTGTCGGAAAGATGAGCATAAACAAAAGGGGTTTAAATAAAATGGTAACAATAATGAAATAAAAGGAGTAGGTTACACAAGAGTCGAACCCATGAATCAAATGTCTTTTCCTTTTTTTATTTAAAATGTATACAATAGCAAAAGAGCAATAAAAGACTAGGAAAATACAAGAAAACAACACAATCCTAAAAATGACACTTATGGGTGTCGAACTCACGACCTCGTCAGAAACGCCTAACACCCTTACCACTGAGCTATCGATGGTTCAGTGGTGTCTAGGCACATCGTACATAATGATAGGATGACTGAGACGGAAAAAAAAGTAGCAGAATCATAGAATCATATATTAAGGTACTTCACCATATTCAGGAATAAATTCCCTCATCAACCAATACCTCCAATACCAATACTTTTCTTTTCTTTTCGTTTTTTAACAAAAGTTCACAACACCAAACGACAAACAAAACAAAACAAAAACGCAATCTACAGTGGTTGAACGCCCGCGAAACATGAAAATCCACCATCCATTGTTCGAACATGTTATTTCCGAACACCATTCATCATCCAAACACAATTAAATGCATCGATTTTTTTAAAATGGAAAATGCACATATAACCCGTAAATCAAATGCTATTGTAACGAAAGGAAATAACATACCGAAAGTTAACTCTGAGTCGAAGGGAAGCACCGTTGTTAATCTTCAAAGAGTGAGACCCGCGGTACCGCTTGTGAAGCCGGAATAAAGGTGGACTATTGACGTCGAGAAACGCAGACTTGAGAAATTTAACGTGTAATGAAGAAACATATGACAATCGCTCTGTCGAAATGGAAGCTTGGATCGTTCTGCCTTGCGGTGTCGTTCCGGATCTATTGAGTCTGAAATGATTGAAAACGTTGAGTTATTTATCAAACCAAAACTATGTTGGATCTACGACGACCTTGAGTTGTAAACTGGAAATGTTGAGCAGTCCCGACGGCGGATTTGTTTGTGCGAAGGTGGTTCTTCGGATGTGAGGGGTTTAGACGTTGTTATCGTGGTGGAATGGAAAGAAGAAGGGTGTGAGCCGACAGAAGAGTTCGTCGAAGGTTAACAACGGTGTTGTAGGGATGATGGTGAGAGTTACGCCGGCATGAAACGAAAAATGGAAGAGTGAAGGTTAGATGTTGGATCCCTTTTTTTACTTTCTGATGGTTTTTTCTTACGGATGAAAAGAGAAAGGAAATGTTGTTCTTTCGTGGCTTGGAAATCCTTTTTTTGGTGTCCACCTATAGTGCCCCTCTTCCTCTAAAAAAAAGAGAATAATAATAATAATAATAAGGTTGTCGCCTCAACCAAAATGTCTTGTCCTTTTGTGACACTTGTCACCTTCTAAGAGGTCATCAAGTTGTGTGGGTGAGTGGAAGGAATCTTTGGTGAGGGAAGGACAATACCACAGTTGTAGGGGAATTCCTTTGCACACAAAATACCGTATGGGTGGTGTTTCCACTCCCCATTCCACCCAATTCAAAAATCAATGGCCACATGACACATGAAGAGTGGAGAATACAAGATATTTTAATTTCTTTTGATTTTTCTATGATAAATTAAATTAAATACAACTACCTTCAAAAATTAATTAAAAATAAATGACACAATTGAAATTCAAACAAAAGGCACAAATAAATCTAAATAATTGGTTAGGTTATTCTGACTAAAAAACGAAAATAAATGGATCAACAATGAATAAAAATTGGGCACCAAAATGCTCTGAAGATTAAAATGAATGCACCATGATGATCAGTGCAAAATAAACTTATTGAAAAAATACAGCGTTTCTTTTAATTTTGAAATAAATTTTGACCGGTTAAAAGGCTCGGGCGGGTCAAAAGGTGATCGAAAAATTAGTCGAAAAATAAATCGAGCATACCAGATTAAACTACACGGAACATAGATTAATAAAACTGGTGTTTGCAAGCTTGATTTTAAAAAATTTCGTCTACTAATATGATGCACGTCTGGCGATTGATTCAATCGGTTCGCCTGTAATTCCAAAAAATTATTTTGACTAATATTCTAAGCAATATGCAATATGGAATGTATGGTATGCTATGTAGAAACACAGTGGCTATGACGAATATGTTGAATCGGCGATTCAGGGTCAAAATCGAGGTGTGAAAGTTGCCCTTATTTAATCATCTTCAACCAGAGAATATGAAGCAAGACACTCTTCATGTGATCCTAGTGGGAGATGGTTAAATACCAAGAAGACCCGGATTTTGATCCTGAAAATGCAAATGGAATGACATGATATGCATGGGTGAACGAATTATATATTTTGGAATTTATCTGTTAGGGACATGGTGAACCTTTAACATGAGATGTTAAAACAGACAAGCCAATCTGTGGGGAATTCTGATGGCCCACAGGAAAAATAGACAAATAATGTAAAACCACCTCGCTGGGGATAACAATCATGCTGGACAGTCAGACACACACTAGGGAGTACTCAAAGTGAAAGTTGACAAACAACACTTGGAGTACAAGAGAGATCAACAGTAAGTTCACACATGACTCACTAATAACTTGAACATTTTGAGAAAATTTCCACAACAAGTTCATACCTGACTTGACGATACTGGAAGAATCAAAGAAAAAGGTTCTTCAAAAATAGGTTCAGACATGACCTGGTAATGTTGGAATGAAAGGTTCAGCGACAAGTTCATACATGACCTGACAATGTTGGGGAATACCAAGAACGGTTTTGACAGCAAGTTCAAACATGACTTGACAACAAACAGAAAGATTAAAAAAAGAGTATATCAACAAGTTCATACATGACCTGATGACAACTTGAACATTCTTGACAAATCTGGAGATTTCCTACAAGAAAATCATCCGATCAAAAATTCTGGAAATTACTGTCATTGAAGGAGTCAAAATGACCACTTTCCAGGAAGTTCCAGTTACACTTGGACTTCAAGGGCGTTGGTGACGACCAGACTTAAAGATACCATTTACAAATGGATTTGACAGATGCTGGTGACAACTTGACTTTAAAATAATACCAGTTACAACTGGATTTGACAGATGCTGGTGATAACCAGACTTTAAAAAGATACCAGTTACAACTGGATTTGATAGATGCTGGTGACAACCAGACTTTAAAAAGATACCAGTTACAACTGGATTTGACAAATGGTGGTGACAACCAGACTCTAAAATGATACCAGTTACAATTGGATTTCAAAATGTGCGCCAGTTACAACTGGATTTAACAGACAATGCCAATAACAATTGGGCTTGCAAACAAGAATGGTAATAACCAGACTTATCATACCATTTACAAGTAGAATTAAGATAATGTCAGTTACGACTCTGATTGGGGATACCAATTACAATTGGATTTAAGATAAGATGCTGGTGACAACCAGGCTTTAAAGAGATACCAGTTACAACTGGATTTTAACATTTGAGTGCTAGTTACAACTGGACTTAACAGATGATGCCAATAACAATTGGACTTGCAGGCAATTCTGGTTACAACCAGATTTATCATACCATTTACAAATGGATTTTATCAAAATGCCACTTACAACTGGACTTGAGGTACCAATTATGATTGGATTTGAGACGAGATGTTGGTGACAACCAGACTTTAAAGAGATACCAGTTACAACTGGATTTTAACATTCGAACGCCAGTTACAACTGGACTTAACAGGTGATGCCAATAACAATTGGACTTGACAGAAAATGCTGGTGACAACCAGATTTAAAGAGATACCAGTTACAACTGGATTTGGTCAAAGACACTGGTGACAACCAGACTTAACAGACGATGCCAGTAACAATTGGGCTTAAAACAAATGTTGGTTACAACCAGACTTTAAAGGATACCAGTTACAACTAGATTTGGTCAAAGACACTGGTGACAACCAGACTTGACAAATGACGCCAGTAACAACTGGTCTTAGAGGTCAATGGATACAATCAACAACGAGACCTGAGATTATGCAAATGAGCGCGAAGCACTTCGGGCTATGCATGATTTGGACTTTGCTTATATGCATGATGCATGAATGATCATGATATGCAAATACTGACAATTACAGGCTGGAAATTAGGGAAAGCTTTATGGAGGTACTGAATCCTCAACACCAACAACTCAACCAAATGAGTGAGTAAATGCATCAAAGGAGGATCTATCAAGCTGAACAGTTACAACTGGCCCAATAATCCTTTCAGAGAATGATAAATTTGTGCCCTCTGAGAAGATATGTTGATCATCCAAGAGAAGTCTTGCAACTTGAGACTTGTGGGGAAAGACGAAAGATTTCCTTTTAATATTTCCACATGTCAAAGCAAAATTGTGTTTCTCAATATGTTGAAAAAAATTCTTTTTGAGCTCAAAATTTCATTATTAACAAATAAATGACATTTTGCATAATAAAGAAAATCAGAGAAAAACAACAAATGATAGAATTTGATAGGCAAACTTGTATTTATTCAAGAATGGTAGCACACAAATGGTGTAGCTCCATGGAATGTTACACATTTGAAAATGCCAATAGGGAAAGGTTTACATTGAATCACAATGACTCCACAAAACCTCGCTTCTGAAGGGAGCAGTTGAGTTAATCTTCCATCTTTAGCTCTTCTGTGTTGATCAGTGACAAACTGATGCAGTCTATGCCTCTTGTCCCTAATTTTTGCCTGGATCGCTCTTTCGGGTTTTCAATCCACCGGGACGCTCTTTTTTGCCTAAGTCGCCCTTTCATGTTTTCAACTTAGCGAGCTACCATTTTTTTATTATCCCTAACTTTTTCCTGGACCGCCCTTTTGGGTTTTCAACCCACCGGGTTTTGTTAGGCATAGTATCTTTTGACTGCATCAAAGTACACCGGGTGAATGAGCTCTTCGCCATCCATAGTTGTGAGAAATAGGGCACCTCCAGAGTATGTTCTTTTTACAACATATGGGCCTTCATAGTTGGGAGTCCACTTCCCACGTGAATCTTTGTGTACTGGAAAGATCTTCTTGAGCACGAGATCCCCTTCCTTGAACTCTCGAGGGTGGACCTTCTTGTCAAACGCTTTCTTGATTCGTTACTGGTACAATTATCCATGGCACAGAGCGGTCATACGTTTCTCATCAATGAGGTTAAGTTGATCATAACTGTTTTGGATCCATTCAGCTTCGTCTAGCTTGGCCTCCATCAATATTCTCATTGAAGGTATCTTCACTTTGACTTGGAGAACTGCTTCCATCCCATACACTAAGGAGAATGGGGTTGCCCCTGTTGAAGTGCGGACTAAGGTCCTGTATCCATGCAGAGCAAAGGGTAGCATCTTGTGCCAATCCTTATAAGTTTTCACCATCTTTTACAGGATCTTCTTGATATTTTTGTTGGCAGCTTCAACAACACCGTTCATCTTTGGACGGTATGGAGAAGAATTATGGTGGTCAATCTTGAAACTCTCACATAATTCTGTCATTGTCTTATTGTTTAGGTTTGAACCGTTGTCTGTAATGATCTTGCTTGGGATTCCATAGCGGCAGATAATCTCCTTCTTGATAAAGCGAGCAACCACATGTCTCGTCACATTGGTGTAGGAAGCAGCCTCTACCCATTTAGTAAAGTAATCAATGGCAACCAGGATGAAGCGGTGACCATTGGAAGCCTTAGGCTCTATAGCACCAATCATGTCAATGCCCCACATTGAGAAAGGCCAAGGTGATGTAAAAACATTCAACAGTGTTGGCGGTACATGCACCTTATCAGCATAAATTTGGCATTTATGACATTTTCTGGCATAGCTGAAACAATCGGATTCCATGGTCAACCAGTAATAACCAACTCTCAAAATCTTCTTGGCCATGGCATGTCCATTGGCATGGGTTCCAAAGGATCCTTCATGAATTTCCTTGATTAACATGTCTTCTTCGTGTTTATCCACGCATCTGAGCAGAACCATGTCATGGTTTCTCTTGTAAAGCACATCATTGCTCAAAAAGAATTTGGACGATAACCTCCTTAGAGTTTTCTTATCCAACAATGTAGCATCTTTTGGATACTCTTGACTTAAAAGATATCGCTTGATGTCATGAAACCATGGTTTACCATCAGTTTCTTCTTCAATCAGCTGACAGTAAGCAGACTCATCTCTTCGCTCGATTCGAATATGTGGAGCTTCATTATGGAATCTGACTTAGTACATTGATGCTAATGTTGCCAAAGCGTCAGCCACTTGATTTTCTACTCTTGGGATGTGATGGAAAGTGATATCGTCGAAGTATTCTATCATCTTTACAACATGAGCACGATACGGGATCAGCTTCACATCACGAGTTTCCCATTCTCCTTTGACCTAATAGATCACCAAGGTTGAATCTCCATACACCTCAAGGATCTTGATTCGGAGATCAATTGCGGCTTCCAGACCTAGGATACAAGCTTCATACTCCACGACATTATTCGTACAATCAAAGCACAACCTTGTTGTGAAAGGGGTAAAGCCACCATTTGGATTCATCAAAACAGCTCCCACACCATGACCAATGTAATTGGAGGAACCATCGAACGCGAGTTTCCATCGAGATCCTGGTTTTGGTCCTTCATCTGGGCCTGGGATCTCACAATCCTTTATCACCATTATATCCTCATCGGGGAAATCAAACTTCAATGGCTGATAGTCTTCAACTGGTTGATGAGCAAGATACTCTGCTAACACACTTCCCTTGACTGCCTTCTGGGTTACGTACTGGATGTCGTACTCTAACAAGAGCATCTGCCAACAGGCAAGTCTTCCAGTCAAGGCAAGTTTCTCAAAGATATACTTTATTGGATCCATTTTTTAGATCAACAAAGTAGTATGGAAAATCATGTACTTCCTCAAACGACGAGCGGCACATGCTAGCGCGCAACAAGTTTTCTCCAAAAGCGAATATCGACTTTCACAATCAGTAAACTTTTTACTCAGATAGTAAATAGCATGTTCTTTCCGACCAGTTTCATCATGTTGCCCCAACACGCATCTCATTGATCCTTCAAGCACAGTCATATACATGATTAATGGCTTTCTTGGGACAGGTGGAATCAAAATAGGAGGCTCTTGCAAGTATTGACGAATCTTCTCAAAAGCATTTTGACAATCAGAATTCCATCTGATAGCTTGATCCTTTCGAAGCAATTTGAAGATAGGCTCACATGTGGTCGTCATATGTGAGATAAACCTTGAGATGTAATTCAAACGTCCAAGGAAACCTCTAATTTCTCGCTCGGTGCGTGGAGCAGGCATTTCTTGTATAGCTCGGGCCTTATTAGGGTTCACCTCAATTCCTCGTTGACTAACGATGAAACCAAGAAACTTCCCTGGACGGACACCGAATGTGCATTTTGCAGGGTTTAACCGTAATCTAAACTTTCTGAGGCGTTCAAATAGTTTCTTCATATGGTTCATATGATCTTCTTCATTCTGAGATTTAGCGATCATGTCGTCAGCATAGACCTTTATCTCCTTGTTCATCATATCATGGAAAAGGGTGACCATAGCTCTTTGGTAAGTTGCCCCGGCATTTTTGAGACCGAAAGGCATCACCTTGTAGCAAAACGTGCCCCAAGGGGTAATAAAATTGGTCTTCTCCATGTCATCTGGAGCCATCTTGATTTGATTGTATCCAGAAAAACCATTCATAAAGGAGAATACAACAAAACTTGCAGTGTTGTCTACCAGAGTATCAATGTGTGGTAGAGGGAAATCGTCCTTTGGGCTAGCTTTGTTCAGATCCCTATAGTCAACACACATCCTCACCTTGCCATCCTTTTTAGGCACAGGTACAATATTAGCTACCCATTGTGGGTACTTCGCCACTACGAGAAAACCAGCGTCAAATTGTCGTTTGACTTCTTCACGGATCTTTAGAGCCATATCTGGTCTCGTTCTTCGGAGTTTCTGTTTTACTGGCGGGTAGTCTGGCTGAAGCGGAAGCTTGTTCTCTACGATGTCGGTGTCTAGGCCTGGCATATCCTAGTATGACCATGAAAATACATCCACATATTCTTGTAGCAGCTTAACCAATCTCTCTTTGACGCTTGCTTCAAGCATGGTGCCGATTTTGACTTCTTTCTTTTCTTCCTTTGTGCCAAGGTTGATTGTTTCCACCAGTTCTTCATGTGGCTGAAGGGCTTTGGACTCGTGCTCGAGCAGCCTTGCCAAATCGTCGGGGATGTAACAATCTTCCTCACCCTCTTCTTCCGCTTGGTAGATAGAGGAGTCAAAGTTATGAGAGGGAGTAAAGTCATTGGATTCAACGGGGTTATCATTTATTCTGCATGTTTGCATGATTGATTTCTTTTAGAAGAGTAAAAATAAAAGATGCATAAATGAAAAGTTTTTTTTTTGTCTTTGTTTTTGAAAATATTGCCATTTTCTTAAGAGAAAGCAAAATAAATGAATAAGAAGAATTTAACAAAATGTCTTTCATTCATTGATAATGATTATTTGAAAATGAAAAAGGGGCCCTACAACATGATCCATTAGCATTGGGCAGAGCTAAGGATTTGAAAGGAAAAATACAACAATTATTACTTTGACAAAGGAAAAATTTCGGGGATCTCAACCGCCTTCCAGTTGTTCAAAGCTGTCTCACACCGGTAAACCAAACATGGCTCATCTTCATTTTCGGTGCTATCTTCAATTGCATTGACCTGATCTCCATGGATGAATCATGTGTTGAGGAATACTTCCTGGATGCTTCGGGTGTTATCCTTTGCAGGGACTTGGGCTCCTTTCACAGCGAAAGGTACATATCCCAGACCAAAGAGATCATTCTTCTCAAGAATATCAATAAGTTGACCCCAACCTTCAGGGTTTCCTCCTTCAATACTAGACTTTGCGTTTTTCAGAGACGCGAAAGATGAACAAGCTTTCCCAACCGGGTCCTTCATCTCCACAAAAGTGGCATTAGCTATTTCAAGAGCTTGGAAAGAAGTTTCCAAAGGGTCCTCATCAGCCTCAATATATCTGAAGGATGAAAGGTGACTGACCACAAAGTCCTCCTCTCCGGAAATAATAATCAGTTGATTGTCCACCACAAACTTCATTTTCTGGTGTAAAGTGGAGGTGACTACTCCTGCAGCATGAATCCAAGGACGTCCCAGTAAGCAGCTATACGCTGGATTAATATCTATGACTTGGAAATTAATGGGGAATATATGAGGGCCGATCAATATGGGCAGTTCTACCTCTCCAATCACGGTTCTTCTGGAAGCGTCAAAAGCTTTCACTACCAGGGCACTAGGCTTCATAGTTGGTCCTTGATAAGATAACTTGGCGAGTGTTCTTTTTGGCATAACATTCAGAGAAGATCTGGTATCAACCAAAACTCTTGCCAAAGCATCATCTTTGCATATTACCGAGATATGGAGAGCACGATTGTGATTTTGTCCATCCTCAGGTAACTCCTCTCCACTGAAGCTCAAAGTATTGCAAGCTGTGATATTCGCAACTACTCCATCAAATTGGTCAACTATTATGCTTTGCGTTACATGAGCTTGGGCAAGCACCTTCAACAAAGCCTCCCTATGGGCTTGGGAGCTCAATAGCAGGGACAGAATAGAAATCTTAGATGGTGTTTGATGCAACTGGTCCACAACCTTGTAGTCACTTCTCTTGATCAACTTCAAGAATTCAACAGCATCTTCGGATTGGACCACTTCGAGTTCTTTAGTGGGAGCTGCAACTGTTGATTCCTTGGCCGGCCCTTGAGGAGTCACATTGAATTCAGGCATATAGATTCGACCACTACGGGTCATTCTGCTCATTCCTGCAATATTGGTGACGTCTTCACTTACAGCTTCTGCCACTTTAGCGTCTGCACTTCCTTCAACAACCTTACCCACAGATTTCCAAGGCACAACCTTGGCGCTCTCGTATGGAAAAGGCGTTGGCATACATATTTCAACAGGCGAAGGCTTACTATTCACTGGAACCACTCCACCACTGTAATATGGGATTTCAACTGGTTCAGATAAATTGAAACAAGGTTCAATTACCAACACGTCTTCGTTCTTTGCAATGCTAGAGATCTGAAGCACTCCTTTATCCATCAAATCTTGAATGTTGTCTCGTACCATCTAACACCCTCTTGGGTATGTGGCACACTCTTCACAGTTGTCATGATTAACATTAATCATGCCAACTTCCACCAATCGGGAATGGAATGCTGCCAAAGGAGTCTTAACATCATCCACCTTATCACCCGTAACACCAACAGAGGCGTCTTCAATGGCGTTTACTGTAGGATTTCCATGGGGAGGAAGAGGATTGTTCTTCACATTCGGTCCCATGTCCTTAAAAGACAGGATCTTGCTTTCAATTAGTTCATGAACCTTATGCTTCAGAGCGTAACAACCCTCTAGGCCATGCCCGGGGGCACCTTCGAGAAAGGGACAGTATGCATTAGGGTTGTACCATGGAGGAAGACAATCAGGTGGAGGTCCCATAGGCCTGGGAACAACCAAACCCTTTTTCAAGAGGGAGGGATAAAGCTCAGTGTACGACATTGGGATTGGATTGAAGGTCGCCTTATCCCCTTGCCTCCTATTCTGGTTTTGAGCATTTTTCCTTGGCGCTTGAGCTCTCGGCTGTTGATAAACAGGAGCTGTTGGTGCTTGTTGATAAGCTGGAAGAGCCTCAACACGTTGTTGAGCTGGAGATGGTCGATAAATTGGAGGCGCTTGATAAGCCTGAGCAGGCTGTTGATTGAATGCAGGCGTCACAGTGGCCACGTACGGTTGCGGAGCATACTGGATGGGATACATGGGATGCTGATAGGGAAATGGTTGTTGAACATACTATTGAGGTGAATATTGTTGTGGTCTCCTTCTTGGAGGAGATCTTCCTTGGCCAGCAGTCACAACATTTGTTTCCCCTTCCTTCTTTCTAGGAAACCCTCCAGAGAACTTCTTTTGATTAACATTTGAAGTTCCAGCTACAGCCGCCAGTTTGCCATTTCTTACACCATATTCAATGCGAGCTCCTATGGCCACAAGCTCGGAGAATCCCAAGGAAGTGTAAGAACAAAAATTGTGATACAACAGATTCCTTGATTTTGATGATAACAAAGGATGAAACCAAAAATGGCACCCTAACGAAAAGTTTCTAAGTGTGCAGGACTCTGATGACATCATCAGATAGAGTACCAGATCAGAAGTATATTATCAAATGATCAGAAGCTCTGAAGAAGAAACAAGTTCAAGAAAGTCAAACTCTGAACTAAACAACAAGTATCAGAAGCATCTTAACAGGAAGTAAGTCCTAGAACCTCTGACTCTGAACAACGCTATCTGAAGAATCTATTTAGATCAACATCAGAAGCAAGATTCCAAGGTTCTCCAGAAACACAAATACTCTGATTATGGATTTGCTAATCATGAAAAAGTAACGTTGAAGACAAGTAAAGTTTTTCAAATGGATTTCCTAATTGAGAAAGAGACATTAATCTCCAATTTCTATAAAGAAAATACTACTTATGGTAAGTAGTCATTTCAAGAAGAAAAAGTCATCCTGCATTAGCTAATTATGTGATGGCGTAACTTCATCTCAATATCCACCAGTTTCAACTACTACTTCAACTGATCTATATAAAGGATTGAAAATCAATTTTCAGTAATACACACACGAGGAAAAATAATACTGAAACATCAACAAGAAAAACACTCTTGCTCTCTATCTTCACGAAGCTTTTGCTTATTACGTGAAAAACTCTTGTTCTTTATTTTGTAATACTTGCTTTCTTAGAAGCACTCTAGTTTACATAAATCCTTCTTCTATTGTTTGTTGATTTCCTCAAGTGACTCTGTGTAGTCTGTATACTTGAGAGGGCTAAGAGATTTTGTATCTTAGACGTTGTTTGTAATCTTTCAAGATTAGTGGATTAAGTCCTTGTTGAAGGCGAAATCACCTTGGCCGGGTGGACTGGAGTAGCTTTGTGTTATAAGCGAACCAGTATAAAATCCTTGTGTGATTTTCATTTTGAAAAGCGCTTATTTTTCCAAACAATTCAAACCCCCCCCCCCCTTTCTTGTTTTTCTCACCTTCAATTGGTATCAGAGCTCCGACTCTGTTATTGATTTTCTAATCAAACACTTAACCGTGTAGAGAGATCCAGTACGAGAAAAACAATGGCCCACTCAAATGAAAGAGATTCTTACAATGCCAAGCCTCCTGTTTTTGATGGAGAAAAATTTGATTACTGGAAAGATAGAATCGAAAGTTTCTTTCTTGGTTATGACGCTGACCTCTGGGACATTGTCACAGATGGATACACACCTCCAGTCTTAAATGGAGCTGAAGTTCCCAGAAGTAAGATGTCAGAAGATCAGAAACGTGTCTTCAAAAATCACCACAAGGCCAGAACAATACTTCTAAATGCTATATCATACAACGAATATGAAAAGATCACCAACAGAGAGACAGCCAAAGATATACTTGACTCTCTGAAGATGACCCATGAAGGAAACTCCCAAGTCAAGGAGACGAAGGCTCTGGCGCTTATCCAGAAATATGAAGCCTTCAAAATGGAAGATGACGAAGCTATAGAGGCTATGTTTTCTAGATTTCAAACTCTTATTGCAGGTCTTAAAGTGCTAGACAAAGGATACACGACTGCAGATCATGTTAAGAAGATAGTCAGAAGTCTGCCAAAGAAATGGAGACCTATGGTTACTGCTCTGAAGCTGTCAAAGGATCTGAACAATATCAGCCTTGAAGAACTTGTTAGTTCTCTCAGAAGTCATGAGATAGAACTAGAGGAGGATGAACCTCAGAAAAGGAACAAGTCCGTAGCGCTAAAGTCCAGATCTGAAAGACGGAAACCTGACAGAACCAAAGCTCTCCAGGCAGAAACTGAAGATACTGACGACTCTGAACCTGAAGACTCTGATGATGAAGAAGAGTTGTCCCTACTAACCAGAAGAGTTAAGCAACTCTGGAAAAAGAGGAACAACAACTTCAGAAGACCAAGACCCAGAGGGGATCGATCAGAGTCAACTTCAAAAGGTAAAGCTAACAAAGATATTACCTGTTATGAATGTAAAGAAACAGGTCATTACAGAAATGAATGCCCCAAGTTGAAGAAAGACAACCCTAGGAAAGAAAGCTTCAAGAAAAACACTTTCAGAACAAAGAAAGGACTGATGGCCACCTGGGACGATAGTGAATCTGGATCATCAGAATCTGACTCTGATGAACAGGCCAACGTAGCACTTATGGCTATCACATCCAGCAGCTCAGATGAAGAATCTGAAGAGGTATTTTCTGAACTTTCTCGATCTGACTTAGAATCATGTTTGTCAGAAACTCTTACCTCTTATCAGAAATTGAAACAAAAGTTTAAAAACATTAAAGGCTGTCTTAAAGCAAAATTTGAAGAGTGTAGTGAACTTGAGATGACAATTCTAGCACAAGAAGATACGATTAGATCTTTAACATTAGAAAGAGATGGAGCTAAGAGAAATAGCTTAGAATTAGAAGAAGCATTGTCTCAAGCACCACAAACTTCAAATAAAATTATTTATAAATATGAAGAAGCCTTTCAAGAATTTCTGAAGAATGGGATAGATAGGAGTATTATGGCATCCATGATTTATGGAGTAAGTCAGAACAATAGAAGGGGAATTGGTTATGATCCTAAGGAAGATAAAACTTCTACCAGTGACCAAATTAAATCTCCTTTTTCATATCACTACACCCACACACAAGAACACAAATTTAAAAATGCTAGAAGACCCAAAGTTATAAGAAACTCTGGGAAAACTAATCTAAAAGGACCCAAGAGATTCTGGGTACCGAAAGATAAGATTATCTATGTTGCAGATATCCTATGCAGCAAAGTTCAGACACCAGTCATGGTACCTGGACTCTGGATGCTCGCGACACATGACGGGAAGAAAGTCTATGTTCCAAAGCCTGGAACTTAAAGATGCTGGATTCGTAGGTTTCGGAGGAGATCAGAAAGGAAGGATCAGAGGCTCCGGAACTATTGGTAATGGTACTCTTCCCTCTATATCTGATGTTCTTTATGTAGAAGGATTAATGCATAACTTGTTATACATAAGTCAATTAAGTGATAACGGTTATGATGTAATCTTCAATCAAAAAACATGTAAAGCCATTAATCAGAACGATGGCTCTGTCCTTTTCACAGGCAAGAGGAAAAACAACATTTACAAAATAAATCTTTCTGATTTAAAAGATCAAAATGTTAAATGTCTAATGTCAGTTCACGAAGAGCAATGGGTATGGCATAGACGCTTGGGCCACATTAGCATGAGGAAACTTTCTCAGCTAACTAAACTCGAGTTAGTCAGAGGCCTACCTAAACTGAAGTTTTCTTCAGATGCTCTGTGTGAAGCTTGTCAGAAAGGAAAATTTTCAAAAACATCTTTTAAAAAGAAAAATGTTGTTTCTACCTCTAAGCCTCTGGAGCTTCTGCACATTGACTTATTTGGTCCTGTGAAAACAGCATCAGTTAATGGAAAGAAGTATGGACTAGTCATTGTTGATGATTACAGTCGCTGGACATGGGTAAAATTCCTAAAGCACAAGAGTGAGTCTCACTCTGTATTCACCAGTTTCTGTTCCAAAGTGCAAAAAGAATTTGACTCTAAAATCATTAGAGTCAGAAGTGATCATGGTGGAGAATTTGAAAATAAAGATTTTGAAGAATTATTTGATTCTAATGGAATATCCCATGATTTCTCCTGCCCTAGAACTCCACAACAAAATGGAGTTGTAGAGAGGAAGAATAGGACACTCCAAGAGATGGCCAGAACCATGATCAATGAAAATAATGTAGCAAAGCACTTTTGGGCAGAAGCTGTAAATACAGCGTGTTACATTCAGAATAGAATCTCTATAAGACCTATTCTAGAAAAGACTCCCTATGAACTGTGTAAAGGAAGAAAACCCAACATCTCATATTTTCATCCTTTTGGATGCTCTTGTTTTATATTAAATACTAAAGAACATCTGAACAAGTTTGATTCCAAAGCACAGAAAGGTATTATGTTAGGATACTCAGAACGCTCTAAAGGCTATAGAGTATACAACACAGAAACCAAAATTGTGGAGGAATCAATTCATGTCAGATTTGATGATAAGCTTGACCCTGAAAAGTCAAAGCTAGTTGAAAAGTTTGCAGATTTGGAAATCACTCTTGTAGAATCTGAGAAAACTTCAGAAGCAACTGTCACTCAAGACTCTGAAGAAATTAAATCTCCAGAAATTCCAAGAAAAGTTAAAAGTCGTATTAACTTATCTGAAGATTTGATTTTGGGAAACAAAGATGAACCTGTTAGAACCAGATCTACCTTCAGAACTTCTGAAGATATTCCTCTGGGACTAGTGTCTCTGATTGAGCCTACGTCCTGTGATGAAGCTCTTCAAGATAACGATTGGGTGGCAGCCATGCAAGAAGAATTAGATCAATTCTCCAAGAATGATGTCTGGGATCTTGTTCCTAAACCCAGAGGCACTCATGTCATTGGAACCAGATGGGTTTTCAGAAACAAGCTGAACGAGAAAGGAGAAGTTGTCAGAAACAAAGCACGACTGGTAGCTCAAGGTTATAGTCAACAAGAAGGTATTGATTATAATGAAACTTTTGCTCCAGTCGCGAGGTTAGAATCTATTCGTCTTCTTGTATCTTTTGCTATTAATCATTCTATCAAATTATACCAAATGGATGTCAAGAGTGCATTTCTTAATGGTTATATTTCAGAAGAAGTGTATGTCAATCAACCTCCAGGCTTTGAAAACTCAAATTTTCCAGAACATGTTTTTAAACTTAAGAAATCCTTATATGGACTCAAACAAGCTCCCAGAGCTTGGTATGAACGTTTAAGCAATTTTCTTCTGGAACAAAATTTTATCAGAGGGAAAGTTGATTCTACACTCTTCTGTAAAAACCTTAATAATGATCTCATGATATGTCAGATTTATGTTGATGATATTATTTTTGGTTCTGCTAATATCTCTGTTTGCCAAGAATTTTCTAAGTTAATGCAGGCAGAATTTGAGATGAGTTTAATGCAAGAACTAAAGTTCTTTCTGGGAATTCAAATTAATCAAACTCCAGAAGTCACATACGTCCATCAAAGTAAATATATTAAAGACGTTCTGAAGAAGTTTGACATGACTGAATGCAACTCTGCAAAAACTCCCATGCACCCAACTTGCATTCTGGAGAAGGAAGAGGTAAGCAACAAGGTTTGTCAGAAGCTCTATCGAGGTATGATAGGCTCTCTCCTCTATCTGACTGCTACTCGTCCTGATATTCTCTTTAGTGTCTGTCTTTGTGCCAGATTCCAATCAGATCCTAGAGAATCTCATTTAACAGCAGTTAAAAGAATTCTTAAGTATCTGAAAGGAACTCCTAACCTGAGCCTGATGTGTGAGAAAACATCAGAGTATAGACTCTCGGGTTATTGTGATGCAGATTATGCAGGAGATAGAATAGAACGAAAAAGCACATCTGGAAATTGCCAGCTTCTGGGAAACAATCTAATCTCCTGGGCTAGCAAAAGACAGTCAACTATTGCTCTATCAACTGCAGAAGCAGAATACATCTCAGCATCACTGTGCACAACTCAGATGCTCTGGATGAAGCATCAGCTAGAAGATCTACAAATCTTTGAGAGTAACATTCCTATCTTTTGTGATAATACTGCTGCTATTTGTTTAAGTAAGAATCCCATTCTACATTCCAGAGCCAAACACATAGAAATAAAACATCATTTTATCAGAGACTATGTTCAGAAAGGGATAGTAACATTGAAGTTCATTGATACAGAACATCAATGGGCAGATATTTTTACTAAGCCTCTAGCTGAAGATAGATTTCTTTTTATCTTAGAACATCTGAACATTAAAAATTGCCCTGAGTGAAATATGGCTCTGAAAATGTAAAATGTGACTCTGATGTAAACATATGTACTTCTGCCTCTGACTCTGATACTTCTACCAAGTTAAGAAGATATCTGAGTTAGAAATCTTCAGAAACCAACCCTTTGGTATTCTTAAAGATCAGATACATCAACACGTGGAGCTCTAAACGTCTAACCCTAGAACTTCTAGACAGCTGTCAAAAGAAATCAAAGGTCAGAACGTTTGAAATCTCCTAGAGCAGTGTGCGTACTGTTGGGATTAGACATTCATTTATTAGCTGTAATCATTTTTCCCCCAAACGTGCTATTTTGATTTTTGTGCTAACGCTGGGATGTGTGTCGTTTTGCATGTGTTTACTTAGAGTATATAAACACTTTCTCTCACTTTTCACACTTATCACTCTCACTCACTCTAAAACCCTAAACCCTCTTTCGAAGCATTCTCTGCAAGTTCTTCATCAATCTTCATCTTCTTCTTCATGGATGCTCAACAACAAGAAGTTTTTAACTTCTCTCAACAGATGGAATCAAGTTCTAATCCTCAAACCTCAAACACTCAAACACCAACCGTTACTGGCGTCACCATAACCCCTGTTTACAAAGAACCTCACGTTCTTGACCGTGAACGCCACATAAACCTTTCAACTCCCTTTGAAGGTTTGGACGTCTTGTGTGAATCGCTGGTTGATTTCGACAACCTAAGAAGAAATGGCGTTGATCTAACTGGAGAACTGCGTCAACAAGGGTGGGAGAACTATTTCCAAAGATTGTATGGTCCAATCTACCCTCTTCTGGTCAAGGAGTTCTGGAGACATGCAGATGCAGATGACAACTTCATTGTCTCATTTGTTCTGGGAGTGAAGATAGTTATCACAGAAGCGTCTATTGCTTCCTTGTTGAATATGGAGCAAAGTGGAGGAAAAAGGATTTACAACATTCCTCCTAGGTCTAAGCGCATCACTGAAGTCATCAACCCAACTATCTTCAAACCAAATGTTGAAGGAAACCCCTCTAAGAACAAGGAGCTACACCAGAACCTCAGAGTGTGGCTGAAGATTATTCTGGGAACTATCCACCATCGTCCAGCCTCCAACTCTTCTGATTACATTAATGCAGACCAGAAATGCATTTTGTACTGCATCCAGAAAGGTGTGAAGATCAACCTCCCTGCTCTCCTCTTCAGATATCTGAGAGATTCAGTCAGAGAAACCAGGAACAACATGAAGCCCAGATCCTACATTCCTCTGGGAAGATTGCTCTCTGACGTTTTCATTGAGCATGGACTGGTAGATGAGCTGGAAAAGACCAAGTTGATGGATGATCTGGCAATTGATTTGGGGAAGCCTCTGAATGCCAGAAACCTCAAGAGTATGGGGATTATCAAGAAAATACAAGTCAAGCCAACTCTGGAAACATCCTGGGATAGCTTGAAAGATCAGAGGAAGATGCCTCATGGCCTGGCCAGATTCTTCAAGAATGAGCCCAGAGACGCTGTTGCCCTCGATGACTGTCTGGACTCTGAAGAAGATTTAGTCAGATACAAGAGAGGTATTTCTGAGAGAAAGATAGCACCACCAGCAAAGAAAGCCAGACTTGAAGGAGCTTCTGGAAGCGGATCTTCAGCTCCTCTGCATTTTTCTACTGGTAAGTCTATTCCTCCTGCTACCTCTGAATTTAAGATGGCTTCCTCTAACCCTCTCTCCTCTCAACCCATTTATACTACCTCTGACATTACACCCTCAATCACCAGAACCTCCAAACCAACACCAGTTCTAAACATAGCCAGAACTTTCATACCTCCCTCTAAACCTGCACAAACCCACCAAAGCACTTCATCTTCATCATCCTCAATGCCAGAATCACCACCTTATGTTTCTGTCCCTTCTGACCCTGAATCCCCAACCATAGCAACACTTTACGCTCATAGACTTGCTTCACAACAAACACAAACCACAGAACCTGAAATAACTTCACCACTACAACAAACAACCACCATCCCCTCTGAAACTCAACCCTCTGAAATTCAACCATCTGATCCCCACACCTCTGATATCACCCCACCAATCCTTCCCGCTGTCCCAGAACCAGAATCCGAACCTTTAGATTTAAACCCACTTTATGCTTCATCCCCCAGTCTTCAACCAGAAGCAGAATCTGAACCCCAACCTGAGTCAGAATCTGAACCTCAAACCTTGAATCTCAGCCCTCCACCTCATACCTCTGAACCAGAACCTGAACCTGAGCTTTCTAAACCTACCCTTAAGGAAGCCATCTTTATGATTGCAGAGGCTTCAGCTCAAAAGGTTGATTCTCTGGTCACTAACTCTGAAGTCAGTGATGATCCTGAATCTGTAAGGACACACTGGAACAGAGTCATTGGCTGGATGACATCTGAGTCCTTTAGGCTGAAGAGCATATCTGAACAAGTCAGAAATGACTACATCAGAAATGCTGAGGCAAGACTCCATGAGAGACTTGCCAGAGAGGCTGAAGCCAGAAGGCTAGAGGAAGAGCGATTGGCCAAGGAAGCTGAAGAAGAAGCAAAAAGGATAGAGGAAGAAAGACTTGCTAAGGAAGCTGAAATCCTAAGGCAAAAGGAAGCTGAAGCAAAGGCTCTGGCAGATGCAGAAGCTCAAGCTGCTGCTGAAGCTGAAGCTCAGTAAGCTCTGACTCTGGGGGAGTCATCTTCTGTGATTCCTATGGTTCTTCAAACTCTGAAGGAACTCAAGCAAGATCAGAATGAACTCCGGGCCAGAATGGACAAGCAAGATACTGTCAACGATAACATCCAGAACATGCTTGCTATGCTGCTTCAGAGAATGCCTCCGCCTCCGAACCCTTAGGCACTTAGGATTTATTTTTGCTTGCCTATTTTTTTGCTTCTGTCTTCTTTTGACTCTGATGTTTTTCTTGTTCTTTTGACTCTGATGTTTTGTTTGTTGCCTTTGTGCTTCTATCTATGAATTTTTCAAGTTTTTCTCTTTATTTATTTTCTCTTTACTTATTTCTTTTACTATGTCTTTTTGATTCTGACAAAAAGGGGGAGAAAGTAATTATTAGCTCTGATGAAAATATTGTCTAAAACCATCAAGCATTCTGCAACATTTTTTTTATATATAAACAAAATTATCTAACTTGGACTTAAGAAATTGCAGAAAATCTCAGAAACCTCTTTACTTAAGAAACTCTGGTAAGAACTTCAGAACCTCTGAACTCCCTAGTACTATCTCAGGGGGAGCTTCTGTCTATCTGATCTATTTTTATTCATGTTTCATCTGCTAATTAAAGTTGTTTTGTCATCATCAAAAAGGGGGAGATTGTAAGAACAAAAATTGTGATACAACAGATTCCTTGATTTTGATGATAACAAAGGATGAAACCAAAAATGGCACCCTAACGAAAAGTTTCTAAGTGTGCAGGACTCTGATGACATCATCAGATAGAGTACCAGATCAGAAGTATATTATCAAATGATCAGAAGCTCTGAAGAAGAAACAAGTTCAAGAAAGTCAAACTCTGAACTAAACAACAAGTATCAGAAGCATCTTAACAGGAAGTAAGTCCTAGAACCTCTGACTCTGAACAACGCTATCTGAAGAATCTATTTAGATCAACATCAGAAGCAAGATTCCAAGGTTCTCCAGAAACACAAATACTCTGATTATGGATTTGCTAATCATGAAAAAGTAACGTTGAAGACAAGTAAAGTTTTTCAAATGGATTTCCTAATTGAGAAAGAGACGTTAATCTCCAATTTCTATAAAGAAAATACTACTTATGGTAAGTAGTCATTTCAAGAAGAAAAAGTCATCCTGCATTAGCTAATTATGTGATGGCGTAACTTCATCTCAATATCCACCAGTTTCAACTACTACTTCAACTGATCTATATAAAGGATTGAAAATCAATTTTCAGTAATACACACACGAGGAAAAATAATACTGAAAAATCAACAAGAAAAACACTCTTGCTCTCTATCTTCACGAAGCTTTTGCTTATTACGTGAAAAACTCTTGTTCTTTATTTTGTAATACTTGCTTTCTTAGAAGTACTCTAGTTTACATAAATCCTTCTTCTATTGTTTGTTGATTTCCTCAAGTGACTCTGTGTAGTCTGTATACTTGAGAGGGCTAAGAGATTTTGTATCTTAGACGTTGTTTGTAATCTTTCAAGATTAGTGGATTAAGTCCTTGTTGAAGGCGAAATCACCTTGGCCGGGTGGACTGGAGTAGCTTTGTGTTATAAGCGAACCAGTATAAAATCCTTGTGTGATTTTCATTTTGAAAAGCGCTTATTTTTCCAAACAATTTAAACCCCCCCCCCCCCCTTTCTTGTTTTTCTCACCTTCAGGAAGAACTCCCAACCATCTTCTCGTAGAATTGGGGTTGGACAATGTCGATAAACAGTTCAGCCAATTCCTTCTCAGCTAGAGGTGGTTCAACTTGAGAAGCCAGTTCCCTCCATCTTTGAGCGTATTCCTTGAAGGACTCCTTGTCATGCTGGAACATGCTTTGCAACTGTCTTCTGTCAGGCGCCATGTCCATGTTGTATTTATAATGTTTTATGAACGCGTCTGACAGGTCTTGGAAACACCTGATCCTATTCTGATCCAGACTTAGATACCATTTGGAAGGAGCCCCACTCAAGCTATCTTGAAAACAGTGGATCATCAGCTTGTCGTCTTCCACGTGTGCAGCCATTTTTCGGTAATACATGATGAGATGCCTCTTTGGACAAGTGTGCCCCTTGTATTTGTCGAAGTCTGGAGTTTTGAATTTGGCCGGAATCACCAACCCGGATACAAGGCACATTTCTTTGGCAGCAGATCCAAAGACGTGGTCTCCTTCTAAATCTCAGAACTTCTTCTCAAGGAGCTGCATGTTCTCCTTTACTTCTCTGAAATCCTAAAAACCTTACTTTGTCACCAGCAACGGTTGAGTCGACAGTCTGATACATGTGATGTTGATCTTCATATTGAGGAATATGCCTAGCATAGGCAGCTGGTGGAACAACAATATGGATTACTAGACGTGCGTCGGTGTAAACCGGTAATGGCACGGCTTGTTGGACAAATTGCCCCATGTCGTGCACTACTTCCGCTCGGGGGACGAAGTCATAAGGTAGCCCATATGGAGGAAGGATTGAGGGTAACGTCCTCTGAGGTTGGACTTCCACTGCTGGGCCCGTGGTCTCTGAAATCACGGTCGCCTGCGGAACCTCAAACCTGAAGGCTAAAGCTTCCAACATTTCTCGCATCTGGGACATGCCTCCCTTGATTTCGTCTAGTTCAGCTCTAACTCGGGTGCTCTCTTGCTCTTGTTCAGCCATTCTTTGTCTTGCTCGGAAGCGCGAGTATTGTACTGGTGTTGAAAATTCAGCGTGAAACTGGAGGAAGAAAGGGCGGGGTGAGACTCTATTTTGAAAATGTATGAATGCATGTATGGATGCATCTTATTTGCAAAACTCTTGGTTGGTTTCAGTCATTCATTTCAGAAATGCCACAACACTTGTTTGCAAATATTTAAAATAATAAGGAAATGAAACACAATAAAAAATGAATCTCAAAAGCGATTTTTCATTAATCTCATAGCAAAGTTCAAATACAAACAACGTGCTTATGGCTTATGGGCTTTCCGAACCGTAGCAAGGTCGGTAGTCAGCCCTTCTAGCATCGCCTTACAAAATTTAATGAAATTAAAGACTTGATGTGGGGTGTTCTCTAGACACATGCACCAATCAACTTCCTGTAGTTTCTCAGGTAGCTCTCGCATGACGGAATTCGCAAATCTGGACAACCTCAGAAATTTGCCCTTCCACTCAGTGTAAAGCCCTTGGAGGTCTTGAATGATGCGCAAGTCTCCAGCCTTGGTCACCTCTATGTCCTTATAGAGGTTTCTCCAATATCTGCACTCACCTAGCAACATCATATAGGCGGCATCCTGATCCCCACCTTCAAGTACCTGGATTCTAGCATTGGCTTGTTCTAACTGATATTTCAGCCGTGTGCAAACTCTTTCTGACTCTTCAGCCCTCAGCTTCTCGCATTCTAGAGTATCCTTGTATTTTTGAATGGTATTCTCTAGTTCACGAGTACGAATCTCAGAAATCAGTCGTGCTTCCCTTTTCATTTCAAGGGTCAATTCCAGAGTCTTGTTGAGTTTTTGAATCCGGAGTAAAGCTCTATGCAACTCCTCCTCCTTTGACTTGAAAACAGATTTAGTGTTGTAGAGCGCTTGTCCGAACTTTTCTCTCTTTGCTTCAGACTCCCTAGCTCTTTTGTTGTAGATTTCAAGCTCTTTGTCCTTCTTTTGTTGACTGTCTTTCAAATTCCCATTCTCTATCGAGACTCGGCCGAGCTTAATTCTCAAGTCAGCATTCTCCAACTCCAACTCCTTGATACGAGCATTGAGTTTCTCCACATCTTCAGGTAATATGGGTTCTGGCTCAGGAATCGACAGATAGATAGAAGGATCAAATGGAAAAGGGAGTTTAACCATCTGAACCCTCTCTCTAACCCAACAAGTATAAGGCTTTTGAGCGATGACATTTCTCTTACCCAACTCCTTACCCTTTCTGATAACTGCTTGCCAAGACCTCTTGATCTTTTTCACCATGGGATGATCTGCTTCAGCACTGTGTAAGATGAAAGGCTCTAAATCTTCAACTTTTGGAGGGCCATTCATAGGGTAACCATGTTGCCTCAGAGATAACACGGGGTTATAGTTGATGCAACCCTTGGTTCCTATCAAAGGTACATTGGGGAAGTCTCCAATGCTGACAATAACATCCTCGGTTTCGCAGTTCCTGATATACCACTTAACATGATTGGAGAAGAGGGAAGCTAACTTCTGGTAAGGCTTGAGTTCCTTTGAGACAAAAGGGCCTTCTTTGGGCATATGAGATCTAAACCAAGCATGCAATAGTTGCGTGCAACATAAGATGGTTCCTCCCTTCTTCTCATGAAAACCATGGAGGGCATAGTGGAGGTCTGCCAGGAGGAACGGTACAGGGTTACCAGAGAGGAAGATTCTCACCGTCAGGTGGTCCACAAAATGGTCAATATTTGGGAAGAGAACAATCCCATATACCAACACGGCTAACACAGCATAGAAGGCTTCCCAATTACCTTCTTTTTCCATCTTCTTAGCTTGATCTTCCAAGAACTTCCTAGAAAAACCATTGAAATCTCCCTTCACATCCCAATTGTCCACGACTTCAAAAACGTTTAGACCCAAAGCTAAAGTTATCCTCTTGGGAGGAATATCTTCATCGAACTTAGGAAATGGATTATGATCCTTCAAATTCCGGCCTATGATCCTCTCAAACTCCTCCAAGGTAGGAGATAGTTGGAAGTCAGAAAATATGAAACAACATAGAGGTGGATCATAGAATTGAGCAATAGTCATTGCGGTCATCATGTCCAGAATTCTTCCATAGTTTTGCACAAAGCTGTTGAGTTTGATTGGTGTTACTTTGGCACTCAACTTTTGCAGGCTGGTAAGGTCCATGTTCTTGTATTTGAACTGAAAAGTGTTTCTTCTGGATTCATTTTGCTAACAAGTCTTGGATTCCTAAAATAATGCGAAACAAACTAAGAGTTTTGCTTTTTATGCGTATGCAATGAATGGATGGATGCAATGTTTTTTTTGGTACAGGTTCAAAAGTCTGAGGTATGGATAAATTTGATTGCTTTCCAAAATAGAGGTTCTCACCGGGTGTGATCTAGGGCTTTGTTACAAAGGATCCCCAGAGTCATTGATTCGCAAGAATGTTTGACGCTTACGGAAAATACTTTCCGGTCGTCAACTCCATCAAGGGAATCTATTCTGGGTGAGGTTCTCGTGCCAACTCTTACGAAGTATTCACCTCGGGAGTCTGCACTACGCAACCATCGACTTGGTTCTAGACAGGGTACTCAGAGTCATGGATTCAAAAGAATGTTTGACGCTTACGGATAATACTTTACGATCGTCAACTCCATCTAGAGAATCTATTCTGAGCGAGGTTCTCGTATCGATTCTTACGAAGTATTCACCTCGGGAATCCATACTATGCAACCATCATTTCTAGTTGGCCAAAGGTTCAATGTTCTAAAAGGTTCTTAGAGTCATGGACCCCTTTGAAACATTGAAGCTTATGAGGTATACACCTCGACGACAATATTTGCAAAAGGATCTACTCTAAGTGAGGTTCTCGTACCGACTCTTACGAAGTATTCACCTCGGGAGTCTGTACTACTCAACCATCGTCCTATCTTATGTTTTTTTTCACTCTAGACTCGGGTGTAGAGTCTTTCCCACATGGTTTGCAATCAAATATCCAAGTACCCAACACAGTGGAACCAATATACAACAAATATATCAAAAACAATAAAGATAATAAAAGCGATAAATAAGGAAAAGCCACACAATTAAACAAGCAAAGGCACGCAAACAACCTAACTAGGCTTGACTCACTTAGGGAACGACAGTCCCCAGCAGAGTCGCCATCTGTCGCACCTCGGAAAATGGGAATGCGACCTAGCGAAGCGCAATCGCACGCTCACAATGATGGACTGAACAGAGTCGCCACCGAACTTTATTTATTCCTAAAAAGGAAAGGGGAAATATCGATAAAACCCAAGAAAGAACGACAATGATTATGGTCGTCGCAACCAAATCAGGGTTCGGGAGTCGATTACGCAAGGGGAAGGTATTATCACCCCTCGCGTCCGTTATACTCAACGGGAACCGTTAGGTTAGTTGTGCGCACTAGTGTTAGTTTGAAATGTTTAGGCTTCTCGAGTTATTAGGTGGGAAAGAAAGAAAGGATGAGAGGAGAATATTTTTGGATTTTATACGAAGGACTAAACCTAAGTTTTTTATTAGTGAGCCTGACAAGATTTACAAATCCTGCTCCTACGTATCTCAATAGAGAAATCTAGGCTTACGTAGTTTTGGGTAGAAAAATGTTTGTTTGTTGGTCGATTTTAGCGAAAGTTACTTTGTGTCAAATTGACGAAAACATTGTTGGACTACCCAAAACAGGTGGAGAAACATTGCCTTGCATTGTTTTGAAACAAAGTACCTTTCATTTGAGAAAGGTTTAAAGAGTCAATCGCATGGCGGCGAGAAAAGAAATTGATTGTTTGATGTGTTTTGAGTAATGGCGAGAACTTGGATGGGCGAGATATCCATCTCGAATCCTAGTCTCAGGAGTGCGTGGTATCCACCATGTTTCATTTCCATCTTACTTGCAAAAGTGTTTAATAAAGATTAAGTGTTTTGAATTTGATTGAGAAAGGGTTTGAAGAAACCGCATTCCCAATTTTAAGTGATGGCGAGAGCTAAGATAGGCGAGGCATCCACCTCGAATCTTAATCTCAGGAGTGCATGGTATCCACCATGTTCCATTTCCATATTTATTGAAAAGGTGTTAAAAAGGAATTAAGTATTTTTGAGTTTTGTTATGAGAATGGCTTGACGTTGGACCAAGCATTGATGGATGTTTAAGAGAAAATTTGAATGAAGGTTTGAAAGAAATGGAATAGAATGGGAGGAAGAAATGAATTGATTTGTTTATTGAGAAAATACTCGACGTTGGATCGAGTTTTTATTTTTTTATATTTTTGGAAATGGTTGATTTGACTCTTGTATTAGTAGCTAACTAAACAGTCAAGCAAATAAAGAAATAAAAAGCGATAAAATTATTACATGCCAGGAGAGTGGGGTACATTTTGTCGAATGTGGATTCAAAGTAATGGAATAATTAAATTGGATCAATCAATGAACAAACAATGCATGAGTGTAGGTGCAAGAGAACTGTCTCATTGTAAGAAGGCCCAAGAGTAAGCCATGTGAAGAAAATAAATAACACAACAAGTTATATTTACAAAACACTCAAAAATTAAATTGAAAGAAACAACATCGGGACGTGCACGGATAAAATCGGGATGCGAGGATGCGAATCAAAGTCGCATAATGCAATGACGTGCAAGGCGGATGGAAATTAAAAAGCAAACAAGAAGTCTAGATAATGTTCTCAAAGCCGGTTTACGCACATTGACAACAATCGAAATGTCATATGCGATTAATCAAAACGCGGCGAAATACTATCAATATCTCAATAAAATAATAATGGAATAACAACATGGGAATTGTTGAATCCATAGGGTAAAGCTCGATATTAAATAAATTAAGGACAAATCAATAAAACCCAAAAAGTGTCGGAAAGATGAGCATAAACAAAAGGGATTTAAATAAAATGGTAACAATAATGAAATAAAAGGAGTAGGTTACACAAGAGTCGAACCCATGAATCAAATGTCTTTTCCTTTTTTTATTTAAAATGTATAGAATAGAAAAAGAGCAATAAAAGACTAGAAAAATACAAGAAAACAACACAATCCTTGAAATGATACTTATGGGTGTCGAACTCACGACCTCAACGGAAACGCCTAACACCCTTACCACTGAGCTATTGATGGTTCGGTGGTGTCTAGGCACATCGTACATAATGATAGGATGACTGAGACGAAAAAGGAAAAAAGAAAAAAAAGTAGCAGAATCATGGAATCATATGCTAAGGTACTTCACCGTATTCAGGAATAAATTCCCTCATCAACCAATACCTCCAATACCAGTAGTTTCTTCACAACACCAAACGACAAACAGAACAAAAAAAACGCAAGCTACAGTGGTTGAACGCCGCGAAACTTGAAAATCCACCATCCATTGTCCGAACATGTTCCTTCCGAACACCATTCATCATCCAAAAACAGCTAAATGCATCGATTTTTTTTAAAATGGAAAGTGCACATATAACCCGTAAATCAAATGCTACTGTAACGAAAGGAAATAACATACCGAAAGTTAACTCTAAGTCGAAGGGAAGCATCGTTGTTAATCTTCAAAGCGTGAGACTCGTGGTACCGCTTGTGAAGCCGGAATAAAGGTGGACTATTGACGTCGAGAAACGCAGACTTGAGAAATTTAACGTGTAACGAAGAAACATATGACAATCGCTCTGTCAAAATGGAAGCTTGAATCCTTCTGCGCTGCGGTGTCGTTCCGGATCGGTTGAGTCCGAGATGATTGAAGACGTTGAGTTATTTATCGAACCAAAATTGTGTTGGATCTACGACGACCTTGAGTTGTAAACTGGAAATGTTGAGCAGTCCCGACAGAGGATTTGTTTGCGCGAAGGTGGTTCTTCGGATGTGAGGGGTTTAGACGTTATTATCGTGGTGGAATGGAAAGAAGAAGGGTGTGAGCCGATAAAAGAGTTCGTCGGAGGGTAACGACGGCGTTGTAGGGATGATGGTGAGAGTTATGCCGGCATGAAACGAAAAATGGAATAGTGAAGGTTAGATGTTGGATCCCTTTTTTTACTTTCTGAGGGTTTTTTCTTACGAAATGGAATGTCCCTATAAAGATGTGAGGCAAACCATTGGTAAAATAATGGAATGCAACATCATAGTGATCCCTTATCCTTACTATGTCAAATGCTCATGGTATAGTAGACATCAGCTAGTAGAGAGGGCACTGGATCTACCTCTAGATTTTTCACAGCCCAAAAGATACTGATGGCAACGACATCCACTAAGTCCTCCACATTAGGGAAGATGACTATCCTAAACATTATTAAAGCCACAATGTCAATATAAGAACCCCACCTTTCTTCCCCAACCATTCTCCAGGCTACCCCTTCCAAGTAACTCCTCCTGAGACCTTGGGCGTCCTTATCTTCTTTATAATATGCCAGAAGGTCCTCATGGGATATCCCTAAAGTTATAACCAAATCTTTGGGCTTTATCTTCTACCCCATTCCCATGTAGGGTCCCTTTTTATTTTTGGGGACGTTTACATATAATTCAAACTCTTCTAGCGTGGGGGATAATAGAAAATCTCGAAAGAGGAAACACCACAAGGGCGGATCATAGGACTGAGCTAAGGCAGTAACTGCCTCTGCGTTTATAGGGACTCTTAAGAGATCAAGAATCCCACCATATCTGAGCGTAAACTTCCTCTGGATGGAGTTTGGCATCAACCCATGAAGGATCCTTAAACTTTGGAGATCTGGTATGGTTGCCTTGAGGAGGGTTGTCCTTTTGTTCATTTCCATTTAGTACCTTACCTACAACAGATTTTGAAATTCCCTAAAGGATGGTAAATATATGTAAGAGATTTATTTTGATGCTAATTGCATGATGATATGAATGTCTCTTATCTTTAAAGATTTTTGTTAGGATGGTCATGTAAGGATGCCTTATATCGGGTAGGCTGCTTAAGATTGGGTTGGATCTAAGGTTAGACTACCCAATCCCCTCGCATACCCTTATTTTACCATGAGAAGGAGCAAGCGTTCTTACGGTAATCCCTCGGGATAAGCCTCATCTAGGCGGGACCTTAGTAACGACCTTTGCAGGTTGATAACATAAGGTCACCCTAAATTGAGAGGGTTCTAGAATAGGTCCCCAAAGTAATGGATCGAACTCAAATTTATATCATGAAGAAGTTCATGCCTTCTCATGACAAACCTTTTGAATTGATCTATTCTAGGCGGAATCATCATCAAAGACCCTACGGGATGAAAAACCCGGTGGCCGAGACAGGACGACCCCTTACTTAAGCTTAATTTTTCCTCGAGCTTGGGTTTTAGCGCCTCACATAATATCAATCCCCACCAATGATATGACAATTTAATAAGATAAGAGAACAATAAGGAGCATAAAAAGAAAAATAAATAAATGAAAAGCAGTAAATAAATAAATAAATAAAAGCAAGCAAACAAGGAAGCACATAAAACCCTAAAATCGGAGGTTAGAATGGACTCTCTTTAGGGAAGGTATAAGAACTCCCCAACAGAGTCGTCAGTGTAACACCCCAAAATTTGCCCTCCTCATTCATGCATTCATTTAGCATTTCATATTGCATTTCATCATGCCAATCAGAATTAGATCCAAGAAAATTTTTTTTTTTAAAAAAACGAAAAAGAAAATAAATAAATAAAAAATATAATAGAAAAAGCTTGGACTTGCACCTCTCTCATTTGAGCCCACAAAGCCATGAAAATCAGGTTATAAATTCAGACGGTTGCTCGATGACCCGGTCCCTCTGCCTTGGACGTTGTTGATAGTGTCTCTGCTGACCCGGATTACCTCCTTGTTGTTGATTGTTGTACCTGGGTTGTTGTTGCGGATGATATTGCGGTTGAGGAACAGGTGTTGAAATAGTGACTACGGCCACTTGATCTTGATAATAATTAGGGCGTCCTCTACCCCTGCCTCTGCCAGCATACACAACGCTTGCCTCGCCTTCTTTTCTTCGTTGACCGTTACCAGCAAACGGTCTCTTGGGACCTGATGAGTTGGAAGCACTATTGTCTTGAATTCGGCCCATCTTCAACAGACTCTCGATTCTTTCTCTACAAAGCTGATTGACGGGCAAGCAGCCAATCTCTCAATATAATTGCCTTGAAGAGTGTTCATGAACATGTCCTCCATCTCCCTTGCAGCAATCTGTCTCCAACGCTGAGCATACTCTCTAAAGGTTTCCTTGGCAGTCTGAGACATACCTTGCAACAAGGTCCGATTTGGAGCCATGTCCAAGTTATATTGATATTGCTTGACAAAAGCCTCTGCCAAGTCTTTCCAGCTCTTGATGGTAGTACGAGACAAATGAGAATACCATTCACGAGAAGCTCCAGTTAGGCTGTCTTCAAAATAGTACATCCACAGCTTTTCATCTTCCGTGTGAGCTCCCGACCTTCCCAGATAAGATTGGAGATGAGTGCGTGGGCAAGAAGCCCCGTTGTATTTCTCAAAAGTAGGGGGTTTGAACTTGTGAGGAATCCTTACTCCCTGAACCAGACCAAGATTTGTGACATCAAAGCCTAAGGAATTTTGAGACTCCAAAGATTTGAGCTTCTCAGCAAGCTCATCCATACGGCGAGTGGTCTCGAGGGCCTCGTCGTGCAAAGAAAATTGATCATACTGATAATCTTCAGTAACGAGGCGCCCGTTAATCCGAATTCCTTGATTCACATTGTACCTTCCGCCAATACCATTTCCAACATTCCCTGTGTTGCCAACATTACCCGGGTTTCCATCAGCATTTGCGTTACCCGCGTTACCAGTGTTCACAGGGTTATCAGCGTTCCCAGGGTTACCAGGGTTTCCCTCAGCATTTGGTATCTCCACCTCCGGATCGGGTCTCGGTTGCTCAACCAATTCCCTCAGCTTTTCCTGGCCTTCTGCCATACCAGTCATCAATGTCATGAACTGATCCATCCTTTCACGCATATCAGCCAGCTCTTTCTGTACTTGGTCCATCGCTAGCTGCGGACGATTTCCCTTTGTCGGGTACCTATGGACTCGCTTGGGACCAATAACTGACTGATACAGGGAACAAACATTAGACACTGCGGTGACACCTGCAAAACAAACAAGGGTTAATATGCATGGTATGCGATGCACTGCTTGTTCAGTTTTAAGGCACCCCCGTTTTGAAAGGGAATACCCTGCAAATGAATAAGCATGAGATGTTGGATGCAAATATGTAGATGATGTTATGCAATGCAAAGGCATGTCAATCAGAATTGATGGATCCGCTTGAACATCTGGAGAGAAATTCACTGAGGAATATAATACAAGACCAAAACTCTGCTCCAGAAAACCGGGTTGGTTGAAGGTTAAGGTTTCCTGAATTTAGCCCGCCCCTCACTGGTAGGTTCTAAGAACAGAAGTTCGTCAGCTTCAGCCCTTCAGTCGCGAATAATACGTTTACCACTGAAGGTTTGGTATTATTACGGGACAAAAGACCTCCATTGACTCCCCTCAACAGGACATCCTAATAGCAAGTTCCCAGTCTCGGGATCCTCGGATTGAGCAGCGAGAATGCGCCCACCAGAGCTAACATAATCACGTCTCGGAGGAGAGGCCTCGACTGAGTTCTCGGGAAATGGTCACCAGAGTCAACGATTTCTAGAGGAACATCCTGCCGTTACGGAACACCCGTAAGACATAATATATCCAAAAGAAACCTCGTCTGGGTGTGGTTCTTCACGAATGACTTAACGTAGCAACACGCCACGCAAGCCTCATGATTATCCACTCTAAAACCTGTGTGTACACTCAAGCATGGGTAATGGGCTTATCTCTCATAGAACACCCCATCCCAACAAACAAATAAACAGATCCAACATATACAACAGATGCATGCAAGCAGGTAAGCAAATAAAGGTACAAAAGCATGAACACCCAATAAACAAGAAATCACACAAGCTAGGAGGGACTCGCTTAGGGAAGATGGACCAGCAAGAGGTCAACTTCTTAATGTCCCCAGCAGAGTCGCCAACTGTAGCAACCTGAAAAATAAAGTGCGCGAAAAAAACAACCGGCGAAAGAAAATGACAGAAGAGTCGCCACCGTGCGTTATTCATCCCAAAGGAGGGAAAGGAAACGCTCGAAGTAAACCTGGAAAAAAGGAAAGGACAAGACGGGGTCTCGCAACCAAATCTTGGGTTCGGGAGTCGGTTATGCGAAGGGAAGGTATTAGCACCCCTACGCATCCGTAGTACTCTACGGGATCCACTTTTGTAGTTCTTGTCTAAAGGGTGTGAGTTTATCTTGTGCTGTTTACCAAAAAAAAAGGGTTAAATGAAAATGACTCGCGCGGATGTCGCATCCACTGCATACGTATCTCATCTGAATATGAGAATCAGAGTCTTCGTAGCTCGGCTGACCTATGGGTTGGGGGGATGTGTGCTCGCTAAGACATCGCGTCTTATGCCTACGTATCTCATCTGGAATGAGAATCAGAGCAAGCCGTAGTTCGGCTAACTACGGGGTTATGGATTGGGTTTTGGACGAACGACGTCACTACGCAATCTACCGGATGCTCGACCTTTGGAGACTTACTCGCCTGTAGTAGAAGGAGTTAACGTGTTGCTTTGGGTTTTAGGGTTTGGGATGCTCAAGGGCAAAAAGGCAGTCCTTGACGAAGGAACCGCGCTACCTGCAGGGATACGAACACATACAAAACAAACATGTATAAAGTAAATGTGCCAACAAGGGGCTCAGAAGTAAATAAACAAAAGAAAACAAATGCCTCCTATCGAGGTCTTCCAGCTAAGAAAGCGATAAAATGCGGAAAAGAGGTAAAAGTACCACACAGATGAAGATCCGAAGTAACAGCAATTAAAGGAGTAAGAAACCCAGGGATCTCCCAAGCTAATGCCATCAAAGAAAGGTGAGTCAGTACAGGTAATCGGAATGAACCTCCAGGGGGTATCCCACAAATAAAGTGGGAAAACCACGCAAACCATCTCTGCAAGAGTCTGTGAGCCCTCACAAAAACTCAACAAAAGGGTTAGTGAAACACGATAAGCATTTTTTTCATGGATAACAGTATGGTTTCAGAAACCTCAAACCCTGTGGCATACATTTCAGAAATCATGTGATTAAACATTCAAGGCATAGGTTTCACCCATTCATGCATAATTAAACCTGTGGGCAAAAACATAATGAAATTCATCCATCATACCTCATACATTCAGATGATCCAAATTAAGAGCATAAAATCATGGGAATGAGGCAAACCTGATGGGAGAGACCGGTTGAAATCAAATGGCACGGCTGGGTTTGCAAGGCAATGTTAGGGTTTGCGTGAGATGAAAGTGTGTGAGTCAGATTGAATTCTTCAGAGCTGCCAGGGGGTTGCTTTGAGTTCTCTGTCAAGTTTCCCTCCAGGTTTTGTCAAGGGTTTTGTTTCAAGGAAACCTCAGAGTATTTTGCTTCTCTTCCTTCTTTTTCCCAAACAGGGTCATTCTCTCACTATCTTTTTCCCAGACAGGGTAATAGGAATATAATGGCATTTTGTTTCACTGAAACTCTGAATTTATAACCTGATTTTCATGGCTTTGTGGGCTCAAATGAGAGAGGTCCAAGTCCAAGTTTTTTCTATTATATTTTATTTATTTTTTTATTATTATTTTTATTTATTTTTTCTTTTTCGTTTTTTTTTATTTTTTTTATTTTTTTTTCTTGGATCTAATTCTGATTGACATGATGAAATGCAATATGAAATGCTAAATGAATGCATGAATGAGGAGGGCAAATTTTGGGGTGTTACAGCTGCCCCTATTCAATCATCAACTAACTCGAGTAGGATGAAAACGAACAGCTTATCAGACAAACGGGGTGAGCTGTGATTGAATACCAAAGACAAACCGAAAATTTGCGCTCTGAGAACACCACAAAAACGCGGAAATACACCTCGCTATTTATTTTTCTTCCGATCCTCTGGCTGGATCTGAATCAGTCTTCTGGCTTAATCTGGAGTTTTGATCCTCTGGCTTAATCTGGAGTTTTGATCCTCTGGCTGAACCTATACTCAATTTAGTCCTCTGGTTGGATATTAATTTTGATCCTCGGGCTGGATACGATTTTGATCTTCTGGCTAGATCTCCTTCTGGCTGAATCTATTTCTTTTGATTCTCTGGCTGAATCTACTTCGATCTTCTGGTTAGATCTGAATTATTGCGATTTTCGATCTTCTGGCTAGATCTTCTTTGTTTCGATTCTCTGGCTGAATCTACTTCGATCTTATGGCTAGATCTGGATTATTTTGATGATAAATTCCCATCATTAGGATCCCGCATCTGAGGCATGCGCTGGTTGACCCTCTTTTGACATCTACACCTAACCTTCATATTAGATATGCAGCTTCGAGAATATTCCACTTTTGGGCTTCGTACATATTCTTCGGGCTAGAACATGTTGTAACGACTCCTCAATCAGACTTGGGCTTGCTGGGGAAATAAAGCTTGTAGGCGACTTCACTGGGGAATCTTCAAATTGAGCCTTAGGCTGGCTTACTGGAACACGATTCTCAGGCTGAATCTTGAAATGACCCTCAGGCTGGATCATTGGAACACGATTCTCAGGCTGAATCTTCGAAATGACCCTCAGGCTGGATCACTGGAACACGATTCTCAGGCTGAATCTTCGAAATGACCCTCAGGCTGGATCACTGGAAAACGATTCTCAGGCTGAATCTTCAAAACGACCCTCAGGCTGGATCACTGGAAAATGATTCTCAGGCTGAATCTTCGAAATGACCCTCAGGCTGGATCACTGGAAAACGATTCTCAGGCTGAATCTTCGAAATGACCCTCAGGCTGGATCACTGGAAAACGATTCTCAGGCTGAATCTTCAAAACGACCCTCAGGCTGGATCACTCACGCTTGATCCTCTGGCTGGATCTCATGACCTTGGTTGTAAAGTAATTCTTCAGTCTGCTTGGAAGAACCTGTTTATCAGCTTATGTGTATGCTTGATATGATATGCATGCAAATGCAAATGTTATGCATGGAGTAAAAAAAAATCTGCTTGGGGAAGCAAACTCCGGTAGGGAACAGATCGCTGTATCAATCCTTGAATGCTCTGTGGGGAATGATCCGTCTGCCGGGACCAATGAGCCACCAAAAATAAATTGGCGGCTTGAAAAGTTGACCTTGCGGGGGGAGTATCAACTATGGAAACTTTGTTCGGCGAGGCTCTGTGAGGAGAGTCTGTGGGGAAAACACTTCCTGGGGAAATGTCGTAGGAAACGACCTTTGCTGGGGATATGAACTTGCTAATCGCCCTCAAGCTGGGGGTTAACAAATCTGTTAAAAATAATCTGCTGGGGAATGAGATGAACACTGGGAACACCACCCTCTCATCTGTTGGTTATGCAACCACTCCGCTGTTGCTAGGAAGATACAGTTTGACACTGTCAACTCCGCTGGGGATATATAGTCTGGATACTGTCAACTCTGCTGGAGAACATGCTCTGCTGAGGAGAGACTTTGTCAACCGCTTGGGGATGAGGATTCATGACTTGGCATCCGGTTCCTGTGACCTGCAACCAAAAATACACGTATGCCTCGGGGGAATTACTCGGTTTGAATTCACCTTCCGGGATTAAGCACATTCAAAGCAATTTTAAATGTTTTCCTGTGCAAATCATCTGCAAAAGCCACCATTATGTTCATATGCAATATGTTTTATCAAAAATTTGGACATTTTTGCAAACAAACTGATAAACGAAAAATAAAGAGGCTCTTTAACTGAATTATTCGACTCTTACTGGGGAGAAAATTTGTGCCAGGAATAGGCGAGCGTATCAGGAAGCTGATCCCTGAAAAGAGGTGATCGCTATAAAAAGAGAACTATCCCAATGGCAATGGGGATACGGGGTCCCACCGAGTTTCGACTCTGCTATGGCTCGTATGTCCTCAAGACGCTCTGCTCATCTTGCTTTCTGAAGTGGATGATTAGTCGATCTTTAACCTTCGAAGATTGCCGGATTGAATGAAACGGTGATATAACACTGATGAACTCAGATCACAGTCATTCGCTTATTCCCTAACTTTTGGCTGGATCGCCCCCTTTTCGGGTTTTCAATCCACCGGGATACCCATTTTTGCCTGAGCCGCCCTTTTGGGTTTTCGACTCACCGGGTGTACTCTTTTTTTATATCCCTAATTTTTGCTCGAACCTCTTTATTCTTTTTTTTTGGTTCGTCGGGATGCCCTTTTTTTTCCTAGACTATTCTTTTTATCGTCCAGCGGGTCTATTTTATGCGAAGTATTTTTTTTAAATGCGTCTGAGTTAATAGGGGACGGGAATCCTTTGCCATCCATGGTTGTTAGCATCAAAGCTCCGCCATAGAAAATCCTTTTAACCACGTACGGACCCTCATAGTTCGGTGTCAATTTGCCCCTGTGACTTGTGTTGGGAGGAAGAAATCTTTTGAGTACCAATTCACCGATTTGATACCCCCGAGGGCGCACTTTCTGACCAAATGCTTTCTTCATTCGTCTCTGACCGAGATACGTCAATTCTGGGTACGTAGTTCCAGCATAGCACCTTAATCATCGAAGACAAGGTAAACAAAGCATCAGCAAATTGGTTTTCTTCAAAAGAAAGTCAACAATCTTCTCGTGTACTCTCTGTAAGAAGCCAGATGAGGCTGAGGTGTATACCATTTCCCGTTGGTTTGATTGATGACCAAAGCTGAATCCCCGTATACATCCAGGGTTTTAATCTGTATATTGACGGCTTTCTCAAGTCTTAGGATACAAGCTTTGTATTCGGCTTCATTGTTGGTGCAGGGAAAAGTTATTCTAGCACCAAATGGCATATGAACCCCCTTCCGGTGTGATCAACACTACACCAACTCCGCGACCATTGACGTGGACCGCCCCATCAAACATCATAACCCATTTGGATTCAGGGTCAGGCCCCTCCTCTGGGAGTGGTTCCTCTCAATCTTTCGATTTGAGAAACATGATGTCCTCATCAGGAAAGTCAAACCTCATAGGTTGGTAATCATCAATCGGTTGCTCTGCAAGATAGTCTGACAAGACACTTCCCTTGATGGCTTTCTGTGAAGTGTATTGGATGTCATACTCTGTCAGTATAATTTGTCACCTAGTAACCTTTTCGGTAAGTGTTGGCTTTTCAAAAATATACTTGAATGGATCCATTTTTGATATCAATAGAGTCGTGTGAGTCAACATATACTGTCTTAGTCGGCGAGCAACCCATGCCAAAGCGCGGCAAGTTTTCTCGAGCAATGAGTATCTTTGTTCACAGTCGGTAAACTTTTGCTAAGGTAGTATATTGCATGCTCTTTTCGACCTGACTCGTCATGCTGACCGAGCACACAACCCATTGACCTTTCTAACACAGTCAAGTACATTATCAACGGTCTTTCCTCTCGGCCTGTAGACTTGCCCCAATCTTGATCTCTTTCTTGTCGTCTGCGGTACCGATGTTGACGGTCTCAATCACCTCCTGATAAGGTGTAATAGCTCGGTCCTTCTGTTTCAACAATCTGGCTAACCCTTCAGGCAATTCACACTCTTCCTCAACCCCTTCTTCGGCTTAATAGATAGGATTGTCGAAGTCATACTTGGCCATAACAGTGTCGTTAGTAGTGAGATCCGGGTGGTCCGCTCTGCATGATGGAGGATCATGTTTTACCTTAGAATGAGAGATTTTTTTTTGGAAAGAAAGAAAAAAACGAAAAAAGAAACATTACCATTTTTTTTTGTAAAAGTAAAAAAAAAATATTGAAAGAAAGAGAACACAAAATTGTTTGCAAAAGCCATCATTTATTGATGATAAAAATAATTGCGAAATGTAACTAAATGGATGGCCCTACAAATGAGCCGTTACACCTTGGGCAAAGTGTAAGACTTTATTATGCATGTAATAAAGGAAAACAATAAAAATCACTCTTTCAGTAGAGTAACCCGGATGGTTTTTTCAGACGACCAATTGTCGAGCTTTTCTCCCGGGACACACTGACTCCCGAACCCAAGATTTGGTTGCGAGACCCCGTCTTGTCCTTTCCTTTTTTCCAGGTTTACTTCGAGCGTTTCCTTTCCCTCCTTTGGGATGAATAACGCACGGTGGCGACTCTTCTGTCATTTTCTTTCGCCGGTTGTTTTTTTCGCGCACTGTATTTTTCAGGTTGCTACAGTCAGCTATCACGGCTGGAAAAATTACAGAGCCGCCACCATCCTTTATTCGTTCCTAAGGAGCAGGGAAATAATGATAAAACCTAATAGTTAAGAGTGAGAGACTAGGTTCGGAAGTCGGTTAAGTAAGGGGAAGGTGTTAGACACCCCTTACCTCCATTGTACTCAATGGGATCCTCCTACAATTCTAGGGCTAGTGTGTGTTTCTAAGGTGTTTGCTTTATTAATTATTATTGGTTAATTATTTATTATATTCACCAAAGCATTTCATTAGAATTAATGGGGAGACCCAAAATTTTTTTTATAACTATACTCTCTAGAGTTTACAACTCTATGCCTACGTACCTTCACATTAGGCGAAGGATCAAAGTATCGTAGTTCTTCTAGAAAATAACTGTTTGTTTTGTCGTTTTTATCCCTTAAAAATTCTCATGCATCGGGGTCGGAGAAGATATTTATTTTGAAAAATGCCTCAATGCACCAGGGCAGAGGCCTTATAGTTTGAGGTGGGTTTTGATCAATTTTGTCCCAATTATTTGATTAAAAAATATAACGTTTAATTTATTTAAGAAAATGAATAATAATGTATCCTTTAGATAACATATTCCATACCCCAATTTTTATCCCTTGAAAACCCTTTGAATTTGTCCTAGAATTTTATCCCATATTATCCCCAATTTTTTTATCCCCGAATTTCTATCCCATAATTATCCCAAAAAATTATCCCACGGATTAAGTCTAATTCCTTGATTAAATTCCCTAATAGTTTTTATTTTTTATTACTTTTTATTAAAGAGAAATGTTAATCATTATAATTGATTATTGGTCTAATTATACTTAATTGTCGAAAATAAATCCTTAGTTATATTTTTTAGATTTTATCCTATATATATTTTTGAGTTAATTTAGATTAATCTAATCATCATATTAAATTAAATATCCTAATTAAGTTATAATATTTTTATTTTTACTTTATTTTTGTTTGTTATTTTGACGTGGTTATTTATCCTAATTTTTATTATTTCCGTAACCTAACAAAATCTACATAACCTAATTAAATTTAAAAACTAAACTTACTAATATTTTGCCTTGGATATGACAGAAAGTGAATACACCACTACTGAACGTGGCATTTGAGCGATATTTCCCAAACAAGTACAATCCATTATGTTTCTAATGAAAATAAACAAAATGAATAATTAAAAAAAAAAAAAAGACTAAAAAGAGATCCTACTTCAAACCCTCATCTCTCCATACATGGGTGTTTGATATTTCTCTTCCACTCTCAACACAACAACAATGGCGGTGATGCATGGTGACAGCGGATCCGACGATGACAGAAGGGTGTGCTCGAACGACTGTGCAACGGCGCATCCCGGTCAGAGAAAGAATCACCACGGCTGGAGATGGAGATGGCAACGGTTGACCTCAAGCGATTCACGAGCTCAGGCAAGGTTCAATTCGCTTTGGTTTCGTCAGAATTTTCTGATTCTTTTTGGCTTCAGTTCCGATTGGGTTGCGTTTTGATCTGATGTTGGCTGCGATTAAATTATATTCTGACTTTGTATTTGGTTGAATATGTCCGACCTTATTTGAATTGTAGTTCCTGAATTTGGTCATGTTTTTATATTTGGTTTCAGTTTGTATCCTTGGGTTTCGAATGAATTTTAATTTTGGTTCTGTAGCATTTTGTTTTGGAGTCTAACTTAATTGTGTTGTTGAACTAGTATGATACTGGTTTTCTAATGTGGTTTGGCTTATTTGTACCTTTTCCTGTACCGAAAAATATATAGATTTTAATTTGAAATTGATTTGGAACTCAGATTGCAATAAGTGTTTGGACATGGCATTGACCATGTGGACATGTATTTCATAAAAACTCCTGATTTATAAACTAAGTATGTTCTTAATCTAAAGAGATTATAACATTTTGTCATGTCATATCAGTATTTTAAAATTAAAAGTAATTTGACGGGATGCACGTCTCTGATTGGTTGACAGTGTAAACTACGATTAATTTTACAATAAGTTGTCATTAAGATTAACTATTTAAAAATAAAAGGCTAAATATTTGTGTTTAACAAACTTTGAAAAAGTTTTTTTTTAAAAGTCCTATAATATTAGTAAAAAGTATTTATGATTGTGATTATGTTTCGAAATAAATTTTGTGTCGCGGTTAGAAATAAATTGCGAATATTTTGATTATTTCATAGTATGACTTAAAGAAACAAATTCTTTTTAAAAACCGGTGATCTAAGGATAATAAGCTAAGAAATTATCGGCCCGAAAATTATCAGAGAGAAGAGTTCCACTTTCTCTATTTTTCTCCTTCTTCCTTGACTCCTCTTCTTGGATTAAGGTTTTTATTTGTTGTTGTCCTTCGATCTGAAGAACACCAACTTTAGGGTAGTATATTTGTAAATTGTGGATGAATGAAAAGTGTGGACATGTGTACTATTTAAAGATGAAAAATTAGGTTAGAAATTGAATGAGATTATCTATCTTTGGAATGAGTTAATTTGACCTGATTTTTTCTCTTTCTTAAAGCACAAGTTAATGAATCTGAATGGATTCATGGCGGGGTGAATTTGAGTAAAAATTAAATAACTTATATTAAATAATAAAATAGACTATTAATAATAATAATAAGAAGAAAATATTTTAATTTTGATTTTTCCATTAAAAACATAAAAATGAATATCATAATATTTATTAAAAATAAATTAATAAAAAATCTGAAAATAATAAATAAAAAGTAAAAAGTAAAATTTTTAATTTTAAAATAATGTTTAGTGAAAGTAAAACATTAAAGGAGAGAAAAAATGTAAAAGTGAGTAACTTGAAAATTGAACTCATGAAAATAAATTAATAAAAAATCTGAAAATAATAAATAAAAAGTGAAATTTTTAATTTTAAAATAATGTTTAGTGAAAGTAAAACATTAAAGGAGAGAAAATTATAAAAGTGAGTAAGTTGAGAATTGAATTCATGACCACTTACTTGTCATGAATCCTTAGGTGTGTACTATTATCCATTAGTCCATTAGACTTAGTCAAAATAAAATGGCACTTCTAAATACTTAAATAAAAAATAAATAATTTAAATACTTAGATAACTAAAATATTTTCATAGCAAATAATAACTAAACTTTTAACCTATCTTTTTTTAAAACCTCCTAAACTATTAATCTATAATTTTATTAAATAATTAAAATTCTAATATAATACTTAAATTTTTAAATATTATAATTTAAGGAAATATACTATTATAATTACTAATCATATCTATTTTTTTTCTAAAAATTAATTTTAATAGTTATAAACCCTTTTTCAGTATAATCCTACAAATTATATTATTTTGAAAAGTCTAAATACTAACTTTAAACTAAAATCAACTCCTAAGAGGAACTAAGAAGTCAAAATGGTCCCTCTTGACTTTTTAGATCCCGAGGTTGAATATCTGACTATGTTTGTGTTAACTGAAAAATAGACAGAAGAGGTGGTCAAAATTTAGGATGCGACAATCATCTTTCCAAAAAGGTCAAGATCACTTCATTTGGACAAGAATTGAGGGACTTGCGCATGGTTCCTTTGTTGGGTTGTTTTGACAATTTTTAAACTCAAATGATCATTTCTTTTTGCATGCTATCATTTGATGACTTCAGTAACAAGTGTGCTCGAATTGGAAGTGGATTGCATCGTTGATTGGGCCTAATTCAATGTCCATGTACCCATGCACAACTTGCTAAATTTTGCCAAAAAATCAAAAGGTGTGGAAATTAATTCATGAAGTTATAAATAAAAGTGCATTGCTTCAGAATGGAGGTCACATTGCCCAAGCCTTGCAAAACAATCCCTGAACCCTACTCCATAGAATACCTTGAGGATTTCTTTGAAATCGAGTTTGAGTTTCACCTTCTATTTTGAGATTCAAACTCCAAGGATTCATTGCCATTTTCATCTCATTTGATCACTGCAAGCAAGAGGAGGAAGAACCAGGTGGATTCACATTGAGATAAAGTCAAATCACTGCTACCCGAAGGTGAATTTTTTCGAACTTCAAGCATTCGATTCTCTCTCAATTCTTCACCATTCTCTTTGTTTATTAATTGTCCTAAGTCCTATCAATGTAGGCAACAAGATTGAGTTTCTTTGAGATCAAATCGAAGTAACTCAGATTGTGTAACTCAAAATTCAATTAATCATATCTCTCAATATATTTAGAATTGGACAAAATTGAGGCCAGATTCGTGATCGTGAGCTTTTTCTCTATAAAATAGTGTCCTTAATTTTCATTTTCTGGTTGGTTGAGGGTGGACCAGTCCGGTGAGGTCCACCGAAGAAGATGACCGGAGCTATGGATCCGGTGATGTGCTGGCATTGCCCAGACCATTTGATCATGAGTTCATGTTTTAATCTCAACCCTTCCTTTTGATTACCATCCCTATGACGCGTTGACTGAGGTGTATGGCGGGAGGAGTGCGCTTCCATCAGATCTGTCACCTCAATTAATGAGAGACATCTGATGGCCCTCATTTTTTTCCAATTTCTATTTTATTTTTGATGTTCCATTTAATTCCTTTATTTTATTTAATTCATATTAATTTAATTTTTAATCCAAAAAATATTGGACTTTCACCAAAAATCTTTAAATATTATCTCTTTCATATTTTGAATTAAAATCATTTTTTGGATTAATTTTGATATATTTCATGAATTAAATATTTGTTGGCTTATTTTTAATTATTTTAAAATACTTTTGACTTTCCAAAAATCATGAAATATTTTGTCTAAGGTCCTTTGACCTTGTTTGACCTATGATAAATCCCTTGGCCATTAATTTGGTGTTTTGAAGGGATTTGAGGTTTTGTCCAATTTAAAATGCATTTTAATTCATTCTTAATTTGATTTTTTAATTGAATTTCTTGAAAATCATGTTGAGCCATTTTTACGGTCTTGTGATTTTGACTTTCTGTTTGGCCATGATCATGGTTGATTTGACTTTTGTTTGACCAATACTATTGGATTTAATGGATTGATGAAATGTACGTTTCATCTTCCAAAATAAATGGATAGTATTGATCAGATGAAATTCCTCCTGTGATCAATTTGGGTTTCTATTTCCCCTTCCCTCTTAATCTTCATCCATATTCTTCCCCAATCCATCATGGACCAATGAAATCTCTTCATGTCTAATGCTAGTTGATTCATCAATGACCTTGTGCCAAATGAATCCACATGAGCCAGACTGAGATTGGTCCTCCCCCCTTTTATTTTCGTGTGTAGTATGTTTTAGGAGTTTGGTTCTTTCTACCAAATCTCTAACATGCATTATGTAAGACCCCAATTTTGACCCTAGATCCCTCATCCAATCTTATCATATGCATTAGCATTGTGACCGCACCTTGGCATCCTCCTTACTCCCCTCTCACTGGGTTTGTTTTAGGAGAGATCACCAAGCACCATATGATTGTATCATACTTGTATATTGTCATTTTACTAACCAAAAAACCAAAAATATGTCTTTGTATTTGCCTAACTCTTTTGTAGGTAGGGCATGATCATCAAAATTCATCAAGTTCACACATAGGGTTTGAGACCCTCATGGCTAAAAACACAACCAAGAAATGATCCACAAATATCTCAAAGCATCATATATGAGTCCTAATGATCTCTACATGTTATGTTGATCAAGCATTCTTCAAGAGTTTGGAAGTGATTTGCATTGGAAACCCTAGTTTGACTGGGTATCTTAAGTAACTTCTCCAACAAGCTATCTCACCAATTGATCAAATTTCTTAAATTAAACTTCAAAATTCATCATCTTATGCATATATGATCTACCATGAGCCTAAAAAGTCAAGAGAATTGAAGGTTAGCAAGTTGGATGATGGTGGTTGGCCAGATGAATTCATCTGATCAAAACTGGGTCTCCCTAGACCCTATCTCCTACAATTTTCATCATATGAAAATGATTCCAATAGAAAAGTGACTCTAAATTACATTCCAAACAACTTTCATGTTGAGACCTAGAGCTAGTTTTTCTTGGAAAATCATTTTCTATGTTGAAACATTATAGGTCAATTTGTCTAAACCCTAGTTTGAAAGTCAACTTCCCAAGGCCATAACTTTCTCAATTTTTATGAGATGAAATATTTACAAGTTACACAATCAAATGCAACATGTCTACTTCAATTTTGATGTTTGGAGTTAGAGGTAATTAAACTTTTATGAGCATGTGATATAAGGATACATTATAGGTCATTTTTGGCTTATACCATTGAACAAGTGATTTTCCTCAACTTAAAAAATGCATAACTCTATCATTCTAAATCCAAATGACATGAAATTGGTTACCATTTTTAATTTCTTTGAAATATATACAACTTTGATGAAGACACTTTTCCCATTTGAAGCTCACATAAAAAGTTAAGCAAGGTTGAATATTGAGATATATGGCTTAACACTTAGAAAAAATTTCAACATATTGAAATTTCCAAACTTCCACCTCAAAATTCACTATGATCCAAGTTCCAAATGAAAAATTGTCCAACATAAAGGTTGTTCCCCTTGATCTAAGCTTTCCAAAGAACCAAAGTTCATGCATTTTGGATTAAGTTTGCTAGGGTTGTGCATGGCTTTAACAGGTCTGCATGATTGGAAGAAATCAAATGCCAAAAATCACATTTCACATTGCCTTGACATCCAAGCCTCATTTGAACTTCAGAACAGTTGTACATGGATCAAATTGGATTGCGTCATAGGTCTGTACACGCTCATGCAAGCTTGTGCATGAAATGTCCAAATTTAGCAATTTTTCAAGTGTGCAAATATCAGTCCCAATTGCTATAAATACAGGCCCTTGGAGCTCAATTCAAACACACCTTGCGCGCCAGCTTTTCCCCCAATTGAAACCCTCACCATTCAAAGGAAAACCTGAGAATTTTCAACATGAAAATTAAGTCTGAATCTCACTGTTTGGAGATTCAGAAACTCCAGGATCCAGAGCTTTGTACCATTGCCAAACCTCTCTTGCAAGCTTCTCAAGCGTGATCAGATCAAGGTTGAAGCAAGCAAGATCCATTTCTGCACAACATTGAAGGTAAATTTCAGAAAACTTCATCTCTTTGATTCTCACTCAATTCTCATCAATTCTCTTGGATCTTTGGTTGTCTGAAGTCCTACCAATATAGGCAAGAAGATTGAGTTGCTTTGAGGTCAAATCGAAGCAACTCAGTTGTCACACCTCAAAATTCAACTCCTCATATCTTTCTATATATTTGGAGTTAGTTTAAATTGAGGTTAGATTCGTGCTCTACGCTATTTTTTCTTTCAGATCATGTCCTCCTTTTTTATTTTGGTGATGGTTGAGGGTGGACCAGTCCAGTGAGGTCCACCGGAGAAGAAGACCGGAGCTTTGGATTCGGCAGTGTGTTGGCACGTCTCCAAACCACAGGATCCATCTCAAATGTTTTAATCTTAGACGTTGGTTTTGATTACCACGCGTGTGGCACGCTGAATAAGTTCCACCATGGAACGTGTGTTTCCATTCGCTTGATCTACCACCTCAATTAATGAGGGAGATCAAGTGGCTCGCGTTTTTTTTATTTTTTATTTTTGTTTTATTTCATTTGATTTTCATTAATTCATATCAATTTTAATATTGATCCAAAAAATATGTGAGTTTTACCAAAAATTTTCAAATAATTTCCTCTTTCATATTTTGAATTAAAATTGTTTTTTTGGATCATTATTAATATTTTTTATGATTTAATTAATTTTGTGATTATTTTTAATTGTTTAAAAATACTTTTAAGTCTTTAAAAATTCTAAATTTTTTTCTCCAAGGTCCTTTGACCTTGTTTGACCTATGATAAATCTCATGGCCATTTCTTTGGTGTTTTGATGAGGTTTTAGGAATTTGACAAACCATATTTAATTTAAATGCATTATTTTTATATTTTTAAATTGAATAAATGCCAAATAATTGTGTTGACCTCTTGTGATGGTTTGTGTATGTTTGACTTGTGTTGTTGGGCCTTGGTCAAGGTTGATTTGACTTTGCTAGGTTAATATCATTGGATTTAGGGGATTGATGGAATGTACATTTCATCTCCCAAAATGAACGAATGATATTAATTTGGTAAAAATCCTCCTTTGACCAATTTGAGTTATGATCCATTCCCCTCCCTCTTCATCTAATTCCCCTTCTTTATGCATCCATTTCATTTGGCTTATGATATCTCTAAATCCTAAGACTAGTTGGTTGCAAAATTGACATAAGTATGAATGAGATTAGGCCACCTCTTTTGCATATTCTTTTTGTGTGTGGTATGTTTCATGATCATAGTCCATTATAATATGTCTCTAACATGCATTAACACCAAAATTCTATTGCCCGACCTCAAATAGTTGTGACTTCTACATAAGTCCAATTACGATTGCTTAACATAGCGCTAAATTTTTGACACAAAAAGGCATAACATTCTAGTTAGTGAGATTGTAAATCTCCCCTATTTAATGGTATTGTGTGGAAACTTGACCTTTTTTCCTTCCTTTGGAAGATGTCTTGGCTCAAGGACCCATGCTTGTGATAAGTGGGTTGAGTGTTATCCAAAGAATGACTTAAAACAAAAAAAGCAAAACAATACTAACTTCTAACTTATTAACAACTAACATTTAATTTTAAGTCTTTTATTTTAATGCACTTTAAGCTCTATTCATTTTCCATTATTCATACCATTCTAATTGTTTATATTAATGCCTTTTCCTTTTGTCCATTTGGACCATATTATGTGATATATCTTGCTTGTGTATATTTTGTTTGTTTGTGTGGTCTTGGACCATTAATGTACATAATAATAACAAAAACCCTAAAAAACTTTTGCGTGGACTGTTGACTTGATCTTGGACAATTGGACTTAGAATTTAGATAACATCCCTATGTAAAAGGACTTGGCAAATTCCAACTTTCATGTAACTAAGTGCTTGCAATTTGAAACTTCATCTGATACATCATTGAAGATCCATCTGAGTTCATCTGCAACATGATTATTGTGAAGCTGTTATTTTGAACCTGTGACTTGTGGAATTCGTCTGTTGCATGGGCAAGTTTGAAGAAGATCATGGAGTGGCTAAAGCTTGGATATGGCTATCTTTATTTGATGTCTTGCTCTTCAAAGTTAATATTGTATGCATTTATTTATGGCTTGATTCTAATATCTAAGGGAATTTGGGATTTCTATAAGACATTCTTGTGTATTGGATTGCTACCCATTGGTCAGATCTTTTCAACTCTTAACTTTTAATTTTGTGCATAGGATTAGTCTCTTCATCTCCTCCCCATTTCTTTAATTTCAAAATCTCTCCCTCCTTTTAAAAAAATTCTTCTTTGCTTGAACTAAGTTTTGTTCTAAACTTTGACCACTTTGCAAACTATAAACTTTGGCCTTATGCCATTGCTTTTTCAAACTTCTTTTCTTAATCAAACTTGTAAATAGACTTAATTATACTTGAATTAAAACTTTCAAAAGTCAAAAAGAACTAACTCATTCAAACCATTTTCTAGGCCTTTGTGCCTTTCAAACCTAATTTTTGTTAAAAGCAATGCATCCACTTTGAAATTTGTATCACGAACTACGAGGTTTTGATTCCTCATTTTTATGTTGGTACGTAGGCACAAGTCCGAAGGTCTTGTCAAACACAAAAATATAATTAATGAGTTCTTTTGTCATCCCCCCATTCTATTTGTTTGTAAACATCACTTTGTACAAAATACATATGCACACAAGAAAGGGCTCCCTAGGAGTACCTAGGACACTTTAGGTGCTAACACCTTCCCTTTGTGTAACCAACCCCCTTACCTGTAATCTATGAGATCTTATTAGCTTTGATTTGAAAACTTCTTACTTTCGGGTTTTGTTCGTACTTTTCCCTTTTCCCTTGGAAACAATAAAAGCGCGGTGGCGGCTCTTGTTATTTGATGTCTTGCTTATCGATAGCTTGATGATCATGAATTTACCGCTACAGAAATTAAGTGGCGACTCTGCTGGGGAGTAGTCTCCAGTGGGTTTAGCCTACTTTTGTGTGTGTATATAATTGTATATATGTGATGTATGTATATCTGTGTGATATAATCTGCTTGTTGTGCTTGGTGATCTCTGAGTGGTGAGATAAGTTCTAACCCGAACTTGAGTGCAATTAAGGTAGGAAGATGGTATTGTCATGTTCGACTTGTATGGAGTAGTCCTAAAAAAGTTGGCTTGAGATCCATCTGCTCAGTGGAGACCCTTTTGGATTTGGAAATGTCACACAAGTATTTGTGGTTAGGCATTACTATCTCTAATTTGGGTCTGAGAAGCTGAGGACCGTAGAACATTTACCCCTCTTGGCCTATTTAGGACGTAGTGCGGAGACTGTTCAAGTGTAGACTTGATAACAGTTGTTACGCGATACTACACTCAGACGGGTTTCTCTTGAGAATATTATGGGTCGATGAGTCAGTCATCTTAACCTGTAATATCCGATAGATGGAATTAAGACTCTGGGAAATTTTTAGAACATGATCTACAGGTTTTACCCTTAGTTCACTCCTTTGGGATGGTTCTTACCCAGAATCCATGCTTGTGACTTACAACAAACCCTTGATTCTTGGTTGATCCAATCAAGTCTTGTCAATATCAATAGAACTTGGGTGTTGATAAGGTGAAAACCATAATCCACCAAAATGGATGATTGATCTTGACAATGACTTGATTCATCCCTTGACCTTTGTTTGTTTGCCTTGTGTGTGATCCCTTATTTGTGATTGATGCATTCATGCATTCATGCGCATCATAACATTCATCACACGAAAATTTCAAGGAACTGAGGTCTTGTTTGCAAATATTTTCAGACCATGGATTATGGACGAAGGAACACTAAGAAAGTTTCAGATGTCCCGACTTGAAAGAGTTAAGGAAGCTAGCATCTTTTGTATTAGATCCCTTGGACTTCAAACAATGTCATGGGAAGCTTTTGTCTATCTTGTCTGCTGGTGTGGTTGAAGGACTCTTGAGTGTGTTAGTGCAGTTCTATGACCTTCTCTACCGTTGCTTCAATTTCCCAGATTATCAGCTTGTGCCTACGTTGGAGGAGTATACCCATCTCTTGGGGATACCTGTTTCTAGTAGGGTGCCTTTTAGTGGATTGGAAGAGATTCCCAGATCTCATCTTATTACTGAAGCTCTTCACTTGAAGAAGTCTGAGATAGAGGCTCATTGGGTGAAGAAAGGAGGTTTATTTGGGTTGCCATCTGATTTCCTCATCAAGGAAGCTACTGGTTTTGCTTAAGCCGGTAGTATGGACGCATTTGAAGCTATCTTTGTATTGCTCATCTACGGATTAGCTTTGTTCCCTAACATTGACGGTTTTGTTGATGTTAACGCCATTAGACTTTTCTTAATTGGGAATCCTGTGCCTACATTGTTGAGTGATATGTATTTCTCTTTGCATCTAAGGAATTCTAAAGGTGGTGGAACTATTGTCTGTTGCAATCCTCTTCTGTACGAGTGGTTTATTTTGCACTTGCCTCAGACACCTGCTTTTATGGAGAACAAACAATGTCTACGGTGGTCTCAGAGTCTTATGTCTCTCACTAATGATGATATATGTTTTGGTGAATTCTCTAATGTGCCTCTCATTGGTACACAAGGAGGAATTAACTACAACCCTACTTTGGCTCGTCGTCAACTTGGGTTCCCCTTGAGAGACAAACCTAATAACACTTTGTTAGAAGGTTTTTTCTATCAAGAGGGTAAAGATCCCCAACATTTGAAGCAGGATATTGTCCATGCTTGGCATAATGTGCATAGGAAGGGAAGATCCGAGCTTGGTTTGTGCAATTGTGTAGCTTTGGAAGCATACACTCTTTGGGTGAAGAAGAGAGCTTTGGAGCTGAAGATGCCTTATCCTTGTGAGAGACCTATATCCATGGTCGTGGTTGAGCCATTAACTCCCCCTAACCAAGATGTAGAGGAGTTGGAAGACGCACTCGCCAAGATGAAGAAAGAGAAGGATATGTGGGAAGAGCGTTTCTGTGCTTTGAGCAAGAAGCATGAAGAGTTGCAGTTGAAGTCTAAGGACAAAGATGCACTTATTGAGCTACTTGAAGACCGAGTGACAAAGAGACAGAGATAGCCGGAGGTTTCATCTTCCTCTAGCATGCCTCAACCTTCTGTTGCTTGGAAGAAGATTGTTGATCAGCTTGTCCTCGAGAAGACTCAGATGAAGGCTTCTTTTGAGACCGAGATTCGACGCATTCGAAGGAAGTACACTCCTTCAGCCAGATCTTCTGACATTGTTGTTAGGGATCCTTAGGATGACTAGTCTCCTTTTCTCTTGTATTTTTATTTTTATGGTTTTTGAAATTGTACTCAGTGTAATCCTTCTAATTATATAAATGAAAAGAGATTTTTATGGTCATATCAACAAACAAGCATTGCATTTCATGCATCATTTGCATAAGCAGGTTTCTCTTTCGCTAGATGTCTCATTGGTGTTTCTTTTGTGCTTCAGCAAATCTGACCCGTCGGTACAACACTCGTGTCAACCATCTGAGAATCATGGAACATCTTGAGCAAGAGAACAAAGAGTTGAAGGACGAGATCGCTCGATTGACTACCATGATGGAGTCAGTGTTGGCTGCTCAGAGCCAATCTTCTCCAACACCCGTAATTCCTCCTCCTCAGAGGACTGTTATTTCAGAGGTGGCTACCTCTACCATGCCTGCTGCTACCGCTCACTTTGCGCCTGCTATTCCTGTCGGATTCCTATGGGGAATGCCGCCAAATTTCACGCCTGAAGGCTTTGCGCCTACTTTTGCTTCTATGCCAGCATCTAGCCTGGTCATGTCTGTGACACCTCCCGTTGTGCACACCTTACCTCGTGTAGAGGACACCATTTATCATTTCGAGCCGTCTGAGGGTCCGGATGTTTATGAGAAAATGGATGAAATGAAGGATCAGTTTCTTGAGTTGCGCAAGGAATTGAAGACGTTGAGAGGTAAGGAGTTGTTTGAGAAAAGTGCTGCTGAGTTATGTCTGGTGCCGAATGTGAAGATTACGGTGAAATTCAAAGTGCCTGAATTTGAAAAATACAGAGGGAACACATGTCCGCTCAGTCATCTAGTGATGTATGCCCGCAAAATATCTACCCAAACTGACAATGATCAAATGTTGATCCACTATTTCCAAGACAGTTTGACGGTGTTGCGCTCCGTTGGTATATGGGGTTGGACAGTGCAAGCATTCACACTTTCAACGACCTGGGAGAAGCTTTTGTCAAACAATATAAGTACAACATGGATATGGTGCCTGATAGAGACCAACTGAGGTCTATGTCTCAGAAGGATAAGGAGACATTCAAAGAGTACGCTCAGAGATAAAGAGAATTGGCTGCTCAGATCACTCCTCCTTTAGAGGAGAAAGAGATGACAAAAATCTTTTTGAAGACCCTGAGTTCATTTTATTATGAACGTATGGTTGCCAGTGCCCCCAGTGACTTTACCGAAATGCTAAACATGGGGATGAGGCTTGAGGAAGGTGTCCGTGAAGGACGTTTGTCAAAGGAGGAAGCATCATCGAGTAAAAGATATGGCAGTAGCTTTGGGAAGAAGAAAGATAGTGAAGCTAATGCAATTTCTAATGGGAGGCAGAGGAGGCCTCAAATCAGAAGGAATCAACCATCCCGTCAACACCATCATCAAGTATCCTCAGTAATTCTAGTATTTTCGAACAATCAATCAACACCAATTCAACAACAGCAACATCAACAACAACAACCGCAACAACGAACAAACACTTACAACAACAACAACAGTACCAACAATCATCAGCAATAGAACTTTGAGAGGAAGAAGGTCTCTTTTGACCCAATTCCTATGACTTACGCCGAACTGTACCCATCTTTGGCTCTCAAGAACCTACTCCAACCAAGAAACCCTCCACAAATTCCAGAACCACTTCCATGGTGGTACAAGCCTAAACTTCGTTGTGCTTTTCACCAAGGAGCACCCGGACATGACATTGAGAACTGCTATCCACTCAAGTACGAAGTTTAGAAGCTGATAAAGAGTGGAATGGTGTCCTTTGAGGACCGTGTGCCATACGTGAAAGCAAATCCATTGCCCGCTCATGGGAATTCATCAGTTAATATGGTGGACGGTTGTCTTGGGGAGTTTAAAGTATTTGATGTTCGTTTCATCCGGAGGTCCTTGGTGACGATGCACAAGGACATTTGTATGGTGAGTGATTGTGAGCATGACCATGACGGTTGTGCTATCTGCAGTGTTAATTCAAGAGGTTGTGAGATTGTGAAAAGGGACATCCAGCGGTTGATGGATGAAGGCATGATCCAAATTGTTCAATCCCGTCATGTAGATGACGATGTGAATGTCATAGTGCCCGTTTTCAAGAATCCTGAGAGAGTGGTGATTCAATATGATAGCAGTAACAATAACAACGCCAACAACAAATCGGTATCGCCGTTGGTCATACGGTTAGCAGGTCCAATCCCGTATTCATCCAATAAAGTTGTTCCGTATCAGTACAATGCAACAATGATGAAGGATGGTCAAGAGGCCCCGTTGCCTACGACCAACTTTGTAGTGAGCATTGTTGATGTTACCAAGGTTACCCGAAGTGGTCGTGTGTTTGGGCCAGTGTTCCCAAAAGACAAAGAAAAATCAACTATTAGTAAGGAAGTGGAAGTGCATGTTGTAGATCCGGTTAGTGCTTCAAAGTGTAAGTCTGGTGAATCCAGCAATTGAGAGGCTAATGATGATTATGAGGTACTTCATATGATCAAGAAGAGTGAACTCAATGTGGTGGAGCAGCTCTCTAAACCCCCTCAAAAATTTCAATACTGTCTCTGCTTATGAATTCAGAAACGCACAAAGAAGCACTGCAAAAAGTTCTTGAGCAAGTGTTTGTGGAACATGATTTTACGGTGGATCAATTCGATCATATTGTGGCTAACATCACTTCCTGCAACAACTTGAGCTTTTGTGATGAAGAACTCCCTGAGGAGGGTAGGAATCATAACTTGGCTTTGTATATCTCTATGAATTGCAAAGATGATGCTTTGTCCAATGTGCTTGTTGACACTGGGTCTTCATTGAATGTGTTGCCGAAGTAAACTCTTTCAAAGCTATCATATCAAGGAGCGCCCATGAGGTATAGTGGTGTAATCGTCAAAGCTTTTGACGGTTCACGCAAAACAGTTATTGGTGAAGTGGACCTTCTAGTGAAGATAGGTCCGAGTGATTTTCAGATTACTTTTCAAGTAATGGATATCCACCCGGCCTACAGTTGTCTGTTGGGAAGGCCATGGATCCACGAGGCAGGAGCTGTTACCTCCATATTGCATTAGAAACTCAAATTTGTGAAGAAGGCAATGTTGATCAGTGAGGGCGCATGGTAGAGGTCTCCGACAACAAAGGTAGAACCGGTCTAGGCTTTCACCAAAGATTGTCAACTGCAAGGTCTGAGGATATGCAACTTAGCTTCCGTAGCGGAGGGTTCATTCATGGCAATGAACAACACTTAGCTGTTGTGCTAGAGGATGACGAATGGGAAGACTACACCAATTTTGTGACGCATGGAAAGGCTTGTAACAATTGGACTGTTGTTGATGTTCCTGTTATTTTGCATCGATCTAAGTAATTGCTTTTATATGTTTTGAAAAATCCTTCTCCTATGCCTAAGGGAGGAGTGAATATTGTTTGGGCATTTTGAAATTGATCATTAATAAAATTAATTCTATTCATCCATATCTATGATGTTTTGTTTTCACTTTTTGCTTTATTCTGAAAATGGTAATCACAAAAAACATAAATAAACAATATATATTGTCCATCTGCATAATATTTGGTCACAAATTCACTTCTCTAAAATCATTATGCAGGTTGGTTTCTAACCCCATTGAATACATTGATCCTTTTCCTTCTCCAAATTTTGAATTCCATGTGTTTAAGGCCGAAGAGGAAAATGATGAAGAAGTGAGTGATGAACTATCTCGTCTTCTTGAGCATGATGAGAAGACTATTAAGCCGTTCGAAGAGCAGATTGAGCTAGTCAACTTGGGTTCCGAGGACGATGTGAAGGAAGTCAAGAGTGGGTCTCGACTTTGTCCAGATGCGAAGAAGGGGTTGGTTGATCTTCTTCGAGAGTATTCAAATGTGTTCTCTTTGTCCTATCAAGATATGCCTGGTTTGGATTCTGAGATTGTGGAGCATAGATTTTCGTTGAAGCCAGAATGCCTGCCAGTCAAGCAGAAGTTGAGAAGGACGCATCCTGATATGGCTGTGAAGATTAAAGAGGAAGTGCAGAAGCAGATTGATGCCAGTTTCCTTGTGACCGCTGAATATCCGCATTGGGTGGCCAATATTGTGCCTGTGCCGAAGAAAGATGGAAAAGTCCGCATGTGTGTTGACTATAGAGATTTGAGTAAAGCTAGTCCGAAAGATGATTTCCTTCTGCCATACATTGATATGTTGGTAGACAATACTGCTAAGTTCAAAGTCTTTTCGTTTATGGATGAATTTTCCGGATATAATCAGATCAAGATGGCACCCGAAGATATGGAGAAGACCACAATCATGATGCCTTGGGGGACATTCTATTATAGAGTGATGCCTTTCGGTTTAAAGAATGCTGGCGCAACTTACCAAAGAGTAATGACTACTCTTTTTCATGATATGATGCATAAAGAGATTGAAGTTTATGTCGATGACATGATTGCTAAATCAATTGATGAGGAGGAACATGTTGAGCATTTGTTGAAACTATTCCAGCGTTTGAGGAAGTATAAACTCCGCTTGAATCCCAATAAGTGTACTTTTGGTGTTCGTTCTGGTAAGTTGTTGGGCTTTATCGTCGGTGAGAGGGGTATTGAAGTTGATCCTACTAAGGTCAAAGCAATACAAGAGATGCCTGCGCCCAAAACTGAGAAGCAAGTCAGAGATTTTCTCGGCCGCTTGAATTATATTTCTAGATTCATTTCACACATGACTGCCACATGTGCGTCTGTATTCAAGCTTCTTCGAAAAGATCAGTCTTGTGATTGGACTGAAGACTGCCAGAAAGTTTTTGATAGTATCAAGGAATATCTGCTTGAACCTCCGATTTTGTCTCCTCCTGTTGAAGGAAGACCATTGATTATGTATTTGACTGTGCTTGAAGATAGTATGGGTTGTGTTCTAGGTCAGCGAGATGAGACTGGAAAGAAAGAATTTGCAATTTACTACCTCAGTAAGAAGTTCACCAACAGTGAGACTCGGTATTCTATGTTAGAGAAGACTTATTGCGCATTGGCTTGGGCTGTTAAGCGTCTGCGTCAGTATATGTTGAATCATACCACTTGGTTGATATCCAAAATGGATCCAATCAAGTATATATTGCCCGTTGGCAGATGTTCTTATCAGAGTATGATATTGAATACCGATCTCAGAAAGCTATCAAAGGTAGTATCTTGGCTGACCATTTGGCTCACCAACCAATTGAAGATTACCAGTCAGTGCAGTATGATTTTCCCGATGAAGAGATCTTGTACTTGAAAATGAAAGATTGTGATGAACCATTGCTTGAAGAAGGGCCAGAACCTGGTTCCTGGTGGGGCATGGTATTTGATGGAGCTGTTAATCAATATGGAAATGGCATTGGGGAAGTGATCATTACTCCTCAAGGAACATATTTTCTGTTTACAGCTAGATTGACTTTCAAGTGTACAAACAATATGGCAGAATATGAAGCCTGCATTATGGGGCTTGAAAAAACCATTGATCTCAGAATCAAGCATGTAGATGTGTTTGGAGATTCAGCTTTGGTAGTGAATCAAATCAAAGGTGAATGGGAGACGAATCAACCCAGTTTGATACCATATAGAGATTATGCAAGGAGGATTTCAACTTTCTTTACCAAGGTTGAATTTCATCATATCCCTCGAGACGAAAACCAGATGGAGGATGCTCTTGCAACATTGGCATCAATGATCGTAGTGAAGTATTGGAATGAGGTTCCCAATTTGACTGTGATGCGTCTTGGTAGGCCAGCACATGTGTTTGCTGTTGAAGAGGTCAACGACGAGAAGCCTTGGTATTATGATATTAAGTGTTTCCTCCAAGGTCAGATTTACCCTTCTGGAGCATCTTTGAAGGATAAGAAGACTTTGAGAAGATTAGCCGACAATTTCTACTTGAATGGTGATGTACTATATAAGAGAAACTTCGATATGGTTCTGCTCAGATGCGTGGATAGACACGAAGCAAACCTATTGATGACTGAAGTCCATGAAGGTTCCTTTGGTACTCATTCCAATGGACATGCTATGGCAAAGAAGATGTTGCGAGCAGGTTACTAGTGGCTGACAATGGAATCTGACTGTTGCAAGTTTGTGAAGAAATGCCACAAGTGTCAAATATATGCGGACAATATTCATGTTCCTCCGACACTATTGAACATCATTTCCTCTACATGGCCCTTCTCCATGTGGGGAATTGATATGATTGGGATGATTGAGCCTGAAGCTTCGAATGGACATAATTTCATTTTGGTGGCAATTGACTACTTCAAAAAATGGGTTGAAGCGGCATCATATGCAAATGTAACCAAGCAAGTTATTGTAAGGTTTATCAAGAATCAGATTATATGCTGGTATGGTGTGCCAAGTAAGATCATTACTGATAATGGATCTAACTTGAATAATAATATGGTGGAAGCTCTTTGCAAAGACTTCAAAATCACACACATAATTCTTCTCCCTACAGACCCAAGATGAATGGGGCTGTTGAAGCTGCAAATAAGAACATCAAGAAGATTATTCAGAAGATGGTTGTAACGTATAAGGATTGGCATGAGATGCTCCCATTTGCTTTGCACGAGTATCGTACATCCATCCGCACTTTAACAGGGGCAACCCCTTTCTCTCTTGTTTATGGTATGTAAGCAGTGCTCCCCGTAGAGGTTGAGATTCCATCATTACGTGTGCTCATGGAAGCCAAGTTGACTGAGGCTGAATGGTGTCAGACCAGGTTTAACTAGCTGAATTTGATAGAAGATAAGAGATTAACTGCCATGTGTCATGGTCAATTATATCAGTAGAGGATGAAGAAAGCTTTTGATAAGAAGGTCAGACCTTGCGTATTCAGAGAATGTGACCTTGTGCTCAAGAAGATTTTATCTTTCAAACCAGACTCTAGGGGAAAATGGACTCCTAATTATGAAGGCCCATATGTTGTTAAGAAATCCTTTTCAGGCGGTGCTTTGATTCTTACAACTATGGATGGTGAAGAGTTCAGTCGTCTTGTGAACGTAGATGTAGTCAAGAAGTACTTCGCCTAAAAAATAAAAGAACAACTCGCTAAGTTGTAAACCCGAAAGGGCGGCTTAGGCAAAAATGAGCGTCTCGGTGGATTCAAAACCTGAAAGGGCGATCTAGGCAAAAATTAGAGACATAAAACAGAAAAATTTATCCCGATAAATTGAATACCCCACCTTGGGGGAAATTTATGCAAAAATTAGGGATTATGGCAAGTAACCGCATGCTACTGATCGAGACTTTATTGAGCACAAGGGTTGACGATGATTCATTATCCCCAATGGAGGTCAAAAGCACAGTGGATATCAAGAGTTGGTAGAAGGATTAACGATCAATTGTATTCAATGTAACCCTTTTCCATGTAAATTACCATTTTCAACTTTGTAAAGATCTATAGAGTCTTGTCATTTACAGATTACCATTCTATTAAATAAAGTTGATCTTTTATCCAATTGTTTCTACTCTTATTTATTTCAGCCAAAATTTTTTAATTTTATTATGATCATTTTTGAAATTAAATTTTTTAATCAAAATCATTTTCTTAGACATATAAAAGCAAGAATTTTTATTTCAAAGGCAATTTTAAAGCAATATCAACAACATTTCAAAAAACAGCAAGTCTTAAGTGTGGAGCTCAATGGGTTCCCCAAAGCAGATAACCCTTCGGGTATCCTTAGTCAAGTTTGTTAATCCAGTTCCCCTGCGGAGTGTTGGACCCCCAGTGGAGCTTATGTACTTTTCCCAACTGAGTTGGCTGATTCATTCCCCGATAGATTTTGTGTGTTCCTCAGCAGGGTTGATTTTCTGTTTTGATCTTCAGTAGAGTAAGATCAATTTCCCCAGTAGATCGCATTGGTTTCTCCGCCAATAGCCATTTGACTCACTCCCAGTCAGAGTTTCCTCCTAGTTTCTGAGCAGCTACTTGTTTTTATCCTTTGTATGGTTATTTCCCATGTGATATGGTTTTGACCTAAAATTCCCTGCAGATTCGATAATATTTCCTTTCCTCAGCAGATCTCCTCCTTCCCTAGATAATGTTGAGCCTTTGGGATGTTGATCTCTCTGTTCTTCGGTAGTTGTATTCCTTTGTTGTGGATTGACTGAGGATTGTACCGATGATTCAAATTTTTGCGACACCTTTGTATCCTTTGCGATTGTTTTGTCAGCATAATCATCATACATATACATATACATACACATATACGTATACATATACACTCATATAATTTCATGATTACATATTTTTGCATAATCATATTTGTTGATTCTTTGTCTGAGATTCTTATTCTTTGTTATGGCGGTACTTTATCCCCATAAATCTGGTGTTTGTCCTCTCTCAATGGTAGAAATGTCGGCCCCTTAAGCAGAAAGATTTTAACCGTTCTCCTTTCCCCACTGAGTTATTTCCTTGTGGATGATCATTGTTTTAGTTTCCTCCCCAATTGATTACCTGGATGGAATTACCCCCATTGAGCTATATCCTCATTGGGTTGAGTCTTGATTGACCTTTTCTTTCTAGATCTTACCTAGATAGATGCTTTTGGTCCCCTGAGAGCCTATTACCTAGTAACTGGTAATATTCTTCTCATGTTTTTCACTTTTGCCCAATACCTGGCAAGAATAACTTTTTCTCCCCAGCGGATTCGTTTTCACGTTTCCCTAGGAAGTATATCCTTGATATGTTCATCCTAACCGATGACAGATATTTTCTTCCCTTGCTTGGGTCTATCCTTAATATGTTCATCCTAACCGATGACAGATATTCTCATCCTTGGTATTCTACCCAGTAAAAAGGTAGTTGTAATTCCTATTTTGCTCCCTAGAGGGTTAATCCTTGATATGTTCATCCTAACCGATGACAGATTTCCTCCTCTTTGCGGTCTTCTACCCAGTAACTGGTAGTTGTAAATCCTGCTCTTCCCCTCAACAGAGTCTATCCTTGATATGTTCATCCTAACCGATGACAGATTTTCTCTTTGATGGTCTTCTATCTAGTATTCGATAGATGTAATTCCTATTTTTTGTTCAGTTGGTTTATCCTTGATATGTCCATCTTAACCGATGACGGGTATCCTCCTTAACAATTCCCACGCAAGACTATCCTTAATATGTTCATCTTAACCGATGACAGATGTTCTTTCCTTTGAGTCTATCCTTGATATGTTCACCTTAACTGGTGACAGATATTCTCATCTTCGGTCTTCTGCCCAGTAACCGGTAGTTGTAAATCCTATTTCTGCAGTTTTCCCCAGCAAGGCGATTCTTCCCCAGTAATCAGTAATGAATATTCCCTCATGGTGGTTCCCAGCGATTCATCCTTGATATGTTCATCCTAACTGATGACGGGTGTCCTCTCTGTCATACTTTTATTATCTCCTTACCCAGTGACAGGTAGTGGATAATAGATTTCTTCTCCTCCTGCGTTGAAGTTTATTTCTTCCCCAGTTGAGTTGAGTGCGCATTTCCTTAGTGAAATCACTTTTCCCTGCATTGATTCAAGAACTCCAGTTTTATCCTGATCTACTTGTAATCCCCTGCAAGATGTTTGTTTCCTCGACTGAGTCTTTGCATTTTATGGAATTCCTCTAGTCTCCCAACAATTTTTAAGTCGTAGCCTGGCCTACGCATAACCTTTTATCCCCCTAGAGTCCCTGTCTCCCCAGTGAATTTTCCTTACGGAATGCATTATACTCATGCGGATCTTTGGTCTCTCTGATTTCTTTTCCTTTGTGGCAACATTTCCCCACAGAGAATTTTCTTTTTTACACTCATATCATATTCATCATGAGGTCTCTTAGGGACCAAAATTTGTTTCTATGTTATTATTTAAGCCTATTCTACTGAGTCGATACGAAGATTTTAACCCTCATCTCCTCATATAGAACGTCCTTAAATAGGGGCAGCTGTGTCGCAACCTGAAAAATACAGTGTGCGAAAAAACAACCGGCGAAAGAAAATGACAGAAGAGTCGCCACCGTGCGTTATTTATCCCAAAGGAGGGAAAGGAAACGCTCGAAGTAAACCTGAAAAGAGGAAAGGAAAAGACAAGGTCTCGCAACCAAATCTTGGGTTCGGGAGTCGGTTATGCGAAGGGAAGGTATTAGCACCCCTACGCATCCGTAGTACTCAACGGGATCCACTTTTAAAGTTCTTGTCTAAAGGGTGTGAGTTTATCTTGTGTTGTTTACTAAAAAAAAGGGGTTAAATGAAAATGACTCGCGCGGATGTCGCATCCACTGCATACGTATCTCATCTGAATATGAGAATCAGAGTCTTCGTAGCTCGGCTGACCTATGGGTTTAGGGGATATGTGCTCGCTAAGACATCGCGTCTTATGCCTATGTATCTCATCTGGAATGAGAATCAGAGCAAGCCGTAGTTCAGCTAACTACGGAGTTAAGGATTATGTTTTGGGGGCGGACGACGTTACTACGCAATCTACCGGATGCTCGACCTTTAGAGACTTACTCACCTGTAGTAGAAGGAGTAAACGTGTGTTTAGGAGAAGAAAAATCAATGAAGGGTTAGGGTTTGGGATGCTCATGCAAAAAGGCAGTCCTTGACGAAGGAACCGCGCTACCTGCGGGGATACGAACACATACAAAATAAACACGTATAAAGTAAATGTGCCAACAAGGCAATCAGAATAAATCTCCTAAATGGTATCCCACAAGAAAAGTGGAATATCCAGCGAGCTATCCCTGCAAAAGTCATGTGAGCCTTCACAAAAACTCAACAAAAGGGTTAGTGAAACAAGATAAGGATTAGGAGAAAACATGCTATGACAAACGTAAGTCAGATTAGAGCAAAATAGTATGGTTTTTCATGGATAATAGTATGGTTTCAGAAACCTCAAACCCTGTGGAATACACTTCAGAAATTAAACGATTAAGCATTCAAGGCATTATTTATACATTCATACATAATTATGAACCCGTGGGCAAAAACCTAATGAAATTCATCCATCATACCTCAAACATTCAGAGTATTCAACTTCAAAGCATAAAGGTAATAGGAATAAGGGCAAACCTGATTGGAGAGATCGGTTGAAGTCAAATGGCACGGCTGGATTTGCAAACCAATGTTAGGGTTTGCTTGAGCTGAAAGTGTGTGAGTCAGAATGAACCTTTCAGAGTTTCCTGGAGGTTGCTCTGAACTCTGTTAGCTCTTCTCTCACTATCTTTTTCCCCAGGGTTCTTCTCTCACTATCTTTTTCCCAGACAGGGTAATAGGAATAGAATGACCTTTTGTTTCACTGAAACTCTGAATTTATAACCTGATTTTTGTGGACCTGTAGGCTCAAATGAGAGAGGTCCAAGTCCAAGATTTTTTCTTTTATTTATTTATTTATTTTTATTTATTTATTTATTTATTTCGTTTTTCTTTTTTCGTTTTTTTTTCAAAACACGTGGGCTTCGCCTAGCGAGCATGACAGCTCATGAACAAACCTTTGCTCCTTCAAGATTAACGTTTTGACTGACGAATAGACCCTTGTTGGAAGTAACTCAAGTCTTTCCCTTGTGTTGACTGATCATCTAAATAGAGCCCACAAAGTGTCATGGATGATGTTCAAGCTTCTTGGATCCGATTCCGATTGCCATGATGAAATGCAAATGCTAAATGACCTAAAAATGAATGCATGCATGAGGTGTAAAGCGTATGCTTCCAGGAAAAATGAAGGGTAAATTTTGGGGTATTACAACTGCCCCTATTCAATCAACTGGAGACCTGGAAAGAAGATAGCAGCGGCTTTCGTGCTTTCGAGGTATCAAGGGATTGAATACAATAAAAGCCCGAAAATTTGCACTGAAGTGAATTGAAGTAACAATGCCTGTCAGAATCGGCAAAGAGGTGGTCTTGAAAGAAGAATCTGTCTGGTACGGTGAGAGTTAGTCTGAATACCAAAAAAGAATGTTAACCTGGATACCAAAATAAATGGTAACACAGAAATAACCATGGCCTGAATGCCGCTCATCAGTCTGAATACCGAAAAATAATGTTAACCTGGATACTAAAATAAATGGTAACACGGAAATAACCATGGTCTGAATGCCGCTCATCAGTCTGAATACTGGAAATGACTTCGATCTGAACATCGGGAGATATGAGATTATTAATATCGGTCTGAACACCGAGGGGCTGGCCTTAATGCCACAAGTTGCGTCGACCTGAACGTCGGAAACTTCTTCGATCTGAACATCGGAAAATTGGCCTGGATGCCACAAGTTGCATTGACCTGAACGTCGGAAACTTCTTCGATCTGAACATCGGAAAACTGGTCTGAACGCCACAAGTTGCATCAACCTGAACGTCGGAAACTTCTTCGATCCGAACATCGGAAAACTGGCCTGAACGCCACAAGTTGCATCGACCTGAACGTCGGAAACTTCTTTGATCTGAACATCGGAAAACTGGCCTGAACGCCACAAGTTGCACCGACCTGCGTCGGAAACTTCTTCGATCTGAACATCGGAAAACTGGCTTGAACGCCACTTCGGTCTGAATACCGGAAACTTCATGCCTGTCAGCATCGGCAGAAATAGGGAACGATAATAGAGGCGGCGCATGGGCCAATGACACTTGCTGGGGATAACAAAGGTAAGTCATGAACAATCTTCAGTCTGAGTACTGGAAACAACTTCTGGCTTATCACTTGGGATACCGAGAATGTTTTATGCTTACATGCGTATGTTTGAATTTTTCAATGGCGTAATGCTCCATGAAAATGGAAATGCTACGCGATTTGGGAGGATGCAATGCAACATGATTCTACATGCAGGGATGCGAAATGCTGGGTAGAATGCCAAGCTGAGACAAGGGGATTTGCTAGGAAAATGATCACCATCTTCTGGACCCTGGCAAGGCTGCTGAAGATGCACAACACAAAGAATTCTGTGGGGAAATGACCCGCCCCACGGTGTTCTAGCAATGACGAAATACCGAGATTCTGACTGGGGAGAGAACGGCACTGAAAACCGGCTGTTGGGGAAAGCGATAGTGGTTCTGGCAACCACGATTTGCGAGAGATGACTCAGCAGGGGAAGAAAACACCGATACGGTACCGAGGTTCTGCTTCAAGGAAAGAAACCATGGATCTGGCATTGAGATTATCGATCTGGCCTTGAACTCTGAGGAGCAGTCGCTTCTGCTGGGAAGATACAGTCTGACACTGTCAACTCCACTAGGGGTATTTAGTATGACACTGTCAACTCTACTGGGGAGTGTATAATCTGAAACCACCGCTTGGGGGGAGGTACAATGGTGAGAACCTGCTGGGGATTGAAGAATCCAACGCTCTGATCAGCTCTGCAGGGATAAGATACCGAATTCGTCTGTTGGTGGAAAACATTCACGATCATCTGCAGGGGATTTTAAGGAAATGCCCTGAGGGTACCTGTTCTGAATAGACGATCCAAAGCACTTAAAATTTACAGCAATTTTAAATGTTTATTAAACATGTACCTGTAAAGCTCTAATGTGTCATGATGCAATGTTTATCAAAAAATTCGGACGTCATTTTTGCAAACAAAACAGAAAAATGAAAACAAAGATATACTGAATAACATGATTTTATTGATTGAATGGCCTCTAAATAGGCATTTACATCAGGAAGCAATCCCTGGAAAGAGGTAATCGCACAACAGATAAAAACAGACATTAATCTAATGGCAATGTGAAATGGATTTCTATTGGGTTCCAATTCTGCTATGACTTGCTCGTCTTCAAGATACTCCAGATGATTAGCTTTCTGAAAGAGTGATTGGACTGTTTCCTATCCTTCAAAAGTTTTCGGTCATTGACACGAGATGAGATTCAAAACTACTAAGAATGCAGTCATTCACTTAATCCCTAACTTTTTCCTGGATCGCCCTTTTCGGGTTTTCAATCCACCGGGATACCCATTTTTGCCTAAGTTGCCTTTTTAGGTTTTCAACTTACCGGGTGTACAATCTTTTCACTTTTAATCCCTAATTTTTGCCCGAACCTTTTTCATTTTCTTGGTTCGCCGGGATGCCCATTTTTTCCTGGACTACTATTTTTATTGTCCAGCGGGTCTATTTCATGCGAAGTATTTTTTAACTGCGTCTGAGTTCACCGGGAAAGTGAAGTTTTCACCATCCATCGTTGCAAGCATTAAGGCCCCACCATCAAAAACCTTGGTGACAATATACGATCCATCATAGTTAGGAGTCCACTTGCCCCTGTGATCTGTCTGAGGAGGAAGGATCCTTTTCAACACCAAATCTCCGACTTGGAAGCATCGAGGACGCACTTTCTGATCAAAGGCTCTCTTCATCCGACTTTGATACAACTGCCCATGACAAATGGCTGTCATTCGCTTCTCTTCGATAAGACTCAACTCATTGAACCTTGTCCGAATCCATTCAGCTTCGTCTAACTTGACATCCAACATGACTCTTAGAGAAGGAATCTCCACTTCAACAGGTAGGACTGCTTCCATACCATACACAAAGGAGTAAGGGGTTGCCCCGGTCGATGTACGTACTGAAGTACGGTACCCATGCAAGGCGAAGGGTAGCATCTCATGCCAATCTCTGTATGTAACGACCATCTTCGGCACAATCTTCTTTATGTTCTTATTTGCCGCTTCAACAGCACCGTTCATCTTAGGGCGGTAAGGGGAAGAATTGTGATGCTGAATGTTGAAGTTCTGGCACAACTCCTTCATCATTTTGTTGTTGAGATTAGAACCATTATCAGTAATGATGCTTTCGGGAATCCCATAGCGACAAATGATTTCTTTCTTGATGAATCGGGCAACCACATGTCTGGTGACCTTCGCAAATGACGCTGCTTCGACCCACTTGGTGAAATAGTCGATGGCAACAAGGATGAAGTGATGCCCATTGGAAGCGGTCGGCTCAATCTTTCCAATCATATCGATGCCCTACATAGCGAAAGGCCACGGCGAAGACATCACATTCAAAGGATTCGGCGGCACATGCACCTTATCAGCATAAATCTGGCATTTATGACACTTCTGAGCATATTTGAAACAATCAGATTCCATGGTCATCCAATAATAACCCGCTCTCAACAATTTCTTAGCCATTGCATGTCCGCCGGCATGAGTACCGAAGGAGCCTTCATGAAGTTCCTGCATTAACATGTCTGCTTCGTGTCTGTCCACGCATCTGAGCAAAACCATGTCGAAGTTCCTCTTATACAACACATCGTCTTTGTTCAAGAAGAAACTGCTTGCCAATCTTCTCAAAGTCTTTTTATCATTGTTGGATGCCCCGTCAGGGTACTCTTGATTCTTCAGAAAGCACTTGATGTCGTGATACCAGGGCTTGTCATCAACTACCAGTTCAATAGCAAACACATACGCGACCCTATCAAGGCGCATCACATCGATCTTGGGAGCATGGTTCCAACGGACCACCGTGATCATGGAGGATAGAGTAGCAAGAGCATCTGCCATCTGGTTCTCATCACGAGGTATATGGTACAGCTTTACTATTGTGAAGAAAGTCAAGAGTCTTCTCGTGTAATCTCTGTAGGGGACCAAAGTAGGCTGGAGAGTGTTCCAATCACCATTCACTTGATTGATTACCAGAGCTGAATCTCCGAAGATGTCCAAAGTCTTGATTCTTAAATCAATGGCTTGCTCAATACCCAAGATACAGGCTTCATACTCAGCTTCATTATTGGTGCACTCGAAAGTCAGACGAGCGATGAAAGGCATGTGGGCACCTTTCGGAGTTGTAATGACAGCACCAATTCCACTTCCTCTGGCGTTGACGGCCCCATCAAACATTAAAGTCCACTTTTCGTCTGGATCAGGTCCATCTTCAACAACTGGCTCTTCACAGTCTTTCATCTTGAGGAACATGATGTCTTCATCTGGAAAATCAAACTTCATCAGCTCATAATCTTCAACCGGCTGTTGAGCAAGATAGTCTGACAGAATACTCCCCTTGATGGCTTTTTGGGAAGTATACTAGATGTCGTACTTTGTCAGTACCATTTGCCAACGAGCAACTCTTCTGGTGAGAGCTGGCTTCTCAAATATATACTTGACTGGATCCATTTTGGAGATCAGTAAGGTTGTGTGAGACAGCATGTATTGTCTCAATTGCTTCGCAGCCCATGCAAGTGCACAACATGTTTTTTCAAGCATTGAGTATCTCGACTCGCAATCTGTGAATTTCTTACTCAGGTAGTAGGTGACATGCTCTTTCCTACCTGTCTCGTCGTGTTGACCGAGAACACAACCCATGGAATTTTCTAGTACTATCAAATACATAATCAACGGTCTCCCTGGGACCGGAGGCACAAGGATAGGAGGATTCTGCAAATACTCTTTTATCTTCTCGAATGCCCTTTGACAATCATCATTCCACCTGATAGCCTGATCTTTACTCAACAATTTGAATATTGGCTCACACGTGGCTGTTAGGTGAGAGATGAACCTTGCAATGTAGGTCAACCCCCCTAAGAAACCATGGACTTGTTTCTCTGTTCTTGGCTCAGGAATTTCCTGTATCGCTTTCACTTTGGCCGGATCCACCTCAATCCCTTTTCCGCTAACAACAAAACCCAATAGTTTTCCAGATCTCACCCCAAAAGTACACTTGTTCGGATTAAGCCTCAGCTTGAATTTCCTCAAACGCTCAAACAGTTTCTGCAAATTCACCAAATGTTCTTCTTCTGTCTGAGATTTGGCAATCATATCATCAACATAAACCTCGATTTCATGATGAATCATATCATGGAACAGAGTCACCATCGCTCGCTGATATGTTGCTCCGGCATTTTTCAGACCAAACGGCATCACCTTGTAGCAGAAGGTGCCCCATGGGGTTATAAATATTGTCTTCTCCATGTCTTCTGGTGCCATCTTAATTTGATTATAGCCAGAAAAGCCATCCATGAAGGAGAATATCGAGAACTGAGCCGTGTTATCCACCAAAACGTCAATGTGAGGTAAGGGGAAATCATCTTTAGGACTAGCCCTGTTCAGATCCCGGTAGTCAACACACATCCGTAACTTTTCATCCTTCTTAGGTACCGGAACGATATTTGCAACCCATGGCGGATAATTTGTGACTGCTAGAAACCCTGCATCCAACTGTTTTTGCACTTCTTCCTTTATCTTGACAGCCATCTCTGGTCTTGTTCTTCTGAGCTTCTGCTTGACCGGAGGACAACCTTCTTTGAGCGGCAAGCGATGTACCACGATGTCTGTGTCAAGCCCTGGCATGTCCTGATAAGGCCAAGCGAAGATGTCAACATACTCTTGCAGCAATTCAATCAACCCCTTCTTCACATTGTCTTCCAAAGCAGCCCCTATCTTGATTTCTCTCTTGGCGTCCTCGGTGCCAAGATTAATCACTTCAACAGACTCTTGATGCGGTTGAATGACCCTTTCCTCTTGTCTTAATAACCTGGTAAGTTCTTCAGGGAGTTCACAGTCTTCATCACCCTCTTCTTCAGCTTGAAAGATTGGATTTTCAAAGTCGAAGCGAGCCATAGCAGAACCGTTATCAATAGGATCCGGTGATGTGCATCTGCATGAGTGATGGTATGTGCTTATGAGTGTGAAAAAAAAAGTGGAAACTAAACAAAACATTGCCATTTTTTTTGAAAAACTGCAAAAATAGAAAGACAAGGAACGAAATATTTGAATGCAAAAAGACGTCCTTTATTTATGATAAAAAATGCAAGTGTCACATAGATGAGCCCTACAATGAGTCATTACGCCCTGGCGGAACGTAAGACTTGGATATGCATGAATAAACAAAGAAAATTACTCCTCCAGACAAGTGGCTTGGACAATCTCCTCAGAAGATCAATTATTGAGAACTTCACCCGGGATCCTCGGACGCACCCAGTTATCGATGTCGCAATCACTATCCCTATCTTCATTGTTGACCGCAGAGACTAATTTGACTTCTCCTTCAACCATGTTAACGTTGGCTCCATCATGCTAGGGCATGGGATTGTTGACGATATTAGGAGCTGGTGCAAAGTTAACGACCTTTGAATCAATGAGGTCCATAACTACGTGCTTAAAAGCTTTGCAGTTCTCAATCTTGTGGCCAGGTTCCCCAAAGTGGAAGCTACACCTAGCGTTGGCGTCATAACCCACCGGAAGCCTACCAACGGGAGGAGCCAAAGTGCGCAACTGCACAAGTTGTAGTTGTTGAAGACTAGAAAGCAACTGAGCGTACGACATTGGAAGAGTGTCGAAACGCCGGTCCATCGTCCTTGGCCTCGGTTGATAGGCGGGTCTGTTACCCGGTTGTTGTGGTTGGTACTGAGCTGGTTGACGCTGTGGTTGTTGTTGTTGTAGTGGTGCTGCAGCTGGAATGGTCACAGCCGCAACATACGGTTGCTGATGATAGTTCTGAAAGTTATTCCTCCGGTTATCCCTGTTCTGATAAGAAGATATGGCACTTGCATCCCCTTCTCTCTTCTTCTGTCCCTGAATGAACGACTTCTTCACCCCTGATGAGGATCCACCTCCACTCTGGGTCTCGTATGTCCTCAGGTAATTCTCCACCCTCTCTCCGGTAGAGACTACATCAACAAAATTGGAGGCATTGCAACCCACCAGGCGCTCCAAATAAGGTACTGGCAGAGTGTTCATGAACATGTTAGCCATTTCCTTCTCCAACATAGGAGGTTGAACACGGGAAGCTGTTTCTCTCCAGCGTTGAGCGTATTCTCTGAAGCACTCATTGCTTTTAAGAGACAGATTTTGAAGTTGAGTTCTGTCCGGAGCCATGTCTGCATTATACTGATACTGCTTCACGAAAGCCTCAGCCAAATCCCTCCAACAACGGATGTGGGCTCTGTCCAGCCTCATATACCATTCCAGGGATGCCCCAGCTAGGCTGTCCTGGAAAAAGTACATAAGCAACTTTTCGTCATCGGAGTATGCAACCATTTTACGGAAATAGGCTTGCACATGGGTCTTCGGGCAAGAGTTGCCATTGTATTTGTCAAATATTGGGACCTTGAATTTCGGTGGCACTCTCACACTTGGGACCAGCCCCAAGTCAGCAACATCTACTCCCCGAGGATTCTGTCCTTCCACTGCCTTCAACCTCTCTTCCAATCTTCTAAACATGGGGTCCACACCATGACCCATACCAAAGTCTTCCTGCAGCAGGGGGAACTGATCGTCCTGATCATCATGAACGGGATGTTGACCGGAGGTGACATGTAGGATTGGGATAGGCCCCGGTCCATTGGATCCATTAGCCTCTCCAGCTGGAGGATCAGTCACCGTCTCTGGTTGAGCAGGGGGATTCCTCTGTATCATCTGCCTGAGCTCTTGCTGTCCCTGAGCCACCCCTTGAACCACATCCATGAATTGATTCATGCGGATTTTCATCTCGGCGAACTCTGCCTGTAGGCTTTCCATTACTCTCTGTTGGTCTTTGCGGGTACCGTACCGGTGAATGCCTGGGTCAACTATCCTGATAATGGAACACCAAACAAACTGAGAACACTGTGGCGGTACCTGTCATGCAAGACATGCTAATGAATATGTAAATGCAATGACATGTTTATCAATTCCAAAGGTATTCTACCCCCTTGATTCCAGTCTCTCAATAGATAAACGATGTAAAAAAAAAGACTAAGTCGTTGACGAGAACCAAGAAAATTCCGACTAGAATCAAGTAGAAGATATAAACCCCACAGAAATGGATAAACATGTGTGAATGATTATGAATGCAAAATGATGTGATGCAAAATGATGTGAATGCAGTGCAGTGGCATGGGAATCAGGATCGCTGTATCTGCTTGAACATCTGTCAGGTTGCACTGTCCGGAGAGAAATTAAGAGCACACCAAACAAAGGTCATGGTATGGATCATGTTATCCTTAATATCAACCACCCATTTTGGTGGATTATGGTTTACACCTTATCAACACCCAAGTTTCATTGATATTAAGGATACCTGATCGGATCAACCATGAATCAAGGGTTTGTTGCAAGTCACGAGCATGGAGTTTAGGTTAAGAACCACCCAAAAGGAGTGTACTAAGGTTTAAACCTGCCAAACATGTTCTACAAAAGGTTCCCATAGTCATAATCCCATCTTTCGGATATTATCGGAGGAACGACTACTCGTATTCCAAAAATATTCTCAAGAGAGACTCTTATGAGTGTAGTATCGCGTAACAATCGTATCAAATCTTACACTTGAACGACTTTCGCACTACGTCCTACGAATAGACCAAGATGGGTTTGGTAAACTAAGGTCCTCGGCTTCTAAGGTCTATATTGGAAAAGGTAATGTCTAACCACAACTTACTTGTGTGACATTATTGATCTCAACATGACCTCCACCAAGTGAATGGGCTTGCAAGTCAACTTGCTAAGAAATAACTCCACACAAGTCGACAAGACTATGCCATTCTCCTATCCTAAGTGCACTCGAGTTCGGGTATAGAACTCATCTCACAAAGATCACCAAGCAGCCATAGCCAGCCAACAGATACAACAATGATATGTACACAATGCAATAAGGTAAAGAAGGTAAATAAATAACTGTACAAAAGCATGAACACCCAATAAACAAACAAACTACAAAAGCTAGGAGGGACTCGCTTAGGGAAACTGGGTCCCCAGCAGAGTCGCCAGCTGTCGCAACCTGAAAAATACAGTGTGCGAAAAAACAACCGGCGAAAGAAAATGACAGAAGAGTCGCCACCGTGCGTTATTTATCCCAAAGGAGGGAAAGGAAACGCTCGAAGTAAACCTGAAAAGAGGAAAGGAAAAGACAAGGTCTCGCAACCAAATCTTGGGTTCGGGAGTCGGTTATGCGAAGGGAAGGTATTAGCACCCCTACGCATCCGTAGTACTCTACGGGATCCACTTTTGTAGTTCTTGTCTAAAAGGTGTGAGTTTATCTTGTGTTGTTTACTAAAAAAAAGGGGTTAAATGAAAATGACTCGCGCGGATGTCGCATCCACTGCATACGTATCTCATCTGAATATGAGAATCAGAGTCTTCGTAGCTCGGCTGACCTATGGGTTTGGGGGATGTGTGCTCGCTAAGACATCGCGTCTTATGCCTACGTATCTCATCTGGAATGAGAATCAGAGCAAGCCGTAGTTCGGCTAACTACGGGGTTAAGGATTATGTTTTAGGGGCGGACGACGTTACTACGCAATCTACCGGATGCTCGACCTTTGGAGACTTACTCACCTGTAGTAGAAGGAGTAAATGTGTTTTTAGGAGAAGAAAAATCAATGAAGGGTTAGGGTTTGGGATGCTCATGCAAAAAGGCAGTCCTTGACGAAGGAACCGCGCTACCTGCAGGGATACAAACACATACAAAACAAACATGTATAAAGTAAATGTGCCAACAAGGCAATCAGAATAAATCTCCCAAATGGTATCCCACAAGCAAAGTGGAATATCCAGCGAGCTATCCCTGCAAAAGTCATGTGAGCCTTCACAAAAACTCAACAAAAGGGTTAGTGAAACAAGATAAGGATTAGGAGAAAACATACTATGACAAACGTAAGTCAGATTAGAGAAAAACAATATGGTTTTTCATGGATAACAGTATGGTTTCAGAAACCTCAAACCCTGTGGCATACACTTCAGAAATTAAAAGATTAAGCATTCAAGGCATTATTTATACATTCATACATACTTATGAACCCGTGGGCAAAAACCTAATGAAATTCATCCATCATACCTCAAACATTCAGAGTATTCAACTTCAAAGCACAAAGGTAATGGGAATAAGGGCAAACCTGATTGGAGAGATCGGTTGAAGTCAAATGGCACGGCTGGATTTGCAAACCAATGTTAGGGTTTGCTTGAGATGAAAGTGTGTGAGTTAGAATGAACCTTTCAGAGTTGCCTGGAGGTTGCTCTGAACTCTGTTAGCTCTTCTCTCACTATCTTTTTCCCCAGGGTTCTTCTCTCACTATCTTTTTCCCAGATAGGGTAATAGGAATAGAATGACCTTTTGTTTCACTGAAACTCTGAATTTATAACCTGATTTTTGTGGACCTGTGGGCTCAAATGAGAGAGGTCCAAGTCCATGATTTTTTCTTTTATTTATTTATTTATTTTTTTCGTTTTTTTTTTCAAAACACGTGGGCTTCGCCTAGCGAGCATGACAGCTCATGAACAAACCTTTGCTCCTTCAAGATTAACGTTTTGACTGACGAATAGACCCCTGTTGGAAGTAACTCAAGTCTTTCCCTTGTGTTGACTGATCATCTAAATAGAGCCCACAAAGTGTCCTGGATGATGTTCAAGCTTCTTGGATCCGATTCCGATTACCATGATGAAATGCAAATGCTAAATGACCTAAAAATGAATGCATGCATGAGGTGTAAAGCGTATGCTTCCAGGAAAAATGAAGGGTAAATTTAGGGGTATTACAAGCTGTAAGAGCCTAATTTTGACCCTAAGATCCCTCATGCAATCTTATCATATGCATTAGCATTGGGACCACACCTTGGCATCCTCCTTACTCCCCTCTCATTGGATTTGTTTTGGGAGAGATCACCAAGAACCATGTGATTGTATCATACTTGTATATTGTCATTTTACTAACCAAAATACCAAAAATATGTCTTTGTATTTGCCTAACTCTTTTGTAGGTAGGGCATGATCATCAAAATTCATCAAGTTCAGACCTAGGGTTTGAGACCCTCATGGATAAAAACACAATCAAGGAATGATCCAAAAATGTCTCAAAGCATCATATATGAGTCCTAATGATCTCTACATGTTATGTTGATCAAGCATTCTTCAAGAGTTTGGAAGTGATTTGCATTGGAAACCCTAGTTTGACTGGGTATCTTAAGTAACTTCTCCAGCAAGCTATCTCACCAATTGATCAAATTTCTCAAGGGACACTTCAAAATTCATCATCTTATGCATATATGGTCTACCATGAGCGTAAAAAGTCAAGATAATTGAAGGTTAGTAAGTTGGTTGATGGTGGTTGGCCAGATGAATTCATCTGATCAAAACTGGGTCTCCATAGACCCTATCTGCTACAATTTTCACCATATGAAAATTATTCCAAGAGCCAAGTTACTCTAAACTACATTCCAAATAACTTTCATGTTGAGACCTAGAGATAGTTTTGCTTGGAAAATCATTTTCTATGTTGAAACATTATAGGTCAATTTGTCTAAACCCTAATTTGAAAGTCAACTTCCCAAGGCCATAACTTGCTCAATTTTTATGAGATGAAAGATTTCCAAGTTTCAAAATTAAATGTAATATGTATAATTCAACTTTGATGTTTGGAGTGAGAGCTAATTCAACTTTTATGAGCATGTGATATGAGGATACATTATAGGTCATTTTTGGCTTATACCATTGAACAAGTGATTTTCCTCAACTTCAAAAATGCATAACTCTATCATTCTAAATACAAATGAAATGAAATTGGTTATAATTTTGAAGGTTTTTGAAAGAGCTACAACTTTTATGAAGACACGTTTCTCATTTGAAGCTCACATAAAAAGTTAAGTAAGGTGGAATATTGAGATATATGGCTTGACACTTAGAAAAATTTTCAACATGTTGAAATTTCCAAACTTCCACCTCAAAATTCACCATGATCCAAGTTCCAAATGAAAAAGTGTCCAACATAAAAGTTGTTCCCCTTGATCTAAGCTTTCAAAAGAACCCAAGTTCATGCATTTTGGATTAAGTTTGCTAGGGTTGCGCATGGCTTTAACAGGTCTGCATGATTGGAAGAAATCAAATGCCAAAAATCACATTTCACATTGCCTTGACGTCCAAGCCTCATTTGAACTTCAGAACAATTGTACATGGATCAAATTGGATTGCTTCATGGGCAGTACACGCCCATGCAAGCTTGTGCATGAAATGTCCAAATTTAGCAATTTTTCAAGTGTGCAAATATCAGTCCCAATTGCTATAAATACAGGCCCTTGGAGCTCAATTTAAACACACATTGCGCGTCAGCTTTGCCCCCCAATTGAAACCCTCACCATTCAAAGGAAAACTTGATAATTTTCAACTTGAAAAAATGAGTTTGAATCTCACTGTTTGGAGATTCAGAAACTCCAGGATCCAAAGCTTTGTACCCCATTGCCAAACCTCTCCTGCAAGCTTCTCAAGTGTGATCAGATCAAGGTTGAAGCAAGCAAGATCCATTTCTGCACAGCATTGAAGGTAAATTTCAGAAAACTTCATCTCTTTGATTCTCACTCAATTCTCATCAATTCTCTTGGATCTTTGGTTGTCTGAAGTCCTACCAATGTAGGCAAGAAGATTGAGTTGCTTTGAGGTCAAATCAAAGTAAATCAATTGTCACACCTCAAAATTCAACTCCTTATATCTTTCTATATATTTGGAGTTTGTTGAAATTGAGGTAAGATTCATGCTATACGCCATTTTTCCTTTCAGATCATGTCCTCCTTTTTTATTTTAGTGATGGTTGAGGGTGGACCAGTCCGGTGAGGTCCACCAGAGAAGAAGACCGGAGCTTTGGCTCTGGCGGTGTGTTGGCACGTCTCCCAACCATAGGATCCATCTCAAATGTTTTAATCTTAGGCGTTGGTTTTGATTACAACGCGTGTGGCGCGCTGACTAAGTTCCACCATGGAACACGCGTTTCCATCTGCTTGATTTGCCACCTTAATTAATGAGGGAGATCAAGTGGCTCACATTTTTTTGATTTTTTGATTTTTGTTTTATTTTATTTGATTTTCATTAATTCATATTAATTTTAATATTGATCCAAAAAATATGAGAGTTTCACCAAAAAATTTCAAACAATTTGCTCTTTCATATTTTGAATTAAAATTATTTTTTGGATCATTATTAATATTTTTCATGATTTAATTAATTTTGTGATTATTTTTAATTGTTTAAAAATACTTCTAAGTCTTTAAAAATTCTGAATTTTTTTCTCCAAGGTCCTTTGACCTTGTTTGACCTATGATAGATCGCATGGCCATTTCTTTGGTGTTTTGATGAGGTTTTAGGAATTTGACAAACCATATTTAATTTAAATGCATTATTTTTGTATTTTTAAATTGAATAAATGCCAAATAGTTGTGTTGACCTCTGGTGATGGTTTGTGTATATTTGACATGTGTTGTCAGGCCTTGGTCAAGGTTGATTTGACTTTGCTAGGTTAATATCATTGGATTTAGGGGATTGATGGAATGTAAATTCCATCTCCCAAAATGAATGAATGATATTAATTTGGTAAAAGTCCTCGTTTGACCAATTTGAGTTATGATCCATTCCCTCCCCTCTTCATCTAATTCCCCTTCTTTATGCATCCGTTTCTTTTGGCTTATCATATCTCTAAATTCTAAGGCTAGTTGGTTGCAAAATTGACATAAGTATGGATGAGATTAGGCCACCTCTTTTGCATATTCTTTTTGTGTGTGGTATGTTTCATGAGCATAGTCCATTATACTATGTCTCTAACATGCATTAACACCAAAATTCTATTGCCCGACCTCAAATAGTTGTGACTTTTACATAAGTCCAATTACGATTGCTTAACATAACGCTAGATTTTTGACACAAAAAGGTATAACATTCTAGTTAGTGAGATTGTAAGTCTCCCCTCTTTCATGGTATTGTGTGGAAACTTGGCCTTTTTTCCTTCCTTTGGAAGATGTATTAGCTCAAGGATCCATGCTTGTGATAAGTGGGTTGAGTGTTCTCCAAAGAATAACTTAAAACAAAAAAAGCAAAACAATACTAACTTCTAACTTATTAACAACTAACATTTAATTTTAAGTCTTTTATTTTAATGCACTTTAAGCTCTATTCATTTGCCATTATTCATACCATTCTAATTGTTTATATTAATGCCTTTTCCCTTTTCCCATTTGGACCATATTGTGTGATATATCTTGCTTGTGTATATTTTGTTTGTTTGTATGGTCTTTGACCATTAATGTACATGATAATAACAAAAACCCTAAAAAACTTTTGTGTGGACTGTTGACTTGATCTTGGACAATTGAACTTAGAATTTAGATAACATCCCTATGCAAAAGGACTTGGCCAATGCCAACTTTCATGTAACCAAGTGCTTGCAATTTGAAAATTCATCTGATACATCATTGAAGATCTATCTGAGTTCATCTGCAACATGATTATTATGAAGCTGTTATTTTGAACCTGTGACTTGTGGAATTCGTCTGCTACATGGGCAAGTTTGAAGAAGATCATGGAGTGGCTAAAGCTTGGATATGGCTATCTTTTTTTGATGCCTTGCTCTTAAAAGTTAATATTGTATGCATTTGTTTGTGGCTTGATTCTAATATCCAAGGGAATTTGGGATTTCTATAAGATGTTCTTGTCTATTGGATTACTACCCATTGGTTAGATCTTTTCAACTCTTAACTTTTAATTTTTTGCATAGGATTAGTCTCTTCATCTCCTCTCCATTTCTTTAATTTTAAAATCTCTCCCTCCTTTTAAAAAACTTCTTCTTTGCTTGAACTAAGTTTTGTTCTAGACTTTGACCACTTTGCAAACTAGAAACTTTGGCCTTATGCCATTGCTTCTTCAAACTTCTTTTCTTAGTCAAACTTGTAAATATACTTAATTATACTTGACTTAAAACTTTCAAAATCCAAAAAGAACTAACTCATTCAAACCATTTTCTAGGCCTTCGTTCCTTTCAAACCTAATTTTTATTAAAAGCAATGCATCCACTTTAAAATTTGTATCACGAACTACGAGGTTTTGATCCCTCATTTTTATGTTGGTACGTTGGCACAAGTCCGAAAGTCTTGTCAAACACAAAAATATAATTAATGAATTCTTTTCTCATCCCACCATTTTATTTGTTTGTAAACATCACTTTGTACAAAATACATATGCACACAAGAAAGGGCTCCCTAGGAGTACCTAGGACACTTTGGGTGCTAACACCTTCCCTTTGTGTAACCAACCCCCTTACCTGTAATCTATGACATTTTATTAGGTTTGATTTGAAAACTTCTTACTTTTGGGTTTTGTTTGTACTTTCCCGTTTCCATTGGAAACAATAAAAGCACGGTGGTGACTCTTGTTATTTGATGTCTTGCTTATCCATAGCTTGATGATCATGAATTTACCGCTACACATTAACACCTATAATTTATTGCCCGACCTTAGATAGTTGTGACTTCTACATAAGTTCAATTACGATTGCTTAACATAGAGCTAAATTTGATCAAGAAGGAATAACATTCTAGTAAGTAAGATTGTAAGTCTCCCATTCTTCATGGAATTGTGTGAAGACTTGACCTTTTTTCCTTTCATGAGAGCTAGTGGCATACTTGATGAATTATCCAAGTTGGAGCCCTTCTCATGGATGATGTCTTGGTTCAAGGATTCATACTTGTGAATGAATGGTTGAGTGTTCTCCAAAGAATGACTTAACAATTAAAACTCTTCACTAACATTCGACTAACCATTGACTAACCTTTTATTAATGTTGTTTTCTTTTTAAGTCATTTACTTAATGCAATTTAAAATTAATTACATTTATCATTCATCTTGCATTTACATTTCATACAACTTGTTTATGTTTCAGTCCTTTTCACTTTGCTCACTTGAGCCATATCATGTGATTGTATATATTGTTTGCTTTGTTTTGATTTTGTTTATGGTCTTAGGACCTTAAAACACCTAATAACAACAAAAAAAATCCTAAAAAACATCCTGGTGGACTGTTGAACTTGATCTGAACTTTTGAACTTATGATAGGCAACCTCCCTATGCTTTGAGGACTTGGCCAATGCCAACATCTGAGACTACACTATCTTTGACTATGCCTTCATTTGATGCAAGATCTTGGATCCCTTTGATTCATCTTCTACTATGTCTATGTGCTTAATTATTATATTGTTATTATTGCATATGTATGATGTTTCTTCTGAGTTGATCAAGGAATATTTCATCTGCTACATTGGAAGAAACTAAAGACTGCTAGCTATTGGAAGGCTTGGTTGATATTATGGCTATCTTTATTTGATATCACGACCTTCATATAATTGCTTGGATATTGCTTATGCTTATTGCCTGCTAAAGTCCAAAGGAAAATGGGTTTCTATATGACATTCTTGTATGTTGGATTGCATCCCATTGGTCAAATCTTTTCAAATCTTAACTTATAATTTTTGTCTAGTGTAGTCTGTTCATCTTCTCCCACTTCTTAAATTCTAAAATCTCTCCCTCTTTTTAAAAAAAAAACTTTCTTTGCTTGTGATTTCAAACTTAGACATGTTTTAATGATTAGAAACTTGGCCTTATGCCATTGAATTTTTAAACTTTTTCTTTAATCAAAATTATAAATAAACTTAAACATATTGACTTAAATTTCAAAAGATAAAAAGAACTAACAACCCCATTCAAATCTTTGGCGTTTTGTGTCTTTTCTTGTTAAACTTTTGCTAAAATCAATTCACTAACTTCTTTGAAATTTTTACCACGAACTATGGGGTTTTGATCCCTCATTTTTATGTTGGTACGTAGGCATAAGACCAAAGGTCTTGTAAAACACAAAAATATAATTAATGAATTCTTTTCTCATCCCCTCACTCTATATTTTACCAAACATCATTTACACCAAAAACATATGCACACAAAAAAGGGTTCCCTAGGAGTACCTAAGACACTTTGGGTGCTAACACCTTCCCTCTATGTAACCAACCCCCTTACCCATAATCTATGGCATTTTATTAGTTTTGATTTAAAAATTTCTTATCTTTGGGTTTTCTTTCATACTTTTACCCTTTTCATTTGGAAAAAATAAAAGCGTGGTGGCGACTCTAGTTTTACTGACGTCAAGTTTATCCATAGCTTGATGGTCATGAATTTACCGCTACAGAAATTAAGTTGCGACTCTGTTAGGGAGTAGTCCTCAGTGGGTTTAGCCTAATTTTTTATGTTCAATATTTTGTTTATATTTGATGTTTGTTTGTATATATTATTGTGTGATATATTTTGTCTGTTGTGCTTGGTGATCTCTGTGTGATGAGATACGTTCTAACCCGAACTCGAGTGCAATATAAGATAGGAGGGTGGTATAGTCATGTTGACTTTGAAGGAGTAGTCCTAAAAGAGTTGACATGAGATCCCCCACTCAGTGGAGACCTCTTTAGAGTTACTGATGTCACACGAGTAAGTTGTGGATATGCATTACTTTCTCTAATTTGGGGGTCCAAGAAGGTGAGGACCATAGAACATTTAACCCAACTTGGCCTATTTAGGACGTAGTGCGGATACTGTTCAAGTGTAGACTTGATAATAGTTGTTACACGATACTACACTCAGACGAGTCTCTCTTGTTTTTGCTCAAGCCAGTAGCATGGACGCTTTTGAAGCCATCTTTGTGTTACTCATATATGGCTTAACTTTGTTCCCTAACATTGACAGTTTTTTTATGTTAATGCTATTAGAATTTTCTTAATTAGGAATCCTGTTCCTACTCTGTTGGGTGACACATATTTCTCTTTGCATTTGAGGAATTCTAAGGGTGGTGAAACCATTGTGTGCTTTGTTCCTCTTCTGTACAAGTGGTTTATTTTGCACTTGCCTTAGACACCAGCTTTTTTGGGGAATCAACAATGTCTACGGTGGTCTCAAAGACTCATGTCTCTCACGAATGATGATATTATCTTGTATGATTATGCTATTGATGGCATATATATTATTGGTAGTTGTGGTGAGTTCTCTAATGTGCCTCTCATTGGTACACAAGGAGGAATCAACTACAACCTAGTATTGGCTCGTCGTCAGCTTGGGTTCCCCTTGAGAGATAAACCTAAGTTATAGGGTTTATTCTATCAGGAGGGTAAAGATTCCCAACTTTTGAAGAAAATAATTGTAGGTGTTTAATTGGCTGCATTGTATGGTAAAACACTAGCTGGATTCTAATGTCTTGACTGATGTCATGACATGCTGTGGAGGTGTTTGTGTGACTGTATTGTATGTTAGAATATCTAGCTGTACTCTGATGTCTTGGCTGATGTCATGACATACTTGAGTAGTATACTGCAGGATTAGCTAATACAGGATTTACTGAATGTCAAACTGGAAGTTATGACATTCATCCCTGTCAGCAGATACTGAGGAATAGAACAGTTGGTGTTCTGTTAGAACTCAGTATTTATTTTCAGTCTGGTTATCAAGGAAATACCAGACCTGGCATAAGGCCTACTGTCTGAATGTCAAACTGGATGTTATGACATTCATCATTGACAGCATATACTGAACAATAGGCAGAGTGGTTTTCTGCTACACTTCAGTATGTATCTCAGTCTGTTCTTCAGGAGGATAACATACCTGACATAAGGCTAATTGTGTAAATGTCAAATTGGATGTCTTGACATTTATTAATGTATGCTGATACTGAGGTATGGACAAATTGGTCCTGTACAGTTCAACAAATTTGTAGAATCTGTTTTTAGGAAAAACAGACTTAGCATATGGTCCTTGATTTGGATGTCAAACTGAATGTTGTGACATTCATTCTGGACAGCGTATGCTATATTGTAGGTTGTTTAGTTTTTCTGTTTCAACATTTTTCTCAGGCTATTCATCAGGGATTCAACAGCTAAGAGAAAATTCAGGAAACCAACAACCAAGCTACATTTAATGAACCTAACAAATAGCCTATTTGTTAGTAACCTAGATGTGGAATTTAGGGGAACTCGCGTGACCTTAAGTTCAGGAGAATACAAGTACAAGGCCCAAGTGCTGCAATATAAAAGGATGGCAATCCTTCATTCAGAACTGGGGATTTTAGGCGTGAAGATTTAGTGTGTCCATCATACTTCACTGCTGTATTTTTATGAGTCTTATATTAGACATATCTTGTAAGCCAAGCTATTATCACGTAGATGATTGCATTGGTATAGGGTGTTCATTGAGTTGTAAATGTTGTGTCACTCTAAGCTTTTAAGCGTGAGTGTTGTGTATCTTGATTAAAGCTGTTAAGCACAATCAAGAGTTGTTTGAAGTGTGACTTCATAATTGTCTTTAATATTGATTAAAGGTAGTAATCACTGAGGTGATTGAGGGGGAGTGAGTAGGAACTCTGATCTTAGTGTAAGATTGAAATTGCATTGGGTAGGTATTAAGTGATAGGGTTAAACAGTTGGTTTAAGGTCTGAATTAATACTACTAAAAGTGGATTTCCTCCCTGGCTTGGTAGCCCCCAGACGTAGGTCATGTTGGACTGAACCGGGTAAACAATTACTTGTGTTATTTACTGCACTTACTTTTAAGTTCTGCATAATTCTTGTCTACGCAGAATCGGATGTCATAACAACCCGTGTGACATAGAAAGTCTGATAACTAGAATTTCAATTGGCATCAGAGCAGGCACCCTGCCTGTTAAGTTCTGGGTGAGATCTAGGGAAGTTACTTTCTAGTACCATGGACAAGGATATAGGACACTCAAATAGACCACCCATGTTGGATGGCTCTAACTATGATGACTGGAAGCCTCGTATGATAGCCTTCTTAAGGTTTCTAGATAGCAAAGTCTGGAGAGCTGTCAACAAAGGATGGGAACATCCAACGAAGACAGGTGAAGATGGAGTTAGTGTGCAAATTCCTGAAGAAGAGTGGGACAAGGAGCAAGAGGCATTAGCCCTTGGAAATTCTAAGGCCTTGAATGCATTGTTCAATGGAATCAGTAAGAACATCTTCAGGCTGGTGCACCACTGTGAATTGGCTAAGGAAGTTTGGGATACCCTCAAGATAACTCATGAAGGTACCTCCAAGGTGAAGATGTCCAAACTTCAGATGCTGACCAACAAGTTTGAAAATCAAAGGATGAAAGAGGATGAGACTATTCATGACTTTCACATGAATATCCTTGAGATTGCAAACACCTCTGGTGGCTTAGGTGAGAAAATGGCTGAAGAGAAACTTGTAAGAAAGATTCTCAGGTCATCACCTAAGAGATTTGCCATGAAGGTCACTGCAATAGAAGAGGCTCAAGATATCTGCAAGATGAAGGTAGATGAGCTCATTGGTTCTCTCCAAACCTTTGAAATGGGCATGTGTGAGAATGTTGAAAAGAAGAACAAAAGCATAGCTTTTGTATCAAATACTAAAGAGGAGTCAGAAGCAGGATATACTGGAGGTGATGAAAGCATATCAGAAGCCATAGCCATGCTTGGGAGACAGTTCAACAAGTTCGTGAAGAAGATTGATCAAAGAGGTAGACCAAATGTCAAGAACATCTCGTCTGACATCAGGAAAAGATCAACTTCTGAAGAAAAGTTCAACCAAGGCAAGGGAATCCAATGTCATGGATGTGAAGGCTATGGACACATTAGAGCTGAATGCCCTACTTACCTCAAGATGCAAAAGAAGGGGCTAGCTGTCACATGGTCTGAGGGAGATTCTGAAAGTGAATCTGAAGGAGAATCTGCTAAACATGTCACTGCACTAACGAGTGTTTGTGCCACTGATGATGACTCAAGTGCAGATGAACTGACCTTTGATGAACTTGCTTCAGCTTATAAGAAGCTATGTGTCACCAGTGCAGAAGTACGTGTACACGGAGAAAAGCAGAAGAAGCTCATCAAGGAGCTGGAAGATGAGAGACAGAAGCATCTGACAGTCATAGAGGGTCTAAATGGTGAGATAACCTTGCTGACCTCCAAGCTGGATCAAATGACTAAATCCATCAGAATGTTGAATAAAGGAACTGACACCTTGGAAGAGATCCTAAAGGTGGGACAGAAGTCTAGAACCATATCTGGTTTAGGCTTTGTAAAAAAATCCTCAGCTGAACTCAAACGCCCAAAGGCTAAAGTTCAGAAATTCAAGCGGAGGTCACATCCAATGTCTCAACATCAGGGAACCAGGATGAATCATCATCAGAAGAGGAAATTCCAGAAATGGAGATGTCACCACTGTGGTAGGCTTGGCCATATAAAAGCCTTCTGCTACAGGCTTCATGGTTACCCTAACCAAGCCCCTCATGTCAGACCTAAGCATAAGACATCTAGGCACTATGTCCCCATCAAGAAGCGACAATGGTATGCTAGGTTAGCTCACACAGCTCTAAGGGCATCTACCAGAGAAGACTGGTACTTTGACAGTGGCTGCTCAAGACATATGACTGGTATGGAGAATATATTGGTGGATATACAACCGCACACCACCAATTATGTGACCTTTGGTGATGGTGGCAAAGGAAAAATAAAAGGTGTAGGTAAGTTGGACTGCTCTGGAGTCCCAGAACTGAATAATGTTCTGTTAGTAAAAGGACTAACGGCCAACCTCATCAGCATAAGCCCGCTGTGTGATCAAGGATACTATGTTCAGTTCACTAAGGAGCTATGTGTTGTGACAAATGGAGATAATCAAGAAGTTATGAGAGGATCCAGATCCAAAGATAACTGTTATCTGTGGGAACCTAAGCTCTCAAACTTCTCCACAATGTGCTCCTCATCCAAGGAAGAACAGGAGGTGAAGTTGTGGCATAGACGCCTTGGTCATCTACACTTAAGGGGAATGAAAAAGATCATATCCAAGGAAGCAGTTAGAGGAATCCCAAAGCTGCTTATTGATGAAGGAAGAGTCTGTGGAGAATGCCAGGTGGGCAAGCAAACCAAGATGTCACATCCGAAGCTGGGACATCCTACAACTTCCAGAGTTCTGGAACTGTTGCACATGAACTTAATGGGACCCATGCAGGTTGAAAGTCTGGGTGGAAAGAGATATGCATATGTGGTGGTTGATGATCATTCCAGATACACGTGGATAAGCTTCATCAGAGAGAAGTCAGATACATTTGATGTCTTCAAAGACCTGTGCATCAGACTTCAAAGGGAAAAGGACAGTTGTGTTGTCCGAATTAGGAGTGATCATGGTACGGAGTTCAAAAATTCCAAGTTTGATGAGTTTTGCTCGTCTGAAGGAATAAGTCATGAGTTCTCCTTTCCTATAACTCCTCAGCAGAATGGTATAGTTGAAAGAAAAAATAGAGCTATTCAAGAATCTGCCAGAGCTATGATTCATGCAAAGAAGTTCCCTATGCACTTTTGGGATGAAGCTATGACTACCGCTTGCTATGTTCACAATAGAGTCACCTTGAGAAAAGGAACCTCCTCCACTCTGTATGAAATATGAAAAGGCAGAAAACCCACTGTGAAGTACTTTCATATCTTTGGAAGTAAATGCTACATTCTCAAAGATCCTGAACAGAGAAGGAAAATGGATCCCAAAAGTGATGAGGGTATATTCCTAGGATACTCAACTAACAGCAGAGCGTACAAAGTGTTCAACTATAGGACCAATGTCCTGATGGAATCCATAAATGTCATTGTGGATGATAAAGAGGAAGGAATCCATGTCATAGAGGATGTTGGAACATTCCTTGATACTACATCAGACATACCAGTCAAGTCTGAAGAAGTACAGGAGACTCCTACTGAATGTGAGGTAGATGCACCCACCAAAATGCCATCTATCAGAATTCAGAAAGACCACCCTAAGGATCTTATCATAGGAGATCCCAATAGTGGTGTGACTACCCGATCAAGGGAAATCAGTTCAAATTCCTGTTTTGTATCCAAGGTTGAACCAAAAAATGTGAGAGAAGCCCTGACTGATGAATATTGGATCAATGTCATGCAAGATGAACTAGAGCAGTTTAAAAGGAATGAAGTATGGGAGCTAGTTCCACGACCTGAAGGGACTAACATAATTGGTACCAAGTGGATCTACAAAAACAAGTCTGATGAGAAAGGAGTAATTACTAGGAATAAAGTAAGACTAGTACTCAAGGATACACTCAAGTTGAAGGGGTTGATTTTGATGAGACGTTTGCACCCGTTTCCAGGCTTGAGTCAATCAGATTGTTGTTAGGTGTAGCATGCATTCTGAAGTTCAAATTGTTCCAAATGGATGTGAAGAGTGCATTCTTAAACGGCTACTTAAATGAAGAAGTCTATGTGGAACAACCGAAAGGGTTCTGTGATCCTAACCAACCTAAACATGTGTACAAGTTGAGGAAAGCCTTGTATGGGTTGAAGCAAGCACCTAGAGCTTGGTATGAAAGGTTGGCTGAATTTCTGACCTCAAATGGATACAGAAAAGGTGGGATAGATAAGACCTTGTTTGTGAAGGATGAAGATGGCAAACTCATGATTGCTCAAATCTATGTGGATGATATAGTTTTTGGTGGAATGTCAGAGCAAATGGTAAAACATTTTGTTCACCAAATGCAATCTGAGTTCGAAATGAGTCTGGTTGGGGAACTGACTTATTTTCTTGGAATGCAAGTCAACCAAATGGAGGATTCTATGTTTCTCTCCCAAAGCAAGTATGCCAAAAACATAGTTAAGAAGTTTGGTATGGATAATGCTAGGCACAAGAGAACTCCTGCACCTACTCATCTAAAGTTAACCAAAGATGACGGAGGGCCCAATGTTGATCAATGTTTGTATAGAAGCATGATAGGTAGTCTTCTATACCTAACTGCAAGTAAACCTGACATTTCCTATGCAGTTGGAGTGTGTGCTAGATACCAAGCAGAGCCCAAAGTGAGCCACTTGAATCAAGTCAAGAGGATTCTCAAGTACATCAATGGGACTTGTGATTATGGGATGCTGTACTCACATGGTTCTGAGCCTGTCCTATCTGGGTACTGTGATGCTGACTGGGCTGGGAGTGCTGATGATAGAAAAAGAACATCAGGAGGATGTTTCTTCTTGGGAAACAATCTTATATCATGGTTCAGCAAGAAGCAGAATTGTGTATCTCTGTCCACTGCAGAGGCTGAATACATAGCTACGCCAGAATTGATACCAATTGAAATTCTAGTTATCAGACTTTCGATGTCACACGGGTTGTTATGACATCCGATTCTGCGTAGACAAGAAATATGCAGAACTTAAAAGTAAGTGCAGTAAATAACACAAGTAATTGTTAACCCAGTTCAGTCCAACATGACCTACGTCTGGGGGCTACCAAGCCAGGGAGGAAATCCACTATTAGTAGTATTAATTCAGACCTTAAACCAATTGTTTAACCCTATCACTTAATACCTACCCAATGCAATTTCAATCTTACACTAAGATCAGAGTTCCTACTCACTCCCCCTCAATCACCTCAGTGATTACTACCTTTAATCAATATTAAAGACAATTATGAAGTCACACTTCAAACAACTCTTGATTGTGCTTAACAACTTTAATCAAGATACACAACACTCATGCTTAAAAGCTTAGAGTGACACAACATTTACAACTCAATGAACACCCTATACCAATGCAATCATCTACGTGATAATAGCTTGGTTTACAAGATATGTCTAATACAAGATTCACAAAAATACATCAGTGAAGTATGATGGACACACTAAATCTTCACGCCTAAAATCCCCAGTTCTGAATGAAGGATTGCCATCCTTTTATATTGCAGCACTTGGGCCTTGTACTTGTATTCTCCTGAATTTAAGGTCACGCAAGTTCCCCTAAATTCCACATCTAGGTTACTAACAAATAGGCTATTTGTTAGGTTCATTAAATGTAGCTTGGTTGTTGGTTTCCTGGATTTTCTCTTAGCTGTTGAATTCCTGAAGAATAGCCTGAGAAAAATGCTGAAACAGAAAAACTAAACAACCTACAATATAGCATACGCTGTCAGGAATGAATGTCACAACATTCAGTTTGACATCCAAATCAAGGACCATATGCTAAGTCTGTTTTTCCGGAAAACAGACTGTACAAATTTGCTGAACTGTACATGACCAATTTGTCCATACCTCAGTATCAGCATACATTAATAAATGTCAAGACATCCAATTTGACATTTACACAATTAGCTTTATGTCAGGTCTGTTATCCTCCTGAAGAACAGACTGAGATACATACTGAAGTGTAGCAGAAAACCACTCTGCCTATTGTTCAGTATATGCTGTCAATGATGAATGTCATAACATCCAGTTTGACATTCAGACAGTAGGCCTTATGCCAGGTCTGGTATTTCCTTGATAACCAGATTGCAAATAAATACTGAGTTCTAACAGAACACCAACTGTTCTATTCCTCAGTATCTGCTGACAGGGATGAATGTCATAACTTCCAGTTTGACATTCAGTAAATCCTGTATTAGCTAATCCTGCAGTATACTACTCAAGTATGTCATGACATCAGCCAAGACATCAGAGTACAGCTAGATATTCTAACATACAATGCAGTCACATAAACACCTCCACAGCATGTCATGACATCAGTCAAGACATTAGAATCCAGCTAGTGTTTTACCATACAATGCAACCAATTAAACACCTACGAACTCCCCCTTTGGCAAATTTTTGGCTAAAACACTTTGGTCTCACAACAGAGTCCACAGCAGCGGAAACCATACATCTAGCAGGAAATTAACCTAGCTAATACACTCAGAGTTGCAGCACACTCACACACATGGAAGTTAAATAAAAACTTCACAAATCAGCACACATACAGAAGTTAAATAAAAACTTCTAATTGCAGCACACACACATACATACTCACACTCATTAGAAGTGGAACAACAGCTGCAGTACAACCTCTGGATTAGAGGATCTTGAATATCTGTTTTAACAAAACACTCTGTTGTTGTCCTGGGGTTATCACAGGTGTTACTCCCCCTTTTTTGTCAAAAATGTTGCCAAAGCAACAATTTAAATTACAGGCCAACATAACATAAATAGAATTACACATAAAAGACAGAATTACAGACTTGATTTATTCATCAGCCTCATCATTAGTGCCATCATCAGAACTGGCCTCCTCCTCACCCTCTGAGCTTTGCCTTGCAGCTCCATCTGTATCCTCAGCAGACATCTCCAATTGAAAAATCAGCTTTTCCAAGGCGAGCTTCCTAACCTCCAGCTCTTTGCAAGTCTCTCTGAGCACATCAATGACTGCAGCTTTATCTGGTTGGTTGCCAACATTGGATGTTTCTCCAGATGTCATGACAATGTCAGGGACATGCTTACCCAGGAACAGTTTGTAGTTGAAGGCCAATGGACTCTCTCTTCTTTTCACAAAGTCATTGTCTGTCAAGATGTTTGGGAATTGATTCAGCACAATGCCACATATGAGAGAAGGAAAGACTATAGGTCCCTTCACACTGAAACTCCCAACATGTTTCATGGTCTGATCAAAGATGTAGGTACCATAGTCAAACTTTGCCTTGGTTCCAACATCATAGATGAACTTTCCAAGCATCACAGACACAGTTGACTTGTGATTTGTGGGCACCCAGTTTGCAGCTCCAACTTTGTGTAGCATGGCATACTTCACACTGAGTTGGCTGGCCACCAACTTCCCTTTAAGAGGCCACTTCCGGACTTGATTTGCAGTGATGACTTGACAAATTCTGTTGTCAGTCACTTCAAGCTCTGGTTGTACTACATCAGCTCTTCCCAAATACAGATTGATTACTGAAGGAGAGAAGGTCACACACTTGCCACGCACATAGACCTTTATGAATTCTCTGGACTTCCCATCTGCACATTCCTCAGACACATTGACAATGAACTCCTTCACCAAGGTCTCATAGCACTTTGGGAGTTGAGTCACAAATCTTATTAGCCCTGCCTCTTTAATAAGGTCCACAATCTCCTTACACTCCAAGGCATTCTGAGCCAGTTCCCTCTTCAAGGCCAGCCTCTTGTGATAGACGTACTTCCACCTGTTCACACTAGAGGCAAAATGAAATGACACATTGTCAGTAGGTACCTCTGGGACACTAGCAGCCAGCTTGCTAGTGGTTGGCTTCTTCTTAGAGAGAGATGTTGTGACATCACATGGGACATCTGAATCTGACTCCACCACAACAACCTTGGTCTTCATTTTCTTGGGCACCTCTTTGCTCCAAGATTTTGCAGGTCCATGTCCTTTCCTTTTGAGGGGACTCTCCGGCACCTTTTGCTTGGGAGAAGTTGTCACATCAACCTCCCTAGTTGGGGACCTCTGCACCATAGTCTTTCTCTCCCTCCTAGTCCTAACCCTTTTTGCTATGCTAGGGACAACTGAGGTCAATAGTTCATTATTAGAGAACTTTTCCAGATTCACTGTGTTAACATTAGGGTTGTCACTGACATCTTGAGTGACACGGACTTTCTCACCTCCCACATTGTCTAAGGGTTTTTCAATCCTTGAACCCTCATGAGCATCAGGTTGCTCAACATCGTCAGGAACATTCTTGCTTAAGACTACTGCATTTTCTTGACATGCAACTCTATCAGGTATGATAGTGTTCAAGGGAACGGAAACCCCAGGAACATTCTGATCACCAGATAGTATCTTCGTGACAATAGATGCAATGGCATTATGCACATACCTCGAGCCTTCCCTGGTGGGTTCTTCAAGAGAGATTGCTAAGGAGAATCCGGAGACCGTTTCTTTTGGTCTTCTTGCATGAGAAGAAGTTTCAGCGTTAGCAGAAGAGTCCTCTCGGTTAGGGTTGCACGACTCAGTGCTGGGGAAATCAGACAGGGTCGTGTAGGAGGTGGAATCAGATTGGTCTGCCATGCTGAATATCTCGAAGGGGAGTTGAACAGTTTCTTTGGGAAAGGGTTTGCAAGACTGAAAGTTAGAGCGATGGAATAGGGAACGCTTGTTGCACGAGTAATGTCTATTAATTGTTGACCACTCAGAGTGCACTCTTAATTGTTTAATAAGTTGACTTACTAAACAGTAGCTAACTAACATCATTAGTTGCTACAAATTCTCATAAGAGCACATTCCCTCTTTGCCCCTACCATTTTCAAACTGAGTAGCATCCAATGTCATGACATTCTGAGTGACATTGTACTCAGTCTGCATTAGTTTCATCTGTTTATCCCTTGCTACAACACCATTTGTATGATGACCAATAGGTGACAATGACTCACAGCTTTCAATCAGACATTTTCCACATTCCGTTTTCTTATCCACAGGCAGATTAGGGATTCCTCTAATTGCTCCCTTGGATATGATCTTCTTCATTCCTTTTAAATGAAGTTGCCCAAGTCTTCCATGTCCCAGCTTCACTTCCAGCTCTCCCTTGGCCAAGGGGCACTTGGAGGAGTAGAATGAGTGTTTAGATTTCCATAGATAACAATTATCTTTGGATCTGGCTCCTCTCATTATTTCCTGATTGCATCCATTCAACACCACACATCCTCCCCTAGTGTATTTCACATTGAATCCTTGGTCACATAGCTGGCTTATGCTGATGAGATTAGCAGTTAGTCCTCTTAATAACAACATATTACTCAGTTTTGGAACTCCAGGACAATCCAGTTTACCAACACCCTTGACTTCTCCTTTAGCACCATCACCAAATGTCACATACTTGGTGGCATGGGGTTGTAGATCCACCAATAAGTTGCTCATCCCAGTCATATGTCTTGAGCAGCCACTATCAAGGTACCAGTCTTGTCTGGTAGGTGCCCTTGGAGACGTGTGAGCTAATTTAGCAACACATTGTTGATTCTCTAGGGAGAGATTAAGCTTAGATGCCTGCTGCTTAGGTGTGACTTGAGGTGTATGATTTTCAGCCCATTTTTGTTTCTTAATGGGGGCATTAAGCTTAGACGCCTTTTGCTTAGGTCTGACTTGGGTAGTCTGGTTGGGATAACCATGCAGCCTGTAGCAGAAGGGTTTTATGTGACCAAATCTACCACAGTAATGACATCTCCATCTCTGAAATTTCTTCTTCTGATGGTTACTCATTCTGGTTCTCTGATGTTGAGACATCGGTTGTGACTTCTGCTTGAATTTCTGAACTTCAGCCTTAGATCTTTTGAGTTCAAATGGAGATTTCTTAGCAAAACCTAAACCAGACATGATTCCTGACTTCTGTCCTACCTTTAGAATCTCTTCCAAGGTGTCAGTTCCTTTGTTCAACATTCTGATGGATTTTGTCATTTGTTCTAGCTTAGCCGTCAGCAAAGAAATCTCACCATTCAGACCATCTATGACTTTCAGCTGCTTCTGTTTCTCAGCTTCCAGCTCTTTGATGAGTTTCTTCTGCTTTTCTCCTTGGATACATACTTCTGCACTTTTAACACATAACTCTTTATATGATGCAGCAAGTTCATCCAAAGTAAGCTCATCTCCGCTTGAGTTATCCTCTGAGGCACAGACATTGGTCAGAGCAGTGACATGTTTAGTAGATTCTCCTTCAGATTCACTCTCAGAGTCTTCTTCAGACCAGGTGGCAGCTAGCCCTTTCTTTTGCATCTTGAGGAAGGTAGGGCATTCAGCTTTAATATGACCATAACCTTCACATCCATGGCACTGGATTCCCTTGCCATGAGTGACCTTTTCTTCATATTTTGACTTTCTACTGATGTCATGTGTAGAGTTCTTGACATTAGGTCTACCCTGTTGATCAACCTTCTTTATGAACTTGTTGAACTGTCTTCCAAGCATGGCTATGGCTTCTGAAATGCTTTAATTTCCCCCAATGTTTCCTTCTTCTGAATTCTCTTCAGTATTTGATACAAAAGCTATGCTTTTGTTATTCTTTTCAACATTCTCACACAAGCCCATTTCAAAGGTTTGGAGAGAACCAATGAGCTCATCCACCTTCATGTTGCAGATATCTTGAGCTTCTTCTATTGCAGTGACCTTCATGGCAAATCTCTTAGGTAATGACCTGAGAATCTTTCTTACAAGTTTCTCTTCAGCCATTTTCTCACCTAAGCCACCAGAGGTGTTTGCAATCTCAAGAATATTCATGTGAAAGTCATGAATAGTCTCATCCTCTTTCATCCTCAGATTTTCAAACTTGGTGGTCAGCATCTGAAGTTTGGACATCTTCACCTTGGAGGTACCTTCATGAGTTATCTTGAGGGTATCCAAAACTTCCTTAGCCAACTCACAGTGGTGCATCAGCCTGAAGATGTTCTTACTGATTCCATTGAACAATGCATTCAAGGCCTTAGAATTTCCAAGGGCTAATGCCTCTTTCTCCTTGTCCCACTCTTCTTCAGGAATTTGCACACTGACTCCATCTTCACCTGTCTTCGTTGGATGTTCCCATCCTTTGTTGACAGCTCTCCAGACTTTGCTATCTAGAGACCTTAAGAAGGCTATCATATGAGGCTTCCAGTCATCATAGTTAGAGCCATCCAACATGGGTGGTCTATTTGAGTGTCCTATATCCTTGTCCATGGTACTAGAAAGTAACTTCCCTAGATCTCACCCAGAACTTAACAGGCAGGGTGTCTGCTCTGATGCCAATTGAAATTCTGGCGTAGTCAGAATTCAGATGTTCTACTCCAAGTCATGACATTTGATCCAACATAGTAACTTAGAATGGAAGAACACCTAGTTCTGTCCTTCTTGTACAAAGACACAGCAGAGATCAAACACCACACTTACTTCTGTTGTGTTTGCACAGTTATCAGCATGATATATCAATATTGATTTGAACATCACCTGTTACTGTATTCCAATTTGCTGGCTTAGTACTCGTGTTTCCTAAACTAAAAGTCAAGCCAGTTAACCTAATTTCCACACATTAGGGAGATGACACATAGTCTATTTGTTAGGTTCATTAGTTGTAGGTTAGTTGTTATTTTCCTGGATTTTAGTTCAGCTGTTGGATTCCTAGAATTAGCCTGAGAAAAATGCTGAAACAGAAAAACTAATTATCCTACAATTTAGCACAAACTGTCTGGTGTGAATGTCACAATATTCAGTTTGACATCCAGAACATATACCTCATGCTGATTCTGTTATGTTCCTGAAAACAGACTGTGCTAACTTTGCTATACTGTGAAAGACTAACCAGTCTCTACTTCAGTATCAGTCTACACGAACAACTGTCAAGACATCCAGTTTGACAGTTTCACTATGATCCTTTGGCCAGGTCTGTTATCCTCTTGAAGACCAGACTTAACTAAATACTGAACTGAGATCAACATGCCTATTATTCAGTATGTGTTGTTAATGATGGATGTCAAAACATTCTGATTGACATTCAAACAGAAGGCTATGTATCAGGTTTATTATTAACTTGATAAGCAGACTGAATTACACCCTGAGTTATGGCAGACAGGATTATAACATGCAGAAGGTAAACAAACACAGGAAATTGTTAACCCAGTTCGGTGCAACATCACCTACTCTGGGGGCATACCAAGCCAGGAAGAAGATCCACTATCAGCAATATTAATTCAGAGCTAAACTCCCCCGTTTACAACTCTTCACTTAATCCCTACCCAATGCAATCTATACCTAGGAACTCCTAGATAGAAACCTCCAGTTTCCATTCCTATCACTACAAATACAATGTAATGTTAAACAACTTGAACTTGCTTCACAACTTCATTCAAGAACAAACAGCTCTTACCTACAGGCTTTGAGTTACAAATACTCTCAGCTTTGAACACTGAGAAACACATGGTAACCTTCCCACAGGTTGGGAGGTTTACCTCACACACACCCCTAATTTTTCATTCCAAGAGGCTTACAAAAACTAGGTTACAATATGCTATTTATAACCTAATCACCCAACTGGATTTAGGCCTTCAGAAATCGCAGCAAACTTCTTCTTTGCTGTTACAAATACAACAGAAAATTTCTGCTACAAACAAGGTCTTCAATCCTAAAATCTCTCCATATATATCTCCATATTTGGAGCCTATATATATTCTGATTGAGTCTTTAAGACCTCCACATGGGAGTTAGGATCTTCATCAAATATCCTCACTAATCCCAGAATATATACTGAATTAATTAATTCAGTTTTCTACACATGTACGATGTCACAGGAATGATGTCGTGACATCGTACATGACATGTTGGTCCAGATGTTGAGCTTCTTCAACCCAACATATTAAAAAACAGAGATGATTACATTATTTGTTTTACAAAATTAATGCCAATCCTAAGGTATTAACAATCTCCCCCTTTGGCAAATTTTAGCTAAAACAAATAAGCCTCTGTCATTATCTCCACCACCACAAACACCAAAGTTGGTGTACATGAGGAAGTAGAGGTACAAGAATCAGTTGCATCAGAACCCTTCCCCTCAACGGTAGAGCTTCCAGAAGAATATGTAATGTTGAGTACATAGATAATGTAACTCAGATCACAAGACACAACTGTCCTCTTAACTCAGATCACAAGACACAAGTGATATGCCCAGTTAGTGACTTCTGTGCCTGAAGCCAACTTCTGCTTGCTACCATATTTTACTTGCTTCTGGTACATTCTCATGACTATATTTCTCTCCCCCTTTTTAGCTAAACATTTGTAAATGAACCCCTCACAAAACCAGATCCAGGCGCAGTTTGCCCAAACCTTAACATACCCCATGGTTTAGAGGGAATTGAGTGTTTCTCTTGTGAGAAGAAGAGGGCTATTACATCCTTTAAATAGTCCAGCCCGTGCTTAGGAATTAACGGTAGGAATAAATGCTTGGTCAAGATTCATTAATATTTGCTGAGAAACAGTCAGAGAATCACCAACAAAATCTCAGACTATCTTTGAATACCTTTTATAGCTCTTGACTGTTTCTTTTCCAAAACAGCAGTTCCAGTGCATGGAGACTATTCCCTATATGCAGTCAGACACGTTGCACGCGATGTCTTAACATTCAACGTGGCTTTTGCCTTCACTCTTCAAGTATTCTTCCTATCAACATTTCCTAAGACCACTTTCGTACCTCCAGTAGAGACTTGACATCTGGCATCACTAAAGCCAATATCACAAACACCAGTAGATGGTTACTCCCCCTGTACCACACAACTGTAACAATCAGGCTTATTCTAATTTATCATAATTAGACACACCACATCCATATTTCCTCATGACTTTAAGGTTCAGAAGGAAATAACAATATTATCCAAGGCAATGTCATGACATCCGGTCAGACATTCTTCTGCTTCCTCAGCCTTGACACACATCACATTAACCCAATAACTAACAAGGTGCCATACCTTGTCATCTGAGAACACATAGACCACAGGCTTGATGATCACTTGCAGCACAAAGACATAACTCCCCCAACCAACTCTCCTCTTGAAACTTGGAGATCATACATGGACATATCCAACACCCCAAAGTTGGACCTTCACATATTTCCTGATTCAAAGAGAACCCATACCACTTGATGAATGGAAAACATAAGACGCATCTTCATGTTTTCAAGAGCACACCCTTTGTTCAACCCTCTTGGCTGAACACATCCACACTCTGTGTCAATCTCTCTTCTAACCAGAACAGAAAACCACTTCACAAAATGTTCTAACATTAGTTCGGACATCCTCACAACATACCAAAGAACACCATCTGATAATCTTCAGATATCACTGAGTCACCAGCTTGATCCCAAAGAAACCAGACACAAATTGGGACATATATATTCTCATCCCATTACAAGAGATAATCTTCCATAGATAGCTTAGAACTCCTACCACAAGCTCCAAGAGATGAATAGAAAACACCTCCTTTTATCTTCAACTTACTACTTTTCTGCTCAAAAGTAATTTGTCTCAGACTTTCCTCAAGAATAATCAGCTACCATATGTTGATTATCTTGATTCTTCGAACTCACTTCTGAGATAGACCAAATGCCACTGGTTGATTACCTCCTTCATGAATCCTCATATGAAAAAGTCAAATGCCACTTTTTGACCTCTCCAAGTTTATCAGACTTCTCCCAAAGATATGCTGACCTTCCAAGTGAGACTTGAGCTTCAAGCTACATGTTAAACAGAACTTAGATTCTCTAAGACATGAACATGTAACATCTTCTCCGTCCAGCAACTCCCAAGAACTACAATGAGAACGACCTTTTTGAAGTACCCAATCTACAACTCTGTAGACCCTTCTATCTTAAGTTGATGTGCCACTTCACCAACTAAGATTCTGATGTTAAACCAAATGTCACAACATTGTGTTTCAACATTTAGCTGTTGAATTTAGCTCCTTCTTCTGCCACTTGAAAGAACTTCCTCCCTACACAGAACAAGAGTTCAATGCTCTCATAGACTTGATTGTGGAACCAAGTTTGAGTAAACAACCTCCATCCTGCAGGTTTGCAGTTAAGTCATCCAAGCTCACACCTTGATGAATTCCTGCTTCTTCTCCAAAGACATCAGACACTCTGATGCACGAGTCTTCAGAAGGACTAGTTAGAGACTAACCCTTCAGCTATACCAAGGATTCTACTTCCTCAAGTAAAGCTGTTTCCATGATGTTAAGAATGTTGCCACTGGTTCTTAACTCCACAGTGTGCATTAGCCAATGCACTTCCTTACCTAGATCAGAAATAAACTGATCCAAGTAACCACCATCAAGACTATGATGTCTTCTTCGAACATGTTTCTTGCCAGGAAACCTTTTCAGAGATCATATGCTATTGCTGCCACCAAGGAGATAAATCATAAACCAATGTACTATCCTTCCTGTGATTCTGCACAGGGTCTTGAAGAAGAGATGTTCCAACATCTTTAAGAACATCAGTTATCTGGAGCTCCAAGGATAATCAATTAAAAACTTGTACTTGGCACAAGTAGACATTGATCTTAAATCCTTTCCCAATTATCCTTTCAGATACTTCCACCATAAGAATACTTTGAAAATACTCTTCTTGTGACAAGATCTTCTGCTTGCAAGCACCTCAATAGATTTGAGAATCTTTCCAGATTAGGTTCACCCTTAGGAATGAGAGAGATGAATCCTTCCTTGCAAATGTGTCACACAACAACCAGAACCCATGTGACACAGGTCAACAGCCAACCAGACCCTAGGCTGACCAAACGTGAGGAGGTTAACCAAAACTCCCCCTCAAATTAACATTCATGGAAACTCCACACCAATATCCATGCATTGTACACATACACCATCCTTACCAGTGGCAAATAACTCTATGAGTTATACCTATACATACTTCAATCACACCAATCAGACTCCACCTGACCATAAGTACTAGTGACAACAAAAGGCAATTATCCAGAAGCAAGGGAGGAATATCAACATCGAACCTGGATGAAGATAACCACCAAGAGTAACCACCATCGGTTAGGATGAACAACAAGGTTAACTCTACAAAGGGGAGAAATTAGGGTTTACAACTACCGAATACGGGGTAGAAGACCAAAACTCTGGCTAGGGATAAAATTGCTAGCATCCGGCAACTATCCATAAAAAGCACAGACTCCGTTGGGAATAAAACCACAACGACATAATCCTATCATCAATCAGAACGAACCACAAAGGTTACCTCTGCTAGGGGAAAAGAGATGGGACTTACAACTACCGAATACTGGGTAGTAGCCAATCAATTCTGATGAGGATAAAAGAATTAGGGTTTACATCCACCGAATACTGGGTAGAAAACCAACAACTCCACGTGGGGAATGAAAGAATCACAATTCCGCACGGGAACCAAAATAGGGTTTGTAACAAACCACAAACTACCGGAGAGCAGAGGAATAGGATTTACAACTACCGACTACTGGGTAGAAAACCAAATCGACTCTTGCCAAGGAATAAAAGGTATATAACCATAAATTCCGCCAAGAAGGCAAGAAACATAGGACTTACAACTACCGGTATAAGGGTAGAGGCCCAAACTCCGCTGGGGATAAAAAGAATTATTGCCGGTTACTGGGCACTTCATTCATTTATTCCACAGGGAAGCACAAGAAATAGTTGACAAATAGCCAATTCAGGGTCAAACTGAAAAGACAGACCGAATCAAGACTCATCCTAATGAGGATATAACTCAATAGGAAGCTCCATCCAATATATGTGTTGGGAGGAAACGGAAGAAACCGTCATCCACGAGGATATATCTCAGTGGGGAACTGCAGAAGGAAAGACAGACATTTTCTGCTTATGGGGCGGACTCTATATGGAGAGATTTAAACACCCGACGTCTGCTTGGGGAGATCCATTGGAGAGATCTATATCACCATAGCAGGAGACAACAAACAAAAGATATATGGCAAAAAATGCATCATGAATATCTGAATGTTTTATGATTATGCATGAATATGCGTGATTTATGTTTGATGAATGCTGACAAAACAGACATATCTAACACAAACAGGCCCAGGAATCAAACGCCCGGTACTACACTTCCAGGGGAAAAACCAACTGGAAAGCCAATCTGCTGGAGATCTACATGCTGAAAAGCAAAGATCTGATGGGAAGGCAAAACAACCCCAAAGATAACACGAAATCTCTGAGTGATGGATCATCAATCAACCCAACTAGGGAACAGAAAGTCACAACAGGCAACAACGGCCACAAAGACAAATCTGTTGGGGAAATGGAGAAATCCCGAGATTTCTGCAGGGGATCCTCAATATCAATTGGGAAACAAGAGTCCACTGCACAAGCGAGAACTGCTACGAAAGCAACTCCACACAACTCCGCTGGGGAACAACCCACTGAGGGAGAACAGATCATCCATGTAGAATCTACTACACAAGCAACTCTACCTGGGGAGAACACAAGTAGCCATTCCATCGGGGATACACCCACTGAAGGAAAAACAGATCACACAAGTAGATTCTGCAACAAACCACTCTACTGAGGATCAACAGCAATCAGGAGATCAACCCAATCTCTGGATGCTAGACCACCAACCGACCCTACTGGGGATCAAAAGAGATTTCAATAGGCAGAAACTGCCACAACAACAACTCTGTCGAGGATACTAATTCTGGCGGGGACTCTGATCCTGTTGGGGACTCTGGGGGAATCACACAGATATAATCCATCATACCACAAATCTACTGGCAGATCCACTGGGGAATCCGCTGGGGAATTCACCAGGGATGAGGAGGAGAGTTGGGGATCAACCACCAAATACTGAACCTTCCAAGAATAAACCCCACAACTGCTGAGGAGGGAAATAAACACTGCTCTGCTGAAGGGATAGGAGGCGAAAACCTCAACAAGTACTCCGATGGGGAGATAGCATCAAATGCAGTATATCATATCAACAACCCCGACGACAGTGTTGAGGAGAGAAGCAACAACTCCGCTGGCGACTGCACTAGGGAGAGTGATGGGGTACCGGGGTCTCAAACCACCTACTACCGAATCTTCCAAGGGAAAGCACCCATGTTGGGGAGAAAAACTGTTGGAGAGGACTGTGAAGTCCTAACAACATTCTGCTTAGGGAACAACCCCAACAACAGCTCTGCTTGGGGAACAACCCCTAACAACAAAGCAGGAGAAAGAGGATACAACCAATGCCAAGAATATGAACAAATGTCTTACCTGCTGGAAATCATGCCACCCTTGGGAGAGCACTGAGAAATTCTTAGGTATCCTTTCATCATTGTGAATATTCACTTTGTTTAAAACAACAATTTAAAAAAATTTAATTGTTTAAAACAATGACATTTTATCAATTAAAACATGCAAAACATTTGTTGAATTGAAACAAATAAGAGTGCAAATAATTGGATAAAAAGCTCAAATTTATTTGATGGAATGGTAGCCTGCAAATGGCAAGACTCCATAGATCTGTACAAATTTGAAATCAGTGATATATATTGGAAGAGGGCTATATTAAACATAATGATCCTTTCTCTACCAATTTGAATCTCGATGTATTCGAAGCTTCAAGTGACGACGAATCGAGAACCTCTGACGAAAAGACAGCTGTAGAACAGAAAGTCTTGTCAGGATGCAGTTACTTGCCAATTCCCTAATTTTTGCCTAGATTGCCCCAGGGTGAGGTACTCAATCTAGCGGGATGCAAATATTCTTTTTCAAGTCTCTAATTTTTGCCTGGATCGCCCTTTCGGGTTCTCCACCGAGACGCTCATTTTTGCCTAAGCCGCCCTTTCGGGTTTTCAACTTAGCTAGCTATTCTGTTTTTCTATACTCTTTCTTTTAGGCAAAGTATTTCTTGACTGCATCTGAATTCACAGAACGAGTGAAATCCTCCCCATCCATTGTTGTAAGCATCAAAGCTCCGCCTGAAAAGGTTCTCTTAACAACATATGGACCCTCGAAGTTTGGAGTCCACTTTCCCCTGGAATCGGGCGCGAAAGACAAGACTTTCTTGAGCACGAGGTCACCTTCTCGAAATACACGAGGCTTGACCTTCTTATCGAATGCTTTCTTCATTCTCTGCTGATATAACTGACCATGACACATGGCAGTTAATCGCTTCTCTTCAATCAAATTCAACTGGTCATAACGACTCTGAATCCATTCAGCATCAGTCAACTAGGGGTTCGAGGGTATACTTTCTTTAAAAAAAAATTCTTGATTTTTTGATTTTTTTTCGATTCTTTTATTTTTCACCCTCTTTCTTTCTCTTTTTTTTATTACATTTATAATGCCCCAGCTTGACTGTTTTGCTGATTCTCAAGATACAACTGAATGATCTTCTTTTCATATTCAAGAAGACGAGTGATCTCATCAGGAATATCCTTCAACATCATCTTCCTCTGCCTCAAATACAGGGAATTCAAGATTGGGAGATGGTGTTGGATCATTATGTTCAATGGGTTTAGAAATCCCTGCATAATGATTTTGGATAATTAAAAGCTTTTGAATTTAAACAAGCAAATCATTTATGCAGATGAAGAGATTGCTTTTATTTGTTTTTCAGGGTTTTTTGTGATCACCGATTTCATGCAAAAGCAAAAAGTGAAAACAAATGGAAAAACAAATGTTTGACAATGCATTAATTGAATGAAATATCATTGTATAAATGCTGCCAACAATGTCTTCACTTCCCCTTTTGGCATGGGAGAAGGGTTTTGAACAAAGTGAACCATTACTCTGATCTATGAATGACTGTAGGAACATCTACAGCAACCCAATTGTGGCAGACACCACCAGGTATGATGAAGTTGCTCAAATCCTCTGCATCCTCTTCCAGAATAGCAGCAGCTTCTTCAGCTTGATCAGCATGGATGAAACCTCCACTCTTGAACAAACCTTGCTCGTTGAATACCCCATAACAATAGCCAATGCCAGCCCGGGATTTGTTGTCTTCAAGCTCAATCATCTTCCCTAAACCAGCAACTGCACCACATTCAATGGCCAGTTTCGCATCACGATAGGAAGCAAATGAAGGAGACTTCTTCTCAATTGGTTCAGCAATAGATAAAGCTTGGAAAGGAGTTCCAACTTCATCCTCAGCATCAATGTATGAGAAAGAAGACAAGTGGCTAACCAGGAGAGCCTTTTCTCCCCCAACCACAACCAGTTTCTTATTCTTGACGAATTTCAGCTTCTGGTGTAGGGTGGATGTCACGGTGCCAACCTCGTGAATCCATGGTCTACCAAGGAGACAACTATATGATGGGTGGATGTCTATTACCTAGAAGGTAACTTGGAAATCACTTGGTCCAATTTTGATTGGGAGATCAACTTCCCCAATCACAGTCTTGCGCGACCCATCAAAAGCCTTCACAACAACACCACTCTGCCTCATGGGAGGACCTTGATATGACAGTCTCGAAAGAATGGTCTTTGGCAATACATTCAGAGATGACCCAGTGTCAACTAGCACGTTGGACATAGCGTCGGTCTTGCAATTCATGGAAATATGTAAAGCCATGTTGTGGTCTCTTCCCTCCTCAGGGAGATCAGCGTCACAGAAACTCAAAGTGTTGCAAGCAGTGATATTTGCAACTATACTGTCAAATTGTTCAATTGTGACATCATGATCAACATAAGCCAGATCCAAAACTTTCTGTAGAGCCTCCCTATGGGGTTCTGAATTCAGCAGCAAAGATAACACGGAGATTTTGGAAGGCGTTTGTAGAAGCTGGTCTACAACATTGTACTCACTCTTCTTGATGAGCCTCAGCATCTCATCACATTCTTCATTCACAGTGCCACTCGGGCCAACAGAAGAAACATGAGTCTTTTGTACAGAGGAGGGTTTGGCAGCAGGTGTCAGGTTCTGAACATTCACAGCAGTCCCCACCGGACGCTCAACAGAATCAAAAACAATGTGAGGCTTCGGGGGTGCAGAAAACACACGACCACTACGGGTCAACCCGCTCACGTCTGCAATATTAACAATGGAGGTTGAAGGCAACGTCACTTCTTTCCCATCTTCCACAGCAACGGGATTATATCGGAAAGGAATAGCTTTATCCGAAGAATAAGGTACAGGGCCTGCAGGCTTGATTACTAATGAAGGAGAGACCTTCGGCTTGCTACCATCATAACGGATGACAATAGGCTCGGGCAATTTGAACACAGGAGAAATAACATTGACTTCTGGTTCATTATCATCAACATTTCGATTCTGCAGAATCTCAATGGTACCCTCATCCAATAGCTCTTGAAGCTCTCTTCGCACTAGGCGACAACCCAGTCTATTGACGGAGCAAATGCGGCATCTGTCATGGTCATGCTCCATATGACTGTACTGACACAGCAAACGATGCAACTCGACCAATGACTGTCGAATATGGCTTACATATTTGACTTTATACTTCCCAGGGCACCCCTGGACCATGTTCACTGATTTCCCATGCTCGGGCAATGGGTTCTTTGTAACATTGGGGCCTGAGTCCTCAAAGCTCAGAATACCGCATCGCATAAGGTCTTGAACCTTAGTCTTCAATGGAAAGCAGTTCTCAATGTTGTGTCCCGGAGCACCGGAATGATAAACATAGTGTTGATCTGGCTTATACCACCACTGCGGGTTCGTAGGCACAGCTGGAGAATCCCTGGGAGTAACCAGCTTCCTTTCCAACAAGGAAGGATATAATTCAGCATATGGCATAGGAATGGGATCGAAGCTGATCTTCTTCCTATCATAATTCAGGTTGGCCTGGTTACTAGTACTGCCATGAGGCTGGTAAGCCTGTTGCTGTGGACGGTGCTGCTGTTGATACTGAGGTTGTTGCAGATGCTGATTACACTGCTGATACTGTGCATTATCTCTGAAAACGCGCCACCTGGTGCTATATGAGCCACCTGGTGTTGATGACGCGCCGACTTCCTCTTGACAGAGGGTCTTCTTGGTTTAGCATGGGATGCACAGCATGTGCCTCCCCATCTTTCTTCTTAAACGCCCCATACCGTTTAGAAGAGCTCTCATCCTTCGACAGACGTTCTTCACGGACTCCTTCCTCCAGACGCATCCCCATGTTCACCATCTCGGTGAAATCAGAGGGAGCACTCGCTACCATCCGCTCATAATAGAATGAGCTAAGAGTCTTCAAAAAGATCTTAGTCATTTCCTTCTCTTCCAGCGGAGGAGTAATCTGAGCTGCTAACTCTCGCCACCTCTGGGCGTACTCCTTAAATGTCTCTTTATCCTTCTGGGACATGGCCCTGAGTTGATCACGGTCAGGCGCCATATCAACATTATATTTATACTGCTTGACGAAGGCTTTGCCAAGATCGTTGAAGGATCGGATGTTTGCACTATCAAGGCTCATATACCAGCGAAGAGCCGCACCGGACAAACTATCCTAGAAGTAATGAATCAAAAGATGATCATTATCTGTTTGCGTAGACATTTTCCTGGCATACATGACCAGGTGAGCGAGAGGGCAGGTGTTCCACTTATATTTTTCAAAGTCAGGCACTTTGAACTTGATTGGAATCTTTACACCGGGAACAAGGCAAAGTTCAGAAGCAGACTTGCCAAACAGATCTTTCCCTCGGAGGGTCTTCAATTCCTTACGCAGCTCAAGGAATTGATCATTCATAGCATCCATCTTCTCATTAATATTTGGTCCCTCAGACGGCTCAGAATGATAGATGGTGTCGTCTACCCTAGGAATGGTATGCATGACAGGAGGAGCAGCAGCAAGGACTGGGCTAGATGCCGGCATGGAAGCAAAAGTTGGTGCTGGAATATCTGGCATGAAACCCGGAGGCATACCCCACGGAAACCCGGCTGGCATGGCATTATGCATGAAATGAGCACTGGCAGCTGGCACAGTCGGAGCAACGACTTCAGATATAACCGTCCTCTAGGGAGGAGTTGTAGGAGGTGGAGAAGGTTGGTTTTGAGCATATAGAAACTGCTCCATCAGAGCACTCAAACGAGCGACCTCTTCCTTCAGCTCTTTGTTCTCTTGTTCCAATTGATCCATCACTCTAGCAGAATTGGCTCTGGTATAGTACCGGTGAGTCAGCTTGTCTTCAAAATAAATGAAGAGCACAGAGTTAGGCCACAGACAAGAAGACCAGAACAATACCTGCTTATGCAAAATGATGCATGCGATGCTTATACGTATGCTTTGTTTTATTTTCAAGGAACATTTTTAGGGTATTATTTGCAATTTTTGAATATTTAAGCATTTAATAGCATATGTGAAATTCTGGTGTAGTCAGTATTCAGATGTTCTACTTGAAGTCATGACATCTGATCTAACATTGTACCTAATACAGCAAGACAGTTATTACACTCTGTACTAATGTGCACCCTTTCACAGTGTCACATCCTCTCCTTCTATGTCATCCTAGAATGGAGGAACACTTAGTTATGTGCACCATAACATTCACTACTGTTGTTTTCCTACACAGTTATCAGCACGACGTCTCAATCCTGTTTTGGACATCATCTGTTACATTGTTCCAGTTTGTTGGTCATGTACTTGTATTTCCTAGATTAAAGGTTGTACCAAGTTAAACTAATCTCCACTTATTAAGGAGCTAACAAATAGATTATTTGTTAGGTTCATTAATTGTAGCTTAGTTGTTAGTTTCCTAGATTTTAGATCAGCTGGTGGATTCCTGAAGAACAGCCTGAGAAAAATCCTGAAACAGAAAAACTAACCATCCAACAATATAGCATATGCTGTCAGGAATGAATGTCACAACATTCAGTCTGACATCCAAGCCCAGAACCATATGCTCAGTCTGTTTAGTTCCTGAACACAGACTGCTAAATTTGCTGTACTGTAAAAGACCAACCAGTCTCTACTTCAGTATCAGCTTACTGGAAGAACTGTCAAGACATCCAGTTTGGCAATTTCACACTGCTCTTTTGGCCAGGTCTGATATGTTTTTTTAAAACCAGACTTCACTACATACTGAACTGAATTCATCAGCTTATTAAACAGTATGTGCTGTTGTTGATGAATGTCAAAACATTCTGATTGACATTCCAACAGAAGGCTATGTATCAGGTTTGTTATTAACTTGATTGGCAGACTGTAACACAACCTGAATTATGGCAGACATGATTATAACATGCAGTAGGTAAACAAACACAGGAAATTGTTAACCCAGTTCAGTCCAACATGACCTACATCTGGGGGCTACCAAGCCAGGAAGAAGATCCACTATTAGTAGTATCAATTCAGAGTTAAACTCCCCCGTTTACAACTCATCACTTAATCCCTACCCAATGCAATCTATACCTAGGAACTCCTAGATAGAAACCTCCAGTTTCCATTCCTATCACTACAAATACAATGTAATGTGCAAACACCTTGAACTTGCTTCACAACTTCATTCAAGAACATAATCACTCTTGCCTACAGGCTTTGAGTAACAAACACTCTCAGGTTTACCACTGAGAAACACATGGTAACCTTCCCACAGATTGGGAGGTTTACCTTACACACACCCTTAAAAATTCATTCTAAGAGACTTACAAAAACTAGATTACAATCAGCTATTTATAACCTAATCACCCAACTGGATTTGGGCCTTCAGAAAGTTGCAGCAGACTTGTTCTTTGCTGTTGCAACTTCAACAGAAAAATTCTGCTACAAACAAGGTCTTCAAGTTCCTAAACTCTCTCCATATATATCTCCATATTTTGAGCCTATATATCTTCTGATTTAGTCTTCAAGACCTCCACCTGGGAGTTAGGATATTCACCAGATATCCTTGCTGATCCCAGAACATATACTGAATTAATTAATTCAGTTTCCTACACATGTGCGATGTCACAGACCTGACGTCGTGACATCGTACATGACATGTTGGTCCAGATGTTGAATTTCTTCAACCCAACATATTAAAACAATAGAGGTGAGTACATTATTTGTTTTCTAAAATTAATGCCAATCCTGAGGTATTAACAATCTCCCCCTTTGGCAAATTTTAGCTAAAACAAATAATCCTCTGTTATTATCTCCCCCACCATGAACACCAATGTTGGTGTACATGAGGAAGAAGAGGGACAATACTCAGTTGTACCAGAACCCTTCCCCTCAACCGGAGAGCTTCCAGAAGAATATGTAATGCTGAGTACATAGACAATGTAACTCAGATCACAAGGCACAACTGTCTTCTTAACTCAGATCACAAGACACAAGTGCAGTTGGTGGATTTTGTGCCTGATGCCAACTTCTGTTTGCTGCCACTACATCCACAGTTGGCTTTCTTCTGGTACATTCTCATCCCCAGGATATTTCTCTCCCCCTTTTTAGCTAAACATTTGTAAAGGCACCCTTCACAAAACCAGATCCAGGCGCAGCTTGCCCAGACCTTAACATACCCCATGATTCTGAGATTGGAGTGTATCTGTTGTGGGGAGAGGGGGGGCTCTTGCATCCTTTAAATAGTCCAGCCTGTGCTTAGGAATATCCGGTAGAAATAAATGCTTGGTCAAGATGCATTTATTTTTGCTGAGAAACAGTCAGAGAATCACCAACAAAATATCAGACTATCTTTGAATGCCTTTTATAGCTCTTGACTGTTTCTTTTCCAAAACAGCCGTTCCAGTGCATGGAGACCATTCCATATATGCAGTCAGACACGTTGCACTCGATGTCTTAACATTCCTGCATTCAGCCAGTCTTCAACATTTTCCAAGACCTCTGTCATTCCTCCAGTAGAGGCTTGACACCTAGCACTGCTACAACCAACTTTTCACACTTCAGTTGATGGTTACTCCCCCTGTACCACACAGCTGTAGCCATCAGGCTTATTCTGGTTTATCAGACTAGGCCACATCACCCTCATAATTCCTAATGACTTTAAGATTCAGAAGGAATTAACAGCACTGTCCAGGGCAATGTCATGACATCCGGTCAGACATTCTTCTGCTCACTCAGCCTTGCTGCACATCACAGCATCCTGATAACTGCCAGGTTGCCATACCCTGTTATCTGAGAGCACATAGACCACAAGCTTGGTGATTACTTGCAGCACACGGACGCACTCCCCCTGTCATGGACAACCTACTCTCTTGGAGGTCACACATGATCATATCCAACACCCCAAGGTTGGACCTTCACATACTTCCTGATTCAAAGAGATTCCAGACCACTTGATGAAAGGAAAACATAAGACGCATCTTCATGTCTTCAAGGGCGCACCCTCTGTCCAACCCTCTTGGCTGAACACATCCACACTCTGTGTCACTCTCTCTTCTAACCAGAACAGAAGATCACTTCACCAGATGTTTTAACATCAACTGGGACATCCTTCACAGCATCACAAGGAGCACTATCTGATAGACTTCAGATATTACTGAGTCCCCAGCTTGGGCCAGAGGAACCCATACATACATTGGGATATACACTCTCATCCCACTCCCAGAGACAGTCTTCCATAGATAGCTCAGAACTCCTACCACAAGCTCCAAGGGATGAATAGAAAACTCCTCCTTTTGTCTTTAACTTAATACTTTTCTGCCCAAAAGTAATTTATCTCAGACTTTCCTCAAGAATAATCAGCTGCGTTATGTTGATTATCTTGATTCTTCGAACTCACTTCTGAGATAGACCAAATGCCACTGGTTGATTACCTCCTTCATGAATTCTCATATGAACAGGTCAAATGCTGCTTTTTGACCTCTCCACGTGTATCACACTTCTCCCAAAGATATTCTGACCTTCCAGGTGAAATTTGAACTTCAAGCCTTTTGAAGTGTCCAATCTACAACCCTGCAGACCCTTCTATCTTAAGTTGATGTGCCACTTCATCAACTAAGAATCTGATGTTGAACCAAATGTCACAACATTGTGTTTTGACATCCAGCTGTTGAATTCAGCTCCTTCTTCTGCCACTTGAAAGAACTTCCTCCCTTCACAGAACAAGAGTTCAATGTTCTCATAGACTTGATTGTGGAACCAAGTTTGAGTAAACAACCTCCATCCTGCAAGTTTGCAGTTAAGTCATCCAAGCTAACACCTTGATGAATCCCTGCTTCTTCTCCAAAGACATCAGACACTCTGATGTATGAGTCTTCAGAAGGACCAGTTAGACACTAACCCTTCAGCTTTACCAAGGATTCCACATCCTAAGGCAAGGCTGTTTCCATGATGTCAAGACTGCTGCCACTTGTTCTTGACTTCACAGTGTGCATAAGCTAATGCACTTCCTTACCTAGATCAGAAATAAACTGATCCAAGTAACCACCATCAAGACTATGATGTCTTCTTCTTCTTGTACATACCAAGGCTGAACATGTTTCTTGCCAGGAAACCTTTTCAGAGATCATATGCTTTTGCTGCCACCAAAGAGATAGATCATAAGCCAATGTACTGTCCTTCCTGTGATTCTGCACAGGGTCTTGAAGAAGTGATGTTCCAACATCTTTAAGAACATCAGTTATCTTGAGCTCCAAGGATAATCAATTAAACACTTGCACTTGGCACAAGTAGACATTGATCTTAAATCCTTTCCCAATCATCCCTTCAGATACTTCCACCATAAGAATACTTTGAAAATACTCTTCTTGTGTCAACATCTTCTGCTTGCAAGCACCTAGACAATTTTGAAAGTCTTCCCAGATTAAATTCACTCTTAGGAATGAGAGAGATGAATTCTTCCTTGCAAATGTGACACACAACCACCAGAACCCATGTGACACAGGTCAACAGCCAACCAGACCCTAGGCTGACCAGACTTGAGGTGGTTAACCAAGACTCCCCCTCAACTTAACAATCATGGATACTCCACACCAATATCCATGCATTGTACACATATGTCTCAACATGACATACACTATCCCTACCAGTGGCAACTAACTCCTCCAATCAGACCAATCAGACTTCAGCTGACCATAAGTACTAGTGAGACAAACAACACCAGTCAATGGTAGATATGCATTGCCAGAGCATATTACCTCAACCAACCTATGAATCTTCATATTCTCACTCCTAGTAAGAACTGCCACTTCTGAACGTGGTGTTTGAATAACAAGATTCATGGTTACAGCCCCCTTAAATGATATCACAATCAGGTTACCCCATTATTGACTGCTAACATCCAGGAGACTTGTCTTCCAACACACCATAGTACTTCAGGGAACAACTATCCAATCCTGATCAACCTGCAGGGATATGCCAAACAGCAGGAGATTGCACAATGTCACATCTCAACCAGCTCAACTTCTAGGGATGACCTTCTTGAGCACACACCCAGTTGACCCTGCGTTTGTCAACTTAGCACACACAGATGTCTCCTCTTCCAGGTCAGGAGTAGGTTCCAAACAGAATTATCCCTTTGTTTGAACCCTAAAACATCTGCTCTTCAACCAGTAGCTGCATACTTGTTGAACAACATGTTCTAACATCACATAGAACATTGGTTCCACCTCCTTGGAACAAACCTTCCTTGCAGGTCTTCAAGGTCTTCATATACACTACTCAAGAGAGTAAGAGAATCAGTGATTAAGTGACTCTTACCATCCTGAAGTGAGAACGTCATGACGAGTGGACTTGAGGAGACTCACGTATCTTTGACATCTTCAGTAGATTATGATGAGATCTTGAACACAACAGCCTTTCATCCACATGAGGGGAAACTACATCAGAGTTTGAGTTTTGCCAGGTATTATGCAGCGGAAATCATAATACAACTCAACCTATGACCACACACTTCACCAGATTGGTCTCCAAGACCATACCAGGTTTGAATGTGATTTAGTACTGGCACAGCTGTCCCACACACAGGCCTATTGCCAACCTCCAGAGACAGGTACACACCATTCCTGTCATGAACAGTCCATCCACCTACTTCAAGGGACCATTCAGGGAATTACAGAACCTTATGTAACACCCTTCTAAATACCCCAAATTATTATAATTAAAATAACAATATATTCATCAGAGTAATTATGCCCCGAAGGGTGTCACACAATCATTTCACAAAAATCATTAAAATATCCTGTCATGCTCATTTATTTAAATCAAAATAAGGTCTTTTGCATAATTCGCAGCGGAATCAAATTCAACATCAATGTAAAACATGTAACACTATACATGTAAATCATCCAACAACCAATATCAAATTAATTAAAACATTCCCTCCCGATGTTACATCTATCAGAGCATGACCCATAAGAACTACTCTAGACTCCAAGCATTAGCTTCTACTCAACTCATTTCTCGTTACCTGAAAAATAGGCGTAAGGGTGAGTTCCTCAATCAATATAATAAGCATTATAGAACAACATGTAATGCCAAGTAATTAACACATTAATTCACCCTAATTAGACTACGCATTCAGCAACAGTAATATCCATTCAAACATCATACTCAACAGTACAAATCTCCATCATATTCAATCATTAACAACACAACACACAACACACATATGATACTGGAATACATCCATTCATATCATATGCCATACATTCATTATGCAATGAGACTCTATGCATGCGGTACCGACTATTTGTGAACATATAGTTCAACCTCACCGTCCAAATCCAGGCACGGCTACCAAGCTCACTAGTCCCACTCATTTGAGACATAGTGACTCACTCACTAATTCCTCACCATGGGAATTAGCTACCACCCCAAATGGGCCATGAAATGCACGCTACTCACCTAGCATGCAAACAATCAACAACAGTCCAAAAATGACTAAACTCACTAATTCCTCACCATGGGAATTAGCTACCACCCGAAGGCCACAATATGCATGCTAATCACCTAGCGATGCAACATCAACAATAATCAAGAATAGACACATGCTCACACTCTAAGCCATAATACAGTCTATTCACAAATGTATTCATTCACATCATCACGTATACCATCACACATCATCAACATAATTAATCACAAAAGCATATCATGTCATGCCACAAAAGCAAACACAGTATTAGCACACTCTACTAATACCTATGCCACTCAAAACAACGGGAAATGATCCCTATCACATCCTACCTCAGCTAAGTCGCATCACTCAGCCTAAACAACCAAAAACTGCACAACAGTAGCACAGCAAAAACACAATTCTGCCCATACGCGTATTGCCTCTGCCATACGCGTATTGCCCAAACCTGGCCAAACTCATACGCGTAATGCCCACTCTCATACGCGTATTGCGCGTGCCCTCGCCCAACTCATACGCGTATCACCTGTCTCATACGCGTATGCTACGCGTATCAATCTCCTATTACGCGTACCAACAGAGACCAATTCGCGTTCAAAATGTCATCTTTCTCACCCATACGCGTAAGGCTTCCCCCCATACGCGTACCAACATCTCATACGCGTATTGCCTAGTGCCATACGCGTATGACCAGAAACCAGAGCTCACAGATCTGCAATGGCTTTCTCTGCTACGAGATCTACCCAATTCAACCTTCTACAGTCCAATTTTCACACAAAATTCCTTCCTATTGTCTAACTCAAAACAGATCCTATTCGATTCCACAAGGTCTAACATTTCCACACTAAATTCCTACGAATTCTTCAATTATATTCCAATTTTCGTTCCTCTCAACAGTTCACAAATTCAACATATATTATCCAATCATAGGTAAAACAATGGTCTATCACTACCCAGTACATATCATCCCATAATACCCGTTAATTGATGATAAACCCCCCTTACCTGAGTTAATCCGGCAGCTTCCGAGCTCCAAGCTTCTCCTTCCTTCAACCTTCGTTCTCTGGCTTTTTGCCCTTTCTGCCTCTTTTCCCTTTTCACGTGAAAACAATAAACCTTTTTACCAAATGGGACCTTTTTACTGATTTCCACTTTTATTCCAATTATAAAATAATAATCCAATAATAATAATCCCAATAATTATTATTCCCAAAAAAAAAAATAATATTAATCCAAACTTCCAATTATTCAATTAAATTAATAAATACAATATTAATTTAAATTAAATAATTAGCTTATTTTAATTGGGGTGTTACACCTTACACAGGTTCCAACATCAGTACTAACATAACTCCTTGCCAGCTACCAGAAAGTATCACCCATGGATCTCATCCAGAGACAGAACAGGATGCCTGCTCTGATACCAATTGAAATTCTGGTGTAGTCAGTATTCAGATGTTCTACTTGAAGTCATGACATCTGATCTAACATTGTACCTAATACAGCAAGATAGTTATTACACTCTGTACTAATGTGCACCCTTTCACAGTGTCACATCCTCTCCTTCTATGTCATCCTAGAATGGAGGAACACTTAGTTATGTGCACCATAACATTCACTACTGTTGTTTTCCTACACAGTTATCAGCACGACGTCTCAATCCTGTTTTGGACATCATCTGTTACATTGTTCCAGTTTGTTGGTCATGTACTTGTATTTCCTAGATTAAAGGTTGTACCAAGTTAAACTAATCTCCACTTATTAAGGAGCTAACAAATAGATTATTTGTTAGGTTCATTAATTGTAGCTTAGTTGTTAGTTTCCTAGATTTTAGATCAGCTGGTGGATTCCTGAAGAACAGCCTGAGAAAAATCCTGAAACAGAAAAACTAACCATCCAACAATATAGCATATGCTGTCAAGAATGAATGTCACAACATTCAGTCTGACATCCAAGCCCAGAACCATATGCTCAGTCTGTTTAGTTCCTGAACACAGACTGCTAAATTTGCTGTACTGTAAAAGACCAACCAGTCTCTACTTCAGTATCAGCTTACTGGAAGAACTGTCAAGACATCCAGTTTGGCAATTTCACACTGCTCTTTTGGCCAGGTCTGATATGTTTTTTTAAAACCAGACTTCACTACATACTGAACTGAATTCATCAGCTTATTAAACAGTATGTGCTGTTGTTGATGAATGTCAAAACATTCTGATTGACATTCCAACAGAAGGCTATGTATCAGGTTTGTTATTAACTTGATTGGCAGACTGTAACACAACCTGAATTATGGCAGACATGATTATAACATGCAGTAGGTAAACAAACACAGGAAATTGTTAACCCAGTTCAGTCCAACATGACCTACATCTGGGGGCTACCAAGCCAGGAAGAAGATCCACTATTAGTAGTATCAATTCAGAGTTAAACTCCCCCGTTTACAACTCATCACTTAATCCCTACCCAATGCAATCTATACCTAGGAACTCCTAGATAGAAACCTCCAGTTTCCATTCCTATCACTACAAATACAATGTAATGTGCAAACACCTTGAACTTGCTTCACAACTTCATTCAAGAACATAATCACTCTTGCCTACAGGCTTTGAGTAACAAACACTCTCAGGTTTACCACTGAGAAACACATGGTAACCTTCCCACAGATTGGGAGGTTTACCTTACACACACCCTTAAAAATTCATTCTAAGAGACTTACAAAAACTAGATTACAATCAGCTATTTATAACCTAATCACCCAACTGGATTTGGGCCTTCAGAAAGTTGCAGCAGACTTGTTCTTTGCTGTTGCAACTTCAGCAGAAAAATTCTGCTACAAACAAGGTCTTCAAGTTCCTAAACTCTCTCCATATATATCTCCATATTTTGAGCCTATATATCTTCTGATTTAGTCTTCAAGACCTCCACCTGGGAGTTAGGATATTCACCAGATATCCTTGCTGATCCAGAACATATACTGAATTAATTAATTCAATTTCCTACACATGTGTGATGTCACAGACCTGACGTCGTGACATCGTACATGACATGTTGGTCCAGATGTTGAATTTCTTCAACCCAACATATTAAAACAACAGAGGTGATTACATTATTTGTTTTCTAAAATTAATGCCAATCTTGAGGTATTAACAATATGCAAAATATCTCATCAAATATATTTATTTGAACAAAGAAGTACAACATTTTTGATTATTACAAGGGAAAAGGAAAATAAACATCCTATGGATCCCTAGAAGCTCGGGATGCTGGAAAACGAGATGCACAAAGCTTCTTGATCTCTCTCTCATAGGCTTCTTCCATATTCGCTTTCTCCTTCGCAAGTCGATCATACTTCCTCTTCCATAACTTGGAAGACTGAGGAAGCAGAGAAGTCCAAGTATCATTCGGATCATCGATCACCTGATGCTCGAGAAACTCAATCAGAGTGTCCTTCTCCTTAAGCTGATAGAGCAACTCCTTTCTTTCACGGATCCAGGCACGTGAAAGGTCTTCTTCTCTCAACTCCTCTACACCCTGGTTGGGGAGGGTTGAAGGCCCAGCCATATCCAATGGTGTAGGTCTCGGATAATCGTACGTCATAAGGTACATATCAGCTCTCTGTCTGACCCAAGAAGTATATGGCTCCAAAGCAATGTAGTTCTTTGGACCCAACTCATTCCTACCCTTCTTCTGAATCTTGCGCCAAGCGCGGACAAATCTGGATTTCAGGCCTTGGGGATCTTTACCCTCCTGAAAGAATACACCTTCTAACAGAATGTTATGAGGTTTATCCTTTAGGGGGAACCCAAGCTGACGACGTGCTAAAATAGGATTGTAGCTGATCCCACCACAGGTACCGAGAAGAGGCACATTAGGGAATTCACCACAATAATCAATAATCTGCACAGTATCATACACGCGATCATACCAAGAGATATCATCATTAGTGAGAGACATAAGTCTCTGAGACCACCGTAGACATCCCTTGTTCTCCTTGAAAGCGACCGTCTGTGGTAAGTGAGAAATAAACCACTTATACAACAGAGGCAAACAGCACACAATAACTCCTCCACCCTTCGCATTCCTCAGATGCAAAGAGACATAGGCATCACCCAACAGAGTCGGAACGGGATTAAGAAATGAGAAGATCCTAATGGCATTCACATCCACAAATTTGTCGATGTTGGGGAACAATACCAATCCATAGATGAGCAGCACAAATAAAGCCTCAAAGGCATCCTCACTCCTGGCCTTCCCATACACGGTAGCTTGAGCGATGAGGAACTCGGAAGGAAGACCCTGAATTCCACCTTTGACGGTCAGATGCGCTTCAATCAGGGATTCATCTATGTGCAACAAGTCTGCGATCTCTCGAGCAGTCGGAATACTCTCCAAGCCACTGAACGACACCTGATCCAGAATCGGGATCCCAATAAGATGAGCATACTCCTCAAGCGTAGGCAACAGCTGGAAATCCGGAAATGAGAAGCAGTGATACAGAGGATCATAGAACTGAGCCAAAGTACTCATCAACCCTTCGTCAACCTGAGTAGTCAACAGAGGTAGAAGCTTCCCATAGCGAGCTTTGAAACCCAAGGGATCTAATACATAAGATGTCAGATTCCTTAACTCTTTCACATCGGGTTGTCTAAAGTTGTACTTCTTTGTATGCCTTTTCGGTCTTTCCATGTCTGAAAATTTTGCAAATAAACCCTTTAAGTTCCTTGAAATTTTTTCTTATTTTTCTGATGACATGAATGCAGATGAATGCATGAATGCAATAATCACACTCAAGGATCAAGCAAGTCACACCAGACAAAGGTCATGGGAAAGCTCATTGTATCCCTAATATCAATCATCCATTTTGGTGGATTATGGTTTACACCTTATCGACACCCAAGTTCCATTGATATTAACGATACATGAACCGGCTCAATCATCCTTAATATCAACCATCCGTTTTGGTGGATTATGGTTTACACCTTATCAACACCCAGGTTCCATTGATATTAAGGATGTTTGAACGACTCAACCATGAATCACGGGTTTGTTGAGAGTCACGAGCATGGAGTCTCGGTTAAGAACCACCCAAAGGGAGTGTACTAGGGTTTAAACCTGCCAGACATGTTCTACCAGAGGTTCCCATAGTCATCATCCCATCTTTCGAATATTATCGGAGGAACGAATACTCGTATTCCAAAAATATTCTCAAGAGAGACTCTTATGAGTGTAGTATCGCGTAACAATCGCATCAGAACTTACATCTGAACGACCTCCGCACTACGTCCTAAAAATAGGCCAAGATGGGCTTGGTAAACTAAGGTCCTTGGCTTCTAAGGCACATGATTGAAAGAATAATGCCTAACCACAAATAACTTGTGTGACATTATTAGTCCAACATGACCTCCACCAAGTGAATGGACTCGCAAGTCAACTGGCTAAGGAATACTCCACACCAGTCGACAAGACTATGCCATTCTCCTATCCTAAGGTGCACTCGACTTCGGGTATAGAACTCATCTCGCAGAGATCACCAAAGCAAACAACAATTGTATATCAAGCAATTCAAACATTACAATCAATACAGTAATCCCAAATTGTACAAAAATATGTCAAATAACAAATAACAATATCATACAACAAGGGTGAAAAGTAGGCAAAACCACCAAGGAAATGTTGTCCCCAGCAGATTCGCCACTTTTCTGTAGCGGTGTATTCGTCACTTTATGATTTATTGACTAAATCAAAAGCAAAGCATACAAAGAAATCGAGTCGCCACCGCACTTTTATTTATCCAAAGGAATGGCTAAAAAGCGAACAATAGCCTAAGAAGTTTTACACATAGAAAACTAATGAAAGATCAGAGAATCTGGGTAAGGGGTTAATTACGCAATGGGAAGGTGTTAGGCACCCAAAACGTCCCAGGTACTCCTAGGGAGCCCTTTTCACACTTGTTGTACGAAATGATTATTTGTTATGAAAATATTATTGTGCAAACATGATTGGGAAGATGAGAAAAAGAATATACAATTTTATTTTTGTGGTTGAACGGATGAACCCGTCGCCTACGTACCTTTCCATGGAAGGTAAGGATCAAAATGCCGTAGTTCGGCTAAAAGATTTCCAAAATATGAGTGGGTTCATTTTAAAACAAAAGCCTTAAGGTCTTTCGTTATCCACGAGAGAAAACTCAACCTTATACAAACAACAAGTCCACCATGTGAGAACAGCTTCAACTTGCTAGTGAGGGGTTAACCCTATAATAAGCAAGGAAGTCTTACAATTCAATCACTAAGGACAAAAGGTGAGATTAACATCAACCAACTAGGATAAATCAAATCTATGGCTAATGCATGAAAACTTATCAAGAATGGACAAAGCCACAAAACAATTGTATGAGTTGGATTAACCAATTAGGATTTATTCACAAAAGATGGTCAAAGTATGATTAGAATTCAATTCAAAGAAGTATTATGAAATGGAGTTTGAAAATCAAAGGCCTAAGGCCTAGGTTTCTAATTTGAAAAGAAATGACAATGTTTGCACAATATTTTCAGGTTGAGATTAACATGCAAAATGGAGGTTTAAAGAAACAAAAGGTGGGAGGGTGAGGGAGTGTAAAACTTCTTAGATGTTCACCTCTTGAAATCATATGTAGATGATTCAAGTGTGCCCTTTGGAATGAGGCAACAATGCAAATAAGCAAATGAAAAATGGATACCGGATGCCAATCAATGGGCTTGAACCAATCTCCTAAAACAAAACAATGATACCGGATGCCAATCAATGGACTTATACCAATCTCACAGAACAAACATGGATACCAGATACCAATCAATGGATTTACACCAATCTCCTAAAACAAAACAATGATACTGGATGCCAATCAATGGACTTATACCAATCTCACAAAACAAACATGGATACCGGATACCAATCAATGGATTTACACCAATCTCCTAAAACAAAACAATGATACCAGATGCCAATCAATGGACTTACACTAGTCTCACATCATATCATTGGAACAACTGCCAAGTAATGGACTTATGCTTGTCTCCTCCATGGACAAAACAAAAATGCTATAAAGCAAAGTTTATGAAATGATATACAAATGATGATGATAAATGCACTAAGGCACACTCAGGCAAATATGCACAGATGAATCAAGTAAGCAAACACACAAGTCAATTAGCACACACTATATACAAGCAAATAGGCTCAAGCAAGGTTAGACTTTAAAGTCAACTGGAATGGGGTATGTTGTGCTCTTAACCTTAACATTGAGAGTTAAGGTGAAGCAGATGAAATGGAGATGAGGGGTGTGCCTCATAGCTCTTATCCCTGGTCAGGGAGAGCTTTGAATAATGGAATGTGTGGGAGTTCAGAAAGTGGGAACTCTCTCCACAAGAGAATGACTCTATAGATCTTGGGTTAATATCCACAATGCATCAACATGTAATGTGAGCAAAGGGAAGACACACTGAATAGTAGGAGATGGACTACACATCTCTTTTATCTACCAATTGCCTCATAAGAGGACTTTTCCTGCTTGGCACAAAAGGTAAACAATCACAAGCATTGCCTCTTAAGGAGGACTTCAGACAGGTGCCTGACCACATAACAGGCCAGGTCTTCCAGACTACATGAAGAAGAGAGGTTATACCTAAGTGGTTAAGCAACCAAGCTAAAGCAAGTTCAAAATGAACTTAAGCAACTAATGTACCTGTGGAAACATCAAACAAATCAGTATACAACTCAGACAAACAACCAACAGTTAATATCAACAGTCGACCAATAAGCAAAATGTGTAAGCCAAAAATCAAACTCAAGAGAGTCAACATCAACCTACAAAACACACATTAGTAATCAAAAGCAAATATCAAATGCTCTCAAGATGAGGCATCATCAATTGTGTAACTTGAATGTGTAACTTGAAACAAAGCTTCAAACATGAGAGGCAAACCACTAGGTCAAAGCCTAGGGTCAAAGATGAGGAAAAAATCCAAAACAGAAGCTGAAAATTGACATGATGAAACTTCAAACAATTATTGACACATTGCAAAAAGTCTCACATCAATATCATATACCAAATCCATTTCATGATCAATTGAAGTTCAAGACTATTTTAAAGCTCAAATGTGACCAACCAGAATGAAAAATCTCAATTAAATCAGAAATGAATCACAAAAATATGGAAAAAATCATACATACTCAAGACATCTCATATGATTAGCATGCAAAAAATCAGAATAATTGAGCATAATTTGATAGGGTAAACACATAGCACAAGATGAACATCAAAAGGTGTGACACAAATTGTCACACCAACTTAGAAAATTCACAAACCAGAAACCACAAATGATAAAAATGCAAACTCAACACCAAAATATCCAGCAAAGTGTCTAGTTTCAACATGCAAATTTTCAGATTCATTGGATCAACAACCAGAATTTCACAAATGCAAAAGCAAAGCAATGTCAAAATGCATACACATACAAGAACCCTAGGGCAAAAATTAAATCAGCCAGGCACAACTTTGATTTTCATGTTGATAAAAAACTAGAGAGAAAAAGAAAACCATAGCAAAAATCCCCATATTATTTGGATCATTCTTTGATTTGTTGTGATTTTTCTAAGATGCAAATAAAAAATGAAATAAAAATTGAAATAGAAAATGAATTAATTGGAATTATTGAATTAATTTGAATTTGGTGTTTGGCGCCACTACTAAAGCGCTGCGTTTCATTTAGTGGAAACGCCTGGCCAATCAGCGCTCAGCATGGAGCGCTCCATGCAACCAGTAAAACACAAGCCCTAGCAAACTTATGGCAACGAAATTTCGTGGTGTTTTCAAATCAAAAAAACCGTGGCCAATGCTCTGAACATCATCTTCTTCAAAACACCACGCATGAACAGTAAACAGCATGAACATTGATGAACAAATTTTCCAGATTCAACAGACAAGCACATATTCATGTAGCCTAAACAACCTAGAGCATGAATCAATCATTGGAATAACATTTAACATCACATAGCAAACGGATCGAGCACATCAAGATTCATCATCAAACTTTAAATCAATCGAATCTCAATGAATATAGCATGGAATTAAGTGATTCAAAGCTCAGCATGCTCACACAAACACGATCTACAAGTTTAGCATAATGAAATTGAGAAAAGAGAGACGCGATTTTATGACCTCTTGGAGAGCAGCTTTCGAATTCACGCGTTCCAAGCCTTGCAGTGCTTAGATCTTCCTCTAGCAAGCTTGTGGAGTTGATTGGAAGAGGTCTTGATGTTCAATTGGCCTTGATTCAACAGAATTTGAAATTCACCATTGATGAGTTCTTGCTTTGAGCTGCTCAAGTGTACACGAATCCTCTTGGATCTTGCTTCAGTCTTGATCAGTGATGATTCCAGATGATGAATTTGGCAATGAATTGTAAATTGATTTGAAGAAATGAGAGAAAAATTTGTGAGAAAGTTTGAGAAAAATTTTCTAGATCTGAAAAATGAAGTGTCGTTTGCAATTCTGTTAGGGTTTTACAATATATACTCCCTATTAGTCATGCTAAATCAAGATTAACCAATGTGCTAATGAAAATTAGGGAAAATGGAGGTGTTTTGCAAATTTGGTCATTTCACCCTTGCATGGTAATTAGGCATGAACAGTACACGAATTGCCTTGTATTTTCACTTAAAATGACAGTTTAAAATCAATGGCAATTGCAAAACATTCAAACTATGCACCAAATTCAAATGTTGAATTTTCCCTCCAAAAAAATCAAGATTTTGCAAATGATTATGAAATGACAAATTATGCAATGTTATACAAGATTTGGAAATTATAGATCATGACAAGAATAATGCAAAAAGAGCCACATGATTTGGAGCTTTGGTTTGAAAGTTATGCACTTTTGAATCTCCATGTACACCTTGCCATGTTTTGATAATAATTCCTTAACCACACATGAGAAATGGATGATCTTGGACTTTTTGGAAATGGGAGAGAGAGATATACAACTTTCATGTTCAACCAAATTTAGTTTGAAGCTTTCTTGATGATGTAATTTGAAGTTGAAGTTAGGTTAAAACCTTTCCATTTTTGGCAAGTTTGAATTATAGGTCACTTTCTATTTTTGGAAAGTTTTGACCTGACTTTATTTTCTTCAATGTTGATGTTTGAAATGTCAAATGAGACTTGTTTGAACATGAATGAAGTATTTCTAATCACTTCCCACTTCCAAATCCACAGTTGACTTTGTAGTTGACTGGCTAGGGTTTCAGTTGACTGAAGAATGCCTTGAGGAGATTCAAGCCTCTACCACTTGGGATTCTGGTTCAAAATGATATCACAACTCATATGAACTCTTGATAATGATTGTGGGGTCCAAATTCTCAAGAATGGCCACCATCTATTGCTCAAATGAATGCATTGACTGCCTTGACCTGTGATTGCTTCATCTACAAGTAACAAGGTTAGATGACATATTTTTGTACTTTTGGTTAGTGGTAAAAAGAAATGCAATGATATACAAATGCAAAATATGCTTGGTGATCAAGAAATCACTCTAAAAAAGATAACCCACCCACAGGGAAGGAAGCAAGGTGCACAATGATCCTTGAGGCAAATGCAATGATATGGTATGATGCCATGAGGGATCTTAGGGACAAAATTGGGGTCTTAAAGATGCCTCTATTTAAGGTCATTCTATCCAGAGAGGTGAAGTTTAGAAATCTATTAGACGGTGTGGCTAGTGATCGAGAGGGGGGGTGAATAGATCACCTCTTTAAAATTAAACGGATTTAAAGTTTTATTAGAGTTTTTAAAGTTGGGGGAAAATTTCAGTCCCGAATCGACTTCCGTCTATTCTGAACTGCTACTAGAAAACCGGACACACGAGTTTAATGCTGGATTTGGATAAGAATGACAGAACTATTAACACCAGAATTTTAGCCAATTGAATGCACTTATCATTAAATTCTATTTCCAATGAATAAAACCTAGCTAACAATTTTGTCAAACAGTTGGTGTGTATGTAATCAATAATGAACAACAGTGGAGTTCAGTTAAAGAAGTTTTCTTGCCACTGATGTCTTGCAAAAGGTACAATCACCACACACTAACTGAATTTGCAAAACTGTTGGAAACGTAAAGAGGAGTAAGGAAAGAATACAATACGCAGAGATTTGGTAAGGAAGTTCCCCACGTCGTCCTCGCGTGTGGGTACGTCTCCCTCTCAATTTCAAATGAAATTGAGAACTTTGATTATCAATTATGCCGAATTCGTTGATACAAGGTTATGATACAAAGACAGAATTCTAAATTCCAAGAACTTCTTCTTGTATGAAACCTCCACTTGATCTGAGCACGATCAAGAATTTCCTGCACGAAATTGCAAACAATTCACCGGTTCCACGACCTGCATGCGAAATCCCCCGATCTCCAAACACAACGCTGCGGCTGAATCTGTTCTGCAAACGTGACTAACAAACCCGCAAGAACACTCCAGTTCTTGAAGGACAAACCAATAGGTTTTTCCTCGAAACCCCCTTCAATCTTCAACTCAGCTAGATCCTCGATCGTTCCACTGAAAAACCTCAGCTAGATCCTTGATCGTACCACTGAACGTTATCTCGTTGATCCTTTAATCCAAAGAACAAGAATGATTATGTTTTGATGTTCTTGAAGAAAAGTGATTGAGAAGATGAAGAAGATGAAGTCTCTTTCAGGTTACTATCTGCTCAACAACAATTGCTGCTACACACTGCTTTGATCTTGTGTTCAATTGTTTTTCCCTCTTAGAATTCGTATCAGCCCCTGCTGTCACAACATTTCTTATATGTGCAAAAACAGAAGCTGTTAGAAAATAAAACAGACTTATGCATTGATACATGAGGGTATGCATCGATGCATACTGTAAGATAAATGAGTTTTGGGTGATTTTAAGTGAGCATGGATCGATGCATAATTCGTATGTATTGATGCATATGGCATTTCCACTAACATGGATCGATGCATAATTCGCATGCATTGATACATAGGATATTTCAACTAATCATGGATCGATGCAAGGCTTGTATGGATCGATCCATAGAGCATTTTGCCTGTCCATGTATCGATACATGACTCGTATGCATTGATGCATACTGAACAAAAGAATTTTGTGATTTACAACATACTGTATGGATCGATGCATAGGATTATGTGTTGATGCATACTGACACAAAATGGATTTTATGAGTTCTTTTAAGAGATGTATCAATGTAGGTCTTTATGTACAGTCACGCAACAATAGAATGGAATAAAAACACAATAAAAACCCAATAAAAACACAAATGTATCATGTAAGGTAATGCACAACCAACATTTGGATGATGATCACACAATTTGCTATCATTCAAAATTTATTCAAAGTAAAGAATTTTCTCACAAAATCTTCATCTCGACGCAGTAGAATGGGCTTAAATAACAGTAATGAGACAAATTTTGGTCCCTAAGAGACCTCATGATGCAGATGTATGCATGCAAAAGAAACAACTCTGTGGGGAAAATGGGTCCACAAAGAAGAAAAGACGATCCATCGGAGTAATGCACTCACCAGGAACAGAGACTCTAACAGGACTCTCATGGGGATAAGAAAAGAAAAAGAATGCGTGAGCAGGACACGACTCTGAATTAGGGGAAACTAGAATTATACACAGCGTGAGCAGGACACGACTGGACTAGAAACCTCACTGGGGAGTGAAGGACTCATACTGGGGAAAGGAAAGAATTCCAAAGGAAGACACATCCATTGGAAAGACTCAAATACTCAAACTATCCACAAAGGATACCTCGGATAAAAATCCAGACTCGGACTGGGGAATGATTCACAAAGAACCTCCCTGTCGGGGAAAATTGCATATATTGGGGAAAACGCCAATACAGCAAAAGGGTAAAATCACAACAGGAAACTCCACTGGAGAAGGTCTAACAAAGAGACTCTCCTGGGGAAGCAACAAAGAATGAGGTGTTACCGGTATAAGGGTAACCAGCTCAGGAAGAATGAATATCTAAGACCGGTATAAGGGTGAGAGATATCAATCAACCAAACATCTGAGAAAGACTTGAAAAAGGTACATCAACTCAGGAAAATCTGACTCCACAGGGGACCAAGGTCATAATAGGGAGCAGAAAGGAAGGAACACCAGGGATACCGACTACTGGGTATATAATAGGTGACCGACCAAAGCGTGAATTGGTATATATGCCAAAACACTCATCATCCAAAAGGAGGGCTTGAAAAAAAGCAAATCGACTTACAGGATGGACATTCGAATCCACAACAGGAAAATGAATCTTACTCAGCTGGGAAACACAAACCCAAAGAGCGCATGAGATATAATATCCATTACCGTCAGAACATGGATAGAATACTCGCATGAGATATATTATCTATTACCGTCAGAACATAGATAATACACTCGCATGGAAGGAAACACCAGGGATACCGGTTACTGGGTATATAATAGGTGACCTACCGAAAACGTGAATTGGTATATATGCCAAGACACTCATCATCCTGAAAAGAGCAAAACGCAAACTTATCAAAGGATGGATATTCGATTCTACAAAGAATACGAATCTTACTCTACTGGGGAAGATCAACAAAGGATTCCAACCAAAGAGTGAAAGAGATATATTATTCATTACCGTCAGAACATGAATAATATACTCGAAAAGGAAGACACCAGAGATACCGGTTACAGGGTATATAATAGGTGATCAACCAAAATGAGAGACAATCGATACCACAACAACAGGGTAAACGAAAGACAACTCACAGGGGATAAATTGCAAGCATCCGGCAATTATCCAAGAAACAACAAATATTCGATTCCACAAAAGGAATAACGAATCTTACTCGACCGGGGAAACGCGACAGGCTTCGACTGAAGAGTGCATGAGATATATTATCCATTACCGTCAGAACGTGGATAACATACTCGCATGGAAGATTATCCACAACCGGCTACTGGGTTAATAAAGGATAAATCGACCGAAAAGAAAGGCATCGGGATACCAAAACTAGGTATATAATGACGACCAATCAAAGGGAGCAACAATCATTACCAAGAAAACGGGTAAATGAAAGAAGACTCACCGGGGATGAATTGCATAAACAACAATTATCCACAAGGACTTGCTGGCGACTTCAAAGGGGTAACATTGCAAGCATACGGCAATGATCCAGAAGACTGCTGGGGATACAATTGCTAGCAAAAGGCAATTATCCAGAAGCAAGGGAGGAATATCAACATCGAACCTGGATGAAGATAACCACCAAGAGTAACCACCATCGGTTAGGATGAACAACAAGGTTAACTCTGCAAAGGGGAGAAATTAGGGTTTACAACTACCGAATACGGGGTAGAAGACCAAAACTCTGGCTAGGGATAAAATTGCTAGCATCCGGCAACTATCCATAAAAAGCACAGACGCCGTTGAGAATAAAACCACAATGACATAATCCGATCATCAATCAGAAAGAACCACAAAGGTTACCTCTGCTAGGGGAAAAGAGATGGGACTTACAACTACCGAATACTGGGTAGTAGCCAATCAATTCTGATGAGGATAAAAGAATTAGGGTTTACATCCACCGAATACTGGGTAGAAAACCAACAACTCCACGTGGGGAATGAAAGAATCACAATTCCGCACGGGAACCAAAATAGGGTTTGTAACAAACCACAAACTGCCGGAGAGCAGGGGAATAGGATTTACAACTACCGACTACTGGGTAGAAAACCAAATCGACTCTTGCCAAGGAATAAAAGGTATATAACCACAAATTCCGCCAAGAAGGCAAGAAACATAGGACTTACAACTACCGGTATAAGGGTAGAGGCCCAAACTCCGCTGGGGATAAAAAGAATTATTGCCGGTTACTGGGCACTTCATTCATTTATTCCACAGGGAAGCACAAGAAACAGTTGACAAATAGCCAATTCAAGGTCAAACTGAAAAGACAGACCGAATCAAGACTCATCCTAATGAGGATATAACTCAATAGGAAGCTCCATCCAATATATGTGTTGGGAGGAAACGGAAGAAACCGTCATCCACGAGGATATATCTCAGTGGGGAACTGCAGAAGGAAAGACAGACATTTTCTGCTTATGGGGCGGACTCTATATGGAGAGATTTAAACACCCGACGTCTGCTTGGGGAGATCCATTGGAGAGATCTATATCACCATAGCAGGAGACAACAAACAAAAGATATATGGCAAAAAATGCATCATGAATATCTGAATGTTTTATGATTATGCATGAATATGCGTGATTTATGTTTGATGAATGCTGACAAAACAGACATATCTAACACAAACAGGCCCAGGAATCAAACGCCCGGTACTACACTTCCAGGGGAAAAACCAACTGGAAAGCCAATCTGCTGGAGATCTACATGCTGAAAAGCAAAGATCTGATGGGAAGGCAAAACAACCCCAAAGATAACACGAAATCTCTGAGTGATGGATCATCAATCAACCCAACTGGGGAACAGAAAGTCACAACAGGCAACAACGGCCACAAAGACAAATCTGTTGAGGAAATGGAGAAATCCCGAGATTTCTGCAGGGGATCCTCAATATCAACTGGGAAACAAGAGTCCACTGCACAAGCGAGAACTGCTACGAAAGCAACTCCACACAACTCCGCTGGGGAACAACCCACTGAGGGAGAACAGATCATCCATGTAGAATCTACTGCACAAGCAACTCTACCTGGGGAGAACACAAGTAGCCATTCCATCGGGGATACACCCACTGAAGGAAAAACAGATCACACAAGTAGATTCTGCAACAAACCACTCTACTGAGGATCAACAGCAATCAGGAGATCAACCCAATCTCTGGATGCTAGACCACCAACCGACCCTACTGGGGATCAAAAGAGATTTCAATAGGCAGAAACTGCCACAACAACAACTCTGTCGAGGATACTAATTCTGGCGGGGACTCTGATCCTGTTGGGGACTCTGGGGGAATCACACAGATATAATCCATCATACCACAAATCTACTGGCAGATCCACTGGGGAATCCGCTGGGGAATTCACCGGGGATGAGGAGGAGAGCTGGGGATCAACCACCAAATGTTGAACCTTCCAAGAATAAACCCCACAACTATCGAGGAGGGAAATAAACACTACTCTGCTGAAGGGATAGGAGGCGAAAACCTCAACAAGTACTCCGATGGGGAGATAGCATAAAATGCAGTATATCATATCAACAACCCCGACGACAGTGCTGAGGAGAGAAGCAACAACTCCGTTGGCGACTGCACTAGGGAGAGTGATGGGGTACCGGGGTCTCAAACCACCTACTACCGAATCTTCCAAGGGAAAGCACCCATGTTGGGGAGAAAAACTGTTGAAGAGGACTGTGAAGTCCTAACAACACTCTGCTTAGGGAACAACCCCAACAACAGCTCTGCTTGGGGAACAACCCCTAACAACAAAGCAGGAGAAAGAGGATACAACCAATGCCAGGAATATGAACAAATGTCTTACCTGCTGGAAATCATGCCACCCTTGGGAGAGCACTGAGAAATTCTTAGGTATCCTTTCATCATTGTGAATATTCACTTTGTTTAAAACAACAATTTAAAAAAATTTATTTGTTTAAAATAATGACATTTTATCAATTAAAACATGCAAAACATTTGTTGAATTGAAACAAATAAGAGTGCAAATAATTGGATAAAAAGCTCAAATTTATTTGATGGAATGGTAGCCTGCAAATGGCAAGACTCCATAGATCTGTACAAATTTGAAATCAGTGATATATATTGGAAGAGGGCTATATTGAACATAATGATCCTTTCTATACCAATTTGAATCTCGATGTATTCGAAGCTTCAGTTGACGACGAATCGAGAACCTTTGACGAAAAGACAGCTGTAGAACAGAAAGTCTTGTCAGGATGCAATTACTTGCCAATTCCCTAATTTTTGCCTAGATTGCCCCATGGTGAGGTACTCAATCTAGCGGGATGCAAATATTCTTTTTCAAGTCTCTAACTTTTGCCTGGATCGCCCTTTCGGGTTCTCCACCGAGACGCTCATTTTTGCCTAAGCCGCCCTTTCGGGTTTTCAACTTAGCGAGCTATTCTGTTTTTCTATACTCTTTCTTTTAGGCAAAGTATTTCTTGACTGCATCTGAATTCACAGGACGAGTGAAATCCTCCCTATCCATTGTTGTAAGCATCAAAGCTCCGCCTGAAAAGGCTCTCTTAACAACATATGGACCCTCGAAGTTTGGAGTCCACTTGCCCCTGGAATCGGGCGCGAAAGACAAGACTTTCTTGAGCACGAGGTCACCTTCTCGGAATACACGAGGCTTGACCTTCTTATCGAATTCTTTCTTCATTCTCTGCTGATATAACTGACCATGACACATGGCAGTTAATCGCTTCTCTTCAATCAAATTCAACTGGTCATAACGACTCTGAATCCATTCAGCATCAGTCAACTAGGGGTTCGAGGGTATACTTTCTTTAAAAAAAAATCTTGATTTTTTGATTTTTTTTCGATTCTTTCTCTTTTTTTTTATTTTTTTATTACATTTGTAATGCCCCAGCTTGACTGTTTTGCTGATTCTCAAGATACAGCTGAATGATCTTCTTTTCATATTCAAGAAGACGAGTGATCTCATCAGGAATATCCTTCAACATCATCTTCCTCTGCCTCAAATACAGGGAATTCAAGATTGGGAGATGGTGTTGGATCATTATGTTTAATGGGTTTAGAAATCCCTGCATAATGATTTTGGATAATGAAAAGCTTTTGAATTTAAACAAGCAAATCATTTATGCAGATGAAAAGATTGCTTTTATTTGTTTTTCAGGGTTTTTTGTGATCACCGATTTCATGCAAAAGCAAAAAGTGAAAACAAATGGAAAAACAAATGTTTGACAATGCATTAATTGAATGAAATATCATTGTATAAATGCTGCCAACAATGTCATCACTTCCCCTTTTGGCATGGGAGAAGGGTTTTGAACAAAGTGAACCATTACTCTGATCTATGAATGACTGTAGGAACATCTACAACGACCCAATTGTGGCAGACACCACCAGGTATGATGAAGTTGCTCAAATCCTCTGCATCCTCTTCCAGAATAGCAGCAGCTTCTTCAGCTTGATCAGCATGGATGAAACCTCCACTCTTGAACAAACCTTGCTCGTTGAATGCCCCATAACAATAGCCAATGCCAGCCCGAGATTTGTTGTCTTCAAGCTCAATCATCTTCCCTAAACCAGCAACTGCACTACATTCAATGGCCAGTTTCGCATCACGATAGGAAGCAAATGAAGGAGACTTCTTCTCAATTGGTTCAGCAATAGATAAAGCTTGGAATGGAGTTCCAATCTCATCCTCAGCATCAATGTATGAGAAAGAAGAAAAGTGGCTAACCAGGAGAGCCTTTTCTCCCCCTACCACAACCAGTTTCTTATTCTTGACGAATTTCAGCTTCTGGTGTAGGGTGGATGTCACGGCGCCAGCCTCGTGAATCCATGGTCTACCAAGGAGACATCTATATGATGGGTGGATGTCCATTACCTGGAAGGTAACTTGGAAATCACTTGGTCCAATTTTGATTGGGAGATCAACTTCCCCAATCACAGTCGTGCGCGACCCATCAAAAGCCTTCACAACAACACCACTCTGCCTCATGGGAGGACCTTGATATGACAGTCTCGAAAGAGTGGTCTTTGGCAATACATTCAGAGATGACCCAATGTCAACTAGCACGTTGGACATAGCGTCGGTCTTGCAATTCATGGAAATATGTAAAGCCATGTTGTGGTATCTTCCCTCCTCAGGGAGATCAGCATCACAGAAACTCAAAGTGTTGCAAGCAGTGATATTTGCAACTATACTGTCAAATTGTTCAATTGTGACATCATGATCAACATAAGCCAGATCCAAAACTTTCTGCAGAGCCTCCCTATGGGGTTCTGAATTCAGCAGCAAAGATAACACGGAGATTTTGGAAGGAGTTTGTAGAAGTTGGTCTACAACATTGTACTCACTCTTCTTGATGAGCCTCAGCATCTCATCACATTCTTCATTCACAGTGCCACTCGGGCCAACAGAAGAAACATGAGTCTTTTGTACAGAGGAGGATTTGGCAGCAGGTACCAGGTTCTGAACATTCACAGCAGTCCCCACCGGACGCTCAGCAGAATCAAAAACAATGTGAGGCTTCGGGGGTGCAGAAAACACACGACCACTACGGGTCAACCCGCTCACGTCTGCAATATTAACAACGGAGGTTGAAGGCAACGTCACTTCTTTCCCATCTTCCACAACAACGGGATTATATCGGAAAGGAATAGCTTTATCCGAAGAATAAGGCACAGGGCCTGCAGGCTTGATTACTAATGAAGGAGAGACCTTCGGCTTGCTACCATCATAACGGATGACAACAGGCTCGGGCAATTTGAACACAGGAGAAATAACATTGACTTCTGGTTCATCTTCATCAACATTTCGATTCTGCAGAATCTCAATGGTACCTTCATCCAATAGCTCTTGAAGCTCTCTTCGCACTTGGCGACAACCCAGTCTATTGACGGAGCAAATGTGGCATCTGTCATGGTCATGCTCCATATGACTGTACTGACACAGCAAACGATGCAACTCGACCAATGACTGTCGAATATGGCTTACATATTTGACTTTATACTTCCCAGGGCACCTCTGGACCATGTTCACTGATTTCCCATGCTCGGGCAATGGGTTCTTTGTAACATTGGGGCCTGAGTCCTCAAAGCTCAGAATACCGCATCGCATAAGGTCTTGAACCTTAGTCTTCAATGGAAAGAAGTTCTCAATGTTGTGTCCCGGAGCACCGGAATGATAAACACAGTGTTGATCTGGCTTATACAACCACTGCGGGTTCGCAGGCACAGCTAGAGGATCCCTGGGAGTAACCAGCTTCCTTTCCAACAAGGAAGGATATAATTCAGCATATGACATAGGAAGGGGATCGAAGCTGATCTTCTTCCTATCATAATTCAGGTTGGCCTGGTTACTAGTACTGCCACGAGGCTGGTAAGCCTGTTGCTGTGGACGGTGCTGCTGTTGATACTGAGGTTGTTGCTGATGCTGATTAGACTGCTGATACTGAGCATTATCTCTGAAAACAGGTGCTATATGAGCCACTTGGTGCTGATGACGCGCCGACTTCCTCTTGACAGAGGGTCTTCTTGGTTTAGCATGGGATTGCACAGCATGTGCTTCCCCATCTTTCTTCTTAAACGCCCCATACCGTTTAGAAGAGCTCTCATCCTTCGACAGACGTCCTTCACGGACTCCTTCCTCCAGACGCATCCCCATGTTCACCATCTCGGTGAAATCAGAGGGAGCACTCGCTACCATCCGCTCATAATAGAATGAGCTAAGAGTCTTCAAAAAGATCTTAGTCATTTCCTTCTCTTCCAGCGGAGGAGTAATCTGAGCTGCTAACTCTCGCCACCTCTGGGCGTACTCCTTAAATGCCTCTTTATCCTTCTGGGACATGGCCCTGAGTTGATCACGGTCAGGCGCCATATCAACATTATATTTATACTGCTTGACGAAGGCTTCGCCAAGATCGTTGAAGGATCGGATGTTTGCACTATCAAGGCTCATATACCAGTGAAGAGCCGCACCGGACAAACTATCCTGGAAGTAATGAATCAAAAGCTGATCATTATCTGTTTGCGTAGACATTTTCCTGGCATACATGACCAGGTGAGCGAGAGGGCAAGTGTTCCCCTTATATTTTTCAAAGTCAGGCACTTTGAACTTGATTGGAATCTTTACACCGGAAACAAGGCAAAGTTCAGCAGTAGACTTGCCAAACAGATCTTTCCCTCGGAGGGTCTTCAATTCCTTACGTAGCTCAAGGAATTGATCATTCATAGCATCCATCTTTTCATTAACATCTGGGCCCTCAGACGGCTCAGAATGATAGATGGTGTCGTCTACCCTAGGAATGGTATGCACGACAGGAGGAGCAGAAGCAAGGATCGGGCTAGATGCCGGCATGGAAGCAAAAGTTGGTGCTAGAATATCTGGCATGAAACCCGGAGGCATACCCCACGGAAACCCGGCTGGCATGGCATTAGGCATGAAATGTGCACTGGCAGCTGACACAGTCGGAGCAACGACTTCAGATATAACTGTCCTCTGGGGAGGAGTTGCAGGAGGTGGAGAAGGTTGGTTTTGAGCAGATAGAAACTGCTCCATCAGAGCACTCAAACGAGCGACCTCTTCCTTCAGCTCTCTGTTCTCTTGTTCCAATTGATCCATCACTCTAGCAGAATTGGCTCTGGTATAGTACCGGTGAGTCAGCTTGTCTTCAAAATAAATGAAGAGCACAGAGTTAGGCCACAGACAAGAAGACCAGAACAATACCTGCTTATGCAAAATGATGCATGCGATGCTTGTACGTATGCTTTGTTTTATTTTCAAGGAACATTTTTAGGGTATTATTTGCAATTTTTGAATATTTAAGCATTTAATAGCATATGCAAAATATCTCATCAAATATATTTATTTGAACAAAGAAGTACAACATTTTTGATTATTACAAGGGAAAAGGAAAATAAACATCCTATGGATCCCTAGAAGCTTGGGATGCTGGAAAACGAGATGCATAAAGCTTCTTGATCTCTCTCTCATAGGCTGCTTCCATATCTGCTTTCTCCTTTGCAAGTCGATCATACTTCCTCTTCCAGAACTTGGAAGACTGAGGAAGCAGAGAAGTCCAAGTATCATCCGGATCATCGATCACCTGATGCTCGAGAAACTCAATCAGAGCGTCCTTCTCCTTAAGGTGATGGAGCAACTCCTCTCTTTCACGGATCCAGGCACGTGAAAGGTCTTCTTCTCTCAACTCCTCTACACCCTGGTTGGGGAGGGTTGAAGGCCCAGCCATATCCAATGGTGTAGGTCTCGGATAGTCGTATGGCATAAGGTACATAGCAGCTCTCTGTCTGACCCAAGAAGTATATGGCTCCAAAGCAATGCAGTTCTTTGGACCCAACTCATTCCTACCCTTCTTCTGAATCTTGCGCCAAGCGCGGACAAATCTGGCTTTCAGGCCTTGGGGATCTTTACCCTCCTGAAAGAATACACCTTCTAACAGAATGTTATGAGGTTTATCCTTTAGGGGAAACCCAAGCTGACGACATGCTAAAATAGGATTGTAGCTGATCCCACCACAGGTACCGAGAAGAGGCACATTAGGGAATTCACCACAATAATCAATAATCTGCACAGTATCATACACGCAATCATACCAAGAGATATCATCATTAGTGAGAGACATAAGTCTCTGAGACCACCATAGACATCCCTTGTTCTCCTTGAAAGCGACCGTCTGTGGTAAGTGAGAAATAAACCACTTATACAACAGAGGCAAACAGTACACAATAACTCCTCCACCCTTCGCATTCCTCAGATGCAAAGACATAGGCATCACCCAACAGAGTCAGAACGAGATTAAGAACTGAGAAGATCCTAATGGCGTTCACATCCACAAATTTGTCGATGTTGGGGAACAATACCAATCCATAGATGAGCATCACAAATAAAGCCTCAAAGGCATCCTCACTCCTGGCCTTCCCATACACGATAGCTTGAGCGATGAGGAACTCGGAAGGAAGACCCTGAATTCCACCTTTGACGGTCAGATGCGCTTCAATCAGGGATTCATCTATGTGCAACAAGTATGCGATCTCTCGAGCAGTCGGAATACTCTCCAAGCCACTGAACGACACCTGATCCAAAATCGGGATCCCAATAAGATGAGCATACTCCTCAAGCGTAGGCAACAACTGGAAATCCGGAAATGAGAAGCAGTTATACAGAGGATCATAGAACTGAGCCAAAGTACTCATCAACCCTTCGTCAACTTGAGTAGTCAACAGAGGCAGAAGCTTCCCATAGCGAGCTTTGAAACCCAAGGGATCTAATACATAAGATGTCAGATTCCTTAACTCTTTCACATCGGGCTGTCTAAAGCTGTACTTCTTTGTATGCCTTTTCGGTCTTTCCATGTCTGAAAATTTTGCAAATAAACCCTTTAAGTTCCTTGAAATTTTTTCTTATTTTTCTGATGACATGAATGCAGATGAATGCGTGAATGAATAAATGCAACAATCACACTCAAGGATCAAGCAAGTCACACCAGACAAAGGTCATGGGAAAGCTCATTGTATCCCTAATATCAATCATCCATTTTGGTGGATTATGGTTTACACCTTATCGACACCCAAGTTCCATTGATATTAACGATACATGAACCGACTCAATCATCCTTAATATCAACCATCCGTTTTGGTGGATTATGGTTTACACCTTATCAACACCCAGGTTCCATTGATATTAAGGATGTCTGAACGACTCAACCATGAATCACGGGTTTGTTGAGAGTCACGAGCATGGAGTCTCGGTTAAGAACCACCCAAAGGGAGTGTACTAGGGTTTAAACCTGCCAGACATGTTCTACCAGAGGTTCCCATAGTCATCATCCCATCTTTCGAATATTATCGGAGGAACGAATACTCGTATTCCAAAAATATTCTCAAGAGAGACTCTTATGAGTGTAGTATCGCGTAACAATCGCATCAGAACTGACATCTGAACGACCTCCGCACTACGTCCTAAAAATAGGCCAAGATGGGCTTGGTAAACTAAGGTCCTTGGCTTCTAAGGCACATGATTGAAAGAATAATGCCTAACCACAAATAACTTGTGTGACATTATTAGTCCAACATGACCTCCACCAAGTGAATGGACTCGCAAGTCAACTGGCTAAGGAATACTCCACACCAGTCGACAAGACTATGCCATTCTCCTATCCTAAGGTGCACTCGAGTTCGGGTATAGAACTCATCTCACAGAGATCACCAAAGCAAAGAGCAACTGTATATCAAGCAATTCAAACATTACAATCAATACAGTAATCCCAAATTGTACAAAAATATGTCAAATAACAAATAACAATATCATACAACAAGGGTGAAAAGTAGGAAAAACCACCAAGGAAATGTTGTCCCCAGCAGAGTCGCCACTTTTCTGTAGCGGTGTATTCGTCACTTTATGATTTATTGACTAAATCAAAAGCAAAGCATACAAAGAAATCGAGTCGCCACCGCACTTTTATTTATCCAAAGGAATGGCTAAAAAGCGAACAAAAGCCTAAGAAGTTTTACACATAGAAAACTAATGAAAGATCAGAGAATCTGGGTAAGGGGTTAATTACGCAATGGGAAGGTGTTAGGCACCCAAAACGTCCCAGGTACTCCTAGGGAGCCCTTTTCACACTTGTTGTACGAAATGCTTATTTGTTATGAAAATATTATTGTGCAAACATGATTGGGAAGATGAGAAAAAGAATATACAATTTTATTTTTGTGTTTGAACGGATGAACCCGTTGCCTACGTACCTTTCCATGGAAGGTAAGGATCAAAATGCCGTAGTTCGGCTAAAAGATTTCTAAAATATGAGTGGGTTCATTTTAAAACAAAAGCCTTAAGGTCTTTCGTTATCCACGGGAGAAAACTCAACCTTATACAAACAACAAGTCCACCATGTGAAAACAGCTTCAACTTGCTAGTGAGGGGTTAACCCTATAATAAGCAAGGAAGTCTTACAATTCAATCACTAAGGACAAAAGGTGAGATTAACATCAACCAACTAGGATAAATCAAACCTATGGCTAATGCATGAAAACTTATCAAGAATGGACAAAGCCACAAAACAATTGTATGAGTTGGATTAACCAATTAGGATTTATTCACAAAAGATGGTCAACGTATGATTAGAATTCAATTCAAAGAAGTATTATGAAATGGAGTTTGAAAATCAAAGGCCTAAGGCCTAGGTTTCTAATTTGAAAAGAAATGACAATGTTTGCACAATATTTTCAGGTTGAGATTAACATGCAAAATGGAGGTTTAAAGAAACAAAAGGTGGGAGGGTGAGGGAGTGTAAAACTTCTTAGATGTTCACCTCTTGAAATCATATGTAGATGATTCAAGTGTGCCCTTTGGAATGAGGCAACAATGCAAATAATCAGATGAAAAATGGATACCGGATGCCAATCAATGGGCTTACACCAATCTCCTAAAACAAAACAATGATATCGGATGCCAATCAATGGACTTATACCAATCTCACAGAACAAACATGGATACCGGATACCAATCAATGGATTTACACCAATCTCCTAAAACAAAACAATGATACTGGATGCCAATCAATGGACTTATACCAATCTCACAAAACAAACATGGATACCGGATACCAATCAACGGATTTACACCAATCTCCTAAAACAAAACAATGATACCAGATGCCAATCAATGGACTTACACTAGTCTCACATCATATCATTGGAACAACTGCCAAGTAATGGACTTATGCTTGTCTCCTCCATGGACAAAACAAAAATGCTATAAAGCAAAGTTTATGAAATGATATACAAATGATGATGATAAATGCACTAAGGCACACTCAGGCAAATATGCACAGATGAATCAAGTAAGCAAACACACAAGTCAATTAGCACACACTATATACAAGCAATTAGGATCAAGCAAGGTTAGACTTTAAAGTCAACTGGAATGGGGTATGTTGTGCTCTTAACCTTAACATTGAGAGTTAAGGTGAAGCAGATGAAATGGAGATGAGGGTGTGCCTCATAGCTCTTATCCCTGGTCAGGGAGAGCTTTGAATAATGGAATGTGTGGGAGTTCAGAAAGTTGGAACTCTCTCCACAAGAGAATGACTCTATAGATCTTGGGTTAATATCCACAATGCATCAACATGTAATGTGAGCAAAGGGATGACACACTGAATAGTAGGAGATGGACTACACATCTCTTTTATCTACCAATTGCCTCATAAGAGGACTTTTCCTGCTTGGCACAAAAGGTAAACAATCACAAGCATTGCCTCTTAAGGAGGACTTCAGACAGGTGCCTGACCACATAACAGGCCAGGTCTTCCAGACTACATGAAGAAGAGAGGTTATACCTAAGTGGTTAAGCAACCAAGCTAAAGCAAGTTCAAAATGAACTTAAGCAACTAATGTACCTGTGGAAACATCAAACAAATCAGTATACAACTCAGACAAACAACCAACGGTTAATATCAACAGTCGACCAATAAGCAAAATGTGTAAGCCAAAAAACAAACTCAAGAGAGTCAACATCAACCTACAAAACACAAATTAGTAATCAAAAGCAAATATCAAATGCTCTCAAGATGAGGCATCATCAATTGTGTAACTTGAATGTGTAACTTGAAACAAAGCTTCAAACATGAGAGGCAAACCACTAGGTCAAAGCCTAGGGTCAAAGATGAGGAAAAAATCCAAAACAGAAGCTGAAAATTGACATGATGAAACTTCAAACAATTATTGACACATTGCAAAAAGTCTCACATCAATATCATATACCAAATCCATTTCATGATCAATTGAAGTTCAAGACTATTTTAAAGCTCAAATGTGACCAACCAGAATGAAAAATCTCAATTAAATCAGAAATGAATCACAAAAATATGGAAAAAATCATACGTACTCAAGACATCTCATATGATTAGCATGCAAAAAATTAGAACAATTGAGCATCATTTGATAGGGTAAACACATAACACAAGATGAACATCAAAAGGTGTGACACAAATTTCCACACCAACTTAGAAAATTCACAAACCAGAAACCACAAATGATAAAAATGCAAACTCAACACCAAAATATCCAGCATAGTGTCTAGTTTCAACATGCAAATTTTCAGATTCATTGGATCAACAACCAGAATTTCACAAATGCAAAAGCAAAGCAATGTCAAAATGCATACACATACAAGAACCCTAGGGCAAAAATTAAATCAGCCAGGCACAACTTTGATTTTCATGTTGATAAAAAACTAGAGAGAAAAATAAAACCATAGCAAAAATCCCCATATTATTTGGATCATTCTTTGATTTGTTGTGATTTTTCTAAGATGCAAATAAAAAATGAAATAAAAATTGAAATAGAAAATGAATTAATTGGAATTATTGAATTAATTTGAATTTGGTGTTTGGCGCCACTACTAAAGCGCTGCATTTCATTTAGTGGAAACGCCTGGCCAATCAGCGCTCAGCATGGAGCGCTCCATGCAACCAGTAAAACACAAGCCCTAGCAAACTTATGGCAACGGAATTTCGTGGCGTTTTCAAATCAAAAAAACCGTGGCCAATGCTCTGAACATCATCTTCTTCAAAACACCACGCATGAACAGTAAACAGCATGAACATTGATGAACAAATTTTCCAGATTCAATAGACAAGCACATATTCATGTAGCCTAAACAACCTAGAGCATGAATTAATCATTGGAATAACATTTAACATCACATAGCAAACGGATCGAGCACATCAAGATTCATCATCAAACTTTAAATCAATCGAATCTCAATGAATATAGCATGGAATTAAGTGATTCAAAGCTCAACATGCTCACACAAACACGATCTACAAGTTTAGCATAATGAAATTGAGAAAAGAGAGACGCGATTTTATGACCTCTTGGAGAGCAGCTTTCGAATTCACGCGTTCCAAGCCTTGCAGTGCTTAGATCTTCCTCTAGCAAGCTTGTGGAGTTGATTGGAAGAGGTCTTGATGTTCAATTGGCCTTGATTCAACAGAATTTGAAATTCACCATTGATGAGTTCTTGCTTTGAGTTGCTCAAATGTACACGAATCCTCTTGGATCTTGCTTCAGTCTTGATCAGTGATGATTCCAGATGATGAATTTGGCAATGAATTGTGAATTGATTTGAAGAAATGAGAGAAAAATTTGAGAGAAAGTTTGAGAAAAATTTTCTAGATCTGAAAAATGAAGTGTCGTTTGCAATTCTGTTAAGGTTTTACAATATATACTCCCTATTAGTCATGCTAAATCAAGATTAACCAATGTGCTAATGAAAATTAGGGAAAATGGAGGTGTTTTGCAAATTTGGTCATTTCACCCTTGCATGGCAATTAGGAATGAACAGTACACGAATTGCCTTGTATTTTCACTTAAAATGACAGTTTAAAATCAATGGCAATTGCAAAACATTCAAACTATGCACCAAATTCAAATGTTGAATTTTCCCTCCAAAAAAAATCAAGATTTTGCAAATGATTATGAAATGAAAAATTATGCAATGTTATGCAAGATTTGGAAATTATAGGTCATGACAAGAATAATGCAAAAAGAGCCACATGATTTGGAGCTTTGGTTTGAAAGTTATGCACTTTTGAATCTCCATGTACACCTTGCCATGTTTTAATCATAATTCCTTAACCACACATGAGAAATGGATGATCTTGGGCTTTTTGGAAATGGGAGAGAGAGATATACAACTTTCATGTTCAACCAAATTTCATTTGAAGCTTTCTTGATGATGTAATTTGAAGTTGAAGTTAGGTTAAAACCTTTCCATTTTTGGCAAGTTTGAATTATAGGTCACTTTCTATTTTTGGAAAGTTTTGACCTGACTTTATTTTCTTCAATGTTGATGTTTGAAATGTCAAATGAGACTTGTTTGAACATGAATGAAGTATTTCTAATCACTTCCCACTTCCAAATCCACAGTTGACTTTGTAGTTGACTGGCTAGGGTTTCAGTTGACTGAAGAATGCCTTGAGGAGATTCAAGCCTCTACCACTTGGGATTCTGGTTCAAAATGATATCACAACTCATATGAACTCTTGATAATGATTGTGGGGTCCAAATTCTCAAGAATGGCCACCATCTATTGCTCAAATGAATGCATTGACTGCCTTGACCTGTGATTACTTCATCTGCAAGTAACAAGGTTAGATGACATATTTTTGTACTTTTGGTTAGTGGTAAAAAGAAAAGCAATGATATACAAATGAAAAATATGCTTGGTGATCAAGAAATCACTCTCAAAAAGATAACCCACCCACAGGGAAGGAAGCAAGGTGCACAATGATCGTTGAGGCAAATGCAATGATATGGTATGATGCCATGAGGGATCTTAGGGACAAAATTGGGGTCTTACACCATGGATCTCATCCAGAAGCAGAACAGGATGTCTGCTCTGATACCATTTGAAATTCTGACGTAGTCAGAATTCAGATGTTCTACTCCAAGTCATGACATCTGATCCAACATTAGTAACTTAGAATGGAAGAACACCTAGTTCTGTCCTTCTTGTACAAAGACACAACAGAGATCAAACACCATACTTACTTCTGTTGTGTTTGCACAGTTATCAGCATGATATATCAATATTGATTTGAACATCACCTGTTACTGTATTCCAGTTTGCTGGCTTAGTACTTGTGTTTCCTAAACTAAAAGTCAAGCAAGTTAACCTAATTTCCACACATTAGGGAGCTGACACATAGTCTATTTGTTAGGTTCATTAATTGTAGGTTAGTTATTATTTTCCTGGATTTTAGTTCAGCTGTTGGATTCCTAGAATTAGCCTGAGAAAAATGCTGAAACAGAAAAACTAATTATCATACAATTTAGCACAAACTGTCTGGTGTGAATGTCACAACAATCAGTTTGACATCCAGAACATATACCTCATACTGATTCTGTTATGTTTCTGAAAACAGACTGTGCTAACTTTGCTATACTGTGAAAGACTAACCAGTCTCTACTTCAGTATCAGTCTACACGAACAACTGTCAAGACATCCAGTTTGACACTTTCACTATGATCCTTTGGCCAAGTCTGTTATCCTCTTGAAGACCAGACTTAACTAAATACTGAACTGAGATCAACATGCCTATTATTCAGTATGTGTTGTTAATGATGGATGTCAAAACATTCTGATTGACATTCAAACAGAAGGCTATGTATCAGGTCTGTTATTAACTTGATAAGCAGACTGAATTACACCCTGAGTTATGGCAGACAGGATTATAACATGCAAAAGATAAACAAACACAGGAAATTGTTAACCCAGTTCGGTGCAATATCACCTACTCTGGGGGCATACCAAGCCAGGAAGAAGATCCACTATCAGCAGTATTAATTCAGAGCTAAACTCCCCCGTTTACAACTCTTCACTTAATCCCTACCCAATGCAATCTATACCTAGGAACTCCTAGATAGAAACCTCCAGTTTCCATTCCTATCACTACAAATACAATGTAATGTTAAACAACTTGAACTTGCTTCACAGCTTCATTCAAGAACAAACAACTCTTACCTACAGGCTTTGAGTTACAAATACTCTCAGCTTTGAACACTGAGAAACACATGGTAACCTTCCCACAGGTTGGGAGGTTTACCTCAAACACACCCCTAATTTTTCATTCCAAGAGGCTTACAAAAACTAGGTTACAATATGCTATTTATAACCTAATCACCCAACTGGATTTGGGCCTTCAGAAATCGCAGCAAACTTCTTCTTTGCTGTTACAAATACAGCAGAAAATTTCTGCTACAAACAAGGTCTTCAATCCTAAAATCTCTCCATATATATCTCCATATTTGGAGCCTATATATATTCTGATTGAGTCTTTAAGACCTCCACATGGGAGTTAGGATCTTCACCAAATATCCTCACTAATCCCAGATTATATACTGAATTAATTAATTCAGTTTTCTACACATGTACGATGTCACAGGAATGATGTCGTGACATCGTACATGACATGTTGGTCCAGACGTTGAACTTCTTCAACCCAACATATTAAAACAACAGAGATGATTACATTATTTGTTTTACAAAATTAATGCCAATCCTAAGGTATTAACACTAATTGAAGTAAGTGGGTGTTGACTTGGTTGAAACTGTGAAGTAAAACCAAGTCTATAATTCTGTCTTTTATGTGTAATTCTGTTTATGTTATGTGGATCTGTAATTTAAAGTGTTGCATTGGCAACATTTTTGACAAAAAGGGGGAGTAACAGGTGATACCCCAGGACAACAGATTGTTTTGCTAAACAACTATTCATGACAGATATTCAAGATCCTCTAATCCAGAGGTTGTGCTGCAATTAGAAGTTTGTATTTAACTTCTGTATGTGTGCTGATTTGTGAAGTTTTTATTTAACTTCCATGTGTGTGAGTGTGTTGCAACTCTGAGTTTATTAGCTAGATTAAGTTCCTGCTAGATGTATGTTTTCCGCTGCTATGGACTCTGTTGTGAGACCAAAGTGTTTTAGCCAAAAATTTGCCAAAGGGGGAGTTTGTAGGTGTTTAATTGGCTGCATTGTATGGTAAAACACTAGCTGGATTCTAATGTCTTGACTGATGTCATGACATGCTGTGGAGGTGTTTGTGTGACTGCATTGTATGTTAGAATATCTAGATGTACTCTGATGTCTTGGCTGATGTCATGACATACTTGAGTAGTATACTGCAGGATTAGGTAATACAGGATTTATTGAATGTCAAACTAGAAGTTATGACATTCATCCCTGTCAGCAGATACTGAGGAATAGAACAATTGGTGTTCTGTTAGAACTCAGTATTTATTTTCAGTCTGGTTATCAAGGAAATACCAGACCTGGCATAAGGCCTACTGTCTGAATGTCAAACTGGATGTTATGACATTTATCATTGACAACATATACTGAACAATAGGCAGAGTGGTTTTCTGCTACACTTCAGTATGTATCTCAGTCTGTTCTTCAGGAGGATAACAGACCTGACATAAGGCTAATTGTGTAAATGTCAAATTGGATGTCTTGACATTTATTAATGTACGCTGATACTGAGGTATGGACAAATTGGTCCTGTACGGTTCAGCAAATTTGTACAGTCTCTTTTCAGGAAAAACAGACTTAGCATATGGTCCTTGATTTGGATGTCAAACTGAATGTTGTGACATTCATTCCTGACAGCGTATCCTATATTGTAGGTTGTTTAGTTTTTCTGTTTCAGCATTTTTCTCAGGCTATTCTTCAGGGATTCAACAGCTAAGAGAAAATCTAGGAAACCAACAACCAAGCTACATTTAATGAACCTAACAAATAGCCTATTTGTTAGTAACCTAGATGTGGAATTTAGGGGAACTCGCGTGACCTTAAATTCAGGAGAATACAAGTACAAGGCCCAAGTGCTGCAATATAAAAGGATGGCAGTCCTTCATTCAGAATTGGGGATTTTTGGCGTGAAGATTTGGTGTGTCCATCATACTTCATTGCTGTATTTTTGTGAGTCTTGTATTAGACATATCTTGTAAGCCAAGTTATTATCACGTAGATGATTGCATTGGTATAGGGTGTTCATTGAGTTGTAAGTGTTATGTCACTCTAAGCTTTTAAGCGTGAGTGTTGTGTATCTTGATTAAAGCTGTTAAGCACAATCAAGAGTTGTTTGAAGTGTGACTTCATAATTGTCTTTAATATTGATTAAAGGTAGTAATCACTGAGGTGATTGAGGGGGAGTGAGTAGGAACTCTGATCTTAGTGTAAGATTGAAATTGCATTGGGTAGGTATTAAGTGATAGGGTTAAACAGTTGGTTTAAGGTCTGAATTAATACTACTAATAGTGGATTTCCTCCCTGGCTTGGTAGCCCCCAGACGTAGGTCATGTTGGACTGAACTGGGTAAACAATTACTTGTGTTATTTACTGCACTTACTTTTAAGTTCTGCATAATTCTTGTATGCGCAGAATCGGATGTCATAACAACCCGTGTGACATCGAAAGTCTGATAACTAGAATTTCAATAATGATGTATGATGGGCATAATGTGCATAGGAAAGGAATATCCGAGCGCAGTCCATGCAACTGTGTAGCTTTGGAAGCTTATAATACTTGGGTGAAGAAGAGAGCTTTGGAGCTGAAGATGGCGTACGCTTGTGAGAGACCTATGTATTTGGCTATGGCTAAGCCGTCAACTCTCCCTAACCAAGATGTAGACGAGTTGGAAGACGCACTTGCCAAGATGAAGCAAGAGAGAGATTTGTAGGAAGAATGGTTCCATGCTTTGAACTAAAAGCATGAGGAGTTGTAGCTTGAGTCAAAAGACAAAGATGCACTTATTGAGATTCTTGAGGATCGTGCAGTGAAGAGACAGAGAGAACCAGAGGATTTAATTTCCTGTAGTATGCCTTAGCCTTTCGGTGCTTGGAAGAAGATTGTTGATCCGCTTGTCCATGAAAAGGCTTAGATGAAGACATCCTTTGAGTCAGAGATTCGACACATCTAAAGGAAGTATGCTCCCTTGGCCAGATCATCTGATGCAGTTCTAAGGATCCTTAGGATTATAGTTTCCTTCTCTATTGTATTTATATTTTGGTTTATGAAATTGTACTCAGTGTAATCCTTCCAAATTTTATGAATAAAAAGAGATTTTATGGCCAATTGAATTGTTATTATTGATTATTGTTATTACTAATTGAAAATATTTGCAAATGAGACTTCATATGTTCCTTGAAATTAAAAACAATAAAAAACATTGCATTTCATGCATCATTTTCATAACAGGTATCTCTCGCCAGGTGTCTTATCAGTTCTTCTTCTGTGTATCAGCCAAGCTGACTCACCACTACAACACTCGAGCTAATGAATTGAGAAGAATGAAGCATCTAAAGCAAGAAAACAGAGAGCTGAAGGATGAGATCGCCAGACTTACGATATTGATGGAGTCTGTAATTGTTGCTCAGAACCAACCTTCTCCGCCTCCTCCAACTCCTTCTCCTTAGAAGATTATCATTTCAGAGATTTCTTCATCAATTGTGCCTGTGGCGGCAAGCAAGTTTGTTCCTGCCATGCCAGTCAGATTCCCGTGGGGAGTGCCACCAAATTTTATGCCTGAAGGGTATGCGCCTACTTTTTCTTCTGTGTCGGCATGTAGCTCGGTCCTGACTGTTCCTTCTCTTATTATTCATACTCTTCTTCGTGTCGAGGACATTATTTACCACTCTGAGTCGTCTGAAAGTCCAGATGTTTATGAGAATATGGATGAGATGAAGGATCAGTTTCTTGAGCTGCGCAAGGAATTGAAGACCATTAGAGGAAAGGATTTATTTGGTAAGAGTGCTGCTAAATTGTGCTTAGTTCCTAATGTCAAAATTCCGGTGAAATTCAAGGTCCCAGACTTCGAAAAATACAAAGGGAATACGTGTCCGTTGAGCCATCTTGTCATGTATGCTAGAAAAATGTCTACTCAAACTGATAATGATAAGTTGCTTATTCACTATTTCCAAGATAGTCTGACTGGAGCTTCCCTCAGATGGTATTGGGCCTAGATAGTGTGTAATACCCCAAAATTTACCCTTCATTTTTCCTGAAAAAAAAAACGAAAAAAAAATGAAAAAAAAAACGAAAAAAAAAGAGTTAAAAATAAATAAATAAATAAAATTAATTAAATAAATAAATAAAATATAACAAATTTTTTGGACTTGGGTCTCCCTCATTTGAGCCCACAAAGCCATGGAATTCAGTCTATAAATACCAAGGCTTCACTTGAGAAAAGGGGAGAAGCAAAATACTCTGAGGTTTCCTTGGAACAAAACCCTGAGGAAAAAGATAGTGAGAGAAGAACTAATAGAGTTCAGAGCCGCCTCCAAACCCTGAAGGGAACTCAACTGCACAGAATCACCTCTGCCTAACATAAACCCTAAAGATTGTTTTGTAAACCTCACAGGTGCAACTCAATTTCAATCAAACTCTCCAATCAGGTTTGCCATATATCCATCATCTTTATGCCTTTAATTTGAATGCTCTAAATGTATGAGGTATTATGGGTGAATTTGATACCCTTTTGATGCATGTGTTTGACAAGAGGTTTAGGCCTCCTACCCTTGATTTCTTTTTGTGAGCGTTTTGTGAATTTTGATGGAATTATTCATGTGGTTACATTTTGATTTAGGGGCAACTCTTGGTTACCCTATTTTGTTTCTCTAACCTGTTTGTTGAGTTTTTTTTGTGAGGGCTCACATGACGTTTGCAGGGATAACTTGCGTGGTTTCCCACTTTATTTGTGGGATACCCCCTGGAGGTTCATTCCGATTACCTGTACTGACCCACTTTCTTTGATGATGTTAGCTTGGAAGGATCTCAGGGTTTATCGTTCCTTTAATTGCTGTTACTTCGGATCTTTATCCGTGTGGTACTTTTACATTTTTCCCGCATTTTATTGCTTTCCTAGCTGGAAGACCTCGATAGGAGGCAATGTTTTTGTGTTTACTTTATGCAGTTCCTTTGTCCAGGGTTAAGAGCTATGAGGTCTTATCCTCATTACCCTTTTGCATGCGCGTTCCTACAATGCAAACAAACCCTTCATTGATTTTTCTTCTCCATAACACACGTTTACTCCTTCTACTACAGGTGAGTAAGTCTCCAAAGGTCGAGCATCCAGTAGATTGCGTAGTGACATCATTCGTCCAAAACCCAATCCACAACCCCGTAGTTAGCCGAACTACGACTTGCTCTGATTCTCATGCCAGATGAGATACGTAGGCATAAGACACGATGTCTTAGCGAGCACACATCCCCCAACCCATAGGTCAGCCGAGCTACGAAGACTCTGATTCTCATATTCAGATGAGATACGTATGCAGTGGATGCGACATCCGCGCGAGTCATTTCTCTTAACCTTTTTAGTAAATAAACACATTAGGTAAACCCACACCCTTTAGACAAAAACCACAAAAGTGGATCCCGTAGAGTACTATGGATGCGTAGGGGTGCTAATACCTTCCCTTCGCATAACCGACTCCCGAACCCAAGATTTGGTTGCGAGACCCCGTCTTGTCCTTTCCCTTTTCAGGTTTACTTCGAGCGTTTCCTTTCCCTCCTTTGGGATGAATAACGCACTGTGGCGACTCTTCTGTCTTTTTCTTTCGCCGGTTGTTTTTTTTCGCGCACAGTATTTTTCAGGTTGTGACAGCTGGCGACTCTGCTGGGGAACAAGAAGTTGACCTCTTGCTGGTCCATCTTCCCTAAGCGAGTCCCTCCTAGCTCGTGTGATTTCTTGTTTATTGGGTGTTCATGCTTTTGTACATTTATTTACTTACTTGCTTGCATTCATCTGCTATATCTGTTGGAGCTGTTGTTTGTTTGTTGGGATGGGATGTTCTACGAGAGATAAGCCCATTACCCAGGCTTGAGTGCATACACAGGTTTTAGAGTGGATGATCATGAGGCTTGCGTGGCATGTTGCTACGTTAAGTCGTTCGTGAAGAACCACACCCAGACGAGGTTTCTTTTGGATATATTATGTCCTACGGATGTTCCGTAACGACATGATGTTCCTTTAGAAATCGTCGACTCTGGTGACCATATCCCGAGAACTCAGTCGAGGCCTGTCCTCCGAGACGTGATTATGTTAGCTCTGGTGGGCGCATTCTCGCTGATCAATCCGAGGACCCCGAGACTGGGAACTTGCTTTAGGATGTCCTGTTGAGGGGAGTCAGTGGAGGTCTTTTATCCCGTAATAATGCCAAACCTTCAGTGGTAAACGTATTATTCGCGACTGAAGGGCTGAAGTTGACGAACTTCTGTTCTTAGAACCTACCAGTGAGGGGCGGGCTAAATTCAGCAAACCTTAACCTCCAACCAACCCGGTTTTTCTGGAGCAGAGCTTTGATCTTGTATTATATTCCTCAGTGGTTTTCTCTTCAGACAGTGTAACCCGACAAATGTTCTAGCAGATACAACAATCCTGATTGACATGCCACTGCATTGCATTCACATCATCACATCATTTGCATTCATATCATTTAACACATGTTTATCCATTTCAAGGGGGTTTACATCTTCTTCTTGATTCCAGTCGGAGTTTTTCTGGTTCTCTTAAGATGGATATTGGCAGAAAGAGACTTGTTGCCTACAAGTTTCCGGTGGTCTGTCTGGAGGCCATCCAACAGTTGATGCAGTTAATGGATCCTGGTTCTCTAGAAGGATTCCGAGAGGATTATGGTCTGATTCTAAGTTTCGTCATGGTTCTTTCCAAAGATCAACATGACGCCCTATTCACACTGCTATAGTTCTATGACCCTCCATTGAGGTGTTTCACATTCCCGGATTATATCTTGGTCCCTACTCTGGAGGAGATTGCCAGTTTTCTCAGAGTTCCTATCAGGTCACAGTTATTGTTCTACAGTTCTGAGTTTCTGCCCGATCTCAGCATGGTTGCTTCAGCCACATATTTGGAGGAATCAGTCTGGAAGGCTAATATGTGTCAGAAGGGAGAAGTTAGTGGTTTTCATATGAGTTTCTTACTGGGAGAAGCAAAGAAGAAGCTGGAAGATGGTAACCAGAGGGGTTTCAATGCTGTGTTGGCTCTTTGTGTGTATGGGATTGTCTTGTTCCCTAATGTCGCCAAATTTGTGGACATGGACGCAATACGCCTCTTCGTGTTGAGAAATCCAGTACCGACCTTGCTAGGAGATTTCTTTCATTCAGTGCACCACATAAATAAGAATAGAAAGGGGGATTGTTGAATTGTTGTGTGCCTTTGTTTTATAGGTGGTTCAGTTCTCACCTACCCAAATCAGGAGTGTTCGTTAATGTCAAGGACTCGTTGAGTTGGTCGAAGAGATTGATGGGGTTGAGAGCTGAAGATATTCCTTCGTGGTCCGACCGGAGCTTGCTTCGGGCAGACATTATTCATAGTTGTGGGAACTTCCCAAATGTTCCGTTGGTAGGAAGAAGAGGAGGAATCAACTATAATCCTTCTCTAGCAGTTAGACAGTTTGGATATGCTTTAAGAACTCCGCCTTTGGAAAAGGATGTGGAAGAATCTTTGTTTTTCCATTCTTCGCCTGATTTGACGGTATCCCGTAAGGCAGCTGAGGCCTGGCTCAAGGTGATCAAGAGAGGAAGAACCGTCCTTGGAAAAGGAGATTGTAGAACTTACCCTCGGTATGAAGAGTGGCTTTAAGGAAGAGTCGAAGAGTTTGGTCTGCCGTTCCCTATTGAAGAACCTTTGTATCCACCTACTCCTGAGCAGTCAACAATGGTGAGTCGAGAGGAGTACGACAAGTTGAAGAGTGCCATGGAGGGACTTCAAACCAAGAACTCAAAGTTAAGTGAGAAGTTGCAAGACTGTAGGCATCAATTCCAGGAGGCAGAATATCAGAAGGGGGAAGCCGTCAGAGTGCAAAAGGAAGCAGAGAGGAGATTTGCTGTGGAGGCGGACTTCTTCAGGAAGACAGACGAAGCCTTGAGATCATCCAGTTCTGAGTTGAGGCGAGTCAAGCAGCAGTTAGTAGATGCTCATGGTAAATTAGCTGGGTGGCAGGAGCAATGGGATGCATTTTCAACTTCTCGGAAGGCAAAGGAGGAGGAGACAGTAGCCGAACTGACTGGTCAGATAGAGAAATTGACGACTTTGCTGAAGGGGAAAAATAATGAGCTTCTGTGCGCCCGTTCTACTAATGGCTACATCACATATCAACTCCATGAGGCTCGAGGACAGATTGAAGAACTTAAGGTGTTGGCAGGTTTGAAGAAATCCAGATTTGAAGAGGTATTCGGAGAAGATGATGGGAATTACTACAGAGAGCACATCAACGAACTGGATGGGATCATTCACAAGAGGAATCTGCTTATCCGGCATTTGACAGAATCTCCAGATCATCCCGACACGGTGGCATTACTGGATGAAGTGAGGAGCAGTCCTTATGGGTTGTATACAGGAGGCTGATTCCTGGTTTATGTTCCTCCCTTTACTTTTTGTTTTGTTGCTGTGTAGTGATAATCCACAGGCCTGTTGTGGGGATCCTCTTTTGATGTACTTTTGGCTAAGGCCCCTTTCCTGGAACTCATTTGTATGTTGGTTTCCCTTTGTTGCATCTTGATCTCAGAAGTTTATCCATGACTCAGTCTTCTTGCACTATTCGCCTGATGTGAGACTGGAATCAAGGGGGTAGAATACCTTTTGGATTTGATAAACATGGCATTGCATTTACATATTCATTGTCATATCTTGCATAACAGGTACTGCTGCAGTGTTCTCATATTGTTTGGTGTCCCACTAGCAGGATAGCTGACTCAGGCATTCACCGATACGGTCCCCGAAGGAATCAACAGAGAGCGATGGAGAGCCTACAAGCAGAGCTCGCCGAGATGAAGATTCGCATGAATCAATTCATGGATTTGGTTCAAGGGGTGGCTCAAGGACAGCAGGAGCTTAGATTGTTGGTACAGAGGGATCCCCCTATTACTCAACCGGAGACGTTGGCTGATCCTCAAGCTGGAGAGGCTAATGGTCCCAATGGACCGGGGCCTATCCCGATCCCGCATGTCAACCTAGATCAACAACCCATTCAGGATGGTCAGGATGATCAGTTCCCCTTGCTTCAGGAAGACTTTGGCATGAACCCCATGTTTAGAAGATTGGAAGAGAGGTTGAAAGCAGTGGAAGGACAGAATCTTCTGGGAGTAGATGTTGCTGACTTGGGGCTGGTCCCAGGTGTGAGAGTGCCACCGAAATTCAAGGTCCCGATATTTGACAAATACCATGGAAGCTCTTGCCCCAAAACTCACGTACAAGCCTATTTCCGTAAAATGGTTGCATACTCTGATGACGAGAAGCTACTTATGTACTTCTTCCAAGACAGTCTGGCTGAGGCATCCTTGGAATGGTATATGAGGCTAGACAAAGCCCACATCCGTTGCTGGAGGGATTTGGCAGAGGCTTTCGTGAAGCAGTATCAGTATAATGCAGACATGGCTCCGGACAGAACTCAACTTCAGAATCTGTCTCTTAAAAGAAATGAGTGCTTCAGGGAATACGCTCAACGCTGGAGGGATACAGCTTCCCGTGTTCAGCCTCCTATGTTGGAAAAGGAAATGGCCAACATGTTCATGAATACGCTGCCTGGACCTTATCTGGAGCGTCTGGTGGGGTGTAATGCTTCCAACTTTGCTGATGTGGTCTCTACTGGAGAAAGGGTGGAGAATTACCTAAAGACCTATAAGAGCCAGAGTGGAGGTGGATCCTCATCAGGGGTGAAGAAGCCGTTCATTCAGGGACAAAAGAGGAGAGAAGGGGATGCAAATGCCATATCTTCTTATCAGAACAGGGATAACCGGAGGAATAATTTTCAGAATTATCATCAGCAACCGTATGTTGCGGCTGTGACCATTCCAGCTGCAGCGCCACTATAACAACAACAATCACAACGTCAACCAGCTCAGTATCAACAGCAGCAACAACTGGGTAATAGACCCGCCTATCAACAGAGGCAAAGGATGATGGATCGGCGTTTCGACACCCTTCCAATGTCGTACGCTCAGTTGCTTTCTAGTCTTCAACAACTACAACTTGTGCAACTACGCACTCTGGCTCCTCCTATTGGTAGACTTCCGGTGGGTTACGCCGCCAACTCTAGGTGTAGCTTCCACTCTGGGGCACCTGGCCACAATATTGAGAACTGCAAAGCTTTTAAGCACGTAGTTCAAGACCTCATAGATTCAAAGGCCATCGACCTTGCACCGGCTCCGAATGTCGTTAACAATCCCATGCCCTAGCATGGTGGTGCGAACGTTAACATGATAGAGGGAAAAGCCAAGTCCATTAAGGATGTGTTGAAGTTGAAGACTCCATTGTTGGATATCAAAGGATGCTTGCTGAAGGCCGATGTTTTCCCCGGTTGTGGGAAGGGTTGTTTGGATTGTGCCACTCAGGGTGGAGGTTGTTTGAAGCTACAGCAGGGTATCCAGGCCTTGCTCGACAAAGGTATCCTCCAGGTTGAAGATTTGTCTGTCCAAGAGTTTGTGGAAGGGGTTGAGGAAGAAGGGTTTGAAGATGCTACTGATGAATTCGCAGATGTTGTTCCTACTGATTATGTAATCCATGATGATGTATTTATTTTTTCCAATGTGGATGATCCTGATGTAATTGAACTTGATTCCGATGTTTCGGATGCTTGCATTTCAATGAATTAGATTTCTGAGTACGACTGTGATATTGCTACTATCACTATTTTCTACCCAACTAATCAGATCAGTGTGCCAGAAGCGCAACCCGTGCCACCAGTGCGACGATCTACTATGACCATCACAACCCCTGGTCCTTTACCTTTCACTAGTGAAAGGGCCATTCCGTGGCATTATGGGGGGAGTGTGTATACGCACGATCATAAGGTGGAACGGCCACTGAAAGTAGAAGAGGGTCAGAAGCCTGAAATTGACGGTCCCGCAGTGGATAATGTCGGTGGAATCGGCCGATTCACCAGGAGTGGTAGATTGTTCTCACCACCGGTTACCCAAGCTGATAATGCTGATGCTGTGGTGAAAACCAAAGGCAAGCAAGTCATGAATGAGGGTACCTCTGCACCCCAGGATGGTTCTAAGCCCACTTTTGCAAAGGATGCGGACGAGCTTCTGAGAATCATAAAGAAAAGCGACTACAAGGTAGTCGATCAGTTGATTCAGACTCCGTCCAAGATACCCATTCTCTCACTCCTGTTGTGTTCGGAGGCACACAGGGAGGCACTTTTGAAGGTTCTTAATGCTGCATATGCACCTCAAGAAATCTCGGTAAACCAACTAGAAGGGATCGTCGCCAATGTGCATGTAGGCAACGGGTTGGGTTTCACCGATTCTGACTTGACACCAGCCGGACGCAATCATAACAAGGCTCTGCATATCTCAATGGAATGCAGAGACACCGTGCTATCGCATGTTCTGGTGGATACAGGCTCCTCTCTCAATGTGCTACCCAAGAGAGCCCTGTTGAGGTTAGAAGTAGAGGGTTTGGTCTTGAAACCTTCAGATCTTATTGTGAGAGCCTCCGATGGTTCTAAGAGATCGATGTTTGGAGAGGTAGAATTGCCAATTCTGATTGGATCACAAACCTTCAACACTGTCTTCTACGTGATGGATATCAGTCCTTCCTACAGTTGCCTGCTGGGTCGTCCTTGGATCCATAATGTTGGGGCAGTCTCTTCAACTCTACATCAGAAGATTAAGTTTCCGGTCAACGGACGAATTATCACCGTCTGTGGTGAGGAGGACATCCTAGTCAGTAACCTGTTTACATTCAAGTATGTAGAAGTAGAAGGTGAAATTCATGAGACTCTGTGTCAGGCTTTTGAGTCAGTTCAAATCAAGGATGCAACTCCAGTGGAAGAGGTTAAAGCGGGTGCCTCTATCTCATCCTTTAAGCAGGCACGGGCCGTGGTGGATTCAGGTGTTGCTCCCGGTTGGGGGTGTCTGTTGGAATTACCAGTGAAAGAAGATAAGTTCGGGATTGGGTATCAGCCAGTTTTGACTTCTACAACACTTCAGGGGCCGATCACTTTCTCCAGTGCTGGCATCATTCAGTATGGTCAAGTCTCTGCAGTCAACGAAGAAGATGGGGATAGTGATTGTGACATTGACAACTGGGTGCATCCGAGGATCCCGGGTGAAGTCATCAACAATTGGTCTTCTGAAGAGATTATCTAAGTCACTCTTCTTGAAGAGTAATTTTCTTTGTTTATTCATGCATATCCAAGTCTTACGTTCCGCCCAGGGCGTAATGACTCATTGTAGGGCCCGTCTATGTGACACTTGCATTTTTATCATAAATAAAGGACGTATTTTTGCATTCAAATATTTCGTTCCCTGTCTTTCTATTTTTGCAGTTTTTCAAAATAAAAAAAATGGCAATGTTTTGTTTAGTTTTCACTTCTTGTTCACACTCATAAGCACATACCATCACTCATGCAGATGCACATCACCGGATCCTATTGATGACGTTTCTTCTATGACTCGTTTCGACTTTGAAAATCCAACCTTTCAAGCTGAAGAAGAGGGTGATGAAGACTGTGAACTCCCTGAAGAGCTTACCAGGTTATTAAAACAAGAGGAAAGGGTTATTCAACTGCATCAAGAGTCTGTTGAAGTGATTACTCTCGGCACCGAGGACGCCAAGAGAGAAATCAAGATAGGGGCTGCTTTAGAAGACAATGTGAAGAAAGGGCTGATTGAATTGTTGCAAGAATACGTTGACATCTTCGCCTGGTCTTATCAGGACATGCCTGGGCTGGACACAGACATCGTGGTACACCGCTTGCCTCTCAAAGAAGGTTGTCCTCCGGTCAAGCAGAAGCTCAGAAGAACAAGACCAGAGATGGCTGTCAATGCTAGAGGAAGTGGAATTGGTGTCGTCATTACAACTCCGAAAGCTGCCCACATACCTTTCACCGCTCGTTTGACTTTTGAGTGCACAAATAACGAAGCTGAGTACGAGGCCTGTATCTTGGGTATTGAGCAAGCCATTGATTTGAGAATCAAGACTTTGGACATCTTCGGAGATTCAGCTCTGGTGATCAATCAAGTGAATGGTGATTGGAATACTCTCCAGCCCACTCTGGTCCCCTACAGAGATTACACGAGAAGACTGTTGACTTTCTTCACAACAGTAAAATTGTATCATATACCTCGTGATGAGAACCAGATGGCAGACGCACTTGCTACTCTATCCTCCATGATCAAGGTAATTCGTTGCAACCATGCTCCCAGGATCGATGTGATGCGCCTTGACAGGGCCGCATATGTGTTTGCTGCTGAACTGGTAGTCGATGACAAGCCCTGGTATCACGATATCAAGTGCTTTCTGAAGAATCAAGAGTACCCTGTAGGGGCATCCAAGAATGACAGAAAGACTTTGAGAAGATTGGCAGGCAGTTTTTTTTTGAACAAAGACAGTGTGCTGTATAAGAGGAACTTCGACATGGTTTTGCTCAGATGCATGGACAGACACGAGGTGGACATGTTAATGCAGGAAGTTCATGAAGGTTCCTTCGGTACTCATGCCGGCGGACGTGCAATGGCTAAGAAATTGTTGAGAGCGGGATATTATTGGATGACCATGGAACCAGATTGTTTCAAGTATGCTCGGAAGTGTCATAAATGCCAGATTTATGCTGATAAGGTGCATGTACCGCCGAATCCTCTGAATGTGATGTCTTCGCCGTGGCCGTTTGCTATGTGGGGCATTGACATGATTGGAAAGATTGAGCCGACGACTTCCAATGGGCTTCGCTTCATCCTTGTTGCCATCGACTATTTCACCAAGTGGGTCGAAGCAGCGTCGTTCGCGAATGTCACCAGACATGTGGTTGCCCGTTTCATCAAGAAAGAAATCATTACTGATAATGGTTCTAATCTCAACAACAAAATGATGAAGGAGTTGTGTCAGAACTTCAACATTCAGCATCACAATTCTTCCCCTTACCGCCCTAAGATGAACGGCGCTGTTGAGGCGGCAAATAAGAACATAAAGAAGATTGTGCAGAAGATGGTCGTCACGTACAGAGATTGGCATGAGATGCTACCTTTCGCCTTGCATGGGTACCGCACTTCAGTACGTACATCGACCGGGGCAACCCCTTACTCCCTGGTGTATGGTATGGAAGCAGTCCTACCTGTTGAAGTGGAGATTCCTTCTCTAAGAGTCTTGTTGGATGTCAAGTTAGACGAAGTCGAATGGATTCGGACAAGGTTCAATGAGTTGAGTCTTATCGAAGAGAAGCAAATGGCAGCCATTTTTCATGGGCAGTTGTATCAGAGTCGGATGAAGAGAGCCTTTGATCAGAAAGTGCGTCCTCGTTGTTTCCAAGTCGGAGATTTAGTGTTGAAAAGGATCCTTCCTCCTCAGACAGATCACAGGGGCAAGTGGACTCCTAACTATGATGGACCGTATATTGTCACCAAGGTTTTTAATGGTGGGGCCTTAATGCTTGCAACTATGGATGGTGAAAACTTCACTTCCCCTGTGAACTCAGACGCAGTTAAAAAATACTTCGCATAAAATAGACCCGCTGGACAGTAAAAAGAATAGTCCAGGCAAAAATGGGCATCCCGACGAACCAAGAAAATGAAAAGGTTCGGGCAAAAATTAGGGATTAAAAATGAAAAGATCGTACACCCGGTAAGTTGAAAACCTGAAAAGGCAACTTAGGCAAAAATGGGTATCCTGGTGGATTGAAAACCCGAAAAGGGCGATCCAGGCAAAAGTTAGGGATTAAGCGAATGACTGCGTTCTGAGTTAGTTCTGAATCTCATGTCATGTCGATGACTGGAAATTTTCGAAAGGTAGGAAACAGTCCAATCACCTTTTCAGAAGGCTGATCATCTGGAGGATCTTGAAGACAGGCAAGTCATAGCAGAATTGGAACCCAATAGAAATCCATTTCACATTGCCATTAGATTAATTTCTGTTTTTATTTTTTGTGCGATTACCTCTTTCCAGGGATTGCTTCCTGATGTAAATGCCTATTCAGAGGCCATTCAATCAATAAAATCATGTTATTCAGTATATCTCTGTTTTCATTTTACTGTTTTGTTTGCAAAAATGACGTCCGAATTTTTGATAAACATTGCATCATGACACATAAGGGATTTACAGGTACATGCTCAATAAACATTTAAAATTGCTGTAAATTTTAAGTGCTTCGGATCGTCTATTCAGAACAGGTACCCTCGGGGCATTTCCTTAAAATCCCCTGCAGATGATCGTGAATATCTTCCCCAATGAAGTCGCCAACAGACGAATCCGGTGTCTTATCCCTGCAGAGCTGATCAGAGTGTTGGATTCTTCAATCCCCAGCAGGTTCTCACCACTGTACTTCCCCAAGCGTTTGTTTCAGGACATACAGTCCCCAGTAGAGTTGACAATGCCAAATTGTATACCCCCAGCGGAGTTGACAGTGCCAGACTGTATCTTCCCAGCAGAAGTGGCTGCTCCTTAGAGTTTGAGGCCAGATCGATAATCCCAATGCCAGATCCATGGTTTCTTTCCTTGAAGCAGAACCTCGGTACCGTATCAGTGTTTGCTTCCCCTACTGAGTCATCTCTCGCAGATCGTGGTTGCCAGAACCACTATCGCTTTCCCCAACAGCAGGTTTTCAGTGTCGTTCTCTCCCCAGTCAGAATCTCGGTATTTCGTCATTGCTAGAACACCGTGTGGCGGGTCATTTCCCCACAGAATTCTTTGCGCTGTGCATCTCCAACAGCCTTGCCAGGGTCCAGAAGATGGTGATCATTTGCCCAGTAGATCCCCTTGCCTCAGCTTGGCATTCTACCCAGCATTTCGCATCCCTGCATGTAGAATCATATTGCATTGCATCCTCCCAAATCGCGTAGCATTTCCATTTTCATGGAGCATTACGCCATTGAAAGATTCAAACATACGCACGTAAGCATAAAACATTCTCGGTATCCCAAGTGATAAGCTAGAAGTTGTTTCCAGTACTCAGACTGAAGATTGTTCATGACTTACCTTTGTTATCCCCAACAAGTGTCATTGCCCATGCGCCGCCTCTATTATCTTTCCCTATTTCTGCCGATGCTGACAGGCATGAAGTTTCCGGTATTCAGACCGAAGTGGCGTTCAGGCCAGTTTTCCGGTATCCAGACCGAAGTGGCATTCAGGCCAGTTTTCCGGTATCCAGACCGAAGTGGCATTCAGGCCAGTCTTCCGATGTTCAGATCGAAGAAGTTTCCGACGGTCAGGTCGATGCGACTTGTGGCGTTCAGGCCAGTTTTCCGGTATCCAGACCGAAGTGGCATTCAGGCCAGTTTTCCGGTATCCAGACCGAAGTGGCATTCAGGCCAGTGTTCCGATGTTCAGATCGAAGAAGTTTCCGACGGTCAGGTCGATGCGACTCGTGGCATTCAGGCCAGTGTTCCGATATTCAGATCGAAGTGGCATTCAGGCCAGTGTTCCGATATTCAGATCGAAGTGGCATTCAGGCCAGTTTTCCCGATATTCAGATCGAAGTGGCATTCAGGCTAAGTCTTTCCGATGTTCAGATCGAAGAAGTTTCTGACGTTCAGGTCGATGCGACTTGTGGCATTCAGGCCAATTTTCCGATGTTCAGATCGAAGTCCTTTCCAGTATTCAGACTGATGAGCGGCATTCAGGCCATGGTTATTTCTGTGTTACCATTTATCTTGGTATCCAGTTTAACATTCTTTTTCGATATTCAGACTGACTCTCACCGTACCAGACGGATTCTTCTTTCAAGGCCACCTCTTTGCCGATTCTGATAGGCATTGTCACTTCACTTCACTTCAGTGAAAATTTTTGGGCTTTTATTGTATTCAATCCCTTGATACCTCGAAAGAACGAAAGCAGCTGCCATCTTCTTTCCGGGTCTCCAGTTGATTGAATAGGGGCAGCTGTAATACCCCAAAATTTACCCTTCATTTTTCCTGAAAAATAAATAAATAAATAAATAAATAAATAAAATTAATTAAATAAATAAATAAAATATAAGAAATTTTTTGGACTTGGGTCTCCCTCATTTGAGCCCACAAAGCCATGGAATTCAGTCTATAAATACCAAGGCTTCACTTGAGAAAAGGGGAGAAGCAAAATACTCTGAGGTTTCCTTGGAACAAAACCCTGAGGAAAAAGATAGTGAGAGAAGAACTAACAGAGTTCAGAGCAGCCTCCAAACCCTGAAGGGAACTCAACTGCATAGAATCACCTCTGCCTCACTAAACCCTAAAGATTGTTTTGTAAACCTCACGGGTGCAACTCAATTTCAATCAAACTCTCCAATCAGGTTTACCATATATCCATCATCTTTATGCCTTTAATTTGAATGCTCTAAATGTATGAGGTATTATGGGTGAATTTGATACCCTTTTGATGCATGTGTTTGACAAGAGGTTTAGGCCTCCTACCCTTGATTGCTTTTTGTGAATTTTGATGGAATTATTCATGTGGTTACATTTTGATTTAAGGGCAACTCTTGGTTACCCTATTTTGTTTCTCTAACCTGTTTGTTGAGTTTTTTTTGTGAGGGCTCACATGACGTTTGCAGGGATAACTTGTGTGGTTTCCCACTTTATTTGTGGGATACCCCCTGGAGGTTCATTCTGATTACCTGTACTGACCCACTTTCTTTGATGATGTTAGCTTGGAAGGATCTCAGGGTTTATCGTTCCTTTAATTGTTGTTACTTCGGATCTTTATCCGTGTGGTACTCTTACATTTTTCCCGCATTTTACTGCTTTCCTAGCTGGAAGACCTCGATAGGAGGCAATGTTTTTGTGTTTACTTTATGCAGTTCCTTTGTCCAGGGTTAAGAGCTATGAGGTATTATCCTCATTACCCTTTTGCATGCGCCTTCCTACAATGCAAACAAACCCTTCATTGATTTTTCTTCTCCATAACACACGTTTACTCCATCTACTACAGGTGAGTAAGTCTCCAAAGGTCGAGCATCCGGTAGATTGCGTAGTGACGTCGTTCGTCCAAAACCCAATCCACAACCCCGTAGTTAGCCGAACTACGGCTTGCTCTGATTCTCATTCCAGATGAGATACGTAGGCATAAGACGCGATGTCTTAGCGAGCACACATCCCCCAACCCATAGGTCAGCCGAGCTACGAAGACTCTGATTCTCATATTCAGATGAGATACGTATGCAGTGGATGCGACATCCGCGCGAGTCATTTCTCTTAACCTTTTTAGTAAATAAACACATTAGGTAAACCCACACCCTTTAGACAAAAACCACAAAAGTGGATCCTGTAGAGTACTATGGATGCGTAGGGGTGCTAATACCTTCCCTTCGCATAACCGACTTCCGAACCCAAGATTTGGTTGCGAGACCCCGTCTTGTCCTTTCCCTTTTCAGGTTTACTTCGAGCGTTTCCTTTCCCTCCTTTGGGATGAATAACGCACGGTGGCGACTCTTCTGTCTTTTTCTTTCGCCGGTTGTTTTTTTTCGCGCACTATATTTTTCAGGTTGCGACACAGTGCTAGCATTCGCACTTTCAATGAGTTGGGCGAGGCCTTTGTCAAGCAGTACAAGTATAATGTTGATATGGAACCAGATAGAGATTAGTTGAGGCCTATGTCTCAAAAGGACAAAGAGACATTCAAAGAGTATGCTCAGAGATGGAGGGAGTTGGCTGCTCAGATTAGTCCACCTTTGGAAGAAAAGGAGATGACTAAGATATTCTTGAAGACGCTGAGTTCATTTTATTATGAACGTATGATTGCAAGTGCACCCAATGATTTTGCCGAAACGGTAAACATGGGGATGAGATTAGTGGAAAGAGTCTGTGAGGGGCATTTATCCAAAGATGAGGCGTCAACAAGAAAGAAGTATGGTGGGAGTTTCTCTAAAAAGAAGGAAGGAGAAACTAATGCAGTATCAGCTGGGAGGAAGAGGAGGCCTCATGTGAGGAATAATTCCCAATCCCGTCAGCATCAGCACCAGGTATCATCGGTGATTCCAGTTTTTTCCAACAATTTAACCAATCAATCAGTTCTAATTCAACAACAACATCAACAACAACCATAACAACGAACCAACTACAACAATAACAACAACAACAACAACAACAATCACCAGTAAAACTTTGAGAGGAAAAAGGTCTCTTTTGACCCTATTCCTATGATGTATGCAAAGCTATATCCGTCATTGGTAATCAAGAATCTTATCTAGTCAAAGAACCCTCCTCAAATTCCTGAGCCATTACCATGGTGGTTCAAACCAGATTTACATTGTGCTTTTCACAAGGGGCCTCTAGTCATGATATTGAGAATTGCTAACCCCTGAAGTATGAAGTTCAGAAGCTGGTTGAGAGTGGTATCATGCCCTTTGAGGATAGAGTGTCGAACGTCAAAGCCAATCCGCTGCCTCCTCATGGCAATGCCTTAGTGAACATGGTGGATGGTTGTCCAGGGAATTTATGAGTATTTAATATACATCGTATCCATAAGTCTTTGGTGGAGATCCAGAAAGATTTGTGCATGGTGAGCCATTGCGAACATGACCATGATGGTTGTGTCATTTGTAGTGTGAATCCTCGTGGTTGTGTAATTATTAAAAGAGATATTCAGATATTGATGGATGAGAATGTTATCCAGGTTCAGTAGTCAAGGTATATGGGAGATGATATGAATGTCATCGTGCCAGTGTTCAAGACCCCTGAGCGGGTAGTCATTCAATTCGATATCAGCAACATAAATAATGTCAACATATCAGTATCGTCGTTGGTTGTACGGTTAGCGGACCCCTTTCCCCTATGCATCCGATAAAGCTGTTCCATACCAGTATAATGTCACCATGATTGAAAAGGGTCAAGAGGTTCCTCTCCCGCTTGCAAATTCAATGGTGAATATCACAGATGTAGTGAAGGTGGCCCGTAGTGGTCGTGTGTTCAGTTCGGTTTTTCCTAAGATTGTGGAAGATGTTTCCGTAGGGAAGAAGGCGAAGATTCCTGTAGTTAATCTAGTTAGTGCTCCAACATGTCATTATGGCGAGTCCAGCAAGTTGAAGACTAATGATGATGATGAGGTGTTACGCTTAGTTAAGAAGAGTGAATTCAACGTTGTAGAGCAGTTGCTTCAAACACCATCAATGATTTTCGTACTATCATTATTGATGAATTCCGAGGCACACAGAGAAGCATTATAGAGAGTGTTAGAACAAGCTTATGTGGAACACGATGTGACTGTGGATCAGTTTGACCATATTATTGCCAACATCACTTCTTGTAACAACTTGAGCTTTTGTGGTAAAGAACTTCCTGAGGAAGGCAGGAATCACAATTTGGCACTCCATATTTTGATGAATTGTAAGGAGGACGCTCTGTCGAATGTTTTGGTTTACACAGGTTCATCGTTGAATGTGTTGCCAAAATCAACTCTACCAAGACTCTCCTATTAGGGCGCCCCGATGAGGTACAGTGGCGTGGTTGTTAAAGCGTTTGATGGTTCTCGTAAAACTATCATTGGAGAAGTGAACCTTCTAGTGAAGATAGGTCTGAGTGATTTCCAAATTACTTTTCATGTAATGGATACCCACCCAGCCTACAGCTATTTGTTGGGAAGGCCATGGATTTATGAAGATGGAGCTGTAACGTCTACTCTGCATCAAAAGCTAAAATTTTTGAAGAACGGAAAGCTTGTCGTTATTGGTGGAGAGAAGGCATTATTAATAAGCCATTTGTCATCTTTTACTTATGTTGATGCTGAGGAGGAAGTTGGAACACCGTTTGAAGCTTTGTCCATTGTTGATGAATTGAAGAAGGATAGGGCACCCATGTCTTCTTTGAAGGATGCACAAAAGGCTATTCAGGTTGGCAACATCGATAAGTGGGGCCGTATTATAGAAGTCGTTGAGAATAAGAACAGAGCAGGGTTGAGGTTTCAGCAAGGGACATTTAACACTAATGTCAAGGTTATGCAACAAGTTTTCTGTAGTGGAGGGCTCATTCACAAGGATGATCAAGACTCAACTGCCATTATTAAAGATAGTGATGAAGACGAGGCTTGCGCCAACTTTGTGACACGCGGCCAGAAATTGCAACAACTGGACCGCTGTTGATCTTCCTATTGTTATGCACAGCTCAAAGTAATTTGTTGCTTTATTATTTTCAGAAAATCATCTCCCATGCCTAAGGGAGAAGTGAAATATTGTTGGGCATTTTCTTATTATCATCAATAAAAGACCATTTTATTCATCCACATCTATGATGTTTATTTTTACATTTTACTTTTCTAAAAATGGTAATCACAAAAAAAACATAATTAAACAATAATCTTTCTATCTGCATAATATTTGTTTGCACTCCACTTCTCTGAAATCAAAATATCAAATCATTATGCAGGTTGGTTCTCAAACCCATTGAATGTAATGATCCTACTCCCTCTCAAAACTTTGAATTCCCTAGTTTGATGTTGAGGAAGAGAATGATGATGAAGAATCATCTTATGAGTTATCCCGTTTGCTTGAGCACGAGGAAAAAGCCACTCATCCATTTGAAGAGTAGATTGAATTAGTAAACTTGGGTTCCGATGTGTAAGACCCCAATTTTGACCCTAAGACCCCTCATGCTATCTCATCATGTGCATTGGCTTTGGGATCACACCTTGGCATCCTCCTTACCCCTTATTCATTGGGTTTGCATTGGGAGAGAGCACCAAGCACATTTGATTGTATCATACTTTATTTTTCATTATTTTACTAACAAAAATACCAAAAATATGTTAATGTATAGTTTGTTGCTTTTGTAGGTAGTGTGTGTGTGTGTGTGTTCACCTATGCTCTATCAAGCTCATATCTAGGGTTTGAGACCCTCAATGCAAGGAGTGAAATCAATAAATGGTTTACATTGGTTCTAAGCATCATATATTGATCCCCATGATCTCCACATGTTATTTTGATCAAGAAATCATCAAGAGTTTGGAGTTTGTTTACCTTGGAAACCCTAATTCATCTAGGTATCTTGTGTGACTTCTTCAACAAGTTTCTTCAACAATTGATCAAATATTTCAAGGGATACTTTACATTTAATCATCCTACACATATATTATCCTCCATGAGTCCCAAAAGTCAAGATAATGTCAAGCTAGCAAGATGGTTCATGGTGGTTGACCAGAGAAAGTCAACTGGTCAAAACTGGGGTTCCCTAGACCTTATCTCCTACTATTTTTGTCATATGAAAATGATTCCATGAGAAAATTTACTCAAAATGACATTCTAAACAACTTTCATGTTTAAGTCTAGAGCTATTTTTCCTAGGAAAGTCATTTTTTATGGTGAAAGATTATAGGTCATTTTGTCTAAACCCTAGTTTGGAGGTCAACTTCCCAAGCCATAACCTGCTCAATTTCTATGATATGAAATCCATTCAAATTTAATGATCAAATTCAAGATGTCTACTTCAACTTTTATGTTTGGAGGAAGTTCAAATTCAACTTGCAAATGCATGTGCCAAGAGGAAACATTATAGGTCATTTTGGGCCAATACCATTAAACAAGTGATTTTCCTCAATTTCTAAAATGCATAACTCCTTCATGCCAAATACAAATGAGGTAAAATTTGTGACCAAATTTAATAGGTTTGAAATAGATACAACTTTCATGAAGGAAAGTTTCTCATTTGAAGTCCATAGAAAAAGTTATTCAAGGTGGAAGAAGTGAACATTTGACTTGGGACTTAGAATGTTTGATTTCCCAAACTTCCACCTCAAAATTCATCATGGTCCAAGCTTCAAATGAAAACATGTTCAACATGAAAGTTGTTCCCCTTGATATCACCTTTCTAAAAAGTCTAATATCACCTCATTTGGCCAATGTATGAAGGACTTGCACATGGGTGTAAGTTGAAGAACCATTTGGATGTTTTCCACTTCCACTTTTCATACACAATTGCATGGCCTTCCAACATGAATTCTTCATGATGCACACTCATTTATGGATCAGAACACATCACTTGATGCGCCTAGCACACGGCCATGCAAGCATGCAAAGAGAATTTTCAAATTTTTCCAAAATTGGAAGTGTGTGGAAATCAATATCCTTGGCTATAAATAAGACCCTCATTGCTCAAAATTAAGGACCTCATGCCGAAGCTTTGAACCTGCAACCCCAAGCCCTCACCATTGAAGGATAAGCTTGAAGATTTTCTTTGAAAATCGAGTTTTAATTCTCCATCTGTTTTGTGATTGAAACTCAAAGAGTCCATACCTTTCCTTGATCCATTTAACTTCCATCAAGCATCTGAAGCAAGGCCAAGCATAACTGAAAGCAAGATCGTGCCAAAATATGAAGCTCTATTGAAGGTGAATTTTCAGAATTTTCATCTCTTCGATTCTCCCTCAATTATTCACCATTCTTGTTGATTTTTGGTTGTATGAAGTCCTATCAATGTAGGTAAGAAGATTGAGTTTCTTTGAGGTCAAATCGAAGCAACTTAGTTCATGATCCTCAAAATTCAAATCCCTGTATCTTTTTATATACTTGGAATTGGACAAAATTGAGGCCAGATTCGTGCTCCTGAGCATTTTTCCTTCAAATTAGTGTATTCACCCTTCATTTTTCATAAGGTTTTGGTTGGACCAGTCTGGTGGTCCCCACCGGAGAAGATGACCGGAGCTAGGGCTTCGGTGGTGCGATGGATCAATCCAGGCCATCTGATCTATTTAAAATGATTTAATCTCATGCGTCTAAACTGATTATCATGCCTGCAACGCGTTTGACTCGTGTCTATGTGGAATCCACACTCCTTGCCATCTGATATGCCACCTCAATTAATGAGGGAGATCAGATGTCCCTTGTTTTTTTTTTATTTTTTGATTCTTACATTAAATCCTTTGATTTTGATTAATTCATATTAATTTCATTTTTAATCCAAAAAAATGGGACTTTCACCAAAAAAATTCAAATATTTTCCTCTTTCATTTTCTGAATTAAAATTATTTTTGGGATTAATTTTGATATTTTTCATGATTTAATTGTGTTTGCGCATATTTTTAATTGTTTAATAATACTTCTGACTTTTCTAAAATAATGAAATTTATTTGGTGTTTTGAAGAGGTTTTAGATTTTTGATCAAACATGATTTAATTTAAATGTATTTTAATTTGATTTTTAATTGTTTAATTGTGTAGAAATTATGTTGAGCCATTTTTCTTGACTTGTGAAGTTTGACTATGTGTTTGGGCCTTGGTCAAGGTTGATTTGACTTTTGTTGGATTAAAATCATTGGATCTAGGGGATTGATAAAATGTACATTTCATCTCCCAAAATGAATGAATGATTTTAATTTGATAAAATTCCTCCCATGACCAATTTGTGTTTGTCTCATCTCTCCCCCATCTTCATTTTCAACCCCATTCTATCCCATCCCTTTCACTGGCCAATGAAGTCTCAATATTATAAGGCTAATTGGTTCATCAATAACTTTATGTTATATGAACCAATAAAAGTATGGATGATATTAGGTCCATCCTTTGATCATTTTCTTTTCGTGCGTGGTATGTTTTAAGAGTATGGTTCATTATACCATATCTCTAACCTAAATTAACACCAAACTTTCTATTGTCCGACTTTAGATAGTTGTGACTTCTACATAAGTCCAATTACGATTGCTTAACATAGCGCTAAATTTTGACCCAAAAGCATAGCATTCTAGTAAGTGAGATTGTAAGTCTCCCTCCTTTGGAAGATGTCTAGGTTCAAGGATCCATGCTTGTGAATAGAGGGTTGAGTGTTCTCCAAAGAATGACTTAAAAAATTAAAAAGCAAAACTCCACTAACATCTAATCAACTAACATTTGACTAACTTTTATTATTATTGCTTTTAATTTCAATTCATTTACTTTATGTCATTTTCAAGTCATTTACCATTTCATTTGCCATTTTACATATCATTTAACTTGTTTATGTTTATGCCATTTTCATTTTGCTCACTTGAGCCATATATTGTGTTTGTATATATTTGTTTGTGTACCTTGTTTGTGTTTGTGGTCTTAGGACCTTAAAGTACTTAATAAACAACAAAAACCCTAAAAAATGTTTGTGTGGACTGTTGTATTTGATCTGAGCTTTGGACTTAGAATTAGGCAACATTCCCTATGCAAAAGGACTTATGCCAACATTTCTGAGACCGAGTTATTATGATTTGAGCTTCCATCTGATGCAAGTATTGGGATCCACATGAATTCATCTGCTACATGGTCTTAATATAACTATTACTCTGAACCTGTGTCTAATGCCTTATTCTAAGCCAATCAAGGAGTATGTCATCTGATACATGGGAAGATTAAGAAGAAGAAGAAGACTGTGAAGTTGCTTGGACGTGACTATCTTTATCTGATGCTTTGCTCTTCATATTGCTACTTGCTTATTAATATTGCTTGATTTAAAGTCCAAAGGAAAAGTGGTTTCTATATGACATTCTTGTCTATTGGATTGCATCCCATTGGTCAGATGTTTTCAACTCTTAACTTTTAAATTTATGCATAGGATTAGTATCTTCATCTCCTCCCACTTCTTAAATTTCAAATCTCTCCCCCACTTTTTAAAAAAAATTCTTCTTTGTTTGTGATTTCTAAACTTAGACTCTTTTGCAAATTAGAAACTTTGGCCTATGCCACTGTATTTTTAAACTCTTTTCTTAAATCAAACTTGTAAATGAATCTAATCATATTGACTTAAGATTTCAAAAAGACAAAAAGAACTAACACTCATTCAAACTCTTTTAGGCCCTTTTTGCCTCTTTAAAATTTAAATTTTTGTTAAAACCAACTCACTCACTTTGAAATTGATACCATGAACTACAAGGTTTTGATCCTTCATTTTTATGTTGGTACGTAGGCACAAGTACGAAGATCTTGTCAAACACAAAAATATAATTAATGAATTCTTTTGTCATCTCCACACTCTATTTGTTGCAAACATCTTTCATACCAAAAAACACATACATACATAAAAAAGGGCTCCCAAGGAGTACCTATGACACTTTGGGTTCTAAGACTTTCCCTCTGTGTAACCAACCCCCTTACCTGTAATCTCTAGAATTTTATTAGTTTTGGTTTGAAAACTTCTTATCTTTGGGTTTTGTTCGTACTTTTCCATTTTCCTTTGGAAACAATAAAAGCGCGGTGGCGACTCTGGTTTTATTGACGTTAAGCTTATCCATAACTTGATGGTCATGAAGTTACCGCTACACGATGGTGATGTGAAGGAAGCCACGATTGCGTCTCAACTGTGTCCAAAAACTAAAAAGGGGTTGATTGATCTTCTTCATGAATATTCTGATGTGTTTTCCTGGTCTTATCAAGATATGTCTGGTTGGCATCCTGAGATTGTGGAGCATAGATTTCCTTTGAAGCCAGAATTCCCGCCAATCAAGCAGAAGTTGAGAAGAACTCATCCTGATATGGAAAGGAAGATTAAAGAGGAAGTCCAGAAGTAGATTGATGCATGATTTCTTGTTACCTTGAGTATCTGCAGTGGGTGGCCAATATTGTGCATATTCCGAAGAAAGATGGAAAAGTCTGTATCTGTGTTGATTAAAGAGATTTGAATGAAGCCAAACTGAAAGATGATTTTCCTCTGCCACACATTGATATGTTGGTAGTAATACAACTAAATTCAAAGTATTTTCATTTATGGATGGATTTTCTAGTTATAATCAAATCAAGATGGCACCCGAAGATATGGAGAATACCATATTCATTACACCTTGAATCCCGATAAGTGTACTTTTGGTGTTATTCTAGCGATTGAGGAAATATAAACTCCGCTTGCATCCCAATAAGTGTACTTTTGGTGTTCGTTCTGGTAAGTTTTTGGGCTTTATTAGAGAAGGGTATTAAGGTTGATCCAGCCAAGGTCAAAGCAATACAAGAGATGCCTGCACCCAAAACTGAGAAGCAAGTCAGAGGTTTTCTCGGCCGCTTGAACTATATTTCGAGATTTATATCGCATATGACTACCACATGTGCGCCTATATTCAAGCTTCTTCAAAAAGATCGGTCATGTGATTGGACCAAGGATTATCAGAAAGCTTTTGATACTATTAAAGAGTATCTACTTAAGCCTCCAATTCTGTCTATGCCTGTTGAAGGAAGACCTTTGGTCATGTATTTGACTGTGCTTAAAGATAGCATGGGTTGTGTTCTTGAGCAGCACAATGAGTCTGGGAAGAAACAATATGCAATTTACTACCTTAGAATGCTTGAGAAGACTGCTACGCATTGGCTTGGGCTGCTAAGCATCTGCGCAAGTATATGTTGAATCATATTACTTGGTTAATATCCAAAATGAATCCAATCAAGTACAATTTTGAGAAGCCTGCTTTAACTGGTAGGATTTCCCGTTGGCAGATGTTATTATCTGAGTATGATATTGAATACCGGTCTCAAAAAGCTATTAAAGGTAGTGTCTTGGCTGACTATTTGGCTCACCAACCTATTGAAGATTATCAGCCAGTGTAGTATGATTTTCCTGACGCAGAGATTTTGTACTTAAAGATGAAAGATTGTGATGAACCATTGCTTGAAGAAAGGCCAAAACCTGGTTCCCCTTGGGGCATGGTATTTGATGGAGCTGTTAATTCGTATGGTAATGGCACTAGGACAGTGATTATTACTCCTCAAGGAACTCATTTTCCGTTTACAACAAGATTGACCTTCAAGTGTACAAACAATATGGCTGAATATGAAGCTTGCACTATGGGGCTTGAAGAGGCCATTGATCTCATAATTAAATATCTTGATGCTAATGGAGATTCAGCTTTGGGTGTGAATATGATCAAAGGTGAATGGGAGAAAAATCAACCCAGTTTGATATTGTACAGAGATTATTTGAGGAGGCTATCAACTTTCTTTACAAAGGTTGAGTTTTATCATATCCCTCGAGATAAAAATCGGATGGTAGATGCTCTTGCAATGTTGGCTTCCATGATTGTGGTGAATTTTTGGAATGAAGTTCCTAATTTGACTATGATGTGTCTTGATAGGCTAGATCATGTGTTCACTGTTGAAGAAGTCAAAGATGAAAAGACTTGGTATTATGATATCAAATGTTTCATCCAAAGTCAGATTTACCCATCAGGGGCATCTTTGAAAGATAATAAGACTTTGAGAAGATTAGCTGGAAACTTCTACGCGAATGGTGATGTGCTTTATAAGAGAAACTTCGATATGGTTTTGCTCAGATACATGGATAGACACGAAGCAAGCCTATTAATGACTGAAGTTCCTGAAGGTTCCTTTGGTACTCATTCCAATGGACATTCTATGGAAAAGAAAATGGTGAGAGCATGTTACTATTGGCTGACAATAAAATCTGACTGTTGCAAGTTTGTGAAGAAGTGCCATAAGTGTCAAATTTATACAGATAAGCTTCATGTTCCTCTGAAACTTTTGAATTTCATTTCCTCTCCATGGCCCTTCTCCATGTGGGGAATTGATATGATTGGTATGATTGAGCGCAAAGCATCGAACGTATATCGTTTCATTTTAGTGGCTATTGATTACTTCACAAAATGGGTTGAAGTGGCATCATATGCAAATGTGACCAAGCAGGTGGTGGTCCGGTTTATCAAGAATTAGATTATATATTGTTATGGTGTGCCAAGCAATATCATTACTGATAATTGATCGAACTTGAACAATAACATGGTGGACGCTCTTTACAAAGACCTCAAGATTACACATCATAATTCTTCTCCCTACAGACCTAAGATGAATGGGGTTGTTAAAGCTGCAAACAAGAACATTAAGAAGATTATTCAGAAGATGGTTATAACATACAAAGATTGGCATGAGATGCTCCCATTTCCTTTGCATGGGAACCGTACATCCTGTAGCGGGGTATTCGTTACCATTAGAGATATTGACTAAATCCAAGGTAAACCATACAAGTCGAGTCGCCACCGCACTTCTATTTATCCAAAGGAATGGTTAGAAAGCAAACAAAAACCTAAAAGTTTTATCAAATAAAAAACTAGTAAAAATGTCAGAGATCGGGGTAAGGGGGTTGGTTATGCAATGGGAAGGTTTTAAGCACCCAAAACATCCTAGGTACTCCTAGGGAGCCCTTTTCACACTTTTTGTAAGGTTGGTATTTTGTGAAAATTTATTTGTGCAAACATGATTGAAGAGATGAGAAGAGAATATACAAGTTATTTACATTTTGTGTTTGGATGGATAAACTCATTGCCTACGTACCATCTTAAAAAAGATTAGGATCAAAACCTCGTAGTTCGGGGTAAAAATCTCAAAATGAATTGGTGAATTGATTGGTCCAAAAGCCTTAAGGTCTTTTGTTATCCAAGGGAGAAAACTCAACCTAAAACCACAAATTCACCATGTGAGGATAGCTTCAACATGCTAGTGAGGGGTTAATCCTATAATAAGCATGGAAGACTCATTGTCCATCACTAAGGATATAAGTGAGTATTACATCTACCTCAAGGATAACTCAAACCTAATAGCTAAAGGTTATGAAAAAGTGTTTGATTAAGAAAAGTGGCCATTGAAACCACAAAAAGTATTTGAATGAGTTGTATTTACCAATGAAAAGTATTTACAAAATATGGTCAAAGTTAATTTAAAGATTCAATTCAAAATAAGTGTTATGAAAAAAGTTTGAAAATCAAAAGCATAAGGCTTAGGTTTCTAATGTTTGAAAAGAAGTGTTAATGTTTGCACAAAAGTTTTGGCTTGGGTTAGAGTGGAGGGAAGAAGAAGAATGGCTAAAGTCCTAATCATACAAGAGATGAGGGATAAGAAACAAGACCACAAATGGAGTTCCTCTCTTGAGATCATATTGATGATCCAAGTAGCTCCCATCCTTTGGAATATGCAAGCAAAATAAGTGTAAGCTCAAGCAATCAACATAATCAAACAAGCTCTTAGAAGATCCCCAATGTCTCTTGTATCTTTCACTTTGGATGAACATGGCAATGGTTCTTCAATTTGAGCTCACATAGGATCCCCTAGCACAAAAGCACACACATCAAAGAATTCTATGAAGTAAATCAATAATGGACAAGACTGAGTTTAGAGGTTTGGTCCTTCTAATCGATCTTCAACATTAAGGTCCTTTTACTCCAATTTTGCATAGGGAATATCCTAGAAACTAAGTCCATTTGTCCATTTCTTTGCATTTGGTCCACAATAATCAAAACAAGACACAAGCACAATAATATATATACAATTATGTGCTCAAGTGAGCAAAAGACAAATTGCATTAACATAAACATGTGCTCAAATGAGCAAAGGAAAAAGAAAATGAATAATATGTACAAGAATAGTAAATTGCATAAATGTAAAGTGCAAGAATTAAATGTTAATGGCTAATGGTTAGTGTTAATAGTTAGTGTGCCATAAGGCAATTTAGTGCTATGTTAAGCAATCGTAATTGGACTTATGTAGAAGTCACAACTATCTGAGGCCGGTCAATAATAATGTAGGCAACAACACAAGTTAGAGGTCTTGATTAGTGAATCAAACTCCAACAACTTGCCATGCCAAAAAGAAAATGAGAAATGATGTATTGATTTAGGTTCTTTGCATGATTTAGGAAGCAACATATCCTTAATGCAAAGTCATTCACTTGATCCATGATCAAGATGAATTAGATTTGAATCAAGGAAGATTAAGCCTCCATGTATCAATGCTAACCACCAATCTTTAACTCATTGATCAAAAAGAAGAAAGAAAGAAGAAGAAGAAGAAGATGAAGAATTAAAGTGCATTAATGAAAATGGTATGTACTAATCAACAAGTATTGACCAAAGATAGAGAAGATCAAGGTCAAACAATAGAAAACAGAAGCAATGTGAAGATTAGAAGTCAAGAAACAAATAAAATATTTTTGTCATTTTTTAATATTAAAATAAAACTTGAATTAAAATAATAAAGAAAGGTCAAACTTCAAACTCACTTCAAATCAACTTTGAAAAGTCCAAGTGAATTATCCCAAGTTCAAAAAAGTCAAACAAAGTTTGACAAAAAATTTCAGCAATTTTAAAAGTTAGAAACTATTTTAAATCAATTAAAAATGCATAAAAATAACCTAATTGAATTAAAATCTCAAATAAATCTCAAATTAATAAATAAATTGATGAGAATATTTTTCATAGATCTATCATCATTCAAAGAGGTTAGAAAAAATATTTTTGTATTTTTTGGATATCAAAAACTATTTTAAATGAATTAAAAATAACCAGAAAAGAGAAAATTACTAAAAAATATCAAATGACAAAATAAAAAATATTAAAAATCATTTTTAGAAAGTAGAAATTAAAAGGAGAAGAATGAAATTGGTCCCATAATTTTTGGACCAATAATGAGAGAGATATGAATTTTTAAAGTGAAATGGAATTAAAATAATAAAATGAAAATAAAATCAGAAAATAGAAAAAGGAAAAAACGTGGAGCATTGGATGAAGATTCATTAATTGACGTGGATCTTCACGTGGCCAAGAAGCGCACACTCACCATACACGCGAGTCAACAGCGACACACCAAGCCTAATAAAAGGTCATAACATTGGACACACGTGATCGCATCTGGGAAAAGCAATGGACGGATCTGATTGAATCTGGAGACCAGACGGTGGCCAGCGCCACCGTCTTCTCCGGCCAACTTCCGGCCATGTCCAAAGTTGCAGAAATAAAAATGGTAATCAAATGGCACGATCCAAGCATCAATCGAGAGCTGGGGTGATGTACATCACCCCTGTACCACTCAATTCCATTTTAGATCTCTATCTTGAGAGAAATCAGAAGTGGAAATTCTGTGGTGTTCATATGAACTTCATGATTTTCAAAAATTGAAAGCATAACAATGTTGCCTTTGTGGCTGGTAATTGTAAGTCCTATTTGGTTTCTTTCCCCAGTAGGTCATTCATTCCCTTTTCCCCGACCGAGTCTTTCCATTGATTTATTTTCGTGGAAAAATCCCCTTGTGTATCCCAACAATTTTTAAAGGTGTAGCCTGGCCTACGCATAACTTTTATCCCCCAAAATCTCTGTCTCTCCTTTGATTTTTCCTTATGGGATGCACTGTGCTCCTGTGGACTTTCAGTCTCTTCGGATTCTTTTCCTTTGTGGAAATATATTCCCCACAAAGATTATTTTATCATTCATATCATACGCATTATGAGGTCCCGTAGGCACCAAAATTTGTCTCTTGATGTTATTATTTAAGTCCATTATACTGAGTTGATACGAATATTTTAACCTGAAGGTAGAGAAAAACAAGAAAGAGGGTTTGAACTATTTTCACTACAAATAAAAACTTTTGTAAACCCCACGCACACGAAAGACAGAGCAAATGACACATAAGTTTTTCCTGATTCGTTAGAAATTCAAAGCTAATCCAGTCCACCCGGCCAAGGTGATTTCGCCTTTAATAAGGACTTAATCAAATAATCTAGAATGATTACAACAAAACATCTAAGAGTATAATGATCTCTTAGCCCTCTCAACTCTACAGACTTCACAAGTCACTTGAGGAAATATTTAACACTATTTTAGAATTATAAGAAGGTGTTTAGTGCTTCTAGGTAAGTAGTTTGAACACAGTAAGAATAGTAAAAATTCACACTAAGAGCAACCACTCGTGAATAAAAATAGAGCAAGAATTAGTGAAATATTGAATTTGATTGCAGTATTCTTGTGTGATTGCTTTGTGTTTTGCATGATGGTAGTTGGACCTTTTATATAGTGCTTTGAATATGATGTCCTTGGCTGAAGCATTGATGTTGATATCTTGCCAATGATTGAACTTAATTGACATTAAGTTTGTTGTCCTTTCCAAAGAAGTTTAAGAGAGTATTTAATCTTCTCCATATAAAGATTCATACCATATTTGGAATACTTCTTTGCTAAGTCTTAAAGTTGATTTGTTAGGCGTGAATCAGAGTGCGGGGAATCCAGATCTTCTGTTAGAGCATGTATTCTTCAGGTAGTTGTTAGAAGTGATTTTCTTCAGAACATTTTGACTTTCATTCCTCATAGTGCTGAGCTCTACAGGCTTAAGATGACAAGGATCTTTAAGTTGCAGAGTGTCAAAGCCTTGTCTCATCAGAGCAATGCTTTGCGTTCAACTTTTCTAGACTTGTTTTGACGCTTAGACTTGTTTCTTTAGATTCATTAATCATTAGAGACCTGCACACTTAGAGAATTTTTTAAGGGTACCAAAATGTTTCATCCTTTGTTATCATAAAAGCTTAGAGATAAATTGTAGACCCAAAATCTTGTTCTAACAATCTCCCCCTTTTCGATGATGACAAAACTTCAGACTGATGATGAAACAATGATACTTCATAGACATTAAAGGAGTTATTTCAGGGTCAAATGGGTTATGACTCCCCCTGAGATAAACAGTCTCCGCCTAAATCTAATACTTAGGAATGTTTAGAGCTTCTTACCAGATCTTCTTATGTTGCCTAGCTTGTCTCTCAGATGTTTTACTCAGATACTTCCTGCAAAACTTTAGACTGCATAATAATTTTTAGATGTAAGCAGAGCATTTATGAGGCTTAGATATTAATTTCATCATAGGCTATTTAATTATTTCTCCCCCTTTTTGTCAGACTCGAAAAGACATAGTTAAAAATAGTTAAGGAAAAAAAACTTCATTAATCAAGAAACCAGGTACAGAAAAGAAAAATACTTAGAAGAAGAGAATAGAAGAGAAAAACACTTAGAGAGAGACAAAAAGAATCCTAAGGTGCCTAAGGGTTTGGAGGAGGCGTCATCCTCTGCAGTAGCTGAGTCAGTAGATTTTGAATGTTGGAGTTGACAGTCTTATTGATCCAGTCTGGCTCTCATAGTCTGTTGTTCTTTCTGGAGTTCCTCCAGAGTATTCAGCACCAGCGGAGCAAAGTCAGAATGAGATGATTCACCCTGAGTCAGAGCTACGTCCTTATCCATGGTAACTTCTTCCGTAGCAATGTTTGCTGCTTCTTTAGCGTCAAGCTTGGCTTTGGCTTTAACTTCAACAGCAGCAGCCTCAGCGACGGCCTTTTCTTCTGCTTCTCTTCTCGTTTTATCTTCTGCTTCCAATCTAACCTTTTCTTCTGCTTCTCTGTGAGCTTTCTCTTCTGCCTCTCTCGCCAGACGAGCCTCGAGCCTCTCTTCAGCTTCTCTGATGTAGCCGTTTTTGAATTGTTCAAAGAGGCCTTTCAGCTTGAATGCCTCAGATGTCATCCATTTGATAACTCTACTCAAGTGAATCCTTACTTCAGAGGGATTATCATTTAGTTCGGAGTTTTCAGAGAGTGATCTGAGCTTTTACACTGAAGATTCATAAAATAAGGCAACTGGCTCTTCCAGGGTGGGGAAGGTTGGTTCAGGGTCAGAGACTAGAATGATGGTTTCTGGTGAGGTGGAGTTTGTTTCAGTGGGAGGTTTAGATGGTTATCTAGGTTTGGGTTCAGACACAGGCTCTGTGGGTGGTTCTATTTGGGGTTCAGATGGTTGTTTTAGTTGAGGTTCAGATGGTGAAGGCATAGAGGTGTCTGGGATAGATGTAGATGGTTTAGAAAGTGCAGTGGAGTGAAGTTGGGCCAGTGTTAGGGTAGAAGGGTCAGGGTTCTCGGAGTCAGAGGATATGTTGTAATATGGTGGTGAGGAGGGAGTTGAGGAGATGGATAGGAAGGATTCATTTAGTGCTGAGAGGTCATATGTGGTGAGTGTTGTGGTAGTGAAATTTGTTTGTCGTGGAGTGGAGGAGGAAGGATTAAAGGTTTGATGTTAAGAGTTTGGTAGATTTAGTATAATGAGTTCAAAAGGGGTATAGGTGGAAATTGGTAGATGTAGGGAGGAAGATAGTTTCCTTAAGTTCAAAGTAGGAGTCCCAGAGGGCTAAGACTTACTTGAGATATGAGAGTCCAGAGGCGCAGGTGTTCTGGTTGCAGATGGTTCTCCCAAACTCAAAGTCTTTGACTTCTTCGACTTCTTAGAGGGATCTCATTTCCATCTTCATAAATTTTTGTGGCTTCTTTGGGAGCCAGTCCACGGAGAAATTAGAGATGTCTACCCCTTGAGCTGCTAGGTCCTGAAGATAGTGGGTGATGACCTTTGGGGGATCTATCTTAGAAAACAGGTAGAGACCATTGGGTATCTTCCTCTAATCCTTTAGAGCTTCCCGGGAGGTGTCTAGATTTGGCTTGACCAAAACTCTCTCCATGATACCCATGCTCTTTAGATTTCTTGAGTTTAGAGGCTTGCCGATGTCTACCATCACATCTTCCATCAGATTGTAGGATATCAAATGATCCACAAATTCGCTTTCGATCAGAACGTCGGAGAAAAAATAAAGCTTTGAATTAGTGAAATATTAAATTTGATTTGCAATATTCTTATGTGATTGCTTCGTGTTTTGTATGATTGTAGTTGGACCTTTTATATAGTGCTTTGAATATGATGTCGTTGGCTGAAGCATTGATGTTGATATCTTGCCAATGACGGAACTTAATTGACATTAAGTTTGTTGTCCTTTCTAAAGCAGTTTGGGAGAGTATTTAATCTTCTCCATATAAAGATTCATACCATATTTGGAATACTTATTTACTAAGTCTTGAAGTTGATATGTTAGGCGTGAATTAAAGTGCACGGGATCCAGATCTTCTATTAGAGCATGTATTCTTCAGATAGTTGTTAGAAGTGATTTTCTTCAGAACATTTTGACTTGCATTCCTCAGAGTGCTGAGCTCTACAGGCTTCAGATGATACGGGTCTTTCAGATGCAGAGTTTTAGAGCCTTGTGACATCACAGCGATGCTTTGCGTTCAACTTTTTTGGACTTGTTTGGACGCTTAGACTTGTTTCTTTAGATGCATTAATCATTAGAGCCCTACACACTTAGAGAATTTTATCAGGGTACCAAAATGTTTCATCCTTTGTAATCATCAAAACTTATAGATAAATTGTAGACCCAAAATCTTGTTCTAACATATCCTTCACATCCTCAGATAGAATGTCCTTAAATAGGGGCAGCTGTAAGACCCCAATTTTGACCCTAAGATCCCTCATGATATCTCATCGTTTTGCATTTGACTTTGGGACCACACCTTGGCATCCTCCTTACCCCTTATTCATTCGGGTTGCATTGGGAGAGATCACCAAGCACTTTTGATTGTATCATACTTTATTTTTTGTTGTCTACTAACCAAAATACCAAAAATATGTCTATGTGTAGGTTTGTTTCTTTTGTAGGTAGTGTGTGCATCCACCTGTGCCTCATCAAGTTGATATCTAGGGTTTGAGACCCTCATGGTAAGAGATAAATTAAGAAAAGGTCCAAATTGGTTATAAGTATCATATATGGATCCCCATGTTCATTATTTGTCATTTTGATCAAGAACTCATCAAGAGTTTGAAAATTGTTTGCCTCGGAAGTCCTAATTCATCTGGGTATCTTGTGTGACTTCCTCAACAAATATCTTCAACAATTTGTCAAATATATCAAGGGATACTTCATTATACATCATCTTATGGATATATGATCCTCCATGATTCCCAAAGATCAAGAGAACTTCAAACTTTCAAGTTGGTTCAAAGAGGTTAACTAGAGAAAGTCAACTGGTCAAAACTGTGGTTCCCTAGACCCTGTCTCCTACAATGTTTGCTATATGAAAATTATTCCAAGATAAAAGTTACTCTTTATGACATTCCAAACAATGTTCATGTTTGCATCAAGAGCTAATTTTTCTTGGAAAGTCATTTTTTATGGTAAACGATTATAGGTCATTTTGTTTGTGCCCTATTTAGGAGGTAAACTTCCAAGGACCATAACTTGCTCAATTTTTATTATATAAATGCCATCCAAGTTTCATGGTCAATTTCAAGATGTATTCTCCAACCTTTATTCTTCTATAAATGTCAAATTCAACTTGAAAGGGCATGTTCCATGAGGAAACATTATAGGTCATTTTGGGCCATCATCATTGAACAAGCAATTTTCCTCAACTTCTAAAATGCATAACTCCCTCATGCCAAATCCAAATGATGTCAAATGTGTGAACAAAAGGAATAGGAATGAAAGAGCTACAACTTTTTTGAAGAAACCATTTTCATTTGGATCTCATAGGAAAGGTTATTCAAAATGGAAGAAGTGGTCATTTGACTTTGTACTTAGAAAATTTTCAACAATGTTTGATTTCTCAAAATCCATCATGATCCAATCTGCAAATGGAAAAGTGTTCAACATCAAAGTCATTCCTCTAGATGCCAACTTTCTAAAAAGTCCAAGATAACTTCATTTGGATAAGAATTAAGGGACTTGCGCATGGTTCTTTTGTTGGGTTTGTCTTGGCAAGTTTTGACTCATGTGATCATTTATCTTTGCATGCTTACATGTGATGATTTTGGTACTCATTATGCATGAATTAGACTGAGATTGCATCATGGTTTGGCCTAATTCAATGAATATTTCTTTTTACATGCTTCCATGTGATGACTTTAGTATCAAATATGCACGGATTGGAAGTGGATTGCATCATTGGTTTGGCCTAATTCAATGCCCATGCACCCATGCACAACTTGCTAAATTTGGCCAAAAATTAAAATAGTGTGGAAATTAATTCATGAGATTATAAATAGAAGTGCATTGCTTTAGAATGGAGGACACATTGCCCAAACCTTGCCAAACAATCGCAGAACCCTACTCTATAGAATACCTTGAGGATTTCTTTGAATCGAGTTTGAATTTCACCTTCTGTTTTAAGATTCAAAATCCAAGGATTCATTTCCATTTTCATCTTATTTGATCACTGCAAGCAAGAGGAGGAAGAACCAAGTTGATTAACATTGAGATCAAGCAAAATCACTGCTTCCCGAAGGTGAATTTTTCCAAACTTCAAGCCTTCGATTCTCTCTCAATTCTCCACCATTATCTTTGTTTATTGGTTGTCTGAAGTTCTACCAATGTAGGCAATAAGATTGACTTACTTTGAGGTCAAATCGAAGAAACTCAGATTGTGTACCTCAAAATTCAATTCCTCATATCTCTCAATTTATTTGGAATTGGACAAAATTGAAGTCAGATTCGTGATCATGAGTTTCTTCTCTTTAAAATAGTGTCCTTACTTTTCATTTTCTGATTGGTTGAGGGTGGACTAGTCCGGTGAGGCCCATCGGAGAAGATGACCGAAGCCAGGGCTCCAGTGGTATGCTGGAATTTCCTAGACCATCTGATCATGAGTCCATGTTTTAATCTCAACCCTTCCTTTTGATTACCATCCATATGACACGTTGACTGAGGTGTATGGTGGGAAGCACGCACTTGGCCATCAGATCTGCCACCTCAATTAATGAGGGAGATGTGATGACCCTCTTTTTTTTCTAATTTTTATTTTATTTCTGATTTTCCATTTAATTCTTTTATTTTGTTTAATTCATATTAATTTAATTTTTAATCCAAAAAATATGACACTTTCACCAAAAATATTTAAATATTTTCCTCTTTCATATTTTGAATTAAAATCATTTTTTTGGATTAATTTTGATATTTTTCATGAATTAAATGTTTTTTTGGATTATTTTTTATTGATTTAAAATACTTCTGACTTTCCAAAAATCATGAAATCTTTTGTCTAAGGTCCTTTGACCTTGTTTGACCTAGGATAAATCCCTTTGCCATTTATTAGGTGTTTTGAAGGGATTTGAGGTTTTTCCAATTTAAAATAAATTTTAATTCATTCTTAATTTGACTTTTTAATTGAATAATTGCTTGAAAATTATGTTGAGCCATTTGTATGGTCTTGTGATGTTTGAATTTCTATTTGGCTTTGATCATGGTTGATTTGACTTTTGTTTGACCAAAACTATTGGATTTAATGGATTGATAAAATGTGAATTTAATCTCCCAAAATGAATAGATAGTATTGATCAGATGAAATTCCTCCTATCAATAATTTGGGTTTATATTTCCTCTTCCCTCTTCATCTTCATCCCTATTCTTCTCCAATCCATCATGGACCAATGAAATCTCTTCATGTCTAATGCTAGTTGATTCATCAATGACCTTGTGTTAGATGAATCTACATAATCCAGACTGAGATAGGTCCTCCCCCATTTTCTTTTAGTGTGTCGTATGTTTTAGGAGTTTGGTTCTTTGTACCAAATCTTTAACATGCATTAACACCTATATTTTATTATCCGACCTTAGATAGTTGTGACTTCTACATAAGTCCAATTACGATTACTTAACATAGAGCTAAATTTGATCAAGAAGGAATAACATTCTAGTAAGTGAGATTGTAAGTCTCCCATTCTTCATGGCATTGTATGAAGACTTGGTCTTTTTTCCTTTCATGAGAGCTAGTGGCATACTTGTTAAATTATCCAAGTTGGAGCCCTTCTCATGGATGATGTCTTGGTTCAAGGATTCATACTTGTGAATCAATGGTTGAGTGTTCTTTAAATAATGACTTAACAATTAAAACTCTTCACTAACATTTGACTAACCATTGACTAACCTTTTATTAATGTTGCTTTATTTTCAATTCATTTACTTAATGCAATTTAAAATTCAGTATATTTATCATTCATCTTCCATTTACATTTAATACAACTTATTTATGTTTCACTCCTTTTCACTTTTCTCACTTGAGAGGAGGACAGACACACCAATTCTGCATGGGGAAATAATATCACCAAAGCAGGGGATCAGAAAATAAAACCAATGCGTAAAATGCACAATGAAATATCTGATGTTGTGTTTTATGCATGAATATGCATGTATATGATTATGATTATGCTGACAAACTAGCACAAAGGATACAAATGACGAAGATTTGAATCATCACTATTAAACACTCAACTAATCTCGACAAGATGGAAATAACTACTAGAGAAGAGGATAGATATGAAAATAAATCATCTAGCTCAGAATAAACTCAACTCTGGCCGAGGAAAGACATGGAGAACATGCATCCAACCAATCATGACAAACATCACGGAGGGAAGAGAGCACTGCTGAAAATATCAACCAAACATGCCAAGGATAAAGAAGGATCTACTAAGGATTCTACCAAGTCAACATTGTGGGGAATTTTAAGTCAACACCATATCAAATGAGAGACAACCTTGCAGGGGACATAATCAATTATGCTTAGAACCAAGCACTATTGGGAATTAGAGAAGAGCTTCTATCATGAAAAAAAAGGAAATCTATTAGGGTCTCTAAGTGAGGAGAACCAGGCGCTCTATTGGGGATACTCTGACTTTCCAAAACAAATCAAAGACCACAAAAATTCTTCGATAATCAACAGATTCTTCTTGGATATTGCAAAATAAACCAATTCCAAGGCCCCAAAATAAACAACCGGAGCAAGACTCAAGCAGGGGACAAACTGTCACAGCTACGCAACACACCAATAAATGCATTGGGAATCTGGAGATCAAATAAAGATTCTAAGATATCCAGGGTTCATTAGTCAAGACACAAACTGGGGAAAGATAAGTTGCAAAGGAACAAATGATCAGCTCAATTGGGGATAATAGATTGCTTCGGGAGCAACTTATCAACCATGTCGGGGATGCACAACGAACTGTTGGGGAGTGTAGCGGGGTTTCCGTTACCTTTAGGTTTATTGACTAAACCAAAAGTCAACATACAATTCGAGTCTCCACCGCACTTTTATTTGTCCAAAGGAAAGGCTAAAAAGCGAACAAAAGCCAAGTAAGAAGTTTTTCAAATAAAAAACTAATAAAAATGTCATAGATCTAGGTAAGGGGGTTGGTTATGAAATGGGAAGGTTTTACGCACCCAAAAAATCCTTAGTACTCTAAGGGAACCCTTTTTGCAAACATGTGTTGTAGGTTGGTATTTGTGAAAAGATTTGTGCAAAAGATTTGAGGGATGAGAAGAGAATAAATTATATTTACAAATTTTGTTGTTTGCATGGATGAACCCATTGCCTACGTACCATCACAAAGGAGGATGAAAACCTAGTAGTTCGGGGTAAAAGTCTCAAAGATTGGTGAATTGATTTTAATCAAAAGCCTTAAGGTCTTTTGTTATCAAAGGGAGAAAACTCAACCTAAACCAACAATCCACCATGTGAGGAAGGCTTCAACATGCTAGTGAGGGGTTAACCCTATAATAAGCATGGAAGGCTTATAATCCAACACTAAGGATGAGGTGAGATTTACATCAACCACTATGATAACTCAAACCTATGACTAATGTTTTTGAAAAGGTTTTAACAAGTGGCCATTGGAACCACAAAAACAACTTGAAATGGATTATATTTACAAGTTAGATTTATTTACAAAAATTAGGTCAAAGTTGAATTAAGATTATTTACAATGAGTATTTCTGAAAAGAGTTTTGAAAAGTCAAAAGGCTTAAGGCATAGGTTTCTAATTTGAAATAAAGTCAAAGTTTTGAAAATGGTTTTTTGGCTTGGTTAGAGTGGGGAGAAGAAGAGAAGGACTATTCCTAAAACATACAAAGATAAGAGGGGAGAGAAAAACCCTTGGAGTTCCTTTTCTTGTAGTCATAGATATGACTCAAGAAGCTCTTTTCCTTTGGACTTAGCACACAAAACAAGCAATCAATAAATTGAATTCAAGCTCCTAGGATCTCTATTTGGCTTGGCTCTTAACTTTGCTACTCATGAAAATGGTCCTCTTTTCACAATCTCAAGGTGGAATCCCTTTCACACAAAAGCAAACATCAAAAAGCTCATAACACAATAAAGGGAATGGACAAAGAATAAGTTTGGAGGGGAAGTCCTTTGACATCAACTTTGAATTTTAGCATTCTAAAGGCATCAGGCCTAGTTGCTCTTCAACAAATTTTGCATTCTAAAGGCATGAGGCCTAGTTGCTCTTGAACTCCTTTAAGCATGGGTAAATCCTAATTCTAAGTCCTTTCTCCTTTTTGCATTTGGTTCACATAAAAACAAACACAAACAAAACAAGATAGCAATATATTTATATACAATAATGGGCTCAAATGAGAAAAAGAAAAATAAACATAAAATATGTGCTCAAGTGAGGAAAGATAAAAATCAAGATGAATAATGAGCAAGAAATAAATGACATTAAAAGTAAATGGCAAGAATTTAAAAGCTCAAATTAAAGTTAGTGGTTAGTAAGGTTATGTTAGCTTGTCTTAAGACAATGTAGCGCTATGTTAAGCAATCGTAAGTGGACTAATGTAGTAGTCACGCCTATGTGAGGTCGGTCAATAAGAATATAGGTAAAGAACACCAGTTAGAGATCATGACTAGTAAGCCAAGCTCCATAAACTTGCCATGCCAAACAAAAGGGAAAGGACCTTGTATTGACTTTTGGTTATTTGCTTGACCAAGAAGCAACCTATCTTGGACATAAAATAACTCACTTGATCATGGATCAAGTTGAGTTTGGTTTGGATCAAAGAAGGTTAAGCTTCTCATTTGTCAAGACCAACCTCAGGACTTTAACTCATTGGCCATTGATGGAAAGAAAGGGATGAAGATGAAAGGGAGAGGAAAAGAAGACAACAACCAATTCCAATTGATCAAATGTGAATCAAATCAACATCAATCAACACCAAACAGAAGAGAAATGAAGATAACAAGTCAAGAAGTCAATGATATTTTTTTGGTATTTTTTGAATTAAAAGAAAATACAAATAAAAAATAAACAAACCAAAAGGAACCTCAAATTCAATTTAAAGCAACTTCAAAAAGTCCAATTAAATTCTCATAGGTTCAACATAGTCAAACAAGCTTTGACTAATTTTCTCACAAATTTTTGAAATCAGAAAGTAATTAAGATAAATTAAAAACAACAAAAAATAGTATAATATGGATTAAAATCTCAAATAATCTCAAAACAAACAAGAAATTATGGAGATTATTTTTCATTGACTTATCATGATCCATAGATGCTATGAAAATATTTTGGAATTTTTTAAAAGTCAGAAAGTATTTTAAATTGAATTAAAACCATTAAAAATAAAATAATCCATGGAAAATATCAAATGAAGTCACAAAAATAATTAAAAATCATAATACGAAACTAGATTTTTCAGGAATAGTTTTGGAGTTGGTCTCATATTTTTATGACTTCAAATGAATTTTTAATGAATTTTTGAAAATGAAATGAATTGACTGAAAATAAAATGAAAAATGAAATAAGCGAAAAATCCAGAGCCATCAGATCCACATTCATTAATTGACGTGGCATTTGGCACGGTTTAGATCTGATGGCGCACGATACATCCAAGTCAAACGCGCCACATCATTAATTAAAATAAGTAAATAACACAGACGCACTAGATTAGATCCTGACAACAAGATCCAAAGGCCAGGAGCAGGCACACGTGGTGGTGGTGGTGGAAACCACCATCTTCTCCGGCCAGACAACAAATTCCGACCACCAGTTGCAGAAAAATAAAACTTAATGAAAATTAAAAACAAGGCCATGGAAATGAAGCTCGTGGGATGGAGATCATCACTATACCAATGGATTTCTCTCACTCTTCCTATATTCAGAGAAATGTGAAGGAGAAAATAATGGTGTCCACTCGGATTGCTCATGAAATGAAGAATTGTAAGCATCAACAGCTTGCCTCAAGTGTGAGGACTTTAGAAAACCACAGTAATACAAGAATGCTACATTGAATTAAGAGTTCTAGATCCAAAAAGTTTGAGATTATACCTCTGAATTGATGAACTTCTGGCCAAGAATTCTCCAAGATCCTTGCTCCTCTTTGATATGTGAATGTAATGGAAGTGATAGGCTAAGGAATTTGCCTTTAAAACTCAGCTAATGATGTTGAATTTAAAGCTCGAAAAATTGAAGAAAAATGATTAATTCCTTTAGTGATGGCTATGGTTTCACTTCTGCATCAGCCGATCATGCTTTGTTCATGTGCATGACAAATGGAATTTGAACTGCATGGGCCTTTGCAGGCGTGTGGAAGGCCCAATGATGGCTGAAAGAGATTGCTGAGTTCACATAGAAAGCCTTTGGATGTGCACATGAAATGGAAACAGCTTACATACCAAGTTATAACATGAAATATCCAAAATGCACCTAAATCAAAATAAATTCGAAACTCACAAATGGTGAATCCAAAAGACTAATGTGAGTAATGGTTGGAAAGCCCTTGAAATAAGGAACAAAAGTCATGTTGGGAAAAAAATCATTTGGCATGTGCAAATTGATGAAAATTGGTTGGGAAAATCCAAGTACAAAACATGTTCAAATCATTTTGAAAAATTTCACCAAAAGCAAGCTTAATCAAACCCCTCTGTTTTCATGATGCAAGTTTCAAATGAAAACATTTCAAACATAAAAGTTGTACATATTTTCAATATGGTCAATCTAGACTCAAAGTTTGCATCATTCGGATTTTCTATGACAAAGTTATGGGCATTTGAAGTTGGGTACTTTTTCAAATTCAATGAATTAGGTCCAAGATGACCTATAGTGTTTTGTATTATCACATATATTTATTTTAAGATTATGAAATTTTGTCTAACATAAAATTTGAACTATACATCTCAATATTTCCAATGTATTTGGTCTCACATCAAAATCATAAAAATTAAGGAAGTTATGCCCTTGGTAAGTTGACCCAAAATTAGGGTTTCAGTCAAAATGACCTATAATGTTTTGAAATGAATGATGAAATTACAAGTTTAAAATGGATTTTTGATGAACATGAAAGTTGTTAATATGGTTCTTATGAACATGTTTTATTTTGGGGTCATCTTCGTTTGACAAACACACCAAAAATTATATCTCATTAATCCTCAACTTAGTCAGATGATTTTGACTGGTCAACTTTTCAAAGCCGAACTTCCAATCTTGATGTATAAATGATTGAGGGTCCTCAAATAGGCTCATATATGCATAAAATGATAAATGAAATAACTTACCTTGATTAAACTTGATCAGAGGTTGAGATTGCTTCATGGGAAAGGCACAGTCAAAGCACAGTGAAATTAGGGTTTCCTGGGGAAACAATCTTCAAGCCCTTTGGGTTATCCTGATAAAATTGGAAAATTGAGATACTTGGGAGACATATATGATGATTAGGAGCTTTGTGGACCATTTTCATGCTTTTTCTCATCTTCATCTAGCCATTTCATTGGGCTCATGAGCCTCCTAGGAGCATTGTGGAGCACATGATCACTTGAGCTTCAAAACAAAAAAAGTTAGTGACATATTTTTGTGCTTTTGGTTAGTAATCAAATAAGAAGAGCAATAATATACAATATAAGCATGCTTGATGGTCTCAAAACACTCAAACAAGTCCCAACCCTAGGGTTAAGGAGCCAAACATGCTATGATCCTTAAGGCAATGCACTTGTGCAATAACATGATGCCATGAGGGATCTTAGGGTCAAAATTAGGGTCTTACAGATTCCCCTATTTAAGGTCGTTCTAGCCGAAGATATGAAGGTTAAAATCTTCGTCTCGACGAGATAGAATAAGCTTAAATAATATAAGAGATGAATTTTGGTCCCTAAGAGACCTCATGATGTAAATGTATGCATGCAAAATAAAATCTTCGTGGTGAATAATTACCATAAAGGAAAAGAAATCAGGAGAAACTGAAGATCCACAGGAGTAACACACTCACTAGGGAGACAGAGACTCTGGGGGAAATAAGGTAAAAATGCTAGGAGACACTAAGGGATTCCATGAAAATAAATCGATGGAAAGACTCGAGCTGACGCAAAGATGCATGTATTGGGGAATATGCCAATACAACAAGACTAACCACAAAGGACACATTGGATAAAAATCCAGACTCAAACGGGGACGTCCGCAAAGGACTCAGCTGAGGAAGAAACATCGTGATATTACCGGTTACTGGGTAATAAACTCAAAGGGAGACATGTTATCAAAACACTGGTTACCGGGTAAGAGAACAACACGCTCAAAAAGAAAGAGTATCTAAGACCGGTATAAGGGTGAGAGATATCAATCATCCGAAACATCTGAGGAGGACCCAAAAGGCACATCTCAACTCAGGAAAATCTGACTCCACAGGGGACAAAAAGTCATAATATGGAGCAGAAGGAAAGAACACCAGGGATATCGGTTACTGGGCATATAATACGTGACCAACCAGGCGTGAATTGGGAACATATCCAAGACACTCATCATCCGAAAGGAGGGCTGACAAAGCAAACTCGACTTACAGGATGGACATTCGATTCCACAAGGAAATACGAATCTTACTCGACTGGGGAAGAAAAAGACTTCGATTGAAGAGCGCATGAGATATATTATCTACTACCGTTATATGGGTAAAAACGTAGGTAACATACTCACATGGAAGATTATCCATAATCGATTACTGGGTTAATAAAGGATAAATCTACCGAAAGGAAAGGACATCGGGATACCGGTTACTGGGTATAAAATGATGACCAATCAGAATGGAGAAACAATCATTACCAAACATGGGTAAATGAAAGATGACTCGCTAGGTATAAATTGCCTGACAAAAGCAATTATCCAAGAGATATATCACCGGTTGCTGGGTGGTACACTCAAAAACGAAGGAATATCAATACCGGTTAGTGGGTAAAAATAACCAACAAAGAGGGGATTACATCTACCAGTTACTGGGTAGAAAACCAAAAAAATAGGACTTACCACTACCGGTTACTGGGTAGAAGGCCACAAAATTTGCTGGGGAACGGATGAACAATTGCTGGTTACTGAGCAATTGAACAAACGAACCACAGGGAACTGCAGGGGATAACAACAAAGGAAATCAATCTAGGAACAAACTAGAAAGACACAATCAAACAAGACTCAACCCGATGAGGATATAACTCAGGGGAGTAATTCCATCCCGACACACAACTAGGGAGGAAACTGAAACAATAATCATCCACGAGGACATAACTCAGTGGGGAAGGAAGAGGGAAAGATAAACACTTTCTACCTATGGGGCTAACTCTATATGGAGAGATCAGACACAAACATCTGCTTGGGGGAAGAACATTTTACCAACAGCAGGAGATAACAAGCAAAGATATATGGCAAAGAATGCATCATGAATATCTAAATGCTATGATTATGCATGTATATGCGTGATTTGTGTATGATTAATGCTAACAAGCAGCCATATCTAACACGAATAAGTCCAAGAATCACGAACAGAAACTCGACAAACACCTCAACAAGAAGGGAGAAGCCCGCTGGAGAAACTCAACTTGGGAATAACCCAAGAAGGATGAAAATAAATCATCGGGGATATCACACCCTATCCCAAAGCTACACTCGTTGAGGATACAAAGAAGATGTATTCAGGAGCAGCGAAAGAAGAGAATCAAACAGATAACTCAAATCTGATGGGGATTGTCTCTAGGATAAGAATAAATAAGGGGAGTCTTTAACAAAAGCTGGGAATAGGCAAAGTCAAAGCTTCCAACATGCAGGAAATAACACTCTGCACGGGAGAAGTATTCCTGTCGGGGAGTTTCCATCAACTCTCTTGGGGACAGGTGGTTTAAAAAAAATAAGATCCTCCGGAGAAGAAACTCTACTGGGGAAGCTTATGAATATGAAACTCCATGGGGAACAACCACCAATCAGATGTACACCAATCAAAACACTCCCTTCTATCTTCCGGAGAAGAAACTCTGCAAAAGGGAAATAATAGCATTTTGCTTCACTAGGGAAAGAAATAAACATCTTCACCACCAACTCTTAATGCTAGAAGAAATCTTCAGACTCGGAGGAGATACAAACATCAAACTCTGATCTAGCAACCCTACAAGCTGCAAATACTCTGGAGGAAACTACCTTGGCTGGAGAAGTTGGAAGTGAATCCTTCATCAACAAGTGACATACCGGGGATACCTCTTTTCAAAATGAAACGGGAAATAAGCCCTTCATCAACTGGCGACTTCATTGGGGAAACAATTATGACACGCTTACTCCCCTGAAGATTCCTACTCAGGTTGGGGAAAGACAACCTTCCTCGTGAGTAGACAGTCAAGATAAGCATATCAACTTTTATCAATCTATAAGGGATTTTAGGTCAATACACACAAGGGATGGCAACCACACAAATGATAAAACACAAATGCTAGTGCCTGACAAAGAGGGATACACATCTCTAAAATATCGAGGTAAAAGTTGGAACAGAAGGGATCATTCACAGATCAACCATATACCAATCATGGATTGCTAAAACTCCGCAGGAGAAACAAGTATGTACACAAACAAACTATCCGGGAAGGAATTGGATGAAAATTCAACTAGGGGAAAGCAATCCATAAGACAGATCAATCCACTACCACCGAGGAGATCTTCTCATACCATACTCTCTGGGAAGCTGATGATGTACTATTCTTTCTGCGCTCGCTGGGGAGACAACTTGAAAGTTGATGAAGAGGACATAAGAATGCCAGAATATGAACAAATGTCTTACCCTTTGATGATCGTACTATCCTTGGGAAAGCACTGAGGACATCCCTCTTATCCTTTCAGTCATTGTGAATGTTCACTTTGTTTAAAACAGTTTATTTATGAAAACTTCATTTGTTTAAAATAATGATATTCATCAATTAAGACATGCAAACATTTGTTAAACAGAAACAAATAAGAGTGCAAAGAATTGGATAAAGGCTCAAATTTATTTAAGAGAATGGTAGCCCGCAAATGGCGAGACTCCATGGATCTTTACAAATTTGAAATTGGTGATATACATGGAAAAAGGGCTACATTGAACATAATGACCGTTTCTCCACCAACTCCGAATCCACGGTATTTGAAACTTCAGTTGATGATGACTGAGTGAGAATCTTTAACAGATGACAGTTGTAGAACAAAGTCTTGTCAGGATGCAGTTACTTGCCAAATCCCTAATTTTTGCCTAGATTGCCCCAGGGTGAGGTACTCAATCTAGCAGGATATATATTCATTTTTTCATGTCTCTAACTTTTGCCTGGATCGCCCTTTCGGGTTTTCAATCCACCGAGACACTCATTTTTGCCTAAGCAGCCCTTTCGGGTTTTCAGCTTAGCGAGCTATTCTATTTTTATTTTTAGGCGAAGTATTTCTTGACTGCATCTGAATTCACAGGACGAGTGAAATCCTCCCCATCCATAGTTGTGAGCAACAAAGCACCGCCTGAAAAGGCTCTCTTAACAACGTATGAACCTTCATAGTTTGGAGTCCACTTGCCCATGTAATCGGGCGCGAAAGACAAGACTTTCTTAAGCACAAGGTCACCTTCTCGGAACACACGAGGCTTGACCTTCTTATCAAAGGCTTTCTTCATCCTTTGCTGATATAATTGACCATGGCACATGGCAATTAATCTCTTCTCTTCAATCAAATTCAGTTGGTCAAAACGACTCTGAACCCATTCAGCCTCAGTCAACTTAGCTTCCATTAAGACTCTCATTGATGGGATCTCGACCTCGACAGGGAGCACAACCTCCATGCCATATACAAGAGAGAAAGGGGTTGCCCCTATTCAAGTGCGGACAAATGTACGATAGCCATGCAAAGCAAATGGCAGCATCTCATGCCAATCTTTGTATGTGACAACCATCTTCTGAATAATCTTCTTGATGTTCTTGTTAGCAGCTTCAACAACCCCATTCATCTTGGGTCTATAGGGAGAAGAATTATGATGTGTAATCTTGAACTCACTACACAGCTCTTCCATCATCTTATTGTTCAAGTTAGATCCATTATCAGCAATGATCTTGTCTGGCACACCATATTGGTATATGAGTTGATTCTTGATAAACCTCACAACCACCTGCCTGGTCACATTTGCATACGATGCCACATCAACCCACTTGGTGAAGTAATCAATGGCTATGAGAATAAAACGGTGACCATTCGACGCCTTAGGTTCAATCAGGCCAATCATGTCAATTCCCCACATGGAGAAAGGCCATGGTGAGGAAATAACATTCAGAAGTGTTGGGGGAACATGAATCTTGTCCGCATAAATCTGACACTTATGGCATTTCTTCACAAACTTGCAGCAGTCAAACTCCATTGTCAGCCAATAGTAGCCTGCTCTCAACATCTTTTTCGCCATGGTATGTCCATTGGAATGAGTACCAAATGAACCCTCATGGACTTCAGTCATCAACAGGTATGCTTCGTGTCTATCCACGTATCTAAGCAGAACCATGTCAAAATTCCTCTTGTGAAGCACATCACCATTAAGGTAGAAACTGCCAGATAATCTCCTCAAAGTCTTCTTATCTTTAATAGATGCCCCAGGAGGGTAAGTCTGACTTTGGAGAAAACACTTGATATCATAATACCACGTCTTATCATCTTTCACCTCCTCAACTGCAAACACGTGAGCTGGTCTATCCAAGCGCATCACGGTAATATTTGGGACTTCATTCCAATAATTGAGAGCAATCATTGAAGCAAGCGTAGCGAGAGCATCCGCCATCCGATTCTCATCTCGAGGAATATGATGGAAGTCAACCTTAGTAAAGAAAGTTGAAATCCTCCTCGCATAATCTCTATATGGGATGAGGCCAGGCTGGTTCGTCTCCCATTCACCCTTAATCTGCTTAACAACAAGGGCCAAATCGCCATAAATATCAAGATGTTTGATCCTAAGATCAATACATTCTTCCAAACCCATAATATAAGCCTCATACTCCGCCATATTATTCGTGCATTTGAAAGTTAGCCTTGTTGTAAAAGGAAAATGTGTGTCTTGAAGAGTAATAATCACTGCCCCAATACCATTTCCATACTGATTGACACAGCCATCGAACACCATACCCCATTGGGAACTAGGCTCTGGCCCTACATCGAGCGTAGGCTCATCACAATCTTTCATCTTCAAATACATAATCTCCTCATCAGGGATGTCGTATTGCATAGACTGATAATCTTCAATTGGTTGATGCGCCAAATGGTCAGCCAAGATACTACCTTTAATAGCTTTTTGGGCTCGATACTCAATATCATACTCAGATAACAGCATCTGCCAACGGGCAATTCTCCCAGTTAAAGCAGACTTCTCAAAGATATACTTGATCGGATCCATTTTGGATATCAACCAAGTTGTATGATTCAACATATACTGGCATAAACGCTTAGCAGCCCAAGCCAAAGCACAACATGTCTTCTCAAACATTGAGTACCGAGACTCACAGTCAGTGAACTTCTTACTCAAGTAGTATATTGCATATTCTTTCTTTTCTGATTCATCTTGCTGACCAAGGACACAACCCATGGAATCATCAAGCACAGTCAAGTACATAATCAACGGCCACCCTTCAACAGGCGGAGACAGAATCGGAGGCTCAGACAGATACTCTTTGATACTGTCAAAGGCTTTTTGGAAATCCTTGGTCCAATCATGACGCTAATCTTTCCGGAGGAGCTTGAATATAGGTGCATATGTGGCAGTCATGTGGGATATAAATCTCGAAATGTAATTTAAGCGGCCAAGAAAACCTCGGACTTGCTTCTCAGTTCTGGGCACATGCATCTCTTGTATTGCTTTGACCTTGGTAGGATGAACTTCAATACCTCTCTCGCTGACAATAAAGCCCAATAACTTTCCGGAACGAACTCCAAATGTACACTTGTTCGGATTCAAGCGGAGTTTGTACTTCCTCAAATGCTGGAAAAGCTTCAACAAGTGTTCTACATGTTCAACTTCCGTTTTCGACTTTGAAATCATATCATCGACATACACCTCAATCTCCTTGTGCATCATGTCATGAAACAAGGTAGTCATAACACGTTGATACGTGGCTCGGACGTTCTTCAAACTGAAGGGCATCATTCGATAACAGAATGTTCCCCAAGGTGTGATGAATGTTGTCTTCTCCATATCCTCGGGTGCCATTTTAATCTGATTATAACCGGAAAATCTGTCCATAAATGAAAAGACATTGAATTTATCCGTATTGTCTACCAACATATCAATGTGTGGTAGAGGAAAATCATCTTTTGGACTAGCTTTATTTAAGTCATGGTAATCCACACACATTCAGACTTTTCCGTCTTTCTTAGGCACAGGTACAATATTGGCCACCCATTGAGGATATGTAGAAGTCACCAGAAACCCTGCGTCAATTTTCTTCTGAACTTCTTCTTTAATTTTCACTGCCATATCAGGATGAGTTCTTCTGAGCTTTTTCTTCACAGGCACACACTCAGGCTTCAACGGCAAGAAATGTTGCACGATATCAGTATCTAGACCAGGCATGTCTTCATACAACCAGGCAAAGACGTCGACATATTCTCGTAGTAACTCAATCAACCCCTTCTTAACAGACTCTTCAAGGAGTGCCCCAATCTTTACTTCACGAATGCAGTCTTCAGACCCCATGTTGGCTGTGTCCAGATTCTCAAGATGCGGCTGAATGACCTTCTCTTCGTACTCAAGCAGACGGGTAATCTCATCAGGAATCTCTTCAACATCATCTTCTTCTAGCCCAAATACAGGGAACTCAAAGTTGGGAGATGGTGTTGGATCATTATGTTCAATGGATTTGATTAACCTGCATAATAATTTTGAGTATAAAAGAGATTTTAGAATTCAAACAAGGCAAATCATTATGCAGATGAAAATTGATTTTATTCTCTTTTTTAGGGTTTTATGGTGATCACCAATTTCATGCGAAAAGCAAAAAAAGAAAAATAATTTGGAAAGCAAACATTTAACATGCGATTATTGAATGAATATCATTGTATTAATCAAATATGCCAACAATGTCTTCACTTCTCCTTTTGGCATGGGAGAAATGTTTTTAAACAAGAATGAACATATTACGTTGACTTATGGATAACTGTTGGAACATCAACAGCGACCCAATTATTGCAGATCCCGCCAGGTATGACAAAGTTGTCGAGGTCTTCCTCTTCATCTTCTTCAATGATGGAAGCAGGTTCTTGATCTCCCTCGGTGTGGATGAAACCTCCACTCTGAAACAGCCCAAGATCATTGGAAACACCAGAAGAATACCCTATACCAGCCTGGGACTTATTATCTTCCATCTTTATCATTTTCCCCAAACCATTAGTTACACCATGCTCAATGGCCAACTTCGCGTCATTGTAGGAGACAAATGAAGAAAGTCCTTTCCTAGAAGGCTCAGCAATAGATAAGGCTTGGAATGGAGTTCCAACCTCATCCTCAGCATCAATGTAGGAAAAGGAAGATAAATGGCTGACCAAGAGAGCCTTCTCTCCTCCTATCACCACCAACTTCTTGTTCTTGACGAACTTCAACTTTTGGTGTAGGGTGGATGTCACAACGCCTGCCTCGTGAATCCATGGTCTACCAAGTAAACAGTTGTATGACGGATGTATGTCCATAACTTAGAAAGTGGTCTAGAAATCACTGGGTCTAATCTTGATCGGGAGTTCTAATTCACCGATCACAGTCTTGTGCGATCCATCAAAAGCTTTTACTACCACTCCACCCTGCCTCATGGGAGGCCCCTGATAGGATAGTTTAGCAAGAGTGGACTTTGGCAATACATTAAGTGATGACCCTGTATCCACCAACACATTGGAGAGGACATCGTCTTTACAATTTATAGAGATATGTAAAGCCAAATTGTGTTCTTTTCCCTCCTCGGGAAGATCGTCGTCACAGAAGCTCAAATTGTTGCAGGCAGTTATATTCGCAACAATGTTATCAAACTGCTCAATTGTGACATCGTGATCCACGTATGCCACGTCTAAAACCCTTTGCAACGCTTCACGGTGTGGCTCTGAATTCATCAAAAAAGATAGGACATATATCTTTGATGGAGTTTGAAGCAACTGCTCTAGAACATTGTACTCACTCCTCTTGATGAGCCTCGACATCTCATCACCATCCTCTCTCAATATGCCAGACTGGCCAGCAAGGATACGAGCCTTAACAGATTTGACAACAATAGGGTCAACACCTTTCACAACAGGAACAAAATGATTTGAAGATATCCCCACGGGACCAGCAGAACTGACAACATCCTTCTTCACGACGCCTTCATGGGATTTCGGATGAGCCGAGAAAACACAACCACTACGGGTCACTCCACTAACGCCGGAAATGCTTACGATAGAGGTTGAGGGAAACGACACCTCCTTCCTATCTTCCAGCATAACAGCATTATAACGGTACGGAACCGCTCTATCTGACACATACGGGACAGGGCCCGCTGGCTTGATCACAAGAGTTGACACCACCTTCTTCTAGCTGCCATCATACTTAATGACAACAGGATCAGGAATTTTGAACATTGGAATGATAACATCAACTTCATCCTCATTACGATTTTGAAGTATCTCAATCATCCCTTGGTCTAGCATCTCTTGGATGTCCCTTCTTACTCTGCGGCATCCTCTTTCATTGACAGTGCACTCATGACATCTATCATGATCATGGTCATAATGATTGTGCTCACACAACAGCCTATACATCTCTACCAAGGACCGCCTTATATCATTCACATAAAGGACTTTGTATTTGCCAGGGCACCCCTGAACCATATTGACAGCTGCCTTCCCATGCTCGGGCAATGGGTTCTTCTTCACATTCGGGCCTACATCCTCAAAGAATAGTATCCCACTCCTTACAAGGTCTTTCACCTTGGTCTTCAAAGGAAAACAATTCTCCACGTCATGTCCGGGCGCACCGGAATCATACACACAATGAAGTTCGGGCTTGTACCACCATTGAGGATTGGCTGGCACAGCAGGAGGATCACGAGGAGTTATCAACTTCCTATCGATTAAGGAAGGATACAATTCAGCATAGGTCATCGGAATTGGGTCAAAAGTCACCCACTTCCTCTCATAGTTGCTGGTGTTGTTGTTGTTATTATTGCGAGGCTGGTAAGCCTGCTGTTGTTGACGAGGTTGTTGTTGTGGTTGTTGAGCTTCTCTGAAAGGAGGAGCTATATGAGCCACCGGTTGACGACTGGTCGCACTTCCTTCCTCCTCACAAAGGGCCTTCTTTTATTATGGGAAGAAACAGCATGAGTCTCCCCTTCCTTCTTCCTGGCAAATCCTTTGTACTTCTTTGCTGGGCAGCTATCATCACGATACGAACGTCCTTCACGGACTCCCTCTTCTAGCCTCATCCCCATATTTACCATTTCGGTAAAGTACGAGGGAGCACTAGCAATCATGCGCTCATAGTAGAAAGAGCTCAAAGTCTTCAGAAAGATCTTTGTCATCTTCTTCTCCTCCAAGGGTGGCACTATCTGAGCTGCCAACTCCCTCCACCTTTGGGCTTATTCCTTGAAGGTTTCTTTGTCTTTTTGGGACATCGCCCTCAATTGATCTCTGTCTGGCACCATGTCCACATTGTATTTATACTGTTTCACAAAGGCCTATCCTAGATCGTTGAAACTGCGGATGCTTGCACTCTCTAGCCCCATATACCAACGGAGCGCAGCACCTGTCAAGTTGCCCTAAAAATAGTGAATCAGCAATTGATCATTATCTGTCTGGGTCGACATCTTGCGGGCATACATCACAAGATGGCTGAATGGACACGTGTTTCCCTTGTACTTCTCAAAGTCAGGAACTTTGAATTTAACTGGGATTTTCACGTTGGGCACTAAGCACAGCTCAGCAGCACTCTTGGCAAATAGATCTTTGCCTCTCAGCGTTTTCAGTTCCTTGCGCAGCTCAAGGAATTGGTCCTTCATCTCGTCCATCTTCTCATACACATCCGGGCCCTCAGACGGCTCAGAATGATAGATGGTGTCTTCAACATGCGGCAAAGTGTGCACAACGGGAGGTGGCACAGACATGACCGGGCTAGATGCCGGCATGGAAGCAAAAGTGGGAGCGAAACCCTCTGGCATGAAGTTAGATGGAATTCCCCAAGGGAATCCAGCAGGAAGACTAGGATAGAAGTGAGCGGTGGCAGCAGGCACTGTTGAGGTAACCACTTCAGAAAAAACTGTCCTTGCGGGAGGAGTTGCAAGAGTTGGAGAGGCTTGACTCTGAGCGGCAAGAACTGACTCCATCATGGCAGTCAACCTGGAAATCTCCTCTTTCAGATCTCGGTTCTCTTTCTCAAGGTGTTCCATGATCTTCGAATGATTTGCTCGAGTGTTGTATCGGTGCGTCAGCTTGTCTTCAAAATAAATGAAGAGCAAAGAGTTAGACCACTATATCAGGAGCTCGGAATCAAAAACCTACTTATGCATATGATGCATGTAATGCTCGTGCATATGATTTGCTTTTAATCGGAGGAACTTTATAAAGATCTATTTGCAAATGTTTTTTTTTAAACATTTAACTGTTAAGACATATGTGGAATACTCAAAGCAATATAATATTTGGAAACTTTTTACACCAAAGAAGTAGTACAGTCTTGGTAACCAAATACATACAAGAGAAAAGGAGAATAAACATCCTATGGAGCCCTAGTAACAGTCGTCTAAAGCCTTCGAGATCGGAAGATACGTCGCACGAAGCCTCTTCACCTCTCTCTCATAAGCTGCTTCCATGTCGGCCTTCTCCTTGGCGAGCTGATCATATCTCTTCTTCCAAAACCTAGACGAGTGAGGCAGGAGAGAAGTAACCACATCATCAGGCTCATCAATAACCTGATGCTCTAGAAACTCTATCATTGTATCCTTATCCTTAAGCTGATGAAGAAGCTCCTCACACTCACGAACCCAAGCACGCAAATGATCTTCATCTCTTAACTCCTCTACTCCTTGATTAGGGAGGGTTGAAGGAACAACCATAACCATAGGGGTAGGTCTCGGATAATCGTACGACATGCGGTATTCGAGAGCTCTCTTCCTTACCCAAGAGGTGTAAGGTTCCAAAGCAACACAATTCTTCGGACCAGGCTCATTCCTCCCTTTTATATGAACTTTGCGCCAGGCGCGGACCATCTTATCCTTCAAGTTTTGGGGATCTTTACCCTCTTGAAAGAATAAGCCTTCCAACAAAATGTTGTTAGGTTTATCCTTTAAGGGGAACCCAAGCTGACGGCGAGCCAAAGCAGGGCTGTAGTTAATTCCACCACATGTACCAAGAAGAGGTACATTGGAGAACTCACCACAAGAATCAATAATCTTAACACCATCATAAACATGATTATACCAAGAGATATCATCGTTAGTGAGAGACATAAGTCTCGTGGACCACCGTAGACATCCCTTGTTCTCCTTGAAGGCAAGCGTCTGAGGCAAGTGCGAAATAAACCACTTGTACAACAGAGGCAGACAACATACAATGGAACCACCACCCTTTGCATTCCTCATATGCAAAGAGAAATAAGTGTCACCCAACAGAGTCGGAACGGGATTAAGAGAGGAGAAAATCCTAATAGCGTTCACATCCACGAAGTTGTCGATGTTGGGTAATAACACTAGCCCATAGATGAGGAGTACAAATATGACTTCAAAATCTTCCTTCCTCATGGCCTTCCCAAACAAGGTAGCTTGGGAAATCATAAAATCAGACGGGAGACCTTGAATTCCACCTTTGGTAGTCATATTGGCAACAATGTGAGATACCTCCACAGGAAGCATATCAGCAATCTCTTGAGAAGACAGAATCTTCTCCAAACCACTGAACGACAACTGGTCAAGAATAGGTATGCCCACATGATAAGCATACTCTTTTAATGTAGGCAAAAGCTGGAAATCTGGAAAAGTGAAGCACCGATATAGAGGATCGTAGAACTGCACCAACACACTCATCAGACCCTCATCCACTTTGGTAGAGAGAATAGCTAGAAGCTTCCCATGGCGAGCTTTGAACTCCAAAGGCTCTAATACATAAGATGTCAGACGCCTTAACTCTTTCAAGTCGGGTTGTCTGAAACTGTACTTCTTCATATTCCTTCTTTGCTTATCCATGTCTGAAAATTTGCAAATAGACCTCTTAAGTTCCTTGTAAAATCTTATTGTTGATGACATAATGCGAATGAATGCATGGATTCATGGATGCTACAAACACACTTAAGGATCAAGCAAGTCACACCACACAAAGGTCACGGGATGGCTCAAGTCATCGTCAATATCAATCATCCATTTTGGTGCATTATGGTTTACACCTTATCAACACCCAGTTCCATTGATGTTGAGGATATACGAGAACGGATCAACCGCGAATCACGGGTTTGTTTTGAGTCACAAGCATGGAGTCTCGGTTAAGAACCACCCAACGAAAGTGTATTATGGTTAAACCTGACAATCATGTTCTAAAAGGTTCCCATAGTCATCATCCCATCTTTTGGATATTATCGGATAAAATGACTACTCGTCTTCCAAAAATATTCTCAAGAGGGACTCTTATGAGTGTAGTATCGCGTAATAATCGTATCAAGTCTTACAATTGAATGACCTTCACACTACGTCCTAAAATAGGCCAAGATGGGCTAGGTATCTAAGGTCCTTGGCTTCTAAGATTCCTATTGGAAAGAGTAATGCCTAACCACGACTACTCGTGTGACATTAGTGATCCCAATAAGACCTCCACCAAGTGAATGGACTTGCAAGTTAACTTGTTAAGGAATAACTCCACACAAGTCAACAAGACTATGCCATTCTCCTATCATAAGTGCACTCGAGTTCGGGTATAGAACTCATCTCACAAGAAACCACCAAGCATACAAGCAATATATATATCAAGCAATTTATACATTACAAACAATACATTCATCCCAAATTTGCACAAAAATATGTCACAAATAAATATAAACATACAACACATACAAGCAAAAAGTAGGCTAAACCCACTAGAGAGATGTTTCCCCAGCAGAGTCGCCACTTTTCTATAGCGGGGTTTTCGTTACCTTTAGGTTTATTGACTAAACCAAAAGTCAACATACAATTCAAGTCGCCACCGTACTCTTATTTGTCCAAAGGAAAGGCTAAAAAGCGAACAAAAGCCAAGTAAGAAGTTTTTCAAATCAAAAACTAATAAAAATGTCAGAGATATAGGTAAGGGGGTTGGTTATGAAATGGGAAGGTTTTACGCACCCAAAACATCCTTAGTACTCTAAGGGAACCCTTTTTGCAAACATGTGTTGTAGGTTGGTATTTGTGAAAAGATTTGTACAAAAGATTGGAGGGATGAGAAGAGAATAAATTATATTTACAAATTTTGTTGTTTGAATGGATGAACCCATTGCCTACGTACCATCACAAAGAGGATCAAAACCTCGTAGTTCGGGGTAAAAATCTCAAAGATTGGTGAATTGATTTTAATCAAAAGCCTTAAGATCTTTTGTTATCAAAGGGAGAAAACTCAACCTAAACCAACAACCCACCATGTGAGGAAGGCTTCAACATGCTAGTGAGGGGTTAACCCTATAATAAGCATGGAAAGCTTATAATCCAACACTAGGATGAGGTGAGATTTACATCAACCACTATGATAACTCAAACCTATGACTAATGTTTTTGAAAGGGTTTTAACAAGTGGCCATTGGAACCACAAAAACAACTTGAAATGGATTATATTTACAAGTTAGATTTATTTACAAAAATTAGGTCAAAGTTGAATTAAGATTATTTACAATGAGTATTTATGAAAAGAGTTTTGAAAAGTCAAAAGGCTTAAGGCCTAGGTTGCTAATTTGAAATAAAGTCAGAGTTTTGAAAATGGTTTTTTGGCTTGGTTTGAGTGGGGAGAAGAAAAGAAGGGCTATTCCTAAAACATACAAAGATAAGAGGGGAGAGAAAAACCCTTGGAGTTCCTTTGCTTGGAGTCATAGAGATGACTCAAGATGCTCCTTTCCTTTGGACTTAGCACACAAAACAAGCAATCAATAAATTGAATTCAAGCTCCTAGGATCTCCATTTGGCTTGGCTCTTAACTTGGCTACTCATGACAATGGTCCTCTTTTCACAATATCAAGGTGGGATCCCTATCACACAAAAGCACACATCAAAAAGCTCATAACATAATAAAGGGAATGTATAAAGAATAAGTTTGGAGGAGAAGTACTTTCAGATCAGATCAACTTTGAATTTTAGCATTCTAAAGGCATGAGGCCTAGTTTCTCTTCAATGAATTTTGCATTTTAAAGGCATGAGGCCTAGTTGCTCTTGAACTCCTTTAAGCATGGGTAGATCCTAATTCTAAGTCCTTTCTCCTTTTTGCATTTGGTTCACATCAAAACAAACACAAACAAAATAAGATAGCAATATATTTATATACAATAATAGGCTCAAATGAGCAAAAGAAAAATAAACATAAAATATGTGCTCAAGTGAGCAAATATGAAAATCAAGATGAATAATGAGCAAGAAATAAATGACATTAAAATTAAATGGCAAGAATTTAAAAGCTCAAATTAAAGTTAGTGGTTAGTAAGGTTATGTTAGCTTGTCATAAGACAATGTAGCGCTATGTTAAGCAATCGTATGTGGACTAATGTAGTATTCACACCTATCTGAGGTCGGTCAATAAGAATATAGGCAAAGAACACAAGTTATATATCATGACTAGTAAGCCAAGCTCCATAAACTTGCCATGCCAAACAAAAGGGGAAGGGCCTTGTATTGACTTTTGGTTATTTGCTTGACCAAGAAGCAACCTATCTTAGACACAAAACAACTCACTTGATCATGGATCAAGTTGAGTTTGGTTTGGATCAAAGAAGGTTAAGCCTCTCATTTGTCAAGACCAACCTCAGGACTTTAACTCATTGGCCATTGATGGAAAGAAAGGGATGAAGATGAAAGGGAGAGGAAAAGAAGACAACAACCAATTCCAATTGATCAAATGTGAATCAAATCAACATCAATCAACACCAAACAGAAGAGAAATGAAGATAACAAGTCAAGAAGTCAATGATATTTTTTTGGTATTTTTTGAATTAAAAGAAAATACAAATAAAAAATAAACAAACCAAAAGGAACCTCAAATTCAATTCAAAGCAACTTCAAAAAGTCCAATTAAATTCTCATAGGTTCAACTTAGTCAAACAAGCTTTGACTAATTTTCTCACAAATTTTTGAAATAAAAAAGTCATTAAAATCAATTAAAAACAACAAAAAATAGCATAATATGGATTAAAATCTCAAATAATCTCAAAACAAACAAGAAATTATGGAGATTGTTTTTCATTGACTTATCATGGTCCATAGATGCTATGAAAATATTTTTGGATTTTTCAAGAATTTTTTTTGGAGTTGGTCTCATATTTTTATCACTTCAAATGAATTTTTAATGAATTTTTGAAAATGAAATGAATTAACTGAAAATAAAATGAAAAATGAAATAAGCAAAAAAGCCAGAGCCATCAGATCCACATTCGTTAATTGAAGTGGCATTTGACACAGTTCGGATCTGATGGCGCACGATACATCCAAGTCAAACGCGCCACATCATGAATTAAAATAAGTAAATAACACGGACGCACGAGATTAGATCCTGAAAACAAGATCCAAAAGTCAGGAGCATGCACACGTGGTGGTGGTGGTGCAAACCACCATCTTCTCCGGCCAGACAACAAATTTCGGCCACCAGTTGCAGAAAAATAAAACTTAATGAAAATTAAAAACAAGGCCATGGAAATGAAGCTCGTGTGATGGAGATCATCACTGTACCAATGGATTTCTCTCACTCTTCCTATATTGAGAGAAATGTGAAGGAGAAAATCATGGTGTCCACTCTGATTGCTCATGAAATAAAGAATTGAAAGCATCAACAGCTTGCCTTAAGTGTGAGGACTTCAGAAAACCACAGAAACACAAGAATGCTACTGTAGCGGGGTATTCGTTACCTTTAGGTGTATTGACTAAACCAAAAGTAAACATACAATTCAACTCACCACCGCACTTTTTTTTTGTCCAAAGGAAAGGCTAAAAAGCGAACAAAATCCAAGTAAGAAGTTTTATCAAATCAAAAACTAATAAAAATGTTAGAGATCTAGATAAGGGGGTTGGTTATGAAATGGGAAGGTTTTACGCACCCAAAACATCCTTAGTTCTCTAAGGGAACCTCTTTTTGAAAATATGTGTTGTAGGTTGGTATTGGTGAAAATATGTGCAAAAGATTGGAGAGATGAGAAAAGAATAGATTATATTTACAATTTTGTTGTTTGAATGGATGAACCCATTGCCTACGTACCATCACAAAGGTAGGATCAAAACCTCGTAGTTTGGGGTAAAAATCTCAAAGATTGGTGAATTGATTTGATCAAAAGCCTTAGGGTCTTTTGTTATCAAAGGGAGAAAACTCAACCTAAACCAACATTCCACCATGTGAGGAGAGCTTCAACATACTAGTGAGGGGTTATCAAATAATAAGTATGGAAGACTTATAATCCAATCACTAAGGATAAGGTGAGGTTTACATCAACCACTATGATAACTCAAACCTATGGCTAATGTTTATGAAAAAGTTTTAACAAAGGTGGCCATTGGAACCACAAAAACAACTTGAAGTGAGTTGTATTTACAAGTTAGGTTTATTTACAAAATGAAGTCAAAGTTGGATTAAAATTTATTCACAATGAGTATTAATGAAAAGATTTTTGAAAAGTCAAAGGCATAAAGCCTATGTTTCTAATTTGAAACAAAGTCAACGTTTGCACAAAAGAATTTGGCTTGGGTTAGAGTGGAGAGAAGAAGAGAAGGGCTAGTCCTAAAGCATACAAAGATAAGGAGAGAAGATAAAACCCTTGGAGTTCCTTTTCTTGAAATCATAGAGATGATTCAAGATGCTCCTTTCCTTTGGACTTAGCAAACAAACAAGCAATCACACAAATTAAGATTCAAGCTCCTAGGATCTCCATTTGGCTTGTCTCTCTTAACTTGGCTACTCATGACAATGGTCCTCTTTACTATCTCAAGATGGAATCCCTATCGCACAAGAGCAAACATCAAAAAGTTCACAACACAATACGAGGAATGGACAAAGAATAAGTTTTGGAAAGGAAGTCCTTTGAAGTCAACTTAGACATTTAGCATTCTAAAGGCACGAGGCCTAGTTGCTCTTGAACAAATTTAGCATTCTAAAGGCATGAGACCTAGTTGCTCTTGAACTCCTTTAAGCATAGGTAATTCCTAATTCTAAGTCCTTTCTCCTTTTTGCATTGGGTTCACATAAATAAAGACAAAACAACCACAAGACAACAATATATTTATATACAATAAAGAGCTCAAATGAGCAAAAGAAAAATGACATAAACATAAAATATATGCTCAAGTGAGAAAAGGGAAAAGCAATATGAATAAATGAGCAAGAAGTAAATTGCATTAAAGTAAATTCCAAGAAATTAAATGCTCAAATTGAAGTTAGTAATTAGTGAAGTTATGTTAGTTTGTGATAAGACAATTTAGCGCTATGTTAAGTAATCGTAAGTGGACTAATGTAGTAGTCACACCTATCTGAGGTCGGTCAATAAAACTATGGGCAAATAAACACAAGTTAGAGATCATGACTAGTAAGCCAAGCTCCATAAACTTTCCATGCCAAAAGAAAAGAGAAAGGCCTTGTATGGACTTTAGGTTTTTTGCTTGACCAAGAAGCAACCTATCTTGGACACAAAGCAACTCACTTGATCTTGGATCAAGTTGAGTTTGATTTGGATCAAAGAAGGTTAAACCTCTCATATGTCAAGACCAACCATAAGACATTAACTCATTGGCCCAAAAAATAAAAAGAAAGAGATGAAGAGGAAATGAATGGAAAGAGAACTCAAATGTCAAACGCAATTGGTCAAAAGTGAATCAAATCATCATCAATCAATGCTAAACAGAAGAGAAATGAAGGTTACAAGTCAACAAGTCAAACATATTTTTTGGGTATTTTTTGAATTAAAAATAAATGCAAAATAAAATGGACAAAATATGGTCAAACCTCAAATTCAATTCAAATCAACTTCAACAAGTTCAATTAAATTCTCATAGGTCTAACATAGTCAAACAAGCTTTGACAATTTTTCTCAATAATTTTTGAAATCAGAAACTATTTTAAAACAATTAAAAACAATAAAAACAACACAATATGAATTAAAACCTCAAATAAATCTCAAACCAATTAAGAAATTGACGAGACTATTTTTCATTGACTTATCATGATCCATATGTGTTAGGAAAATATTTTTGGATTTTTCAGATATCAAAAAGTATTTTAAAATAAATTAAAACTATTAAAAACCAAATAATTCACAAAAAATATTAAATGAAGTCACAAAAATAATTAAGAATCAAAATATGAAACTAGATTTTTCCAGAAATTTTTGGCATTGGTCTCACATTTTTGTGACTTCAAATAAAATATTTATGAATTTTTGAAAATAAAAGGAATTAAATAGAATTAACAAAAAAATAAGAAAATAGCAAAAAATGCGCAGCCATCTGATTATCTCATTAATTGACATGGCATTGATCCTAGGGCTCAGAGGCGCGGATGCACGAAAGACCAAAGTCAAGCGCGCTACATCTGGATTTAAAATAAGTCAATGCAAGCAAGGGCCAAGATTATAACGTTTCAGTATCATCCAATGGTTCCAAGGCTTCCACGTGAGGATGGTGGTGGAAACCACCATCTTCTTCAGCCAGACAACCAATTTCGGCCACCACGCGCAGGAAATCAAACCTTAATAAAAATGAAAAAGGAAGGTATCAAAATGAAGTTGAGGTGATGTACATCACCCCTGTAACCATGGATCATTCTCAAAGTTCCTATTTAAAGAGAAACATGAGCTTGAAGATCATGGTGCTTGATCTGAAATGGCACGATTTGCAAAATTGAGACCACCACTGGCCTGCCTCATGCTTGAGGACTTCAGAAAACAACACAAACCAAAGAAATTCACATCATATAGCAAGATCTAGATCAAGAAAAATTGAGGTTCTACCTCTGAAATGCAGCTTCAAACAACACGAATTCTACAAGCTTTTGATTCAATCTTGCCCTGGAAGTGTGATGATGATGCAAGGTTAAGGAATTATGCTTTGAATTTCAACTAATGATGTTGAAATTCAAGCTTGAAAATGAAATAGAAAAACTGAAATTCCTTTGGTGAGGGTTTGGTTTTCAATTCAGCAGCACTTCAGATCTCCTTGTGGTTGATAATTGAAGCTCAAGGCACCTCTATTTATAGTTGAATGTGATGCAATGCAATGCTTGGCTCGTGTGCATGAAATTTGGATCCTCCATGCATGGGCCTGTACATGCGCATGTGAGGCCCAAGAGTGAAGGGAAATCCATGATGAGATCAAATGCAAGTGAATTGGACGTGTAATTGGAGCTGCATTTGCTTGCACATGAAGTTACAAAGTGAAATGCAGAAATGAACATAAACATGTAGCTCTTCGAAACTTACTCATGGAAAGCCCAAAAAATTAATATGAGTAATGGTTGGAAATACCATGAAATAAGTAACAAAAGTCATGTTGGGCGAAAATTCATTTGGAGTTTGGAAAATTATGAAAACTGGCTGTTAAGTTTTGGGTACAAAACATGTTTAAGTCACCTTTGAAAATTTTCCCCAAAAGTAAGCATCTTCAAGCCCTTCTGTTTCAATGATGCGAGCCTCAAATGGAAAAACCTCCAACATCAAAGTTGTATATATTTTCAATGTGATCAATTTAGACTCAAATTTTGCATCATTTGGATTTTTCATGAAAACGTTATGGGCACTTGAAGTTGGGCATTTTTCAAATTCAATGACTTAGATCCAAAGTGACCTATAATGTTTTGTATTATCACATGTGTTTCTTTTAGGATTACGAAATTTTCTCCAACATAACATTTGAATTATAAATCTTAAGATTTCCAATGCAATTGGTCTCACCTAAAAATCATAAAAATTAAAGAAGTTAGGTCCTTGGGAAGTTGCCCAAAATTAGGGTTTCAATCAAAATGACCTATAATGTTTTGAAATGAATGATGACCTTCCAAATTTCAAATGGATTTTTTATGAACATGAAAATTGTTCATATGGTTCTTAAGAACATTTTTTATCTTGGGGTCATCTTCATTTGACAAACACATCACAAGTTGTGTCTCAGTGATCCTCAGTTTAGTCAGATGACTTGACTGGTCAACTTCTCAAGGCCAAACTTCAAATCTTGATGAATGAATGATTGAGGATCCTCACATAGTATCATATATTCATAAAATTAATAATGAAAGAACTTCCCTTGATTAAATTTGATCATAGGTTGAGGTTGCTTCATGAGCAAGACATAGTCAAAGCACAGTTGAATTAGGGTTTCCTTGGGAAACAATCCTCAAGGCCTTTGGGTTATCTTGATCAAATTGGCAAATTGAGATACTTGGGAGACATATATGATGATTAAGATATTTGTGAACCATTGTCATGCTTGTTCTCATCTTCATCTAGCCACTTCATTGAGCTTAGGAGCCTCCTAGGAGCATGGGAGCACATGATCACTTGAGCTTCAAAACAAAAAGAGTTAGTGACATATTTTTGTGCTTTTGGTTAGTAATCAAAATAAGAAAAGAAATAATATACAATTCAAGCATGCTTGGTGGTCTCAAACCATCTCACACAAGTCCTAACCCTTAGGATAAATGAGCCACACATGCTATGATCCTTGAGGCAATGCAATGAGCAAATGGTATGATGCCATGAGGGATCTTAGGGTCAAAATTAGGTTCTTACAACTACATTGAATTAAGAGTTCTAGCTCCAAAAAGATTGAGATTATACCTCTGAATTGATGAACTTCTGGCCACGAATTCTCCAAGATCCTTGCTCCTCTTTGATATGTGAATGTAATGGAAGTGATAGGCTAAGGAATTTGGCTTTAAAACTCAGCTAATGATGCTGAATTTCAAGCTCGAAAAATTGAAGAAAAGTGATTAATTCCTTTAGTGATGGCTATGGTTTCACTTCTGCAGCACTTGGGATCTCCAAAAGGTTAGCAAATGAATGAGAGGAAGTGGTTATTTATAGGTGAATGCATCAGCTGATCATGCTTTATTCATGTGCATGGCAAATGGAATTTGAATTGCATGGGCCTTTGTAGGCGTGTCGAAGGCTTAATGATGGCTGAAAGAGATTGCTGAGTTTACATAGAAAGTCTTTAGACGTGCACATGAAATGGAAACAGCTTACATACTAAGTTATAACATGAAATATCCAAAATGCACCCAAATCAAAATAAATTTGAAACTCACAAATGGTGAATCCAAAAGACTAATGTGAGTAAAGGTTGGAAAACCCTTGAAATAAGGAACAAAAGTAATGTTGGGCAAAAAATCATTTGGCATGTGGAAATTGATGAAAACTGGATAGGAAAATCCAAGTACAAAACATGTTCAAATCATTTTGAAAAATTTCACCAAAAGCAAGCTTAATCAAACCCCTATTTGTTTCATGATTAAATATTCAAATGAAAACATTTTCAACATAAAAGTTGTAGATCTTTTCAAGATGGTCAATCTAGACTCAAAGTTTGCATGATTTGGATTTTCTATGACAAAGTTATGGGAATTTGAAGTTGGGTACTTTTTCAAATTCAATGAATTAAGTCCAAGATGACCTATAATGTTTTGTATTATCAGATGTATTTATTTTAGGATTATGAAATTTTGTCCAACATAACATTTGAAGTATACATCTCAATATTTCCAATTCATTTGTTCTCACATCAAAATCATAAAAATTAAGGAAGTTATGCCCTTGGTAAGTTGACCCAAAATTAGGGTTTCAGTCAAAATGACATATAATGTTTTGAAATGAATGATGAACTTCCAAGTTTAAAATGGATTTTTGATGAACATGAAAGTTGTTAATATGGTTCTTAGGAACATGTTTTCTTTTGGGGTCATCTTCATTTGACAAACACATCAAAAATTATATCTCATTAATCCTTAACTTAGTCAGATGATTTTGACTGGTCAACTTTTCAAAGCCAAACTTCCAATCTTGATGAATAAATGATTGATGGGACTCAAATAGTCTCATATATGCATAAAATGATAAATGAAATAACTTCCCTTGATTAAATTTGATCAGAGGTTGAGATTGCTTTATGGGTAAGGCACAGTCAAAGCACGGTGAAATTAGGGTTTCCTTGGGAAACAATCTTCAATGCCTTTGGGTTATCTTGATCAAATTGTAAAATTGAGATACTTGGGAGACATATATGATTCTTAGGAGCTTTGTGGACCATTTTCATGCTTTTTCTCATCTTCATCTAGCCATTTCATTGGGCTCATGAGCCTCCTAGGAGCATTTTAGAGCACATGATCACTTGAGCTTCAAAACAAAAAACGTTACTGACATATTTTTGTGCTTTTGGTTAGCAATCAAATAAGAAGAGCAATAATATACAATATAAGCATGCTTGGTGGTCTCAAAACACCCAAACAAGTCCCAACCCTAGGGTTAAGGAGCCAAACATTCTATGATCCTTGAGGCAATGCACTTGTGCAATAACATGATGCCATGAGGGATATTAGGGTCAAAATTAGGGTCTTACAGGTAGAACAAAGTTACCAAACTAACTGCTCGGAGAAGACCAACAATTCCTCACACATCAAGGCTTACCGTCCCTGATAATGTTGTTGAGGTTCCTTTTTGGAATTGATTATTCTTGAAGTAAATGTTTTATTATTTTAAGAAAAATGATTATTCATTTATTTATTTTGAAATTATCATCATAAAAATTCAATTTTAAAACAAAAAAATAATAATAATACAAAATAATTGGATAAAAGCTCAACTTTATTTAATAGAATGGTAGTCTACAAATGGTGGGATTCCATGGATCTTTACAAAGTTTGAAAATGGTAATTTACGTGGAAAAGGGCTATATTTAATATAATGCTCACTACTCTCCCTACCAACTTTGAAATCTAGTGTGCTCTTGTCTTCGGTTGAAAATAATGAATTAGAGCCAAATGACTGCTCAAAAAGTTGCTTCAAAGATCAGAACCAGCCGGATGTAGTTACTTGCCATAATCCCTTATTTTGCCTAGATTCCCCCAAGGTGGGGTACTCAATCTATCAGGATGAATTTTCTGTTTTATGTCTCTAACTTTTGCCTGGATCGCCCTTTCGGGTTTTTAATCCACCGAGATGCTCATTTTATACTAAGCCGCCCTTTCGGGTTTCCAACTTAGTGACCTATTTTTTTCCTTTTTTAGGTGAAGTATTTCTTGACTACCTCAGCGTTCACAGGACGTGTGAACTCCTCACCACCCATAGTCTTAAGAATCAAAGCACCACCTGAAAAGGCTCTCTTAACAACACATGGGCCTTCATAATTAGGAGTTCATTTTCCCCTAGAATCAAGTTTGAAATATAGAATCTTCTTGAGCGCGAGGTTGCCTTCTCTGAACACGCGAGGCCTGGCCTTCTTATCAAAAGCTTTCTTCATTCTCTGCTGATATAACTGACCATGACACATGGCAATCAATCTCTTCTCTTCAATCAAATTCAGTTGGTCATATCTGGCTTGACACCATTCAGCCTCAGTCAACTTGGCTTCCATCAAGACACGCAATGAAAGGATCTCAACATGCACGGGGAGCACAACTTCCGTGTCATAAACGAGAGAGAAAGGGGTTGCCCTTGTTGAAGTACGGATGGATGTACGGTACCCATGCAAAGCAAATGGGAGCATTTAACGCCAATCTTTGTATGTCACAACCATCTTCAGAATGATCTTATTAATGTTCTTATTTGCAGCTTCAACAGCCTCATTCATCTTGGGTCTGTAGGTAGAAGAATTATAATGTGCAATCTTGAAGTCTTTGCAAAGAGGTTCCACCATGTTATTGTTCAAGTTAGATCTATTATCCGTAATGATCTTACTTGGCACACCATAACAGCATATAATATGATTCTTGATAAACCTTACAACAACTTGCTTGGTCACATTTGCATACAATGTCGCTTCAACCCACTTTGTGAAGTAACCAATAGCCACCAAAATAAAACAACGTTTTTTTGCTACTTTGGGCTCAATCATGCCAATCATATCAATTCCCCATATAGAGAAGGGCCATGGAGAGGAAATGACATTCAACAGTGTTGGAGGAACATGAGTCTTATCCGCATAAATTTGACACTTATGGCATTTCTTCACAAACTTGCAACAGTCAGATTCCATTGTCAGCCAATAGTAACCTGCTCTCAACATCTTCTTCTCCATTACATGTCCGTTGGAATGAGTACCAAAGGAACCTATTCAATCATCAACATTTTTGCTTCGTGTCTATCTGTAAGACCTCAATTTTGACCCTAAGATCCCTCATTCTATCTCATCATATGCATTGGCATTGGGATCACACCTTGGCATCCTCATTACCCCTCATTCATTTGGTTTGCATTGGGAGAGATCACCAAGCACTTTTGATTGTATCATAATTTGTTTTTCATTATTTACTAACAAAAATACCAAAAATATGTCAATGTATAGTTTGTTGCTTTTGTAGGTAGTGTGTATGTTCACTTATGCTCTATCAAGCTCATATCTAGGGTTTGAGACCCTCAATGCAAGAAGCTCAATCAAGAAATGGTTCCCATTGGTTCTAAGTATAACAGATGGATCCCCATGATCTTCACATATCATTTTGATCAAGAAATCATCGAGAGTTTGGAGTTTGTTTGCCTTGGAAACCCTAATTCATCTAGGTATCTTGTATGACTTCTTCAACAAGTTTCTTCAACAATTGATCAAATATTTTAAGGGATACTTAAAATATTACATCATATTACACATATATGATCCTCCATGAGTCCCAAAAGTCAAGAGAATGTCAAGCTAGCAAGATGGTTCATGGTGGTTGGTCAGAGAAAGTCAGTTGGTCAAAACTAGGGTTCCCTAGACCCTATCTCCTACACGTTTTGTCATATGAAAATGATTCCAAGAGAAAATTTACTAAAAATGACATTCTGAACAACTTTCATGTTGAAGTCAAGAGCTATGTTTTCTTATAAAGCCATTTTTCATGGTGAAAGATTATAGGTCATTTTGTCTGAACCCTAGTTTGGAGGTTAACTTCCCAAGACCATAACTTGCTCAATGGTTATTATATGAAATCCATTCAAATTCCATGTTCAAATTCAAGATGTCTACTTAAACTTTAATGTTTGGAGGAAGTTCAAATTTAACTTGAAAATGCATGTGCCAAGAGGAAACATTATAGGTCATTTTGGACCAATACCATTGAACAAGTGATTTTCCTCAACTTCTAAAATGTATAACTCCTTTATGCCAAATCCAAATTTGGTCAAATATGTGACCAAATTGAATAGATTTTAAAGAGATACAACTTTTATGAATAAACGTTTCTCATTTGAAGTCCATAGAAAAAGTTATTCAATGTGGAAGAAGTGAACATTTGACTTGGGACATAGAAAATTTTCAAATATGTTTGATTTCCCAAACTTCCACCTTAAAATTCATTATGATCCAAGCTTCAAATGGAAAAGTGTTCAACATGAAAGTTGTTCCCCTTGATCTCACCTTTCCAAAAAGTCAAAGATCATCTCATTTGGCCAAAGGATGAAGGACTTGCGCATGGGTGCAAATTGAAGAACCATTTGGATGTTTTCCACTTCCACTTTTCATACACGATTGCATGGCTCTGTAACATGGTTTCAGCATGATTCACACTTAATTTTGGATCTAATTACATGACTTGACGGGCCTATCATACGCCCATGCGAATATGCAAAGAGATTACACAATTTTTGCCAAATTTTGAAGTGTGTAGAAATCAATCTAATGGCCTATAAATAATACCCTCATTGCTCAGAATTAAGGACCTCATGCCTAAAATTTGAACCTGCAATCCCAAACCCTCACCATTGAAGGATAATCTTGAAGGTTTCATTTGAAAATCGAGTTTCAATTCTCCATCTGTTTTGAGATTGAAACTCCAAGAGTCCAGACCTTTTTTTGATACTAATCACTTCCAACAAGCATATGAAGCAAGGCCAAGCATAATTGGAATCAAGATCGTGGCAATCTGAATCTCCATTGAAGGTGAATTTTCAGAATTTTCTTCTCTTCGATTCTCCCTCAATTCTTCACCATTATTTGTGATTTTTGGTTGTCTGAAGTCCTATCAATGTAGGCAAGAGGATTGAGTTGCTTTGAGGTCAAGTCGAAGCAACTCAGTTCATGATCCTCAAAATTCAAATCCCTGTATCTTTTTATATACTTGGAATTGGAGAAAAATGAGGCCAGATCCGTGCTCCTAAGCATTTTCCTTCAAATTAGTGTATTCACTTTTCATTTTTCATAAGGTTTTGGTTGGACCAGTTCGGTGGTCCTCACTGGAGAAGATGACCGAAGCTAGGGCTCCGGTGGTGCGCTAGATCAATCCAGGCCATGTGATCTGTTTGAAATGATTTAATCTCACGCGTCCAATTTAATTACCAAGAGTGTGGCGTAGTTGACTAAGGTGTTTGTGGAACGCGCACACTTGGCCATCAGATTTGCCACCTCAATTAATGAGGGAGATCGATGGCCCTTGCTTTTTTATTTATATTTTATTTTCAGATTTTTTATTTAATCCATTTATTTTGATCAATTCATATTAATTTCATTTTTAATTTAAAAAGTATGGGACTTTCACAAAAAAAAATTAAATATTTTCCTCTTTCATTTTCTAAATTAAAATTATTTTTTGGATTAATTTTGATATTTTTCATGATTTAATTGTTTTAGTGCATATTTTTAATTGTTTAAAAGTACTTCTGACTTTTCAAAAATTATGAATTTTTTTGTCTAAGGTCCTTTGACCTTATTTGACCTAGGATAAATCTCTTGGGCATTTATTTGGTGTTTTGAAGAGGTTTTAGGTTTTTGACCAAACTTAATTCAATTTAAATGCATTTTAATTTGATTTTTAATTGATTAATTGTATAGAAATTATGTTGAGCCATTTTTATTGACTTGTGAAGTGTGACTATGTGTTTGGGCCTCGGTCAAGGTTGATTTGACTTTTGTTGGATTAAAATCATTGGATTTAGGGGATTGATGAAATGTACATTTCATCTCCCAAAATGAATGAATGATTTTAATTTGATAAAACTCCTCCCATGACCAATTTGTGTTTATCTCATCTCCCATCCCTCTTCATCTTTAATCCCATTCTTTCCCATCTTTTCCATTGACCAATGAAGTCTCAATATCCTAAGGCTAATTGGTTCATCAATAACTTCATGTTAGATGAACCAATACAAATATGGATGAGATAGGTTCATCCCTTGATCTTTTTCTTTTTTGTGTGTGGTATGTTTTAGGAGTATGGTTCATTATACCATATCTCTAACATGTTTTAGGAGTATGATTGCTTAACATAGCGCTAAATTTTGACCCAAAAACATAGCATTCTAGTAAGTGAGATTGTAAGTCTCCCCCCTTTCATGGTATTATATGGAAACTTGGCCGTTTTTCCTTCCTTTGGAAGATTTCTTGGTTCAAGGATCCATGCTTGTGAATAGAGGGTTGAGTGTTCTCCAAAGAATGACTTAATCATTTGAAAAGCAAAACATCACTAACATCTAATCAACTAACATTTGACTAACTTTTTATTAATCTTGCTTTTATTTTCAAGTCATTTACTTTATGTAATTTAAATTCAAGTCATTTACCATTTCACTTTCCATTTACATATCATTTAACTTGTTTATGTTTATGTCATTTTCACTTTGCTCACTTGAGCCATATATTATGATTGTACATATTTGTTTGTGTATCTTGTTTGTGTTTGTGGTCTTAGGACCTTAAAATACTTAATAAACAACAAAAACCCTAAAAAAATGTTTGTGTGGACTGTTGATTTGATCTGAGCTTTGGACTTAGAATTAGGCAACATTCCCTATGCAAAAGGACTAGGCCAATGCCAACATTTCTCAGACCAAGTTATTGGGATTTGAGCTTTCATATGATGCAAGTATTGGGATCCATTTGAGTTCATATTCTACATGGTCTTGATACAACCGTTACTTTGAACTTGTTGTTGGAGAATTGCCATCCAAGGCGCAGCGGAATTTAAAAATTTCTCCATTTAGTGATCCTTACGAATGGGCATGATCAGTGATAGAATCGTTACCTCTTGTGGCGATTCAAACCTTTGGTGCAGATCTCTGATAATGATCAAAACCTTTGATACAAATCCACGGGGCGATCACGAACGTTGAACGATGACAACGTCTCTACTCAGTCCACACGAACGGATTCCTTCAATCGTAGTGCTAGCTATTATGAATGAAGGCTTTGAGTGAGAGAGAGATACGAAATTCCAATTCTTAAGTTGTGTTGTATTCCCATACAAAGCTTCTACACAAGAGCTCTATTTATAAAACAACTTGTGTGGGCTTCAAGCCAAAAAGCCCACTTAAGTGCATTTTGGCCTATATCTCATAATATGCCAAAATCACTTAAGTATTTGGTACCTTACCATATTTCGTATTCTGCTTAAGTACACCGTACCTTACGATGTTCCTTAATTATTCTATCTCTCATCAATCCGTCCTTTGTGTGTGACCCTATAGGTTTTCGCGACGTTGGCAATTATATTAAATCACGCATTTAACATAATAAACAGTAAGCGGTATCTAGCAACACATCACTGCTACCCAAGTCACAAAAATGTCATGTGATCTGACAAAACCTCCTGTGATAATAATTATGTGTATAATTACCCCTTTGCCCTTATGTCTATATTGAACACAAGGTATAGACCGTGTCACCCTTGTCCAGTTCAATATTGGGCCCATAGACATTTATCTTGTTACGCAGGATTGGCAAATTCCATCTAGGACACTCATGTCCCTCAGCATGCTTCGTGGAGTACCCATTAACTGTCTTTATGGTTATCCAGTTACGGACAACGTTGGATCAGCAATAAAGCACTCGACTCTACATCTAGGATCCATAGTGGTTTCAGGTCGAAGAGTGGTATACACTATTATCACCATGAGAATAACTTATGACACTTTGCATAACTTTTTATATAGTATTCTCATAGCGGGTCAATCCGGTATAAATATTACTCTTAATATTCATACTTATGTTTAAGACTTGATAACTCTTTATCCATGATCCATGAGATGTGATCATCAGTCTACAAGCATAATAGTCTTAATGCTTTAATGTTATCCCACTTCACATTAAAGCTCGACTACGGATACTTTAAGAATAGTGTCCTTATATTCAATGTGTTCTCATGATTAAGTCACACTTAATACATTAAACGGGCTATATATTCCAGGGACTTTATTAATCAACCATAATAAAGAAAATGCCTTTAAATAATTCGATACAAGTACCAAAAGTATTGGCCTCTAGGGCTTACACCAACAATCTCCCACTAGCACTAGAGCCAATCAGGCATACCCCGTATGCCCATTGATCTAGTATGGCCATCATGCTTCTGCTGCGCAAGAGGCTTTGTCAGTGGGTCAGCAACATTGTCAAGTGTAGGTACTTTACATATCTTCGCACAACGCCTAAGTATGTGTTTGGATCGTTGGTGAGATCTAGGCTCCTTAGCTTGTGCGATAACACCATTGTTGTCATAATAGAGACCAATGGGATCCACAATGCTATGGACTATGCCAAGTTTATTGATCCGAACAGCTTCCTTTGCTGCACTTAAGGCAACAATATACTCGGCCTCAGTTGTAGAATCAGCAACTGCATCTTGCGTTGAACTTTTCAAGCTCACAGTGCCACCATTTAAGCAAAACACATAACCAGATTGGAATCATTCATATTAAAGCGTCTCAACACTTTGTCTATGTATGTACTCTGACTTAGGCCAAGCATTTTTGTGATCTATCTCTATAGATTCTGATTCCTAATATATAGGCTGCTTCACCTAGGTCCTTCATAGAAAAGCATTTCCCCAACCAAGACTTTACTTGTTGCAGGGTAGGGATATCGATTCCAATGAGTAATATGTCACCTACATATAATACCAGGAATACGATCATGCTCCCACTAACCTTCTTGTAGACACAAGGCTCATCTTCGTTCTTGATGAATCCATACAGTTTAACTGTTTTATCAAAACGAAGATTCCATGAGTAGGTCACAGGCTCATCTTGATCCATGAGTAATACATCACCTTGATCAGATATCCATATATCTCAGGTAGGTGACGTATCCTGCCTGACCTACGTTGGTCTTGTTCTACTTGAGCAGGTTGCTCTTACACAACTACTTGTGTTTCCTGCTCTAATTCCTCCATAGGTGTATCGATGCTTTGTGATTCTTGGATTTCTTCAAGCTCTACTTTCCTCCCACTGGTTCCTTTGGAATTAAAATCCTTTTCTAGGAAAACTCCAGTTCGAGCGACAAACACTTTTCCCTCAGAAGGATTGTAGAAGTAATATCCTCTTGTTTCTTTAGGATACCCCACAAATAAGCATTTGGTCAGATTTGGGCTCAAGCTTAGTTGAAATTTGTCGTTTCACATAAACTTCGCAACCCCAAATCTTCATGTAAGACATATGTGGTCTCTTACCACTCCATATCTCATATGGTATCTTTTCAACCTTTTGGATGGAACACGGTTAAGTGTGTAAGCTGATGTCAATGGTGTATGTCCTCAAAAGGAGTTTGGTAGATTGGTGTGACTCATCATGGATCGGACCATGTCCAACAGGGTTCAATTTCTTCTCTCAGATACACCCTTCCATTGGGATGTTCCAGGAGGAGTAAGTTGGGATAGGATCCCACACTCTTTCAGATGGTCATCAAACTCTAGGATTAAATACTCATCACTTCGATCTGATCGAAGAGTTTTAATATTCTTACCTAGTTGGTTTTAACTCGTTAGGTTTCACCCTTTTGTATTAATGTTATTAATAGGCATTTCAAGATCAAGGACATATAGTCCATTGTTCATTTGTGCAGTAGCATAGAATATATCATTCAAATAAATTGAGCAACAATTGTTCTTTATTATAAATGAAAAACCAAACTTGTCCAAACAAGCAATGGAAATAATATTCCTGCTAATTGCAGGTACATAATAACAGTTCTCTAACTGAATTATTAAACCACTAGGTAAAGTCAATACAAAAGTTCCTATGGCTAAAGCAGCAACCTTTGCTCCATAGCCAACTCGTAGGTCGACTTCACCTTTTGCCAAATCTCTACTCCTTTTTAGTTCCTGCACATTTGTACAAATGTGAGAACCGCATCCAGTATCTAATACCCATGATGCAGAAGTAGATAAATTAATAACAAAAATACCTGAAGTTGAAGTCTCTACTCCATTCTTCTTATCTTCCAGGTACTTTGGGCAGTTCCTCTTCCAGTGTCCGGTCTTACCGCAATGGAAGCAGGTGCCTTCTTTTGCTATGCCTCCACTAGGCTTCAAAGCAGCAGTGGATCTGGGATTGGCAACTTCCTTGCCCTTCCCCTTATCACTCTGCTTAGTGGGCCTTTTGTTCTGTCTCTTTCCATTTCCGATCATCAGAATGGACTTCCCTTTTGACTTCAGATTCTGCTCGGCAGTTCTTAACATGGCGAGCAGTTCAGGAAGAGATTTGTCCATATCAATCATATTGAAATTTAGGAAAAATAGACTGAAACTATCTGGCAACGATTGCAAGATCAAATCAGTTGCAAGTTCCTTTTCGAGGGGAAAACCCAATCTCTCAAGGTTTTCCACATACCCAATCATCTTGAGTACATGGGGACCTACAGGGGCTCCCTCAGCTAACTTGCTTTGAAAAAGGGCTTTTGAAACTTCAAACCTCTCATGCCTTGCTTGCTCTTGATAGAGCAACTTCAGGTGTTCGATCATATCGAACGCTGACATGTTCTCATGTTGCTTTTGCAATTCTGAGTTCATGGTAGCTAGCATGAGACAAGCAGTTTCATTGGCATCATCGACATGCTTCTTATAAGCATCTCTTTCTGCCTTAGGTGTAGAACTAGGAGGTTCCTCTTCAGGAACAGGTGTCTCCAAGACATACAGCTTTTTATCATGTTTGAGGACAATCCTCAGGTTTCGGTGCCAATCTAGGAAATTTGTCCCAGACAATTTTTCCTTATCAAGGATTGATCGCAGGATGTTGTTAGAGGTGTTTGCTGTCATGGTAATCTACATAAGGATTAATGAAAATATAAGTATCATTGACATATTCAATTTGGCCTTTAATTAAACATGCTCCCACTATTTTACTCAAAACAAATGACCCTCATCATTTGATTCGGAAAATCCCGTTGGAAGATTTTCTAGTGGGTCGAGATCCATATTTCACTTCGTTCTAAGTCCGCGTAGGCGGATTACACAAAACTAGGTTATTTAGGTAGGAACTCCTCCAATTGTATCTCATACAACTCTCGAAAATTTCAGTTGGGTGAATAACTCCTTATTCCAATCCATCATATGGATCATTCCCAACTCTTGCTTCTAAACATATATATAATCTTATTATAATTTGTTTAGTTAAGTTTGACCCATTGTTTTAACAGTTGGATATTACAATTATCCCATCGCACCTTACTAATATAGAACATACATCTCGCGTAGGCGAAACCTACATTATTCGATACTAGTCTTGATGAGTGTTAAAACTTGGAAAGCTTAAAACTTAATATTTAGTTTTGAGGGAATTGCAATTTTTCTGATCTCACCGGCTTGTTTATCATATAAACCGTCTCTCACATGCATCAACATACATTCACATGTATCAACATATATACAAACAAAATGAAATAGTTATGGCCCCTAGCGCAATTGTTCTCCCAAGCCAATGAGAGAACCTAAGCTAACCTAGAACGATCTAAGCTTCTCCAAGCAAGATCTTCAAGGTTGTCCTCCTTTGGCACCGACTTCTTTGCTTTCTTCATATCATTACATTACATGAAAGAAACTCGTTTTACATACGAGGGAGTGAGATGAGAAAAGAAGTTACATTTGGGAGATTAAGAGAGAGGCACGACACGCAGGTCGTATTTTAAAACCCAAAACAAAACAAAGGAAAACTAAGGCCATAACCGATCACCACAAGACAATAATAAACACTTTATTATTATTATTATTATTAATTCCTTTAATTAATTAAAATCAAATTAAATTTCGACGACCGATCACACTACGGGTGTTCCGCTGCCCGGTCAGCGGACGGTGGGTCAAAGGGGCAGCGCCCTTTGCGGGGTCTAAGGGGCAGCGCCCCTGCTCGAAAATTTTAATGAACAATTCATTTAAAATTGACGTCGTCTTTCGTATCAACACTTGATACTTCAAAGCACTTTTTCTAGCCAAACCGGTGAATTTTTCCTTGAGTTAACCGGTTAACCATATGCGTTAACCGATTAACACTGTTTGAAAACTTTTAGAAAATTCTTTTCTGCCTTGCGTTAACCGGTTAACCAAATGTGTTAACCGGTTAACACTGTTTGAAAATGTCTTGGAAAACTGTTTTCCGCCTTGCGTTAACCGGTTAACCAAATGCGTTAACCGGTTAACCAAATGCGTTAACCGGTTAACACTGTTTGAAAACTTAAAATTTTTATTTCTCATTCCGTTAACCGATTAACCATACGCGTTAACCGGTTAACACTGTTCCAAAAAGTGTTTAGGAAGCACAACTCTTGTGCGTTCAAACCCCAATCGCATAACTCTCTGACAACACAACCCTTGTGTCGTCACTAACCCTGATGCACCAATTTCAGACCGGCAAACACATCTCGATTGTTAATTCAGTATGATTGATCAACACGTCATTGCTTCACCATACTAATGTCGGATCAAGAAGCAAACGACCATTGATCGCTCAAAGGAAAACAATCATCCAGGGTTTGAATGAACGAAACAAGAACACTATATCATATATAATGTATTTTGCATCAGGATTACATATATCACATATATGTAACTTGATCGATCTCAATTTAACCTTTGATTCATTCTGTCTTTAATCATATTATTACAGAACAAAAACAGCTATCAGATTCATGGTTTCGTAAGTGGCTCTGATACCACTGTTGGAGAATTGCCATCCAAGGCACAGCGGAATTTAAAAATTTCTCCATTTAGTGATCCTTACGAATGGGCATGATTAGTGATAGAATCGTTACCTCTTGTGGCGATTCAAACCTTTGGTGCAGATCTCTGATAATGATCAAAACCTTTGATACAGATCCACGGGGCGATCACGAACGTTGAACGATGACAACGTCTCTACTCAGTCCACACGAACGAATTCCTTCAATCGCAGTGCTAGCTGTTATGAATGAAGGCTTTGAGTGAGAGAGAGATACGAAATTCCAATTCTTAAGTTGTGTTGTATTCCCATACAAAGCTTCTGCACAAGAGCTCTATTTATAGAACCACTTGTGTGGGCTTCAAGCCAAAAAGCCCACTTAAGTGCATTTTGGGCTATATCTCATAATATGCCAAAATCACTTAAGTATTTGGTACCTTACCATATTTCGTATTCTGCTTAAGTACACCGTACCTTACGATGTTCCTTAATTATTCTATCTCTCATCAATCCGTCCTTTGTGTGTGACCCTATAGGTTTTCGCGACGTTGGCAATTATATTAAATCACGCATTTAACATAATAAACAGTGAGCGGTATCTAGCAACACATCACTGCTACCCAAGTCACGAAAATGTCATGTGATTTGATAAAACCTCCTGTGATAATAATTATGTGTATAATTACCCCTTTGCCCTTATGTCTATATTGAACACAAGGTATAGACCGTGTCACCCTTGTCCAGTTCAATATTGGGCCCATAGACATTTATCCTGTTACGCAGGATTGGCAAATTCCATCTAGGCCACTCATGTCCCTCAGCATGCTTCGTGGAGTACCCATTAACTGTCTTTATGGTTATCCAGTTACGGACAATGTTGGATCAGTAATAAAGCACTCGACTCTACATCTAGGATCCATAGTGGTTTCAGGTCGAAGAGTGGTATACACTATTCTCACCATGAGAATAACTTATGACACTTTGCATAACTTTCTATATAGTATTCTCATAGCGGGTCAATCCGGTATAAATATTACTCTTAATATTCATACTTATGTTTAAGACTTGATAACTCTTTATCCATGATCCATGAGATGTGATCATCAGTCTACAAGCATAATAGTCTTAATGCTTTAATGTTATCCCACTTCACATTAAAGCTCGACTACGGATACTTTAAGAATAGTGTCCTTATATTCAATGTGTTCTCATGATTAAGTCACACTTAATACATTAAACGGACTATCTATTCCAGGGACTTTATTAATCAACCATAATAAATAAAATGCCTTTAAATAATTCGATACAAGTACCAAAAGTATTGGCCTCTAGGGCTTACGCCAACACTTGTGTCTAATGCCTTATTCTGAGTCAATCAAGGAGTATGTTGTCTGATACATGGGAAGACAAAGAAGACTTTTGGTTTTGAAGTTACTTGCTTGGATGTGGCTATCTTTATTTGATGCCTTGCTCTCCATATTGCTATTTACTTGTTAATATTGCTTGATTCAAAGTCCAAAGGGAAAGTGGGTTTTCTATATGACATTCTTGTCTGTTGGATTGCATCCCATTGGTCAGATCTTTTCAAATCTTAATTTTTAATTTTATGCTTAGGATTAGTCTCTTCATCTCCTCCCACTTATTAAATTTCAAAATCTCTCCCCCTTTTTCAAAAACTTTCTTTGCTTGTGATTTCTAAACTTATACTCTATTGCAAATTAGAAACCTTGGCTTTATGCCATTGTATTTTTAAACTCTTTTCTTAAATCAAACTTGTGAATGAATCTAATCATATTGACTTAAAATTTCAAAAGACAAAAAGAACTAACATTCATTCAAACTTTTGATCCCTTTGTGCCTCTTTTAAACTTAATCGTATGTTGGTACGTAGGCACAAGTCCGAAGGTCTTGTCAAACACAAAAATATAATTAATGAATTCTTTTCTCATCCCCGCACTTTATTTATTGCAAACATCTTTAATACCAAAAACACATACACACATAAAAAAGGGCTCCCTAGGAGTACCTAGGACACTTTGGGTGCTAACACCTTCCCTCTGTGTAACCAACCCCCTTACCTGTAATCTCTGGAATTTTATTAGTTTTGATTTGAAAACTTCTTATATTTGGGTTTTGTTTGTACTTTTCCATTTTCCTTTGGAAACAATAAAAACGTGGTGGAGACTCTGGTTTTATTGACGTTAAGTTTATCCATAGCTTAATGGTCATGAATTTACCGCTACGCTATACATGCTGTAATACCCCAAAATTTACCCTTCATTTTTCCTGGAAGCATGGGATTATGTTTTACACTTCATTAGCATCATATTAGGTCATACTCATTGCATACTGCATTAGTGACATGGAGATCAGGTTTTGATCGATCACTCCTTAACAGAAGGAGCCCACACAAAGCAAGATTGAGAATTGGACTTCATTTTCTAAGTATACAAGTCTCAAGGGTCTCAGGGAGGTCCAAGTATCTTATTATGGTCCTCAGTTCATCAGTGAAGGATTCAAAGCTATCAGAGTGTTCATCTGGATTTAATTAGAAATTAGGGTTTCATGGCTACCTGAAACAGGAAATGTTTGGTTGGAAGTAGAGGAGCTCACCCATGTCATGATTAGAGAGGCATCTTGGCCTAGGAAGATTCACAATTATCTCAGAAAGATCCATTGGCAATCAATGCAATCAGTTCCTGATCATTTTGCCCTAAAACTAGGGTTTGATATAAAATCAGTTTATTTTTGATTCTTTGGGTGAAACTCTTTTCCATGGCCCTCCATATGTCCACAAGGGTCTACATACAAAAAATCAACTCTTTATTTGAGCTACAAGTGCTTCAATTGATCAATGGAATCGGGAATCAGACAGTTTGGGAAAAGTCAACTGTGGGGCCAGAAAAGTCAACTCCTGACATTTTGAGAGTGGAATCTCAAAATCCATGCCTAGGGGATCCTACATGTGAAATTTGATCAAGGTTGGATCATGGATTCATCATTTAATCAAGAATTGGAAAAGTTACTTAATTTGGAAATGGTTGAATTTCCATTTAGGGCAAGTTTTCATGATCGTTGCACTTACTTTAAGCCCATTTTGCATCAAGATAAAAGCTCCATTTGAAAATTTCTCCAACATGAAAGTTGTTCCTCTTGTTCAAGGCTTTCTATATATATAAAGTTTGCTCCATTTGGATTAGAATTGAGAAAGTTATGCTTAGTCAAAGTGAGACATTGTTTTAGGACACTTAGAAAAATTTCTAAGTCCAAAATCTTCAAAATTTGTCAAGACTTCTTGGCCAGTTTTCTTGCACTTCAAGGCATTATTTGAAAATACTTTCTTAACAACAATTGTACCTTGCCTTGTCCTCTTTCACATCCTTTTGTAATCATCTCATTTGGATCCATGGTTTGAGAGATACATTTATTTCAAATGGGCACCATGACTTGACTTTCTAGGCAGATTTTGGGTCTGGCTGGCCCAATCAGATTTTCTAAGCATGTTGCACAAACCAGTCATGTTTTTTACCTCTTTTGACCATGCATTGGACATCCATTCACTTAAGTTTGGCCCAAAATAACAACATTTTACACCTCACTTCACACTTTTATTCTTATGGATAAATCACTTATTAAAAAGCCCATGAGAACACCTAATTCACCCTATTTAGGAAGCTGAAACCTAACCCTAAAGGAGCATTGGAATTTAGTGGCAAGGAGGCAAAGCTTCATCACATATCAGATTCCTTTCCACTTCTATTTTCCATTAGGTAATCATCTCTTCCATGGCCATGTTTTGATATATCTACGCTTGTTTACCATGTTCATCACCATTAATCCTTCCATTTTCATATTTCTTTTTCTTTATTAAAATATTTTCTTCATCCATAAAATCACCCAAAAATATTTTTCACTTTTCTTAACTTTTTTTTTAATTTTATATAATTTTTATTTTCGAATTTTTTTAATATTAATATTTTATTTTAATTATTTATTCTAAATGGTCCATTTTAACACACTTTTTTTATTGATTTTATTTTTATGACTTAAAATTATTGTTAGCATTTGATTTTTGGGATGAAGGTTGAACAATGTCTCATGGTCAACCTGACCTTTTCTTGGAATTTTATTTCACATTTTCAATTTATTTTGGATTTATTTTTGACCTAGTTTGGTTGGTTGACTTTTGGTTTGACCTATGTTTTGTTTTAATTAATTCACATGCCAATTTTCATTATTTTTAAAATATTTTTGGGTAATGATGATATCATGACCCCAAATTATTTAGTTTAATTTTTCATAATTTTATTGATTAATTTACTATTTATTCTTGATTTATTTCTAACATAGTCTTATTAATTGACTTTTGGTTTGACCTATGTTTTGTTTTAATTAATTCACGTGCCAATTTTCATTATTTTTAAAATCTTTTTAGGGGATGATGATGTCCTGACCCCACCTTATTTAGTTTAATTTTTCATAATTTTCTTGATTAATTTACTATTTATTCTTGATTTATTTCTAACCTAGTCTTATTAATTGACTTTTTAATTTGACTTCTGTTTTATTTTAATTAATTCACGTACCAATTTTCGTTATTTTTAAAATATTTTTGGAGGATGATGATGTCCTGACCCCACCTTATTTAGTTTAATTTTTCATAATTTTCTTGATTAATTTGCTATTTATTTGTTATTTTTTAAGTTGACTTGAATTTTCAGTTGACTTCTTTATGATCGATGTTTGACTTAGGGATTGCTTATGGCAATTGAAGAGATCTTTTGATCCTCCCTTGTTCATCTCATATGCCATGTATTAGAGGCCTTTTACCTTGATTTTATTTGGTCCTTACCTCATTTCCTGATTAAATTATTCAGTGGACCCTTCGTGTGTATATTTTCATCTGTTTGATTCATCTGTTATCTTTTATACTTGTTTCTCTCATTTATGCTTTCTATTGCTTGATTATTTAACATGTTTATCCTCCCATGCATTGTTTAAATTCTCCATTGTTTGATTCTTTAGTTTGATTATATATTGTTTATTTATCTGATCTGATTGATAACTGTTGCCTACTTGTATGATGTATGAGTCATATATTCTTATTGCTTGTTTGCCATGAACAATCCTTATTCATAACAAATGTACCCCTCTCCCATAAAGTGTATAATATTTATTTCTTTATTTCTTTAGTCACCTTTTAATACAAGAATTAAAACGAACATCCAATAACCATTTCAAAATAAGATCAAAAGCTCGATCCAACGTCGAGTAATCATTTTCAAAACTTAACAGAACCAGCACGCATTCATCCATCCTCTTGTAAGTTGATTGCCTCAGGCATCGCCATCTACCTGTAAGTCAATTGACTCTGGCATCGCCATCTACCCTTATCCGTAACTCCTCTCCGCGCTCCATCTGTCGACTCTTGTTCCGTTTAGGTAGCACCCATTAGGTAGAACCCTTTGTATGATAACATAGGTAGAATTCCCTTATTCTTTGCATGCTAACATTAGGTAGATGTTCCCCTTTGTAAATCCTAGCACATAGGTCCATATTGCATGACAACTCTAGAGCAGAGCTTCCCCACTTTTAGACCTTCCGTGCGTCTCCGATCTTGTGGCATGTCAGTCCGTTCTATTGCAAAGAGGTAACTGCCTAAGACTCGATTAAGCGAGCTGCGACACCTACTGGTAGGACGTTGAACACACTGCCCACCCTCCTTTGACACAGCTGGTGTCCACTTTTGTAAGTCCATGTTCAGATGGCAATCCTTAACCCCTAGTTAGCCGAACTATGTTTTGCTCTGATTCTCATTCCAGATGAGATACGTAGGCATAAGACGCGACGTCTTACCGAGCACACTTCTCTTTAACCCATAGGTAGTCGAGCTACGAAGACTCTGATTCTCATACTCAAATGAGATACGTAGGCAGTGGATGCGACATCCTTGCGAGTCATTTTATTTTAACCTTCCTTTTAGTAAATAGTACTTTAGATATACCTACACCCTTTAGACTAGAACAACACTTATGAAAAGGGCTCCCTAGGAGCACCTAGGATGTTTTGGATGCTTAAAACCTTCCCATTGCATAACCAACCCCCTTACCCAGATCTCTGACATTTTTACTAGTTTTTGATTCGATAAAACTTTTAGGTTTTTGTTCGCTTTCTAACCATTCCTTTAGATAAATAGAAGTGCGGTGGCGACTCGACTTGTATGGTTTACCTTGGATTTAGTCAATATCTCTAATGGTAACGAATACCCCGCTACAGAAAAATGGCGACTATGCTGGGGACTATCATTTGCCTAATGGGTTTTGCCTACTTTTCCTATTTGTTGTATTGTATGGTATATTGCTTTGTGACATATTTTTGTGCCATTTGGGATTACTGTATTGTATGTAATGATTGAATTGTTTGAATATTAATTCCTTGTATGCTTGGTGATCTTCGTGAGATGAGTTCTATACCTATCCTAGACCAGTTGTCGTTCAATGGCTTGGAGAGAGTTCCTTCTTCTCAAGAGATTGTTGATCTGTTGCGTATAGATGAATCTATTATTGGTGCTCATATGACTACCAAAGGTGGAATTCAAGGTCTCCCGTCTGATTTCCTCATTGATCAAGCTACTATGTTTGGGAAGGCCATGAGTGAGGACGCCTTTGAGGAAGAACATTCTGTTTGGCACGTCGTCAGCTTGGGTTCCCCCTAAAGGATAAACCCAATAACATTCTGTTAGAGGGTGTTTTTTTTCAGGAGGGTAAAGATCCCCAAGGCTTGAAGGGCAGGATGGTTTGCACTTGGCGCAAGATCCATAAGAAAGGAAGGAAGGAGCTAGTTCCGAAGAACTGTATCGCTTTGGAACCCTATACCTCTTGGGTTAGGAGGAGAGCTTCTGAGTACCTCATGCCTTATGAGTATCCAAGACCCACACCTTTGTTTGTGGCTGGGCCTTCAACCCTCCCTAGCCAAGGAGTTGAGGAGTTGAGAGACGAAGACCGTTCACGTGCTTGGATCTGTGAACGAGAGGAGTTGCTTCAGCAGATCAGAGAGAAGGATGCTTTGATAGAGTTCCTTGAGCACCAGGTTATTGATGATCCTGATGACACATTGACTTCTCTACTTCCTAAGTCTTCCAAGTTTTGGAAGAGGAAGTATGATCGACTCGCCAAAGGGAAGGCAGATATGGAGGAAACCTATGAGAGGGAGGTGAAGAGGCTTCATGCAGCTTATCTTCCGGTCTCGAGGGCTTTGGACGATTGCTTCTAGGGATCCGTAGGATGTTCATTTTCCTTCTCTCTTGTATTGTATTTAGTTACCAAGACTGTACTTCTTTGGTGTAAAAACATTTCCAAATATTAATTGACGTGATATTTCCGTATGTGATAAACGTTTAATATTTCCAAAATTTGCAAATAAGACTCTAAAGTTTCTCTGATATAAAAATTAAATCATAAGCATTGCATGCATCATGTTTATCTATTCCTAGGGGTTTATATCTTCTTCTTGATTCTAGTCGGGGTTTTCTTACACTGTTTATCTAATGTGAGACTGGAATCAAGGGGTAGAATACCCTTTGAAATTGATAAACATGTCATTGCATTTGCATATTCATTAGCATATCTTGCATAACAGGTACCGCCGCAGTGTTCTCATCTTGTTTGGTATTCCATTATTAGGATAGCTGACTCAGGCATTCACCGATACGGTACCCGAACGAATCAACAGAGAGCAATGGAAGGTTTACAAGCAGAGCTCGCTGAGATGAGGATTCGCATGAATCAGTTCATGGAAGTGGTCCAAGGAGTGGCTCAGGGACAGCAGGAGATTAGATTGTTGGTATAAGGGAATCCCCCTACTACTCAACCGGAGGTTGTGGCTGATCCTCCCACTGGAGAGGCTAATGGACCCAATGGACCGGGGCCTATCCCAATCCCACATGGCAACCTTGGTCAACAACCCATCCATGATGATCAGGAGGATCAATTCCCCCTACTTCAGGAGGACTTTGGCATGGGCCATGGTATGGACCCTATGTTTCGGAGACTAGAAGAGAGGTTGAAAGCTGTAGAATGGCAGAATGCTCTTGGTGTGGATGTTGCTGACTTGGGGCTGGTCCCAGGCGTGAGAGTTCCGCCAAAATTCAAAGTCCCCGTGTTTGATAAGTACAATGGAAACTCTTGCCCAAAGACTCATGTACAAGCTTACTTCCACAAGATGATCACGTATTCTGATGATGAGAAGCTGCTCATGTACTTCTTCCAGAACAGCCTAGCTGGGGCATCCTTGGAGTGGTATATGAGGCTGGACAGAGCCCATATTCGCTGCTGGAGAGACTTGGTTGAGGCCTTTGTGAAGCAATATCAGTACAATGCGGATATGGCACCTGACACGACTCGGCTCCAGAATCTGTCTCTCAAGAGTAACGAGTGCTTCAAAGAGTATGCTCAACGCTGAAGAGAGTTGGCTTCCCGTGTTCAGCCTCCGATATTGGAAAAAGAGATGGCCAACATGTTTATGAACACATTGCTTGGATCTTATTTGGAGCGTCTGGTGGGTTGCAACGCCTCAAATTTTGCTGATGTGGTCTCTACCGGTGAGAGGGTGGAGAACTACTTGAAGACATGTAAGATCCAAAATGGGGTTGGATCATCTTTGGGGTCAAAGAAGCCGTTCTTAGAAGGACAGAAGAAGAGAGAAGGGGATGCAAATGCCATATCTACTTATCAGAACAGGGGTAACCAGAGGAATAACTTTCAGAATTACTGTTGATTCTAAGTGTTGGCAGCAATTTTGGTAAAACAAAGAGTGTTCACAAGATGTCATGTGTGATGTCTTAACATAAGATATCCTATGTATCTTCTGGAGTTAAAGAACATGTGCAAGCAGGATTGTTTTAGAATGCCACTTACAATGCTAAGGCGTCTGATATTGGATGTACCTGCTGGAGCTTAATTGGAAGACATGTTCATGCATGATTGTTTCAGATGACATACACAATGTCATGGTATCTGATATGGTTGTACCTGCTATAAAAGGAAATTGGGTTATGCAGGATTTTTCCAGATGTCAGACCCGATGTCATGACATCCTGTACACAGAACATTCAGTATGAATGTCTGGTGTTTTGTGATTGCACAATTAATGGCAATCATTGGTTGATTGAAGATATGGCTAGCTGGCGCATTCTTTCAGGGATTTCAACCAGATTTGTTTATTTTCCAAGGAGATCTTTACAGCTAATATGAAAAGATTTGATTGGAAAATATATTTAGGGTTTTCAAGCTGTCCAATGTTTCTATAAAAAGGGACTCAGAAAACCTGTTTGAACACACAACCAAGACTGAGCGAAATTTAGAGAGAGAGCTAGGGTTTGTGTTTGTAGGTCATTCAAGTCATCCATTGATGATTGAATTGGACTGATTTGTCTTCTTGATCAAAGCTTTGAAGCAAGATCAAGAGTGTGTCTTCTGGATTGAAACTGTGAAGTAAAATCAAGAGTTTGTAATTGAAAAGTATTTTCTTTTCACAAGGGATTGTTGTTTAAAATCACGGGTGTGTGATTGTAAGGGAAGTGAGTGGGTTCTCATATCTAAGAGTGCTTAGGTAGAAATTACACGGGTAGAGATTAGATGAGAAAGACTGTAACTTGGTGAAGTGTACGGATAGTCTTTGAACTAATTCTATTATAGTGAATTTCCTTCCTGGCTTGGTAGCCCGCAGACGTAGGTGAGTTGCACCGAACTGGGTTAACAATTGCTTGTGTTATTCGCTTTACCATTCTATTTATTTTATCCATTGTGTATTAGCAGATATTAGTATCGTAACATTACCTTCGACATCTTATATCTGATACCAGAATTTCAATTGGTATCAGAGCAGGCATCCTACTCTGGTTCTGGGTGAGATCTAGGGGCTATACTTTCTGGTACAATGGAGAGAGATGGAGGATCTGTTCATAGGCCACCAATTTTGGATGGTTCTAACTATGACTATTGAAAACCTAGAATGGTAGCGTTTCTGAAATCCCTTGATAACAAGGCTTGGAAAGCAGTGCTAACAGGTTGGGATCATCCTATCATTACTAAAGAAGGAGAAGCCACCACTGAGAAGAAGCCTGAAGAACAATGGTCCAAGGAGGAGGAGGATCTTGCTCTTGGAAACTCTAAAGCCTTGAATGCAATATTCAATGGGGTAGACAAGAATATTTTCAGGATGATAAACAACTGTGAAGTGGCCAGAGATGCTTGGGACATTCTCAAGGTCACTCATGAAGGCACCTCTAGGGTAAAGATGTCTAGACTTCAGCTGCTCACCTCCAAGTTTGAAAACTTAAGGATGAAAGAAGATGAAAACATTCATGAATTTCACATGAGTATCCTTGAGATAGCTAATGCTTCAGGAGCCCTGGGAGAGAAGATGACAGATGAAAAGTTGTTGAGAAAAATACTTAGGTCACTCCCTAAGAGATTTGCAATGAAGGTGACTGCCATAGAAGAGTCTCAAGACATCTCCAACATGAGGGTGGATGAGTTAATTGGCTCCCTCCAAACCTTTGAGATGGGATTGATTGAGGGAACTGAAAAGAAAACCAAGAGCATTGCCTTTGTATCCAACACAGAAGAGGAAAACAGACAAGATTTGGATAAAGAGTGGGCCAATGAAGTTGCAATGCCGGGGAGACAGTTTAACAGACTGTTAAAGAAAATGGATGTCAGATCCAAGGCAAATGTCAAGAACATCTTGTCTGACAACAATGCTGGAAGAAAAGCAAGAGCAAATGAGAAGCCCAAAGAAGGAAAAGAGGTTCAGTGCTATGAATGTGATGGGTATGGACACATCAGGTCTGAATGTGGAACCTACCTTAAGAAACAGAAGATGAGTCTTGCTGCCACATGGTCTGATGAGAGTGATACTGAAGAGGATGCAAATCTTGTGACTAATTTGACAGGAAGATGGGAATCTGAATCAAGTGATGGTGAGGTAACCTTTGAGGAATTGGCCTCTACCTACAGAGAGTTGTGTCAGAAAAGTGTTGAGCTGAACAAGCAGTCTTTAAATCAGGAGAAAGACATAACTCAACTTAGGAATGAGAAGGTAGAATTCTTGGAAACCATCTCCAAATTGAAAACAGAAGCTGTGGCTCTAAAGGTCAAGCTAGATGAAGATCAACAAGTGGAGAGTCAGAAGATAGTCCAACTGGAGAAAGAAAAAGCAGAACATGTGGAAACCATCTTCAAGCTAAAGACTGAAGTTGTGCTCTTAAACTCAAAACTAGAAGAGACAACCAAGTATGTAAGGATGCTGAACAATGGATCTGATTCCTTAGACAAGATTCTTCTAACTGGACAAATCACAGGAGTCAAATCTAGATTAGGGTACCATAAAACTAAGGCTGAAAGTAGTTACATTGGCTGCAAACCTCAAGCTAAACCTAAATGCAGCAATAGTAAGAGCAGTTCCAAGATGTCACATCATATGTCACACCATCAGAAGAAAGAACAGTAGAAAGACAAACACCAAAGATGGAGATGTCATTACTGTGGGAAATTTGGACACTCAAGGCCTTTCTGCTATCAGTTGTATGGTTACCCTACCCCCTTTCATCAGTATCATCAGAAGAGCAAAGACCAAAGATGGAGAGGTCAATACTGTGGGAAAGCTGGACACTCTAGGTCTTCCTGTTATAAGTTGTATGGTTATCCTAGCCATGTTCATCAACAGACTCACCATCAACCCAGACCCAAACATCACAGGCCTATCAACAAGAAGCAATGGGTTCTTAAGACTAATGTTACAAGTCTAATAGCTCACCAAGAAGAGTCGTATTTTGATAGTGGATGCTCTAGACACATGACTGGGAACTCAGACTTGATAACTGATCTTCACCCTCATGACTTAAGCTATGTAACCTTTGGTGATGGAGCTAAAGGTGAAATAAAGGGGATAGGCAAGCTTGAGTGTCCTGGAGCTCCTAAACTTGACAATATTCTACTGGTCAAGGGCTTGACTTCAAATCTAATAAGCATCAGTCAGCTAGAGGATCAAGGGCTGAAAATCATCTTCACTAAAACTGAATGTCTGATTGTGAACAAAGACAGTGAAGTAATTATGAAAGGAATCAGGACCAACAACAACTGCTACATGTGGAGCTCTCAAATGGATAACCCCTCTAAGATGAGTACAGTTGCAAGAAGGATCATCAAGGGAAAGGAAAAGTATCAGATAAGGGTGCTAATATCTATCTTCAAGGAAGAAAAGGTCATGATGGCCCAAACACCTGAACATATGACTGGTGGTATAAAGTCTGAAGGTAGTGAGAGCTTTGCTGGAACTGAGACACAAGGAACTATGTCTGTTGAAAACAACAATGCTCAACCAGGGTGGATGAAATTACTGAGAATTATCTACAATGTCACACTCGATGCTATGACATTGTACTATGACAACTTGACTGCAAAGGATTTGTATGATGAAAAGGGAAAATTAGGGGCTTGGCTTCTTGAGAAAATATGGCAATTAATGTGGAGTGGAAAAGGCAAGAAAAATATTGTCTGCCCAATGAAAAGAAAAAGCCACATTAATAATGAATCATCTCCTAGTATTGGAAATAACATCTATTTCATTTGCACATTCTTCCTGAACACAATTCTTTCCATCCTCATTAAACTTCTCAAAGAACCTCTGCTAGGGCAAAGAAATTTTTCTCAAAAGTTCAACAACATGTCTCAACATCCGTCAACATGTAGCTCAAAATCCTTTCATACTAGAACTTCCTCCATGGAATTTTTAGAAGAAGAGTTGACATACGCAACCCCTCTGCGTATGATACCAGGTGACGTTCTAGGCTCCCCTTCCATGGCTAGAGCTTGTAGCGGTGTATTCGTCACTTTATGATTTATTGACTAAATCAAAAGCAAAGCATACAAAGAATCGAGTCGCCGCCGCACTTTTATTTATCAAAAGGAATGGCTAAAAAGCGAACAAAAGCCTAAGAAGTTTTACACATAGAAAACCAATGAAAAGATCAGAGATCTGGGTAAGGGGTTAATTACACAATGGGAAGGTGTTAGGCACCCAAAACGTCCTAGGTACTCCTAGGGATCCCTTTTCACACTTGTTGTACGAAATGTTATTTGTTTATGAAATATTTATTGTGCAAACATGGATTGAAAGGATGAGAAAAGAATATACATTTTTTTTTGTTTTTGTGTTTGAACGGATGAACCCGTTGCCTACGTACCTTTCCATGGAAGGTAAGGATCAAAATGCCGTAGTTCGATCGACTAAAAGATTTCCAAAATATGAGTGGGTTCATTTTAAAACAAAAGCCCTAAGGTCTTTCGTTATCCACGGGAGAAAACTCAACCTTATACAAACAACAAGTCCACCATGTGAGAAGAGCTTCAACTTGCTAGTGAGGGGTTAACCCTATAAAAAGCAAGGAAGTCTTACAATTCAATCACTAAGGACAAGAAGGTGAGATTAATATCAACCAACTAGGATAAATCAAACCTATGGCTAATGCATGAAAACTTATCAAGAATGGACAAAGCCACAAAACAATTGAATGAGTGAAATTAACCAATTAGGATTATTCACAAAAGATGGTCAAAGTATGATTAGAATTCAATTCAAAGAAGTATTATGAAATGGAGTTTGAAAAATCAAAGGCCTAAAGCCTAGGTTTCTAATTTGAAAAGAAATGACAATGTTTGCACAATATTTTTCAGGTTGAGATTAACATGCAAATGGAGGTTTAAAGAAACAAAAGGTGGGAGGGTGAGGGAGTGTAAAACTTCTTAGATGTTCACCTCTTGAAATCATATGTAGATGATTCAAGTGATTCCTTTGGAATAGGCAATGAGCAAATAAGCAAATGAACAAAGCAATTGGATACCGGATGCCAATCAATGGACTTATACCAATCTCCTAAAACAAACATGGATACCGGATACCAATCAATGGCTTTACACCAATCTCCTAAAACAAAACAAATGATACCAGATGCCAATCAATGGACTTACACTAATCTCACAAACAAAGGTGGATACCGGATACCAATCAATGGATTTACACCAATCTCCTAAAACAAAACAATGATACCAGATGCCAATCAATGGACTTATACTAGTCTCACACAACAAAATAACAAGGATACCATATGCCAATCAATGGACTTATACTAGTCTCCCACCATATCATAGGAACAACTGCCAAGTAATGGACTTATGCTTGTCTCCTCCATGGACAAAGCAAAAATGCTATAAAGCAAAGTTTATGAAATGATATACAAATGATGATGATAAATGCACTAAGGCACACTCAAGCAGATATGCACAGATGAATCAAGTAAGCAGACAAACAAGTCAATTAGCACACACTATATACAATCAATTAGGCTCAAGCAAGGTTAGACTTTAAAGTCAACTGGAATGGGGTATGTTGTGCTCTTAACCCTAACATTGAGAGTTAGTGTGAAGCAGGTGAAATGGAGATGAGGGGTGTGCCTCATAGCTCTTATCCCTAGTCAGGGAGAGCTTTGAATAATAGAAGGTGTGGGAGTTCAGAAAGTTGGAACTCTTCTCCACAAATGATATGACTCTATAAGATCTTGGGTTAGTATCCACAATGCATCAACATGTTATGTGAGCAAAGGGATGACACACTGAATAGTAGGAGATGGACTACACATCTCTTTTATCTACCAATTGCCTCATATGAGGACTTTTCCTGCTTGGCACAAAGAGTAAACAATCACAAGCATTGCCTCTTAAGGAGGACTTCAGACAGGTGCCTGCCCACATAACAGGACAGGTCTTCCAGACTACATGAAGAAGAGAGGTTATACCTAAGTGGTTAAGCAACCAAGCAAAAGCAAGTTCAAAATGAACTTAAGCAACTTATGTACCTGTGGAAACATCAAACAAATCAGTACAACTATACAGACAAACAACCAACAGTTAATATCAACAGCCAAACCCAATAAGCAAAGGGCATAAGCCACAAGTCAAGCTCAAATGAATTAACAACCCTACAAAACACACAATGTTAGTAGTCAAAGGCAAACATAAAATCCTCAAATGATGGAGCATCATGAACCATATAACTTGGATGTTCAACCTGAAATCAAAGCTCAAACATGAGAGGCAAACCACTAGGTCAAAGCCTAGGGTCAAAGATGGAGAAAAAAATTCAAAACAGAAGCTGAAAATTAACATGAATCAACTTCAAACACATCTTGAAACAATCCAAAAGGTCTCACATCAATATCATATGCCAAAAGTATTTCATGATCAATTGAAGTTCAAGGCAATTTTAATGCTCAAATGTGACCAACCAGAATGAAAAATCTCAATTAAATCAGAAATCAATCAAATAATTCCAAGAAAATTCATGCTCATTCACAACATCCATATCAAGCATCACACAAAAAATCAGAGCAATTGGAATTCATTTGGTAAGGCAGACACATCACGTAAGATGAACAAGAAAAGGTGTGACACAAATTGTCCCACCTACCTTAACATGATCATAAAACATCAATGACACATGATAAAAATACCAAATTAACACCATAGTTTCAAGCCAAGAGTCTAGTTTCAACATGTAAAATTTCAGATTCATTGGATAAAAACTCAGCATTTCACAAATGATATAGCAAGGCAAGGTACAAAATGCATACATGTTCACCTTCCCTAGCACAAAAACAATTCCAGCCATGCACAATTTTGAAATTAATCATCAAAAAGAAATAGACAAGATAAGGAATGCAATGCAAAAATCCTCATATTTTTTGGAGCATTATTCAATTATTTATGAATTTTAGAAGATGAGAAAAATTAAAAAGAATGATGAAGCATAGCATATGAATGAATGGAGGGAAAAGAAAATAATGAAGCACATTTGAAATAAATGGAATGGCACGGAATCGAAGTGAGAAACATTTTGAATTAGCGCGCCCTGGATGAATGAAACGCAGCCGTTTCATTAATCTAGTTGGCAAGTCAAAGCTGATTGTGCTTGGTCAAACGCGTGTGAACCATTCATTCTGCCAAACAAGCGAGGACGTGGACCAATGCATGACTTAACCTAGCTAACGCATGCAAAGCAACAGAAATCCGCAGAAACATGAAGGTTGCAAGAAAATTCGCAGGTAAGTGGAAAAACTGAAGAACATATGAAGAACACGATGAAGATCATGAAGATCTTCATCCAATTTTTCCAGAAAATTCCAAAAGTTCCAGAAATCATAAATGAGCATATCATTGTAAAGATCTTCCATCATACAACAAGAATCCATAAACAATTCATCAAGAAAACATCACATGTGCACAGATCGAAGAAAAGAAAAATCACACATGAAATTTTAATCTAACATATCTAACTCAATTTGGCATGGAATTTCATGAAATAAAGCTTAGATTCATCAGCATTAAGAGATCTACAGCAATAGCATAACAATTTTGAGAAATAAGAGGATCGATTTGGAACCTCTTGAAGAGCAGCTTTGGTGAATCGTATTATCCAGGCCTTGCAATGCTTCAAATCTCTTCTACAATACTTGTACAGATGATTGGATGAAGAATTGATGCTTAATTGTGCACGACCTCTCCAAAATCAGATTTCACCATTTGATGTGTTCAAGCTTCAAGTTGCTTCAAACTGTGCCAAATCTCTTGATTCCACGTGCAATTCTACTCAATGATGCTTCCAGATGATGAATCAAGTGATGGATTGTGGTTTGGTTTGAAGAAATTTGAAGAAAAATTGAGAGAAAAATTTCAAGAATTTGGATCTAGATCTGAAAATGAATTGTTGTTAGCTGAAAACAGTTAGGGTTTGTGTTATATACTCCCTCCTAATCATGCTCTTAATCATGTTTAAGCCAAATGGTAATTGGATTAGCAAAAATATGGTGTATGTGCAAATTAGCAATTTCACGTCATGCATGATATCCATGCATGAACAGTACACCAAAAGGCTTCAATTTCACTTAAAATATCATTTTGGAGCTATTGGCAATGATAGAATGTTCAAATAATTCACCAATTTTAAACTTTAAAAATTCCCTCCAAAAATCAAGTGAATTGGCACATGTTCATATGATGACAATTGATGAAATGCAATGCATGTTTTGGAAAGTATAGGTCAAAAGAAGAATGTACAAAAAAGAGCCATCCAATTTGGAGCTTTGGTTGAGAAGTTATGCAGATTTGAATCTCAATGCACACTTGGCCATGTTTTGTTCATATCTCCTTAACCACACATGAGAAATTGATGATCTTGGACTTTTTGGAAATGGGAGAGAAAGATCTACAACTTTCATGTTCAACAAAAGTTCATTTGAAGCTTTCTTGATGATGTAATTTGAAGTTTAAGTTAGGTTAAAACCTTTCCATTTTTGGCAAATTTGAATTATAGGTCACTTTCTATTTTTGGAAAGTTTTGACCTGACTTTATTTTCTTCAATGTTGATGTTTGAAATATCAAATGAGACTTGTTTGAAAATGAATGAAGTATTTCTAATCACTTCCCACCTCCAAATCCACAGTTGACTTGGCTGTTGACTTTCTAGGCCTCCAATTGACCTGACAATGTTCTGATGAAATTCAAGCCTCTACCACTTGGGATTTTGATTCAAAATGATCACATGGTTTATGTAAGCTCTTGTTAATGACTGTGGTGTCCAAATTCTCAAGAATGGCCACCATCTATTGCTCAATGACTTCCTTTGACTGCTTTGACTGTTGATTGCTTCATCTGCAAGACAAAGGTTAGATGACATATTTTTGTACTTTTGGTTAGTAGTAACAAGAAAAGCAATGATATACAAATGCAAAACATGCTTGGTGATCAAGAACCACTCTCAAAAAGGATAACCAACCCACAAGGAAGGAGGCAAGGTGCACAATGATCCTTGAGGCAATGATATGGTATGATATGATGCCATGAGGGATCTTAGGGACAAAATTAGGGTCTTACAGATGCCCCTATTTAAGGTCATTCTAGCCGGAGAAGTGAAGTTTAGAAATCTTCATCTCGACGCGGTAGAATGGGCTTAAATAACAGTAATGAGACAAATTTTGGTCCCTAAGAGACCTCATGATGCAAATGTATGCATGCAAAAAAACAAAACTCTGTGGGGGAATATGGGTCCACAAAGAAGAAAAGACGATCCATCGGAATAATACACTCACCAGGAACAGAGACTCAAACAGGACTCTTATGGGGATAAGAAAAAGAAAAAGAACGCGTGAGCAGGTCACGACTCTGAAATAGGGAACAAACTGACACTGTGCGAACAAGACACGACTCTGGATTAGAGACCTCACTGGGGAGTGAAGGACTCAAACAGGGAAAAGAAGAATTCCAAAGGAGAACACATCCATTGGAAAGACACAAGCTGACTCAAACTATCCACAAAGGATACTTCGGATAAAAATCCGGACTCGGACCAAGGAAAAGATTCACAAAGAACCTCCTTGCCGGGGAAAATTGCATATATTGGGGAAAACGTCAATACAGGACCGGGGTGAAGATCACCACAGGAAACTCCACTGGAGAAGGTCTAACAAAAAGACTCTCCTGGAGAAGTAACAAAGAAATGAGGTGTTACCGGTATAAGGGTAACAAACTCAGGAAGAATGAATATCTAAGACCGGTATAAGGGTGAGAGATATCAATCAACCAAACATCTGAGAAAGACCTAAAAAAGGTACATCAACTCAGGAAAATCTGACTCCACAGGGGACCAAGGTCATAATAGGGAGCAGAAAGGAAGGAACACCAGGGATACCGGCTACTGGGTATATAATAGGTGACCGACCAAAGCGTGAATTGGTATATATGCCAAAACACTCATCATCCGAAAGGAGGGCTTGAAAAAGAAAATCGACTTACAGGATGGACATTCGAATCCACAACGGGAAAACGAATCTTACTCAGCTAGGGACACAAACCCCAAGAGCGCATGAGATATAATACCCATTACCGTCAGAACATGGATAGAATACTCGCATGAGATATATTATCTATTACCGTCAGAACATAGACAATATACTCGCATGGAAGGAAACACCAGGGATACCGGTTACTGGGTATATAATAGGTGACCTACCGAAAACGTGAATTGGTATATATGCCAAGACACTCATCATCCAAAACACAAACTTGTTAAAGGATGGATGTTCGATTCTACAAAGAATACGAATTTTACTCCGCTGGGGAAAATCAACAAAGGATTTCAACCAAAGAGTGAAAGAGATATATCATTCATTACCGTCAGAACGTGAATAATATACTCGAAAAGGAAGAGACACCAGAGATACCGGTTACTGGGTATATAATAGGTGGCCAACAAAAAAGAGAGACAATCGATACCACAACACCAGGGTAAACGAAAGATAACTCACAGGGGATAAATTACAAGCATCCGACAATTATCCAAGAACAAAGAAATATTCGATTTCGCAAAAGGAACACGAATCTTACTCGACTGGGGAAACACAACAGGCTTCGACTGAAGAGTGCATGAGATATACTATCCATTACCGTCAGAACGTGGATAACATACTCGCATGGAAGATTATCCACAACCGGTTACTGGGTTAATAAAGGATAAATCGACCGAAAAGAAAGGCATCGGGATACCAAAACTAGGTATATAAAGATGACCAATCAAAGGGAGCAACAATCATTACCAAGCAAAAGGGTAAATGAAAGACGACCCGCTGGGGATGAATTGCATAAACAGCAATTATCCACAAGGACTTGTTGGGGATACAATTGCTAGCAAACGGCAATTACCCAGAAGCAAGGAGGGAATATCAACATCGAATATTGAATGAAGATCACCAAAAAAAAGTAACCATCATCGGTTAGGATGAACAACAAGGTTAACTCTGCAAAGGGGAGAAATTAGGGTTTACAACTACCGAATACGGGCTAGAATACCAAAACTCTGGCTAAGGATAAAATTGCTAGCATCCGGCAACTATCCACAAGAAAGCACAGACTCCGTTGGGAATAAAACCACAACAACATAGGATTTACAACTACCGAATACTGGGTAGAAGACCAAAGACTCAACTGGGGATAGGGTGAATGAATGCCAAATACTGAGCAATTATTCAACTTATTCCACAGGGAGACACAGACTCCGTTGGGGATAAAACCACAACAGCACAAAATCCACCACCAACCAGAACGAACCACAAAGGTTACCTCTGCTAGGGGAAAAGAGATAGGACTTACAACTACCGAATACTGGGTAGTAGCCAACAACTCTGATGAGGATAAAAATGTTAGGGTTCACATCTACCGAATACGGGGTAGAAAACCAACAACTCCGCGTGGGGATGAAAGAATCACAATTCCGCACGGGAACAAAATAGGGTTTATAACAAACCACCAACTGCTGAAGAGCAAAAAAACTAGGATTTACGACTACCGAATACTGGGTAGAAAACCATCGACTCTTGCTGAGGAATAAAAGGTATATAACCACAAATTCCGCCAAGAAGAGGGAACATAGGACTTACAACTACCGGTATGAGGGTAGAGGCCCAAAAAGATTCCGCTGGGGATAAGATGAATTATTGCCGGTTACTGGGCAATTCATTCATTTATTCCACAGGGAAACACAAGAAACAGTTGACAAATTAGCCAATTCGGGATCAAACCAAAAAGACAGACTGAATCAAGACTCATCCTAATGAGGATATAACTCAAATAGGAAGATCCATCCCAATATATGTGTTGGGAGGAAACGGAAGAAACCGTCATCCACGAGGATATATCTCAGTGGGGAACTGCAGAAGAAAAGACAGACATTTTCTGCTTATGGGGCTGACTCTATTTGGAGAGATTAGACACCCGACATCTACTTGGGAAGATCTATTGGAGATCTATATCACCCATAGAAGGAAACGACAAACAAGAGATATATGGCAAAAAATGCAACATGGATATCTGAATGTTGATGATTATGCATGAATATGCGTAACTTATGTTTGATGAATGCTGACAAAACAGACATATCTAACACAAACAGGCCCAGGAATCAAACGCCCGGTACTACACTTCTAGAAGAAAAACAACTGAAAAGCCAATCTGCTGGAGATCCACATGCTAAAAAGCAAAGATCTGCGGGAAGGCAAAAGATCAGAGATATCAGGAAATCACAAAATCTCTGAGTGATGGATCAACAATCAACCCAACTGGGGTACAGAAAGTCACAACAGGCATAAACAGCCACAAAGACAAATCTGTTGGGGAAAAGGAGAAATCCAGAGATATCTGCAGGGGGATTCTCAGTATCAACTGGGAAATAACAATTCACTGCTCAGGCGAAAACTGCCACGAAAGCAACTCCAAATAACTCCACTAGGGAACAACCCACAAAGGGAGAACAAATCATCCATGTAGAATCTAACTGCACAAGCAACTCTACTGGGAATAATATCAGCCATTCCATCGGGGAATACACCCACTGAGGAAAAAATAGATCACACAAGTAGTTTCTGCAACAAGCCACTCTACTAGGGATCAAAAGCATCAGGAAATCAACCACATCCGAGGATGATAGATCACCAACCGATCCCACTGGGGAAACAAAGATTTCAACAGGCAGAACCTGCCACAAAATCAACTCTGTTGAGAATACCAACTCTGGCGGGGACTCTGGCTCTGTTGGGGATACCAACTCCATTGAGGATTCTGCAGGGAAAGCACAAAACTTATGCAGGAAACTTCTCAGATAAAATCCACCATACCACAAACCTACTGATGGCTTCACTGGGGAATCCACTGGGGATGAGGAGGAGAGCTGGGGATCAACCACCAAATGCTGAACCTTCCAAGAATAAACCCACAACTGCCGAGAAGGAAAATAAACACTGCTCTGCTGAAGGAATAAGAGGTAAAAACCTCAACAAGCACTCCGATGGGGAGATATAGCATCAAATGCAGTATATCATATCAACAACCCTGGCGACAATGCTGAGGAGAGAAGCAACAACTCCGCTGGCGACTGCACTGGGGAGAGTGATGGGGTACCGGGGTCTCAAACCACCTACTACCGAATCTTCCAAAGGAAAGCACCCATGCTGGGGAGAAAAAACTGTTGGAGAAGAAAACGAAGTCTTCAACAAGCACTCTGCTTGGGGAACAAGATCTCAACAGAGGCTCTGCTTGGGGAATAACCCCAATAAAAATCTGGAGAAAGAGGATACAACCATGCCAGGAACATGAACAAATGTCTTACCCTGTTGGGAATCATGCCACCCTCGGGAGAGCACTGAGAAATTCTTAAGTATCCTTTCATCATTGTGAATGTTCACTTTGTTTAAAACAATAGTTTGAAAAATTTATTTGTTTAAAACAATGACATTTTATCAATTAAAACATACAAAACATTTGTTGAATTGAAACAAATAAGAGTGCAAATAATTGGATAAAAAGCTCAAATTGATTTGATGGAATGGTAGCCTGCAAATGGCAAGACTCCATAGATCTGTACAAATTCGAAATCAGTGATGTATATTGGAAGAGGGATACATTGAACATAATGATCCTTTCTCTACCAATTTGAATCTCGATGTATTCGAAGCTTCAGTCGACGACGAATCGAGAGTCTCTGACGAAAAGACAGCTGCGGAACAGAAAGTCTTGTCAGGATGCAGTTACTTGCCAAATCCCTAATTTTTGCCTAGATTTCCCCAGGGTGAGGTACTCAATCTAGCGGGATACACATATTCATTTTTCCAATGTCTCTAACTTTTGCCTGGATCACCCCTGCGAGTTCTCCACCGAGACGCTCATTTTTGCCTAAGCCGCCCTTTCGGGTTTTCAACTTAGGGAGCTATTCTGTTTTTCTTTTGCATACTTTTTTTAGGCAAAGTATTTCTTGACTGCATCTGAATTCACAGGACGAGTGAAATCCTCCCCATCCATTGTTGTAAGCATCAAAGCTCCGCCTGAAAAGGCTCTCTTGACAACATATGGACCCTCGTAGTTTGGAGTCCACTTGCCCCTGGAATCGGGCGCGAAAGACAAGACTTTCTTGAGCACGAGGTCACCTTCTCGAAACACACGAGGCTTGACCTTCTTATCGAATGCTTTCTTCATTCTCTGCTGATATAACTGACCATGGCACATGGCAGTCAATCGTTTCTCTTCAATCAAATTCAGCTGGTCATAACGACTCTGAATCCATTCAGCATCAGTCAACTTGGGGTTTGAGGGTATCATTTTTCTTTTATTTATTTTTAAAAAAAAAAAAAAATTGATTTTTGATTTTTTTTTGTTTGATTTTGTTTTACCCTCTCTTTTTTGATTACATTTGTAATGCCCCAGTTTGACTGTTTTGCTGATTCTCAAGATGCAGCTGAATGATCTTCTTTTCATACTCAAGAAGACGGGTAATCTCGTCAGGAAACCCCTTCAACATCATCTTCCTCTGCCTCAAATACAGGAAATTCAAGATTGGGAGATGGCGTTGGATCATTATGTTCAATGGGTTTAGAAATCCCTGCATAATGATTTTGAATATAAAAAGCTTTTTAGAAATCACACAAGGCAATCATTATGCAGGTGAAAAGATTGCTTTTATTCTTGTTTTTTAGGGTTTTTTGTGATCACTGATTTCATGCAAAAAGCAAAACGTGAAAACAAATGGAAAAACAAATGTTTAACAATGCATTAATTGAATGAAATATCATTGTATAAATGCTGCCAACAATGTCATCACTTCTCCTTTTGGCATGGGAGAAGGGTTTTGAACAAAGTGAACCATTACTCTGATCTATGAATGATTGTAGGAACATCTACAGCGACCCAATTGTGGCAGACACCGCCAGGGATAACAAAGTTGCTCAAATCCTCTGCATCCTCTTCCAGAATGGCAGCAGCTTCCTCAGCTCGATCAGCATGGATGAAACCTCCACTCTTGAACAGCCCTTCCTCATTAAATGCCCCAGAAGAATAGCCAATGCCAGCCCGGGATTTATTATCTTCAAGCTCGATCATCTTCCCTAAACCAGCAACTGCACCACATTCAATGGCCAGTTTCGCATCACGATAGGAAGCAAATGAAGGAGACTTCTTCTCAATTGGCTCAGCAACAGACGAAGCTTGGAAAGGCGTGCCAACTTCGTCTTCAGCATCAATATATGAGAAAGAAGACAGGTGGCTAACCAGGAGAGCCTTTTCTCCCCCTACCACAACCAGTTTCTTATTCTTGACGAATTTCAGCTTCTGGTGTAGGGTGGATGTCACGACGCCAGCTTCGTGAATCCATGGTCTACCAAGGAGACAGCTATAAGATGGGTGGATATCCATAACCTTAAAGGTGACTTGGAAATCACTTGGTCCAATCTTGATTGGGAGATCAACTTCCCCAATCACAGTCTTACGCGACCCATCAAAAGCCTTCACAACAACACCACTCTGCCTCATGGGAGGCCCCTGATATGACAATCTCGAAAGAGTGGTCTTTGGCAATACATTTAAAGATGACCCAGTGTCCACCAGCACGTTGGACATGGCATCAGTCTTGCAATTCATGGAAATATATAAAGCCATGTTGTGGTCTCTTCCCTCCTCAGGGAGATCAGCGTCACAGAAACTCAAGGTGTTGCAAGCAGTAATGTTTGCAACAATACTATCAAACTGTTCAATTGTGACATCGTGATCAACATAAGCCACGTCCAAAACTTTCTGCAGAGCCTCCCTATGGGGTTCTGAATTCAGAAGCAAAGATAACACGGATATCTTGGACGGCATTTGTAGAAGCTGGTCTACAACGTTGTACTCACTCTTCTTGATGAGCCTCAGCATCTCATCACAGTCTTCATTCACAACGCCACTAGGGCCAACAGAAGAAGCAGGAGTCTTTTGTACAAAGGAGGGTTTGGCAATAACAAGTGTCGGGTTCTGAACATTCACTGCAGTCCCAACCGGACACTCAACAGAATCACAAATAACAGCTCTAGCTTGAGGCTTCGGTGCTGAAAACACACGACCACTACGGGTCAATCCGCTCACGTCTGCAATGTTAACAACAGAGGTTGACGGCAACGACACTTCTTTCCCATCCTCCACAGCAACGGGATTATATCGGAAAGGAATGGCTTTATCCGAAGAATAAGGCACAGGGCCTGCAGGCTTGATTACCAATGAAGGAGAAACCTTCGGCTTGCTACCATCGTAACGGATGACAACAGGCTCGAGAAGTTTGAACACAGGAGAAATCACATTCACCTCTGGTTCGTCTTCATCAACATTTCAATTCTGAAGAATCTCAATGGTACCTTCATCCAACAGCTCTTGAAGCTCTCTTCGCACTTGGCGACAACCCAATCTATTGACGGAATAGATACGGCATCTGTCATGGTCGTGCTCCATATGACTGTACTGACACATCAGATGATGCAACTCGACCAATGACTGTCGAATATGGCTTACATATTTGACTTTATATTTGCCAGGGCAACCCTGGACCATGTTCACTGATTTCCCATGCTCGGGCAATGGGTTCTTCGTAACATTCGGGCCTGAGTCCTCAAAGCTCAGGATGCTGCATCGCATAAGGTCTTGAACCTTGGTTTTCAACGGATAGCAGTTCTCAATGTTGTGACCCGGAGCACCGGAATGATAAACACAATGTTGATCGGGCTTGTACCACCACTGCGGGTTAGCAGGCACAGCCGAAGGCTCCCTGGGAGTAACCAGTTTCCTCTCCAATAAGGAAGGATATAATTCAGCATATGACATAGGAATGGGATCGAAGCTGATCTTTTTCCTATCATAATTCAAATTGGCCTGATTACTGGTGCTGCCACGAGGCTGGTAAGCCTGTTGCTGTGGACGATGTTGCTGTTGGTACTGAGGTTGTTGCTGATGCTGATGATGTTGCTGATACTGCTGAGCATTATCTCTGAAAATATGTGTTATATGAGCCACCTGGTGCTGGTTGCTGGCGTGACGCACAGGCTTCCTCTTAACAGAGGGTCTTCTTGGTTTAGCATGGGATTGCACAGCATGTGCCTCCCCATCTTTCTTCTTAAACGCCCCATACCGTTTAGAAGAGTTCTCATCTTTAGCCAATCGTCCTTCACGGACACCTTCCTCCAGACGCATCCCCATGTTCACCATTTCGGTGAAATCAAAGGGAGCACTCGCAACCATTCACTCATAATAAAATGAACTAAGAGTCTTCAGAAAGATCTTAGTCATCTCCTTCTCTTCCAGCGGAGGAGTAATCTGAGCTGCCAGCTCTCGCCACCTCTGGGCGTACTCCTTAAATGTCTCTTTATCCTTCTGAGACATGGCTCTGAGTTGATCACGGTCAGGCGCCATATCAATATTATATTTATATTGCTTGACGAAAGCTTCGCCAAGATCGTTGAAGGATCGGATGTTTGCGCTATCAAGGCTCATATACCAACGAAGAGCCGCACCGGACAAACTATCCTGAAAATAATGGACCAGAAGCTGATCATTATCAGTCTGAGTCGATATTTTCCTGGCGTACATAACCAGGTGAACGAGAGGGCAGGTGTTCCCCTTATATTTTTCAAAGTCAGGGACTTTGAACTTGACTGGAATCTTCACACCGGGAACCAGGCAAAGTTCAGCAGCAGATTTGCCAAACAGATCTTTCCCTCGGAGGGTCTTCAATTCCTTACGAAGCTCGAGGAATTGGTCATTCATCGCGTCCATCTTTTCATTAACATCTGGGCCCTCAGACGGCTCAGAATGATAGATGGTGTCGTCTACCCTGGGAATGGTATGCACGACAGGAGGAGGCATTGCAAGGACCGGGCTAGATGCCGACATGGAAGCAAAAGTAGGAGCTGGAATATCTGGCATGAAACCAGGAGGCATACCCCACGGAAACCCAGCTGGCATGGCATTCGGCACAAAGTGAGCACTAGCAGCTGGCACAGTTGAAGAAGCAACCTCTGATATAACATTCCTCTGGAGAGGAGTTGCAGGAGGTGGAGAAGGTTGATGTTGAGCAGTGTAACACCCCAAAATTTGCCCTCCTCATTCATGCATTCATTTAGCATTTCATATTGCATTTCATCATGTCAATCAGAATTAGATCCGAAAAAAAAAGAAACGAAAAAAAAAATAATAATAATAATTTTTTATAAAAATAAATAAATAAATAAAAATAATAATAAATAAATAAATAAAATATAATAAAAAATTTTGGACTTGGGTCTCTCTCATTTGAGCCCACAAAACCATGAAATTCAGTCTATAAATACCAAGGCTTCACTTGAGAAAAAGGAAGAGAAGCAAAATACTCTGAGGTTTCCTTGGAACAAAACCCTGGACAAAACCTGAAGAGAAACCTGACAGAGAATTCAGAGCAGCCTCCAAACCCTGAAGGGCCTCACGGGTGCAACTCAATTTCAATCAAGCTCTCCAATCAGGTTTGCCCTATTCCCATTATTTTACGCCTTCAATTTGAATGTTTTAAATGTGTGATGTATTATGAATGGGTGAAACCTATGCCTTGAATGTTTAATCACATGATTTCTGAAGTGTATGCCACAGGGTTTGAGGTTTCTGAAATCATATTGTTATCCATGAAAAAAATGCTTATGGTGTTTCACTAACCCTTTTGTTGAGTTTTTGTGAGGGATCACATGACTTTTGCAGGGATAACTTGCGTGGTTTCCCACTTTATTTGTGGGATAACCCCTGGAGGTTCATTCTGATTACCTGTACTGACCCACTTTCTTTGATGATGTTAGCTTGGAAGGATCTCAGGGTTTCCCATTCCTCTAATTGCTGTTACTTCGGATCTTTATCCGCGTGGTACTTTTACATTTTTCCCTCATTTTACTGCTTTCCTAGCTGGAAGACCTCGATAGGAGGCAATGTTTTTGTGTTTACTTTATGCAGGTTCCTTTGTCCAGGGTTAAGAGCTATGAGGTCTTATCCTCATTACCCTTTTGCATGCGCGTTCCTACAATGCAAACAAACCCTTCATTGATTTTTCTTCTCCATAACACACGTTTACTCCTTCTACTACAGGCGAGTAAGTCTCCAAAGGTCGAGCATCCGGTAGATTGCGTAGTGACGTCGTTCGTCTAAAACCCAATCCACAACCCCGTAGTTAGCCGAACTACGGCTTGCTCTGATTCTCATTCCAGATGAGATACGTAGGCATAAGACGCGATGTCTTAGCGAGCACACATCCCCCAACCCATAGGTCAGCCGAGCTACGAAGACTGTGATTCTCATATTCAGATGAGATACGTATGCAGTGGATGCGACATCCGCGCGAGTCATTTTCATTTAACCCTTTTTTTTTGGTAAACAGCACAAGATAAACTCACACCCTTTAGACGAAAACTACAAAAGTGGATCCCGTAGAGTACTACGGATGCGTAGGGGTGCTAATACCTTCCCTTCGCATAACCGACTCCTGAACCCAAGATTTGGTTGCGAGACCCCATCTTGTCCTTTCCTTTTTCAGGTTTACTTTGAGTGTTTCCTTTCCCTCCTTTGGGATGAATAACGCACGGTGGCGACTCTTCTGTCTTTTTCTTTCGCCGGTTGTTTTTTTTGCGCACTGTATTTTTCAGGTTGCGACAAGCAGCTAACAATTGCTCCATCAGAGCACCCAATCTGGCGACCTCTTCTTTCAGCTCTCTGTTCTCTTGTTCAAGTTGATCCATCACTCTTGCAGAATTGGCTCTGGTATAGTACCGGTGAGTCAGCTTGTCTTCAAAATAAATGAAGAGCACAGAGTTAGGCCATAGACAAGAAGACCAGAACAACCTGCTTATGCAAAAATGATGCATGCAATGCTTGTGCATATGCTTTGTTTTTTATTTCAAGGAACTTTTAGGGTTCTATTTGCAAATTTGAATATTTAAAGCATTTAATAGCATATGGAAAATATCTCATCAAATATATATTCGAGACAAAGAAGTACAACATTTTTTATTATTACAAGGGAAAAGGAAAATGAACATCCTATGGATCCCTAGAAGCTCGAGATGCTGGAAGACGAGAAACACAAAGCTTCTTGATCTCTCTCTCATAGGCCGCTTCCATATCCGCTTTCTCCTTAGCGAGTCGATCATACTTCCTCTTCCAGAACTTGGAAGACTGAGGAAGCAGAGAAGTCCAGGTATCATTCGGATCATCTATGACCTGATGCTCGAGAAACTCGATCAGAGCGTCCTTCTCCTTGATTTGCTGAAGCAACTCTTCTCTTTCACGGATCCAGGCACGTGAAAGGTCTTCTTCTCTCAACTCCTCTACATCTTGGTTAGGGAGGGTTGAAGGCCCAGCCACAACCAACGGTGTAGGTCTCGGATAATCATACGGCATAAGATATTCAGAAGCTTTCTGTCTAACCCAAGAAGTATATGGCTCCAAAGCAATGCAGTTCTTCGGACCCAATTCATTTCTACCCTTCTTGTGAACCTTGCGCCAAGCAGGGACCATCCTGGCTTTCAGGCCTTGGGGATCTTTACCCTCCTGAAAGAATACACCTTCTAACAGAATGTTATGAGGTTTATCCTTCAGGGGGAACCCAAGCTGACGACGTGCTAAGATAGGATTGTAGCTGATCCCACCACATGTACCAAGAAGAGGCACATTAGGGAATTCACCACAATAATCAATGATCTGAACAGTATCATACACGCGATCATACCAAGAGATATCATCATTAGTGAGAGACATAAGTCTCTGGGACCACCGTAGACATCCCTTGTTCTCCTTGAAAGCGACCGTCTGCGGTAAGTGAGAAATAAACCACTTATACAACAGAGGCAAACAGCACACAATAACTCCTCCACCCTTTGCATTCCTCAGATGCAAAGAGAAATAGGCATCACCCAACAGAGTAGGAACGGGATTAAGAACAGAAAAGATCCTAATGGCGTTCACATCCACAAATTTGTCGATGTTGAGGAATAATACCAAACCATAGATGAGCAGCACAAATAAAGCCTCAAAGGCATCCTCACTCCTGGCCTTCCCATAAATAGTAGCTTGAGCGATGAGGAAATCAGAAGGAAGACCCTGAATTCCACCTTTGGTGGTCATATGTGTTTCAATCAGGGATTCATCTATGTGCAACAAGTCTGCAATCTCTCGAGCAGTCGGAATACTCTCTAAGCCACTGAACGGCACCTGATCCAGAATAGGAATACCCACAAGATGAGCATACTCCTCGAGCGTAGGCAACAGCTGAAAGTCCGGAAAAGAGAAGCAGTGATACAGAGGATCATAGAACTGAGCCAAAGTACTCATCAACCCTTCATCAACCTGAGTAGTCAACAGAGGCAGAAGCTTCCCATAACGAGCTTTGAAACCCAAGGGATCTAATACATAGGATGTCAGATTCCTTAACTCTTTCACATCGGGTTGTCTAAAGATGTACTTCTTTGTATGCCTTTTGGTCTTTCCATGTCTGAAAATTTTGAAAATAAACCCCTTTAAGTTCCTTGAAAATTTTCTGATTTTTCTGATGACATGAATGCAGATGAATGCATGAATGCATGAATGCAGCAATCACACTCAAGGATCAAGCAAAGCACACCAGACAAAGGTCATGGGAAAGCTCATAGTATCCTTAATATCAATCATCCATTTTGGTGGATTATGGTTTTCACCTTATCGACACCCAAGTTCCATTGATATTAACAATACAGGAACCGGCTCAATCATCCTTAATATCAATCATCCATTTTGGTGGATTACGGTTTTCACCTTATCGACACCCAAGTTCCATTGATATTAAGGATGTCTGAACGACTCAACCATGAATCACGGGTTTGCTGAGAGTCACGAGCATGGAGTCTTGGTTAAGAACCACCCAAAGGGAGTGTACTAGGGTTTAAACTTGCCGAACATGTTCTACCAGAGGTTCCCATAGTCATCATCCCATCTTTTGAATATTATCGAAGGAATGAATACTCGTATTCCAGAAATATTCTCAAGAGAGACTCTTATGAGTGTAGTATCGCATAACAATCGCATCAGATCTAACATCTGAACGACCTCCGCACTACATCCTAAAAATAGGCCAAGATGGGCTTGGTAAACTAAGGTCCTTGGCTTCTAAGGCACATGATTGAAAGAATAATGCCTAACCACAAATAACTTGTGTGACATTATTAATCCAACATGACCTCCACCAAGTGAATGGACTCGCAAGTCAACTTGTTAAGGAATACTCCACACAAGTCGACAAGACTATGCCATTCTCCTATCCTAAGGTGCACTCGAGTTCGGGTATAGAACTCATCTCACAGAGATCACGAAGCAAACATCAATTGTATATCAAGCAATTCAAACATTACAATCAATACAGTTATCCCAAATTGTACAAAAATATGTCATATAACAAATAAACAATATCATACAACAAGGGTGAAAAGTAGGCAATACCACTAAGGATATTCATTCCCCAGCAGAGTCGCCACTTTTCTGTAGCGGTGTATTCGTCACTTTATGATTTATTGACTAAATCAAAAGCAAAGCATACAAAGAATCGAGTCGCCACCGCACTTTTATTTATCCAAAGGAATGGCTAAAAAGCGAACAAAAGCCTAAGAAGTTTTACACATAGAAAACCAATGAAAAGATCAGAGATCTGGGTAAGGGGTTAATTACGCAATGGGAAGGTGTTAGGCACCCAAAACGTCCTAGGTACTCCTAGGGAGCCCTTTTCACACTTGTTGTACGAAATGTTATTTGTTTATGAAATATTTATTGTGCAAACATGGATTGAAAGGATGAGAAAAGAATATACAATTTTTATTGTTTTTGTATTTGAACGGATGAACCCGTTGCCTACGTACCTTTCCATGGAAGGTAAGGATCAAAACGTCGTAGTTCGGCTAAAAGATTTCCAAAATATGAGTGGATTCATTTTAAAACAAAAGCCCTAAGGTCTTTTGTTATCCACGGGAGAAAACTCAACCTTATACAAACAACAAGTCCACCATGTGAGAAGAGCTTCAACTTGCTAGTGAGGGGTTAACCCTATAATAAGCAAGGAAGTCTTACAATTCAATCACTAAGGACAAGAAGGTGAGATTAATATCAACCAACTAGGATAAATCAAACCTATGGCTAATGCATGAAAACTTATCAAGAATGGACAAAGCCACAAAACAATTGAATGAGTGAAATTAACCAATTAGGATTATTCACAAAAGATGGTCAAAGTATGATTAGAATTCAATTCAAAGAAGTATTATGAAATGGAGTTTGAAAAATCAAAGGCCTAAAGCCTAGGTTTCTAATTTGAAAAGAAATGACAATGTTTGCACAATATTTTTCAGGTTGAGATTAACATGCAAATGGAGGTTTAAAGAAACAAAAGGTGGGAGGGTGAGGGAGTGTAAAACTTCTTAGATGTTCACCTCTTGAAATCATATGTAGATGATTCAAGTGATTCCTTTGGAATAGGCAATGAGCAAATAAGCAAATGAACAAAGCAATTGGATATCGGATGCCAATCAATGGACTTATACCAATCTCCTAAAACAAACATGGATACCGGGTACCAATCAATGGATTTACACCAATCTCCTAAAACAAAACAAATGATACCAGATGCCAATCAATGGACTTACACTAATCTCACAAACAAAGGTGGATACCGGATACCAATCAATGGATTTACACCAATCTCCTAAAACAAAACAATGATACCAGATGCCAATCAATGGATTTATACTAGTCTCTCACAACAAAATAACAAGGATACCAGATGCCAATCAATGGACTTATACTAGTCTCCCACCATATCATAGGAACAACTGCCAAGTAATGGACTTATGCTTGTCTCCTCCATGGACAAAGCAAAAATGCTATAAAGCAAAGTTTATGAAATGATATACAAATGATGATGATAAATGCACTAAGGCACACTCAAGCAGATATGCACAGATGAATCAAGTAAGCAGACAAATAAGTCAATTAGCACACACTATATACAATCAATTAGGCTCAAGCAAGGTTAGACTTTAAAGTCAACTAGAATGGGGTATGTTGTGCTCTTAACCCTAACATTGAGTTAGGGTGAAGCAGATGAAATGGAGATGAGGGGTGTGCCTCATAGCTCTTATCCCTGGTCAGGGAGAGCTTTGAATAATAGAAGGTGTGGGAGTTCAGAAAGTTGGAACTCTTCTCCACAAATGATATGACTCTATAAGATCTTGGGTTAGTATCCACAATGCATCAACATGTTATGTGAGCAAAGGGATGACACACTGAATAGTAGGAGATGGACTACACATCTCTTTTATCTACCAATTGCCTCATATGAGGACTTTTCCTGCTTGGCACAAAGAGTAAACAATCACAAGCATTGCCTCTTAAGGAGGACTTCAGACAGGTGCCTGCCACCACATAACAGGACAGGTCTTCCAGACTACATAAAAAAGAGAGGTTATACCTAAGTGGTTAAGCAACCAAGTAAAAGCAAGTTCAAAATGAACTTAAGCAACTTATGTACCTGTGGAAACATCAAACAAATCAGTACAACTATACAGACAAACAACCAACAGTTAATATCAACAGCCAAACCCAATAAGCAAAGGGCATAAGCCACAAGTCAAGCTCAAATGAATTAACAACCCTACAAAACACACAATGTTAGTAGTCAAAGGCAAACATCAAATACTCAAATGATGGAGCATCATGAACAATATAACTTGGATGTTCAACCTGAAATCAAAGCTCAAACATGAGAGGCAAACCACTAGGTCAAAGCCTAGGGTCAAAGATGGAGAAAAAATTCAAAACAGAAGCTGAAAATTAACATGAATCAACTTCAAACACATCTTGAAACAATCCAAAAGGTCTCACATCAATATCATATGCCAAAAGTATTTCATGATCAATTGAAGTTCAAGGCAATTTTAAAGCTCAAATGTGACCAACCAGAATGAAAAATCTCAATTAAATCAGAAATCAATCAAATAATTCCAAGAAAATTCATGCTCATTCATAACATCCATATCAAGCATCACACAAAAAATCAGAGCAATTGGAATTCATTTGGTAAGGCAGACACATCACATAAGATGAACAAGCAAAGGTGTGACACAAATTGTCACACCTACCTTAACATGATCATAAAACAGCAATGACACATGATAAAAATACCAAATCAACACCATAATTTCAAGCCAAGAGTCTAGTTTCAACATGTAAAATTTCAGATTCATTGGATAAAAGCTCAGCATTTCACAAATGATATAGCAAGGCAAGGTACAAAATGCATACATGTTCACCTTCCCTAGCACAAAAACAATTCCAGCCATGCACAATTTTGAAATTAATCATCAAAAAATTATAGACAAGATAAGGAATGCAATGCAAAAATCCTCATATTTTTTGGAGCATTTTTCAATTATTTATGAATTTTAGAAGATGAGAAAAATTAAAAAGAATGATGAAGCATAACATATGAATGAGTGGAGGGAAAAGAAAATAATGAAGCACATTTGAAATAAATGGAATGGCACGGAATCGAAGTGAGAAACATTTTGAATTAGCGCGCCCTGGCTGAATGAAACGCAGCCGTTTCATTAATCTAGTTGGCAAGTCAAAGCTGATTGTGCTTGGTCAAACGCGTGTGAACCATTCATTCTGCCAAACAAGCGAGGACGTGGACCAATGCATGACTTAACCTAGCTAACACATGCAAAGCAACAGAAATCCGCAGGAAACATGAAGGTTGCAAGAAAATTAGCAGGTAACTGGAAAAACTGAAGAACATATGAAGAACACGATGAAGATCATGAAGATCTTCATCCAATTTTTCCAGAAAATTCCAAAAGTTCCAGAAATCATAAATGAGCATATCATTGTAAAGATCTTCCATCATACAACAAGAATCCATAAACAATTCATCAAGAAAACATCACACGTGCACAGATCGAAGAAAAGAAAAATCACACATGAAATTTTAATCTAACATATCTAACTCAATTTGGCATGGAATTTCATGAAATAAAGCTCAGATTCATCAGCATTAAGAGATCTACAGCAATAGCATAACAATTTTGGGAAATAAGAGGATCGATTTGGAACCTCTTGAAGAGCAGCTTTGGTGAATCGTGTTATCCAGGCCTTGCAATGCTTCAAATCTCTTCTACAATACTGTACAGATGATTGGATGAAGAATTGATGCTTAATTGTGCACGACCACTCCAAAATCATATTTCACCATTTGATGTGTTCAAGCTTCAAGTTGCTTCAAACTGTGCCAAATCTCTTGATTCCACGTGCAATTCTACTCAATGATGCTTCCAGATGATGAATCAAGTGATGGATTGTGGTTTGGTTTGAAGAAATTTGAAGAAAAATTGAGAGAAAAATTTCAAGAATTTGGATCTAGATATGAAAATGAATTGTTGTTAGCTGAAAACAGTTAGGGTTTGTGTTATATACTCCCTCCTAATCATGCTCTTAATCATGTTTAAGCCAAATGGTAATTGGATTAGCAAAAATGTGGTGTATGTGCAAATTAGCAATTTCACCTCATGCATGATATGCATGCATGAACAGTACACGAAAATGCTTCAATTTCACTTAAAATATCATTTTGGAGCTATTGGCAATGATAGAATGTTCAAATAATTCACCAATTTTAAACTTTAAAAATTCCCTCCAAAAATCAAGTGAATTGGCACATGTTCATATGATGACAATTGATGAAATGCAATGCATGTTTTGGAAAGTATAGGTCAAAAGAAGAATGTACAAAAAAGAGCCATCCAATTTGGAGCTTTGGTTGAGAAGTTATGCACATTTGAATCTCAATGCACACTTGGCCATGTTTTGATCATATCTCCTTAACCACACATGATAAATTGATGATCTTGGACTTTTTGGAAATGGGAGAGAAAGATCTACAACTTTCATGTTCAACAAATTTTCATTTGAGCTTTCTTGATGATGTAATTTGAAGTTGAAGTTAGGTTAAAACCTTTCCATTTTTGGCAAATTTGAATTATAGGTCACTTTCTATTTTTGGAAAGTTTTGACCTGACTTTATTTTCTTCAATGTTGATGTTTGAAATATCAAATGAGACTTGTTTGAGCATGAATGAAGTATTTCTAATCACTTCCCACCTCCAAATCCACAGTTGACTTGGTTGTTGACTTTCTAGGCCTCCAATTGACCTGGCAATGTTCTGATGAAATTCAAGCCTCTACCACTTGGGATTTTGATTCAAAATGATCACATGGTTTATGTAAGCTCTTGTTAATGACTGTGGTGTCCAAATTCTCAAGAATGGCCACCATCTATTGCTCAATGACTGCCTTTGACTGCTTCATCTGCAAGACAAAGGTTAGATGACATATTTTTGTACTTTTGGTTAGTAGTAACAAGAAAAGCAATGATATACAAATGCAAAACATGCTTGGTGATCAAGAACCACTCTCAAAAAGGATAACCAACCCACAAGGAAGGAGGCAAGGTGCACAATGATCCTTGAGGCAATGATATGGTATGATATGATGCCATGAGGGATCTTAGGGACAAAATTGGGGTCTTACAGAGCTAAACAAGGCAACACTCCTGAAGAATTGCCTGAGAAAGAGGACATGCACTCTACTGATCGCATCATAAGAAACCTAGTTACTAGGATACTGAATGAAGAGCATGGAGTTAAGGACATTTTTACCCCTCTGTCCAGAAGGGACCCCTCACATGAGGTGGAAACCCAAGTTGAGAAAGATGATGACTCATCTAAAACAGAAAAGGAAGTAGCTGCTGAGGGACTATGTTCTCTTGGAAAAAACTTACCTAGTATGTCCCCTGATACTGCTGAGGACATTGAGGAAGAAGGGTTTGAGGAAGAAGATGACACGTTGGTCAATCTTGTGAAAACAAGTGTAGCTAATAGACTGAGAAAAAGGAAGAGTATGGCTGAGATAAGGACAGGTAGGAAAGAGAAAAGGGTTGTTGGTATAGGTCCCTCCAAGACTTGGAGTAAAGTAGAGGTCAGGAAGATGAAGAAAAGTGAGAGTTCTGAATCTGATGAGGATGTCGAATATGATGTCTCAGACATTCCCCCTGTTAAAAGGAAGCTTGCAAAGAAGTCTCCAAACAAAGTGGCTGTTGTTCATCTTGACAATATCTCGTTTCACGTGGAAGGTGGTGCTGCCAAATGGAAGGTTGTGACTCAAAGAAGGGTAGCAGTTGAAAGAGAATTGGGAAAAGAGGAAAGTGAAGTAAAGGAAGTCATGGAGTTAATTAAGACAGCTGGTCTTGTGAAAACTGTGACTACTCTGCCTCAATGCTATGAGGGATTAGCCAAAGAATTCCTTGTGAACATCCCTGAGGAGATATATGAAAGAAACAGCAGGGAGGGCTGCAAAGTTTTTGTAAGGGGTAAGTGTGTGAAACTTTCACCTACTATCATCAACAAGTTCCTAGGAAGAGGAACTAATGGAGGAGTAGATCTAGAGACCACATACAATGAGGTCTGTAGAATTATTACAGCTGGCCAAGTTAAGGAATGGCCTAGTAGGAAACACCTATCAGCTAGTAAGCTCATTGTGAAGTATGCCATTCTGCATAAGATTGGTCAGCAAATTGGGTACCTACTAATCACATATCTACCATCTCCATTGCTATTGGGAGGATCATTCATGCCATTGGAACTAAGATAAACTACAATTTTGGAAAGTTTGTGTTTGATCAAACCATCAAACATGCCTCCACCGATGCTGTAAAGTTGCCCATTGCATTCCCTTCTATCATCTGTGGCATCATCCTGAATCAACAACCAGGAATCCTGAGTACAAGTGATATTCCAAGCAGGAGAAAGACCCCTCTATCAATTCACTATAAGTTTTTTGAGGGTAGTCATGTCAATGATGTTGTTATGACATCTGCCAGAAGGGGACCTGCATCTCAAGGGAGCCTAATTAATCAATTGAAAGATATCTGCAAGGAATTAGAGGAAGGTATGAAGGTGGCCAAGGCAAGAAAAGAAGCTTTGGAAGCCCTTATCTGTAGCCTTGAAAAGGAGGAGTTAGAAAAGGCTGGAAAGGATTCAGATGGAAAACCACAATCCATTGGCAGCTCCAGAAGCTCTGAGGGTTCTGAAGATGAAGATAAAGGTGAAGGAGATACTTCTTCTTCTGATTAATTATCCATGGCTGTATTGAAGACTTGGAGGGGTGCTGGAAGGTGTGGTGGAAGTTGGGCTGCTGTTTGGAAGGCTGTTGTCTTGTTGGTTTTTGTATTTTGTGGCAGTCCTCTTGATGCCTGTTATGTAATATTTAGGGCTCTTGATGAGTTCCTTGGATTTGTTCATTGTCTCATCTTTTTTGCTGTGTATAATGATGGTTGTGTACTTCCTGAATATTATGTTTTAACATGCTTAATGTTATAACATCTGTTTTAACTTTCTCTGCTATGCTAATAGACATTTAATTTGTCTGATTGGTCACCTTTGGTCAATTTTGACTAAAAAGGGGGAGAAGTGCTTGATATGGAAGTTGTATGTGGCTGATCAGAAGGACAACTATTATTGAAAGAGGTGCACAGGTGCTGTTGTTGTAGCAGATGTCAGTATGACATTCTGGCTGATACAGGTACTGGAGTTCAGTAGCTGTTTTTTGGTGAATGCACAGATTTAGGGGGGAGAAGAAGTACCTTTGTGCACTGTGCATTTGTGTGTCTTACTAGTTGCATCCATAACTAGTAATTCTGTTGATTGTTGCACAAATTTAGGGGGAGGAGAAGTACCCTTGTGCATATGTGTATTACTAGTAGCCATAGCTAGTAATTGTTTTTTGCTTCTGCTGCTGATTAAACTACTGTTATGTGGTTTAACTGCTGATAGTTTGCCTTGTGAACAAAAAGGACAGATATATGTTTTAGCCAAAATTTGCCAAAGGGGGAGTTTGTTGATTCTAAGTGTTGGCAGCAATTTTGGTAAAATAAAGAGTGTTCACAAGATGTCATGTGTGATGTCTTAACATAAGATATCCTATGTACCTGCTGGAGTTAAAGAACATGTGCAAGCAGGATTGTTTCAGAATGCCACTTACAATGCTAAGGCGTCTGATATTGGATGTACCTGCTGGAGCTTAATTGGAAGACATGTTCATGCAGGATTGTTTCAGATGACATACACAATGTCATGGTATCTGATATGGTTGTACCTGCTATAAAAGGAAATTGGATTATGCAGGATTTTTCCAGATGTCAGACCCGATGTCATGACATCCTGTACACAGAACATTCAGTATGAATGTCTGGTGTTTTGTGATTGCACAATTAATGGCAATCATTGGTTGATTGAAGATATGGCTAGCTGGCACATTCTTTCAGGGATTTCAACCAGATTTGTTTATTTTCCAAGGAGATCTTTACAGCTGATATGAAAAGATTTGATTGGAAAATATATTTAGGGTTTTCAAGTTGTCCAATGTTTCTATAAAAATGGACTCAGAAAACCTATTTGAACACACAACCAAGACTGAGCGAAATTTAGAGAGAGAGCTAGGGTTTGTGTCTGTAGGTCATTCAAGTCATCCATTGATGATTGAATTGGACTGATTTGTCTTCTTGATCAAAGCTTTGAAGCAAGATCAAGAGTGTGTCTTCTTGATTGAAACTGTGAAGTAAAATCAAGAGTTTATAATTGAAAAGTATTTTCTTTTCACAAGGGATTGTTGTTTAAAATCACGGGTGTGTAATTGTAAGGGAAGTGAGTGGGTTCTCATATCTAAGAGTGCTTAGGTAGAAATTGCACGGGTAGAGATTAGGTGAGAAAGACTGTAACTTGGTGAAGTGTACGGATAGACTTTGAACTAATTCTATTATAGTGAATTTCCTTCCTGGCTTGGTAGCCCCCAAACGTAGGTGAGTTGCACCGAACTGGGTTAACAATTGCTTGTGTTATTCGCTTTACCATTCTGTTTATTTTATCCATTGTGTATTAGCAGATATCAGTGTCGTAACATTACCTTCGACATCTTATATTTGATACCAGAATTTCAATTACCATTAACAACCTTATGTTGCAGCAGTGACCATTTCGGTTGCAGCACCAGTGCAACAACAACAACCTCAACGTCAACAAAATCAATACCAACAATAACAGGGTAACAGACCTACTTATCAACAGAGACAGAGGATGATAGATAGGCGTTTCGACACTCTTCCGATGTCGTATGCCCATTTGCTTCCCAACCTTCAACATTTGCCACTTGTGCAGTTACGCATTTTGGCTCCTCCCGTTGGCAGGCTTCCAGTGGGTTATGACGCCAATGCTAGGTGTAATTTCCATTCTCTGGCACCTGGCCACACTATTGAGAACTGCAAAGCTTTTAAGCACGTAGTTCAGGACCTTATTGATTAAAAGGCCATTAACTTCGCGCCGGCTCCTAATGTTGTCAACAATCCTATGCCGCAGCATGGTAGAGCAAATGCTAACATGGTTGAAGGAGAAGTCAAATTAGTCAAGGAGGTGTTGAAGTTGAAGACTCCGTTGTTAGAAATTAAAGAATACTTGCTAAAGGCAGATGTTTTCCCCGGCTGTGGGAGCGGTTGTTTGGGTTGTGTTGCATAGAGTGGGGGTTGTGTGAAGCTGCAGCAGGGTATCCAGGCCTTGCTTGACGATGGTATCCTCCAAGCTGAAGACTTATCTGCCCAAAGGTCTGTTGAAGGGGTTGTTGAAGGGGTTGTTGAGAATGCAGATGTTGATCCTCTCTTTCCTGAAGATGCTGAAGAATTTACAAATGTTGTTCCTGCTGATTTTGTAATTCCCAATGATGTAATTAATTTTTTTGATGTTGTTGCTGATATTCCAAACATGGTGTTTGATTCTGATGTACTTGCTGAACTTGATTCCGATGTTTCAGATGTTCGTACTTCAATAAATAAGATTTATGAGTATGACTGTGACGTTCCCACTATCATAATTTTCTACCCGACCGCTCAGATCAGTGCGCCAGTAGCGCAACCGGTACCACCAATGCGACCGCATCAATCCACTATGACCATCACGACCCCTGGTCCTTTACCTTTCACCAGCGAAAGGGCCATTCCTTGGCATTACGGGGGGAGTGTGTACACGCATGATCATGGAGTGGAGCAGCCATTGAAAGTAGAAGAGGTGCAGGATCAGAAGTCTGAACCTGGAAATGAGATAAAAGATCCCGCAGTGGACAATGTTGGTGGAATCGGGCGATTCACCAGAAGTGGTAGACTGTTCTCACCACCGGTTACCCAACCTGATAGTGTTGACGCCGCGGCGAAGGCCAAAGGCAAGCAAGTTGTGAATGAGGGTACCTCTGCACCACAGGCTGGCTCTGAGCTTGCTTTTGCGAAGGATGTGGATGAAATGTTGAGAATTATAAAGAAAAGAGATTACAAGGTAGTCGATCAGTTGATTCAAATGCCATCCAAGATATTTATTCTCTCACTTCTGCTGTGTTCCGAGGCACACAGAGAGGCACTCCTGAAGGTCCTTAATGTTGCATATGTGCCTCAGAAGATCTCAGTGAACCAACTAGAAGGGATCGTTGCAAATGTTCATACAAGCAACAGGTTGGGTTTTACTAATTCTGACTTGACGCCAGCTAGATGCGATCATAACAAGGCTTTGCACATCTCGATGGAGTGTAAAGACAATGTGTTATCCCATGTTCTGGTGGATACATGTTCCTCTCTCAATGTGCTACCCAAGAGAGCCCTGTCAAGGTTAGATGTAGAAGGTTTGATCTTGAAGCCTTCCGATCTTGTGGTAAGAGCCTTCGATGGTTCCAAGAGGTCGGTGTTCGGAGAGGTAGAATTGCCAATTCAGATTGGATCACAAACCTTTAACATTGTATTCTATGTGATGGATATCAGTCCTTCGTATAGTTGCTTGCTGGGTCGTCCTTGGATCCACAATGCTGGGGCAGTCTCCTCGACCTTGCATCAGAAGATCAAGTCCCCGGTCAATGGAAGAATTATCACTGTCTGTGGTGAGGAGGATATTCTGGTCAGTCACTTGTCTACATGCAAGTATGTAGAGGTAGAAGGTGAGATTCATGAGACCCTGTGTCAGGCCTTTGAGGCAGTTCAAGTCATAGACACAGCTCTAGTGGAAGAGGTTGAAGCAGGTGTATCTTTGTCGTCCTTCAAGTAGGTACAGGCCTTGGTAAATTCAGGTGTTGCTCCCGGTTGGGGACGTCTGGTGGATTTACCTGTAAAGGAAGACAAGTTTGGGATTGGGTATCAGCCGGCATTGACTTCTACAACTTCAACGCCTCAGACTCGTCAGGGGCCGATTACTTTCTCCAGTGCTGGCATCATTCAGTACGGCCAGATCTCTGTAATCAACAAAGAAGATGGGGATAGTGATTGCGACATTGACAACTGGGTGCGTCCAAGGGTCCCGGGTGAAGTTCTCCGCAACTGGTCTTCTGAAGAGATTATCCAAGTCACTCTTCTTAAAGAGTAACTTTCTTTGTTTATTCATGCCTATCCAAGTCTTACGTTCCGCCCAGGGCGTGATGACTCATTGTAGGGCTCATCTATGTGGATACCTGCATTTTTTATCATAAATAAAGGACGTCTTTTTGCATTCAAATATTTTGTTCACTGTCTTTCTATTTTTGCAGTTTTCAAAAAAAAAACAATATACATTTGGCAATGTTTTGTTTAGTTTCCACTCCTTGTTCACACTCATAAGCACATACCATCACTCATGCAGATGCACGTCACCGGATCCTATTGATAACAGTTCTTCTATGGCTCGCTTCAACTTTGAAAATCAAATCTTTTAAGTTGAAGAAGAGGGTGATGAAGACTGTGAACTCCCTGAAGAACTTGCCAGGTTGTTAAAACAGGAGGAAAGGGTCATTCAACCGCATCAAGAGTCTGTTGAAGTGATTAATCTCAGCACCGAGGACGTCAAGAGAGAGATCAAGATAGGGGTTGCTTTGGAAGATAATGTGAAGAAGAGGCTGATTGAATTGCTGCAAGAGTATGTTGTCATCTTCGCTTGGTCTTATCAGGACATGTCAAGGCTTGACACAGATATTGTGGTACACCGTTTGCCTCTCAAAGAGGATTTTCCTCCGGTCAAGCAGAAGCTCAGAAGAACAAGACCAAAGATGGCTGTCAAGATAAAGGAAGAAGTGTAAAAACAGTTGGATGCGGGGTTTCTAGCGGTTACAAATTATCCGCCATGGGTTGCCAATATCGTTCCAGTACCTAAGAAGGATGGAAAGGTACGGATGTGTGTTGACTACCGGGATCTGAACAGAGTTAGTCCTAAAGATGATTTCCCATTACCTCACATCGACGTTTTTGTGGATAACACGGCTCAGTTCTCGGTATTCTCCTTCATGGATGGCTTTTTTGGCTATAATCAAATTAAGATGGCACCAGAAGACATGGAGAAGACAACTTTCATAACCCCATGGGGCACCTTCTGCTACAAGGTGATGCCGTTTGGTCTGAAAAATGTTGGGGCAACATACCAACGAGCTATGGTAACTCTTTTCCATGATATGATTCATCATGAAATCGAGGTTTATGTTGATGCTATGATTGCCAAATCTCAGACAGAAGAAGAACATCTGGTGAATTTGCAGAAACTGTTTGAGCGTTTGAGGAAATTCAAGTTGAGGCTTAATTCGAACAAGTGTACTTTCGGGGTGAGATCTGGAAAACTGTTGGGTTTTATTTTTAGTGAAAAAGGGATTGAGGTGGATCCGGCCAAAGTGAAAGCGATACAAGAAATGCCTGAGCCAAGAACAGAAAAACAAGTATGTGGTTTCTTAGGAAGATTGAACTACATTACAAGGTTCATCTCTCACCTAACAGCCACGTGTGAGCCAATATTCAAATTGTTGAGAAAAGATCAGGCCATCAGGTGGAATGATGATTGGCAAAGGGCTTTTGAGAAGATAAAAGAGTATTTGCATAATCCTCCAATCCTTTTGCCTTCAGTCCCAAGGAGACCGCTGATTATGTATTTGACAGTACTTGATAATTCCATGGGTTGTGTTCTCGGTCAACACGATGAGACAGGTAGGAAAGAGCATGCCATCTACTACCTGAGTAAAAAATTCACAGATTGCGAGTCGAGATACTCAATGCTTGAAAAGACATGTTGTGCACTTGCATGGGCTGCTAAGCGATTGAGACAACACATGCTGACTCACACGACCTTACTGATCTCCAAAATGGATCCAATCAAGTATATATTTGAGAAGCCAGCTCTCACCGGAAGGGTTACTCGTTGGCAAATGGTACTGATAGAGTACGACTTCCAGTATACATCCTAGAAAGCCATCAAAGGGAGTATTCTGTCAGACTATCTTACTCAGCAGCCGATTGATGATTATGAGCCGATGAAGTTTGATTTTCTGGATGAAGACATCATGTTCCTCAAGATGAAAGACTGTGAAGAGCCAGCTGTTGAGGAGGGACCTAATCCAGATGAAAAGTGGACTTTAATGTTTGATTGGGCCGTCAATGCCAAAGGAAGTGGAATTGGTGCTGTCATTACCACTCCGAAAGGTGCCCACATGCCTTTCTCCGCTCGTCTGACTTTTGAGTGCACCAATAATGAAGCTGAGTATGAAGCCTGTATCTTGGGTATCGAGCAAGCCATTGATTTGAGAATCAAGACTCTGGACATCTTCGGAGATTCAGATCTAGTAATCAATCAAGTGAATGGTGATTGGAATACTCTCCAGCCTAATCTGGTCCCCTACAGAGACTACACGAGAAGACTGTTGACTTTCTTCACAACAGTAAGGTTGTATCATATACCTCGTGATAAGAACCAGATGGAAGATGCTCTTGCTACTCTGTCCTCCATGATCAAAGTGATTCGGTGGAACTATGCTCCTAAGATCGATGTTATGCACCTTGATAGGGTCGCGTATGTGTTTGCTGCTGAACTGGTAGTTGATGACAAGCCCTGGTACCACGACATCAAATGCTTTCTGAAGAATCAAGAGTACCCTACAGGGGCGTCTAACAATGATAGAAATACTTTGAGAAGATTAGCAGGCAGTTTCTTCTTGAACAAAGACAATGTGCTGTATAAGAGGAACTTCGACATGGTTTTGCTCAGATGCGTGGATAGACACGAAGCAGACATGTTAATGCAGGAAGTTCGTGAAGGCTCCTTCGGTACTCATGCCGGCGGACATGCAATGGCTAAGAAATTGTTGAGAGCGGGTTATTACTGGATGACCATGGAATCTGATTGTTTCAAATATGCTCGGAAGTGTCATAAATGCCAGATTTATGCCGATAAGGTGCATGTGCCTCCAAATCCTCTGAATGTGATGTCTTCGCCGTGGCCGTTCGCTATGTGGGGCATTGATATGATTGGAAAGATTGAGCCGACTGCCTCCAATGGGCATCGCTTCATCCTTGTTGCCATCGACTATTTCACCAAGTGGGTCGAAGCGGCGTCATTTGCGGAGGTCACCAGACATGTGGTTGCCTGATTCATCAAGAAAGAAATCATTTGACTTTATGGGATTCCCGAAAGAATCATTACTGATAATGGTTCTAATCTCAATAATAAAATTATGAAAGAGTTGTGCAAGAACTTCAACATTCAACATCACAACTCTTCCCCTTATCGTCCTAAGATGAACGGTGTTGTTGAGGCAGCAAATAAGAACATAAAGAAGATTGTGCAGAAGATGGTTGTTACGTACAGAGATTGGCATGAGATGCTACCCTTCGCCTTGCATGGGTACCGTACTTCAGTACGTACATCAACCGGGGCAACCCCTTATTCCCTTGTGTATGGTATGGAAGCAGTCCTACCTGTTGAAGTGTAGATTCCTTCTCCAAGAGTTATGTTGGATGTCAAGTTAGACGAAGCTGAATGGATTCAGACAAGGTTCAATGAGTTGAGTCTTATCGAAGAGAAGCGAATGGCAGCCATTTGTCATGGGCAGTTGTATCAAAGTCGGATGAAGAGAGCCTTTGATCAGAAAGTGCATCCTCGATGCTTCCAAGTCGGAGATTTGGTGTTGAAAAGGATCCTTCCTCCTCAGACAGATCACAGGGGCAAATGGACTCCTAATTATGATGGATCGTATATTGTCACCAAGAATTTTGATGGTGGAGCCTTAATGCTTGCAACTACGGATGGTGAAAACTCCACTTCCCCTGTGAACTCAGACGCAGTTAAAAAATACTTCGCATAAAATAGACCCGCTGGACGATAAAAAGAATAGTCCAGGCAAAAAAATGGGCATCCCGGCGAACCAAGAAAATGAAAAAGGTTCGGGCAAAAGTTAGGGATTAAAAATGAAAAGATTGAACACCCGGTAAGTTGAAAACTTGAAAAGGCAACTTAGGCAAAAATGGGTATTTCGGTGGATTGAAAACCCGAAAGGGCGATCTAGGAAAAAGTTAGGGATTAAGTGAATGGCTGCATTCTGTGTAGTTCTGAATATCATCTTGTGTCGATAACCAGAAACTTCCGAAGGATAGGAAATAGTCCAATCACCTTTTTCGAAAAGCTGATCATCTAGAGGATCTTGAAGACGAGCGAATCATAGCAGAATTGGAACCCGATAGAAATCCATTTCACATTGCCATTAGATTAATTTCTGTTTTTATCTGTTGTGCAATTACCTCTTTCCAGGGATTGCTTCCTGATGTAAATACCTATTCAGAGGCCACTCAATCAATAAAATCATGTTATTCAGTACATCTCTGTGTTCATTTTCATTTTACTATTTTGTTTGCAAAAATGACGTCCGAATTTTTGATAAACATTGCATCATGAAACATAAGAGCTTTACAGGTACGTGCTTAATAAACATTGAAAATTGCTATAAATTTTAAGTGCTTTGGATCGTCTATTCAGAACAGGTACACTCGGGGCATTTCCTTAAAGTCCCCATCAAATGATCGCGAATGTTTTTCCTCAACAGTTGGAATTTGGTATCTTATCCCTGCAGAGCTGGTCCGAGCGTCGGATTCTTCAATCCCCAGCAGGCTCTCACCAGCGGAGTTGACAGTGTCAGACTGTATATCCCCAGTGGAGTTGACAGTGCCAGACTGTATCTTCCCAGCAGAAGCGGCTGCTCCTCAGAGTTCGATGCCAGATCGATGATCTCGAAGCTAGACCCATGGTCTCTTTCCTTGAAGCAGAATCTCGGTACCATATCGGTGTTTGCTTCCCCTGCTGAGTCGTCTCTCTCGCAGATTATGGTTGCCAGAACCACTGTCACTTTCCTCAGCAGCAAGTTTTCAGTGCCATTCTCTCCCCAGTCAGAGCCTCGGTATTTTGTTATTTGCCAGAACACCATGTGGCGGGTCATTTCCCCATAGAGTTCATTGTGCTGTGCATCTCTAACAACCTTGCCAGGGTCCAGAAGATGGTGATCATTTCCCCAGCAGAATTACTTGCCTCATCTTGGCATTCTCTCTAATCAAGCATTTCGCATCCCTGCATGTAGAATCATATTGCATTGCATCCTCCCAAATTGCGTAGCATTTCCATTTTCATAGAGCATTACGCCATTGAAAAATTCAAACATACGCATGTAAAGCATAAGGCATTCTCGGTATCCCAAGTGATAAGCCAGAAGTTGTTTCCAGTACTCAGACTGAAGATTGCTCATGACTTATCTTTATTATTCCCATCAGGGGTCGTTGGCCCACGCGCCGCCTCAATTATCATTTTCCCTATTTCTGCCGATATTGACAAGCATGAAAGTTTCCGGTATTCAGACCGAAGTGGCATTCAGGCCAGTTTTCTGATGTTCAGATCGAAGAAGTTTCTGACATTCAGGTCGATGCAACTTGTGGCATTCAGGCCAAGTTTCCGGTATTTAGACCGAAGTGGCATTCAGGCTAGTTTTCCGATGTTCAGATCGAAGAAGTTTCCGACATTCAGGTCGATGCAACTTGTGGCATTCAGGCCAGTTTTCCGGTATTCAGACCGAAGTGGCATTCATGCCAGTTTTCCGATGTTCAGATCGAAGAAGTTTCCGACATTCAGGTCGACGCAACTTGTGGCATTCAGGCCAGTTTTCCGTTATTCAAACCGAAGTGGCACTCAGGCCAGTTTCCCGGTGTTCAGACCGATGTTTGATAATCTAATATCGTCCCATGCTCAGATCGAAGTCATTTCCAGTATTCAGATTGATGAGCGGCATTCAGGCCATGGTTATTTCTATGTTACCATTTATTTTGGTATTCAGGCTAACATTCCTTATTTCGGTGTTCAGACCGACTCTCACCGTACCAGACAAATTCTTTTTCAAGATCACCTCTTGGCCGATTCTGACAGGCATTGTTACTTCATTTTTTCACTTCAGTGTAAATTTTCGGGCTTTTATCGTATTTAATCACTTGATACCTCGAAAGTGTGAAAGTCGTTGCTATCTTCCTTTCGGGTTTCCAGTTGATTGAATAGGGGCTGCTGTAATACCCCAAAATGTTCCCTTCATTTTTCCTGGAAGCATGGGATTATGTTTTACACTTCATTAGCATCATATTAGGTCATACTCATTGCATACTGCATTAGTGACATGGAGATCAGGTTTTGATCAATCACTCCTTAACAGAAGGAGCCCACACAAAGCAAGATTGAGAATTGGACTTCATTTTCTAAGTATACAAGTCTCAAGGGTCTCAGGGAGGTCCAAGTATCTTATTATGGTCCTCAGTTCATCAGTGAAGGATTCAAAGCTATCAGAGTGTTCATCTGGATTTAATTAAAAATTAGGGTTTCATGGCTACCTGAAACAGGAAATGTTTGGTTGGAAGTAGAGGAGCTCATCAATGTCATGATTAAAGAGGCATCTTGGCCTAGGAAGATTCACAATTATCTCAGAAAGATCCATTGGCAATCAGTGCAATCAGTTCCTGATCATTTTGCCCTAAAACTAGGGTTTGATATAAAATCAGTTTATTTCTAATTCTTTGGGTGAAACTCTTTTCCATGGCCCTTCATATGTCCACAAGGGTCTACATACAAAAAATCAGCTCTTTATTTGAGCTAGAAGTGCTTCAATTGATCAATGGAATCGGGAATCAGACAGTTTGGGAAAAGTCAACTATGGGGCCAGAAAAGTCAACTCCTGACATTTTGAGAGTGGAATCTCAAAATCCATGCCTAGGGGATCCTACATGTGAAATTTGATCAAGGTTGGATCATGGATTCATCATTTAATCAGGAATTGGATAAGTTACTTAATTTGGAAATGGTTGACTTTCCATTTAGGGCAAGTTTTCATGATCGTTGCACTCACTTTAAGCCCATTTTGCATCAAGATAAAAGCTCCATTTGAAAATTGTTCCTCTTGTTCAAAGCTTTCTAGAGATATAAAGTTTGCTCCATTTGGATTAGAATTGAGAAAGTTATGCTTAGTCAAAGTGAGACATTTTTTTAGGACACTTAGAAAAATTTCTAAGTCCAAAATCTTCAAAATTTGTCAAGACTTCTTGGCCAGTTTTCTTGCACTTCAAGGCATTATTTGAAAATACTTTCTTCACAACAATTGTACCTTGCCATGTCCTCTTTCACATAATTTTGGAATCATCTCATTTGGATCCATGGTTTGAGAGATACATTCATTTAAAGTGGGCACCATGACTTGATTTTCTAGGCAGATTTTGGGTCTGGCTGGCCCAATCAGATTTTCTAAGCATGCTGCACAACTCAGTCACGTTTTTTACCTCTTTTGGCCATGCATTGGACATCCATTCACTTAAGTTTGGCCTAAAATAACAATATTTTACACCTCACTTCACACTTTTATTCTTATGGATAAATCACTTATTAAAAAGCCCATGAGAACACCTAATCCACCCTATTTAAGAAGCTGAAACCCTAACCCTACAGAAGCATTGGAATTTCATGGCAAGGAGGCAAAGCTTCATCACATATTATATTCCATTCCACTTCTATTTTCCATTAGGTAATCATCTCTTCCATGGCCATGTTTTGATATATCTACGCTTGCTTACCATGTTCATCACCATTAATCCTTCCATTTTCATATTTCTTTTTCTTATTTAAAATATTTTCTTCGTCCATAAAATTACCCAAAAATATTTTTCACTTTTCTTAACATTTTGTTTAATTTTATATAATTTTTATTTTCTTATTTTTTTAATATTAATATTTTATTTTAATTATTTATTCTAAATGGTCCATTTTAACACACTTTTTTTTATTGATTTTATTTTTATGACTTAAAATTATTGTTAGCATTTGATTTTTGGGATGAAGGTTGACCACTGTCTTATGGTCAACCTGACCTTTTCTTGGAATTTTATTTCTCATTTTCAATTTATTTTGGATTTATTTTTGACCTAGTTTGGTTGGTTGACTTTTGGTTTGACCTATGTTTTGTTTTAATTAATTCACGTGCCAATTTTCATTATTTTTAAAATCTTTTTGGGCGATGATCTGACCCCACCTTATTTAGTTTTATTTTTCATAATTTTCTTGATTAATATACTATTTATTCTTGATTTATTTCTAACCTAGTCTTATTAATTGACTTTTGGTTTGACCTATGTTTTGTTTTAATTAATTCACGTGCCAATTTTCATTATTTTTAAAATATTTTTGGGGGATGACGATGTCCTGACCCCACCTTATTTATTTTAATTTTTCATTATTTTCTTGATTAATTTACTATTTATTCTTGATTTATTTCTAACCTAGTCTTATTAATTGACTTTTTAATTTGACTTTTGTTGTATTTTAATTCATTCACGTACCAATTTTCGTTATTTTTAAAATATTTTTGGGGGATGATGATGTCCTGACCCCACCTTATTTAGTCTAATTTTTCATAATTTTCTTGATTAATTTGCTATTTATTTGTTATTTTTTAAGTTGACTTGAATTTTCAGTTGACTTCTTTATGATCGATGTTTGACTTAGGGATTGCTTATGGCAATTGAAGAGATCTTTTGATCCTCCCTTGTTCATCTCATATGCCATGTATTAGAGGCCTTTTACCTTGATTTTATTTGGTCCTTACCTCATTTCCTGATTAAATTATTCAGTGGACCCTTCGTGTGTATATTTTCATCTGTGTGATTTTATACTTGTTTCTCTCATTTATGCTTTCTATTGCTTGATTATTTAACATGTTCATACTCCCATGCATTATTTAAATGCTCCATTATTTGATTCTTTGGTTTGATATTCTTATTGTTTGTTTACCAAGAACAATCCCCATTCATAACAAATGTACCCCTCTCCCATAAAGTGTATAATATTTATTTCCTTATTTCTTTAGTCACCTGTTAATACAAGAATTAAAACGAACATCCGATAACCATTTCAAAATAAGATCAAAAGCTCGATCCAACGTCGAGTAATCATTTTCAAAACTTAACAGAACCAACACGCATCATCCATCCTCTTGTAAGTCGATTGCCTCAGGCATCGCCATATACCTGTAAGTCGATTGCCTCCAGCATCGCCATCTACCCTTATCCGTAACTCCTCTTCACGCTCCATCCGTCGACTCTTGTTCAATTTAGGTAGAACCCTTTGTATGATAACATAGGTAGAATTACCTTATTCTTTGCATGCTAACATTAGGTAGATGTTCCCCTTTGTAAATCCTAACACATAGGTCCATATTGCATGACAACTCTAGAGCAGAGCTTCCCCACTTTTAGACCTTTCGTGCGTCTCCGTTCTTGTGGCATGTCAGTCCATTCTATTGCAAAGAGGTAATTGCCTAAGACTCGATTCAGCGAGCTGCGACACCTACTGCTAGGACGTTGAACACACTGCCCACCCTCCTTTGACACAACTGGTGTCCTCTTTTGTAAGTCCATGTTCAGATGGAAATCCTTAACCCCTAGTTATCCGAACTACGTTTTGCTCTGATTCTCATTCCAGATGAGATACGTAGGCATAAGACGCGACGTCTTACCGAGCACACTTCTCTTTAACTCATAGGTAGCCGAGCTACGAAGACTCTGATTCTCATACTCAAATGAGATACGTAGGCAGTGGATGCGACATCCTTGCGAGTCATTTTCTTTTAACCTTCCTTTTAGTAAATAGTACTTTAGATATACCTATACCCTTTAGACTAGAACAACACTTATGAAAAGGGCTCCCTAGGAGTACCTAGGATGTTTTGGGTGCTTAAAACCTTCCCATTGCATAACCAACCCCCTTACCCAGATCTCTAACATTTTTACTAGTTTTTGATTCGATAAAACTTTTAGGTTTTTGTTCGCTTTCTAACCATTCCTTTGGATAAATAGAAGTGCGGTGGCGACTCGACTTGTACGGTTTACCTTGGATTTAGTCAATATCTCTAATGGTAATGAATACCCCGCTACACACGCATATAAGTAGAACCATATCCAAGTTTCTCTTGTACAACACATCACCATTCAAGTAGAAGTTACCAACTAATCTTCTCAAAGTCTTCTTGTCTTTAAAAGATGCCCCAGACGGGTAGATTTGACTTTGGAGGAAGCATTTGATATCATGATAGCACGACTTTTCATCTTTGACTTCTTCAACAGAAAACACATGAGATGGCCTATCAAGACGCATCAAAGTCAAATTGGGAACTTCGTTCCAAAAATTCACCATAATCATGGAAGCCAATGTTGCAAGAGCATCTGCCATCCGATTTTCATCTCGAGGGATATGATGAAACTCAACCTTTGTAAAGAAAGTTTATATTGTCCTTGCGTAATCTCTATATGGTATCAAATTGGGTTAACATGTCTCCCATTCACCTTTGATCTGATTCACAACCAAAGATGAATCTCCATATGCGTCAAGATATTTTATTCTGAGATCAATGGCCTCTTCAAGCCCCATAATGCAAGCTTCATACTCAGCCATATTGTTTGTACATTTGAAGGTTAATCTAGATGTAAACGGAAAATGAGTGTCTTGAGGAGTAAAAATCACTGTCCCAATGCTATTACCATACGAATTAACAGCTCCATCCAATACCATGCCCCGACGAGACCCAGGTTCTGGCCCTTCTTCAAGCAATGGTTCATCAAAATCTTTCATCTTTAAGTAAAAAATCTCTTCGTCGGGAAAATCATAATGCACTGACTGATAATCATCAATAGGTTGGTGGGCCAAAGGATCAGCCAAGACACTACCTTTAATAGCTTTATGAGATCAGTATTCAATATCATACTCAGATAACAATAACGGCCAACGGGCGATCCTCCCAGTTAAAGCAGGCTTCTAAAAAATGTACTTGATTGGATGCATTTTGGATATCAACCATGTAGTATGATGCAACATATATTGGCGCAGACGCTTAGCAGCCCAGGCCAATGCGCAACATGTCTTCTCAAGCATAGAATGTCGAGTCTCACAATCGGTGAACTTTTTACTGAGGTAGTAAATTGCATATTCTTTATTCCTAGATTCATCTTGATGACCAAGAACACAACCCATACTCTCTTCCATCACAATTAAATACATGATCAAAGGTCTTCCTTCAATGGGCGGAGATAGAATTGAAGGCTCAAGCAGATACTCTTTGATACTATCAAAATCTTTCTGACAATCCTCGGTCCAATTACAAGACTGATCTTTCTAAAGAAGCTTGAATATTGGCGCACATGTGGCAGTCATATGCGATATAAACCTTGGGATATAGTTCAAGCGGACGAGAAAACCTTTGACTTATTCTCAGTTTTGGGCGCAGGCATCTCTTGTATTGCTTTGACCTTGGCATGATCAACCTCAATACCCTTCTCGCTGACAATAAAGCTCAACAACTTACTAGAATGAACACCAAAAGTACACTTATTGGGATTCAAGCGGAGTTTATATATCCTCAAATGCTGGAATAGCTTCAACAAATGCTTAACATGTTCTTCTTCATCACTTGATTTAGTAATCATATCGTTAACATAGACTTAAATCTCTTTATGCATCATATCATGGAAAAGGTTGGTCATAGATCTCTGGTACGTTGCACCAACATTCTTTAAACCGAAAGGCATCACTCTATAAAAGAATGTTCCCCAGGGTGTAATGAATATGGTGTTCTCCATATCTTCGGGTTCCATTTTGATCTGATTATAAGTGAAAAATCCATCCATAAATGAAAAGACTTCGAATTTAGTTGTATTGTCTACCAACATATCAATGTGTGGCAGAGGAAAATCATCTTTCAGACTGGCTTTATTCAAATCTATGTAATAAACACACATGCACACGTTTTCGTCCTTCTTAGGAACAGGCATACTATTGGCCACCCATTACGGATACTTGGGGGTAACGAGGAAACCAACATCAATCTGCTTGTGCACTTCCTCCTTAATCTTCACTGCCATATCAGGATGAGTTCTTCTCAGCTTCTGCTTGACTAGCAGGCATTCTGGCTTCAAAGGCAACCTATGCTGCACATTCTCAGAATCCAAACCAGACATATCTTGATAGGACCAAGCAAACACATCAGAATACTCTTTAAGAAGATCAATCAAACCCTTCTTAGCTTCTGGACATACTTGAGATCCAATCTTGACTTCCTTCACATCATCCTCGGAACCCAAGTTGACTAATTCAATCTTCTCTTCAAACGGCTAAACGGATTTTTCCTCGTGCTCATGCAAACGGGATAACTCATTAGATACTTCTTCATCATCCTTCTTTTCCTCAGCTTCAAACACAAGAAAATCAAAGTTTGGAGAGGGAGTAGGATCATTTCATTTAATGGGTTTGAGAACCAACCTGCATAATAATTTGATATTTTGATTTTAGAGAAGTGAAGTGCAAACAAATATTATGCAGATGGAAAGATTATTATTTATTTATGTTTTTTGTGAGTACCATTTTTCAGAAAAAGCAAAGACTAAAAATAAAACATCATAGATGTGGGTGAATAAAATTGTATTTCATTGATGATAATAAGGAAAATGCGCAACAATGTTCACTTCTCCGTAGGCATAAGAGAAGGATTTTTCTTAAAATAATGAAAACAAATTACTTAGAACGGTGCATAACAACAGGAACATCAACAATGATCTAGTTGTTGCAAGTCTAGCCATGTGTCGCAAAGTTGGCGTAAACTTCATCCTCATCATTGTCTTCTATAATGGCAACTGAGTGTTGATCATCCTCATGAATGAACCATCTACTGTGGAAAACTAGTTACATAACCTTGACATTGGCGCTGAATTCCCCTTGCTGAAATCCCAGCCCTGCTCTATTCTTATTCTCAATGACTTCTATAACGCGGCCCCACTTATTGGTGCTGCCATCCTGAATAGCCTCTTGTGCATCCTTCAAAGAAGACATTGGTGCCCCATCTTTCTTCAATTCATCAGCAATAGACAAAGCTTGGAACGGTGTTCCAACTTCCTCCTCAGCATCAACATAAGTAAAGGACGACAAATGGCTTACCAATAATGCTTTCTCTCCACCAACAACGACAAGCTTGTCGTTCTTCACAAATTTCAGCTTTTGGTGCAGAGTAGACGTTACAGCTCCAGCTTCATGGATCCATGGCCTTCCCAACAAACATCTGTAGGCTGGCTGAATATCCATTACCTGAAAAGTAATTTGGAAATTACTCGAACCTATCTTAACTGGAAGGTTTACCTCTCCAATGACAGTTTTACGAGAATCGTCAAACGCTTTAACAACCACGTCATTGTACCTCGTCGGGGCGCCTTGATATGAGAGTCTCGCTAGAGTTGACTTTGTGAACACATTCAACAATGAACCTGCATCAACCAAAACATTGGACAAAGCGTCCTCCTTGCAGTTCATCCAAATATGGAGCGCCAAATTGTGATTCCTACCTTCGTCGGGAAGTTCTTCATCACATAAGCTCAAATTGTTATAAGAAGTGATGTTGGCAACAATATGGTCAAACTGATCCACAGTAACATCTTGTTCCACATAAGCTTGTTCCAATACCCTCTGCAAAGCTTCTCTATGTGCCTTAGAATTCATTAGCAATGGCAGCACATAAATTTTTGACGACGTCTGAAGCAGCTGCTCCACAACATTAAATTCACTTCTTTTGATTAGGCGCAATACCTCATCATCATCATTAGCCTTCAACTTAATGGATTCACCAGACTAACACGTTGGAGCACTAACTGGATCAACTGCAGGAATCTCTACCTTCTTACCCACAGAAACATCTTCCATAACCTTTGGAAACATCGGACTGAACACACGACCATTGTGGGTCACCTTCTCTATATCCGAAATATTTACCACAGAATATGCAACTGGAAGAGGAACCTTTTGACCATTCTCAGTCTCGGTGGCATTATACTTGTATGACACAGCTTTATCGGATGAGTAAGGGACGGGGCCTGCTAACCGTATAACCAACGGTGATACCAATCTATTGGCATTGTTGTTGTTAATGCTATCAAATTGAATGACTACCCGCTCAGGGGTTTTGGATACCGGCACAATGTTGTTCACATCATTTCCCATATACCTCGATTATTGAACCTGAATAACATTCTTATCCATCAACCTTTAAATATCTCTTTTAACAATTACACGCCCTTGAGGGTTGGTACTGCAAACAATACAACCATCATGGTCATGTTCACAATGGCTCACCAGACACAGATCCTTGTGAATTTCCACTAGGGACCTACGGATACGGCGTACATCAAATACCCTGAAATTTCCTGGACAGACGTCTACCATGTTTACAGAAGCGTTACCATGAGCAGGCAACAAGTTGGCTTTAACATTTGTTGCTCTGTCCTCAAAGGACACCATACCACTCTTAACAAGCTTATGAACTTCATACTTCAGCAGATAACATTTCTCAATATTGTGACCATGAGCTCCCTGGTGAAAAGCACAATGAATATCAAGTTTGAATCACCATGGTAGTGGCACAGGAATTTGAGGAGGGTTCCTTGGCTAGATAAGATTCTTGACTACCAAGGATGGGTCAAATTATGCATATGTTATAGGAATAGGGTCAAAAGAGACCTTCTTCCTCTCATAGTTCTATTGATGATTGTTGTTTTTGTTGGTTCATTGTTGCGGTTGTTGTTGTTGTTTAATTGGAATTGATTGATTGGTTGAATTGGTGGAAAAAACTGGAATTACTGATGATACATGGTGTTGATGTTGAAAGGACTAGGAAGTTTTCCTCACATGAGGCCTCCTCTTCCTCCCTGCTGATACCATATTAGTTTCTCCTTCCTTCTTCTTGAAGAAGCTACCACCATACTTCTTACTCGACGTCGCTTCATCTTTGGATAAACGTCCTTCACGGACTCCTTCCTCTAATCTCATCCCCATGTTTACCATCTCGGTAAAATCATTGGGGGCACTAGCGATCATACATTCATAGTAAAATGAACTCAGCATCTTCAATAATATCTTGGTCATTTCCTTTTCTTCAAAAGAAGGACTAATAAAGATAGCCACATCCAAGCAAGCAAATCCCATAGCTAGCAGTCTTCTTTATCTTCTCATGTATCAGATGAAATATTCCTTGATCAACTCAGAACAAAGCATCAGACACAAGATCAAAATAACAATTAGCACCAAGACAAAGTAGCAAATGAATTCAAATAGAGTCCCAAGACTTGCATCAGATGAAGGCTTACTTCATAATAACTTGGTATCAAAATGTTAGCATTGGCCAAGTCCTTTTTGCAAAGGGAATGTTGCCTAATCCTAATTCTAATAGTTCATATCAAGATTAAAAGTCCACCAGACATTTTTTAGGGTTTTTGTTATTATTAAGTATTTTAAAGTCCTAAGACCACAAACAAAATCAAAATACACAAACAATATATACAATCATAAGATATGGCTCAAATGAGCAAAGTGAAAATGACATAAACATAAACAAATTAAATGAAATGTAAATGGCAATAAATGATAAATGACTAAAATTTAAATTGCATAAAGTAAATGACTTGAAAGTAAATCAATATTAACAAGAGTTAGTTAAATGTTAGTCAAAGGTTAGTCAAGTCTTAGTGGTGTTTTTTAATTAATTAAGTCGTTCTTTGGAGAACACTCAACCGTATATTCACAAGCATGGATCCTTAAACCAAGACATCTTGCATGAGAAGGGCTCCAACTTGGATAATTTAACAAGTATGCAACTAGCTCTCATAAAAGGAAAAAAGGTCAAGTTTCTATACAATACCATGAAGAATGGGAGACTTATAATCTCACATACTATAATTATATGTCATTAGTGTCAAATTTAGCTTTATGTTAAGCAATCGTAATTGGAGTTATGTAGAAGTCACAACTATCTGAGGTCGGGCAATAAAAATTTAGGTGTTAATGCATGTTAGAGATTTGATATAATGAACCAAACTCCTAAAACATACCACACCCTAAAATAAAAGATCAAGAGGGAAGGACCTATCTCAGTCATACTTGTATTGGTTCATCTGACACAAGGTCATTGATGAACCAACTAGCCTTAAGACCTTAGAGATTTCATTGGTCAAATTAGGGAATGGGAAAGAATAGGGATGAAGATGAAGAGGGAGGGGAAGATAGAAACACAAATTAATCAAGGGAGGATTATTATCAAATTAAAACCATTCATTCATTTTGGGAGATGAAATATACCTTTCATCAATCCCCTAAATCCAATGGTTTTAATCCAACAAAAGTTAAATAAACCTTGACCAAGGTCCAAACAAATAGTCAAATATCACAATACCATAAAAATGGCTCAACATAACTTTTACACATTTAATCAATTATAAATCACATTAAAAATGAATTAAAATACATTTGAATTTGGTCAAAACCTAAAATCCCTTCAAAACACAAAAAACGGCCAAGGGATCTATCCTAGTTCAAACAAGGTCAAAGGACCTTAGACAAAAAATTTCACAATTTTTAAAAAGTCCGAAATATTTTTAAACAATTAAAAATATTCACAAAAACATTTAATTCATGAAAAATATCAAAATTAATCCAAAAAATAATTTTAATTAAGAATATGAAAGAGAAAAATATTTAATGATTTTTTGTGAAAGTACCATATTTTTTGGATTAAAAATGAAATTACTTTGAATTAAACAAAATTAAAGGATCAACATAAAATCAGAAATTTAAATAAAAATAGAAAAAACAAGGGCCATCAGATCCCCCTCATTAATTGAGGTGGCATATCTGATGGCCACACGTGCGCGTTCCATGGTGGACCTTGGTCAATGTAGTGTACTGTAGCGGTAAATTCATGATCATCAAGTTATGGATAAGCAGGACATCAAATAACAAGAGTCACCACCGTGTTTTTATTGTTTCCAAGGGAAAGGGGAAAAGTACAAAGAAAACCCAAAAAATAAGAAGTTTTCAAATCAAAACTAATAAAATGCCAGAGATTACAGGTAAGGGGGTTGGTTACACAGAGGGAAAGTGTTAGCACCCAAAGTATCCTAGGTACTCCTAGGGAGCCCTTTCTTGTGTGCATATGTATTTTGTACAAAATGATGTTTACAAATAAATAGAATGGGGGGATGAGAAAAGAATTTATTAATTATATTTTTTGTGTTTGACGAGACCTTCAGACTTGTGCCTATGTACCAACATAAAGATGAGGGATCAAAACCTCGTAGTTCGTGATACAAATTTCAAAGTGGATGCATTGCTTTTAATAAAAAATTAAGTTTGAAAGGCACAAGGACCTAGAAAATGGTTTGAATGAGTTGGTTCTTTTTTGCTTTTGAAAATTTTAAGTCAAGTATAGCTAAGTTTATTTACAAGTTTGATTTAAGAAAATAAGCTTGAAAATTCAATCGCATAACGCCAAAGTTTCTAATTTGCAAAGGGTCTAAGTTTAAAAAAAGATAAGTACAAGGAAAGAAGTTTTTAAAAGGAGGGAGAGGTTTTAAAATTAAAGAGATGGGGAGGAGATGAAGAGACTAATCCTAAGCATAAATTTAAAAGTTAAGAGTTGAAAAGATTTGACCAATGGGCTGCAATCCAATAGACAAGAATGTCATATAGAAAACCCCAAATTCCCTTGGACATTAGAATCAAGCAACAAACAATGCACACAATATTAACTTGAAGAGAAAGGTATCAAATAAAGATAGTCACATCCAAGCTTTAGCCATTCCATGATCTTCTTCAAATTTGCCCATGTAACAGATGAATTCCACAAGTTACTGGTTCAAAATAACAGCTTCACAATGATCATGTTGCAGATGAACACAAAGGGATCTTCAATGATGTATCAGATGAAGTTTCAAATTACAAGCACTTGGTTACATGAAAGTTGGCATTGGCCAAGTCCTTTGCATAGGGAGTGTTGCCTAAATTCTAAGTCCAATTGTCTCAGATCAAACCAACAGTCTACACAAGAAGTTTTTTAGGGTTTTTTGTTCTTATTATGTACATTAATGGTCAAAGACCACACAAATAAACACAATATACACAAGTAAAATATAACACAAAATATGATCCAAGTGGACAAAGTGAAAATGACATTAACATAAATAATTAGAATGGTATGAATAATGGAAAATTAATAAAGCTTAAAGATAAAGTGCATTAAAAGTAAAAGACTTGAAATCAAATGTTATTAATGAAATATAAGTTAGTATTGCTTTTGCTTTTTTGTTTAAGTCATTCTTTGGAGAACACTCAACCCACTTATCACAAGCATGGATCCTTGAACCAAGACATCTTCCAAAGGAAGGAAAAAAGGTCAAGTTTCCACACAATAACATGAAAGAGGGGAGACTTACAATCTCACTAACTAGAATGATATGCCTTTTGAAATTCTAGTTAACAGACTTTCGATGTCACACGGGTTGTTATGACATCCAATTCTGCGCAGACAAGAATTATGCAGAACTTAAAAAGTAAGTGCACTAAATAACACAATGAATTGTTTACCCAGTTCGGTCCAACATGACCTACGTCTGGGGGCTACCAAGCCAGGGAGGAAATCCACTATTAGTAGTATTAATTCAGACCTTAAACCAACTATTTAACCCTATCACTTAATACCTACCCAATGCAATTTCAATCTTACACTAAGATCAGAGTTCCTACTCACTCCCCCTCAATCACCTCAGTGATTACAACCTTTAATTAAAATTAAAGACAATTATGAAGTCACACTTCAAACAACTCTTGATTGTGCTTAATAGCTTTAATCAAGATACACAGCACTCACGCTTAAAAGCTTAGAGTGACACAACACTTACAACTCAATGAACACCCTATACCAATGCAATCATCTCAGTGATAATAGCTTGGCTCACAAGATACACCTAATACAATACACACAAAAATACAGTAGTGAAGTATGATGGACACACAAAATCTTCACGCCTAAAATCCCCGAGTTCTGAAAGAAGGATTGCCATCCTTTTATATTGCAGCACTTGGGCCTTGTACTTGTATTTCCTGAATTTAAGGTCAAGCGAGTTAACCTAAATTCCACAACTAGGTTACTAACAAATAGGCTATTTGTTAGGTTCATTTATTGTAGCTTAGTTGTTGGTTTCCTGGATTTTAGCTCAGTTGTTGACTTCCTGAAGAATAGCCTGAGAAAAATGCTGAAACAGAAAAACTAAACAACCTACAATTTAGCATATGTTGCCTAGAGTGAATGTCACAACATTTAGTTTGACATCCAAAGCATAGACCATATGCTAAGTTTGTTATCTCCATGAAAATAGACTGTACAAATTTGTTGTACTGTACAGGACCAATCTGTCCATACTTCAGTAACAGCGTACATTCATAAATGTCAAAGCATCCAATTTGACATGTACACAATGAGCCTTACGTCAGGTCTGTTATCCTCTTGATAAGCAGACTGAGAAATATACTGAATTGTAGCAGACAACTAACCTGCCTATTATTCAATATATGCTGTCAATGATGAATGTCATAACTTCCAGTTTGACATTCAGACAGTAGGCTTTGTGTCAGGTCTGTTATCCCCTTGATAAACAGACTGGAAACAAATACTGAGTTATTAAAGAACACCAGTTGTTCTATTCCTCAGTAACTGCGACAGGGATGAATGTCATAACATATAGTTTGACATTCAGTAGATCCTGTATTAGCTAAACCTGCAGCATACAACTCAAGTATGTCATGACATCAGTCAAGACACCAGAGTACAGTTAGATGTTCTAACATACAATGCAGTCAAACAGTCATCTCCACAGCATGTCATGACATCAGTCAAGACATTAGAATCCAGTTAGTGTTTTACCATACAATGCAGCCAATCAAACATCTACAAACTCCCCCTTTGGCAAATTTTTGGCTAAAACACTTTGGCCTCACAACAGAGTCCACAGCAGCGGAAAACACACATCTAGCAGGAAATTAGCCTAGCTAATACACTCAGAGTAGCAGCACACTCACACACATGGAAGTTAAATAAAAACTTCATATAACAGCACACATACAGAAGTTAAATAAAAACTTCTAATTGTAGCACACATACACACTCACACTCATAGAAGTGGAACATCAGTTGCAGCACAACCTCTGGATTAGAGGATCTTCAATATCTGTTTAGCAAAACAATCTGTTGTACTGGGGCATCACCATCACAGGTGTTACTCCCCCTTTTTGTCAAAAATGTTGCCAAAGCAACACTTTAAGTTACAGACCAACATAACAAAAACAGAATTACACACAAATGACAGAATTACATACTTGATTTTACTTCACAGTTTCAATCAAGAATATCCCCTCTTGATCTTGCTTTACAGCTTTGATCAAGACATCACCCACTTGACCTTGCTTCACAACTTTGATCAAGTAGTCACACACTCTTGCTTTACAGTAGGTACACCCATATCAGATGCCATGACTTTGAGTCTGACATCTTGAACCACTCCTGCATGAACACTTTCTTGAAGTCCAGCAGGCACACAGGCCGACCTATGTTAGAATATCCCCTTAACATCTTGTTACTACACTTGCAGCAAGTAACATAGCTGTGAACTGTTGTCCAGTCATAGCACACTTTCAATTGTTTAATAGGTTGAGATATTAAACAATACATCCCACACATCCTTGGTTGCTATAAGTCCTCAGAAAGGCATATTCCCAGTTTTCCCCTTAAATTTTCAAACTGAGTAGCATCCAGAGCCTTTGTAAATATGTCAGCCAGTTGTAGTTCAGTGGCTACATATTCCAAGGTAATCACTTTGTCTTCCACCAGATCTCTGATAAAGTGATGTCTAATGTCAATATGTTTGGTCCTGCTGTGTTGGATGGGATTCTTGGAAATATTGATGGCACTGAGATTATCACAGAACAATGTCATGACATTTTGAGAGACATTTTACTCAGTAAGCATCGGTTTCATCCACACCAGTTGGGAACAACTGCTTCCAGCCGATATGTATTCAACCTCTGCAGTGGACAGAGATACACAGTTCTGCTTCTTGTTGAACCATGATATGAGATTGTTTCCCAAGAAGAAACATCCTCCTGATGTGCTTTTTCTGTCATCAGCACTCCCAGCCCAATCAGCATCACAGTACCCAGATAGGACAGGCTCAGAGCCATGAGAATATAGCATACCATAGTCACAGGTCCCATTGATATACTTGAGAATCCTCTTGACTTGATTCAAGTGGCTCACCTTGGGCTCTGCTTGGTATCTAGGACACACTCCAACTGCATCGGAAATATCAGGTCTACTTGCAGTTAGATATAGTAGACTACCTATCATGCTTCTATACAAGCATTGATCAATACTGGGACCTTCATCATCTTTGGTTAACTTTAAATGCGTAGGTGCAGGAGTTCTTTTGTGCCTAGCATTATCCATACCAAACTTCTTAACTATGTTTTTGGCATATTTGCTTTGGGAGAGAAACATAGAATCCTCCATTTGGTTAACTTGCATTCCAAGAAAATAGGTCAGTTCCCCAACCAGACTCATTTCAAACTCATATTGCATCTGGTGCATAAAATGTTTCACCATTTGCTCTGACATTCCACCAAAGACAATGTCATCCACATAAATTTGGGCAATCATGATTTTGCCATCGGTATCCTTCACAAACAAGGTCTTATCTATCCCACCCTTTCTGTACCCATGAGAGGTCAGAAATTCAGTCAACCTTTCATACCAAGCTCTAGGGGCTTGCTTTAACCCATACAAGGATTTCCTCAACTTGTACACATGTTTAGGTTGGTTAGGATCACAGAACCCTTTAGGTTGTTCCACATAGACTTCTTCATTTAAGTAGCCATTTAAAAATGCACTCTTCACATCCATTTGGAACAATTTGAACTTCAGAATGCAGGCCACACCTAACAGCAATCTGATTGACTCAAGTCTAGCAACAGGTGCAAACGTCTCATCAAAATCAACCCCTTCAACTTGAGTATATCCTTGAGCCACTAGTCTTGCTTTATTCCTAGTGATTACTCCTTTCTCATCAGACTTGTTCTTGTAAATCCACTTGGTACCAATGATGTTAGTCCCTTCAGGTCGTGGAACTAGCTCCCATACTTCATTCCTTTTAAACTGCTCTAGTTCATCTTGCATGGCATTGATCCAATATTCATCAGTCAGAGCCTCTTTCACATTTCTTGGTTCAACCTTAGATACAAAACAGGAATTTAAGCTAATTTCCCTTGACCTGGTAGTCACACCACTATTGGGATCCCCTATGATAAGATCCTTAGGGTGGTCTTTCTGAATTCTGATAGATGGCATTTTGGTGGGTGCATCTACCTCACATTCAGGAGGAGTCTCCTGTACTTCTTCAGACTTGACTGGTATGTCTGTTGAAGTATCAAGGAATGTTCCAACGTCCTCGATGACATCGATTCCTTCCTCTTTATCATCCACAATAACATTTATGGATTCCATCAGGACATTGGTCCTGTAGTTGAACACTCTGTAAGCTCTGCTGTTAGTTGAGTATCCTAGGAATATACCCTCATCACTTTTGGGATCCATTTTCCTTCTCTGTTCACGATCTGTGAGAATGTAACATTTACTTCCAAAGATATGAAAGTACTTCACAGTGGGCTTTCTGCCTTTCCATATTTCATATAGAGTGGAGGAGGTTCCTTTTCTCAAGGTAACTCTATTGTGAACATAGCAAGCTGTATTCATCGCTTCGGCCCAAAAGTGCATAGGAAGCTTCTTTGCATGAATTATTGCCCTGGCAGATTCTTGAATAGTTCTGTTTTTTCTTTCAACTATCCCATTTTGCTGAGGAGTTATAGGAGAGGAGAACTCATGCCTTATCCCTTAAAACGAGCAAAACTCATCAAACCTGGAATTTTTAAACTCCGTCCCATGGTCACTCCTAATTCGGACAACACAACTGTCCTTTTCCCTTTGAAGTCTGATGCACAGTTCTTTGAAGACATCAAATGCATCTGACTTTTCTCTGATGAAGCTTATCCAAGTGTATCTGGAATAGTCATCAACAACCACATAGGCATACCTCTTTCCACCCAGACTCTCAACCTGCATAGGTCCCATTAAGTCCATGTGCAGAAGTTCCAGAGTTTTGGATGTTGTAGGATGTCCCAGCTTAGGGTATGACATCTTGGTTTGCTTGCCGACATGGCATTCTCCACAGACTCTTCCTTCATCAATAAGCAGCTTTGGGATTCCTCTGACTGCTTCCTTGGATATGATATTCTTCATTCCCCGTAAGTGGAGATGACCAAGGCGTCTATGCCACAGCTTCACCTCCTGTTCTTCCTTGGCTGAGGAGCAAATTGTGGAAAATTTTGAGACTTTAGGTCCTACAGATAGCAGTTATCTTTGGATCTGGATCGTCTCATAACTTCCTGATTGTCTCCATTTGTCACAACACATAGCTCCTTAGTAAACTGAACATAGAACCCTTGATCACACAGCTGGATTATGCTGATGAGGTTAGCAGTTAGTCCTTTTACTAACAGCACATTGTTCAGTTCTGGAACTCCAGAGCAGTTCAGCTTACCCACACCTTTTATTTTTCCTTTAGCACCATCACCAAAGGTCACATAACTGGTAGTGTGAGGTTGTATATCCACCAATAAATTCTCCATACCAGTCATATGTCTTGAGCAGCCACTGTCAAAGTACCAGTCTTCTCTGGTAGATGCCCTCAGAGCTGTGTGAGCTAACCTAGCATACCATTATCGTTTCTTGATGGGGGCATTATGCCTATATGCCTTATGCTTAGGTCTGACATGAGGGGCTTGGTTAGGATAACCATGCAGCCTGTAGCAGAAGACTTTTATATAGCCAAACCTACCACAGTGATGACATCTCTGTCGCACCTCGAAAAATGGGGATACGACTTTATGCGAAGCGCGATCGCACGCTCGCAATGATGGACCGAACAGAGTCGCCACCGAACTTTATTTATTCCTAAAAAGGAAAGGGGAAATATCGATAAAACCTCTAAGAGAAAGGATAAGATATGGTCATCGCAACCAATATCAGGGTTCGGGAGTCGATTACGCAACCAAGGGCTAATGCCTCTTGCTCTTTGTCCCACTCTTCTTCAGGAATTTGCATACTGACTCCATCGTTACCTGTCTTCATTGGATGTTCCCATCCTTTGTTGACAGCTCTCCAGACTTTGCTATCTAGAGACCTTAAGAAGGCTATCATACGAGGCTTCCAGTCATCATAGTTAGAACCATCCAGCATGGGTGGTCTATTTGAGTGTCCTACATCCTTGTCCATGGTACTAGAAAGTAACTTCCCTAGATCTCACCCAGAAATTAACAGGCAGGGTGCCTGCTTTGATGCCAATTGAAATTCTATTTAACAGACTTTCGATGTCACACGGGTTGTTATGACATCCAATTCTGCGTAGATAAGAATTATGCAGAACTTAAAAAGTAAGTGCAGTAAATAACACAAGGAATTGTTTACCCAGTTCGGTCCAACATGACCTACGTCTGGGGGCTACCAAGCCAGGGAGGAAATCCACTATTAGTAGTATTAATTCAGACCTTAAACCAATTGTTTAACCCTATCACTTAATACCTACCCAATGCAATTTCAATCTTACACTATGATCAGAGTTCCTACTCACTCCCCCTCAATCACCTCAGTGATTACAACCTTTAATTAAAATTAAAGACAATTATGAAGTCACACTTCAAACAACTCTTGATTGTTCTTAACAACTTTAATCAAGATACACAGCACTCACGCTTAAAAGCTTAGAGTGATACAACACTTACAACTCAATGAACACCCTATACCAATGCAATCATCTCAGTGATAATAGCTTGGCTCACAAGATACACCTAATACAAGACACACAAAAATACAGCAGTGAAGTATGATGGACACAAAATCTTCACGCCTAAAATCCCCGAGTTCTGAAAGAAGGATTGCCATCCTTTTATATTGCAGCACTTGGGCCTTGTACTTGTATTTCCTGAATTTAAGGTCAAGCGAGTTAACCTAAATTCCACAACTAGGTTACTAACAAATAGGCTATTTGTTAGGTTCATTTATTGTAGCTTAGTTGTTGGTTTCCTGGATTTTAGCTCAGCTGTTGACTTCCTGAAGAATAGCCTGAGAAAAATGCTGAAATAGAAAAACTAAACAACCTACAATTTAGCATATGTTGCCTGGAGTGAATGTCACAACATTTAGTTTTACATCCAAAGCATAGACCATATGCTAAGTCTGTTATCTTCCTGAAAACAGACTGTACAAATTTGATGTACTGTACAGGACCAATCTGTCCATACTTCAGTAACAGCGTACATTCATAAATGTCAAAGCATCCAATTTTACATTTACACAATGAGCCTTACGTCAGGTCTGTTATCCTCTTGATAAGCAGACTGAGAAATATATTGAACTGTAGCAGACAACTAACCTGCCTATTATTCAGTATATGCTGTCAATGATGAATGTCATAACTTCCAGTTTGACATTCAGACAGTAGGCTTTGTGTCAGGTCTGTTATCCCCTTGATAAACAGACTGGAAACAAATACTGAGTTATTAAAGAACACCAGCTATTCTATTCCTCAGTAACTGCGACAGGGATGAATGTCATAACATATAGTTTGACATTCAGTAGATCCTATATTAGCTAAACCTGCAGCATACAACTCAAGTATGTCATGACATCAGTTAAGACATCAGAGTACAGTTAGATGTTCTAACATACAATGCAGTCAAACAGTCATCTCCACAGCATGTCATGACATCAGTCAAGACATTAGAATCCAGCTAGTGTTTTACCATACAATGCAGCCAATCAAACATCTACACCTTTTGTGTCAAAAAATTAGCGCTATGTTAAGTAATCGTAATTGGACTTGTGTAGAAGTCACAACTATTTGAGGTCGGGCAATAGAATTTTGGTGTTGATGCATGTTAGAGACATAGTATAATGGACTATACTCATGAAACATACCACACACAAAAAGAATATGCAAAAGAGGTGGTCTAATCTCATTAATACTTATGTTGATTTTTCAATCAACTAGCCTTAGGACCTTGAGATGAATGTAAAAAGAAGGGGAACAAGATGAAGAGGGAGGGGAATAGATCAAAACTCAAATTGTAAAAAGGAGGACTTTTACCAAATTAAGATCATTCATTCATTCTGGGAGATGGAATGTACATTCCATCAATCCCCTAAATCCAATGATCTTAACCTAATAAAGTCAAATCAACCTTGACCAAGGCCCAACCACACAAGTGAAACTTATACAAACAATCACAATGGCACAACACAATTATTTGGCATTTATTCAATTTAAAAATACTAAAAATAATGCATTAAATTAAATATGGTTTGTCAAATTCCTAAAATCTCATCAAAACACCAAAGAAATGGCCATGAGATTTATCATAGGTCAAACAAGGTCAAAGGACCTTGGAGAAAAAATTTCAGAATTTTTGGAGACTTAAAAGTATTTTTAAACAAATAAAAATATTCACAAAATTAATTAAATCATGAAAAATGTTAATAATGATCCAAAAAATAATTTTAATTGAAAATATGAAAGAGGATTTTATTTAAAAAAAATTGGTGAAACTCTCATTAATTGAGGTGGCAGATCAAGTGGTCTAAAATGTGCGTTCCACCAAACACACGAGTCAGCGTGCCACACCAATGGTATTCAAAAGAAACGCTCAGGATTAAAACGATTTGACTGATCATGTGGCTCAGAACCTATCCAACACACCACCGGCACTGAAACTCTGGTCACCTTCTCAGGTGAGGCTCACTGGACTGGTTCAGTCATCACCATCACATAAATTAAAAAGGAGGACATGATCTGAAAGAAAAAATGACATAAAGCACGAATCTGACCTCAATTTTAACTAACTCCACATATATAGAAAGATATGAGGAGTTAAATTTTGAGGTGTGTCAACTGAGTTGCTTCGATTTGACCTCAAAGCAACTCAATCTTCTTGCCTACATTGGTAGGACTTCAGACAACCAAAGATCGAAGAGAATTGAGTGAGAATCAAAGAGAAGAAAATTTCTGGAAAATACCTTCAATGTTGTGCAGAACTGGATCTTGCTTGCTTCAAACTTTGCTTGATCACCTTCAGGAAGCTTGTAGAAGTGGCTTGGCAATGGAACAAAGCTTTGGATCCTGGAGTTTTTGAATCTCCAAACAGTGAGATTCAAACTCAATTTTTAGATTGAAAATTCTTAGGTTTTCCTTTGAACTGTGAGGGTTTGAAAAGAGGGGGCAAAGCTGGCGCGCAAGGGATCCTTCAAATGAGCTCAGAGGCCTCGTATTTATAGGAATTGGGAATGATATTTACACACTTGAAAATGTTTCCAATTTTGGAAATTGCATGATGCAAGCTTGCATGGGCATGTACAGGCCCATGAAGCAATCCATTTAGGTCCAAATTGAACTGTTCTGAAGTCTCAAATAAGCTTGAATAGCAAGGCAATGTGAAATGGTGTTTTGGGCATTTGATCTTTCCACTTTATGCATACCTATTAAGACCATGTGCAGCCCTAGCAAACCTCCTCCAAAATGCATGAAATAAGACTATTTAGAAATCTTAGATCAAGGGGAACAAGTTTGATGTTAAACACCTTTCCATTTGGAACTTGGATCAAGGTGAATTTTGGGGTGGAAGTTTGGAAATTTCAACATGTTGAAAAAATTTCTAAGTGTCAAGTCATATACCTCAATGTTCCACCTTACTTAACTTTTCATGTGAGTTCCAAATAAAAACATTGTCTTCATCAAAGTTCTAGCTCTTTAAAATACCTTCAACATGGTCACCAATTTCATGTCATTTGGATTTAGAAAGATAGAGTTATGCATTTTTGAAGTTGGGGAAAATCACTTGTTTAATGGTATTGGTCCAAAATGACCTATAACATATCCTCATATCACATGCTCATAAAAGTTGAAGTAGACATCTTTAATTTGATTGTTCAACTTGGAAATATTTCATATCATAAAAAATGAGCTTGTTATGGTCTTGGGGAGTTGACTTTCAAATTAGGGTTTAGACAAAATGACCTATAATGTTTCAACATATGAAATGACTTTCTAAGCAAAATTAGCTCTAGACTTAAACATGAAAGTTGTTTGGAATGTCATTTAGAGTAATTTTTATCTTCGAATAATTTTCATATGGTGAAAATTATAGGAGATAGGGTCTAGGGAGACCTAGTTTTGATCAAATGAATTCATCTGGCCAACCATCATCAACCATCTTGCTAACCTCCAATTCTATTGACTTTTTTTGGCTCATGGTAGATCATATATGCATAAGATGATGAAATTTGAAGTGACCCTTGAGAAATTTTGATCAATTGGTGAGGTAGCTTGTTGAAGAAGTTACTCAAGATACCCAGATAAACTAGGGTTTCCAAGGCAAACTACCTCCAAACTCTTGAAGAATACTTGATCAAAGCAACATATGAAGATCATGGGGACTCATATATGATACTTTGAGACATTGTGGATCCATCCTTGGTTGTTCTTTTAGCCATGATGGTCTTAAACCCTAGATATGAGCTTGCTAGATCAATGGGGATCATGCCCTACCTACAAAAAAGTAAATGCAAAGACATATTTTTGGTATTTCGGTTAATAAAAATGATAATATACAAGTATGATACAATCACATGGTGCTTGGTGATCTCTCCTAAAACAAACCCAATGAAAAAGGGGTGAGGAGGATTCCAATGTATGATCCCAATGTTAATGCATATGATGAAGTTGCATGAGGGATCTTAGGGTCAAAATTGGGGTCTTACAGCTGCCCCTATTTAAGGACATTCTAACTCAGGAGGTGAAGGTTAAAATCTTCGTATCGACTCAGTAGAATGGGCTTAAATAACAACATATTGAAACAAATTTTGGTCCCTAAGAGACCTCATGATGCTTATGATATGAATGTAAACGAAAATTCTCTATGGGGAAATATTGCCACAAAGGAGAAGAAATCAGAGAGACTGAAGGTTCGCATGAGCATAAAGCATTCCATAAGGAAAACTCACTAGGGAAGAAAGAGACTTTGAGGGGATAAAAAGGGTTATGTGTAGGCCAGGTTGCGACTTAAAAACTACTGGGAGACTAGAGGAATTCCATGAAAATGGAAGGACTCATCCGGGGAAACAAAACATCTGCAGGGGAAACAAGTAGATCAGGTTAAAACTGACATACTTGAATCATGCAGGAAAAGTGATTTCACTAAGGAAATGTGCACTCAACTTCAATTGGGGAAGAAACAATCTTCAACACGGGAGGAGCAGAAATCTACTATCCACCACCGGTTACTGGGTAAGGAGATAATAAAGATCTAACAGAGAGGATACTCATCATCAGTTAGGATGAACATATCAAGGATGGCTCACTGGGAATCGCCACCAGGAGGGAGTATTCATTACCGGTTACTGGGTAAGAATAACCTTACTGGGGGAAAACTGTAGAAATAAGATTTACAACTACCAGTTACTGGGCAGAAGACCAAAGATGAGGATATTTGTCACCGGTTAAAGTGAACATATCAAGGATAGACTCAAAGGAAAGAAAATTCGTCATCGGTTAAGATGAACATATCAAGGATAGACTCGCCTGAGGATGTTTAAGGAGGATATTCTTCATCGATTAGGATAAACATATCAAGGATAAACCCACTAAACAAAAAGTAGGTATTACATCTATCGAATGCTGGATAGAAAACCAACAAAGAGAAAATCCGTCATCGATTAGGATGAACATATCAAGGATAGACTCTATAAGGAGAGAAATAGGAATTACATCTATTAGTTACTGGATAGAATACCACAAGAGAGAGAATCCGTCATCGGTTAGGATGAACATATCAAGGATTAACTCTGCAAAGGGGAGAAAAAGAAGGATTTACAACTACCGGTTACTGGGTAGAAGACCGCAAAGAGAAGAAAATTTGTCATCAGTTAGGATGAACATATTAAGGATTAACCCTCCGGGGAACAAAATAGGGATTACAACTATCTTTTTACTGGGTTGAATACCAAAGGTGAGAGTATCTGTCATCGATTAGGATGAACATATAAAGGATAAACTCAAAAAGGGGAAGAACATATCTATTATCGGTTAGGATGAACATATCAGGGATATACTTCCTGGGGAATCACAAAAAATGAATCCACTGGGGACTCCACCAAGGAGAAAACAGGGGTACTTATGTCGGGTATTGGGAAAGAAGTAGCAAACTGCAAACTAAGAAGGATATTACCAGTTACTGGGTAATAAACTCCTAGGGGACCCAAAGCATCTATCTAGATAAGAGCTAGAAAGAAACGGTCAATCAAGACTCAACCCAATAAGGATAGAACTCAAGGGGAGTGGTTCTATCCAGATAATCAATTGGGGAGGAAACTGAAGCAATAATCATCCTCGAGGAAATAACTCAGTGGGGAAAATAGAAAGGTTAAAGTCTTTCTGCTTAAGGGGCTGACACTCTACAGTTGAGGGAGGACAGACACCAAACTCACATGGGGATAAAATACCGCCATAACAGAGAATAAGAATCACAGGAAGGAATCAACCGCTGTGAACATGCAATCATGAAATTATATGAGTGTATATATGTATATGTATATGTATATGATGATTATGCTGACAAAATGATCGCAAAGGATACAAAGGTGTCGCGATCTTTATTCATCGGTACAGTTCTCGGTCAATCCACAAGAGAGGGAGACAAATGCTGGAGAAAAGAGAGATCAATATCCCAAAGGCTCAAACCTAGCTGGGGAAGGAGGAGATCTGCTGAGAAAATGTTATCGACTTTGCGAGGAATTTTAGGTCAACGCCATATCAAATGGGAGACAACCCTGCAGAGGAACAAGCGCGAAAAGCTGCTCAGAAACTAGGAGGAAACTCTGACTGGGAGCGAATCTGATGGTGATTAGTGAGGAAACCAAAGTTCTACTATAACCACACGATCTGCTGAGGATACTAACCTTACTCTGCTGGAAATAAAATTGGTTGGGTATCAAACACCAACTCCGCTGGGGAATTGGATTGACTTGGGGATTACGAAGAATCAAATGCTTGGGGAGAACCATCAGTACTTCACACTTAGGGCTTAATGCTTTTGAACTGCTCTTGACATTCCTTTTTATTGCTTTTAAAACTCATGCGTTTGTATGTTTAAGAAAAAAGGATTTGATTTTTTAAAAAAATTTAATTTCGAAAATGATCATAATAAAATTTAAAACTATTTGGCTGAAGTAAACAAGAGTGGAAACAATTGGATAAAAACTCAACTTTATTTAAGGGAAAGGTAGTCCGTGAATGACAAGACTCCATAGATTTTTACAAAGTTGAAAATGGTAATTTACATGGAAAAGGGTTACATTGAATACAAATGATCACTAATCCTTCTACCAACTCTTGACATCCACTGTGCTTTTGGCCGCTACTGGGGATGATGAATCACTGTCAACCCTTGTGCTCAACAAAGTTTTTCCAATACTGAAGATCAGCAGGATGCAGTTACTTACCATAATCCCTATTTTTTTCATAAATTGCCCCAAGGTGGGGTACTCAATTTATCGGGATGATTCCTTCTATTTTATGTCTCTAACTTTTGCCTGGACCGCCCTTTCGGGTTTTCAATCCACCAAGACGCTCATTTTTGCCTAAGTCGCCCTTTCGGGTTTTCAAGTGGGAGCATATCATGCCAATCCTTATATGTCACAACCATCTTCTGAATGATCTTCTTGATGTTCTTGTTTGCAACTTCAACAGCCCCATTCATCTTGGGTCTGTAGGGGGAAGAATTATGATGTGCAATCTTGAAGTCTTTGCAAAGAGCTTCCATCATATTATTATTCAAGTTCGATCCATTATCAGTAATGATCTTACTTGGCACACCGTAACGGAATATGATCTGATTCTTGATAAACCTTACAGCAACTTGCTTGGTTACATTCACATAGGATTCCACTTCAACCCATTTTGTGAAGTAATCAATTGCCACCAAAATGAAACGATATACGTTCGAAGCTTTGGGCTTAATCATGTCAATCATATCAGTTCCCCACATGGAATAGGGCCATGGGGAGGAAATGACGTTCAACAGTGTCGGAGGAACATGAATCTTATCCGCATATATTTGACACTTGTGGCATTTCTTCACAAACTTGCAACAATCAGATTCCATTGTCAGCCAATAGTAACCTGCTCGCAACATTTTCTTTGTCATCTCATGTCCATTGGAATGAGTACCAAAGGAACCTTCATGGACTTCAGTCATCAATAGGTCTGCTTCGTGTCTATCCACGCATCTGAGCAGAACCAAATCGAAGTTTCTCTTGTACAATACATCACCATTCAGGTAAAAATTGTCGGCTAATCTCCTTAAAGTCTTCTTATCTTCCAAAGATGCCCCAGGCGGGTAAATATGACTTTGGAGGAAACACTTGATGTCATAGTACCACGGCTTTTCATCTTTGACTTCTTCAACAGCGAACATGTGAGTTGGTTTATCAAGACGCATCACAGTCAAATTGGGAACTTCATTCCAATACTTCACTACAATCATTGACGCCAACGTTGCAAGAGCATCTGCCATCCGGTTTTCATCTCGAGGTATATGATGAAACTCAACCTTTGTAAGGAAAGTTGAAATCCTCCTCGCATAATCTCTATATGGTATCAAACCGGGTTGATTCGTCTCCCATTCACCTTTGATTTGATTCACAACCAAAGTTGAATCTCCAAAGACATCTAAATGCTTGATTCTGAGATTAATGGCCTCTTCGAGCCCCATAATGCAAGCTTCGTATTCTGCCATATTATTTGTACACTTGAAAGTCAATCTAGCTGTAAATGGAAAATGTGTGCCTTGAGGAGTGATGATCACTGCCCCAATGCCATTACCATATTGGTTAACAGCTCCATCAAATACCATGCCCCAACGAGAACCAGGTTCTGACCCTTCTTCAAGCAATGGTTCATCACAATCTTTCATTTACAAGTACAAGATCTCTTCATCAGGAAAATCATACTGCAATGACTAGTAATCTTCAATTGGTTGGTGAGCCAAATGGTCAACCAAGACACTACCTTTGATTTCTTTCTGAGATCGGTATTCAATATCATACTTTGATAACAACATCTGCCAACGGGAAATTCTTCCAGTTAAAGCAGGCTTCTCAAAAATATACTTGATTGGATCCATTTTGGATATCAACCAAGTAGTATGATTTAACATATACTAACGCAGACGCTTAGCAGCCCAAGCCAATGCGCAACAAGTCTTCTCTAGCATAGAATAGTGAGTCTCACAGTCGGTGAACTTCTTAATGAGGTAGTAAATTGCAAATTCTTTCTTTCCAGTCTCATCTTGCTGACCTAGAACACAACCCATACTATCTTCAAGCACAGTCAAATACATGATCAACGGTCTTCCTTCAACAGGTGGAGACAAAATCGGAGGTTCAAGCAAATGTTATTTGATACTGTCAAAAGCTTTCTGGCAATCTTCGGTCCAATCACAAGACTGATATTTCCGAAGAAGCTTGAATATAGGTGCACATGTGGCAGTCGTGTGTGAAATGAATCTTGAGATATAATTCAGGCGGCCGAGAAAACCTCTGACTTGCTTCTCAGTTTTGGGCGCATGCATCTCTTTTATTGCTTTGACCTTGGCATGATCAACCTCAATACCTTTCTCGCTGACAATGAAGCCCAACAACTTACTAGAGCGAACACCAAAAGTACACTTATTGGGATTCAAGCGGAGTTTATACTTCCTCAAACGCTGGAATAACTTCAACAAATGCTCAACATGTTCCTCTTCATCAATCGATTTGGCAATCATATCATCGATATAAACTTCAATCTCTTTATGCATCATATCATGAAAAAGAGTAGTCATTTCTCTTTGGTAAGTTACACCAGCATTCTTCAAACCGAAAGGCATCACTCTATGACAGAATGTTCCCCAAGGTGTAATGAATTTGGTCTTCTCCATATCTTCGGGTGCCATCTTGATCTGATTATATCCGGAAAATCCATCCATAAACGAAAAGACTTTGAATTTAGCAGTATTGTTTACCAACATATCAATGTGTGACAAAGGGAAATCATCTTTCGGACTGGCTTTATCCAAATCTTTATAATCAACACACATGCGGACTTTTCTATCATTCTTTGGCACAGGCACAATGTTGGCCACCCATTGCGGATACTCAGCGGTCACAAGGAAACCGACATCAATCTGCTTTTGCACTTCTTCTTTGATCTTCACTGCCATATCAGGATGCGTTCTTCTCAACTTCTGCTTGACTGTCGGACATTCTGGCTTCAACGGCAATTTATGCTCTACAATCTCATAATTCAAACCAGGCATGTCTTGAAAGGACCAAGCAAACACATCTAAATACTCTCGAAGAAGATCAACCAACCCCTTCTTCGCATCTGGACACAGTCGAGACCCAATCTTGACTTCCTTCACATCATCCTCAGAGCCCAAGTTGACTAACTCAATCTGCTCTTCGAATGGCTGAATGGCTTTTCCTTCATGCTCAAGAAGACGAGACAATTCATCACTCACTTCTTCATCACTTTCCTCCTCAACCTCAAACACAGGGAATTCAAAATTTGGAGAAGGAGAAGGATCATTGTATTCAATGGGGTTAGAAACCAACCTGCATAATGATTTGATATTTTGATTTTTGAGAAGTGAATTCGTGACCAAACATTATGCAGATGGCAAATTATATTTTTTATTTATGTTTTTTGTGATTACCATTTTCAGAATAAAGAAAAAAGTAAAATAAAACATTGTAGATATGGATGAATAGAATTAATTTTATTGATGATCAAATTTGAAATGCCTAACAATGTTCACTTCCCCCTTAGGCATAGGAGATGGATTTTTTAAAACAAATAAAAGCAATTACTTAGATCGATGCAAAATAACAGGAATATCAACAGCAATCCAATTGTTGCAAGCCTTTCCATGCGTCACAAAATTGGTGCATTCATCTTCTTCGTCATCCTCTAGCACTGCAGCTAAGTGTGTTTCATTGCCATGAATGAACCCTCCGCTACAGAAGCTAAGTTGCATATCCTATGATCTAGCAGTTGATGAACCTTGCTGAAAACCCAGATCGGTTCTGTTCTTGTTGTCGAAGACCTCTACCATGCGCCCCCACTGATCCACATTACCTTCTTCAACAATCTTCCTTGCATCTTTTAATGAGGATATAGGTTCCCCAACTCTCTTTTCAACAGCAATAGATAAGGCTTGGAACGGAGTTCCAACCTCATCCTCAGCTTCAACGTAAGAGAAAGATGAATGGTGGCTAACCAACAACGCCTTTTCCCCGCCAACAATAACAAGCTTCCCATTTTTGACAAATTTGAGTTTTTGATGCAACGTGGAAGTAACAGTATCTTCCTCATGAATCTATGGCCTTCCCAACAGACAATTGTAGGTCGGGTGGATATCCATTACTTGGAAAGTAATCTAGAAGTCACTCGGACCTATCTTCACCGGAAGGTCCACTTCACATATCACTATCTTGCGTGAACCGTCAAAAGCTTTGACAATTACACCACTATACCTCATGGGCGCTCCTTGATATGACAACTTTGAAAGAGTTGACTTCCGCAGCATGTTCAACAAAGACTCGATGTCAACTAATACATTGGATAAAGCGTCATCTTTGCAATTCATGGAGATATGCAAAGCCAAGTTATGATTCCTACCCTCCTCAGGGAGTTCTTTATCATAGAAGCTGAGATTGTTGCAGGAAGTGATGTTAGCTACAATATGATCAAACTGATCCACCGTAACATCATGTTCCACGAAAGCTTGCTCTAGAACTCTTTGTAGTGCTTCTCTATGCGCTTCTGAATTCATAAGCAGAGACAATACTGAAACTTTGAGGGGGTTTGGAGCAACTACTCCACTACGTTGAACTCACTTTTCTTTATCAACCTAAGTACCTCATCATCATCATTAGTCTTCAAACTGCTGGATTCACCAGACTGACGCTTTGAAGTGCTAATCGGATCTACTGCAGGTACTTCCACCTTCTTACTGACTATTGAATCTTCCACATCTTTTGGGAACACCGACCCAAACACTCGACGGCTACGGGTCACCTTAGTAACATCAGCAATGCTTACAACATAACTGGTTGTAGGTAATGGGACCTCCTGACCATCCTTCACCATAGTTGCATTATACTGATACGGAACAGCCTTATTGGATGAATACGGGATTGGGCCCGCTAACCGTATGACCAATGGTGATACCGATCTTTGGCTGATGTTGTTACTGTTACTGCTGTCATACTTAATCACCACCCTTTCGGGATTCTTAAACACTGGAACGATCACATTCACATCGTCATCTACATGACGGGATTGAACAATCTGAATCATACCCTCATCCGTCAACCGCTGGATGTCTCTTTTCACAATGATACAACCCCTCGGGTTGACATTACAGATAGCATAACCATCATGGTCATGCTCACAATCTCTTACCATACAAATGTCCTTATGCATCGTCACCAAAGACCTTCTGATGAAACGGACATCAAACACTTTGAACTCCCCAGGATAACCATCTACCATATTAACAGATGAATTTCCATGGGCTGGCAGTGGGTTTGCTTTCACATTAGGTGCACGGCCCTCAAAGGACACAATTCCACTCTTCACTAGCTTCTGAACTTCATATTTGAGTGGATAGTAGTTCTCAATGTCAAGTTCGGGTTCTCCTTGATGAAAAGCACAACGGAGGTCAGGCTTGTACCACCATGGAAGTGGTTCAGGAATTTGTGGCGGATTTCTTGGTTATAACAGGTTCTTGAGAACCAATGATGGATAAAGCTTTGCATATGTCATAGGAATTGGGTCGAAGGAGACCTTCATCCTCTAAAAATTTTGTTGCTGATGATTGTTCGTATTGTTGTTGTGGTAGGTGTTTGCTCGTTGTTGTGGCTGTTGTTGTTGATGCTGTTGTTGTTGAATTGGTGTTGATTGATTTGCTGAAAATACTGGGATTATTGATGATACTTGATGATGGTGTTGACGGGGTGGTTGACTTCTTCTGGTTTGAGGCCTCCTCTGCCTCCCATTAATGATTGTGTTGGCTTCATTATCCTTCTTCTTACTAAAATTTCCGCCGTATCTCTTGCTAGATGATACCTCCTCCTTTGACAATCGTCCTTCTCGGACACCTTCTTCAAGCCTCGTCGCCATATTTACCATTTTGGTAAAGTCACTAGGGGCACTGACGATCATCTTCTCATAATAAAATGAGATAAGGGTCTTCAAAAATATCTTGGTCATCTCTTTTTCCTCTAAAGGACGGGTGATCTGAGCAGCGAGTTCTCTCCATCTTTGCGCGTACTCCTTAAATGTTTCCTTGTCCTTCTGAGACAATGATCTCAAATGATCTCATTCGGGAGCCATATCAATGTTGTACTTGTACTTCTTAACAAATGCTTCTCCCAAATCATTGAAAGTGCGGATGCTTGCACTATCCAACCCCATTAACCATCTTACCGCAGCGCCAATCAGACTGTCTTGAAAGTAGTGGATTAATAGTTGATCATTGTTTGTTTGGGTAGACATCTTACGGAATTACATCACCAAGTGATTGAGTGGACATGTGTTCCCTTTGTATTTTACAAAGTTAGGCACTTTGAACTTCACTAGAATCTTCATATTCGGCACCAGACATAATTCAGCAGCACTCTTCCCAAAAAGGTCCTTACCTCTCAAAGTCTTCAACTCCTTGCGTAGCTCAAGAAATTGATCTTTCATCTAATCCATTTTCTCATAAACGTCCGGACCCTAAGATGGCTCGAAATTATAAATGGTGTCTTCTATGCGAGGTAAGGTGTGCACTACAGGCGGAGATATAGACATGATTGAGCTAGATGCCGACATAGAAGCAAAAGTAGGCGCAAAGCCTTCAGACATGAAGTTCGGTGGCATTCCCCACGGGAATCCAGAAGGCATAGCAGGTGCGAAATGAGTGGTAGCAGCAGGCATGGTAGAGGTAGCCACCTCTGAATTGACAGTCCTCTGAGGAGGAGGAGTTGCGAGCGTTGGACAAGACTGACTCTGTGCAACTAGAACTGACTCCACCATCGCAGTCAGGCGAGCGATCTCGTCCTTCAGCTCTCTATTCTCTTGCTCAAGATGTTCCATGATTCTGGAGTTATTGGCGCGAGTATTGTACAGATGAGTCAGCTTGGCTGAAGCACAGAAGAAACACCAATGAGACATTTGGTGAAAGAGAAACCTGCTTATGCAAATGATGCATGAAATGCAATGCTTGATTATTCATTTTTATTTTTATTCCAGGAACTTACTATATCATTTGCAAATATATATATATATATATATATATATATATATATATATATATATATATATATATATATATATATATATATATATATATATATATATATATATATATATATATATATATATATATATATATATATATATATATATATATATATATATATATATATATATATATATATATATATATATATATTTAACAACAATTGCAATAATTTTATATGACCAAAAATCTCTTTTCATTTATATTAATTGGAAGGATTACACTGAGTACAATTTCAGAAACCAAATGAAAAATACAAGAGAAAAGGAGACTAGTCATCCTAAGGATCCCTAACAACAACATCAGAAGATCTGGCTGCAGGTGCATACTTCCTTCGAATGCGTCGAATCTCAATCTCAAAAGAAGCATTCATCTGAGTTGTCTCGAGGATAATCTGATCAACAATCTTCTTCCAAGCAACGGAAGGATGCGGCATGCTAGAAGATGAAACCTTCGGCTCTCTCTATCTCTTTATCACTCGGTCTTCAAGTAGCTCAATGAGTGCATCTTTGTGCTTAGACACCAACTGCAACTCCTCATGCTTTTTGCTCAAAACATGAAAATGCTCTTCCCACATATCCTTCTCTTACTTCATCTTGGCGAGTGCGTCTTCCAACTCCTCTACATCTTGGTTAGGGAGAGTTAATGGCTCAACCACAACCATAGACATAGGTCTCTCACAAGGATAAGGCATCTTCAACTCCAAAGCTCTCTTCTTCACCCAAATAGTGTAAGCTTCCAAAGCTACACAGTTGCGTGGACCAAGCTCAGACCTTCCTTTACTATGCACATATGCCAAGCATGCACAATCTTCTGCTTCAAATGTTGGGGATCTTTACCCTCTTGATAGAAAAGACATTCTAACAAAGTGTTATTAGGTTTGTCTCTCAAGGGGAACCCAAGTTGATGACGAGCCAAAGTAGGGTTGTAGTTAATTCCTCCTTGTGTACCAATGAGAGGCGCATTATAGAATTCACCATAACAATCAATAATCTCTAAACTGCTCAAAGAGGGATCATACCAAACTACATCATCATTAGTGAGAGACATAAGTCTCTAAGACCACCGTAGACATTGTTTGTTCTCCACAAAAGCAGGTGTCTGAGGCAAGTGCAAAATAAACCACTTGTACAGAAGAGGGATGCTATAGACAATAGTTGATCCACCTTTAGAATTCCTTAAATGCAAAAAAAGTACATATCACCTAACAGAGTAGGCACAGGATTCCCAATCAAGAAAATTCTAATGGCGTTAATATCAACAAAATCATCAATGTTAGGGAACAAAGTTAATTCATAAATGAGCAACACAAAGATAGGTTCAAAAGCATCCACACTACCGGCTTTAGTAAAAGCAGTAGCTTCCTTGATGAGAAAATCAGATGGCAACCCAAACAATCCTCCTTTCTTCACCCAATGAGCCTTTATCTCAGACTTCTTCAAGTGAAGAGCTTCAGCAATAAGATGAGTTCTGGGAATCTCTTCCAACCCACTAAACGACACTCTACTATAAATAGGTATCCTCAAGAGATGGGCATACTCCTCCAACATAGGCACAAGCTGATAATCTGGGAAAGTTAAGCAACGATAGAGAGGATCATAAAACTGCACCAATACACTCAAGAGTCCTTCAACCACATCAGCAGACAAGATAGACAGAAGCTTCCCATGACGTTGTTTGAAGTCCAAAGGATCTAATACAAAAGATGCTAGCTTCCTTAACTCTTTCAAGTCGAGACATCTGAAAATGTACTTCTTAGTGTTCCTTCTTCCACAATCCATGGTCTGAAAATATTTGCAAATAATACTACAGTTCCTTGAAATTTTCAGGTGATGAATGTTATGATGTGCATGAATGCATAAATGTAACAATCACAAATAAGGGATCACACACAAGGTAAATAAACAAAGGTCAAGGGATGAATCAAGTCATTGTCAAGATCAATCATCCATTTTTGTGGATTATGGCTTTCACCTTATCAACACCCAAGTTCCATTGATATTGACAAGACTTGATTGGATCAACCAAGAATCAAGGGTTTGTTGTGAATCACGAGCATGAAGTCTAGGTAAGAACCATCCCAAAGGAGTGAACTAAGGGTAAAACCTGTAGATCATGTTCTAGAAAGTTCCCAGAGTCTTAATTCCATCTATCGGATATTACAGCTTAAGATGACTGACTCATCGACCCGTAATATTCTCAAGAGAAACTCGTCTGAGTGTAGTATCGCGTAACAACTGTTATCAAGTCTACACTTGAACAGTCTCCGCACTACGTCCAAAATAGGCCAAGAGGGGGTAAATGTTCTACGGTCCTCAGCTTCTCGGACCCAAATTAGAGATAGTAATGTCTAACCACAAATACTTGTGTGACATTTCCAAATCTAAAAGGGTCTCCACTGAGCAGATGGATCTCAAGCCAACTTGTAAAGGACTACTCAAAATAAGTCGAACATGACTATACCATCCTCGTATCTTAATTGCACTCAAGTTCGGGTTAGAACTTAGCTCACCACTCAGAGATCACCAAGCACAACAAGCTGATTATATCATACAAACAAATATACATACATCACATATATACAATCATATACATACACAAAAGTAGGCTAAACCCACTGGAGACTACTCCCCAGCAGAGTCGCCACTTAATTTTTGTAGCGGTAAATTCATGGTCATCAAGCTATGGATAAGCAAGACATCAAATGACAAGAGTCGTCACCGCGCTTTTATTGTTTCTAAGGGAAAAGGGAAAAGTACGAAGAAAACCCAAAAAATAAGAAGTTTTCAAATCAAAACTAATAAAATGCCAGAGATTACAGTTAAGGGGGTTGGTTACACAGAGGGAAAGTGTTAGCACCCAAAGTAACCTAGGTACTCCTAGGGAGCCCTTTCTTGTGTGCATATGTATTTTGTACAAAATGATGTTTACAAATAAATAGAATGGGGGGATGAGAAAAGAATTCATTAATTATATTTTTTGTGTTTGACAAGACCTTCAGACTTGTGCCTACGTACCAACATAAAAATGAGGGATCAAAACCTCGTAGTTCGTGATACAAATTTCAAAGTGGATGCATTGCTTTTAATCAAAAATTAAGTTTAAAAGGCACAAGGGCCTAGAAAATGGTTTGAATGAGTTGGTTCTTTTTGGCTTTTGAAAATTTTAAGTCAAGTATAGTTAAGTTTATTTACAAGTTTGATTTAAGAATAGAATCTTGAAAATTCAATGGCATAAGGCCAAAGTTTCTAATTTGCAAAGGGTCCAAGTTTAAAAAAAGATAAGTACAAGCAAAGAAGTTTTTAAAAGGAGGGAGATATTTTAAAATTAAAGAGATGGGGAGGAGATTAAGAGACTAATCCTAAGCATAAATTTAAAAGTTGAGAGTTGAAAAGATCTAACCAATGGGATGCAATCCAATAGACAAGAATGTCATATAGAAAACCCCAAATTCCCTTGGACATTAGAATCAAGCAACAAACAAGGCACACAATATTAACTTTAAGAGCAAGGCATCAAATAAAGATAGCCACATCCAAGCTTTAGCCACTCCATGATCTTCTTCAAATTTGCCCATGTAACAGATGAATTCCATAAGTCACAGGTTCAAAATAATAGCTTCACAATGATCATGTTATATATGAACTCAAAGGGATCTTCAATGATGTATCAGATGAAGTTTAAAATTACAAGCACTTGGTTACATGAAAGTTGGCATTGGCCAAGTCCTTTGCATAGGGAGTGTTGCCTAAATTCTAAGTCCAATTGTCTCAGATCAAACCAACAGTCCACACAAGAATTTTTTTAGGGTTTTTTGTTCTTATTATGTACATTAATGGTTAAAGACCACACAAACAAACACAATATACACAAGCAAAATATATCACAAAATATGGTCCAAGTGGACAAAGTGAAAATGACATTAACATAAACAATTAGAATGGTATGAATAATAGCAAATGAATAAAGCTTAAAGATAAAGTGCATTAAAAGTAAAAGACATGAAATTAAATTTTAGTTGTTAATGAGTTAGAAGTTAGTATTGCTTTTGCTTTTTAGTTTAAGTCATTCTTTGGAGAACATTAAACCCACTTATCATAAGCATGGATCCTTGAACTAAGACATCTTCCAAAGGAAGGAAAAAATGTCAAGTTTCCACATAATACCATAAAAGAGGGGAGACTTACAATCTCACTAACTAGAATGATATGCCTTTTGTGTCAAAAAATTAGCGTTATGTTAAGCAATCGTAATTGGACTTATGTAGAAGTCACAACTATTTGAGGTCGGGCAATAGAATTTCGGTGTTAATGCATGTTAGAGACATAGTATAATGGACTATGCTCATGAAACATACCACACACAAAAAGAATATGCAAAATAGGTGGCCTAATCTCATCCATACTTATGTTGATTTTTCAATCAACTAGCCTTAGGACCTTGAGATATCATAGGACCATGACATGAATGTACAAAGAAGGGGAACAAGATGAAGAGGGAGGGGAATAGATCAAAACTCAAATTGTACAAAGGAGGACTTTTACCAAATTAAGATCATTCATTCATTCTGGGAGATAGAATGTACATTCCATCAATCCCCTAAATCCAATGATCTTAACCTAATAAAGTAAAATCAACCTTGACCAAGGCCCAACCACACAAGTCAAACATATACATTAAATAATGCATTAAATTAAATATGGTTTGTCAAATTCCTAAAATCTCATCAAAACACCAAAGAAATGGCCATGAGATTTATCATAGATTAAACAAGGTCAAAGGACCTTGGATAAAAAAAATCAGAATTTTTGGAGACTTAAAAGTATTTTTAAATAATTAAAAATATTCACAAAATCAATTAAATCATGAAAAATATTAATAATGATCTAAAAAATAATTTTAATTCAAAATATGAAAGTGGATTTTATTTATAAAAAAATTGGTGAAACTCTCATATTTTTTGGATCAATATTAAAATTAATATGAATTAATGAAAATAAAACAAATTAAATGAAATTCAAATAATCAGAAAAAACGGGGACCACTTGATCTCCCTAATTAATTGAGGTGGCAGATCAAGTGGTCTAAAATGCACGTTCCACAAAACACACGAGTCAGCGCGCCACACCAATGGTATTCAAAAGCAACGCTCAGGATTAAAACGATTTGAACTGATCATGTGGCTCAGAACCTATCCAGCACACCATCGGCGCTGAAACTCTGGTCACCTTCTCAGGCAAGGCTCACCGGACTGGTTCAGTCATCGCCATCACATAAATGAAAAAGGAGGACATAATATGAAAGAAAAAATGGCATATAGCACGAATCTGACCTCAATTTTAACTAACTCCACATATATTGAAAAATATGAGGAGTTGAATTTTGAGGTGTGTCAACTGAGTTGCTTCGATTTGACCTCAAAGAAACTCAATCTTCTTGCCTACATTTGAGGACTTCAGACAACCAAAGATCCAACAAAATTGATGAGAATTGGGTGAGAATCGAAGAGAAGAAAAATTCTGGAAAATACCTTCAATGTTGTGCAGAACTGGATCTTGCTTGCTTCAAACTTTTCTTGATCACCTTCATGAAGCTTGTAGAAGTGGCTTGGCAATGGCACAAAGCTTTGGATCCTGGAGTTTTTGAATCTCCAAACAGTGAGATTCAAACTCAATTTTCAGATTGAAAATTCTCAGGTTTTCCTTTGAATTATGAGCGTTTGAAAAGAGGGGGAAAAGCTGGCGCGCAAGGGATCCTTCAAATGAGCTCAGAGGCCTTGTATTTATAGCAATTGGGAATGATATTTGCACACTTGAAAATGTTTCCAATTTTGGAAATTGCATGATGCAAGCTTGCATGGGCGTGTACAGGCCCATGAAGCAATCCATTTAGGTCCAAATTCAACTGTTCTGAAGTCTCAAAGAAGCTTGAATAGCATAGCAATGTGAAATGGTGTTTTGGGCATTTGATCTTTCCACTTGATGCATACATGTTAAGCCCATGCGCTGTTGGAGAATAGCCATCCAAGGCGCAGCGGAATTTAAAAATTTCTCCATTTAGTGATCCTTACGAATGGGCATGATCAGTGATAGAATCGTTACCTCTTGTGGCGATTCAAACCTTTGATGCAGATCTTGATAATGATCAAAACCTTTGATACAGATCCACGGGGCGATCACGAACGTTGAACGATGACAACGTCTCTACTCAGTTCACACGAACGGATTCCTCAATCGCAGTGCTAGCTGTTATGAATGAAGGCTTTGAGTGAGAGAGAGATACGAAATTCCAACTCTTCAGTTGTGTTGTATTCCCATACAAAGCTTCTGCACAAGAGCTCTATTTATAGAACCACTTGTGTGGGCTTCAAGCCAAAAAGCCCACTTAAGTGCATTTTGGCCTATATCTCATAATATGCCAAAATCACTTAAGTATTTGGTACCTTACCATATTTCGTATTCTGCTTAAGTACACCGTACCTTACGATGTTCCTTAATTATTCTATCTCTCATCAATCCGTCCTTTGTGTGTGACCCTATAGGTTTTCGCGGCGTTGGCAATTATATTAAATCACGCATTTAACATAATAAACAGTGAGCGGTATCTAGCAACACATCACTGCTACCCAGGTCACGAAAATGTCATGTGATCTGACAAAACCTCCTGTGATAATAATTATGTGTATAATTACCCCTTTGCCCTTATGTCTATATTGAACACAAGGTATAGACCGTGTCACCCTTGTCCAGTTCAATATTGGGCCCATAGATATTTATCCTGTTACGCAGGATTGGCAAATTCCATCTAGGACACTCATGTCCCTCAGCATACTTTGTGGAGTACCCATCAACTGTCTTTATGGTTATCCAGTTATGGACAACGTTAGATCAGCAACAAAGTACTCGACTCTACATCTAGGATCCATAGTGGTTTCAGGTCGAAGAGTGGTATACACTATTATCACCATGAGAATAACTTATGACACTTTGCATAACTTTCTATATAGTATTCTCATAGCGGGTCAATCCGGTATAAATATTACTCCTAATATTCATACCTATGTTTAAGACTTGATAACTCTTTATCTATGATCCATGAGATGTGATCATCAGTCTACAAACATAATAGTCTTAATGCTTTAATGTTATCCCACTTCACATTAAAGCTCGACTACGGATACTTTAAGAATAGTGCCCTTATGTTTAATGTGTTCTCATGATTAAGTCACACTTAATACATTAAACGGACTATCTATTCTAGGGACTTTATTAATCAACCATAATAAAGAAAATGCCTTTTATTATTAATAAATAATTCGATACAAGTACCAAAAGTATTGGCCTCTAGGGCTTACACCAACAATCTCCCACTAGCACTAGAGCCAATCAGGCATACCCCGTATGCCCATTGATCTAGTATGGCCATCATGCTTCTGCTGCGCAAGAGGCTTTGTCAGTGGGTCAGCGACATTGTCAAGTGTAGGTACTTTACATATTTTCGCACAACGCCTAAGTATGTGTTTGGATCGTTGGTGAGATCTAGGCTCCTTAGCTTGTGCGATAACACCATTGTTATCATAATAGAGACCAATGGGATCCACAATGCTAGGGACAATGCCAAGTTTATTGATCCAAACAACTTCCTTTGCTGCACTTAAGGCAGCAATATACTCGGCCTCAATTGTAGAATCAGCAACTGCATCTTGCGTTGAACTTTTCAAGCTCACAGTGCCACCATTTAAGCAAAACACATAATCAGATTGGAATCATTCATATTAAAGTGTCTCAGCACTTTGTCTATGTACTCTGACTTAGGCCAAGCATTTCATGATCTATCTCTATAGATTCTGATAAGCTGCTGTCGCAACCTGAAAAATACAGTGCGCGAAAAAACAACCGGCGAAAGAAAATGACAGAAGAGTCACCACCGTGCGTTATTCATCCCAAAGGAGTGAAAGGAAACGCTCGAAGTAAACCTGAAAAAGGAAAGGACAAGACGGGGTCTCGCAACCAAATCTTGGGTTCGGGAGTCGGTTATGCGAAGGGAAGGTATTAGCACCCCTACGCATCCGTAGTATTCTACGGGATCCACTTTTGTAGTTCTTGTCTAAAGGGTGTGAGTTTATCTTGTGCTGTTTACCAAAAAAAAAAAGGGTTAAACGAAAATGACTCGCGCGGATGTCGCATCCACTACATACGTATCTCATCTGAATATGAGAATCAGAGTCTTCGTAGCTCGGCTCCCTTTTGTATTAATGTTATTAATAGGCATTTCAAGATCAAGGACATACAGTCCATTGTTCATTTGTGCAGTAGCATAGAATATATCATTCAAATAAATTGAGCAACAATTGTTCTTTATTATAAATGAAAAACCAAACTTGTCCAAACAAGCAATGGAAATAATATTCCTGCTAATTGCAGGTACATAATAACAGTTCTCTAACCGAATTATTAAACCACTAGGTAAAGTCAATACAAAAGTTCCTACGGCTAAAGCAGCAACCTTTGCTCCATAGCCAACTCGTAGGTCGACTTCACCTTTTGCCAAATCTCTACTCCTTTTTAGTTCCTGCACATTTGTACAAATGTGAGAACCGCATCCAGTACCTAATACCCATGATGCAGAAGTAGATAAATTAATAACAAAAATACCTGAAGTTGAAGTCTCTACTCCATTCTTCTTATCTTCCAGGTACTTTGGGCAGTTTCTCTTCCAGTGTCCGGTCTTACCGCAATGGAAGCAGGTGCCTTCTTTTGCTATGCCTCCACTAGGCTTCAAAGCAGCAGTGGGTCTGGGATTGGCAACTTCCTTGCCCTTCCCCTTATCACTCTGCTTAGTGGGCCTTTTGTTCTGTCTCTTTCCATTTCCGATCATCAGAATGGACTTCCCTTTTGACTTCAGATTCTGCTCGGCAGTTCTTAACATGACGAGCAGTTCAGGAAGAGATTTGTCCATATCAATCATATTGAAATTTAGGACAAATTGACTGAAACTATCTGGCAACGATTGCAAGATTAAATCAGTTGCAAGTTCCTTTTCGAGGGGAAAACCCAATCTCTCAAGGTTTTCCACATACCCAATCATCTTGAGTACATGGGGACCTACAGGGGCTCCCTCAGCTAACTTGCTTTGAAAAAGGGCTTTTGAAACTTCAAACCTCTCATGCCTTGCTTGCTCTTGATAGAGCAACTTCAGGTGTTCGATCATATCGAACGCTGACATGTTCTCATGTTACTTTTGCAATTCTGAGTTCATGGTAGCCAGCATGAGACAAGCAGTTTCATTGGCATCATCGACATGCTTCTTATAAGCATCTCTTTCTGCCTTAGGTGCAGAACTAGGAGGTTCCTCTTCAAGAACAGGTGTCTCCAAGACATACAGCTTTTTATCATGTTTGAGGACAATCCTCAGGTTTCGGTGCCAATCCAGAAAATTTGTCCCAGACAATTTTTCCTTATCAAGGATTGATCGCAGGATGTTGTTAGAGGTGTTTGCTGTCATGGTAATCTACATAAGGATTAATGAAAATATAAGTATCATTGACATATTCAATTAGGCCTTTAATTAAATATGCTCCCACTATTTTACTCAAAACAAATGACCCTCATCATTTGATTCGGAAAATCCCGTTGGAAGATTTTCTAGCGGGTCGAGATCCATATTTCACTTCGTTCTAAGTCCGCGTAGGCGGATTACACAAAACTAGGTTATTTAGGTAGGAACTCCTTCCAATTGTATCTCATACAACTCTCGAAAATTTCAGTTGGGTGAATAACTCCTTATTCCAATCCATCATATGGATCATTCCCAACTCTTGCTTCTAAACATATATATAATCTTATTATAATTTGTTTAGTTAAGTTTGACCCATTGTTTTAACAGTTGGATATTACAATTATCCCATCGCACCTTACTAATATAGAACATGCACCTCGCGTATGCGAAACCTACATTATTCGATACTAGTCTTGATGAGTGTTAAAACTTGGAAAGCTTAAAACTTAATATTTAGTTTTGAGGGAATTGCAATTTTTCTGATCTCACCGGCTTGTTTATCATATAAACCGTCTCTCACATGCATCAACATACATTCACATGCATCAACATACATACATACATAATGAAACAGTTATGGCCCCTAGCGCAATTGTTCTCCCAAGCCAATGAGAGAACCTAAGCTAACCTACAACGATATAAGCTTCTCCAAGCAAGATCTTCAAGGTTGTCCTCCTTTGGCACTGACTTCTTTGCTTTCTTCATATCATTACATTATATAAAAGAAACTCGTTTTACATACGAGGGAGTGAGATGAGAAAAGAAGTTACATTTGGGAGATTAAGAGAGAGGCACGACACGCAGGTCGTATTTTTAAAAACCCAAAACAAAACAAAGGAAAACTAAGGCCATAACCGATCACCACAAGACAATAATAAACACTTTATTATTATTATTAATAATTCCTTTAATTAATTAAAATCAAATTAAATTTCGACGACCGATCATCACATTTTAATGAACAATTCATTTAAAATCGATGTCGCTTTTCGTATCAACACTTGACACTTTTAAAGCACTGAGTTAGCCGAATGGGTAAAAATTTCCTTGCATTAACCGGTTAACCATATGCGTTAACCGGTTAACACTGTTTTGAAATCTGAAAAATTGTTTTCTGCCTTGCGTTAACCGGTTAACCAAATGTGTTAACCGGTTAACACTGTTTGAAAATGTCTTGGAAAACTGTTTTCCGCCTTGCGTTAACCGGTTAACCATATGCATTAACCGGTTAACACTGTTAAAAATCTCAAAAAAAATTATTTCGCATTCCGTTAATCGGTTAACCATACGCGTTAACCGGTTAACACTATTCCAAAAAGTGTTTAGGAAGCACAACTCTTGTGCGTTCAAACCCCAATCGCATAACTCTCTGACAACACAACCCTTGTGCCGTCATTAACCCTGATGAACCAATTTCAGACCGTCAAACACGTCTCGATTGTTAATTCAGTATGATTGATCAACACGTCATTGCTTCACCATACTAATGTCGGATCAAGAAGCAAACGACCATTGATCTCTCAAAGGAAAACAATCATTGAGGGTTTGAATGAACGAAACGAGAACACTATATCATATATAATGTATTTTGCATCAGGATCACATATATCACATATATGTAACTTGATCGATCTCAATTTAACCTTTGATTCATTCTATTTTAATCATATTATTACAGAACAAAAATAGATATCAGATTCATGGTTTCGTAAGTGGCTTTGATACCACTGTTGGAGAATAGCCATCCAAGGCGCAGCGGAATTTAAAAATTTCTCCATTTAGTGATCCTTACGAATGGGCATGATCAGTGATAGAATCGTTACCTCTTGTGGCGATTCAAACCTTTGGTGCAGATCTTGATAATGATCAAAACCTTTGATACAGATCCACGGGGCGATCACGAACGTTGAACGATGACAACGTCTCTACTCAGTCCATACGAACGGATTCCTTCAATCGCAGTGCTAGCTGTTATGAATGAAGGCTTTGAGTGAGAGAGAGATACGAAATTCCAACTCTTCAGTTGTGTTGTATTCCCATACAAAGCTTCTGCACAAGAGCTCTATTTATAGAACCACATGTGTGGGCTTCAAGCCAAAAAGCCCACTTAAGTGCATTTTGGCCTATATCTCATAATATGCCAAAATCACTTAAGTATTTGGTACCTTACCATATTTCGTATTCTGCTTAAGTACACCGTACCTTACGATGTTCCTTAATTATTCTATCTCTCATCAATCCGTCCTTTGTGTGTGACCCTATAGGTTTTCGCGGCGTTGGCAATTATATTAAATCACGCATTTAACATAATAAACAGTGAGCGGTATCTAGCAACACATCACTGCTACCCAAGTCACGAAAATGTCATGTGATCTGACAAAACCTCCTGTGATAATAATTATGTGTATAATTACCCCTTTGCCCTTATGTCTATATTGAACACAAGGTATAGACCGTGTCACCCTTGTCCAGTTCAATATTGGGCCCATAGACATTTATCCTGTTACGCAGGATTGGCAAATTCCATCTAGGACACTCATGTCCCTCAGCATGCTTTGTGGAGTACCCATCAACTGTCTTTATGGTTATCCAGTTATGGACAACGTTAGATCAGCAACAAAGTACTCGACTCTACATCTAGGATCCATAGTGGTTTCAGGTCGAAGAGTGGTATACACTATTATCACCATGAGAATAACTTATGACACTTTGCATAACTTTCTATATAGTATTCTCATAGCGGATCAATCCGGTATAAATATTACTCCTAATATTCATACCTATGTTTAAGACTTGATAACTCTTTATCTATGATCCATGAGATGTGATCATCAGTCTACAAACATAATAGTCTTAATGCTTTAATGTTATCCCACTTCACATTAAAGCTCGACTACGGATACTTTAAGAATAGTGCCCTTATGTTTAATGTGTTCTCATGATTAAGTCACACTTAATACATTAAACGGACTATCTATTCCAGGGACTTTATTAATCAACCATAATAAAGAAAATGCCTTTTATTATTAATAAATAATTCGATACAAGTACCAAAAGTATTGGCCTTTAGGGCTTACACCAACATGCCCAACCCTAGTAAACCTCATCCAAATTGCATGAAATAGGACTCTTTGGAAGTCTTAGATCAAGGGGAACAACTTTTATGTTTAACACTTTTCCATTTGGAACTTGGATCAAGGTGAATTTTGTTAGACGGTGTGGCTAGTGATCGAGAGGGGGGGTGAATAGATCACCTCTTTTTAATAAACGGATTTAAAAAATCTTATCAGAGTTATTAAAACTTGGCGGAAGATTACAGTCCCGAATCGACTTCCGTCTATTCTGAACCGCTACTAGAATACCGGACACGCGAATTTATTGATGGATTTGAATAGGAACGATAGAGAATATTAACACCAGAATATTATCAAGTCAAATGCACTTATCACTAAATTCTTATTCCAATGAATAAAACTCAGCTGACAGTTTTGTCAAACATTTGGTGTGTATGTGATCAATGATGAATAATGGTGGCGTTTAGATAAAGAAGTTTTCTTGCCACTATTGTATCACAAAAAGTACAGCCACAATACACCAACTGAAATCACAAAACTGTTGAAAACGTAAAGAGAGATAAGGAAAGAATACGATACGCAGAGATTTGGTAAGGAAGTTCCCCACTGTCGTCCTCGCGTGTGGGTACGTCTCCCTCTCAATTTCAAATGAAATTGAGAACTGTAATTATCAATAATGCCGAATTCGTTGATACAAGGTTACAATACAAAGACAGAAATCTAAATCCCAAGATCTTCTTCTTGTATAAAACCTCCACTTGATCTGAGCTCGATCAAGAATTTCCTGCAAGAAATTGCAAATAATTCACCGGTTCCACGACCTGTTTGCGAAATTACCCAATTTCCAAACCCTACGCTACGGCTGAATCTATTCTGCAAACGTGACTAACAAACCCGCAAGAACACTCCAGTTCTTGAAGGACAAACCATTTGGTTTTTCCTCGAAACCCCCTTCAACCTTCAACTCAGCTAGATCCTCGATCGTTCCACTAAACACCTCGGCTAGATCCTTGATCGTTCCACTGAACGTTATCTCGTTGATCCTTTAATCCAAAGAACAAGAATGATTATGTGTTGATGTTCTTGAAGAAAAGAGATTGAGAAGATGAAGAAGATGAAGTCTCTTTCAGGTTTCTAACTGCTCAAAAACAATTGCTGCTACACACTCCTTTGATTTGTGTTCCAACTGTTTTTCTCTTCTGAATTCGTCCTTGCTTCACTGAGCTGTCAAAATACTTCTTATATGTGAAAGACAGAAGCTGTTAGTAGACAAAACATAATTATGTATTGATACAAAAGGTTATGCATCGATACATACTGTATCTTTGATTAATTTTTGAGAATTAATACAAGCATGTATCGATACAAAGCTCGTATGTATCGATACATAGAACATTTTAACTAAGCATGTATCGATACATAGAACATTTTGACTGAGCATGTATCGATACAAGGCTCTTATGGATCGATACATACTGAAGCAAAAACGTTTTGTGATTTAAAACAAATTTATGTATAGATGCAGATGAACATGTATCGATACATACTGACACAAAACAGTTTTTATGAGTTCTTTTGAGAAATGTATCAATGTGGATCTTTATGTATAGACACGAAACAATAGTATAGGCTAAAAACACAAATGAAAGATGTAAGGTAATGCACAACCAACAATTAGACAATGATCACACAATTTGCTATCATTCAAAACTTATTCAAAGTAAAGAATTTGCTCACAAACTCCCCCTTTTTTATGATGGCAAATTTTTAGCAAGATGTGTGATACTCCCCCTGAGTTTGTGCATATCTGTCAACATCTGCATTTCTCCCCCTTTGTCAACATCAAAAAGAAGGAAAAACAGTTTTATCAAGGCAACATGTTGTAGCAGGACTCAGCAAAAATGATAAAGAAGCTAACAATCACAAAGAAGGAAGCTTAAAAAGTAAAGAATCACTCACAAAGAATGATAAATTAGTGCAATAACACCAGAAGTAGGCAGAAGTAAATAAGCATTTAACTAGTAGAAAGTATTTAATAATTACATAAGCCAAGACATATAAGGTGCAATGAATCTGAAAAGAAAAAACTCAAGCAACATGCAATGAAATGCAGTGAAATGAAATGATGGTTTAATGTGGATTATAGCCACCACAGGACTCCTCGTCATCTCTATCAGGATCTCTGAAGCTTGGCGGAGGCGGAGGAGGAGGCATTGCATCTGGATTATGGCCCATGAAGGTGTAGTGCCTGAACCGGTCTTGAACTTCAACACTTCTGAATCTGTCCATAATACCAGAATTGACACGGCAGTCGTCCATAAAACCAGACATCTCATTGTAGAAGACTTGGTGCCACTTAACCAAGTCCGTGTGCCAAGAGTGTTGGTTATGGTACATCCGTGTATGATCGTCATGCCACTCACGATGCTCCTTATGCCACTCACTTTGTTGTACATGCCAAGACCGTGCCTCTTCATGACGTTCTTGGTTGGCAAGCTCCATTTGTTGAAGCATTTGAGTTAGGTGCGCAGTAGGTGTTGAAGATGAAGCACCGCCGGAGAACGGAGGAACCGTTGGTTCAGGTACATAGTTGGTTGGAGACCGCCTTTGTGGCACCCAATCACCCCAACCAGCATTGTCATCAGCTGCAGGCACATCTGCTTCATTCACATCATGCATTTCTTCATCAGGTTGGTCTTCAACTACTTGAATTCGTTCAGAAGGCACATCAAAATTATAGATCCTTGTTTTGGATTTCCTTTCAAAGAATTAGAAACATTGACGTTCCTTGTCCCACCGATATCCCATATGAGATAAAGTGGAAGAGTCAAACTCTTGAACAGCAGATGGTGATATGAGAGGAACTAAAGGGATTGCAACATTCCAGAACTTAAGAATTTTCATGATTTGAGACGCATAACCAAGAGCAACATTCTTGGCACTGTTACGCACGAAAAAGAGACGCTTCACAAAGTAATTTGCCCAATTCAAGGGAACCTTATTTTGAAGAATATACAAGAGATGAATGCTTGCCCTGTCTAACCTAGAATGTCCACTGTTTGTTGGACGCAGAATGTGCGAGATAATCCAATGAAGTATACGAGGAATTTTCTTAATCATACCAGACGTAACCTGTTCATCCTCACCCAGCGGTCTGTCCAATTTCAAGATAGATAGAGTAAACTCCTTCAGGTTAAAGTCAGTATCAAACTTCAAGTCATGCCAAGTCTTGAAATTATGCGACGGAAGCGGAATTTGAAACACTGTTTCCTAATCACCAGCCTCAAAAGTATAGGTTCTGACACCAATAGAACACTTAAACATATATCCTTTACCAGATTGTAAGCCAGCATAAAATGCACGGATAAAATCCTTATGGTAATCATCCTTTGTAGTAAAAAATGAACCAAGTTTTTGTGCATTAAGGAGTTCACCACATCACTGAGATGCAGATGAATAGCATCATGTTTATCGAAGACATGGGGTTTCATAACTAACCTTGTCTTGAAAGAATCCTCAAACTCAGTAGCAATTGCAGGATGAAGCAAATCTAAGGCATTAGGAGGAATTTCTGGTAACTGCTGAGAAGTGCCAACCGGTTGCTTTCGTTTTCCTTTTCCCCTTGCTCTAGCCGGAATGATTCTTGGAGGCATGGTGATGAAAAATTGAAGAAAGGGGAGATGAATTTAGGGTTTTGGAGAGAATGATGATGAAGGAGATTAGGGTTAGCCGCAGGTTTTGAGAGGTAGAGGAACTGTTGATACCAAGTTTGTGAAAATATGTGCTAAGAATTGCTGATGTGTCGATCCATGAGTGAAATAAAATGCATTTAATCCAAAAACAATCAGTATGTGTCGATACATATGGGAATGGATCGATCCATGTCACGAGTTTTTTGTTTTTAAAAAGGTTTATGTATCGATACAAACGACGAATGGATCGATACATACTGAACCAATTTTGACAAATGTGAAATGAAGAAGACATGAATCGATATATATATCTTTGAATCGATACATACTGATGCCAAACCAAATTTTAATTAAAAAAAATTTATGCAGTATGGTTATGCATTATGAAGTATTTCATGATAATGATGCCCAAGTATAATTCACAAATCAGATATTAATGTTCAAACAATATATGCAAAGAAATTCACATAAACGAAAATAAGGAATTTTGTTCTAACATACAGAATCACTTAGTTCTAAAAGAGATATAGAAAGGAGTGATATTACCTCTGTTGATGTAACCTTATGAGGTATAAATGAAATCTAAAACAAATCTCATCAACCAAGGTGAGGCATAATATAAATAAGAACAAACATGCTTAAGACAACAATGAAGAGAGATCTAAAATCCCTAATTCACGACGAATGTTGAAGAACGGTTCCGTTGCTAAAGGTTTAGTGAAAATGTCAGCAAACTGGTTTTTAGTATCAACATGCTCAAATACAACGTCTTCTTTTTCAACATGATCGCGAAGAAAGTGATGTCTAATCTCTATGTGTTTAGTGCGTGAGTGTAAAACAGGATTTTTAGTAAGGTTTATGGCACTAGTGTTGTCACATTTTATTGGAATACGTTTGAGTTGAATGTTAAAGTCTTGTAGTTGTTGCTTTAGCCACAAAATCTGAGCGCAACAACTACCGGCTGCAACGTACTCAGCCTCTGCAGTTGACAAAGCCACAAATACCTGCTTTTTGCTATGCCAACTTACCAAGGAGTTTGAAAACAAGTGACATGTACCACTCGTGCTTTTCCAATCTGATTTGCAGCCAGCAAAATCAGAATCGGAGTAACCTACTAAGCTACAATCACTTCCTTTGGAATACCAAAGCCCATATTTAGATGTTCCATGAAGATATCTAAATATACGCTTAACAGCTTTCAGGTGTGATTCCTTAGGATTTGATTGATATCGTGCACACATACAAACACTAAACATGATGTCAGGTCTAGAAGCAGAAAGATACAGAAGAGACCCAATCATACCTCTAAACTTTTTGACATCTACACTCTTACCATGCTCATCTTTATCTAGATTTCCGTTGGTAGGCATAGGGGTGTCAATTGATTTTGAGTCGTTCATTTCAAAGCGCTTGAGTAGTTCTCTGCAGTACTTTGTTTGACATACTGTTGTACCCTCATCAAGTTGCTTTATCTGAAGACCTAGGAAGTAATTCAGCTCCCCCATAAGACTCATCTCAAATTCACCCTGCATAACCTTAGAAAATTCTTCGACCAAGTGTGTGTTAGTTGAACCAAAAATTATATTGTCTACATAAACTTGAACTAAAATAATATGCTTTCCCTTGTGCTTAATAAAGAGAGTATTATCCACTTTACCTCTTGAATATCCATGATCAATTAGAAATTTGCTAAGCCTTTCATACCAAACCCGAGGGGCTTGTTTAAGACCATACAAAGCTCGTTTAAATTTGTAAACATAATCTGGATTTTCAGCATTCTCAAAACCAGGAGGTTGTGAGACATATACCTCTTCATTTATGACACCATTTAGAAACGCACTCTTTACGTCCATTTGGTAAAGCTTAAAATTATTAGAACACGCATAGGCAAGCAAGAGACGTATAGCTTCAAGGCGAGCAACTGGAGCATAAGTTTCCTCATAGTATATGCCCTCCTCTTGGTTATACCCTTGTGCTACTAAACGTGCCTTGTTCCTAGTTATCACTCCGTTTTCATCAAGCTTATTTCTAAAAACCCATTTAGTACCTATAATATGATGATCTCGCGGACGAGGGACAAGTTCCCAAACGTCATTTCTTTTAAATTGATTAAGCTCTTCTTGCATGGCCATTAGCCAACATTCATCAATCAAGGCCTCTTTGGCATTTTTAGGTTCTACTTGTGAAACAAAAGCGAAGTGAGAACAAAAATTACTTATCTTAGAACGAGTCATTACTCCCTTTGAAATATCTCCCAAGATGTTGTCAATAGGATGGTCTTTTGAAGATTTCCAAGCTGGTGGAAGGTCATTCACTTCAGCTGTCCTTTCTTCCTCATCTTCTTCATGACTGGTATCTTCCTCCTTCTCATGGGCAACTGTTCTGGACTGATCAGTTTCCGTAACAGCTTCCTTGAGTATGTCTTCTGTAGATACACCTGTGTCATCAAAAGAAATACCTTTTCCGACACTTTTCGGATAAGACTCATCAAACGAAACATGGACAGATTCTTCAACAGTAAGTAAACGCTTATTATGTACTCTATATGCTTTACTTGATTGTGAGTATCCAAGAAAGATACCTTCATCCGCTTTTGCATCAAACTTCCCAATATTTTCCTTACCATTATTCAAAACAAAACACTTACAACCGAATACGTGAAGATGTGACAAGTTTGGCTTTCTTCCTTTTAAAAGCTCATAAGGAGTTTTATTTAAAATAGGACGAATTAAGATCCTGTTTAAAACATAACAAGCTGTGCTAACTGCATCAGCCCAAAAATATTTTGGTAATCCAATCTCATTTAGCATTGTTCTGGCCAACTCCTCTAAAATACGATTTTTACGCTCCACAATGCCATTTTGTTGTGGAGTTCGAGGAGCTGAAAAGTTATGCTCAATACCATACTTGTCACAGTACTTATCAAAGTGATAGTTTTGAAATTCACCACCATGATCGCTACGAATTGTAACTATTTTGGAATTCATTTTGTTTTGGGACAGATTTGCAAAATTCTTAAAAGCAGAAAAAGTTTCATCTTTGCTATGAAGGAATATAGTCCAAGTAAATCTAGAATAGTCATCAACGATTACAAAACCATAATAATTTCCACCTAAGCTCTTTGTCCTAGAAGGTCCAAAGAGATCCATGTGGAGAAACTCAAGGGGTCGTGAAGTTGAAATTACATTTTTAGATTTAAAAGAGACCCTCGTTTGTTTTCCCATTTGGCACGCGTCACATAGGTGGTCTTTTGAAAATTTTATTTTTGGAAGACCGACTACTAGATCCTTAGATACAACCTTATTAAGCAAATCGAAATTAACATGCGCTAAACGTCTATGCCAAAGCCAAGAATCATCATTCAAGGTAACTAGACATTTAGTACTTGTTAAAGATACATCAAAAAGGTCAAGCATATAGATATTGTTTACTCTTACACCCTTAAACACAACGTTTAGTTCAGCATGTTCAATTATGCAGCAAGTTTTTGTGAAAGAAACTTTATAACCCTTGTCACACAATTGACTTATGCTTAACAAATTGTGTTTAAGCCCCTCTACTAAATGGACATCAGAAATGGTAGTGGTAGAGGGATTACCTACACTACCTTTGCCAAGTATAGCTCCTTTGTTATTGTCTCCATAAGTAACATATCCCTTCTTCTTTGCTTTGAAGTCTATAAAAAGCGATATGTCACCGGTCATGTGCCTTGAGCAACCGCTGTCAAGAAACCATCTCCTATCTACGGAAGCAAGGCACTCATCCTACAATATCAAAAGAGAGAAGTTGGTACCCAATTTTCGTTGGGTCCAAGTGGGTAAGTGCTAACATGGTTCCCTTTTGGCTTCCATTGATAAATACCTTTAGGAACAAGAAATCTCCTAAACTTGCATTTCTCAATGGTATGGCCAGCATGACAACAATAATGACATAAACCATGATGATGTGTTTGTTTATTCTTGTTCATTAAATCCTTTGGAATAAAAGAGTATTTGCATATGATGGATTTAATGACTTCTTAAACAACCTAGAGTCAACGGCATAAGTAACCTTAGGTTGTAAAGCTTTTTCCAATTTGACCTTGAGAGTGTTTACCTCTTGTTGCCAAATATGACAAGCTTCACAATACCTAACTTTACTACATCCATCAATGTCAATATTTTTTGAACTTTCTGCAATACTAGCTTTTAACCATTCTAAATCTTTTTCAGCTTTGTATACTTTACCTTCCAGAAATGAAAAAATTTGTTTATCGGAAGATAATCTTTTAAAAGCATCTACAGCTTCGTTATGCAGTTTTTCAAAAGCTATTTTCAATTCAGAAAAAGACATAGAGGAGAAATTATTATAGTAGGCTTGTTTTACCTTTTTATCATTGATTTTCTTCTTGTGGTAGGACAGATTTTTGGTGTGAGCCATAAGGCACAGATTTGCGGTTTCATCACTAATACTTGAACTTTGTGTGCTTGATGAATCACTATCACTTTCCCATGCAATGTAAGCTCTTCTTTGTTTGCTGTACCCTTTTGGTGGAGCTTTTCCTTGATCCTTATACTTCATAGGACAATCTGTTTTATAATGTCCAGATTTACCACAATTAAAACAAGATCCTTTTCCTCTACTCTTCTTATTCTCTTCCTGTTTTGAATCTGTAGATTGTGTTCAAAACTTCATGAGGTTTTTATCAGAATGCTTGACTCCATTCTTTCGAATGAATCTATTATATCTCCTTACAAAAAGTCTCATTTCCTCATCATCTGAATCTTTGTCACTACTAGAATCATTGTCACTTTGCTCTTTTCGTGAGGACTTAGAGCTAGAGGCCACAAGAGCTATTGGCTTCTTCTCTCCCTCTTTGTCTCTCTTCTTCTCCTTTTCCTTCTTACTTTTGTTCTCAAACTTTTCAAGACTTTCTAATGCTTGCTGATGTTCTTCCAGCTTTCCAAACAGAGTTGTAATCGTAAGTGTCGTTAGATCGTTGGCTTCCTTAATAGCTGTTACTTTAGGTTGCCATTCCCTGCTAAGACATCTCAGAATTTTATTAGTAGCTATTTCATTGGAAACAGGTTTTCCAAGTGCATTTAACCGATTAGTGAGATGAGTAAATCTCTTTTGCATGTCGGAGATAGATTCTCCTTGTTTCATGCGAAAGAGCTCAAACTCTTGATTGAGTGTGTTAATGCGGGACTGTTTTACTTCAGTAGTACCCTCATGGGCAACTTCTAAAGCATCCCACATTTCCTTAGCTGTCGTGCAATGGGATACCCGATAATACTCATCAACACCAAGTGCTGAAATTAGCATATTTCGAGCTCTCCAATCACTCGGCCACTTTTTCTCATCTTTCTCATTCCAATCACCTTCTGGTTTAGGAACTATGGCGCCAGCCGCATTTGGCATAGTAATTTGAAAAGGACCATTTTCAATGGCAGCCCATACTAGCCTATCAACAGAATTTATATGAACTCGCATGCAGTCTTTCCAGTAGCCGTAATTTTCACCGTTGAAAATCGGCGCTCTATTATACGCCCCCTTTGGTTCAGAATCCATATCATTACAGGAAGCCACAGAACACCAACGAACCGGTGCTCTGATACCACTTGTTAGACGGTGTGGCTAGTGATCGAGAGGGGGGTGAATAGATCACCTCTTTTTAATAAACGGATTTAAAAAATCTTATCAGAGTTATTGAAACTTGGCGGAAGATTACAGTCCTGAATCGACTTCCGTCTATTCTAAACCGCTACTAGAAAACCGGACACGCGAATTTATTTCTGGATTTGAATAGGAACGATAGAGAATATTAACACCAGAATATTATCAAATCAAATGCACTTATCACTAAATTCTGATTCCAATGAATAAAACTCAGCTGACAGTTTTGTCAAACATTTGGTGTGTATGTGATCAATGATGAACAATGGTGGCGTTTAGATAAAGAAGTTTTCTTGCCACTATTGTATCACAAAAAGTACAGCCACAATACACCAACTGAAATCACAAAACTGTTGAAAACGTAAAGAGAGATAAGGAAAGAATACGATACGCAGAGATTTGGTAAGGAAGTTCCCCACTGTCGTCCTCGCGTGTGGGTACGTCTCCCTCTCAATTTCAAATGAAATTGAGAACTGTAATTATCAATAATGTCGAATTCGTTGATACAAGGTTACAATACAAAGACAGAAATCTAAATCCCAAGATCTTCTTCTTGTATAAAACCTCTACTTGATCTGAGCTCGATCAAGAATTTCCTGCAAGAAATTGCAAACAATTCACCGGTTCCACGACCTGTTTGCGAAATTACCCAATTTCCAAACCCTACGCTACGGCTGAATCTGTTCTGCAAACGTGACTAACAAACCCGCAAGAACACTCCAGTTCTTGAAGGACAAACCATTTGGTTTTTCCTCGAAACCCCCTTCAACCTTCAACTCAGCTAGATCCTCGATCGTTCCACTGAACACCTCAGCTAGATCCTTGATCGTTCCACTGAACGTTATCTCGTTGATCCTTTAATCCAAAGAACAAGAATGATTATGTGTTGATGTTCTTGAAGAAAAGAGATTGAGAAGATGAAGTCTCTTTCAGGTTTCTAACTGCTCAAAAACAATTGCTGCTACACACTCTTTTGATTTGTGTTCCAACTGTTTTTCTCTTCTGAATTCGTCCTTGCTTCACTGAGCTGTCAAAATACTTCTTATATGTGAAAGACAGAACCTGTTAGTAGACAAAACATAATTATGTATTGATACAAAAGGTTATGCATCGATACATACTGTATCTTTGATTAATTTTTGAGAATTAATACAAGCATGTATCGATATAAAGCTCGTATGTATCGATACATAGAACATTTTAACTAAGCATGTATCGATACAAAGCTCGTATGTATCGATGCATAGAACATTTTGACTGAGCATGTATCGATACAAGGCTCGTATGGATCGATACATACTGAAGCAAAAACGTTTTGTGATTTAAAACAAATTTATGTATCGATGCAGATGAACATGTATCGATACATACTGACACAAAACAGTTTTTATGAGTTTATTTGAGAAATGTATCAATGTGGATCTTTATTTATAGACACGAAACAATAGTATAGGCTAAAAACACAAATGAAACATGTAAAGTAATGCACAACCAACAATTAGACAATGATCACAGAATTTGCTATCATTCAAAACTTATTCAAAGTAAAGAATTTGCTCACAAATTTTGGGGTGGAAGTTTGGAAATTTCAACATGTTGAAAAAATTTCTAAGTGTCAAGTCATATACCTCAATGTTCCACCTTACTTAACTTTTCATGTGAGCTCCAAATGAAAAGAGTGTCTTCATCAAAGTTGTAGCTATTTCAAATACCTTCAAAATAGTCACAATTTTCATGTCATTTGGATTTATAATGATAGAGTTATGGATTTTTGAAGTTGGGGAAAATCACTTGTTCAATGGTATTAGTCCAAAATGACCTATAATGTATCCTCATATCACATGCTCATAAAAGTTGAATAAGCTTTCACTCCAAACATCAAAGTTTAAGTATAAATCTTTAATTTGATTTTGCAACTTGGAAATCTTTCATCTCATAAAAAATGAGCATGTTATGGCCTTGGGAAGTTGACTTTCAAATTAGGGTTTAGACAAAATGATCTATAATGTTTCAACATATGAAATAACTTTCTAAGCAAAATCTGTTGGAGAATTGCCATCCAAGGCGCAGCGGAATTTAAAAATTTCTCCATTTAGTGATCCTTACGAATGGGCATGATCAGTGATAGAATCGTTACCTCTTGTGGCGATTCAAACCTTTGGTGCAGATCTCTGATAATGATCAAAACCTTTGATACAGATCCACGGGGCGATCACGAACGTTGAACGATGACAACGTCTCTACTCAGTCCATACGAACGGATTCCTTCAATCGCAGTGCTAGTTGTTATGAATGAAGGCTTTGAGTGAGAGAGAGATACGAAATTCCAACTCTTCAGTTGTGTTGTATTCCCATACAAAGCTTCTGCACAAGAGCTCTATTTATAGAACCACTTGTGTGGGCTTCAAGCCAAAAAGCCCACTTAAGTGCATTTTGGCCTATATCTCATAATATGCAAAAATCACTTAAGTATTTGGTACCTTACCATATTTCGTATTCTGCTTAAGTATACCGTACCTTACGATGTTCCTTAATTATTCTATCTCTCATCAATCCGTCCTTTGTGTGTGACCCTATAGGTTTTCGCGACGTTGACAATTATATTAAATCACGCATTTAACATAATAAACAGTGAGCGGTATCTAGCAACACATCACTGCTACCCAAGTCACGAAAATGTCATGTGATCTGACAAAACCTCCTGTGATAATAATTATGTGTATAATTACCCCTTTGCCCTTATGTCTATATTGAACACAAGGTATAGACTGTGTCACCCTTGTCCAGTTCAATATTGGGCCCATAGACATTTATCCTGTTACGCAGGATTGGCAAATTCCATCTAGGACACTCATGTCCCTCAGCATGCTTTGTGGAGTACCCATCAACTGTCTTTATGGTTATCCAGTTATGGACAACGTTAGATCAGCAACAAAGTACCCGACTCTACATCTAGGATCCATAGTGGTTTCAGGTCGAAGAGTGGTATACACTATTATCACCATGAGAATAACTTATGACACTTTGCATAACTTTCTATATAGTATTCTCATAGCGGGTCAATCCGGTATAAATATTACTCCTAATATTCATACCTATGTTTAAGACTTGATAACTCTTTATCCATGATTCATGAGATATGATCATCAGTCTACAAACATAATAGTCTTAATGCTTTAATGTTATCCCACTTCACATTAAAGCTCGACTACGGATACTTTAAGAATAGTGCCCTTATGTTTAATGTGTTCTCATGATTAAGTCACACTTAATACATTAAACGGACTATCTATTCCAGGGACTTTATTAATCAACCATAATAAAGAAAATGCCTTTTATTATTAATAAATAATTCGATACAAGTACCAAAAGTATTGGCCTCTAGGGCTTACACCAACAATCTCCCACTAGCACTAGAGCCAATCAGGCATACCCCGTATGCCCATTGATCTAGTATGGCCATCATGCTTCTGCTGCGCAAGAGGCTTTGTCAGTGGGTCTGCTATATTGTCTAGTGTAGGTACTTTACATATTTTCACATCTCCTCTATCTATTATCTCTCGAATGAGATGATAACGCCTAAGTATGTGTTTGGATCGTTGGTGATATCTAGGCTCCTTAGCTTGTGCGATAGCACCATTGTTATCACAATAGAGACCAATGGGATCCACAACACTAGGGACTATGCCAAGTTCACTAATGAACTTCCTGATCCAAACAGCTTCCTTTGCTGCACTTGAGGCAGCAATATACTCGGCCTCGGTTGTAGAGTCAGCAACTGTATCTTGCTTCGAACTTTTCCAGCTCACAGCGCCACCGTTCAAGCAAAACACATAACCAGATTGCGATCTAAAGTCATCCTTATCTGTCTGGAAGCTAGTATCAGTGTAACCAATTACAGCCAACTCTTCCTGACCTCCATATATCAAGAATGATTCCTTAGTCCTTCTCAAGTACTTAAGGATATTCTTAACAGCTACCCAATGGGCATCACCAGGATCAGATTGGTACCTACTTGTTGCACTTAAAGCATACGAGACATCTGGTCGAGTACATAACATGGCATACATGATAGATCCTATTGCAGATGCATATGGAATCTTATTCATGCGTTCCCTTTCTTCTTTAGTTGAAGGGGATTGTGTTTTTGATAGACACAGGCCATGTTGCATAGGTATGAATCCTTTCTTGGAATCATGCATATTAAAGCGTCTCAGCACTTTGTCTATGTATGTACTCTGACTTACGCCAAGCAGTTTTTGTGATCTATCTCTATAGATTCTGATTCCTAATATATAGGCTGCTTCACCTAGGTCCTTCATAGAAAAGCATTTCCCCAACCAAGTCTTTACTTGTTGCAGGGTAGGGACATCGTTTCCAATGAGTAATATGTCATCTACATATAACACCAGGAACACGATCATGCTCCCACTAACCTTCTTGTAGACACAAGGCTCATCTTCGTTCTTGATGAATCCATATTGTTTTACCGTTTCATCAAAACGAAGATTCCAGCTTCTGGAAGCTTGCTTCAATCCATATATTGATCTTTGTAGCTTACATATCTTATGGGCTTCTTCTGGTATGTCAAATCCTTCAGGTTGTGTCATGTACACATCCTCAAGAAGATTCCCATTAAGGAAAGCAGTTTTGACATCCATCTGCCATATTTCATAATCATGATATGCAACGATAGCAAGTAAAATCCGAACAGATTTAAGCATTGCAACTGGTGAAAAGGTTTCATCATAGTCAACACCATGAATTTGTTTATATCCTTTTGCAACCAGTCTTGCCTTATAGGTATGTACCTTACCATCCATGTCAGTCTTCTTTTTGAAGACCCACTTGCATCCTATAGGATTAACTCCTACAGGAGGCTCTACCAAGTTCCAAACTTGGTTCGTGTACATGGAATCTATTTCGGATTTCATGGCCTCTAGCCACTTCTCAGACTCGGGACCAGTTATGGCCTCTTGGTAGGTCACAGGCTCATCTTGATCCATGAGTAATACATCACCTTGATCTGTTATGAGATATCCATATCTCTCAGGTAGGTGACGTATCCTGCCTGACCTACGCTGGTCTTGTTCTACTTGAGCAGGTTGCTCTTCCACAACCATTTGTGTTTCCTGCTCTAATTCCTCCATAGGTGTATCGATGCTTTGTGATTCTTGAATTTCTTCAAGCTCTACTTTCCTCCCACTGGTTCCTTTGGAAATAAAATCCTTTTCTAGGAAAACTCCAGTTCGAGCGACAAACACTTTGCCCTCAGAAGGATTGTAGAAGTAATATCCTCTGGTTTCTTTAGGATATCCCACAAATAAGCATTTGTCAGATTTGGGCTCAAGCTTAGTTGAAATTTGTCGTTTCACATAAACTTCGCAACCCCAAATCTTCATGTAAGACATATGTGGTTTCTCACCACTCCATATCTCATATGGTGTCTTATCAACCTTTTTGGATGGAACACGGTTAAGTGTGTAAGCTGCGGTCAACAGTGCATGTCCCCAAAAGGAGTTTGGAAGATCGGCTTGACTCATCATGGATCGGACCATGTCCAACAGGGTTCGATTTCTTCTCTCAGACACACCATTCCATTGGGGTGTTCCAGGAGGAGTGAGTTGGGATAGGATCCCACACTCTTTCAGATGATCATCAAACTCTAGGCTTAAATACTCACCACCTCGATCTGATCGAAGAGTTTTAATATTCTTACCCAGTTGGTTTTGTACTTCATTCTTGAATTCCTTGAACTTTTCAAAGGACTCTGATTTGTGTTTCATTAAATACACATAACCATATCTACTGAAATCATCAGTGAATGTGATGAAGTACTGAAAACCTCCTCTGGCTGGTATGTTCAGTGGTCCACATACATCAGTATGTATGAGGGCCAAAAGATCATTAGCTCTTTCACCTTTTCCTGTGAATGGAGATTTTGTCATCTTTCCAATTAAACAAGATCTGCATGTCTCATATGATTCATAATCAAAAGAGTCCAACAATCCATCTTTATGGAGTTTGGAAATGCGTTTCTCATTTATGTGGCCCAATCAACAATGCCAAAGGTAAGTTAGATTTAACTCATTAGGTTTCATCCTTTTAGTATTAATGTTATAAATTGGCACTTCAAGATCAAGGACATATAATCCATTGTTCATTTGAGCAGTAGCATAGAATATATCATTCAAATAAATTGAACAACAATTGTTCTTTATTATGAATGAAAAACCGAACTTGTCCGAACAAGAAACGGAAATAATATTCCTGCTAATTGTTGGTACATAATAACAGTTCTCTAACTGAATTATTAAACCACTGGGTAAAGTCAATTCATAAGTTCCTACGGCTAAGGCAGCAACCTTTGCTCCATTGCCAACTCGTAGGTCGACTTCACCTTTTGCCAAATCTCTACTCCTTTTCAGTCCATGCACATTTCTACAAATGTGAGAACCGCATCCAGTATCTAATACCCATGATGCAGAAGTAGATAAATTAATTTCAATAACAAAAATACTTGAAGTTGGAGTCTCTACTCCTTTCTTCCTATCTTCCAGGTACTTTGGGCAGTTCCTCTTCCAGTGTGCGGTCTTACCGCAATGGAAGCAGGTGCCTTCCTTTTCTATGCTTCCACTAGGCTTCAAGGCAGCACTAGTGGGTTTGGGTTTGGCAACTTCCTTGCCTTTCCCTTTATCATGTTTGAGGACAATCCTCATGTCTCGGTACCAATCCAGAAAATTTGTCCCAGACAATTTTTCTTTGTCAAGGTTTGATCGCAATATGTTGTTAGAGGTGTTTGTTGTCATGGTAATCTACACAAGGATTAATGAAAATATAAGTATCATTGACATATTTAATTAGGCCTTTAATTAAATATGCTCCCACTATTTTACTCAAAACAAATGACCCTCATCATCTGATTCGGAAAATCCCGTTGGAAGATTTTCTAGTGGGTCGAGATCCATATTTCACTTCGTTCTAAGTCCGCGTAGGCGGATTACACAAAACTAGGTTATTTTAGGTAGGAACTCCTTCCAATTGTATCTCATACAACTCTCGAAAATTTCAGTTGGGTGAATAACTCCTTATTCCAATCCATCATATGGATTATTCCCAACTCTTTCTTCTAAACATATATATAATCTTATTATAATTTGTTTAGTTAAGTTTGACCCATTGTTTTAACAGTTGGATATTACAATTATCCCATCGCACCTTACTAATATAGAACATGCACCTCGGGTAGGCGAAACCTACATTATTCGATACTAGTCTTGATGAGTGTTAAAACTTGGAAAGCTTAAAACTTAATATTTAGTTTTGAGGGAATTGCAATTTTTCTGATCTCACCGGCTTGTTTATCATATAAACCGTCTCTCACATGCATCAACATACATTCACATGCATCAACATGCATACAAACAAAAATGAAACAGTTATGGACCCTAGCGCAATTGTTCTCCCAAGCCAATGAGAGAACCTTAGCTAACCTACAACGATCTAAGTTTCTCCAAGCAAGATCTTCAAGGTTGTCCTCCTTTGGCACTGACTTCTTTGCTTTCTTCATATCATTACATTACATGAAAGAAACTCGTTTTACATACGAGGGAGTGAGATGAGAAAAGAAGTTACATTTGGGAGATTAAGAGAGAGGCACGACACGCAGGTCGTATTTTAAAAACCCAAAATAAAACAAAGGAAAACTAAGGCCATAACCGATCACCACAAGACAATAATAAACACTTTATTATTATTATAATTAATTCCTTTAATTAATTAAAATCAAATTAAATTTCGACGACCGATCATCACATTTTAATGAACAATTCATTTAAAATCGATGTCGCTTTTCATATCAACACTTGACACTTTTAAAGCACTGAGTTAGCCGAATGGGCGAAAATTTCCTTGCGTTAACCGGTTAACCATATGCGTTAACCGGTTAACACTGTTTTGAAATCTGAAAAAATTGTTTTCTGCCTTGCGTTAACCGGTTAACCAAATGCGTTAACCGGTTAACACTGTTTGAAAATGTCTTGGAAAACTGTTTTCCGCCTTGCGTTAACCGGTTAACCAAATGCGTGAGCCGGTTAACACTGTTTGAAAATCTCAAAAAAATTATTTCGCATTCCGTTAACCGGTTAACCATACGCGTTAACCGGTTAACACTGTTCCAAAAAGTGTTTAGGAAGCACAACTCTTGTGCGTTCAAACCCCAATCGCATAACTCTCTGACAACACAACCCTTGTGTCGTCACTAACCCTAATGCACCAATTTCAGACCGTCAAACACGTCTCGATTGTTAATTCAGTATGATTGATCAACACGTCATTGCTTCACCATACTAATGTCGGATCAAGAAGCAAACGACCATTGATCGCTCAAAGGAAAACAATCATCGAGGTTTTTGAATGAACGAAACAAGAACATTATATCATATATAATGTATTTTGCATCAGGGTTACATATATCACATATATGTAACTTGATCGATCTCAATTTAACCTTTGATTCATTCTGTTTTAATCATATTATTACATAACAAAAACAGATATCAGATTCATGGTTTCGTAAGTGGCTCTGATACCACTGTTGGAGAATAGCCATCCAAGGCGCAGCGGAATTTAAAAATTTCTCCATTTAGTGATCCTTACGAATGGGCATGATCAGTGATAGAATCGTTACCTCTTGTGGCGATTCAAACCTTTGGTGCAGATCTCTGATAATGATCAAAACCTTTGATACAGATCCACGGGGCGATCACGAACGTTGAACGATGACAACGTCTCTAATCAGTCCACACGAACGGATTCCTTCAATCGCAGTGCTAGTTGTTATGAATGAAGGCTTTGAGTGAGAGAGAGATACGAAATTCCAACTCTTCAGTTGTGTTGTATTCCCATACAAAGCTTCTGCACAAGAGCTCTATTTATAGAACCACTTGTGTGGGCTTCAAGCCAAAAAGCCCACTTAAGTGCATTTTGGCCTATATCTCATAATATGCCAAAATCACTTAAGTATTTGGTACCTTACCATATTTCGTATTCTGTTTAAGTACACCGTACCTTACGATGTTCCTTAATTATTCTATCTCTCATCAATCCGTCCTTTGTGTGTGACCCTATAGGTTTTCGCGGCGTTGGCAATTATATTAAATCACGCATTTAACATAATAAACAGTGAGCGGTATCTAGCAACACATCACTGCTACCCAAGTCACGAAAATGTCATGTGATCTGACAAAACCTCCTGTGATAATAATTATGTGTATAATTACCCCTTTGCCCTTATGTCTATATTGAACACAAGGTATAGACCGTGTCACCCTTGTCCAGTTCAATATTGGGCCCATAGACATTTATCCTGTTACGCAGGATTGGCAAATTCCATCTAGGACACTCATGTCCCTCAGCATGCTTTGTGGAGTACCCATCAACTGTCTTTATGGTTATCCAGTTACGGACAACGTTAGATCAGCAACAAAGTACTCGACTCTACATCTAGGATCCATAGTGGTTTCAGGTCGAAGAGTGGTATACACTATTATCACCATGAGAATAACTTATGACACTTTGCATAACTTTCTATATAGTATTCTCATAGCGGGTCAATCCGGTATAAATATTACTCCTAATATTCATACCTATGTTTAAGACTTGATAACTCTTTATCCATGATCCATGAGATGTGATCATCAGTCTACAAACATAATAGTCTTAATGCTTTAATGTTATCCCACTTCACACTAAAGCTCGACTACGGATACTTTAAGAATAGTGCCCTTATGTTTAATGTGTTCTCATGATTAAGTCACACTTAATACATTAAACGGACTATCTATTCCAGGGACTTTATTAATCAACCATAATAAAGAAAATGCCTTTTATTATTAATAAATAATTCGATACAAGTACCAAAAGTATTGGCCTCTAGGGCTTACACCAACAAAATCAGCTCTAGACTTCAACATGAAAGTTGTTTTTAATGTCATATAGAGTAACGTTTATCTTGGAATCATTTTCATATGGTGAAAATTATTGGAGATAGGGTCTAGGGAGACCCAGTTTTGATCAGATGAATTCATCTGGCCAACCACCATTAACCATCTTGCTAACCTCCAATTATATTGACTTTTTTTGGCTCATGGTAGATCATATATGCATAAGATGATGAAATTTGAAGTTACCCTTGAGGAAATTTGATCAATTGGTGAGGTAGCTTGTTGAAGAAGTTACTCAAGATACCTAGATAAACTAGGGTTTCCAAGGTAAACTACCTCCAAAATCTTGAAGAATACTTGATCAAAGTAACATATTAAGATCATGGGGACTCATATATGATACTTTGAGACATTGTGTATCCATCCTTCGTTGCTCTTTTAGCCATGAGGGTCTTAAACCCTAAATATGAGCTTGTTAGATCAATGAGGATCATGCCCTACCTACAAAAGAGTAAATGCAAAGACATATTTTTGGTATTTGGGTTAGTAAAAATGATAATATACAAGTATGATACAATCATACGGTGCTTGGTGATCTCTCCCAAAACAAACCCAATGAAAGAGGGGTGAGGAGGACGCCAAGGTATGATCTCAATGCTAATGCATATGATGAAGTTGCAGGAGGGATCTTATGGTCAAAATTGGGGTATTACATGTACGTGTTGTAATCAGATGAAACGTTCCAGATTATAACATTTCAACTTGATCAGATGGCCAGGAAGCGTGACAACACACCACCGGAGCTAGGGCTCCGGTCATCTTCTACGATGACCTCCACCGGACTGGTCCAACTTCATTTCAATGGAAAATGAAAAACAAGGACACTATTTCAAAGAGAAAATGCTCAGGATCACGAATTTAGCCTCACTTTTCTCTAATTCCAAGTATCTAAAAAGATACGGGGATTTGAATTTTGAGCATCATGAACTAAGTTGCTTCGATTTGACCTCAAAGTAACTCAATCTTGTCGCCTACATTGGTAGGACTTCAGCCAACCAAATATCACAAAGAATAGTGAAGAATTGAGAGAGAATCGAAGAGATGAAATTTCTGGAAAATCACCTTCGAATGAGCTTCAACCTTGCTTGATCTTGCTTCTAATTGGCCTTGGCTTGGCTTTAGAATCTTATAGGAGCTGAATTGGATCAAGGAAAAGCTTGAACTCTTGGAGTTTCAATCTCAAAACAGAATGAGATTTGAAGCTCGGTTTTCAAATGAAAACCTTCAAGATTATCCTTTAACGGTGAGAGTTTGGATTACAGGTTCAAAGCTTGGGCATGAGGTCCTTAATTCTAAGCCAAGAGGGTTGTATTTATAGGCATTGCATTTGATTTTCACACACTCAAAATTTTGCCAAAATTAGTAATTCCCTTGCATGCTTGCATGGGCGTGTGATAGGCCCATCAAATGATGCTATCAGGTTCAAATTTACCAATGTGAAATGCTGAAAAGTGAATGTGAGATCCATTCAAATGATCCTTTGAAAAGAACCCACATATTTGGAAATTTTCTAAGTACCAAGTCAAATGTTCCGTTGTTCCACCTTGAATAACTTTTGCTATTGGCTTCAAATGGAAAATTTTCATTCATAAAAGTTGTATCTCTTTCAAACCTATTCAATTTGGTCACAAATTAAACCTCATTTGGATTTGGCATGAAGGAGTTATGCATTTTAGAAGTTGAGGAAAATCACTTGTTCAATGGTAGTGGCCAAAAATGACCTATAATGTTTCCTCTTGGCACATGAATTTGCAAGTTGAATTTGAACGTATTCCAAGAATAAAAATTGAAGAGTAAATCTTAAATTTTATCATGAAACTTGAATGTATTTTATCTCATACAAATTGAGCAAGTTATGGTCCTTAGAAGTTGACCTTCTAACTAGGATTCAGACAAAATGACCTATAATCTTTCACCATAAAAAAAGCTTTCCAAGAAAAACTAGCTCTTGACTTCAACATGAAAGTTGTTTGGAATGTCATAAGGAGTAAATTTTATCTTGGAATAATTTTCATATGACATAAGTTGTAGGAGATAGGGTCTAGGGAACCCCAGTTTTGACCAGTTGACTTTCTCTGGTCAACCACCATGAACCATCTGGCAAACTTGACATTCTATTGATATTTGGGACTCATGGAGGATCATATATGTGTAATACGATGTAATATGAAGTATCCCTTGAAACATTTGACCAAAAGATGAAGAAACTTGCTGAGGAAGTCACACAAGATGTCCAGATGAATTAGGGCTTCCAAGGCAAACAAGCTTCAAACTCTTGATGATTTCTTGATCAAAATGATAAATAAGGATCATGGGGATCCATATATGATGTCTAGAGTCAATTGAACCATCTCATGATTAGCATCCTTGCATTGAGGATCTCGAACCCTAGATGTGAGTTTGATGGAGCATGGGTGAACATATACACTACCTGCAAAAGAAACAAAGCTATACATAGACATATTCTTGTCATTTTAGTTAGTAAATAATGAAAGACAAAGTATGATACAATCAAATGTGCTTGGTGATCTCTCCTAATGCAAACCCAATGAATGAGGGGTAAGGAGGATGCCAAGGTGTGATCCCAATGCTAATGCATATGATGAGATAGCATGAGGGATCTTAGGGTCAAAATTAGGGTCTTACATGTACATAGTTTCAGCATCTACCAAAATTCGACTGAGGTAGTATATGGGTCTTTCGACACCACTGACATCCTCTTGAGCTAACATACTTCCTATGGTCGTATTCGACGTAGCAATGTACAAACTCATATTTTTATTCCTACTAGGAGGTAACAAAATATGAGGCTTTGTAAGGTATTCTTTGATGGCGTTGAAAGCCTCATGCTGCTCTTGTCCCCGGTGAAAATCACTCTCCTTCTTGATCTTGATGAGTAGCGAAAAAACCTTCGTCTTGCCACTTAGATTCGATATGAATCTTCTCAAGAAGTTCATCTTCCCCAACAAAGACTTCCTTGTTGACGAAGGCTTGAGATCCAAAATTTCTTTTGTCTTGTTTTGGTTGATCTCGATGCCTTTCTTGTGTACCACGAAACCTAAGAAGTCTCATGCACGTACACCAAAAGCACATTTTAATGGATTCATTTTTAATCCATATTTTCTCATTCTCTTAAATGAGCATCGAAGGTGATCGAGATGATCATTTTCAGATGACGATTTTATCACAATATCATCAATGTATACCTGCATAAAATTTTCAACAAAATCATGGAATATGGCATTCATGGCTCTTTGATAGGTTGCTCTAGCATTTTTTAGAACAAACAGCATCACAACCCATTCATATGTCCCCAAAGCTCCAGAACATCGAAACGCCGTCTTGGGGACATCCTCTTATGCTATGAGAATTTGATTATAGCCAGAATAGCCATCAAGCATACTCAAATATTCGAAGCCTGCGGCTGAATCGGCTAGCATCTCCTCCACGTGCATCGAATACTCATCTTTTAGAATAGTATTATTTAAAACTCTAAAATCTATATAGACTCTGAGAGCTCCATTTTTCTTAACAACAGATACTATATTAGCTAGCCATTCGGCATACCTTGCAGTTCTGATGAACTAGATTTTGAGAAGTCTTTCGATCTCCTGCTTAATCTTTATAGTGATCTGTAGCGGGGTATTCGTTACCATTAGAGATATTGACTAAATCCAAGGTAAACCATACAAGTCGAGTCGCCACCGCACTTCTATTTATCCAAAGGAATGGTTAGAAAGCGAACAAAAACCTAAAAGTTTTATCGAATCAAAAACTAGTAAAAATGTCAGAGATCTGGGTAAGGGGGTTGGTTATGCAATGGGAAGGTTTTAAGCACCCAAAACATCCTAGGTACTCCTAGGGAGCCCTTTTCATAAGTGTTGTTTTAGTCTAAAGGGTGTAGGTATATCTAAAGTACTATTTACTAAAAGGAAGGTTAAAAGAAAATGACTCGCAAGGATGTCGCATCCACTGCCTACGTATCTCATCTGAGTATGAGAATCAGAGTCTTCGTAGCTCGGCTACCTATGGGTTAAAGAGAAGTGTGCTCGATAAGACGTCGCGTCTTATGCCTACGTATCTCATCTGGAATGAGAATCAGAGCAAAACGTTGTTCGGCTAACTACGGGAACAAGGGTCTCGATTGCAACTGGGGCAAGAGAAAGGGAAGGTCTCGATCGCAACGAGGGCGAGAGAAAAGAATCGCAGCAAGGGCGAAAGCAAGCAAGGATTAGTTGTTAGTCGTCAGTCAAAAACTCGGCAAGACATCGCATCTCATGCCTACGTATCTCATCTGAACATGAGAATCAGAGTTGTCGTAGTTCGACTAACTAGAGGTGAAGGATTATCATCTGAACATGGGCTTACAAAAGAGGACACCAGTTGTGTCAAAGGAAAGTGGGCAATATGTTCAACGTCCTAGCAGTAGGTGTCACAGCTCGCTGAATCGAGTCTTAGGCAGTTACCTCTTTGCAATAGAACGGACTGACATGCCACAAGATCGGAGACGCACGGAAGGTCTAAAAGTGGGGAAGCTCTGCCCTAGAGTTGTCATGCAATATGGACCTATGTTTTAGGATTTACAAAGGGGGCATCTACCTAATTTTAGCATGCAAAGAATAAGGGAATTCTACCTATGTTATCATACAAAGGGTTCTATCTAATGGGTGCTACCTAAACGGAACAAGAGTCGACGGATGGAGCAAGGAGAGGAACCACGGATAAGGATAGATGGCGATGCCTGAGGCAATCGACTTACATGTAGATGACGATGCATGAAGCAATAGACTTACAAAAGAAATGACGATGCCTGAGGCAATCGACTTACAAAAGGATGAATGAATACGTGCTGGTTCTGTTAAGTTTTGAAAATGATTACTCGACGTTGGATCGAGCTTTTGATCTTGTTTTGAAATGATTATCGAATGTTCGTTTTAATTCTTGTATTAACAGATGAATAAAGAATGAAAGAATAAATATTATACACTTCATGGGAGAGGGGTACATTTGTTATGAATGGGGATTGTTCATGGCAAACAAACAATAAGAATATATGTCTCATACATCATACAAGTAGGCAACAGTTATCAATCAGATCGGATAAATAAACAATATATAATCAAACCAAAGAATCAAATAATGGAGCATTTAAACAACGCATGGGAGTATGAACATGTTAAATATTCAAGCAATAGAAAGCATGAATGAGAGAAACAAGTATAAAAGATAATAGATGAATCAAACAGATGAAAATATGCACACGAAGGGTCCACTGAATAATTTAATCAGGAAATGAGGTAAGGACCAAATAAAATCAAGGTAAAAGGCCTCTAACACATGGCATATGAGATGAACGAGGGAGGATCAAAAGATCACTTCAATTGCCATAAGTAATCCCTAAGTCAAACATCGATCATAAAGAAATCAACTAAAAATTCAAGTCAACTTAAAAAATAACAAATAAATAGAAAATTAATCAAGAAAATTATGAAAAATTAAACTAAATAAGGTGGGGTCAGAACATCATCATCTTCCAAAACTATTTTAAAAATAATGAAAATTGGCATGTGAATTAATTAAAACAAAACATAGGTCAAACCAAAAGTCAATTAATAAGACTAGGTTAGAAATAAATCAAGAATAAATAGTAAATTAATCAAGAAAATTATGAAAAATTAAACTAAATAAGGTGGGGTCAGGACATCATCATCCCCCAAAAAGATTTTAAAAATAATGAAAATTGGCATGTGAATTAATTAAAACAAACCATAGGTCAAACCAAAAGTCAATTAATAAGACTAGGTTAGAAATAAATCAAGAATAAATAGTAAATTAATCAAGAAAATTATGAAAAACTAAACTAAAAAAGGTGGGGTCAGGACATCATCATCCCCCAAAAATATTTTTAAAATAAATAAAATTGGTATGTGAAATAATTAAAATAAAACAGAAGTCAAATTAAAAGTCAACCAACCAAACTAGGTCAAAAAATAAATCCAAAATAAATTGAAAATGCGAAATAAAATTCCAAGAAAAGGTAAGGTTGACCATGAGACAGTGGTCAACCTTCATCCTAAAAATCAAATACTAACAATAATTTTAAGTCATAAAAATGAAATCAATAAAAAAAGTGTGTTAAAATGGACTATTTAGAATAAATAATTAAAATAAAATATTAATATTAAAAAAATACGAAAATAAAAATTATATAAAATTAAATAAAACGTTAAGAAAAGTGAAAAATATTTTCGGGTAATTTTATGGGCGAAGAAAATATTTTAAATAAGAAAAAGAAATATGAAAAAGGAAGGATTAATGGTGATGAACATGGTAAGCAAGCGTAGATATATCAAAACATGGTAATGGAAGAGATGATTACCTAATGGAAAATAGAAGTGGAATGGAATCTGATATGTGATGAAGTTTTGCCTCCTTGCCACGAAATTCCAATGCTCCTTTAGGGTTAGGGTTTCAGCTTCTTAAATAGGGTGGATTAGGTGTTCTCATGGGCTTTTTAATAAGTGATTTATCCATAAGAATAAAAATGTGAAGTGAGGTGTAAAATGTTGTTATTTTGGGCCAAACTTAAGTGAATGGATGTCCAATGCATGGCCAAAAGAGGTAAAAAAAACGTGACTGGTTTGTGCAACATGCTTAGAAAATCTGATTGGGCCAGGCAGGCCCAAAATCTGCCTAGAAAATCAAGTCATGATGCCCACTTTAAATGAATGTATCTCTCAAACCATGGACCCAAATGAGATGATTCCAAAAGTATGTGAAATAGGACATGGCAAGGTATAATTGTTGTGAAGAAAGTATTTTCAAATAATTCCTTGAAGTGCAAGAAAACTAGCCAAGAAGTCTTGACAAATTTTGAAGATTTTGGACTTAGAAATTTTTCTAAGTGTCCTAAAAAAATGTCTCACTTTGACTAAGCATAACTTTCTCAATTATAATCCAAATGGAGCAAACTTTATATCTATAGAAAGCTTGGAATAAGAGGAACAAATTTTATGCTTGAGAAATTTTCAAATTGAGCTTTTATCTTGATGCAAAATGGGCTTAAAGTGAGTGCAACGATCATGAAAACTTGCCCTAAATGGAAAGTCAACCATTTCCAAATTAAGTAACTTTTTCAATTCCTGATTAAATGATGAATCCATGATTCAACCTTTATCAAATTTCACATGTAGGATCCCCTAGGCATGGATTTTGAGATTCCACTCTCAAAATGTCAGGAGTTGACTTTTCTGGCCCCATAGTTGACTTTTCCCAAACTGTCTGATTCCCGATTCCATTGATCAATTGAAGCACTTCTAGCTCAAATAAAGAGCTTATTTTTGTATGTAGACCCTTGTGGACATATGGAGGGCCACGGAAAATAGTTTCACCCAAAGAATCAGAAATAAACTGATTTTATACCAAACCCTAGTTTTAGGGCAAAATGATCAAGAACTGATTGCATTGATTGCCAATGGATCTTTCTGAGATAATTGTGAATCTTCCTAGGCCAAGATGCCTCTCTAATCATGACATGGATGAGCTCCTCTACTTCCACCCAAACATTTCCTGTTGCAGGTAGCCATGAAGCCCTAATTTCTGATTAAATCCAGATGAACACTCTGATAGCTTTGAATCCTTCACTGATGAACTGAGGACCATAATAAGATACTTGGACCCCCCTGAGACCCTTGAGACTTGTATACTTAGAAAATGAAGTCCAATTCTCAATCTTGCTTCGTGTGGGCTCCTTCTGTTAAGGAGTGATCAATCAAAACCTGATCTCCATGTCACTAATGCAGTATGCAATGAGTATGACCTAATATGATGCTAATGAAGTGTAAAACATAATCCCATGCTTCCAGGAAAAATGAAGGGTAAATTTTGGGGTATTACATGATCTCTGGAGCAAAGCGTCGAGGATGTTGCTTTACTGGCCTTTTCCTGGGTTGAATAGGCAGTCGATGCTCCTCCGCATTTTGATTTAAACCAGGCATTTCGTCGTAGTTCTAGGCGAAATAGTATTTGTATTCTATCAATACTTTGATCAGTTTAACCTTCATCTTTGACCCAACTTTAACACTTATGTATGTTGGTATTTTTGTGACTCCATCTCCCAGATCAATTTCTTCTAGTGGGTCTTGTGCTTGCATTTTCTACAACTTATTCAATGGGTTTTCCTCAAACCCCAAAGGCTCATTGTCATAGATGCAATCAAGCATCCAGATTTCCGAAGTTGTTGTTTGGTCTTGTCGACCATGTTCTCCCTCTTTGGCTTTTAGATCCGCGTTCTAAAGTCTCTCCCCTTCTAGGGCCAACTTTCTTTTGTTTTTCAGCCAAATAGGCCAAAATTCGAGCCAAACATTTTGACTCAACAATCATCTTCATTGACCGCGGGGCACCCCGTGGGTGGAGTTACCATTTCTGGCTCCATTTCCTCTTCAGCATCCCATAGGATTTTGTGGTCGGGATCGAGGTTTAACACGCGACCAGCGTTGACTGAAGTATAGGACCCCGATTCGTCATCACAAGGTGTGATGTTGGCCAAATGTTGGTCGAAATATTTCCTCGAGCCTTTGCCTCGTCAACCCTGTAATAACTTTGGTCAGCTTCGATGTTTTCCATGATGTCGTCCTTTAGCCAGATTATGAGCCTTTGATGTACAATTGAAGGTACTGTGCCCATTCCATGGATCCACTCCCGTCCAAGGAGTAAGTTAAAATTTGCTCTGGAATTTATTACCATAAAAAGCGTCGAGCACGTGGTCGTGCCAACGGCTAGATCGGCCTGGATAACACCAAGTATATTACTGGGTTTTCCTTCGTAGTTGGATAGAACCATATTATGCTGTCGGAGATCATTATCGCATTTCCCCATCTTCTTGAATAAGGTATAAGGAATTAAGTTGACGGTTGCACCCCCGTCCACAAATACCTTTTTTACTGCTATCCCATTGACCCTCGCCCTTATGAATAAAGGCTTCATATGGTACATCATCCCTGGGCTAGGCCTCTCGAACATGGATTTTTGCTCCTCGACCACACCATTCCTCCAATAGTTTCATCTGGCATAAAGTCTTCCTCTGTTTCGGAGACTTCTGATACCATATCATACTCTACAGGCAATACTGATACAATGTCGCGGTTAACGATGAAATCATCACCATAGGTGTCATCATTCGTATCGGCGTACATGTCCTCGTCGAACTCTTCATCATATTGGGGAGAGTATTCTAGTTCCCCTTCATCCGACTGAGGGGAATATTGAGGCTCTTCCTCATTCGTTTCAAGCATATCCTTTGGCTCTTTCTCTTTCTCGACCTGAGGCGAGCATTTCATACTTTGGGAAAATACCATTCCTTTCTTTCCTATAGGATCAACAGTCACGACCATTGTTTGATTAGCCACGATCTTTCCTTTTTTTCTGTCCATACTCCTTTGACGAATTTCCTCTTCTGTCCAGAGGTTTCGACAAGCTTCAACTGCAAAATTGGAGCCTCTTTCCCAGCTTTTTTGTTCCATTGGTAATGCCTCCATTGTGTTTTGGTCATTGGGTTTTTTCCTTTGTAGTTGGGAGAAACAACATAGTCCCTTGCTTCAACCTTCTTTTCTGACGTCGTTGTTTCTTTTTCTAAATCTAGCACTCTCCACTTTTTCCTCTTTCCCCCCTTCGGGTTCACCGATTCCACCCACTTCTCCTGTGGGATATCTGATTGCGGAAGGAAAGTCTGTGGTCGAGGATGCTGGAATTGCCTCATGTGTTCTTTGTTTCGACGTGGTGTTCCATGTTTGTCAAACACTAATTGCCTCATGTATTCTTCGTTTCGACGAACATGGCATTATCTTCTTCATGTGCCTTCTTTTTGTCAACTTCTAATCTTTCAATGGCTTTCTCGTCGAACATAGCGTTACACCTTAGACATAGCATCTCTTTTGACCCACTCACTTTGCATTTCTCTTAGAAATCTGTTAGGCTTTCGCCCGCTTAGGGATAACATGATTCCAACTCATCTTCAGTTCTCTTGTCGAAACCATATGTAGTCTCGACCATTAATACTTCAAAAGATTCAGCTAGAGAAACAACATCCAAAGACTCCATGAGACCATCAGTAGTCTCTACCATCATGCATTCAAGAGGTTCAGAGTACAAGGCTTCTTCAACCTTCAGAGGATCAAACTCCACTTGCATCTTTGGCCTTTCGCCAAATTGAAGCCTTCCTTCTTTCAATGCCTTCTGCACGAAGTCCCTGAAAAGAACACATTGATAAGTTTTATGACCAAGAAAGTTATGAAACTTACAGAATCCCCTTTTCTTTTTTTGTTCTAGAGGGGGATCCTTTAAACCCTGAGGAACAATGATTTTACCATCTTTAACCAATAAGTCAAATATCTCATTGCACTTAGATATATCAAACGTGTAAGTCTTTGCAACATATATCTGTTTTTCTACTTCGATGGGATTTTTCCCATTCGATGATTTTAAAACCTTACACGTGTAAGAAGGTCTTGTCTTGAGTTCAGCCATATTGACCTCACTTTCATTGACAAACTCTTCATCCTCAAAATATACTCCTCAACTCCGATATATGACACTTTCTCTTTCTTATGGTATCGATAAGTTTTGGTCTTTTCAGCTTTCAGGCGTTCGATGTGTCGAACTATGTCAGCTAATTGTGCCATATCCCTCAAATATTGAGTATCCAATTTCTTTCTGATAGACTAATCCAAACCTCATGTGACTAACTCGTGCTCAGGGACTTGAGTAAAGCATCTAGCCTTAAATAGTCTAAACTTGTTTAGGTATTTATCAACTGACTCAGCGGTCTTTCGTTTGACATTGGCTAGTTCTTTTAAACTTATTTTCAACTTCCCCATGTAAAACTTTTCATGGAACAATATCTCTAACTGCGTCCATATTTGGACGGATTGTGGAGGTATTATTGTAAACCATGTGAACACATTTTTTGTAAGAGCACTTGGAAAGTATTTCAACTCCAAATCCTCATTATCGCTATGTCGCCAGCTTCGGTTTGATGCCTAGAAACATGTTCGACGGTAGATTCTTTGGTATCTCCGTCGAACTTGGTGAACTTTGGAACCTTCCACCCCTTAGGAAATTCTATTTATAAAACAATATTTGGTAAAGGAGAAGAATATGTCGGCCTCTGTATTCCTGGGTTTATTCCATTTCGCACTGTGATTTGCTCGATAATAGCTTCTAGGTTTTGCTCCCCATCTGTTGCTTCTTGTCGAATATGCCTGACCACATGGTCGGGATCCTGGTTCCTATTAATTAAAACAATGGGAGGCCTTCTATCCATCCTAGGAATTTGTTCGACTTCCTAATATTCTTGTTCGACCGTTTCGTCTGCCATCTCTTCTTGTCGGACTGGGGTTTCGGTTAAGGCGGAGGTGGGGGATTCTTATGAACTTAAGTTGCCAGTTGTTGGTAACTCTGGGTCGAATCCTGGATTAAATGTATGAGTATGGTGCCCATTTGTTGAGTCAGCATGTGGACCATTTCATGATTACTTTCATCCATCTGTTGTCCCATGACTGCGGCAGAACTTCATGTGAAAGTTGGGACTGACTGAGATGACAATCCAAAACCCGGGGGTCGACCAAATTAGGCTGCCAAAGGTCCTAACCCTGGTAACGTGGGAATGGCGATGATGACGTTTCGCCAAATGTCGAACAGATATTATGCATACTTACCATAAACTCAGTTGGCATTGCCAATGTTCTGTGCATTGGGACTGTAAAACTGAGCATATCTTGCCCAAAAAGTTCCCATCGTCATCAGTGTCGACATTTGAGGATGATGTGGTGTTAGAATTGGCCCACTATATGTAGTCTAAACCGCGGGTATAGCACCAGAACCAACATCGGTTGTTTGTGACGCGATTGTGTCTCCCGCCAAAGATGTTTCTTCATGTGGTTTTGGTGACACCATCTTGCCACTACATAGTTGCATATACTGAACACAACGTGTCCCACAGGGTGTTCCAATTTGTTTACGCAACAATCTTTAGCATTCCTATAGAGGTTTACTTGCAGGACTGACTACAAAGTCCTAGGCTGATACGTGTTAAGTATATGATGGTTTTGTTGGTAAGGTGTTTGGAATACTTAAACAATAAGTGAAATACTTTGCAAACTAGAAATTCATTAAAAGTAAGGAAACATAAAAGACAAGATATAGATGTAAATGAATGAATTAAATGAAAATAATTTGACAAGTTAAATGAGTTGAAAATAATGGGGGAAGCAAAAGTACATTTTTGCAAGAAGTTAACTATTTTCTCTCTAACGCTTGATACTTCAAGTGTATTTCTATTGCAATGCTAAAAATGTCACCCCTTGAAATGAAAATTACATCTGCTTAAATAGTAGTAAGAAATAACTGCTAGGAGGTTATGGCCCATTCATGATGTGCCACGTGTTGGAACATGTCACCCACGTTGCTGGTAACTTCCCACTCTTTGCTTCCCACAACCAATTCCCCTTATGGTAAGTTGGCCTTCGACTTTGACAGACTCGCCTCTTTCGTCGACCCAACCCTTTTGGTTTTCTCTTCATGGATCCTGCTTCCGACATCCCATTGGTCGGCCTGGCTTCATGCTTCTTAGGTCGAAATTTGCTAGCTAACACCTGGATGAACCTTCACATTGTATAGTAACTGAGGAAGAATCTGATGATAAAACTTAGTTTTATGACATCAAAAGGTACCTAGAGAAACAAGAGTACCCTGAAAACTTGTCAATTATAGATAAGAAGACCCTGAGGAAACTCTCATCCAAATTCTTCTTGAACGGGGAAATGCTCTATAAAAGGAATTATGACTCAGTCTTTCTCATATGCGTGGATAGACACAAAGCATACCTGATCATAAAAGAAATACATGAAGGCTCCTTTAGGACCCATTGTAGTGGGAACACAACGGCCAAAAAGATCTTGAGTGCGGGATATTACTAGCTGACAATGGACACTGAATGTTATCGCCATGTTCAAATGTGCACAAATTCCAGATCTATGCAGACAAAGTACATGTGCCACCAACTCTCTTGAATGTCCTGACATCACCTTGGCCTTTTGCCATTTGGGGCATAGATGTGATCGGACATATTGAAGCAAATGCTTCAAACGGGCATCGATTTATCTTGGTAGCCATCGATTACTTCACCAGATGGGTGGAGGTTTCTTATTATGCAAATTTCACCAAACAAGTGGTTGCTCGCTTCCTAAAGAATAAAATCATCTTCCATTACGAGATTCCCAACAAGATCAATACTGACAATGGATCGAATCTTAACAACAAGATAATGAAAGAGTTATGCAAAAGTTTCAAAATCGAACACCATAACTCATCGCCATACCGTCCGAAGATGAATGGCGTTGTTGAGGCATCAAACAAGAACATTAAGAATATTGTTCAGAAGATGGTGAAAATGTACAAGGACTGGCATGAAATGCTACCTTTTGCTTACATGGATATCGTACTTTGGTACGTACTTAAATTGAGGCAACTATACTCTCTCTTGTATACGACATGGATGTAGTTCTTTCTGTCAAAGTAGAGATTCCCTCCCTCGGGATCTTAACAGATGTCAAGCTTAAAGAAGTTGAATGGGTTCAAACGAGGCTCAATTAACTCAACCTTATCAAAGAGAAACGCATGGCAACCCCGTTGCCAGAGTCAACTATACCAGAAGCAGATGAAGAAAGCATTTGACAAGAAGGTTCGCCCTAAATTTTTCCAGGCAGGAGACCTGGTGTGGAAGAAGATTCTGCCAATTCATACAGATTCACGGGGAAAATGGACACCCAACTACGAAGGACCATACATTGTGAAAAAGATTTACTCTTGAGGAGCCTTGATTCTCACAACTATGGATGGTGAAGATCTCTCATCCTCAATGAATGCAGATGCAGTCAAAAAATACTTCGCCTAAAAAAATAGACCCGCTAAGTCGAAAACCCTAAGGGGCGACTTAGGAAAAAAATAGGCATCCCAGTGGATCACAAAAAGAAAAGGTCCAGGAAAAAATTATGAATAAAATTAAAAGAAATGAAAAACCCGCTAAGTTGAAAATCCTAAGGGGAAACTTAGGCAAAAAAGGATATCCCGGTAGACTGAAAACCTGAATGGCGGTCTAGGTAAAATTAGGGACTTAAAAGGAAAGAGGTTGTGGTCTGTCGAGAATATGTGAATCCATCACTACAACTATGGAAACCCCGTAGGGGAAGAATCGATCCAATCACTCTCCTCGGAAGCAAAGTACAAGGAACTTCAAGGATATAAGGGTCACAGCAGAACTGGAACTCAATGGAAATCCGAGGTTTTCTCATTGCCATTGTATTTTTACCTTTTTTGCAATTACCTCTTTTAGGAATTTCTTCTTCATGTAATCGACCATTTACGGATCAATTTCTAATCAATAAAATTTCTTTTAGCAAAAGTGCTCCTCATTTTTACTTTTTCTGCTTGTTTGCAAAATGTGAATTTATTTTTGATAAACAATGCATTGAAAATTTTGGGGATAATGACAAAAGCGTTGAAAGAAAACACAAAATTGCTTTGAATTTGAAATGTTTGAAGGATAACCACGATTTCCAAATATTTCATATGATGCACAAGGACACAAAATCATAAAGGTTACCTTGACCTAACAGATTACAATAATTGTCATTCACTCAAGATAATTGACACTCAACTTGCCTGCTCAGATCAAGCTTGGGGTGCTAGAAGACCCATATTTGTCTCACCACTACAACAATACCAAGAGACCAAGATGTCGGGAAGTCAATTCCTTCTTACAAGCAAAGCCAAAGCCCAATGTTTATTGGCATCTCCATAAAGCCCAATCTTATTAGAACCTTAAAAGCCCAGTCTTTTTTGGCATTGTCATACCTCATCTAGCTTTAAGCACCTTCAACAAAAATCAAAGTTTAACCTCGGTTGATACCCTATAAAGCCCAATCATCATTGGAATACTTAAAAACTCGTTTTTCCGTTAACTTGAAACCTTAATTCTAATTGATAAACCCAATGGTCATTGGTACTTAAAATTCTTAACCTTCATCCCTTTTGACAAAAAACATTTGGCCCTGTATAGTCCAAACATACCACAGAACCCAATCACAATTGGTATCTTGCATATAGTAATCCATTATTGCATAACATTGCATCACTAAAGCACATAGCATGTCCATCAAGATGGAGCGTTACGTCATACAAAATCAAACATGCATACTTAGCATAAACCAGATTCAAGCCTTCCTCTAAATCATAGACAAATCCTCAGCTGGGACAATAATATTTCTAGAAGAGAACATCATCCCTACAAAATTCCTAATTGGTATTCCCGGTAGGTTCTCTCAAAGAATTTCTTCTTCGTTTTCCTTTTGCAAGTATTATTGGACTTCTGACAGTATTTTATGCCTTTTGCATAAGAAAATTTTATACGCAATATCTTGCCTTTTGCAAGTTCCCTTTCCTTTCGCATGGAGGTTTCTCTTGTTGCTTACCTTTTATAAGTCCCCTTTGCCTTTTGCAAGTCTTCCCTGCCTTTTTTCATGGAAAAGCTTCTTTTGATTACACTTACATACCTTTTGTAAGTCATCACTTCCTTTTGCACGAGAAAGTTACCTTTGTCAAAACTTCTCATATTGAGTACAAGATACGAAACTAGACGTATAACTTACTCCTTTCTCGATTGTTTGACACCTGACATATATTTGGCAAGTCCAGGTGATTGCCATATTTTGAGAGATTCATCTCCTCCGTTGTACATGTTAGATATCATGTCATTCTCTTGCCTTTTGCAAGTTCTCTCTGCCTTTTGCATGGGGATTATCATCTATTATACTCACGCCTTTTGCAATTTCCCCCTACCTTTTGCATGGGAAGTCTTTATTTTGGCTTACCTTTTGTAAGTTCCCCTTGCCTTTTGCATAGGAAGACCTTTTGATTTACGCTTGTTATTTGTAAGTCCACATTGGCCTTTTGCACAAGGAATTCTATTTCTAACTTACTTACCTTTTGTAAGTACCCCCTGCCTTTAGTATGGGAAGTTACTCTTTCAGCTTACCTTTTGTAAGCCCCTTTTTCCTTTTGCATGGGAAAATATATTGGTATACTTCTTATTTCCTACCTTTTGTAAGTATCATTAGCCTTTTGCATAGGAAAGTACATTTCTACCTTCGCTTACCTTTTGTAAGTATTCTCTACCTTTTGCATCGCCTTCGCTTGCCTTTTGCAAGTCTCCCTTGCCTTTTTCATAGGGAAGTTTACTTCATCCTATACTTTCCTTTTGCAAGTCCTCTCCGCCTTTTGTGTGAGAAAATCCTTTCACTGCCTTTTGCGTGAGGGATCACGTTTACCATTAACTTGCCTTCCTAGCCTTTTTCTAAGGAATTATCCTTGCCTTTTGCAAGAGAAAACCAATTCAATTCACCCATCTTCCTAGCCTTTTTCTAAGGAGTTATCATTGCCTTTTGCATGAGAAGTCATATTCAATTCACTTTTACTTCTTAACCTTTTGTTAAGGAGTTGTCATTGCCTTTTGCGTGAGAAAATCATATTTAATTCACTTTTTCTTCTTAACCTTTTGTTAAGGAGTTCTCATTTCCTTTCTTGTGAGAAAATTAATTCACTTTCATCTTTCTTCTTAACCTTTTGTTAAGGAGTTCCCATTTCCTTTTGCATGAGAAGTCATATTCAATCCACTCCTTATTCTTAACCTTTTTCTAAGGAGTTATCAATGCCTTTTGCGTGAGAAAATCATATTCACTTTCATATTTCTTCTTGACCTTTTGTTAAGGAGTTCTCATTACCTTTTGTATGAGAAACTAGTTCATTTTAATCTTTCTTCTTAGCCTTTTGTTAAGGAATCCTCGTTGCCTTTTGCTTGAGAAATCAAATTCACCATTCACGTGCCTTCTTGGCCTTTTGCTAAAGACTCATCATTTTCCTTTTGTGTAAGGAAACGTCATACTTCTTTACTTTCCTCTTGCAAGTTTCCTCTACATGTCGTAGCGGAAAATCTTGTAGCATTCCCCAGCAAAGTCTCACTTTCCTTTTGCAAGATCTCTCCGCCTTTTTCAGAAGAGAGTTTCAAGTTACCTATGTTACTTTCCTTTTGCAAATATACAATCTTCTTACCTTTGTGGAACCCTACAGAAATATCTCAACCACCAATACCTGCCAAAATGTGTTAGTGGAGGCAAAAATGTAAAAAATCAAACATATACACTGCATACATAGCACGTTGCATACATCATGCATAACAAACATCTCTCTTTGCAGATGATCTACATCCCCAACATAATATTTCAGCCAATCCCCAACAGATGACCCTACAGAAGCCTATCTTCCATTCCATTAACAATTTCACACTATTACACTTACCTCACATTACATTCACTCCATTCTTAATGGACAAAGTTTTTGGATATTCCGGTATTTAATCCTCTTCTACCTCAAATATCTAAAAGTCGTTACTATTCATATCGTCATATCCAAGAAGATTAAATAGGGGCAACTGTCATACCCCAAAATTTTCCCTACTTCTTTCCACTTTCCATCCGACCTTTGATCCTTAGTTCATCTACATACTCATGCCATATTCATTCATGTACAATTGCATTTCTTAGATAAACATCATTAATTCAGAGGTTGGTGTTTATGGCACAAGTTCTGGATAAGTTCCTCTTCATGGTGTTCTTAAGAGTCAAGCATATGATAATTTGGTACTACACTTAATTTTGGTCTGAGATACTTGTGGATCATGTGGACTACATCGGGGCATTGGATCTGATTATGGATTGCAAGTGATTGGCTAATATTTTATGGAATTTGCCAATTGGTATGGATTTAAGACGAGGCTTTGCAATTCATAGTAAAGTCAAAGAAATCAAGATCCATTCCCTTAAAATCATGTGTCATTCAATTTCATTCAAGTACAAGTTCAAGTATTCAAACCAAGACCCTGAGGGATTTATCTTAAAACATAAGACATTACAAAAAGACCAATTTCCATTTCAAAAACATCTCATTCCATTAGAAAAAAGTTCAAAACCAAATTACACTATTTTACATCATTTAACCCACAGTTGACTCTTGGTTAACTATTGACTTTTTGGTCAAATAGTTGACCAAAGTCAACTGACTATCCTAGACCCCACTTGTTTCATCCCTTCATGAGTCCTCCATGTTTGAGCTTCCAAATCGTCTAGTTTTTCCTAGATGCCAAAATGACTTGCCAAAATGTTGTTCTTACCATGTGCCAACCCTGCAAAAATATACCATATTCAATACACAATGAACCACAAAAGGTCAAGACATTGCGCATGAGCCAATACATCATAACATAGAAAAAAGGCCAAAATTTGTTTTTGTAACTGATCACCAAGAATCAGGTAACTGGTTACACCTTCTATTCATGCCATCCCAGTGGCCAACCTGCCAAAATTGCATTTTGGTAACTCGTTACCAAGAATCAGGTAACTAGTTACACTTGTATGCTCATCAATTCTAGTAGCAGCAAGAACACAGGTTATCGAGTATGTAACTGGTTACCAACGGTAAGGTAACCAGTTACAAGTATGTTACAGCCTCATACAACCATCCTAGAACACATGTTTTCGTGTTGGTAACCGGTTACACGACATCTGGTAACTGGTTACACCTGCAACCGTAGCAAAAAACCAGTTCATTTCTAGCATTGCAGTGCCATTCAAACATGCAAAACCCGTTTTAATTCACATAATACATAACAATAATAACATTATGCAGCAACTAATAATAACATTTACACTTTGAACGAAGAATTTCTAACACATCAACATTCAACAACACTTGAACTACACTAATTATTTCCAATCCTAACATCAAACCAAGCTAAAATTCCATAATAGTCCCTGCATTTAACATTTCAATAACAGTTCTAACTAATAATTTAACAGCTCAGTAACATTGTTAACTTCATAATCAACTTGCTCTTGAAATCCATTAACACTAACTGCCGCCCAAACTTCTAACCGCCACTGCCCGGAAAATCTCACCAAAATAGTTGGGAAAATCACCTATATAAATGTATCACTCTCTTTAACCAAAGGGAAACCTAATCATTTTTTGTGTGCGCAGAAATCACTTATTACAAATTCAGAAATCACTCTCTCAATTCATCTTCTCCATATCCTCTCCCCACACTAAAGCTTTGTCACCATTGGAGCAAGCTTCACCTTGAAGTTTGTCACCAATTGAGCTAAGTCTCTTATATTCTACACTACTCTCACACTCACATAATCAAAATCAACAACAATAATTCAGTTCAAAAAATTTCAGAGCTAATTCTTGAAGAGAAGAAGTTCATAGTAGAAGTAGAAGATTAAAGGTTCAAAGTAGCATACCTCGAGTTTTCTTCATCTTCAAATTTCAACAAATTCCAAGACAATCCTCCGTCTTGCAGGTCGGTGAATTTTTATACCTTATTTGTTTGCTGAATTTTTGATACCACAATGTAGTTCTTACATTGGAGAATCAAAGCCCGAGGTTTGGTGGCTTGATTCTTCTTCTCCTCCATTTAATTTCAGTTTTCATTATTAGGATTCATAACTTTCTTGCTTTAATTTAAAGAATTGGTTAATATCTAGAATGAATTGATGAGAGATTAGGATAGATGAGGTTGAGAGTAGTAAATTGATGGTGATGTTTGGTAATTCCGACCAACTCCGCATTCTCCAGCACGGTGGAGTAAAAGTTCCGGTAAAGGTGTTCTTGAGAGAGATAACATGAACATGATGTGTAGAGTAGATGAATGCTTTGCTGAATTTGTTTCCCTTCCCTTGGAAAATTAGGTTGGGTTAGAGCCTTCAAGCCCACTATTTTGTTGTTTACACCCTTGTATTACTTAGGTTACCCCTTGTTGAACCCAACAACAACACCTTGTGTTTAAGCCTTATTTGTTAGGCCCAAAGCCTCTGTTTCTAAGCTGCACACCTACTGGTTTATGCGTCCCAGCAGATTTCATTACTAAACTTTTATTCCTTGTTTTTTTATCATTCTTTTGTCATTTTTGTTATGTTTTTAGTTCATGACCATGCACATTTTAATTCATGTAAATTCAAAGTAAGTTCATGTATCATGGTTAATTAGAATATTTTCTCTTTTAGAATTGAATTGAATTGAATTGTAGGAGTTTCTTTAATTCTTCGTTAAAATCCATTAGAGGTTAGGTTCCAATATGCTTAATTTCAATGTCATGTTAATTCATAAAAAATACACATTAAAAATGGCTAGTTTAATTAGGATAGATTTCTACTTTAGGTTTTAATTGAATTTATTTTAGAATTTAGCTCTTTAATTTTCAATTAGAACTTATTAGAAATTAAATCATTTACTCTTGATTGCATGCATGAATTATGGTTATGATTTTGCCACTTGAATAATTCTTATGCGCTTATGGTTTAATTTTGTATGGTGTATGATAATCCCCCTTTTAGGCAAAATGTACCCCTCCCATGAACATGTAACAATTTTAATGCTTTCCATTTTATCACTTCCTCACTCATCCATTAACTAAGATAATCAAAAGCGATCTAAAAAAGATTTTTTTTTCAAAATAACATAAATAAACTTGATCCAACATCAAGTTTTTTTCCAAACCAAACTTAATTGAATGCAAGTACTCGATCGTACATCAAGTACCTCTTTCATTTAATTCAGACATTTTGTTCTATTCAACTTCAAACACTTGACCCAACGCCAAGTCATTTTCAAAATATTTTTATAATAAATCGAATGAAAAAGGATGTGGTGTACGTATCTGTACACATTATTTCTCAAGTACTTGGATTTTCCATCGTGCTTAGATTGTGGCTCAATACTTGTCTTCCATTCGAAACACTTAAAAATAAAAGAGTTTAATTTGGTCCTCATAGGATGAAAAAGAGAGGTCATGATGCACTTGTCCTTTCAGCTCCTGAGTATTCTAATTGCCAGTCGTACTTAGCATGTGGTTAGATGCTTGTCTCCTTCTAAGTACCAACAATTAAACTCGCCTCTCAAATTTCATAAACAAAAATCTTTCGGGATGAAAAAGAGAGGTCAGGATGCACGTGTCCTTTCAGCTCCCAAGTACTTGGATTGTCGGACGTACTTAGCTTGTAGTGTGATACTTGTCTCCTACTCTAAAATCAATCACAATCAATCAAATTCAATTTCCCGCCTTAGGGAATTCAAACCTTTCGCAAAGGATGTTATTTTCGATCCACCGCAAACAAACAATGTGTAAGCCTCTCATACGCGAGCATACAAGCAACATTTAACTGCTTAAATGCGAATGTTAACATCATCCATTAAAAACAACCAACAGATCCGTATTTTCTACCATGAACTACGAAGCTCTGACTTTCTCATTGCACTATAAAAATACGTAGGCACGAGGATCCGAATCCTTAGCGAGCACACTAATTAAAAACATAATTTTTCTTTTTTTGCAAGTAACCTTTAGATAATAACACTCATTCGTGCAAAACAATCAAAACGGTTCTCATTGAGTACAACGGATGTGAGGGGTGTTAATACATTTCTCTTACATAATTGACTCCTGGACTCGAATTTGGTTGCGACGACCATCTTCTTCTCTTTTAGGGATTTTATCGATATTTTCCCTTTCCTTTGAAATAAATAAAGTTTGGTGGAGACTCTGTATTTTTCGCGTAGCGAGAATGGGTGTGCGTTTGTTATGTTTTAGACAAACTCGTGAAACTTTTACAAAGTGAGGTAAAACATTAATGAGATATAAAGGTAGGCATGACAACAGGGCGGGTCGGGAACGATTTTCATCTCGTTCAAACTCAAACCTAAATTCCTATACAATCTTCGTTTTCCATCCCAAACCCCAACAAGAATGAATAATTAAAACTTAAATCAATCCTAAACGGATTGGGTTCGAGTATCCCCGCCTCGCCACCATCCATTTAATGAAATCAATTTTTATTAATAAAAATATTTATATTTTCCAACATCAAATTACATTACAAATAATAAAATAAAATAATTTCAAAAAATCCATATATTCATTTCAAATATTTTAAATAATAAATCAAAAATAATAAATCAAAATCAAAATATCAAACCATATAATTGAATATAATATTCAAATAGCTAAAATGTTTGGTTAAGAGAAAATCTTTACAATGTTTTAAATTTAAGTATAATTCATGTTCCTATTTTACTCACTTTTTAGTGTAGTTTTGATTTAGCATGATCCTTTTTTAAAAAGCCCCATGTTTTTTTTAAAAAGGTAATGCACTCACTAAATTAAGAAAACACATTTCAGCATGACAGATACGGTGACATTAGGGGTGTGCAAAATAACCAATAACCATAAACCAATTTCCTATCCAAATTAATCCAAACATTAAAGCCCAACCCAAAATTATATTTAGAAATTGGTGATCCATTTATCAAATTATAAAAAAAACGGTAACCATTATTACAAACCGGTTCAAGTAAACGGTTACCATTTTTCAATAATCATTTCAAATCCCTAATTCTCAAATTTCAGAATCCCTAATTCTCAGAAACTGAAACAAAGATTGTCTGGTGTATCTTCTACCAAATCCCTACCCTAACCCTTTCTTCTCAAACCCTTCAACTTGCAACTCAGAATTTATTTTAAATTGCATTGGTAGGTGAATTTTTTATATCTACTTTTCTTTTCCTTTCAATTCCATTGTTAATTTATTTTACTTTTTTATCCCTCTAGATCTGGTGTTCACGAAATTCATCTATAATTGGCTTGTTTATTTTGTTTGAGAGGTTTATAGGTTAAGCTTAATGTGATTAGGAACACATAAATTGTTTGGGAAATAAACAAAGTAATTTACAGTTTCTTTCTTTGCTGTGAAATTGAATTCAAGGAGATGATGTACTGGGATGCTTTTACACAATTTAGTCATTGTTGTTGTTTTGTTGTTGTTTTTATCCTTTTTTGTGGATTTAATTGAAATCAAATGTAAATTATGTAAACTGTTAGAAAAAAACCAGTTATAGAAACTTGCATTCATCTTTTTGGTATGAAAATATGGTTCAAATAAGCTGATGCTTCTGTTTTTACATGGGAAACTGAAGTATAAAGAAACTGTGTGCTAAGGATAAAATAAGTGCTTACTGAACAAATCTTGCTTTTTTATTAACTTAGGATGAAATTTGTAGCGTAAAAGCTCTTTGAGTAGTCATTGATAGGCAATTTTGTTTCATTACAGCGGAGGCTGTGGCAGGATCAACAGCATGGCTTGGTAGAAGTCTGTCTTGTGTATGTGTACAGAGAAGAGATAGTGATGCTTCTAGCTTTTTTAATTTAACTCTAGCCCAGGTACGTTCTATAATTACTGAAGCTTCTTTTAATTGATGTTGAGTATTTCTGATAACTTTTATGCACGATGCATCTTCCAGCAAAAACTAAAAGAACATTAATTTAGATAATGTGATATGGTGCGAGAATGCTTCAACTTTTTTAAAAACAATTTCTAGTGTAGAAGATACACTTCCATTTCCTTAAACTACACCGGCCAGATACGTCAACGCTGAAATTGGAAAGAATTATTTTATCGTCAAACAAGAATCGAGATATAGATCAGCTTCCGCGAATAATAGTGGATTAGAATTGAATGTTCGTTAGTTATTGTTTACGAGTCAAGGAATAATCCACCATCGCTAAAGCACTTTACTCTAGTGGTTCTTGGAAACAATTCCCGGAACTCATCGCAATGTAGTATAGCTGATAAACCTCCCGCAGAACATCCGGATAGAAGAGCCTGAAAAAGAAAAGAAACATGTATCAAGCAGATTTCAGGAAGGAGATTATTTTTCTTTGGAGTTTTCGGAGACAAACCTGTTTGGCATATCACATTCCTTTCGACATTAAATTTTCCATTGCAGCCTGCCAAATGCGCTGCCCTGTGAAATACAACCCTGCTGCCTATGGAGCAAAGATAAACTCAGCGCATTAATTCAATCACTGAGTGAGTTTTAAGCCGGAAGTCCAGAGTTTGTATTCGTTTTTACCTCATTTTGACTGTCTCCGCTAAACAATGCCCCGTCACAATAACGAACTTTTACTCGATTCCAATTGTAAAAATCTGCAGACAGATTCATCCAAATGAAAAGGTGTTAATTTCAACGTAGTTAATTATGAAAACAAAAGCAATGTTGACGAGTTTAAGATTTATGACCTGGATTTTCCTCGGCTTTGCTGCTCAATATTCCGATAAACGGTATTTGTTTTTCCATAAAATAGGATGAACCGTGCCGCGTTTTCTTACTGTAAATACAGTTTCTGATAGTTCCACACCAGCCTCCTCCCTGTCACCAAAAGAAATTTACATCTAATGTCCAGTCTTAGATGAACATAGTTCAAAGTTCATGAATCTCGCGAACAATCACATACCTCTAGATGTATCAACCAACTGTTTGATCCTGAACCGTATCCGCGATGGAAGTGGTAAGCCGGTAAAGATCCATCCAGACAAACTACAAGAGAGAATACAAATCAATCACATTGAGCAATTAACTAATAGCTTTTGTCTTTACAGCTGTGAACTGCATGATTCTAAATAGTGAAAGGGCCCATATCAGAAATAAGTCAGCTATATAATCTTGAAAAGTTTGATTTGTAATATGAAAAAAAATTGATTCTGCATTGAAAAAATTTGATTTTGAGTGAATTGGCTCTTGCTAAAAGTCAGTCGAAGGTAAATTGATTTACTGAGTTGAACATTAAAGTTCAGTAAGAAAATCATTAAATTTCTAGTGTAGAATCTTGTGAAAAAGTAATGCAATCAAGTTATGATTAGTTCTTAAATGTTATGAAGCTAGTTATTGTAATGGACTGAAATATGTTAGCATTGGCCAATTATCAAACTGTTAGGCTGTTGGTGCATTGAATGCTTGTACTGCTATTATCATCAAACTTGTAAGTCATGATATGATAATTCAAATAATTGGATGATTGCAGTAATTACACTAGGCTATTAGTATGTTAGAAAGAATTTAAATTGAATGGATGCATTGTCTTGGTGTGAATCCTAATTGTGTATGTGTTTTTGCAGGGCATGTAGCATGTCATGTTTGTACCAAGCGGTCCGAGTTTTGAACTACTAGTGATGAATGCTCATCAGTAATGCTGGAGATATTAGAGTCTGGACCTGTTCACTAATATTTATATCTTGAAGTGTGATCTGCAGGTTTGTTATAACAACATCATACATACCAATTGAATAAGGAAATGTCATATTCATATCAGATTTTTTATTGTGTTTTTTTATCATAATTTGTTTTCCTATTTTTAACATATTCTACTCAATTTATTATATGTGCATTTTCTGCATTTGTGGGTTTATGTTGTTGCGTGATTTGTTTTGACTTAATGTATTAAGCTTATTGTAATTTCATTTTATTTTATGCAGCATTAAGCTTATTGCAGAAGAAGCTGATTAATTGCTTATGGAACTAGAAGTGAAAAAACATAAAGATTCTTCATGTTTCATATTTTGTTATATTCATAGTGTAGGTTGAAGAATTTTATTGTTGTTAATTAGTCTAGTAACAAATTCAATGAAATTATTTCTGTTTTTAATCAAGATATTATTTGTGGAGATTATGATATTGTTTGTGGAGATTATAAGAGTTAAATTTAAAGCAGTTTTTTTAAATAACTATTTTTAACATAAACTAAATTTAAAACTAGTTGAAATAAAAAGGCAGGTTAAAGAAATTAAATTATTTTTGCTATAAAATTATTTTTTTTAAACTTGATTTATTTTTTATAATTTTTTGAAATTGTTTTTTTTATAAAATTGTTTTTTTTATAAAACTGTTTTTTTAAAGAAAATAAAAAACTGGTTTAAAAAATACCGATTTAAAACTTTTTTTTTGAAATTGATTTTTTTTTCTATCTTATAGTTAATTACTTAATTTTGATTTTTCCTATTGAAATTTAAAAATAGTGATTGATTTCAAGAGCCATTGGATAGAGTTAAGAAGTTGTTGGAATGAAAATTAAATTTGAGAGAAATTTGGTTTTAAAATTGATCCAAACAAAAATTAATTTTTTTAGTACAAACCGGTTATTAACCAAACCGATCCAAATATAAACCGATTTTAAAAATATAAACCGGTTTTATCAAAGTGGTTTTAAAAACCAAACTGATCCATATATTTGGTTCAATTTGGTTATGGTTTTGAACCATGCACACCCCTAGGTGACATTACGCAGGGAGTGGATTGTCTTCCTGTCACATTATAGTTCAGTTAAATCTGGACCATTCAAATATATACTCAAAATATAAAAAGAAGAAGTAGCTTGGCTTTTAAGGATTTGGATTCAAACTGGATCATATCCAGTGTAAATCCCAATGGAGGCAATCCTCTCCCCGTTACGCACACACTAGCAGTAGAAATGAGTAACTTTTTAGGTTTACGACCACACATGTGTATGTACAAAACAAAACCTTATTAACAATAACTTTATTTGCTTTGTTTTGGATCTCTATCTATATATAACCTTTCTCACCTCTTAGCAATAGCAAGGTATCTGAAAATGGGATTAAGTTTACTGTTTGCTGTGTTCTTCCTATCTTGTGTAAAGCGTGTGGAACTCAAAGACTCATCACCTTCTTGTGCTTTTCCTGCAATCTACAACTTTGGAGACTCAAACTCTGATACTGGAGGCATATCAGCTGCATTTTTACCTATTCCTGCACCATATGGTGAAGGCTTTTTTCATAAACCTTTCGGAAGAGACAGTGATGGTCGTGTCATTCTTGATTTCATAGGTAATCTATATCAAAATTGAATCTTATTGTCTCTTAGTTTTATGATAAGTGCTTTATTAAGCAATTTGTACAAATTGTGCAGCTGAGAAGGTAAACTTGCCATATTTAAGTGCTTATCTGAATTCACTTGGAACCAATTATAGACATGGAGCAAATTTTGCAACTGGTGGATCTACCATTAGGAAACAGAATGAGACTATATTTCAATATGGGATAAGTCCATTTTCTCTTGATATTCAAATTGTGCAGTTTAACCAGTTCAAAGCAAGAACCAAGCAACTTTACCAAGAAGGTGAATATTTGAATCCCTTTAATTTTCTTTTATCTCATTATCATTGATTATGTTTAATGTGTTTGATCTTTGTTTGTTGAAAATTTTAGCCAAGGATTCAGTTGAAAGAAGCAAACTTCCTGTTCCTGAGGAATTCTCTAAGGCACTCTATACATTTGATATTGGCCAAAATGATCTCTCGGTTGGGTTTAGGAAGATGAACTTTGACCAAATTCGTGCATCCATGCCGGATATAGTTAATCAGTTAGCTTCTGCAGTCAAAGTAAGTATCACTCACTTGTGTCTCTACCAATGTTCCGATAGATCACTTTTTAATCAACTTATTGTTAATCGTGTTAAAATGTTCATTGTTGAATAATTAGGATAAAGGTTTTAAATAGCTGTTCTAGTCCTAGTCCTGTCCTAATTTTTGATATTATGGATATGTGTTGTTCTAGTCGACCTCAAGTCTACTGACCACCGTGGTTACGAGGTAACGTTCACTTTGGGTGTGGAAATCCGTCACGGTTGTGTCTTTTCCCGTAGACAAAACCATGACTAATTCCCACACCCAAAATGGACAATACCTGTAGCCGCATTGGTCAAAAGACTTGAGTCCGATCGGAATATCTGCCATCAAATCAAATGCATTTTATGTGGCCTCTATTGCGGTTGCACTATGACTGTGGGAGATATCAAAAACCCTGATGTCGCAATTGTAGACATCAAAGAATCTGGTTAATCAACTTTGTGATGTCACTCCTGCCAACTACATTTTTTACATCCTCAAGTCTTGCATAAGAGATTTGAGTTCAGTTCCACTTGTACCGATGTAATGCTACTTGGCATACCATTCTTTAAAATCTGACCGAAAAAACTTGATTGCAGAATATATACGAACAAGGAGGGAGGTCATTTTGGATACACAACACTGGCCCCATTGGATGTTTACCAGTGAACTTATTTTACAAGCACAGTGTACCAGCGGGCTACTTTGACCCGTATGGATGTGTAAATGATCAAAACGTGATGGCTGTAGAATTCAACAAGCAGCTTAAGGACAGAGTGATCAAGCTCAGAACAGAACTTCCAGAAGCTGCAATTACTTACGCAGATGTTTATGCCGCAAAATATGGACTAATCAGCAATACCAAAAACGAAGGTAACTTACTTGTTCATTATTGGCATGACCATGTATGTAAAATATAGTTTAACATGCAAAGTTTGATTTTAATTTTCAGGATTTGTGGATCCAATGAAGATCTGCTGTGGTTATCATGTGAATGATACACATATATGGTGTGGAAATTTAGGAACAGCAAATGGGAAAGATGTGTATGGCACTTCTTGTGAAAAACCATCAACATATGTGAGTTGGGATGGTGTTCATTATGCTGAAGCTGCTAACCATTGGGTTGCTAATCGTATACTCAATGGCACTTTCACTGACCCGCCAGCACCAATTTCTCAAGCATGTTATAGGCATTAAAACCATTTTATGTTGTGGACATTCTGAGGGTTTTGTTTTATGCTCATAAAATAAAAATAGAAACATTTCTGTTTGCAGATTTATAAGAGGCTCTCGTCACAGTTTAGTAGTTTTACTGTAAAAATATTGTATGTGAAACATGTGTTAGTCACTAGGTCAAAATAAATCATAATGAAACATACGAGATTTATTCTCCAGTAAATAAAAGTCACCTTCTAATTGATGTTTTTAAATGTGTGATTGAAACAAACAATTTGAAAATTGAAAATTTATCCTTGGCCTTGATTATCTGAACTCATCATAAGCTACTTAATTAGCCACTTGTTCTAGAATTTTTATATCATGGGTTAATCAAATAAATTTGTTGCTGATTTTTTTTACTTTGCAATTTCATTAATAATCAAAATCTTAGTGCAATTTGTATACTGTCATTTTGAAGGATAGCCATATATGTATCCAACAACTACATTGGATTTTCACTTAGAAACATATAGGAAGCCTATTGATTTTGAAATGTTTGGTTGCTCTTAGATAGAATTGATTGTTTTCAAAATTAATTAAAATAAATAAATATAATCAAACATAAATAGATAGGGTTCCTTCAACTTAGAGTAGCTCATTAAATAAAATAAGTTGAGACATTACTTTGATATTTTTTTCATTTAACTTTTATCCTTTATCCACCACATAATTGTTTCTTCCTTTAGAATTGATTCTACTTGAAACTATAATTTGTAACTTTTGAGTTTAAACATGATTTTTACATTGAAATTTATTATTCAGCTCACTTTTAAATAAATATATTCAAACATAAATCATTTTACATCCAACTCATTTTTAACAAAAAAAATCAATTTTACAAAATCAATTCACTCATAATCAATTATTTTCACCGCAAAACTAAACATACACCTAATCTTTTCATTTTTCCCTTTCTTTCTCGCTCTCTTCGCAAGACTCGTAATTCCCTTTTTCTCATTTTGTCTTCATTGGCGATGGCCATCATTATGGTGGCGCCATAGAATCTAATATTAACGCTCGAAACGCTCCACCTCTAATAAGTCTGTTACACTCATCATCAAGAAAACATCACCAGCACAATAGATCAAGAAAACCCCTCCCAAAAATATCAAATCGATATGCTCGACCCCTACTTCGTGCACCTAAGCGAAAATCCTCATGTCACCATTGTCTCACGTTCTCTCAACAACTCTAACTATCACTTATGGTTGAAGAAAAAACTAGGATTTCTTGAAGGAATCCTAATTCACCTAGAAAACTTAAACTGTTTATTTATTGCATGGGGTTGATGTAATACAATGGGTATGGCATGGATGACAAACTCCATTGAGATAGAGATAGCTCAAAGCATTCTTTAGATGGACGCAACACACGAAATATGAGAAAAACTCTAGAACTCGTACACCAAGGAGATATCATTCGCATCTTCGACCTCCGATCCGTCCAAAGAGATTTGTGGGTCGCGTTATTCCATAATACACTTCATCAATGTTTAGGTCTGAATGAGTGGCTCCTTCATGGTGTCCAACCTGGTTTTGTGATCTGCAACACATGTTTGATTGCTTATAAAGGTTAAACACCACGTGTTCCATCATAAACACCACTCGTTCCACATATCCCCTAACTAAGTCGCCATTTTATGATCATTATGGAAGTGTATATGGGTAGTCAATGTGATCCCGCGCAAAGCTCATTACATCAAAACCCTCATTCTAGAGGGAACGCACCACCTTAGAAGTCGTGAGAATGTTTCCTTCTGATGTCATTCCCTCAAAGATCTAGGAAATCCAAAACATCCAACTTTATGGTATCTCTCTTTTTAAGGACTTTATGTTTTTCAACTCGGATCGGAGATGATGTTGCTTCAACCCCAGATCTACGAAATCCAAAACATCCAACTTTATGGTATCTCTCTTTTTGAGGACTTTATGTTTTTCAACACGGATCGGAGATGATGTTGCTTCAACCCCAGGTTTGACATTTTAGAAAAGTTTGTCAAATACTATGTTCCCTTATTTTTCCGCCTTCCTTTTCCCATGGAGTATTATACCGCCATGATCATTTTTGGAATCGGCTGACAATTATCACATCTTTATACATTTTTCCTTAGCGTGAAGGATTTTCCTCTTAAGAACAAACATAAAGATGAGAAAAAATAACCACAACAAGACACAACACTCAATTTCACATAAAATTTACTCAAATAATTATCAATCTCAGCATCACCATCATCACTTTGGTTGTGCTCCACCATTTTCCTCACGCTCGTGACATAAGACTCTTCCAAGAGCTCGTCAGCCTCTCTTCCTGGCTAACTCAAAAATTCACGATATATGTCATGTATTTGCATTGGTTTGTCTGTTCAGTATAATTGAAACTAGTGCTCAGTGATTTCCTCTGCACTCTCACAAATTTGTCTTTTCAATTATTGTAGTTATTGGAATGAGGGATTAAAAGAACTCTCTTAGAAAGGGCGTTTAAGGTTACCCAACCACCCTTACATGCATTTTTGGTGTGACCTCTAAGTACCTACAAATGATCTCGAATTCCCTGATAAAATCTCATTCGTTGATATCTGGGAGGGATGACATTCATGACCCTAAAGACCTCAGATTCAAACACAATGAAAGAAATTAGTACCCCTAGGTCATAAACGACAAAGAGGTACATATAGAAAAAATATTCCTCCGAGTCAAAAGATGTTTTCATGTTAGACCTCTCATCTTTAATAGAAGACTCGTACTAGATAAATTTATACCCATACGAAAGGAGACCATTGTATCCTCAATCTTATATAGGGTTTCAAAATCTTCAATACCTTCACATTTTGAAGTACTGGCCGCCATTGATAACCCTGTTTGTTTTGAGAAAGAATAAGGCAAAATAGGATCAATATCATTATGACTACTATAATCATTACGGCTAAAATCGTAACTGCCAAACATTCATAACTCTACAAGTTTGTAATTAACCTTCCCATATAGTTATTTCACATTCTCTACACAATGCCTCTACATCGTTAAAATTTTATTGTGGCTGTTAGATTATATGACATGGTCGTTTTCATATAACTCCCTAATGATCGTCATTCTCATAAAAAAAAAAGGAAAGGTACAAGAGAAAGGGAGGTAAGGTTTAATACATGTCCTATGTGAGTTTATGCAAAGATTTGGATGAAATTGAGAGCAATTTCTTAAATAGTGCAAGAAATGATTATAGGAGAAAGTGGGAGAGAAAACGATGATCCAACTATTTATAAAGCCAAACATCTACGTCTTATAGCCCGATAATGACTTACGCCTACTCTTAAAGTGGCAGAACATCAACGCTCCAGGTTGCTTGTCCTTCCTGAGACAACACCATTATCACACATTTCGCTTGAGGGACTCGTTCTTCAAGTCTTCACTCAAGGGACTTGCCCTTCAAGTCTTTTTACGAGGACAACACCATTGTTAAAATATGTTTTCCAATAACTGTTTTCAATTACAACAATCAGATTAATAAGAAAAACAAATAAACTTCCAAAATGTTACGGCTAATTTTTCAGCATAACTTTCATACCGGAGACTGGAGAAAAGATTACAACATTGGTTATCACTAAACAAACCTTGGACTTTTATCCATAAAAAAAAAGAACAATACCAAAAATGTGATTCCCAATATTAAACTAAACTAATGTGATTCGTGCGTGCATAAAATTAGACTGCAATGTCCTTCGTGCTACTAACTTAACAAATGACATACATTGAACATATTACACAGCCAACAACAATACAGTATGCTATTTCTATTCTATACACAGCTAAATATTACTTGTAATTTATTGACGATGTCCTTCTGGTAGAGGAACCACTTTGTGGAATGGCACTGTCCTTTGTGGCAGAGACCCGTCTTCTTCGTCATCATCAAACTCCAACACATAACTGTTCCGATCACCAGAGAGTAAACAATCATAAGATAGTTATCTACTTTCTTTTCATATAAGTTCGGCTTCTATGAAAAAAGATCCATCAATTCTTAAGGAATTATACTTACTCATCTGTCTTCCGCTGCACATTAGTGATATGATGGAGATTATCGCAGAACATGCACAATACAAAAATTGGTTAATATGATGTTAGAGTCATCAAAGTTAAGAGTAGCATGGATTAATAGTAATTAAATTTCTTAGAAGCAAGGAAAAATCAAGAAGTGATCATGCTCTATTAAAGTAAAGAGAGATTTATTACCCTGCGATGGCCATGAACAACTGTTGCTTTATAAAGTGCAGTAGTTCCTGGATAGACTGCCAAAACATGTTTTCCGGGAGGAAAATCTTGAGCACTTGAAGGATCATTGCTCTTGGGGAAAGGAATGATATTTCCCATGGGAAGCTTGTATTGCCTGAACGCAACAGAAAGAACAAATTAAATAAGCACAAGCCATTCAAATGACATAATGATATTTCACAAATTTCTCAACTAATGTATTGAAGGTGTTTTCAACCATATAATCCAAATAGGGTGGATGAAATAAATTAATATTTCAGCAGTAATTTGTGATTGGAAAGAACTACTCGAGTTTAAAGAAGGGAAACTTTTGCCGCACAACTATAAGATCTGCAATGTTGTATGAATTTGGATGCTAACTAGCATAAAGTCTGATGATATTTGCTTAAAATAGTATATTCTGTTTACGGGGAGAATATATTCTGTCGATTTGATATTGTGGTTATTATGTAATTGACGTTATTTTATATTCATGATTTCAAAGTCTATAAATATATTTTTCAGAGAGGTCATTTAGACACACGATTTCACTATGTCATGCCTCTAGTTTTTCTCTCATTCAACAGAGTCAAAGAAAGTAATCTCTATAATGTAGAAATTAAAATATCTAAATTGGTGGATACACAAGACATGATAGGGTTAAGAAATAAAAGTATTAAGAGAGAAAGTTAGGGAAACATCTACAATTGAAAAGATGGTAGATCTTCCCTTTTGTGGTTTTGGCATGTATGGAAAAGACATGTAGATGAACACCAATAAATAGGGTAAATCATAATGGAGGATAGTGCATCAAGGTAGAGGAAAAACTAAAGAAAACTATAGACCAAATTGTTAAAAAATTGAATTTAAATGGCCTGTTTTTAAACATGATTTATAATAGAAAGTTGAGTGTCGTTTGATTAATATGATATACCTGACTCCACATACTAAAATATATCCATGCAAAATTTAAGCAGAAAATGAAGCAAGACAACCTGACAATATGATCATTGTACACAATTAAACAAAACAAATTTTGAAATAGCCTTTTTTACCTTTGGCCACTGCTATCTTCATCATCACCGGGTTCCTCATCAAGTACTTCAAATCTAAAAAATTATTTAACAATGAATTAAAAGAGTATTGAAAAGGAAGACTGTAGAAGGTTTGTGTCCAAATAGGTAATATTTTTTTCATCAATAATTACAAATTATACCCAAGCAACGGCAACTTATACTTGTATAAACAAATCTGAGCAATTCAAACAGCTTAAAGTTGGTCAAATAATAAACTCATTTAGTTAGTGGCCCGAGCATATTGATTCTAAGGAGAGGTTTATGATTGTCCTTGTTAGAATTTAGAATATGTTAGCGTATTTCAAACCCAAAAGCCAGCTCAATTTGTTTTAAATTGCGGTCAGCAATATACTAGCTTTAGAGGTCCCCACGACACATCACAACCGCAATTGCAGCCACATTTTACCTCAATATGATGATTTGCAGCATAACCGTAACCAAACTTAAAAGGGATGACGGATTAACCAAATCTTTATTAATATTACTTTTACCATAAATGGTATCAGAGCCCAAGTATTTCTTTATAAGGAGTACATTTGCCACATGGTATCAGTGGTTGCAAGAGTCTTTACATAATAACTTAAGCTTTTTGAGATAGTTGGTTCATGAAATGGTATGAAGCCTCTAAAACCAAGTTATCCAAATTTCAGTTCTTGGCATCCCCATCTTTATAATAATAATTTGAATTTCATCAAAATGAATTTACGTACTGTTCACCCTTCAAGCCTAAAGGGTTCATATAGAAACCTATTAGAGATGTAAAATAAAATCATTCATCTGCCATTACTCACAGCTCCCACTTTGGAGCTAGTTATAAGGGTTTGAATTAGGCCTGGCTAAATTCTAAGAGGGGAATGTCATCCGCACCATATGTAGACTTGTTTCATAGTATGCTACTCCGTGTTATTATGCCTAATAACTTCAAGTCATCAATTGGTATGTGATGCACTGACCTTTCCAAATATTAGCACTAGTTACACCCAGAACAACTAATCGTTTGGAAACTAAAGCTCTATTTGCGAGTTTGGAGGAGATGGGGAAACTAAAGCTCTCCACCTAAATCCCTCAATTGTTTTTACTCCATCCTTCTCTTTTTCAAAGCCCTCCCCTCCAACTTTCAAAATAAAGCTTACGGTCTGTTTGGGAGTTGGTTTTGGCAAGGTTTTAGAGGGGAAGGCTTTGGAGGGTTGCGTTATATTTTGAAATGTGTTTGATATTTTTTAAAAATAATAATACATTAGCATATAAATGCATAGTGTTTTTTAAACTTTTTTAAAATATCTGTTAAGAGTCCGGTTTTGTAGGGCTGAGTTAGGCCCAACCATATTTCTTAACAATATCAAACACATCAAAATATAGACGCAACCCTCCAAAACCTTTCACATTAAAACCCTCCAAAAACCAATTCCCAAACAGACCCTTAGGGTCTATTTAAGAGGGGCGTTTAAGAGGATTTTGAAAGGAGTGTTTTGGAGGGCCAAGTCTATATTTTACTATATATTTGGAATTTTTAAAAAAAAGAATTTCATGATACATGATCATATGACAGTTCAATCACACTTAATCCATTTTTAGAAACTTTTTATAGTTTGCTAAATTTAAATATATAAAAGAAAACAAGCCCTCCCCTGCTCTACAAAATCCCCCTTCCAAACATCCCCTTATACTCTTTTTGTTGCTCTACAAAATCCCCCTTCCAAACATCCCCATATACTCTTTTTGTTGTTCTTCCAAACCCTCCAAAACCTTTCACATTAAAACCCTCCAAAAACCAATTCCCAAACAGACCCTTAGGGTCTATTTAAGAGGGGCGTTTAAGAGGATTTTGAAAGGAGTGTTTTGGAGGGCCAAGTCTATATTTTACTATATATTTGGAATTTTTTAAAAAAAGAATTTCATGATACATGATCATATGACAGTTCAATCACACTTAATCCATTTTTAGAAACTTTTTATAGTTTGCTAAATTTAAATATATAAAAGAAAACAAGCCCTCCCCTGCTCTACAAAATCCCCCTTCCAAACATCCCCTTATACTCTTTTTGTTGTTCTTCCACCTACCTGTACACCTCTCATTGTATAAAATATTGCACATTAATATATTACATTATGTACAGAATGTATACTTACTCCTTTAATTCCTTATCAAAATGTATCACTTTTACAACAAACCATTCATCCTTATCAGCATTACGTGGTGTGACCCTAGCTGCCACCTGAAAAGTGAGAAGCCAAAACATATTAACCTAATGAAATAGAACTCTGGAGGCTTCTGTAAGAATAGAAAGGAGTTTCCCGAGAAAGAGAAAATTAATAACACATAGAGAAAGAAAATACTGTCAGAAGTGAGTCATCTCTGTTCATTTTTTGATTTATGCAGAGCCTTGAGAATATAGAACACAAATCTATAACAAAATTGCACTAACAACCTAACAGTTTAGTAAACAAACTACAGCAGAATATCTAATTACTCTGTAAGCTCAAATTAACTTAACAGAAGCAATTTAAGACACACAAGCTTAACAGAAGCAAAGCAATGTACTATGCACACATGCAATATACTATAAGAAAAATAAACTTTATTCATAAGGAGAAACAGAGCATTGAATATTTACTGGTTTATATTAATCAAACTTCAAGGGAAAAATATACCTGTTCACCCTTAAGACTGGCACAAGCCTCAAGTTGATTTCTCATACTCGGAGTTAACCTTGAAATGTCTGACTCAGTCTTCACTCGTTTCCTTTTCTGCTCATTGCCTTCTGTAACAGAAGAACTGTTAGCTAGACACAGTGCATTAAACTGACATCTAATTGGTACTGGAGTAATGTTAATGCAATTTACATGCAAAATTCAACATTAACAAAACTGTGACAGCATTTAGTTCAATAAATTTATTACCCACATCAAAAGTATTTCATAAACATTTCCACCTGTATTTTGATTTTTATCTAATGATATATGACTGAATTGCTGCAAAACGTCATTATGATACAGTGATAACACGATGCACAAGTGCTTAGTCTACCAATATTTTTTTTTTTACTAATAAGCATTTCCAAAGCATAAGGTTTGTAGATATTCCAAGAATTTTATTCTAATTTGTTACTAATCAGAATTTGTTATTAATCAGCATTTCCGCCATATAGGAAGTGATGTGATAGAAAGAAAAAACTATAAATTAACATCATTAGACATGAATGATTGGCAATTCAAATTACACATTTTAAGAAGATCGGGCAAACTAGAATTTTGTATAGCATGATGAATTGCTAATGGCTCTAAATCAAGTGATACTTTCATCATAATATATTGATTGTATCTTAATCGAATTTGGTGTATCATAAATTTTTCTTAAGGATTGGTTTCAATAATTCCTTATATTTCATTATTTATTTACTTTTTTAATTGTAACTAGAAATCCAGTAATATTATAAGTTATAAACGGTGTATCGTTTTTTGTAATGTCCTCCCATCAATATCAATATGATTTTTATATCTTTAAATAATTTTCCCTCTATACTTTTTATTTGACTAGGGAAGTGATCAACTTATGATGGTATTAGGAACTATCCTAGATCCGTGATTAGGACAAAATATTTGTTATTCCACCCGCATTTGCCCATGCTCCAGATATCGAATCATGGGTGTGAAGGGGTGTGGTGTTGACTGTTGAGATCCATGTTACTCCACCCACATCAGTCCACTAAGTGTGAGCGGGAGTGTATAGACTCCTACACCGATTAGAGAAATGGCCTAGATACTCTAGCAAAAAATTTGCCTTTATAGTTTTTACTTCTTGAGATTTATGGTTGTGTTGTTTTGTCATTCCTAATTCATACTTATCATAATTTATATTGATCATTGTGCATTATAAGATGATATATTTCTAAATTATTTGTAATCTTTCTCTGAATCTTTAAATTCAATACAGTTTCTGCTTAACAAATAAAAAATTCTCTTGATTCAATACTTGAACCAAATTTAATAACCATTTTAATTAATGTACAATTTTGAGTTTGATTCTAAAATACACATTAACATGCTCTCCCTTTTCCCGCTTTATTTACTTCATATAGCTTTGCTATGCACAACCAACCAAAATGGCAAAACAGGTGTTAACTATATTGACCAGTATCCACCAGAAAAATGAAAAATCTTGAAGAAATCAATGAAAATTTAGTATACATTTGTCACAAAGATTGTCAGACAACACATTTCCATTTTCTTCCTACTTTCCTTAGAAATGAAAAAAACAAACTAATGTTTTGGCTACATGTTTTGGCTCTTCGACATTGTTAAATTATGGCACGCCCATATTTTCAGGGTAATATAATACAATAGAAGTAAGAAGGAAAATCAAGAGAATGACATGCTAAAAGATTTGGAACTGTTTAATTTATTTATCATATCAACAAATTCTATTTCTTAAAGCTTAAGTCAATATTAAGCAATAGTATTTCAAGTGAAAGATAAATTTGACACAAACCTAATCTCCTCCGTGGTTGTCCTTGCGGTCCCGGAGGAAGCAAGGTATCGAGTTGGCTTATCAACATCGTGGAAAGACTGGCAACCAAAAACAACACAGAATCATATATATATGCTGTAAAATGCCTAGCCTGGACAGAGTATATAAGAGTTACTTAATCTTAATCTTAAGATTCCGCATCAACTAAAGATATGGCCTAAACAATTCTTATCTTACAAGCCAATTTTGTAGATATGAATTAGACTCGGCCAAAAATTTGAAGAGTTAATACGTGTATCTTGGTGATTTTTAAAAAAGTTGGAAATAAAACTACATGCTTCAGAGCTCGAGAATAGACATACTTTGCTTCCGCGTCTGAAAGATCTTTTGCTTGAGTATACAACAATTTCAGCTTTGCTAATGAGTTATCTCCAGGCTTCTCAACCAGTTCAGGAGCTACACCAAAATGAAAAGAAATAAACAACGATTACAAAGACATTAGTACATTAATTAATATATAAGAATAACTGAATATTGATTGTGTTTCCAGAACATCAAAACAAGTAGAGAAACTCCTATCTAATGAGCTCCAATGATAAACAAACTCGGATCTTTAACATCATATGCCAAAGCCTAAAAGCAACAAGGGGTGCTTAATTTTAAGTAATAACATTCAGTGCATGATTTTCCTCAATTCCTAAAATCACAGAAAGCATTTGTAAGTTTCATGATTTCAACAGTTTTCCAAAAATCTGTTATCGAAGTGGACGAAATAAACATTTGGTTTCCATCACAAGTTGGCTATTTGATGAATTACCCTTTCGAGGAAGCTCGCAAACACTAAATACAAGAAAAAATATTGAAGAAATATAGAAGATGAAAACATTGCCTTTCAGCAGCAACATGCTTTCCTTTTGTGTATATCTCTTCATTATTTCACGATGTCGCATATTTTTGTTATATTTGAGTTATATTTCTGTTAAGTAACCTTCCTCAACTGTAAAATAAAATAAAATGATAAAGCATATTTTCGTCCTGTTACATCCACACATACCAACAAAAACAAGGAAAATTCATAATTGTACAACTCTAATCCTTGATTAAAGCTATACACTTTTCACAAACAGCTTTTAAAAAAACGCTCCTCAACCACAATTCTGGCTGCAACATCATGATCTTTGATGCATCCACAACCAAAACGCATATTTGACCATGATTTTCCACAATATCAAAGATTTTGATGCAGTCACAATTGAAAAACTTGTTCAAAAATTCATGACTCATGAGTATAACACATTTCCATTTTGAATTTGAACATCATAGGTGTGTGTGCGCCTATAACTAACCAGCTAGCAACAAAACAGCATAAGACTTTGGAAGACTGCGTCTATATCTTGAAATGTATTTGATATTTTTAAAACATTTAAAAAACAATACTAATGTAGTATATTATTTTTTAAATGTTTTAAAAATATCAAAAGCATTTCGAGATATAGACACAACCCTCCAAAACTTTCCCCTTCAGAAATCTAAAAAAAAAAAAAGAACTCTCAAACAAACTCTAAATAAGTAGAGTCAGGAACACCAAATTATTTGTTTGATTATTATTTTTAACGTATGAAGCAATGATTGGGAAATTTAAAAACTGAAAGTCAGGTTACTTAAAATTCACCACCCAAGCATCATTTAAAAATTATTTCCCAAAATAAATCATCAAACACGGTCCAGAAAGAATATTAAAAACAAAATTCAACTTAATCAGTAACTAATTACGCAACTTCATTACAATGAATCATCATTTATAAAAAGCACAAAATTGATGAATATGCAGCATTAATTCAAAAGAAGCTTAATAAGAGAGAGTAACAAACTGGTTTGAAGCTTCTTGTGAAGCTTGTTGATCTCCGACAGAACATCCTCCTGATCTTTCCTTAACCGATCGAGTTCCTTGGAGTTCTCCAAAATTGACACAATGTCCGGCGACGACATCGTTTTGATTCGATCAGACTCTGATTTTCAATTTTCAACGCTGTTGTCTCTCGAAATCGATGAACCGAATTCGGAAACTGAAATGGGAACTAAAATTTCCAAATTTAATTTATTCCAACGTGGGATTTGTTTTTTTTTTAAGCGCACTTCATCATTTGTTTAGTTGAGAACAAAGGAGGGAAACGACGTCGTTTTTGTTCATTCTTTTCAAAATGATTTCTTTTTTAGTTTAAATAAATAACTTTATTTTTTTTAATTATTTATTTATATTTAAGTATAAATCATATACAAAATTCAATCTTTTAAAAACCGAGAAACAAGTGATAATACGTCTTGAAAATGACATCTCATTGAATCTATCTTCTTTTTAAGATTTTAAATTTTAATATAATTATTTCATAAAAAAAATTAATTTAATTCATTTGCTTGTAAAAAACAACTAATTTATTTTTTTTAATTTATAGACAAAATAATAATAACCACCAAAATCCGTGAATATAAACTAAGGTTTGAACTCTAATTATAATGTTTAACCAAATAAATATCTGGTGTGAATATAATTCAAGTTAGTTATTTGATTAGGCATAAGTCCAAAAGTTAATTAGAGTCGGACGTGTATATAAATAGATATAGTTTATAATTCAATTGTGTGCTATTCTACTCATTCAATAAGAATAGTCATATTTTCTCTATTCTTTTCTCTCTCCTTTTTGACACAGACTCTTCTCTCATACAAGTGTCTCATGCACTAACAAATTGGTATCTAGAGCTTCGATTTTCTTGATCGTGTTTTCAAGAATCACACGTTACTGATCGTGTTTCTGGGATTTTTGGTTGTTAATTGATCGCTGCAAAGATGAACGACAACAATGGTGGTATTCCAAACTCTCTTCCGGTTCTTGACGGCAAGAATTGGATTCGGTGGAATAAATAAATACAATTGTTGTTTGGCTTCCATGAAACCCTTGAAGTGGTTACTAATGACGTTCATGTGCTTGTTGCAAATGAAACTGATGCTCAGAGAGTCAACTACAAGGATGCCAAGAAGAAAGATTGCAAGGCGTTATTTTGTATTCAATCGGCGGTAGACTCGGCGAATTTTGATCGGATTTCTCATGTTGAACCAGCAAAGGAGACATGGGATGTTCTGGTGAAGTATTACGAAGGCGGTGAGAAGGTTAAAGGCGTCAAGCTGTAGACGGTTCGACGACATCACGAATTACTGCAGATGGGAGAAGATGAAAAGATTGCATGTTATGTTGTTAAGGTGCAGAATCTTGTTCATCTCATGAAATGTTGTAGTGAAACCATAACTGATAAGACGATAGTTGAGAAGGTAATGTGTACGTTAACCTCTCACTTTGATCACGTTATCATTGTTATTCAAGAATCCAACAATCTTGAAACACTGAAGTTGGAAGATTTGACTGGTTCGTTGGAGGTGCATGAGTTTAGAATTGTTGAAATAAAGGGCGTTCAAGATTCGATACAGACACTACAGGCTCAAAAATGGAAGAAGCATGGTGGTTCTAACAAGTTCAGAGGCAAGACTCGGAGTAAGAATTATTGGTCGAACCCTCATAAGCATAAGGTCGATTCTGAATCCTCCAAAAGAGGATAAGGAACTTCGACTAATAAAGAAGAAAAGAAAGGTGTGCAGTGTTAAAACTGTGAAAAATGAGATCACTTGGCCAAGCACTGTTGGTTCAGAAAAGACAAGGGAGCGACAAAAGGCAAGGACGAAGGAGAAAACCTTGCACGTCAAGATTCAGATGATTTTGAAGATTTGGTGTTTATGGCTATAGTTGGAGATGAACATGTCAACTCCAAGATCTGGTTCCTCGACACAGGTTGTTTAACCACATGACTGGTCGAAGAGAGTGGTTAGCAAACTCCAACGAATCGAAGAAGAGCAAGATAAAAATTATAGATAATAGCTCGTTGCAAGCAGAAGGTACGGGCGACATAGTTATTTAGAGGAGCAATGATAGAAAATATATGATCAAATATGTACTCTACGTACCTGGAATGAAGTGCAATTTGCTTAGTGTTGGACAACTGGTCGAAAAAGGTTTCTCAGTTGTGATGAGAAATGGAGCCTTAGAACTGTTTGACACAAAGAATAATCTAGCCTTAAAGTCTCTGATATCGAAGAACAGGAAATTTCAGATCAAGATCTGCTCGACAAAGATACAATGCTTGAAGACAGTTATTCACAACAAAGATAGTTGGTTGTGGCATTTCCGGTTTGGCCATTTAAATTTTAGGTCACTCAATCAACTGATTACTCAAGAGATGGTAAATGGCATACCAAGTCTTGTGATGCCCGACAAGCTCTGTGAAGGTTTCTTAGTAGGGAAGCAATCCAAAAACTCTTTTTTCTTTTATTGTACCAACGAGATCCTCTTGCATACTAGAAGTAGTATATTCAGATGTATGTGGCCCATTCTACGATCATACCATTGGTGGAAATAAGTATTTTGTTTCATTTGTTAATGAGTATAGTCGAAAGTTGTGGATCTATGTGATCAAGCGAAAGGACAAAGTATTTGAAATCTTTAAGAGATTCAAGAAGCTTGTTGAAAACCATAGTGAAAAGAAGATCAAGGTATTGCGTACAGATGGAGGTGGTGAATACGCATTCAAGACGTTTGAAGATTTCTATGTATAACATGGTATTGATCATGAGGTAACTGCTCTTTACACGCCTCAATATAATGGAATAACATAAAGAATAAATAGAACAATATTGGATATGGCAAGATGCATAGCAGAAGAACTTGCCAAAATCCTTATGGAGTGAAGCAATCAGCATTGTTGTTTACATTTTGAACAGGTTCATTATCAAGAAGTTAAAGAGCAAGGTTCCTGAAGATGTATGGAGTGGTAAACGATCATTAGTGACTCATATAAAGGTATTTGGCTCTATTTTCTACAAGCATGTTCCTGATGCGAAGAGAAGGAAGCTTGATGACAAGAGTGGCCCTATGATACTAGTAGGATATCATAAAACTGGTGGGTACAGGTTGTTTAATCCAATAAATGAGAAGATCGTAATGAGTCGAGATATTGTGATTGATGAAAATTCTACATGGGATTGGAATTCTGGTGAAGCAACTAACAAGCCACTGATGGGTTATGGCGTCGACAAAGAAACTAATAAGGTTGAAGTCAAAGATGTTGCTGAGATTCCAGATATAGTAAACATCAAAGCAAACAGTCGAGAGGGTGTGGTTGATACAAGTCAAAGACCACAAAGAACTAGAGTTCTTCTAGAAAGGCTTCAAGACTATGAAGTTGTTAAGGATGGTGAAGTCACAACAGATGGTGAATTAGTTCATTTTTCTTTACTTGCAGATGTTGAACCAATAAACTATAACGAAGCCTTAAAAAATAAATTGTGGAAGTCAGCTATGGTCGAAGAGTTGCAAGCAATTGAAAGGAATAACATGGGAGTTAGCCGAATTTCCAGCACATACAAAAGCTATAGAAGTGAGGTGGGTGTTCAAGTTGAAGCACAATGTTGATGGGTCGATAGCAAGACATAAAGCAAGATTGGTAGCTCGAGGATTTCTTCAGAGAGAAGGACTCGACTATTCTGAAGTATATGCTCCAGTAGCAAGATTAGAAATTGTCAGATTGGTGGTATCCTTGGCATGCAAGCAAAGTTGGTCGATATTTCACTTAGATGTGAAATCAACATTTTTAAATTGTCCCTTAAATGAAGTTGTATATGTCACATAACCTCCTGGGTTTGTGATTCAGGAGGAAGCAAGGAAAATATACAAGTTGCACAAAGCGCTATATGGTCTTAAATAGACACCTAGGGCACAGAACAAGAAGATCGACTCTTACTTAGTCAAATTGGGATTTGTTAAATGCAGGTCAGATTATGGTGTCTACGTTTAGGTCGAGGCACAAAATATAAACCATCATTTGTTTGTATGTCGATGACTTGCTGGTAATAGGAAATAGCATGGAGAACTTATTGAAGTTCAAAGAGTTGATGAAGAGGGAATTTGAAATGTTGGATCTGGGAAATTTATCATATTTCCTAGGCATGGAATTTCAAAATACCAAGAAAAGGATGTTGTTGCATCAAAGAAAGTATGTCAAAGAAATACTCAAGAGATTCAAGATGGATGAGTCGAATCATGCATCCTCGCATGTCGAAACAAACCCGAAACTTAAAAAACATGGAAAAGAAGACATAGTCGATGCAACTTTGTTCAAACAAATAGTCAGATCTCTAAGGTATGTATGCAACAGTTGGCTTGATATAGGTTTCGCAATTAGATTAGTGTGCAGATACAAAAGTGAACCAAGAGTGTCACACAGGAAGGTTGCAAGAAGAATCCTGAGATACCTGAAACGATCAATAAATTGTGGAATTCTGTTTCCACGAGATTCTGAAAGCAAAAAAGTTGTTGTTAATTGCTATTCAGATGTTGATTGGTGTAGAGATAAGGAAGATCGAAGAAGCACCATTGGATATTTCTTTCAAGTGTTTCGTGCACCAATCTCATGGTGCTCGAGAAAGCAACACGTGGTGGCATTATCGTCATGTGAGGATGAATATATAGATGAATCCTATGCAGCTTGTCAAGTAATTTGGATCAGATATGTGTTAGAAGATTTGAAGGTCGAAGTGAAGAAACCCTCAGTGTTATAGATCAATAACAAGTCATCCATAAATCTTGCAAAAAATTCAGTTCTGCATGGGAGAAGCAAGCACATTGAAGCTAGATTTCACTTCTTAAGGGAGAAGGTGAATCGAGGTGAACTTGAAGTGAGACATTGCTCTAGTGAAGCACTGTTGGCCGATATTTTCACCAAAGGCTTGAAGATTGACATATTTCTTACGCTGAGAAAGAAATTGGGAATAGTTCAGATCGATTAGTTAGTGTGTTCAACAAGTTTGTAAGTTCGTGTTTGACAAGCTTGGAGAAATTAATGCCTAACCACAAATAACTTGTGTGACATTAGTAACTCTAAAAGGGTCTCCACTGAGTAGATGGGTCTCAAGCCAACTTTTTAAGGACTACTCCACACAAGTTTGAACATGACTATACCATCCTCCTATCTTAATTGCACTCAAGTTCGGGTTAGAACTTATCTCACCGCTTAGAGATCACCAAGCACAACAGACAAATATCACACAAACAAATATACAAACATCAAATATACAAATATATACACATAAAAAAGTAGGCTAAACCCATTGAGGACTACTCCTTAGCAAAGTCGCCACTTAATTTCTGTAGGAGTAAATTCATGACCATCAAGCTATGGATAAGCTTAATGTCAATAAAACCAGAGTCGCCACCGTGCTTTTATTGTTTCCAAAGGAAAAGGGAAAAGTATGAACAAAACCCAAAGATAAGAAGTTTTCAAATCAAAACTAATAAAATACCAAAGATTACAGGTAATGGGGTTGGTTACACAAAGGGAATGTGTTAGCACCCAAAGTGTCATAGGTACTCCTAGGGAGCCCTTTTTATGTGTGTATGTATTTTTGGTATAAAAGATGTTTGAGAAAAAATAGAGTGTGGGGATGAGAAAATAATTCATTGATTATATTTTTGTATTTGACAAGACCTTCGGACTTGTGCCTACGTACCAACATAAAAATGAGGGATCAAAACCTTGTAGTTCGTGGTAACAATTTAAAAATGAGTGAATTGTTTTTAATCAAAAGTTTTAAGTAAAGGGGGCACAAATGGGCCCAAAATTTTAATAAATGTTCGTTCTTTTTGTCTTTTGAAATTTTAAGTCAATATGATTAGATTTATTTACAAATTTGATTTAAGAAAAAGTTTGAAAATCCATTGGCCTAAGGCCAAAGTTTCTAGTTGAAATAAGGTCTAAGTTTGAAATTACAAGCAAAGAAAGTTTTTGAAAAGGGGGAGAGATTTTAAAATTTAAGAAATGGGAGAAGATGAAGAGATTATCCTAAGCATAAAATTAAAAGTTAAGAGTTGAAAAGATTTTACCAATGGGATGCAATCTAACAGACAAACATGTCATATAGAAAATCCATTTTCCCCTTGGACTTTGAATCAAGTAATAATCAACAAGTAATTAGAAATATCAGACATCATGAAGATCAAGGAATCAAATAAAGATAGCCCTATCCAAGCAAGCAAATACCATAGCTAGCCGTCTTCTTTGTCTTCTCATGTATCAGATGAAATACCCCTTGATCAACTCAGAATAGAGCATTAGACAAAAGATCAAAATAATAGGTTGCACTAAGACAATGTAGCAGATGAGTTCAAATGAATCCCAAGACTTGTATCAGATGAAGGCTCAGTTCACAATAATTTGGTCTCAAAATGTTGGCATTGGCCAAGTCCTTTTTGCATAGGGAATGTTGCCTAATCCTAAGTCCAAAAGTTCAGATCAAACTCAACAGTCCACCCAAACATTTTTTTAGGGTTTTTGTTATTTATTAAGTGTTTTAAGGTCCTAAGACCACAAACAAAATACAAATGCACAAACAAATATATACAATCATAAGATATGGCTCAAATGAGCAAAGTGAAAATTGCATAAACATAAACAAGTTTAACGAAATGTAAATGGCAATGAATGATAAATGACTGAAAATTAAACTGCATAAAGTAAATGACTTGAAAGTGAAGCAATATTAATAAGAGTTAGTCAAATGTTAGTCAAGATTAATTGAATGTTAATGGTATTTTTGCTTCTTTTTCTTTTATTGATTAAGTCATTCTTTGGAGAACACTCAACCATCCATTCACAAGTATGGATCCTTAAACCAAGACGTCTTTCATAGGAAGGAAAAAAGGTCAAGTTTCCACATAATACCATGAAGGATGGGAGACTTACAATCTCACTTACTAGAATGTTATGCCTTTAGGGTAGAATTTAACTCTATGTTAAGCAATCATGATTGAACTTATGTAGAAGTCACAACTATCTGAGGTCGGACAATAAAAATTTAGGTGTTAATGCATGTTAGAGATTTGGTATAATGAACCAAACTCCTAAAATATACCACACACTAAAAGAAAAGATCAAGAGGGATGGACCTATCTCATCCATACTTGTATTGGTTCATCTGACACAAGGTAATTGATGAGCCAATTAGCCTTAGGATATTTGATATTTCATTGGTCAATGAAGGGAATGGGAGAGAATAGGGATGAATATGAATGGGGGAGGGGGGGGGGGAAGGGGGGGGGGGGGGGAGAAGTGAGAGAAACACAAATTGGTCATGGGAGGAATTTTATCAAATTAAAATCATTCATTCATTTTGGGAGATGAAATGTACATTTCATCAATCCCCTAAATCCAATTATTTTAATTCAACAAAAGTCAAATCAAGCTTGACCAATGCCCAAACAAATAGTCAACACATCACAAGACCATAAAAATGGCTCAACATAATTTTTACACAATTAATCAATTAAAAATCAAATTAAAAATGCATTAAAATTCAATTTAATTTGGTCAAAACCTAAAATCTCTTCAAAACACTAAATAAATGGCCAAAAGATTTATCCTAAGTCAAACAAGGTCAAAGGACCATAGACAAAAAATTTCATCATTTTTGAAAAGTCAGAAGTATTTTTAAACAATTAAAAATATGCACAAAAACATTTAATTCATAAATAATATCAAAATTAATCCAAAAAATAATTTTAATTCAGAAAATGAAAGAGAAAAAATATTTAAAGATTTTTGGTGAAAGTCCCATGTTTTTTGGATTAAGAATGAAATTATTATGAATCAAACAAAATAAAGCAATTAAGTGAAAAATCAGAAAATACAAAAAAATAAGGGCCATCATATCTTCCTCATTAATTGAGGTGGCGGATCTGAGGCCCAAAATGCGCGCTCCGTCAAGTTCCACATTCAACGCATGTACACGCATAGTAATTAGAAGCGAAGGCCATGATTAGAAGATAGGAAGAAGATATGATGGTTCAGGACATTGCCAACACATCACCGGAGCTAGGGCTTCGGTCTTCTTCTCCGGTGGACCTCACCGGACTGGTCCACCACCAACTACCACCAAAATGAAAAACAAGGACATGGATTTAAAGAAAAAAATGCTCAGGAGCTCGAATCTGGCCTCAATTTTCTCCAATTCCAAGTATATCAAAAGATACAGGGATTTGAATTTTGAGGATCATGAACTGAGTTGCTTCGAGTTGGCCTCAAAGCAACTCATTCTTGTTGCCTACATTGGTTTGACTTCAGCCAACCAAATATCACAACGAATAGTGAAGAATTAAAGGAGAATCAAAGAGATGAAAATTCTGAAAAATTACCTTTGAAGGAGCTTCAATCTTGCTTGATCTTGATCCCAATTGTGCTTGGCTTGGCTTCAGAAGCTTGTAGGAGGTGATTAAGATCAAAAAGAGGCTTGGACTCTTGGAGTTTCAACCTCAAAACAGAATGAGTTTTAAAGCTCGATTTTCAAACGAAAACCTTCAAGATTATCCTTTAATGATGAGGGTTTGGATTGCAGGTTCAAAGCTTGGGCATCAGGTCCTAAATTCTGAGCCATGAGGGTTGTATTTATAGGCAATGTGATTCATTTCCACACACTTCCAAATTTTTCCAAATTTAGCAATTTTCATTGCATGGGTGTGTGATAGGCCTATCAAGTGATGTATTCAGGTCCAAAAGTGCTTGAGTACAATGCTGAAATCATGTCATGTGACCATGCATTTGAATTTGAAATGTGAAGGTGAAAACCATCCAATTGGTCCCTTGAAAAGAACCCATGCGCAAGTCCTTCATTTCTTGTCCAAATAGATGATCTTAGACTTTTTGGAAAGGTGAGATCAAGGGGAACAACTTTCATGTTGAACACTTTTCCATTTGAATCTTGGATCATGATGAATTTTGAGGTGGAAGTTTGGAAAATCAAACATATTTGAAAATTTTCTAAGTACCAAGTCAAATGTTCACTTCTTCCACTTTGAATAACTTTGGCTATGAACTTCAAATGGAAAAAGTTCCTTCATAAAAGTTGTAGCTCTTTAAAACCTCTTAAATGTGGTTACAAATTTGACCTCATATGGATTTGGCATGAATGAATTATGCATTTTAGAAGTCTAGGAAAATCACTTGTTCAATGGTAGTGGCCCAAAATGACCTATAATGTTTCCTCTTGGCACATGCATTTGCATGTTGAATTTGAACTTATTCCAAATATCAAATTTTAAAAGGACATCTTGAATTTGATAATGTAACTTGAATGGATTTAGTCTCATAAAAATTGAGCAAGTTATGGTCCTTGAAAGCTGACCTCCTAACCAGGGTTTAGACAAAATGACCTATAATCTTTCATCATAAAAATGAGTTTACAAGCAAAACTAGCTCTTGACTTCCACCTGAGAGTTGTTTGGAATGTCATAAGGAGTAACTTGGATCTTGAAAGCATTTTCATATGACAAAAATTGTAGGAGATAGGGTCTAGGGAACCCTTATTTTGACTAGTTGACTTTCTCTGGTCAACCACCATGAACAAACTTGCTAACTTGACATTCTTTTGGGACTCATAGAGGATCATATATGTGTAAGATGATGTATTATGAAGTATACCTTTAAATATTTGATCAAATGTTGAAGAAACTTGCTTAGAAAGTCACACAAGATACCTAGATGAATTAGGATTTCCAAGGCAAACAAGCTTCAAAATGTTGATGAATTCTTGATCAAAATGATATGTGAAGACCAAAGGGATCCATATATGATATCTAGAGTCAATTTGAACCATTTCTTGATTGCTCTCCTTGCATTGAGGGTCTTAAACCCTATATATGAACTTGATGAGGCATTGGTGGACACACACACTACCTACAAAAGAAAAAAAGCTATATATAGGCATATTTTTGGTATTTTGGTTAGTAAATAATGAAAAATAAAGTATGATACAATCAAATGTGCTTGGTGACCTCTCCCAATGCAAACCCAATGAATGAGGGGTAAGGAAGATGCCAAGGTGTGACCCCTAAGCTAATGCATATGATGAGATAGCATGAGGGATCTTAGGGTCAAAATTGGGGTCTTACAGCTACCCCTATTTAAGGACATTCTGACTGAGGATGTGATGGTTAAAATATTTGTATCAACTCAGTAGAATGGACTTAAATAACAACATATAGAAACAAATTTTGGCCCCTAAGAGACCTCATGATGCATATGATATGAATGTAAAAATAATCTTTGTGGGGAAAATATTGCCACAAAGGAAAAGAATCTGGAGAGACTGAAAGTCCACGAGAGAATAATGCATTCCATAAGAAAAACTCACTGGGGAGACAGAGACTTTGGGGGGATCAAAAGTTATCCTACGACTTAAAAACTGCTGGAGACACGAAAGGAATTTCCATGAAAAATAAATCAATGGAAGGACTCAGTTGGGGATAAGGGAAAATTTACAGGGAAAACGGGTAAATCAGAACAAAACTGAAATACTCGATTCAAGCAAGGGATTGGCGACTTCACTGGGGAAATACACACTCAAACTCAAACTGGGGAAGAATGAACTTCAACACAGGAGTACCAGAAGTATGTTATCTATTACCGGTTACTGGGTAGGAAGATAATGTACTCTGACAGAGGGACATCCGTTACCGATTAGGATAAACATATCAAGGATCACTCGCTGAGAAAAAGGAGGTGTATTCGTTACCGGTTACTGGGTAAGAATAGCCTGCTGGAAAAAATATCAAATAGGGTTTATAACTACTGGTTAGTGGGAAGAAGACCAAAAAGAGAATATCCTTCACTTGGTTAAAGTGAACATATCAAGGATAAACTCAGAGGAAGAATATCTATCATCGGTTAGGATGAACATATCAAGGATAGACCACCTGAGAAAGCGGGAGAATATCCGTTACCGATTAGGGTAAATATATCAAGGATAAACTGCCAGAGAAAAGTAGGAATTATATATATTAGTTACTGGATAGAATACCAAAGATAGAATATCCATCACCGGTTAGGATGAACATGTCAAGGATAAACTCAGCAGGTAAAAGTAGGATTTATAACTACCGGTTACTGGGCAGAAGATCGCAAAGAGGAGAAAATCCGTCATCGGTTAAGATGAAAAAATCAAGGATTAACTCTCAGGGGGATGAAATAGGGATTATAACTACCTTTTTGCTGGGTAGAAAACTAAAAGGGAAGAATATCCATCATCGGTTAGGATAAACATATCAAGGATATACTTCCTGGGAAACGTGAAAACGAATCCGCTGGAGAAAGTAAAGGAAGTAGATTACTTTTACCGGGTATTCGAAAAAAGTAAAGTACTCAAAAATCGAGAAGAATATTACCAGTTATTGGGTAATATACCCTCAAGGGACCAAAAGTATATATCTAGGTAAGAACTAGAAAGAAACAGTCAAACAAAGACTCAACCCAATGAGGATATAACTCAAGGGGAGTGGTCCCATCCAGATAATTAACTGGGGAGGAAACGAAATAATAATTATCCACGAGGAAATAACTCAGTGGGGAATGAGAAAGATTAAACTATTTCTGCTTAAGGGGCTGACACTCCACAGTTGAGGGAGGACAAACACACCAAATCTACGTGGGGAAATGATATCACAGTTGCAGAGGATCAGAATAAGGGAATCAAATGCAATAAAATGCATAATGAAATATCTGATGCATGAGTATGTATGTATATGATTGATGATTATGCTGACAAAACAATCACCGTGGATACAATTATCATATATTTGAATTACCACTACAACACTCGGCCAATCTCAACAAGATGGAAACACCAACTGGAGAAAATGATGGATATGAACACGAATTATCTGGCTTTGAATGACTCAATCCTAGATGGAGAGAGAAAAGATCTACTGAGGATCTAAATTGTTAACTCTGCGGGGAATTTTATGTCCACACCATATCAAATGGGAGACAACCTCGCAGGGGACCAAATCAAATACTGCTTAGAATCAACATTGTCGTATCTGAAGATGAACTTCACCGGGGAGTACAAGAGATAAAACTCTGCACGAAGGATCTAAGCAAACTGCTGAAGATGTGAACCTATAACTCGGCTGGGAAAAAGTTTTGCAAAAAGAGGCGGATCAACAACTCAACTCTACTGGGGATAGATGATGAATTGTTTGAAAATTTACCAAACCAACTGCTTGGGGGAAGACCAACAAGGTTTCACGTCATCAAGACTTACCTGTTCTCAGATTGATGTTGATATTCCTTACTGAAATTGATTGCTTTCAAAGTGATTGCTTTTATATTCTTAAGAAAAAATGGTTTTTATTTATTCATTTATTTCAAAATTATCATCATAAAAATTCAATTTTATTTAACAGAAGTAAATAAGAATAGAAACAATTGGATAAAAAGCTCAACTTTATTTAATAGAATGGTAGTATGTAAATGACAAGACTCCATAGATTTTTACAAAGTTGAAAATGGTAATTTACATGGAAAAGGGCTACATTGAATACAACGATCACTAATCCTTCTACCAACTTCAATATCCGTTGTGCTCTCGTATTTGGTTGAGAATGAAGAATTAGAATCAAACGACCTGCTCAAGCTGCTCTCAATGATCAGAACTAACCGAATGCAGTTACTTGCCATAATCCTTAATTTTGCCTAGATTTCCCCAAGGTAGGGTACTCAATCTACCGGAATGTTTTTTATCTGTTTTATATCTCTAACTTTTTCCTGGATCGCCCTTTCGGTTTTTCAATCCACCGAGACGCTCATTTTTGCCTAATCCGCCTTTTCGGGTTTTCAACTTAGCGAGTTATTCTTTTCCTTTTTTAGGCGAAGTATTTCTTGACTGCATCGGCATTCACAGGACGAGTGAACTTTTCACCATCCATAGTTGTAAGAATCAAAGCACCACCTGAAAAAGCTCTCTTAACAGCATATGGGTCTTCATAATTAGGAGTCCATTTTCCCCTAGCATCAGGTTTGAAAGATAAGATTTTCTTGAGCACAAGGTCACCTTCTCTAAACACATGAGGCCTGACCTTCTTATCAAAAGGTTTCTTCATTATCTGTTGATATAACTGACCATGACACATGACAGTCAATCTCTTCTCTTCAATTAAGTTCAACTGATCATATGTGGTCTGGTACCATTCAACTTTTGTCAACTTGGCTTCCATCAAGACACACAATGATGTGATCTTAACCTCTACTGGGATCACAACTTCTATACCATAAACAAGAGAAAAAGGGTTTGCCCCTATTGAAGTGCGGACGGATGTACGGTACCCATGAAAAGCAAATGGGAGCATCTCATACCAATCTTTGCACGTCACAACCATCTTCTAAAATATCTTCTTGATGTTTTTATTTGCAGCTTCAATAACCCCATTCATCTTAGGTCTGTAGGGAGAAGAATTATGGTGTGCAATCTTGAAGTCTTTACAAAGAGCTTCCATCATAATATTTTTCAAGTTAGATCCATTATCAGTAATGATCTTAATTGGCACACCATATCGACATATAATCTGATTCTTGATAAACCTAACCACCATTTGCTTGGTTACATTTGCATATGATGCCGCTTCAACCCACTTTTGGAAGTAGTCAATGGCCACCAGACTAAAACGATGTTAGCTCAAATCTTTGGGCTCAATCATGCCAATCATACCAATTCCCCACACGGAGAAAGGCCATGGAGAGGAAATGACATTCAACAGTGTCGGAGGAACCTGAATTTTATCTGCATAAATTTGACACTTGTGACATTTCTTCACAAACTTGCAACAGTCAGATTCCATTGTCAGCCAATAGTAACCTGCTCTCTGTTGGTGTAAGCCCTAGAGGCCAATACTTTTGGTACTTGTATGGAATTATTTATTAATAATAAAAGGCTTTTTCTTTATTATGTTTGTTTAACAAAGTCCCTAGGATATCTAGTCCGTTTAATGTATCAAGTGTGACTTGATCATGAGATCACATTAAACATAAGGACACTATTCTTAAAGTATCCGTAGTCGAGTTTTATTGTGAAGTGGGATAACGTTAAAGCATTAAGACTATTATGTATATAGACTGATGATCACATCTCATGGATCATGGATAAGGAGTTATCAAGTCTTAAACATAGGTATGAATATTAAGAGTAATATTTATACCTGATTGACCCACTATGAGAATACTATATAGAATGTTATGCAAAGTGTCATAAGTTATTCTCATGGTGATAATGGTGTATACCACCCTTCGACCTGAAACCATTATGGACCATAGATGTAGAGTCGAGTGCTTTATTGTTGATCAAACGTTGTCCGTAACTGGATAACCATAAAGATAGTTGATGGGTACTCCACGAAGCATGTTGAGGGACATGAGTGACCTAGATGGAATTTGCCCATCCTGCGTAATAGGATAAATGTCTATGGGTCCAATATTGAACTGGACAAGGATGACACGCTCTATGCCTTGTGTTCAATATAGACATAAGGGCAAAAGGGTAATTATGCACATAAGTATTATCATAGAAGGATTTGTCAGATCGCATGACATTTTCGTATCTTGGGTAGCAGTGATGTGTTGCTAGATACCGCTCACTGTTTATTATGTTAAATACGTGATTTAATATAATTGCCAATGCCGCGAAAACCTATAGGGTCACACACAAAGGACGAATTGATGAGAGATAGAGTAACTAAGGAACACCGTAAGGTACAGTGCACTTAAGTGAATTATAGAACATCATAAGGTACGGTGTACTTAAGTAGAATACGAAATATGGTAATGTACCATGCGCTTAAGTGATTTTGGGCATATTATAAGATATGGGCCACATACACTTAAGTGGGCTTTTTAGCTTGAAGCCCATACAAGTGGTTCTATAAATAGAACCCTTGTGCAGAAGCATTCATTGCGGTTGCATTTTCGTTTTCTCTTTCTCTCTCTCTCTCTCTCTCTCTCTCTCTCTCTCTCTCTCTCTCTCTCTCTCTCTCTCTCTCTCTCTCTCTCTCTCTCTCACTCAAAGCCTTCATTCATAGCAGCTAGCACTGAGATTGAAGGAATCCGTTCGTGTGGACTGAGTAGAGGCGTTGTCATTGTTCAACGTTCGTGATCGCTCCGTAGATTTGCATCGAAGGTTTCAATCGTCACAAGAGGTAAATATTATATCATTGATCATGCCCATTCGTAAGGATCACTAAAGGAGAAAATTTTAATTTCCGCTGCGTTTTGGATCGCCAATCTCCTTCAGTGGTATCAGAGCCATTTACGAAACCATGCATCGGATAGCTGTTTATTTTCTGTATTAATATGATTAAAAGACAGAATGAATCAAAGAATAAACGAGTAATTAAATTTGGCATCATGTGTGTACAATTTGGATGATTGATGTTGACTATGCTTCGAAACCGACATTAGTATGGTGAAGCAGCGATACATCGATCGTCCATAGATTACGCAATTGAGACCGAACAACTTATATATGATATAAGTAATCCTAATACAAAGTACGGTATATATGATATATTGTTTCTATTTCGTTCATTCAAACACTAAATGGTTGTTTTCCTTTGAGCGATCAATGGTCATTTGCTTCGGAATTCGACATTAGTGACGTCGTAAGGGTTGTGCCGTCAAAGAGTTATGCATTGAGGGCTTGTTGGAACACGTCTGTTGACTGTTTCAAAGCGTTGTTTTTTTGGCCGCGTGACGATCGTCATGGACCTATGACGATCGTAACAAGCTGGACGTGACGGTCGTCACATGCTTTATGATGGTCGTCACATTCACAGATCCAGAATTCTAGGCGTTTCTGTTATTTTGGTCGCGTGACGTTCGTCATGGGCCTGTGACGGTCGTAACAAGCTGGACGTGACGGTCGTAACATGCTTGTGACGGTCGTCACATTCATAGAGTCAGAATTCTCTTCGTAGTGTGATCGGTCGCCGAAATTTAATTTGGTTTTAATTAATTAAAGAATTAAAATTAATAATAATAATGTGTTTATTATTATTGCCTTGTGGTGATCAGTTATGGCCTTAGTTTTCCTTTATTTTGTTTTGGGTTTTTAAATACGACCTGCGTGTCGTGCCTCTCCTTTCAATCTCTTAATGTAACTTCTTTTCTCATCTCAATCCCTCGTATGTAAAACGAGTTTCTTCTGTAATGTAATGTTATGAAGAAAGAGAAGAATTCAATATCAAAGGAGGACAATGTTATGAAGAAAGAAAAAAATTCAATATCAAAGGAGGACAACCTTGAAGATCTTGCTTGGAGAAGCTTAGATCGTTATTAGGTTAGCTTAGGTTCTCTCATTGGCTTGGGAGAACAATTACGCTAGGGGACATAATTGTTTCATTATGTATGTTGATGCATGTGAATGTATGTTGATGCATGTGAGAGACGATTTATATGATAAATAAGCCGGTGAGATCAGAATAATTGCAATTCCCTCAAATTAAATATTAAGTTTATGTTTTCCAAGTTTTAGCACTCATCAAGACTAGTATCGGATAATGTAGGTTTCGCCTACGCGAGGTGCATGTTCTATATTAGTAAGGTGCGATGGGATAATTATAATATCCAACTGCTAAAACAATGGGTCAAACTTAACTAAACAAATTATAATAAGATTATATATGTTTAGAAGCAAAAGTTGGAAATGATCCATATGATGGATTGGAATAAGGAGTTATTCACCCGACTAAAATATTCGAGAGTTGTATTAGATACAATTGGAAGGAGTTCCTACCTAAATAACCTAGTTTTGTGTAATCCGCCTACGCGGACTTAAAACAAAGTGAAATATGGATCTCGACCCACTAGAAAATCTTCCAACGGGATTTTCCGAATCAAATGATGAGGGTCATTTGTTTTGAGTAAAATAGTGGGAGCATATTTAATTAAAGGCCTAATTAAATATGTTGTTGATACTTATATTTTCATTAATTCTTATGTAGATTACCATGACAACAAACACCTTTAACAACATTTCACGATCAATCCTTGACAAGGAAAAATTGTCTGAGACAATTTTTCTGGATTGACACCGAAACCTGAGGATTGTCCTCAAACATGATAAAAAGCTGTATGTCTTGGAGAAACATGTTCCTGAAGAGGAACCTCCTAGTTCTGCACCTAAGGCAGAAAGAGATGCTTATAAGAAGCATGTCGATGATGCTAATGAAACTGCTTGTCTCATGCTAGCTACCATGAACTCAGAATTGAAAAAGCAACATGAGAACATGGCAGCGTTCAATATGATCAAACACCTGAAGATTCTCTATCAAGAGCAAGCAAGGCATGAAAGGTTTGAAGTTTCAAAAGCCCCTTTTCAAGGCAAGTTAGCTGAGGGAGCCCCTGTAGGTCCTCATGTGCTCAAGATGATTGGGTATGTGGAAAACCTTGAAAGGTTGGGTTTTCCCCTCGGAAAGGAACTTGCGACTGATTTGATCTTGTAATCGTTGCCAGATAGATTCAGTCAATTTGTCCTAAATTTCAATATAAATGATATGGACAAATCTCTTCCTGAACTTTTAGCCATGTTAAGAACAGCTGAGCAGAACTTGAAGTCAAAAGGGAAGTCCATTCTGATGATAGGAAATGGAAAGAGACAGAACAAAAGGGCTACCAAGCAGGGTGATAAAGGGAAAGACAAGGAAGTTGCCAAACCCAGACCCACTGTTGCTGCTTTGATACCTAGTGGAGGCATAGCAAAGGCAAGCACCTGCTTCCATTGCGGTAAGACCGAACACTGGAAGAGAAACTTCCCAAAGTACCTGGAAGATACGAAGAATGGAGTAGAGACTTCAACTTCATGTATTTTTGTTATTGAAATAAATTTATCTACTTCTGCATCATGGGTATTAGATACTGGATGCGGTTCTCACATTTGTACAAATGTGCAGGGGCTAAAAGGAAGTAGAGATTTGGCAAAAGGTGAAGTTGACCTACGAGTTGGCAATGGAGCAAAGGTTGCTGCTTTAGCCGTAGGAACTTATGTATTGACTTTACCTAGTGGTTTAATAATTCAGTTAGAGAACTGTTATTATGTACCTGCAATTAGTAGGAATATTATTTCCATTTCTTGTTTGGACAAGTTTGGTTTTTCATTTATAATAAAGAATAATTGTTGCTCAATTTATTTGAATGATATATTCTATGCTACTGCACAAATACAATGGACTATATGTCCTTGATCTCAAAATGCCTATATATAACATTAATACTAAAAGGATGAAATCTAACGAGTTAAATCCAACTTACCTTTGGCATTGTCGATTAGGCTACATAAATGAGAAACGCATTTCCAAACTCCATAAAGATGGACTCTTGGACTCTTTTGATTATGAATCATATGAGACATGCAGATCTTGTTTAATTGGAAAGATGACAAAGTCTCCATTCACAGGAAAAGGTGAAAGAACGAATGATCTTTTGGGCCTCATACATACCGGTGTATGTGGACCACTGAACATACCAGCCAGAGGAGGTTTTCAGTACTTTATCACATTCACTGATGATTTCAGTAGATATGGTTATGTGTATTTAATGAAACACAAATCATAGTCCTTTGAAAAGTTCAAGGAATTTAAGAATGAAGTACAAAACCAACTAGGTAAGAATATTAAAACTCTTCGATTAGATCGAGGTGGTGAGTATTTAAGCCTAGAGTTTGATGACCATCTAAAAGAGTGTGGGATTCTATCCCAACTTACTCCTCCTGGAACACCCCAATGGAATGGTGTATCTGAGAAAAGAAATCGAACCCTGTTAGACATGGTCCGATCCATGATGAGTCACTCCGATCTTCCAAACTCCTTTTGGGGACATGCACTATTGACAGCAGCTTACACACTTAACCGTGTTCCATCCAAAAAGGTTGAGAAGACACCATATGAGATATGGAGTGGTAAGAAACCACATATGTCTTACATGAAGGTTTGGGGTTGCGAAGTTTATGTGAAACGAAAAATTTCAACTAAGCTTGAGCCCAAATATGACAAATGCTTAATTGTGGGGTATCCTAAAGAAACAAGAGGGTACTACTTCTACAATCCTTCTGAGGGCAAAGTGTTTGTTGCTCGACCTGGAGTTTTCCTAGAAAAGGATTTTATTTCCAAAGGAATCAGTGGGAGGAAAGTAGAGCTTGAAGAAACTCAAGAATCACAAAGCATTGATACACCTATGGAGGAATTAGAGCAGGAAACACAAGTAGTTGTGGAAGAGAAACCTGCTCAAGTAGAACAAGACCAGCGTAGGACAGGTAGGATACGTCACCTACCTGAGAGATATGGATATCTCATAACTTATCAAGGTGATGTATTACTCATGGATCAAGATGAGCCTGTGACCTACCAAGAGGCCATAACTGGTCCCGAGTCTGAGAAGTGGCTAGAAGCCATGAAATCTGAAATGGATTCCATGTACACAAACTATGTTTGGACCTTGGTAGAGCCTCCTGTAAGAGTTAACCCTATAGGATGCAAGTGGGTCTTCAAAAAGAAGACTGACATGGATGTGAAGGTACATACCTATAAGGCAAGACTGGTTGCAAAAGGATATAAACAAATTCATGGGGTTGACTATGATGAAACCTTTTCACCAGTTGCAATGCTTAAATCTGTTCGGATTTTACTTGCTATCGCTGCATATCATGATTATGAAATATGGCAGATGGATGTCAAAACTGATTTACTTAATGAGAATCTTCTTGAGGATGTGTACATGACACAGCTTGAAGGATTTGACATACCGGAGGAAGCCCAAAAGATATGTAAGTTACGAAGATCAATGTATGGATTGAAGCAAGCTTCTAGAAGATGGAATCTTTGTTTTGATGAAACAGTAAAAAAATATGGATTCATCAAGAACGAAGATGAGCCTTGTGTCTACAAGAAGGTTAGTGGGAGCATGATCGTTTTCCTGGTATTATATGTAGATGACCTATTACTCATTGGAAACGATGTCCCTACCCTGCAACAAGTAAAGTCTTGGTTGGGGAAATGCTTTTCTATGAAGGACCTAGGTGAAGCAACCTATATATTAGGAATAAGAATCTATAGAGATAGATCACAAAAACTACTTGGCCTAAGTTAGAGTACATACATAGACAAAGTGCTGAGACGCTTTAATATGCATGATTCCAAGAAAGGATTCATACTTATGCAACATGGCCAGTGTCTATCAAAAACACAATCCCCTTCAACTAAGGAAGAAAGGGATCGCATGAATAAGATTCCATATGCATCTGCAATAGGATATATCATGTATGTCATGTTATGTACTCGACTAGATGTCTCGTATGCTTTAAGTGCAACGAATAGGTACCAATCTGATCCTGGTGATGCTCATTGGGTAGCTGTCAAGAATATCCTTAAGTATTTGAGAAGGACTAAAGACTCATTCTTGATATATGGAGGTCAGGAAAAGCTGGTTGTATTTGGATACACCGATGCTAGCTTCCAGACAGATAAGGATGACTTTAGATCACAATCTGGTTATGTGTTTTGCTTAAATGGTGGCGCTGTGAGCTGGAAAAGTTCAAAGCAAGATACAGTTGTTGATTCTACAACCGAGGCCGAGTATATTGCTGCCTCAAGTGCAGCAAAGGAAGCTATTTGGATCAAAAAGTTCATTAGTAAACTTGGCATAGTTCCTAGCATTGTGGATCCCATTGGTCTCTATTGTGATAACAATGGTGCTATCGCACAAGCTAAGGAACCTAGATCTCACCAACGATCCAAACACATACTTAGGCGTTATCATCTCATTCAAGAGATAATAGATAGAGGAGATGTGAAAATATGCAGAGTACCTACACTTGACAATATTGCAGACCCACTAAGAAAGCCTCTTGCACAGCAGAAGCATGATGACCATACTAGATCTATGGGTATTAAGGGTATGCCTGATTGGCTCTAGTGCTAGTGGGAGATTGTTGGTGTAAGCCCTAGAGGCCAATACTTTTGGTACTTGTATCGAATTATTTATTAATAATAAAAGGCTTTTTCTTTATTATGTTTGTTTAATAAAGTCCCTAGGATAACTAGTCCGTTTAATGTATCAAGTGTGGCTTGATCATGAGATCACATTAAACATAAGAACACTATTCTTAAAGTATCTGTAGTCGAGCTTTATTGTGAAGTAGGATAACATTAAAGCATTAAGACTATTATGTATATAGAATGATGATCACATCTCATGGATCATGGATAAGGAGTTATCAAGTCTTAAACATAGGTATGAATATTAAGAGTAATATTTATATCGGATTGACCCACTATGAGAATACTATATAGAATGTTATGCAAAGTGTCATAAGTTATTCTCATGGTGATAATGGTGTATACCACCCTTCGACCTGAAACCACTATGGACCATAGATGTAGAGTCGAGTGCTTTATTGCTGATCAAACGTTGTCCGTAATTGGATAACCATAAAGATAGTTTATGGGTACTCCATGAAGCATGTTGAGGGACATGAGTGACCTAGATGGAATTTGCCCATCCTGCGTAACAGGATAAATGTCTATGGGCCCAATATTGAACTGGACAAGGATGACACGCTCTATGCCTTGTGTTCAATATAGACATAAAGGCAAAAGGGTAATTATGCACATAAGTATTATCACAGAAGGATTTTTCAGATCACATGACATTTTCGTGTCTTGGGTAGCAATGATGTGTTGCTAGATACCGCTCACTGTTTATTATGTTAAATACGTGATTTAATATATGGACCACATACACTTAAGTGGGCTTTTTAGCTTGAAGTCCACACAAGTGGTTCTATAAATAGAACCCTTGTGCAGAAGAATTCATTGCGGTTGCATTTTCGTTTTCTCTTTCTTTCTCTCTCTCTCTCTTTCACTCAAAGCGTTCATTCATAGCAGCTAGCATTGAGATTGAAGGAATCCGTTCGTGTGGACTGAGTAGAGGCGTTGTCATCGTTCAACGTTCGTGATCGCTCTGTAGATCTGCATCAAAGGTTTCAATCGTCACAAGAGGTAAATATTCTATCACTGATCATGCCCATTCGTAAGGATCACTAAAGGAGAAAATTTTAATTTCCGCTACGTTTTGGATCGCCAATCTCCTTCACTCTCAACATCTTCTTAGCCATACCATGTCCATTGGAATGAGTACAAAAGGAACCTTCATGGACTTCAATCATCAATAAGTCTGTCTCGTGTCTATCCATGCATCTGAGCAGAACCATATCAAAGTCTCTCTTGTAAAGCACATCCCCATTCAGGTAGAAGTTGTCAGATAATCTCCTTAAAGTCTTCTTATCTTTCAAAGATGCCCCAGGCGGGTAAATCTGACTCTGGAGGAAACATTTGATATCAAAATACCACAGCTTTTCATCTTTGACTTCTTCAACAGCAAACACATGAGTTGGCTATCAAGACGCATCACAGTCAACTTGGGAACTTCATTCCAAAAGTTCACCACTATCATGGAAGCCAACGTTGCAAGAGCATCTTCCATCCGGTTTTCATCTCTAGGGATAAGATGAAACTCAATCTTTGTAAAGAAAGCTGAAATCCTCCTCGCATAATCTCTATATGGTATCAAACCAGGTTGATTTGTCTCCCATTCACCTTTGATCTGATACACAACCAAAGATGATGGTTCTGGCCCTTCATCAAGCAATGGTTCATCACAATCTTTCATATTCAGGTATAAGATCTCTTCATCAGGGAAATCATACTGCACTGACTGGTAATCTTCAATAGGTTGGTGAGCCAAGTGGTCAGCCAAGACACTACCCTTAATAGATTTTTGAGATCGGTATTCAATATTATACTCAAATAACAAAATCTACCAACAAGCAATTCTCCCAGTTAAAGCAGGCTTCTAAAAAATGTACTTGATTGGGTCCATTTTAGATACCAACAAAGTAGTATAATTCAACATATACTGGCGTAGACGCTTAGCAGCCCAAGCCAATGCGCAACAAGTCTTTTTCAAGCATAGAATACCGAGTCTCGCAGTCGGTGAATTTCTTACTAAGGTAGTAAATTGCATATTCTTTCTTTCCAGATTCATCTTGCTGACCAAGAACACATCCCATACTCTTATCAAGCACAATCAAATACATGATCAATGATCTTCCTTCAACAGGCGGAGACAGAATCGTAGGTTCAAGCAGATATTCTTTGATACTATAAAAAAAAATTGGAAATCTTTGGTCCAATCACAAGACTGATCTTTTCGAAGAAGCTTGAATATGGGTGCACATGTGGCAATCATATGCGATATAAATCTTGATATATAATTCAAGCGGACGAGAAAACCTCTGACTTGCTTCTCTTGGAACCTAATGAACAACAAACACTGACTGTTCCCTTAAACTCCAGTTACCGTCTCCGTCGTGCCGGAGGCCCCCTCGGCGGCGGAGACATCCAAGAATGGAAATTCGCACGTCAATCTCTCCCTCTCAACATCCTCTACACGAATCCATACATGAATTCTTCCCAATCGACTCCTTATGTTAAACCAAAACATTCCTCTCAAGAACCCTAAACCCCAAATCAACAATTAAACTCTCAAAAAGATGAATCCAAGCCCCTAATCTTAGGGCTTTGGTTTTTCCAACCTCCAACTATGCGATCATAAATCGAAAATAAGGCAAAACGGTTAATAGTATGCTCACCTGTCGGAGAAGAGGAGCTTACAGATTCGAAGACGAAATGAGTCGAAGATGATGATACAAGCTGAGAAAATCTTCAATTCGTAAGTGATTCAAATCTTTCAGACTTTCTGGTTTCGGCCTTCTTCTTCTTCTCGCCTTCTTACAATCTTCCGCGTTGTCTTGTCCTTGAATCTCCTTCAGGTTGATGAAAATGAGAGTGATGGAGAGTGCGCGAGGTATCAGCTCATGCGCGTTGAAGCTTTAATGGCCATAATATTGAGCTTTTAGTAGAGGGTGAGAAGAAGAGAAAATCGCAGAGAAAAGAAGGAAGAGCGAGCCAATGAGCAAAAACCCAACTGTGATTGAAGACTGATAGGTATTTATAGATTCGAATTTTCACCCAAAAACAGTTAGAGATGCAACTCAAATCTGACTGAAATTCACTAAGTTGTTAGAAATGCAACCATTCTGTTAAAGGTGAAATTTGGTTAGTTCTGTTAGTAAATTTCGGTTGGAGGTTAGTTAAGCTTGCGATTTTTTTTAGGTTTTTCTTGATTTAGTTAAGATTCTGCAAGACTAATGAAAAGTCTCATTGTGCATTCTCTTGGATGACAGTTAACTATGACCAAGTATTGTTTTGGATAGTGATTTTATTTGCTATTTGATTATGGAATGCCCCTGCTGAAAAGTTGTTGGAACATGATATGTTATAGTAGCCTTCAATTTAATTAGCTGGGCTTCCCATAGTCCTTACTAAATTAGTTCAGAGTTACACAAAGAAAATCGTGCTGCCTAACTCTCTAGTTGTCAATACTGATACTCTGTCATCTTTATTTGCTATTACAGGTTACCATGGGACTGCATCTTGATGTAATTAACTAGATACCATGCTTATGCTGCCAGGTGTGTGATGGACCTTTCCTTGTTTGGTCAAATTATGAAGTAATTAACTGGATACCATGCTTATGCTGCCATGCTGATGTTCTTCTTCTTTTGCTGCTTCTATTATGCATTTCGAAGGAGATGGAGCTTGGCTTTGTTATAGGATGGAACGCTGCTCCAATTGAATGCGGATGTAGCATTAAGTCACCAAGATCTCGACTGTAGGATACGCTTTTACTTTGACCGCAATCCAAAGCACCAAGTTAACGTCATTAGTGTAGGATACACTTTGATTTTAAAATTGTGATGCATTACCATGGAATTGTATGAAAGATCCTAATTGTAACTTTGAGATTGGTTGGCATTTTGCTTTTTTTTTTCTTTCTATTTTGATTAAAGACAAGTATTGTAGTGTTATGTGAATATAAACGCAAAGTGAAAACTATACTTTTATCAATGCAATTTATGATTCAAAATTTGATCAAAATTCACTTCTCTTGCCATGGAAAATATATGAGATTCTTTTATGAATGCTACACTATAAGAAATGAATATCATGGTTTTATTGTCAATGCCTTAATCTCACTAGCTTAGGTACTTATTCATGACCAAAACTTAGTTAAATGAATCATGGCCTAAAACAATCTTATGCTAATTGGTAATGGAGATTAGAATGCTACACCTTAAGCTTAAGGTGTTCATATTTTGATTGTTGACTTTGTTTAATCGGTTGACCAAAAAGTCAATTGTTGACCAAAAGTCAACGTATGCAAAAATGCAATTTCCTTTGCAATTTTTTTATGGAATGTGTATCAATAATGTAATCAATGAATGGAACACATGTTCAGTCAGATGTCCTAATGAAACACATGAAACAAAATGAAATCAAATGATCCTTTTTTTCACCATGAAACAAATGGCTTAGATGCATTCTAATACCAATTTGAATAAGATGAATGAGGTGGAAAACAAAGGGCCAATGGAATCCCTTAACTAAAATGGGCATTGAAATTGAATCAATGGGACTAGAAATGAATGAATCTTGACACACAATGTAAATAATGAGATATAGATGTAAATTAAACTTAGATCAAATGGATCATGAGACCATGAAATCAATGGGACACAAATGCAAATACGCCTTGAATTAATCATACAACACAATGAATTAGACTTTAGCTAGGTCAGAATCATAATGCCAAGCCATAAACATGAACCTCAAGCCAAGTGATTTACAAACCTCCCAGATCCAAAGCTAGGGTTTAGAGGAATGCTAAATTCAGAGGTCAGCCTACATGGCATTCATGTATCAACTATCCTTGACCAAGGTCCCAATGAGGTATACTCTCTAAATAAGCCCTTTTGAATCAAACTAGAACTCTACAAACAAGTTCTCCAATGCATGATCTCTCATTAGGGGTTTGGTGGCCAAGACAAGGCCTAGAGAGATTCCATGGGGTCCATCATCATATCATTAAGAGTTAGGGTTTTGAAGACTCCTGAAGATCACTCAGACGACATCTTATTGAATTCATACCATCAAGTAATTAGGGTTTCACATCCCCTATGATTTGATTAAAGTCAAAGCCACATTTTTGAAATGATTCCTTATACAAACCCTAGCTGCATCAGCCAAGACTTTTGAGTCTATGGTGATCCACTAGTGAAGTGGATGATGCATATGAATGAATTATTAATGTAAGTAACTGGTCTCCAAGTCAAGTGGTTGGATGGAATTATGAAAGAGTGGAGGGAAAATTTTGGGATACAACAATGACGTGTTACGTTTGATCAAGAGAAGAAAATTTAACATTGTGGAGCAGCTGCTTTAAACACCATAAAAAATTTCAGTGCTCTCTCTATTGATGAATTCTGAGGTATATAGGAAAGCATTGCAGAGAGTGTTGGAATAAGCTTACGTGGAACATGATGTTACTGTGGATCAGTTTGACCATATTATTGCTAATATTACTTCTTGTAATAATCTGAGCTTTTATAATGAAGAACATCCCGAGGAAGGTAGGAATCACAACATGACACTTCACATTTCAATGAACTGCAAATAGGACACTTTGTCCAATGTGTTGGTTGACACTGGCTCATCGTTGTATGTGTTGCAGAAGTCAACTCTAGCAAGAATTTCTCATCAGGGCGCCCCGATGAGGTACAACGGCGTGGCTGTTAAAGCGTTTAATGATTCTCGAAAAGTTGTCATTGGAGAAGTGGACCTTCCGGTAAAGATAGGTCCGAGTGATTTTCAAATTACTTTTTCAAGTAATGGACATTCACCCGACCTATAGTTGTTTGTTGGGAAGGCCTTGGATCCATAAAGCTGGCGTTGTGACATCTACTCTGCACGAGAAGTTAAAATTTGTGAAGAACGGAAAGCTTGTCGCTGTTGGTGGTGAAAAAGCATTATTGGTAAGCCATTTGTCATCCTTTACTTATGTAGATGCTGAAGAGGAAGTTGGAACGATGTTCCAAGCTTTGTCTATTGTTGATGAACTGAAGAAGACTGGGGCACCCATGTCTTCTATGAAGGATGTCAAAGAGGTTGTACAGGCTGGTAGCACCGACAGATGGGGCCATGTTGTGGAAGTCATTGAGAATAAGACATAGCAGGGCTTGGATTTCAACAAGGGTCATTCAACGCCAATTTCAAGACTATACAACTAGTTTTCTGCAGTGGAGGGTTCATTCACAAGGATGATCAACACTCAACTTCCATTATTGAAGACAGTGATGAAGATAAAGTTTGTGACAACTTTGTAACACACGACCAGACTTGCAACAATTGGGTCGTTGTTGATATTCCTGTTGTTATGCACCGTTCGAAGTAATTTGTTTTTATTATTTTAATAAAAAATTCTTCTCCTATGCCTAAGGGAGAAGTGAAACATTGTTGGGCATTTTCCTTATTATCATCAATAAAATCCAATTTTATTCACCCACATGTAGGATGTTTGTTTTTACTTTTTTCTTTTTCTGAAAATGGCAATCACAAAAAAACATAAATAAATAATAATCTTTCCATCTGCATAATATTTGTTCGTACTCCACTTCTCTAAAATCTAAATATCAAATCATTATGCAGGTTGGTTCTCAAACCCATTGAATATAATGATCCTACTCCCTCTCTAAATTTTGATTTCCTTGTGTTTGAAGCCAAGGAAGAAAATGATGATGGAGTATCTGATGAGTTATCTCATTTGCTTGAGCACGAGGAAAAAGCCATTCAACCGTTTGAAGAGTAGATTGAATTAGTCAACTTGGGTTCCTATGATGATGTGAAGGAAGTCAAGATTGGGTCTCAACTGTGTCCAGGAACTAAGAAGGGGTTGATTGATCTTCTTCGAGAGTATTTTTATGTGTTTTCCTGGTCCTATCAAGATATGCCTGGTTTGGATTCTGCGATTGTGGAGCATAGATTGCCTTTGAAGCCAGAATGCTCGTCGATCAAGCAAAAGTTGAGAAGAACTCATCCTGATATGGCAGTGAAGATTAAGGAGGAGGTGCAGAAGCAGATTGATGTTGGTTTCCTTGTTACCTCCGAGTATCCACAATGGGTGGCCAATATTGTGCCTATTCCTAAGAAAGACGGAAAAGTTCGTATGTGTGTTGATTATAAAGATTTGAATAAAGTCAGTCAGAAAGATGATTTTCCTCTAACACACATTGATATGTTGGTAGACAATACAACTAAATTCAAAGTCATTTCGTTTATGGATGGATTTTCTGGTTATAATCAAATCAAGATGGCACCCGAAGATATGGAGAAGACCACATTCATTACACCCCGGGGAACATTCTGTTATAGAGTGATTCCTTTAGGATTAAAAAATGCTGGTGCAACGTACCATAGAGCTATGCCCACTCTTTTTCATGATATGATGCAAAAAGAGATTGAGGTCTATATTGATGATATGATTGCTAAATCTAGTGATGAAGAAGAATATGTTGAGCATTTGTTGAAGTTATGCCAGTGTTTGAGGAAGTATAAACTCCGCTTGAATCCCAATAAATGTACTTTGGTGTTCGTTCTGGTAAGTTGTTGGGCTTTATTATCAGCGAGAAGGGTATTGAAGTTGATCCTACCAAGGTCAAAGTTATACAAGAGATACCTGCGCCCAAAACTGAGAAGCAAGTCATAGATTTTCTTGGCCACTTGAACTAAATCTCAAGATTTATATCGCATATGACTGCCACATGTGCGCCTATATTCAAGCTCCTTCAGAAAGATCAGTCTTGTGATTGGATCGAAGATTGCCAAAAAGCTTTTGACAGTATCAAAGAATATTTGCTTGAGCCTCTAATTTTGTCTCCGCCTGTTGAAGGAAGACCTTTGATCATGTATTTGACTGTGCTTGAAGAATGTATGGGTTGTGTGCTTGGTCAGCAAGATGAATATGGGAAGAAAGAATATGCAATTTACTACCTCAGTAATAAGTTCACCGATTGTAAGACTCGGTATTCCATGCTTGAGAAGACATTTGTGCATTGGCTTGGGTTGCTAAGCGTTTGCGCTAGTATATGTTGAATCATACTACTTGGTTGATATCCAAAATGGATCCGATCAAGTACATCTTTGAGAAGCCTGCTTTAACTAGAAGGATTGCCTATTGGCAAATGTTGTTATCCGAGTATGAAATTGAGTACTGATCTCAAAAGGTTATTAAAGGTAGTGTCTCGGCTGACCATTTGGCTCACCAACCCATTGAAGATTACCAGTCAGTCCAGTATAATTTTCCTGACTAAGAGATTTTGTACTTGAAGATGAAAGATTATGATGAACCATTGCTTGAAGAAGGGCCAGAGCCCGGTTCCCGTTGGGGCATGGTATTTGACGGAGCTGTTAATTTTTATGGTAATGGCATTGGGGCAGTGATTATTACTCCTCAAAGAACTCATTTTCCATTTACAGCTAGATCGACCTTCAAGTGTACGAACAATATGGTTGAGTATGAAGCTTGTATTATGGGGCTTGAAGAAACCATTGATCTTAGAATTAAATATCTTGACGTCTATGGAGATTCAACTTTGGTTGTGAATCAAATCAAAGGTGAGTGGGAGACGAATCAACCCAGTTTAATACCATATAGATATTATGAGAGGACGATATCAACTTTCTTTACAAAGGTTGAGTTTCATCATATCCCTCGAGATGAAAATCGGATGGCAGATGCTCTTGCAATGCTGGCTTCAATGATTGTGGTGAAGTTTTGGAATGAATTTTCCAATTTGACTATGATATGTCTTGATATGACAACTCATGTGATTGTTGTTGAAGAGATCAAAGATGAAAAACCATGGTATTTTGATATCAAATGTTTCCTCCAAAGTCAGATTTACCCGTCTAGGGCATCTTTGAAAGATAAGAAGACTTTGAGAAGATTAGTTGGTAACTTCTACCTGAATGGTGAGGTGCTTTACAAGAGAAACTTCGATATGATTATGCTCAGATGCGTGGATAGACACGAAGAAGGTCTGTTGATGACTGAAGTCCATGAAGGTTCCTTTGGCACTCATTCCAATGGACATGCTATGGCAAAGAAGATGTTGAGAGCAGATTACTATTGGCTGACAATGGAATCTGATTGTTGCAAGTTTGTAAAGAAATTCCACAAGTGTCAAATATACGCATATAAGATTCATGTTCCTCTGACATAGTTGAATGTCATTTCCTCTCCATGGCCCTTCTCCATGTAGGGAATTGATATGATTGGCATGATTGAGCCCAAAGCATCAAACGGACATCATTTCATTTTTGTGGCTATTGATTACTTCACAAAGTGGGTTGAAGCGGCATCATATGCAAATGTGACCAAGCAAGTTGTTGTAAGGTTTATCAAGAATCAAAGTATATGCCGTTATGGTGTGCCAAGTAAGATCATTATTGATAATGGATCGGACTTGAATAATAATATGGTGGGGGCACTTTTCAAAGACTTCAAGATTGCACATTATAATTCTTCTCCCTACATGTCCAAGATGAATGGGGTTGTTGAAGCTGCGAACAAGAATATTAAGAAGATCATCCAGAAGATGGTTGTGACGTATAAAGATTGGCATGAGATGCTCCCAGTTGCTATGAATAGTTACCGTACATCTATCCGTACTTCAATAGGGGAAACCCCTTTCCCCCTTGTTTATGGCATGGAAGTTATGCTCCCCGTAGAGGTTGAGATCCCATCATTGAGTGTCTTGATAGAAGGTAAGTTGATAGAAGCAGAATGATGTTAGACTAGATATGACCAGCTGAACTTAATTGAAGAGAAAAGGTTGATTGCCATGTGTCATGGCCAGTTATATCAACAAAGGCTGAAGAAAGCTTTTGATAAGAAGGTCAAGCCTCGTGTGTTCAGAGAATGTGACCTCGTGCTTAAGAAGATTCTATCTTTCAAACCTGATGCTAGAGGAAAATGGACTCCTAATTATGAAGGCCCATGTGTTGTTAAGAGAGCCTTTTTAAGAGATGCTTTGATTATTACAACTATGGATGGTGAAGAGTTCACGTGTCCTGTGAACACCGTTGCAGTCAAGAAATACTTCGCCCGAAAAGAAAAGAACATCTCACTAAGTTGAAAACCCGAAAGGGCGGCTTAGGCAAAAATGAGCGTCTCGATGGATTGAAAACCCGAAAAGGCGATCCAGGCAAAAGTTAGAGACATAAAATAAAAAATTTATCCTGGTAGATTGAGTACCCCACCTTGGGGCAATCTAGGAAAAAATTAGGGATTATGACAAGTAATTGCATTCGGCCGGTCCTGACCATTGAAGCAGTTTTGAGCAGTCATTTAGTTCTGATTCATCATGCTCAATCAAAGACAAACACAATGGATTTTGAAGTTGGTAGGGAGAGTAGTGGTCATTGTATTCAATGTAGACCTTTTCTATGTAAATTACCATTTTCAAACTTTTTAAAGATCCGTGGAGTCCCACCATTTGCGGACTACCATTCTATTAAATAAAGTTGGGCTTTTATTCAATCATTTTATAGTCTTATTTGTTTCTATTTTAAAATTGAATTTTATGATGATAATTTTGGAATAAATAAATCAATGAACAATCCTTTTTCTTAAAATAATAAGGCATTTAATTTAAGAATAATTGATTTCAAAAGGAATGTCAATAACAATCTCATGTACGGTTAGCCTGGATATGTGAAGCATTGTTTTTTTCGAGCAGTGGTTTGATAGCTTTGCCTCCACAGCAGTTCTCCGTTCATCCTCAGCATGGTTGATAAGTTTCTCCCCGAGCAATTTATCATCCCCAGTAGAGTTGGTGGGTCTTTCCTCAGTTGAGTTGATAATTTGTTCCCTTTACAGTCCATATTTCCCCAATAGAGTCACCACTTAATTTTTGTAGCGGTAAATTCATGACCATCGAGCTATTGATTAACTTGACGTTAATGAAACCAGAGTCGCCACCCCGATTTTATTATTTCTAAAAGAAAATGGCAAAAGTACGAACAAAACCCAAGGATAAGAAGTTTTTAAATCAAAACTAATAAAATGCAAGAGATTACAAGTAAGGGGGTTGGTTACACAGAGGGAAGGTGTTAACACCCAAAGTGTCCTACGTACTCCTAGGGAGCCCTTTTTTGTGTGCATATGTTTTTGGTCTAAATGATGTTTGATAAAAATATAGAGTGGGGAGATGAGAAAAGAATTCATTGATTATATTTTTGTGTTTGACAAGATCTTCGGTCTTATGCATACGTACCAACATAAAAATGAGGGATCAAAACCCCGTAGTTCGTGGTAAAAATTTTAAAGAAGTTGGTGAATTGATTTTAACAAACGTTTAAATGAAAAGGAACAAAATGCCAAATATTTGAATGGGGATGTTAGTTCTTTTTTGTGTTTTTGAAATTAAAGTCAATATGGTTAAGTTCATTCACAAGTTTGATTTAAGAAATTTTTTTAAAAAGTTCAATGGCATAAGGCCAAAGATTCTAATCATTAAAACATGTCTAAGTTGAAAACACAAACAAAGAAGGTTTTTGAAAAGAGGGAGAAATTTTGAAATTAAAGAAGTGGGAGGAGATGAGGAGACTATCCTAGACAGAAATTAAAAGTTAAGAGTTGAAAAGATCTGACCAATGGGATGCAATCCAACAAACAAGAATGTCATATAGAAACCCACTTCCCTTTGGACTTTAGCAAGCAACAAGCATAAGCAATCCTGGAAATTATATGATAACCAAGGCATCAAATAAAGATAGCCATAATATCCAAGCAAGCACTCCAATAGCTAGCATTCTTCAAATGCATCAGATGAAATATTCCTTTGACAAACTCACAGAAACAATCATCAAACATAAACAATAATATCAGCATAACAATTAATAACAAAGACAAAGTGACAGATGAACATAGTGGCACTTCAGACTTACATGAGATGAAAGGCACTGTCAAAGATAGCTCAGTCTCAAGTAGTGGCATTGGCCAAGTCCTTTAGCATAGGGAATATTTCCTAGTTTTAAGTCCAAAAGTTCAGATCAAGTCCCACAGTCCACCAAGATGTTTTTTAGAGATTTTGTTGTTATTAGATGTTTCAAGGTCCTAAGACCATAAACAAAAACAAATACAAGCAAGCAAATATATACAATCACAAGATATGGCTCGAATGAGCAAAGTGAAAATGACTAAAACATAAACAAGTTGCATGGAATGTAAATGGCAATGAATGATAAAGATACTGAAATTTAAATTGCATTAAGTAAATGACTTGAAGATAAAGCAATATTATTAAAAGTTAATTAATGGTTAGTCAAATGTTAGTGAAGAGTTTTAATTAATTAAGTCATTCTTTGGAGAACACTCAACCATTCATTCACAAGTATGAATCCATGAACCAAGATATCATCCATGAGTGATACGTCTCATGACTGTATATAAAATATAATCGATCGGATGCTTGACTACAAGTGCACAGTCTAGTCGTTTAGTTTTAAAAGATATCGAATCCATAGGGACCGATGGTCAAACTAATGCTATCGATGTTACTATGTTTAGCTAAGGCGATGATTTTTAGAGGTTTGGTTGAACAAAAATTAAATCTAAAGGAAATTAAGTTTTTAAGAGAATATTAATGGAGGGATATCAGTATGCAACACATTAATCGTCAGGGTTTCGATAACTCACCAGTGTATATTTTAATTACCAAATACCTTTCAGTAGAAAATATTCATTTAAAAGGCTTTATCTCACACTCTCGTGATTGTTGACTCGGACTATACTTTTAAGTCAGAATGTACGCTCTTGCTGTCCCATTTGAAATTAAAAATACTTTTTGAAAATAGATAAGTTCTAATTGCTTTTAAAGTGCTCTCGCTTTTTTTAAAATCAATGCCTAGGTTTTACTATTCAGTTCGACCCTCACGCTCTCACGATTGTTGGTTCTAACCTTAGTTAATTTCCCACTCTCGTGGCAAAACCGTATTAAATAGATTCTCACTCTCGTGACAAAGTTAATTAAATTCAAATTAAAAACCACAACCAGAAATATTATTTGAGAAAAGAAGTTTACACTGATTATCATTAAATCCCGTCTAATTAAATTGTTTACATACCGATACCGGTAGTTTAGCCGGACATGTTAAATAATGTAAACACAGATGAACAGAAACAAATTGACAATAAACCAAACATGATTATTTAATAATAAAGAAATAATAATAATAATAATTGAATAAAAACCTAGAACTTTGATTAATCGAATATGCCGAATCTTGAAGTACTTGAGCAGTCCTCCACAGGTCGGTAGGATTCTG